>NC_140590.1:84434105-85759369 GCF_964204655.1 Triturus cristatus | reverse complement strand
ATCCACCGACACAGGTAGAAGACAGAGGATCAGGACAGGTTCAGAACTGGGAAGGTGACCTCTTCTAAGTACAACGCCAGCGTTGCACCACTCTCTGGCACTACGCTCCTTGATCTTTCTTCCACGATTCCGTTCTAGATGATTGGATTATCGATCAGTATTTCAGTCTCTCGAGCAGGGTCTCTAGCATCTGCAGGGTCTGAGACAGTGTCTCGGACAGCGTCTGTGGCAGCATACGTGTCGGGTCGGATTCAGAGACTAACTAACTTACTTCAATTAAACTATTCTCTGTTCTTGTACCACCCCCAAAGGTTTCAATATTGTGTATTCCCCTATTTCTGATTGGACAGGGCAAGGAGGTGAGTTTATCACACCATATTAAATGTAATATTTAACTTTAGGCTCTTTGTTCCATGTTTCCGCCCCTTAATTTACTTTCCCAAAGCTTTATTCCCACCCGCATTTCATATTATGCTTAATACAATTTATAAAATTTTTAATATATGTTGCTCTTGTCCGGTTCTCATGTGCTTCTTGCCAGCTTGACCTTGGCTGGGTTTCAATGGTGTCCTCATAGTTCCGGGCAGGGTTTAGTGTGCGTGCGCACAGATCAGGTGGGGTAGGGATTTCAGTCACCCTCCGAGGCCCAAATACGAACTAATAATAAAGTCAGAGAAAAACATGTTAGAATGCGAAAATGAATGATTTCACTGTATACCACTTATCACCACACTAATCCCTTTTACTTACAATAATCTTTCGCATTGGCAATTAATAGAACTTGCAAGGTTTAGTTTAAGTAAAAGCATGCAGATTAACATGTGTTTCAAGCGGCCACTTTAAACGCTATTGCACAGCTGTAAAAGGTTCCTGGTTAGTAATACACATAGGCAAGCTACTGTATAACGTGTGTAATGCAATTATAAGTATTCAAAAACAGGTTGATTATGGTGTTATACGTTATTTGAGAGGATTGCATCTGAGCAAGTTTCTTCTTTACGAAACCTTGCTCCATCAGAGTGTTGTAGAGTTGATAGTCATAGACTGGAGTGTTGTAGAGTGGAGTGGCGTAGCGTAGACTGGAATAAAGTGTTGTGGAGTAGATTGGCGTAAAGTGTCATGGAGTGGAGTAAAGTATTATAGAGTGGAGTGGCATAAAGTGACGTGGAGAGGCAAAGAGTAGAGTCATGTGTCATAGAGTGGAGTGTCATGGAGTGGAGTGTCATAGAATGACGGAAAGTGTCATAGAGTGGAGTAGTGTAGAGTGGTATGGAGGGGCATAGAGTGCAGTAAAATGTCATAGAGGCGTAGAGTGAAATAGTGTGTCATAGAGTGGAGTGTCTTAGAGTTTCTTAGTGGAGACGGGCGTAAAGCAAAGGGGCGTAGAGGGGCGTAGAATGGCGTGGGGTGGTGTAGAGTCGAGGGGCGTAAAGTGGAGCAAACTCTTGTAGAGTGTAGCGGTGTAGAATAGAGTAATGTGAAGTAGTATAGAGTGGAGTAGAGTCGTAGAGTGGAGCGGCATAGAGTGGAGTAGCACGGCTTTGAGTTAGTGGTATAGAGTGGTATATAGTGGTATAGATTTTCATAGAAGGGACTGGTGTAGAGAGGCATAGAGTGAAGTACAGTGGAGTACAGATGAGGGTTGTAGAGTACAGTGGCGTAGCATGGAGTAAAGTGTCTTAGAGTGGAGTAAAACGTCGTAGAGTGGAGTAGTGTGGAATGGTGTAGACTGGAGTGCTGTGGAGGAGATGGAGTAGAGTGGAGTGGCGTAGCGTGGAGTGTTGTCAAGTTGAGGGACATAGTATGGAGTATCTCATAGTGGAGTAAAGTGTCATGGAGTGTAGTAGAGTTAAGTGGCTAAGAGTGTCATTGAGTTTTATAGAGTGGCGTGGCATAAAGTGGAGTAAAGTGGAATAGAGTGGGGTAATAGAGTGGAGTAGAGTGGCATAGAGTGGAGTAGAGTAGCATTATGTGGCATATAGTGGATTAGAGTGGTGTAAAGTGGTGTGGCTCAGAGTAAAGTGAAGTAGTGCTGAGTGGCCTAAAGCGGAGGTGGATAGAGTGTGGTTGCCTGGCATAGTGTGGAGTATGTATGGTTTTATAGTACACTGCCATTACAGATCACACATTTTAGTTGAAATTACCATTGCATTTGCACAGACATACAGTTCTACTGATAAAATTATACAGGACACAAACAATAATGTGTGGAAATGCCATCACGTAGTGTATGGGTCTGTTTCGGCTGTGTTAAAATATATGTTTTCAACACACTCCAGAATTGCTTCATTTTTGCTTTCCTAATTCTGATATATTCTGAAAAATGTGCACAGTTCATTTACAGACATTCACAGACATTTAAATTTCGTTCTGTGCTAGAAAAAAAAGCCTTTCCTTTCACAAACCCAGATTGCCCGATAAATCCTCTTTGAAGTCACAGAAAGAAAAGCAAACACCAAGCTCCCTCGGAAGACAGAGCCTGTTATTTGACTCTCTATCTTTGAATGCACAGAAACTTTACATAATAAGAATAACATTTTAAGGCCTGTTTACAAAAAGTGAGCACTCATGGAGTAATACAGTAAACTGGCCATAGTACACGGGAGTTGCAAATACATGCTGGACAACTTAAAAGAAATAAAGCGAGCGAATAGAAAGCAAGCAAATGTGAGTTACAAACCAAAAAGCCAATGGCAAGCGATGGGCGGAATGTATTCTTATGTCAGCTTTCAGAATGTCTCCAAGTATTCTGTAGTTAACCAGACAGCTGTGCTGTCTGGTAGACTACGACCTAACCTGCTGCTGTCACTGACAAATGAAAACAAAGAAATGAGAGTGGCGAGGAAGCCAGACAATGGTAAGTAATGGGTGGGCTCCAAGCCCTTGTTAGATTGAAAGAAAAAAAACACAATAGATCTCAATGCCAGCACATGCGCTGTCTCAGGTGGAATCTAAAAAAGGGGTTTGAATAGCCATTCTATTTCTGGTCTGAGCCATTCCTGTTGGAACATACTCCCTTAGGACTTAAGTAGGGTCCCATATTTATTGTCCATTCATAAGGAGTTAAAACACTGCTGTTTTAATTAAAACTTTCTGTTTGCGGTTCATGCTTCCTTCCTAAGGCCAAGAGACCATATGAGAATTTTTTTTCACATAGAATAACAGCATCACCTAGGAGCTGCCTTTGCATGCCTCATAATCGGTGTGGCCAGAATAAGATGTGGTCAATGTTCACATACCCTTTCTCAGGTATGGTCACCCATCACGTTCCTTGCAAAATGTAGAGCTAGCCTCCACATGCTCATCAACATGTATGAACAGACTGCCTGCAAGAGGCAAAGATGGGAACATGGTAAGTCTTTGCATAGCATAGAGGAAGCATTCTAGGGCAAAAAGAGGAAAACAGGATTTGGTCAGAACATTAACTGTATCTTTTAGGGAACCCTTATGAGGTCCAACTAGGCTGAAAGCAGTTTAAGGTTCAGATGTGGCCCTGTAGCTCGGGCTGCACAGTCCATTTTGAAACAAAGACTGATTTACTTATGTGTGCCCAGTCTGTCAAGAGGATATCCTTAAGTTGGGGACTGTTATTGCCTGAACTGAAACCCGGGAATGCCGTGCCAAAATGCTCAAACTGCGCTCACTTGATAGGCCTGAAAAGGCTGAAACTGCTTTGGGTTGCTTCTTTTCCAGGCCAGTGATCAAATAGCCTAGGTATTCAGCCTGGACTGTCTCTTTTGGAATGAGGCTAAGTCTGACTTACATCTTGCTGTCCCTGTCAGTAACGACCCTTCAAATAAACCAATAAAGAATTGTTGCAAAAAATCAACAAAATGGAATGTGGCTTAAAGTTAATATCAGTGATTGAGATTAATTCAAGCACATCAATCCTTGCCTCCATAAAGTGCTGACCTATCCTGGCTGAATCACAATCCAACCTCTTTCTCTTGCTTGTATGAAAGTGCAGAGCTCTATGAGAAAGTGCGACAAAGAAGTGGTGATATAATTGCCCATGCACACCACTTTTTCACATTGGCTCCGTGATGCCTGCCATTCCCTGAGAAAGGGTTGCGATGATGCTGGAGGCAGACTGAGGTGCAAGAAGAATCTGCAGGGCCTCTCACTGGCTGCAACAGCATTGGACCCAAAGGAGAGAAGGAACGCTCTGGGGCAGCAAAAGTCTGCCAGAGGCATACCAGTACTTAAAAGGTAAGGAAGCGGACAACTAAGAGTACTTCAAAGGTAAGGAAGAAGAGGAGTAACAGTACTTTAAAGGCAAGGAATTGGATAAGTAACAGTACTTAAAAGGAAAAAAGTGGATGAGTAACAGCACTTAAAAGGTAAGGAAGTAGATGACTAGGAGTGCTTCAAAGGTAAGGAGGTGGATGAGTAACAGTACTTCAAAGGTAAGGAGGTGGAAGACGAAGAGTACGTCAAAAGTAAGGAGGTGGAAGACTAAGAGTACTTCAAAGGTAAGGAAGTGGATGAGTAACACTACTTCAAAGGCAAGGAAGTAGGTGAGTAACAGTACTTCAAAGGGAAGGAAGTGGATAAATAAAAGTACTTCGAAGGTAAGGAAGTGGATGAGTGTAAAATCAAGAATAATCTCAAGGATGATGAACCAAGATAAGTTTATTCAGAAGAAGGAAATGTCCCATCCATCAGCTTGATCCAGTCAGGTGCAACTGACTTGCTGGCCACACATATACATTCCATTGCTATGTTGCTGCTTAAACAATAACCAAAGCTCTTAAAGAAACAGCTATATACATTAAGTAAAAGGTACAATATTACACACCTTCCTTCCATACATTAAAAACAAACACACAAAAAAAACTAAATGTTAATGAGGTAACATATCTCAAAAATCCATATCAAAATCTTTGAATCTAGAAGGTACACATCTTTTCCTGCTTTCCCTTTGAATAGGAGTAGGTGTGGAATCTGGCTCACATGTGTCCACCTTTGTCATTTTTGTCATTAAATAGTGCTTTATTTTTCAAAACAACCACCCTATTTAAATTCCATATGCGAGAGTCTTCAGTCTTTATCGTATTTCTTAAAATCTTGACTACTTTGTGGGGTTTTGAAAAAAGGCCAGAACTTTTCTTACCCACGGGTGCCCTTATCATGACCAAGTCTCCTACCTCAACAACGGTTGATTTAACAGACTTCCTGGAATCAAAATTCTCTTTCCTAGCAATTGCCTTTCTCTTCTCATTTGCCTCCCGCATATGTTGAAAGGGAACATCCTTATATTTTTTTGATTCAGCAACATTTACCCAAAATGGAGCTACTAAGGTGTTTGGTTGCCTGTTATTCAATAGAATGAATGGACTATACCCAGTGGTGGCATGGGTAGTGAACCTATAAGCCTCAACCTTTTTAATCACCTCACTTTTCAAATCTAGACCATTTTGTTTAGACATATTTATGGTTTCTTTAAGTACACGTACAAAAAGTTCCACCATACCATTGCACTCTGGGTGGTAAAGAGCACACAACTTGTGATCAATTGAACAGCGTTGCAGAAAATCCTTCATTTCATGAGAAACAAATTGGACACCATTGTCTGTCAAAAGCGATCCAGGTAAACCCTCCCGTGTGAAAACTTCTTTGAGAAAGATAATGACTTGTTTAGAGTCAATACTCCTTGTAAACTTGATTTCTGGCCATCTTGAAAACATATCAATGAGGACAAATACAAACATCTCACAACTATTAGACACAACAGGGCCTAGAATGTCAAGAGCAAGCTCCTGCCATGGACCTTTTGGCCGTTCTCTTATTATCATAGGTTGAACTCTAGGTTTGAAGAATTTCTCACTCAAGATACACTGCAAGCAGTCTCTAACAATCCTCTTCGCCTGAATGTCCAACCCCGGCCACCAGGAGTTGAGCCTAAGTCTTTCTTTAGTCTTTGGCAAATACCCTGATGGCCCTCATGGGCTAAATTTATCAACTCCTCACGCAGCACTTTAGGTGGAACTAACCTTAGACCTCTAAATACCAAACTTCCACTTAAGGATAATTCATCCCTCACATTCCAATAATCATCCACATTCCCACCAGTTTTGCATGACCAACCTTTTTTGACTAAAGAGCGCAACTCCAAAAACTGTACATTAGATTCACACGCCTTGCGCCATTTGTCCTCTTTCATCCCATCATGTTGGACATTACATACCCATTCATCCAAGTCTTCCTCCTTTGAGTCCATTTCACCTTCCTCTAGATTAACCAATCTGGAAAGCGTATCAGCGATGCAGTTCCGCACCACAGGCAGATATTCAACTTTGAAATCATAAGCTGACAGACCTACAATCCATTTGGAAATCCTGCAAGATATAACATCAAAACCTTTCTTATTAAACACCTCACATAAGGGTTTGTGGTCGCTTCTTACCAAAAATGTTGTACCCCAAAGTAAATTTTTGAGCTTCTTGATGGCCCAATGAACTGCCAAAGCCTCCCTCTCTATCACAGAGTACCTCAGCTCGGCACCTTTCAAGCTACGAGAAAGAAACAAAATAAATTTCACTTCCTCACCTTCCTCTTGTTGTAGGAAGGCACCAAGGCACTTCATGCTTGCGTCTGTGATAAGTGCAGATTTCAATGCTGGATCAAAACTCCTAAGTTTAGGTGTCTTCTTTAAACTATTTTTCAAGTTAATGAATTCATTCTCACACAACTCAGACCAATGAAAATCAACTCCTTTGCACAACAATTTCCTTATATTAACTGTTCTCTCAGCAAACCCTTCTACAAACTTGCTGTACTACTCTGTCATGCCCAGAATTTTCATAACTTCTTCCTTATTAGTGGGAGAGGCTAAATTCTGAATAGTTTCAATCAATTCACGCTTAGGTTCTACACCTTTGCCAGAAATGGTATGACCTAAATAATCAATGGACGATTTTCCAAATTTACATTTCTCTAACTTAACCGTAATATTGTTTTTACAGAATCTTCCTAAAACTTCTTTCAAAATCTTGTCATGTTCCTCAATGTCACGAGCAAAAATCAGAACATCGTCCTGATATATCTTAACACCACTTAGATTCTACAAAACTATCTCTAAAGCCCTCTGAAAAACGGATGCTGCTGAGACTAGACCGAAAGGCAGTCTAAGGAACCTGAACGTGCCAAATGGGGTGATGAATGCGGTTAGATCTCTGCAACTCTCATCTAACTCTATCTGATGATACGCCGACTTTAGATCTACTGTGGAGAAAATCTTGGCATCCTTTAGTAACATGAGCATGTCGGAGATTTTCGGGAGGGGATATCTGTCCACAACGACCTGTTTGTTAAGGGAGCGTAAGTCTACGCATAAGCGCAGACTACATCAGATTTCCTGGCTGAGACCACTGGGGCCAACCACTGCGTGCCTTCGACCTCTTCGATGATGCCTTCATCTTTCAATTTATCTAATTGACTTTTTATCTCCTCCCGCACTGAGAAAGGTACCCCTCGAACTTTACTAGCAATGGGTTCAGCATCAGGAAGTAATTTAATTTTGTGAGTGTAATCACGCAAGCAACCTAACTTGTCTTTAAAAACGCTGGGAAACAAGCTCTTGAGATGTTCAGTGTATGAAATATCATTTTCACACCCAATAATCTATTCACATGCACTCTCTCTTTTAATAAAATTGGGGGATTACTGTTGGGATCTAGCATGACCCCTAAATCTCATTGGTGGAACTAGCTTAAGATGCTATCTCCTCTATGAGAAACATAAACCTTCCCAGAAGCCAATCTTCCTTTATATTCAATCAAACCTTGGAAATACCCAATGAGTTTGATAGGTTCTCCACCATATGCATAAGGCTTGATATCCGCTTTCAAAATTTTAACTTTACCTTCTAGATAGTGAGTGTAAAAATGTCTGGATACAATAGTTATTTTTGCCCCGGAGTCTAATAATACACGAGTAGACATCCCATCCACCAGTATATCATCAAATGGTCCTTTCTTATCGCTGTCAGATACTTGTGATACTATTTGTCCACAGTCAACATCCGAGTTCGAATCACTATCTGAAATATATATTGTGGAGACACTGAACTCACTTTTACCTTTTTCTTTTTGCATGACAGACAGATGTGAAATGCCCAATCTTCTTACAATTACTACAAGTGGCTTTTAGTGCAGGACATTTTTTGTCATTGGCTAGGTGACCAAAATACCCACAACGGAAGCATTTCCCTTGAAAACTAGACTTTTTACTCAAAGATGAATCACCACTGCTCGGTTTGATATTTTTCTTGGAGACTTTACCATTAGAAGAGGTCTTAACTTCATGTACGACATTGCTTTTATTTTCCTGTTTAGTAATTATTTCAAAGCACTTTAATGAGTGTTCAATCTGCTTAGCTATGTTAATCACTTCATCTAGAGTGGGATCATCTTTTTGCCAGATATCATCTCTTACTTTCTGTATGTTGCAACCAAGCATAAATTGGTTCCTAATTCTCTCTTCAAGTAAGGCATCAAATTTACAAGAAGATTCCAATTTCCTTAAAGACGTGATATAGTTCTCTACGCTTTCACCTTCATTTTGGGTTCTACGCCCAAAATGATATCTCTCAAGGATGGTGCTTACTTTAGGTAAGTAATGTCTGTCCAACTTTAGAATACATATTTCATATTCATTCAATGTTTGGTCATTTATGTCTGGAAGGTGATCAAACACTTCCTGCCCTTCGGACCCTAAACAGTGCAGCAAGAGTGCAGTTCTTCGTTCCGCACTTAAATTGGTACCACACACCTTGGAGTACCTTTCAAACACCTTTTTCCACTCTTGCCACTTTATGGGTGGATCTCCTGGTGAAGAAAGGGAAAAAGGTGGTGTGGCAACATTCTGCATTCTTACAAGCTAAAAGGTAACAAATATGAATTTACAAGGCTTAGAGCAGGTAAGTAAAAATCAGCAAACTCAATTATGTGAAAGTATTTACAACCCAAAGAAAGTTGTGAAACTGTTACGTGTAGTTAAATATCCGGTCCAAATGTACTTTAAATCTGGATGCTAAAATTCTCACCTGAAAAGGAATGAAATTGTTATTTTTAAACACACCAAAAAAAAAAAACTTATAGGAATATTGCATAACACTCTGAAAACAAAATAGTGTTAGAAAGCACCAAAATCCTCGACTGATAAAATTATCTGAAAAAGGAAAATTATTAACGATGCTTTAAAGAAATTATTGAAAAAGTCATTACAAAGAAACACTAGATGGCGATGTAGGATAACAAGACATGAAGCGATCCTACGAGTGCTTCCAAAGCGAAATGCATTATTTAAGTCTTAAAAGATGTTAAGTCCTTTATTCCTTTAAGAGAATCTCCCTTACTTGAAAGTGTTCTTGGTGCTGTAGAATAATGTAGTCGACCCACACTTACGAACAATTCCAAACTCTTGATGTCCGCTCTGATATCTTCCTTAAATAAAACTCGTTGCTTGAAGGCGTATTCTTGAAAACACCTCAAGGCTGAAAGTTTGTCAGGTTTGACTCTTCCCACTTTAATAAAGTAAAAAAAAAATGGCGCTTACGTGACCTCACGCACGTACACATACAGCAGTGGAGCGAGGAGTTCACTGAAGACACAGGGAGAGAACTTTGAAGGAAATGGTTCTTACTGCTGCATCAATGGAATCGGTGGAATTCTGGCGTGACATAACAACGGGTGAAGCAACATGTCGATTTTTAATGTCATCTCGAGCAAATTGAAGCTGACAGTTGAAACAGTAGATTAAGGGCAATGCTCGCTTTGTTTATTCATGAAACACGGCAAAGCACTTCTCAATTGGCTTCTCTCGCACAATCCTGATGCGTTTTATTTTTTCACGAAGAGCAATAATTAACAAGCCTTCCTCGCGCTTGTTCTAAGACTCACATTTACACAACAGTATAAACTCCACAGATTACGCTAAGAGTACAAGTAAAAGAGGTGTTTAAATCAGGCGCTGGTAGCTCTAGGCACTTATAACACCTTTCCTTGGAGCTCACAGTAGGCACACGCTTTGTTTACTTTAAGATCCATTAATATTCCTCGACAGCTTGGTGCCTTGTTTGACTGCGCATTCAGTTCACAGACAGAAATGTTAAGTTTTAAACTACGTGCTGGATTTGAACAAAACTATAAATAGCTTCTCATTTAAACACTGTCTCTAACAAATCTTGCCAGTTTCACTTGAAATAAACCACTCCACGGAAGAATAGTTCAAAAGCACAGAGTAGATCAGAATATCATTTAAGAGCACAGAACTGACCAGCTTTCTTGAACTCTTGCTGTCACTACAATAATTTTAGAAAATAAGAGGGAAAAAAAACTTTGGAAGAGCCCAGTAATTCAGTGGCTAACTGTTTTCCACAAACTTAAACGTCAAATTATAGTTTGTCAGAGTGAGCCATGTGGCGATGCTCACAGAGTTGTTTAGAAAAAAATTATTACTCACATGAGAGTAGTTAATTTCTTTGTAGGACAGAGGTGGAAGCTGTTGATTCTGTGAATGTGAATTGATGTTGAGACAAATCCATAAAGATGAAGTGCTGGATGCCTAGGGTAGGTTTCAGACCATCGTCGCCAGTGTAAAATCAAGAATAATCTCCAGGATGATGAACAAAGATAAGTTTATTCAGGAGAAGGAAATGTCCCATCCATCAGCTTGATCCAGTCAGGTGCAACTGACTTGCTGGCCACACATATACATTCCATTGCTATGGTGCTGCTTAAACACTACCAAAGCTCTTAAAGAAACAGCTATATACATTAAGTAAAGGGTACAATATTACAATGATTAACAGTTCTTCAAAGGTAAGGAGGTGGGTGACTAAAAGTACTTCAAAGGTAAGGAGGTGGAAGACTAAGATTACTTCAAAGGTAAGGAAGTGGATAAATAAAAGTACTTCGAAGTTAAGGAAGTGGATGAGTAACAGTACTTCAAAGGTAAGGAGGTGGGTGACTAAGAGTACTTCAAAGGTAAGGAGGTGGAAGATGAAGAGTACATTAAAGGTAAGGAGGTGGAAGACTAAGAGTACTGTTATAATCTGTCCCGGTTCCTTTCCCCGTCCCCCCTCCCCTTCCTCGCCTTTTGGACTTGCCCATCTCTGGAATGTTGGGGACAGAAGCTCATGTTAGAACGTTGGGCATCAGAGCGGAGAGGCTGAAGGATCCACTACTAATAAACCTGTTCTCCTGAACACTTGTCTTGGAGAGCTTTATTACAACAGTTTATTGGCGTCGGGCTGGGGACGGTCTGGATCCTTCCCCCAGTTTCATTCTGCCTTCCGTTGAGTCTCCAGGTCACTGAACTCCCACCCCCATCTTCCTGGGTTGAGTGTTCGTACACTTATGAGAGCGCTGTCTTCCTCTCACCCAACAACCTTGTACCTGGCGAGTTCCTGCTTCGTATTGACAAGCTCATGTTCGAGGGCCTGCCGTTATTGTCACCGGGTGCCTGCTCCCGTATCCTTCTAAGGAGCGTGCCTTTGAGGTGCCTTCGTCCGGAGCTCCCAAGCAGCGCCTGCTTCGTGCTGGGTCGTGTATTCCATGAGGTGCTCTTTTCCTGCTCCGTGCCTGAGGTGGTGAGTGCATTCCTGTCAGCGTTGTGGCGGCGTTATGTGGAGAGTGCGACCCTGCCAGCGCTGAGGCAACGTCTGTGGTGAGTGTATCCTGTCAGCGCTGAGGCGGTGTTCGTTTCCGGCTCGTTTCCTGGTGTTCCGCCCTGGTAGTGACTTTACCTCACGGAGGACGCTCCCCAGAGAGACGCTGCTCCTTATTTCGTCGGATCTGCTCCACCTGCTGGCCAAAGTATCAACTGCGCAGTAAACTCTTTTTACCAGCCTTTCCAGCCTGCTTCGAATCTTTTCGCTGACAGGCTCAGCTGATTTAACTCTCTTTGATTTACTTTGGGGGTCAACCTTATTACATTATCGCCTCAAATTGGGTGGGGTTACCTGTGTTCAACCAGCAACCTTACCCGTTTCTTGACCAGGGCTGTGATTTCCTTTTTTTTTTTTTTTTTTTTTTCTTCTTCTTCTTTCTTTTCTCTCTCTATCCCCTGTGCCTTTCTGTCAAACTATCGCCCTAGTATTCTGCCTCCACTCCTTTTTTTTTTCCAGATTTCAGTAAATTCCTCTTTCCTCTTTGTTTCCTTATCATGTCCGCATTCGCAATGTCGCAACCCCCTCCATTCCTTGATGAGAGTGGTGACCCAGCAGTTCCATGGAAAAAATGGGTAAACCTATTTGAATCCTACCTTATCGCTATTGGGGGTGACAGATTTTC
The DNA here is from genome assembly GCF_964204655.1 of Triturus cristatus. Classification (NCBI taxonomy): domain Eukaryota; kingdom Metazoa; phylum Chordata; class Amphibia; order Caudata; family Salamandridae; genus Triturus; species Triturus cristatus. The sequence goes on along the minus strand of NC_140590.1, from coordinate 85,747,073 downwards.
TGTGGTGCGTAAACAACATGTTCTGCTGCATAATCTGGGGAAACAGGGGAGAGAAATTTTTGATGACTTACCTGATTCTATTGTTGACAATGTAAATGTGGAGGCAGTGGGGGAGGGGGATGTCCAACATGATGTGTATCAGTTAACATTATTGAAATTGGAGGCACAATTTGGTGACAAAATTAATATTGTCTTAGAACGTCACAAATTTTTCTTGCGCATACAAGGGAAAAGTGAGAAAGTGATAAATTACATAGCTGCTTTAAGAGGTTTAGCCTCTACATGCGAATTTGGTATGTTAACCGAGTCTCTAATCAGGGATCAGTTAGTAAGGTGTACCAGTAACAAGAAAATTCAAGAAAGACTACTAGCAGAAGCCCCAGATTTGAAACATGCAATTGATATCGCTAAAAGCATAGAACATACAGCTTACTGTATGAACGAAATGAAGGAAGCAGTCGAGGTAAAACAAGTCGCAGAGAGCAGTGTGCACAAAATATCTAGTAAAGACAACAAGCACAAACCTCCAGTTACTGGTCCTGATGTACACACTGCAGTGGGTAACAAACCTAAATGTTACAGGTGCGGGAATCCCAATCATCTGCCCAACAGTGTGAATTGTCCTGCTAGGGGTGTCGTATGTAGCAAGTGTAAGAAAAGGGGTCATTTCTCTAAAGTATGTCATAATGCAAAAACCAATGTCACCCATATGATAGGGAGTGATTTAGATCCACAACCCCTTAGCGAGGATATAGTTTTCCAAGTGGCCAACTTTTCTGAATGCAGTAGCACTGTCTACCCGAAGTGCGAAGTATTGTTGGACAATGTTAAGTATGAAGTTTACGCTGATTCTTGTTCCCCATATACACTCGTGAATGAAGCTACGTTTCTGGCTAATTCCGGGGCACGAACGTATAGCCTGCTGCCCCCAGACATCAAACCAGGGGGATACAACCAAGATCCTATACCGCTGGTGGGAATGCTACTTATGAACATTGACTTCAAAGATAGATCGACGGTGGGGAAAGTTTACATCACAAAGAACGGGTCTAATCTCCTTGGATGGAAACACCAAAAGGAATTGGGAATCAAATTAGACCCCAACGCACCTGAACCGGTGTACCTGATCGACAGGTCCAACAGTGGGAGGGAAATATGCAACAAATTCCCAGAGGTGTTTACGGACAAATTAGGACTCCTAAAAGGTTTCCTCCACAAAATCAAACTTAAGGCCAATGCCAAACCTATCGTTCACAAACCAAGGTCCATTCCACTTTTGACAAGAGAGCCGCTCAAGAAGGAGCTGGACAGATTGGAAAAGTGCAAGATCATAGAGAGAATTGAGACCTCCGAATGGTTGGCGCCCATCGTGGTAGCAGCAAAAGGGGGAAACAAGGGGATCCGTCTATGTGTGGACCTCAGGGATTTGAACTCTAATATTTGGGTGGACAGACACCCTCTCCCCAACATAAATGAAATGCTGTCTGCAATCCACGGGGCAAAAGTCTTCACAGTTCTAGACCTATCCTCAGCATACCACCAAGTTGCTCTCCATCCGGAATCTAAACCTCTCACCTCTTTCATAACCCCGCATGGGGCGTATCAGTTTTCCAGATTACCTTTCGGATCGGCGTCGGCAGTATTTCAACGCATCATGCAACACATACTGCAAGGTATGGGAAAAGTTCTTTGCTTCCAAGATGACATCTTGATTCATGGTTCATCCGCTGAAGAACATAATAATAATTTAGAAGCGGTGTTGACCAGACTCAGTAAGGCAGGTTTCACCACTCAGAGGGACAAATGCAAAATTGGGGTGGAATCGGTAGTCTATCTCGGTCACACCCTATCAAGCGAGGGAATCAAACCCAAAATCCAGTTTGGTAGACTCTGTTAAGCTAGCCCCAGAGCCCACCAACAAGGAGGAGCTCAAATCATTTCTGGGCCTAGCGGAATATATGGCTAAGTTCGTCAAAAACTTTGCAGACCAGGTGCGTCCCCTCAGAGAATTGCTGAAGAAGGGTTCTAAGTTTGAGTGGAGTCAAGATCATCAATCAGCTTTCCAACTCATCAAGAAGGCAACCGTGGATGCCCCTATTCTGAGTGCTTTTGACCCCAATGCCAAAACCACTCTTACCACTGACGCTAGCACAAAGGGTTTAGGAGCTTCCTCACGCAGAAGACTAATGGACAAGAGACTGTGATAGCTTTCGCGTCTAGAACATTGAGAGATGCCGAATTAAACTACTCCACAGTTGAAAAAGAGGCTTTGGCTTGTTACTGGGCCATAAACCACTTTAAATATTTCTTGTGGGGTATCCCATTTGTGCTGAGGACGGACCACAAACCCTTACTACCGTTATTCTCCACTAAACGCCTGGAAAGTACTACTCCGAGAATATCAAAATGGGTGCTGAGTCTGCAAGGGTTCAACTACTCCATGGTATACGTCCCTGGGAGTGACAACAGGGTAGCGGACTGTCTCTCAAGGCTACCCGTGATCGGGGGGGATCCGATGCAAAACCCACCGGAGGAGACAATCCTGTTGGTGGAGATTCCAGCCATCAATCGTGAGGAGTGGGAGAAATCCTTAAGGGAGGACAACAAATTCGTTACATTGAAGAATATGATTCGCACAGGATGGCCGGTTAACAAATCTGAGGTGCCGGAATCTATCTGCCAATTCTGGCCTGTGCAAGATGAACTATCCATTGTAAGAGAGCATATTTGTAGAGGAAGTAAAATCATTCCCCCTAAAAACATGTATGAAAGAATAGTTCAGATTGCACATGAGGGTCACCCGGGGAGGAGCATGACCAAAAGCAAGATCAGGCAGCATTATTGGTTCCCCGGTATGGATTCGAGAGTGGAGGAACAAGTAAAGAATTGCACAGCATGCGGTTCCAGTGACAAAACCAAAGTGGTTCGCAAGTCACCGCTAATCCCAGTCGAGGTCCCTACCATACCCTGGGAAAAATTGGGATTGGATATAATCGGTCCCCATAATCTGCTGAACCAATCCCATAGGTTCATGTTTGTTCTGATTGATTACCACTCTCATTGGATTGTAACGAGAATGGTAGCCTCCATCACAACGGCGTCGTTGTTAAGTTTTCTGAGAGATACCTTCTCTAAAGAGGGTATACCAGGCGTCATAATAACGGACAACGGGGTCCAATTCGTATCTGAAGAAATGAAACAGTTCATGTCCACACTGTCCATCACACATCTCAAGTCACCACTCTACTGTCCCAAAGCCAATGGACTGGTGGAAAGGGCAAACAGGATGCTAAAGAACACCATTCAGCTTGCATTGAGCTCTCAGGTACCGGTGGAGGAGGCCATTAGGAAGATGCTGTGGTCGTATCATACGACTCCCAATGCTGTCTCAGGAGTGTCACCGTTTGTTTCACTCAAAGGTAGGAACCCCGGTTCTAAACTTATGCCCAACTGGCTTAATGGAGGAACTCCTGTATGGGTGGACAGAGACTCCGTATTAGAGAAAACTCAGAAACACCAACAAGACTACAAACTCAGGTACGACAGTCGATGGGGAACATCCACAAAAAAGTGGAGAGAAGGCCAATGGGTGGTTGTTAAGAGGCCTTCTCTGTCTAAGTCCAAGAGCTCCTCATTTTCCAAACCACTGAGGATAACTAAGGTCAACAACAATTCGGTAGTGCTTGAAGACGGTGGCACGTGGAGCATGGATAACATAGCTGGTTGTCCAAGCACAATTTGTACCAAGCCATCCAGCGGGAGTGACCAGAGTCTGGCAAGGCCCAGTGGTGAGGAGCCCAAAGTTGCAAGAGTACGTAGACCCCCAAGTTGGCAATCTGACTACAAAATGTGACCTTAACCAATCATTGGGCTAATGGTCTACCTCTCTTATGTCGTGAGGGATTTTGCTAAGGGTTGTGTAATATTATAGGATTGTTTTTCTTATGCATTTCTCCATTCAGGTTAGGCCTTGGGGATTGTTTATCTCGAAATGTTGTCTGTGTTATGGGAATCCTGACAATTCTCCTTGTACCTTTTGGGTGGGGAATGTTTATATTATTAGCTGCGCTTGTTTATAGTATGAGCCATGCTTGTATATAAACTGCTTTGTCCTGCAGGGAGATGCGTTATAATCTGTCCCGGTTCCTTTCCCCGTCCCCCCTCCCCTTCCTCGCCTTTTGGACTTGCCCATCTCTGGAATGTTGGGGACAGAAGCTCATGTTAGAACGTTGGGCGTCAGAGCGGAGAGGCTGAAGGATCCACTACTAATAAACCTGTTCTCCTGAACACTTGTCTTGGAGAGCTTTATTACAACAAGTACTTCAAAGGTAAGGAAGTGGATGAGTAACAGTACTTCAAAGAGAAGAAAGTGGATGAGCAACAGTACTTAAAAGGTGAGGAAGTGAATGCATAAGAGTACTTTAAAAGTAAGGAAATGGATGAGTAACAGTACTTCAAAGGGAAGGAGGTGGATAAATAAAAGTACTTTGAATGTAAGGAAGTGAATGTGTAACAGTACTTCAAAGGCAAGGAAGTAGGTGAGTAACAGTACTTCAAAGGGAAGGAAGGGGATGAGTAACAGTACTTAAAAGGTGAGGAAGTGGATGACTAAGAGTACTTCAAAGGTAAGGAAGTGGATGAGTAACAGTACTTCTAAGACAAGGAAATGAAGAAGTAACAGTACTTCAAAGGCAATTAAGTGGATAGAGAAGAGTACGTCAAAGGTAGGAAGTGAATGTGTAACAGTACGGTTTGAAAGTGGCTTATTAGTACTGGTAAATATGCATCTACCACTCGCAATAATACCACTAACACAATATAGGGCTCAGAATAGGTCTTCGAAAATGATTCCCATGCTCTACCTTTGGTAGCTTGGCTGCGAGCAGGCAGGCTTAACTTCAAAGACAGGTATGTAAAGCATTTTTAAAAAACAATTCAGAAAACAAGTAGGACACAACACACAATAAAAATCCAACACCAATTTATAAAACTAGGAAATATTTTAGCTTAAAATGACACCAAAACTAAAAGAATCCGATGTAGGGAACCGGAGATATGAAATGTTAGAATCCGGATTCTCTGATTGGCACAGGTAGGTACCTGGGACAGGCAGAGGTTCCTTCTTCTAGTCAGGGTAGGGGGTACACTCTAGAAATAACCCCTGCTCACCCTCTAGGTAGCTTGGCGCGAGCAGACAAGGCGTTATCCCAAGGCGTTTAGGCTAAGCATTTATGAATACCCACACAGTAATACAGTGACCCTCCACAGATGGACTCCACACTGGGTATATATAAAAAAAAGTACTTTATATAGATTTATCAGGCTTAGCACAAGACCAAAATAACGTTTTAAATGGCCCACAATACTTATTGGCAAGAGTTCTTGGTTTCAGCGTAATTTTCCAGTTCCGTGCGCGTCGTCCATCTTCTCACAGGTTATACGCGGTAGACACAGGCTTTGGGACGGGTCGTACACGCACTGCAGGCGCTTCAGATGAAGCGTACACCCTACGGTGCGAACGGGCACAGTACCTGGATTCTTGGTGAGTTCGTCTCGGACGCTTCCTTGGCAGCAGGCGCACAGTATGGTGCGAAGTCCGCCGGGCGGCGCGTACTACGGTACGGGAGACCTTGGGCGTGCGCGGCTCAGGGGATGGGGCGAGGGTACGGTTCGTACTGCCAGATGTTCGGGTACGCGACGTACCGGGATCGCTGGGCTTCACTTTGGCTGCTGAGACAGGCGAACAGTATGCTCCGGACAGGAGATGTACGCGACCACCACACGTGCCACGGCCTTTCCCAAAGCAGGGGAGAGGCGCGTACGTTGATAGTACGGTCCGTAGGGGGGTGCAAGCTGGTACGGTGATGTCCTTCAGTTACGGTGCGAGCTACGGCTCGTAGGGGCGATAAATCGCGTTGCTCAGGCTGGCAGTACCTTCCTTTACGGTGCGCGGTACGGCTCGTAGTGGGGCCACCGATGCGTTGTTCGTGCCGGACAGCGGGGAATCAGCTTACGGGGAGTACGCTGCGATCAGCAAGACGTACACATCAGTTCGAAGCGAAGATGCGAGGAAAACAGTCGGTTTTCCAAGGCGATTCCACGGCGGTGAAGTCCACTGGTCCTGGGGGCAAGCTCACTCACAAGCCCTTGGAGATCTTCAGCACAAGTCAAATAAAAGTCTTTGGGGTCTTTTCTTCCTCTTCTTCAGCAGCAAGGCAACCACTGCAGGCCAATCCCCCAGGTCAGGGACAGTACTCCTCCTTGCAGCTTTCCCGGTTCCTCCTAGTCGGACAGAGGTTTCTTCTTGGCAGGACAGGATCTAATTTCTTGGGAGCAGGGCCCCAACATTTACACAGCAATTCTTTTGTTCTGCCAGGCCAGGGGGGACCTTGCCTAGTCCAGTCAGGTTTCTGAGCACTTTGTTTACGCGATGCAGGCTGCTTCTTTTAGGGTGCAGGGTAGAGTCATCAGACGCTCCACAGGGGGCAGAGCCAGCATTGTGGTGGCAGAGCACAACCCTATTCAGAGTCCAGGTGTACTCCTCCCACCCATCTATATGTCAATCTTCTAGCCCTGCTCATCTGGGTTTCCGCAGCCCTGTCACTCACACAAGCCAGACAGCAGATACACATCACACAGAGGCAGGCTACAATGGTTAGGCAAGCAAAGGCCAACTTTCTAAAAGTGGCATTTGCAAACGCAGAATATTAAAATAAACCTTACTAAAAGATGTACCTTATTATTCTGAGTTCAGGCATACTAAACTCGATTTTCTACCATGTTCCCTGGGCCTGCTAGGATCATAGGATGTAACAATCTTAACAGCCCATTCTGGCCTATGAGAACAGGTAGCCTTACAATAGTGAAAAACGAAAATGGCTGTAATTCACTATTAGGACATGCCACACACTTCAGGGCTTGTCCTACCTTATGCTACAATGCACCCTGCCCTTGGGCCTACCATAGGGGTGACTAATTGATTGATTGATTGATTGATTGATAGACTTTATTTCGATATATAAATATCATAAAAGCTTTACAACAAGTAAAAATAGACACAGTTATTACAATATATACAAAAGAGAAAATAAAAACAGTGACATGATCCAATAAAATACAGTTAAAAATAGAATTAAATTGAGACTGACAGCCTTTTTACACAAATCAACCAAGACCACTTTAGAAATTTTGACACCCCACAAACCACCAAGGTGGCTGTGTCGGACAATAAGATGCGTAGGGCCACAATATGCTGGCGAGTACCTAAAAGTCTACACAGTGGTTTGAGCCAGCGCCTCCTAGGTGTACGATAATCTGGGCATTCAAAAAGAATATGTGCCACCGTCTCGACCCGCGTGGGACAAAGGGCACAGAAGGGGGAGGACTGGAGGGATGATTTCCACCGGGCTGTTAGGTCGCCTACAGATAAAGTCCCCACTCTAAACTTGAAGTACAAGGCCCGGTCAAAGGGAATGCGAATCATGTCGAGATATGGTTCATAGGCCACCACGTCTTTAATCCTCAAAAAGGCTGCGGTGGAATTGCAATGACGTGGATCGACAGTGAGCTTATAGGAGACCCATTCCCAATACAATTTCTTTATCGTGGCTTTAGGTGGGGCAGATCGAGTGGCCCAAGCTTCACCAAGACCCAGCTCCCCTAAGAGGCATTTAACGTCCCTTAACCATTTGAACCTATGCCATCCCCCCATTGCCATAACCTCGGACAGTGCCTCAGAGTAAGAGGATTTTTCGGGCACACTCCACAACCGGGCCCACAGGAGCAAGGGACGAAGTCGTGCTTGGTCTGCAATCGATCTGCAGCCTAGATCCAGCAGCACAAGAACTGTGGGCGTGCTCAAAGGGAGAGCCATCAGGTCTTTCAGAAATTTGCTCTCAGATTTTTCTAGTACTTCAAGGTTACATGTACCCCACAACTCCGCCCCGTATAAAGCAGCGCTAGCCCCTCTGACTTTATAAATCTCCACAACTGGGGCGATAGGTTTAATTGTGGAAGAACGTTATTTCCTAAGCAAAACACCACCCACCCTTTTGTGGGTGAGGAGCATCTTATGGATGTGCGGGGTCCAGTTCAGTGAATCGCTAAGGCGGATTCCCAGGTAGTCAAACTCTGATACCCTTTCTAAAGGAACAGAGTTCAAGGCCGGGGGACGCCCTAGTTTCTTAGGAGGATTCATGATTAAGAATTTGGTCTTGTCGACATTGATCACCAACCCCCTAAGGGAACAAAACTCCTGGAAACGGTTTAAAAGTTTTTGAAGGCCCTGGGGGGTCTTTGAAATGAGGAGGGTATCATCTGCAAAGAGCAGTGTTGGAATCCGTTTGCCCGCCAGGGAAGGTGCGTCTGCGGGTTCTTTTAGCAGATACTCAACCACCCCATTCACATAAAGGGAGAATAGGGTGGGAGCTAGCACACATCCCTGGCGAGCACCCCTCCTCACTGGAATCCTGTCAGTTTTCTCCCCATTCATACCCCATCGCACCTGCGCATAGTTGCCTGCGTGTAATTTCATCAGGAGCGATAGGATATAAGGGGGCAACCCCAGGCCCTGCAAGACCCTCCACAGTTCCTCCCTAGGTACCAGGTCAAAGGCAGTCTTAAGGTCAATAAAGGCCAAATAAAGACTGCCCTTGCCCAGCACGACCACCTTCCAGTACAGGAGGGCCAATCTGAAGGCCTGCTCAGTGGTCCCAGTTCCAGAGCGGAATCCAGCCTGGAGATCTGACAGAATGTTGTTGTCATCCAGCCATTGGAGCACCCTCCCCAGAATCAACTTCCCTACCACCTTTTGGGATGAGTCAATAAGGCTTATGGGCCGATAGTTGGCGGGGTTGTCTCGACATCCCTCCTTAAATATAGGGACAACCTCCGCCCCCTTCCATGATTCAGGTACAATAGCGTTAAGTAGTGTGGAAACCAGCTAACCCCATTCCTTAGGCTTGGCACGTAGCAAATCACTGGGTATCCCATCAGGCCCAGCAGCTTTTAGGGGTACCAGGGACTTGATTATGACGTCCGCTTCTCTGGCGGTAAAAGCATCACCCTCACTGACCCTTGTGTAGTCAGCCAGAGGAAAGGAGTCGATAAAAAAACCCTCAGGAGGAGTATAGAGGGACAGGAAATTGTTGAACCAGTTCTGGGCTGGGATGTTGCACGTCAGTAAAGTGCCGACAGGCCTGTCCCTAGATCTTACCAGACTCCAAAATCCCCTAGCATCCCTGCCCAAACTTGCCTCCAGAAGGTCCGCCCAGAACTTTTCCTCCCACTCTCTTTTTGCTACTTTTATAGTCTGGGAGTAGTCTTTCCTTGCGAGCCTAATTGCAGCTTGAGATTTAGCTTTAACAGCACCTACCAATACTTTTTTCTTTTCCCTGCATTTTTTGGTAAAACATCCCTGCACTTTAGGCGGCTTCTTCCTATTACCAGCGCGGGGAGCCATGCTTGGGACAATGAAGAGATTGCTCAGGGCCCTGGTTAAGTTGCAAAAAGTCGTAGTGACTTCCTCAGGCAAATGGGGCAGCGAGTCCAGCTACACTGTGCTGCAGCTAGGAGCACCCCTATAGCTGCCACTTTCTCTTCTGCCATAGTAACCTTAGCCCACTTCAATCGTCTGCCGCAGTTAGATGGGTAAACTTCGTGGGTGTTTGGTACTATGCGAGATAGAGTTCCCCCCTGATCATTAAGCCACTGGGGAGAGAGGGCAAGTGAGAGGAGATTGTGATCACTCTCAGTTGTCGGTACAACCTCCATATCCCTCAGGATACTCCATGAACTGGCGTCAAGAAGAATATAATCTATTATTGACGTGTGGTTCGGCCTGTTATAGGTATGGGCTCCTGCTGAGTCAGACTTTGTCCTCCCTTTGACAGCCCTAAGGTCAAGTTCCAAGTTTAGGGAATTAATCTGTACCGCCACTTAGGTCCACATCCTAATGGGGGGCAAGGCTAGGTCAGGAATTCCTCTCCTGGAGTCCTCCTCATCAATACCCAATATATCGTCCAGGCCCAAGGGCTCAAACGTACAATTCAGGTCTCCCGCCACCAGGACGCGAGATTTGTTGGGACGCTGCCTAAGCGAGCCTTCTAATAGAGCTATTATGGGAGATTGTAAACCTCCCTTCGTGCCTCTAGCATAGATATTAAAGATGTCCAAAATCAGGCCACCCCGTGCACCCTTTATTGAGATGTTAAGAAGATCAGGTGAGTTGATGCGATGCTGAACCACCTGACAATCAAGTGAGACAGCAACCCATATGAGAAGACCTCCCGAGGGGCGTCCCTTCCCTGAAGAGGGGGCTACAGCGGGAACAAAATAAGATGAATAACCTACCTTGTGTCAGGGCTCCCTACACCATGTTTCTTGAAAAATGCAGATAGAGTAACCCTCCACAAGGGCATTCCAGTCAGGTAGGCCCAGCTTCCTCGAGATGCCCGCAACGTTCCAGCTCAAAATCCTAAGGTCTGGATCCGCCACAGCCGGCTCCCTGCGGGGCTCGGGGCTAGGTGTCCCCTCCGTCTGATCTATTAGCCCTAGTCCACTGCCCCCACATTGGCCCCCTACAGGCAGGTCAATAACCTGCGCTAGGTGGGTGGCTTCATCTGGTGGTGAAGGAGGGATGGTATTACTTTTACCCAACTCGTATGACTCAGAGGCGTAACCTAGACTTAGGAACCCGGTGGCCACCCCAGGACAGGTATCGGTTCAATATCCAGGCAACCTCCCATGATATCCAAGCCAGGCTACTGGTTGGTAGAATGGGGGGGAGAAAGAGTTCTCAAAGTAAGAAAAATTGTTACTCCAGCCCCCACTTAAATGAGTACCATTATAGTTTGCTACAGGCCTTGGGTAGAAATAGGTTAAATCTACCACACCTATGCCAGCTCCCCCAGTACCATGCTTCTGGTTGCAGATCGTTTGGGCGACCCTACTGTCTTTGAAATTCACCACCACACAGTCTCCATCTAGGTGCTTATGTCCATAACCTACCCACCCTACCCTTCTCACTCCTAGGATCAGCCCATCTAGATCCCTAGGTAGAGGTCTGTTAATCTTTAACCAGTGCAGGGTTTTGTTTTTTAGTGCCTGATGGGATTCATAGTGATCATCCTTCAGACAGGGTACGTTTGTGAGTATGACGACATACGGGTGGCACTCTGGGGGCAAATTCACGGGTGGAATTTTTAGGGCCACTTTGGGGGGCGGTGCTTCTAGCTGGGACGCTTTTGGGAGATTAATACTATTTCTACTCGGATGGGCTTGTTCAGCGCCATTGCCGTTCGCAGTTCCCTTCGGTTTTACAGGACCCTTCCTACCGGGTAACTCAGCCCGAGTAGGCTTCTTGACCGGGGCAGTACGAGGCTTGGGTACATTCCGTTGTGCTAAGACAACTGGAGCAGCCAGCCCTGCTTTACTGGCACTACCTAAAGGAACCGCAACATGGACAGCAGGAGCATTTGCCACTGCCATCACATTTACAGTACGTGCCGTATTAGAAGCAGTAGGAGTGGCCTGTGGGGATGCGGGAATCACCCGAGCACCAGTTTCCCCTCCCTGTCCATCCTCCCTAATTCTGGAATGCAATTTAATGAGGGATTTTAGAGAAAAAAAATTGTCCAGAGTTGCCTGCTCAAACCTATCCAGCCTTTCTCCCAACCCTTTAACTCTCTCTACAACCGGGGACAGCAGTGATATCATTAGTTCCTCTATTCGTACAATTTTAAGAGGATCATTAGATGGAGCTACATGGCAGTCTGATGTTAGATCTACACATATTTTCTCCACTATATTGCCAGAATGCTCTCCCCCCTTACCCCTCCCGGGGTTTTTCGTGCCCAGCCCCTCACCCGCACCCGCTTTAGTTCCACCTGCCCTGATACCCTGCTTCCTCGGTCTCTTATAGAGTTTTGGAAAGCTGCCTTTGCTTGGGCTAGCAATCCTTTTCCTTTTGGTAGGAGCTGAACTCTTAGAGGCCGACGGAGGCAAGTCAGGTGGCTCGGAGATACTGTTTCGAGTAATAAGAGTAATAGGGCAGGGTGTAGGGACAATAAACTCTCAGGGCCGTAAGTCGGAACTGATACCATCAGTAGGAGTAGATATGGATATGGCAGCCAGGCTCTCCAGCCTATCTACACTAGCCCTCAGAGATGCAACCCGTGAAAGCTCTAGTGGGGGGGAGATAGTTAACAGGGGGCCGGGGTTGCATACAGGCGAGGAAACAAGCGCCAAGGAGCCCAGTGAGGACCTTTTGGACGGAGGGTGTTCATGGGAAAGGCGCCGCTCTGTCATTTCAATTTCCTTCTCTATGACAGTAGCTACCCGTGTTATGAATTGGTCCATAGTGCCTATGATACGACCGGTTTCCCCGCCCCCCCCTCTCATGCTCCTCCCTGAACGGGTAGACATTAACACGGGCTACACAAGAGGCCAGATGTTAACAATAATAATATGCCCCTCTGTACCTACAAAAGCAAACAATGATGTCAGGGGGGAGGCCCAGCCCATTCTTGGCCAGCCCCGGACGGCCACAGACGGTCCCGCCCTTGTCCCGGGCTTCTCCCGGGACGCTCCCGCGCGCTCCCGGGACGCTCCCGCGCGCTCCCGCGCGCTCCCGCGCAGCGGCTGACTGGTACTGCTAAACACACGCGGGGGCGTGGCAAGCAGGGAGAGCGGGCCAGGTGTAGCAGGTTGGCCAGGCAGGGACTCCTGGGAAACGGAGTCCCTGCAGCTCTGCTTGCAGCCCTGCTACTGTCCCTCAGCAAGCCCCAGCAGACCTCCAGATGACAGCACAAAGTCCGGGACCCCCACTTGCAGGTTTCCTCAACGAAGCAGGACCCGCGCAGCGGGTCCGGCGAGGTGTGGCGTGGCGTGCAGAGCTGCAGAAGGGTCCAGGAGAAACAACCACCAGGCGAGGTCAGTTCACAAGGGTGACTAATATGAAGTTAAGGGAAGGTTTGGGGACTGGCAAGTGTGTGCACTTGCGCAGTCAGCATGACAGTACCAGACTGCACGCAGGTTCTGCAATGGCAGACCTTAGACATATTTTAGTAGGCCGCTTCTGTGGGTGGCACAACCAGTGCTGCGAGCCCACCAGCGGCATTTGTGTTTACACGCCCTGGCACTCCTGGTGCACTTTACTGGGGTCTGATTGTAAACCAAATAAGTCAATCATGGAATCCAACCAACATATACATTTTACATAGGGAGCACTTGCACTGTGGCACTGGTTGGCAGTGGCACAGTGCTCTGAGCGGCCAACACCATAAAAACACATGAGGCACAGTGACAAAAAGTGGAAGGGAGACAATAGTGCCAAGGTGCCAGGTCTAACATGAATTTTTAAAGATTTAGCACTATATAGCACATAGAAACCTATAGCGCCTATTGGGCCATCTGGTCGCACTAGACCAGGACAAAGTTAAAGTTTCAGGCCCACCGCAATGGAGCCCTGCACGGCTATCCCTTGTGGTAGGTCTAGGTCAAATTCTTTACCTCCTGAAACTTTTTGGGAGCTTTTTTTTCCAGGGTCCCTCGAAGCTCTCAGCCAGTCCGGATTCGGTCAGGGTTTGCCGGCTTGGCTTGCGACGATCTCCCAGTCAGACTTATGGGAGTCAGACCTCTGGAGCTTGCCAGCAGGATGAACCAGAGATCCAGGCCGGCTCGCGGTTGAAGGTGGGTCACTTGACTCTTGCGGTTGGTCCCGAGCACCTTTTCTACGTTCGGAATTAGAAACCTTTATGGAGCTTTTTCTCCCAGGGTCCCTCAATGCTCTTCACCAGGCCAGATTGGTTTAGGGTTCACTGGCTTGGGTTTCGACCAGCTCCCGGTCAAACTCTGGAAGTCAGACCTCTGCAGCTTTTCATCGGGACGAACCTGAAGGGCAGGCCAGCTCGAGGTTGAGGGTCACCGGCTTGGCTGGCCAGGTCGAGTCAGTCCACTTATGGAGCTTTTTTCCAGAGTTGCTCCAAACTTCTTCAAACTTCTGGAACTTTTTCCTCAAGTTCCTTTGAGGGTCCCAATGTGTCCTAAACTTACTCCAAAGGACTGGAAGCTCCAATATTGAAAGTTTGGGACTTCAATTTGCACAATCCCCTTAGACAAAACATTACAAATCCACTGGTAGAACTCCAGGCTGGGGATTCTTGTTGGTGATGGTCCAGGTGAGCTCTGTTAACCTGTAGCTTGCAGGAATCCCACTCTTTAGTCCTTTTGAAGTCAGTGTGATCCACCGGGCTGTAGTTCCAAATGTGTGCAGCAGGCACAGTAAGTCAGAGTGCAGGGCCAGGTTGGTGCAAATCAAAATTTCACCATTGGACCCTTCTTCTTCTGTAGTTTCAAGCAGCAGGTCTGAGAGGCACTGCCCCTCTTAGATACTTATTCAGTGTTCTCTGGGGTCACACTGAAGGCCACTCCTGTCCAATGAGATGCAGGACAACACCCAAGAGCATGACCATTTCCTCCAAATGTGGCACTATTTCTTCAAAATTCAATATGGCTGACGTCCCAGTAGAGAGGCAAGAGCTAACTAAACCATTCTCCAGGATGGCTGATCTCCATATTCTCCCTCCCCCTGGCATCTGCACTTTCCTTCCTTAAACCTGCCATCTGTCTGGGTTCAGAGAGTAGGGGTATAAATGAAACTGGCTTCACTTGCCTGTCTCCTACTTCTATTGAAGGTTATTGTTTACAACCCCTGCCCCTGGCTCTGGCATTCCTATGTAGCAGAACCCTGCCCTCCTAGAATTGCTCCTTCACCACTGGGTCTACTTCTCACCTCATCAAAGCAGCCTGGCTAATCCATTTAACCCTGACGAATCAGGATAGAGCACTGGAAGGCTGAATTTTGGCTTACAGACAAAAAAGTTGTATAACTTCTTGTCAGTACATTTTAGGATAAATTCAACAATAGTGTTTGGTCAGATTTATCAATACCATTCTAGGGAGTCTTTGGATGATATTTTTCAGATTCTCCTGGTGGGAATTATTAAAGAACAACTTCTTTCTATTTTAACCTATGAGGTTAGGTATTGGCAATGCAGAAAAGGACTGGGGCAATTTTTCCAACATGAGGGCTTATAAAACATCTTTAATGGCTTGATTCCTACTTCGGTTATGATTCTGGTGTTACAGTGGAATTGCCTCCGGGTCATGTGTGGAGTGCTTTAGGCAGGTGCCAGCAGGTTTCGGCAAGCAGCAGCGTCAGAGAGCAAGAGACAGCCAGAGCCCTAAGCCCTGAGCGCTGAGAGGTCTTGACCCAAGGACAGGCAGTCTAGATGGAGAACGATGAACGGCAGAGGGGAGGTGGGGAGAGCTGAGGCCAAGCATGAGGGCTCGCAGCAAGTCTTACAGATAGTCCGGGTTCCCTCACAGAAGCGGCCCAGCCAGGTATTGGCACGGCTTGCGGGACGGCCCGCCTCCCGCTCCACTCTCAATTCTCTCTCAACTCCCCTGCTGCCACTGTCACTTACCCCCTCATCCTATTTTGGTGCTCCAGACTCTGACTGGTCAGTTTATCGGCGCGCAGCTGCTGACCGCCCGGGTGACGAATAGTGTTGGCAAAGCGGCAGTTTAAATTTGCACACTGCCGTGTACCAACTACAACGCTGTTACTGCCCACCTGCTAAATTACCCAATTGCTCCACTCCGCATTATTCAGGCCTCCCTCGGACTGGCCCCAGATAGGGAGGTACACGTGGGGGCACTGTGGCATTGTGGCTTTAGTATAGAGTGGGACGATAAACCTAGGCAGCAGCGCCCAAACAGCCCCTCTCCAAAATTCTAAAAGTGGGGAAGAGCAGCCCCCCTTTGCCAGATCCAGCTGCAGCTCAAGGTGAATCCAAAACGGAGCAGCACAGATTATCAGGTCCTAATTAAGCCATCATCTCTCTATTAATTAAGAGACCTGATCAGTATTGATTAACCAAGTCAAACATAAGTAATCAAAAACTGGAAGCCCAGTCATTTACAAGGAAAACATAATGAGCAGCATAAGCAAAGTGATATAAACAAGGAAACAACTAAATGAAATCATATAACAATAGAGGAAATAGGCTTTTCACAGCCATATATATAGCCTCAGAGCCACAGGAGGATTGTCAGAGGCACCCTAAAAGAACCCTAAAAGAAAAAGATGAGATCAGGCAGAATTAGGCAGACGCCGGGGCAGAAGAATAACTTAAAGTAAGGAGCAAAAAAACAAACTGGGGTCTGATTGTAAACCAAATAAGTCAATCATGGAATCCAACCAACATATACATTTTACATAGGGAGCACTTGCACTGTGGCACTGGTTGGCAGTGGCACAGTGCTCTGAGCGGCCAACACCATAAAAACACATGGGGCACAGTGACAAAAAGTGGAAGGGAGACTCACGCCAAGGTGCCAGGTCTAACATGAATTTTTAAAGATTTAGCACTATATAGCACATAGAAACCTATAGCGCCTATTGGGCCATCTGGTCGCACTAGACCAGGACAAAGTTAAAGTTTCAGGCCCACCGCAATGGAGCCCTGCACGGCTATCCCTTGTGGTAGGTCTAGGTCAAAGTCTTTACCTCCTGAAACTTTTTGGGAGCTTTTTTTTCCAGGGTCCCTCGAAGCTCTCAGCCAGTCCGGATTCGGTCAGGGTTTGCCGGCTTGGCTTGCGACGATCTCCCAGTCAGACTTATGGGAGTCAGACCTCTGGAGCTTTCCAGCAGGATGAACCAGAGATCCAGGCCGGCTCGCGGTTGAAGGTGGGTCACTTGACTCTTGCGGTTGGTCCCGAGCACCTTTTCTACGTTCGGAATTAGAAACCTTTATGGAGCTTTTTCTCCCAGGGTCCCTCAATGCTCTTCACCAGGCCAGATTGGTTTAGGGTTCACTGGCTTGGGTTTCGACCAGCTCCCGGTCAAACTCTGGAAGTCAGACCTCTGCAGCTTTTCATCGGGACGAACCTGAAGGGCAGGCCAGCTCGAGGTTGAGGGTCACCGGCTTGGCTGGCCAGGTCGAGTCAGTCCACTTATGGAGCTTTTTTCCAGAGTTGCTCCAAACTTCTTCAAACTTCTGGAACTTTTTCCTCAAGTTCCTTTGAGGGTCCCAATGTGTCCTAAACTTACTCCAAGGGACTGGAAGCTCCAATATTGAAAGTTTGGGACTTCAATTTGCACAATCCCCTTAGACAAAACATTACAAATCCACTGGTAGAACTCCAGGCTGGGGATTCTTGTTGGTGATGGTCCAGGTGAGCTCTGTTAACCTGTAGCTTGCAGGAATCCCACTCTTTAGTCCTTTTGAAGTCCGTTTGATCCACCGGGCTGTAGTTCCAAATGTGTGCAGCAGGCGCAGTAAGTCAGAGTGCAGGGCCAGGTTGGTGCAAATCAAAATTTCACCATTGGACCCTTCTTCTTCTGTAGTTTCAAGCAGCAGGTCTGAGAGGCACTGCCCCTCTTAGATACTTATTCAGTGTTCTCTGGGGTCACACTGAAGGCCACTCCTGTCCAATGAGATGCAGGACAACACCCAAGAGCATGACCATTTCCTCCAAATGTGGCACTATTTCTTCAAAATTCAATATGGCTGACGTCCCAGTAGAGAGGCAAGAGCTAACTAAACCATTCTCCAGGATGGCTGATCTCCATATTCTCCCTCCCCCTGGCATATGCACTTTCCTTCCTTAAACCTGTCATCTGTCTGGGTTCAGAGAGTAGGGGTATAAATGAAACTGGCTTCACTTGCCTGTCTTCTACTTCTATTGAAGGTTATTGTTTACAACCCCTGCCCATGGCTCTGGCATTCCTATGTAGCAGAACCCTGCCCTCCCAGAATTGCTCCTTCACCACTGGGTCTACTTCTCACCTCATCAAAGCAGCCTGGCTAATCCATTTAACCCTGACGAATCAGGATAGAGCACTGGAAGGCTGAATTTTGGCTTACAGACAAAAAAGTTGTACAACTTCTTGTCAGTACATTTTAGGATAAATTCAACAATAGTGTTTGGTCAGATTTATCAATACCATTCTAGGGAGTCTTTGGATGATATTTTTCAGATTCTCCTGGTGGGAATTATTAAAGAATAACTTCTTTCTATTTTAACCTATGAGGTTAGGTATTGGCAATGCAGAAACGGACTGGAGCAATTTTTCCAACATGAGGGCTTATAAAACATCTTTAATGGCTTGATTCCTACTTCGGTTATGATTCTGGTGTTACAGTGGAATTGCTTTCGGGTCATGTGTGGAGTGCTTTAGGCAGGTGCCAGCAGGTTTCGGCAAGCAGCAGCGTCGGAGAGCAAGAGACAGCCAGAGCCCTAAGCCCTGAGCGCTGAGAGGTCTTGACCCAAGGACAGGCAGTCTAGATGGAGAACGATGAACGGCAGAGGGGAGGTGGGGAGAGCTGAGGCCAAGCATGAGGGCTCGCAGCAAGTCTTACAGATAGTCCGGGTTCCCTCACAGAAGCGGCCCAGCCAGGTATTGGCACGGCTTGCGGGACGGCCCGCCTCCCGCTCCACTCTCGATTCTCTCTCAACTCCCCTGCTGCCACTGTCACTTACCCCCTCATCCTATTTTGGTGCTCCAGACTCTGACTGGTCAGTTTATCGGCGCGCAGCTGCTGACCGCCCGGGTGACGAATAGTGTTGGCAAAGCGGCAGTTTAAATTTGCACACTGCCGTGTACCAACTACAACGCTGTTACTGCCCACCTGCTAAATTACCCAATTGCTCCACTCCGCATTATTCAGGCCTCCCTCGGATTGGCCCCAGATAGGGAGGTACACGTGGGGGCACTGTGGCATTGTGGCTTTAGTATAGAGTGGGACGATAAACCTAGGCAGCAGCGCCCAAACAGCCCCTCTCCAAAATTCTAAAAGTGGGGAAGAGCAGCCCCCCTTTGCCAGATCCAGCTGCAGCTCAAGGTGAATCCAAAACGGAGCAGCACAGATTATCAGGTCCTAATTAAGCCATCATCTCTCTATTAATTAAGAGACCTGATCAGTATTGATTAACCAAGTCAAACATAAGTAATCAAAAACTGGAAGCCCAGTCATTTACAAGGAAAACATAATGAGCAGCATAAGCAAAGTGATATAAACAAGGAAACAACTAAATGAAATCATATAACAATAGAGGAAATAGGCTTTTCACAGCCATATATATAGCCTCAGAGCCACAGGAGGATTGTCAGAGGCACCCTAAAAGAACCCTAAAAGAAAAAGATGAGATCAGGCAGAATTAGGCAGACGCCGGGGCAGAAGAATAACTTAAAGTAAGGAGCCAAAAACAAAACACAAACAAATCAGTTAAAACAGAAGCACTGTGTCATACCCCAAGGAGTCCTTTAATATCACCAATACTAACAATGTTTGGGAATATAGATTTAAGTGGAAAAAAGAACACAAGTGCTAGATTTTCTTTCCTCAAAGATCCCGGTTGCCATAATCTACTCGATGCCCGGAGAGATACCAGGTCTCCTGATGCCGATAGCTAATCAGAGGGCAGCCCACAGCGCAACCTTAAAAGAAAAGCAAAATGGCCTCCTACATAATGTAATTGATCCAAATAACCAGATGCACTCTGACGATCACGATTTGGAAGGCCTGAACTTTTTAATCACAAAGGAGGAAATCAGTAAAATTGACAACGTCAAACTAATCCAAAAATCTTCAAGCACTAAAGCACATATTCAATTCAGATAGAAGAACCAGTGAAGGGTTTAAATAAAAACATTGATGATAAGCCAGAAAGCAAGACTGAAGTAACCCTTTCATTTAAGCATGGGCCTGAAGGGAACGATGGGGGAAAACATTTTACATATAAATGGAAAAATGTCAACAATGAACCCACACATAGATCAAGAAAATCTGGTTCACTCCACTCCTAGGACCATATTAAAACAGGAAAGAGCTGAAGAGCTCAAAAGTGTAGCACAGGTCCACCAGACCAAGCAAGAAGACTCTGAAAGCTCATGGTTGAGATCAACAAGGCTTAAACCTTGTAAGAAGCAAAAATGATACAACAGGAGCTTAAAGCAATTGGGCTAGAGAGTGAAGGCATTCATAGCATTTCAATACCAAGTAACAAGGAAGCAAACGGCGTATGCATTACTCATAACAAGGATAAGTCCACTCAATCACCTCAGGGAATTAGCCAACCTGTTAGTCAAAATGGACCGACACGCCTGGAATCAAAAACAATACAAGAGGAAAATTCTAGGATTTCCAGCAGCCATCTGGATCTTTTAACAACATTACTGCACACTTTACAGGCATCCACAGAGGCACTTACTGTGCAGTCGGATAAACTGGATATTGAAATTAAGCTAATGAATATCATAGCTTCATACATCTCAGGGATAAACACGAAATTGGACAAACTAAAGAACCTAATAACAAGAGTTCAATCCACCTACTTACCACAGCAAGGATCATGTGCTTGTGGCCCAATAATCAATAAACTGAGCCTCCTACCAGCTATATTAGAACAAATTATAAACATTACAAAAGTTAACCTAGCTTCAAGTGTGCTTGCCGCCACTAAGCAAGAAGAACAACTCAGAACACCAGGACAAGGGTCACCAATAGAAAACCAGAAGCCAATGAAAATATCAAGTGAGGGACAAAGACATCTAGAAACAAAGGCAGTATTGCCAGATATTAAGCGAACTGAACGAGACAAAGTAATTATGGAAGAACACAAAACAGTCAATCAAACTAGAAGACAAAAAAAGCGTGAAAAAAAGCAAGAATTAAAACATTGCAACTTGCAAAACAGCAAGCAGCCAAAGTATTTCCTATATTCAGTTTAACAAGGGTGAATAAAGCTAAGCCCGACCCAATCAGGGTTTCTACAAGTACTGATGATGTGCCAAGCAGAACCCAAAAGGACTGGGAATCTGAGATCGATACCTTTGAAGGAATTTACCAAAATAAATCAAGGAAGTATGGCTCTCCAACCATAGTAGGCTTAGGCCACAGGAAGAAATCTATTACACATACCATGGAAGGTCCAGAGAATACAACAAGGAAAGAAGTAAGGACAACCTCCCCTGAGGAAGAAAGGACCAAAGAGACACTGATATCAAGAACAGGTACAAGAAGAAAGAATGGTACAAACTTCAAAAACAACATTCTCAGGTACCATTCCCCACGGGGTAAATTTGAAGGCTAAAGACCTACTAGAAAGAGTAGCTACAAATAAACAAGTTTCTAATGTGGCAAAAAAAAGGTACAGAATGGGGCTACCAGCCAGCAAGGGCGGCTATAAAATATCCAAGGTGGCACGGCGGAAGAGACTGAGCCACGCCGCCTAGAGCAAAAGGAAACAAACAAGCAGAAAAAAAAACAACAGGCAGCTACACCCTCATCTTATATTTCATTACTAAATGCAAGAAAAGACAGTATGTCCCAACAGGGAAATCTCAGGTTCCACATTCAAAACCATAATAAGTTAGATCATAGAACCAGTATATTCATCCTGAATAAAAACTCAACAGACTGAGCCATGCCGCCCAGAGTGGAATGAAATAAGCAAGCAGAAAGAAAACCAACACGCAGATTCACCTTCATTTCATATTTCGCCACTTGGCACAAGAAAGGGCAGCAGGTCCCAGCAAGGAAACCTCAGATTCCACATCCAAAACTACAACAACTCAAGTACAGTGGAATGCAAACAAGTAGAATCATCGTGGGAAAAAAGTTGAGAGCATGAATCTTTAATGCAGCAAATAATTTTAACACCAGCATATGAATCAAAGGGTCGGTACGATATTTTAAACAGGGGTAATATATTAAAATTGTTAGTAGAAATTCCAGCCTTTAAGCATTTAGATTCAACAAACCTTCTGGCCATAGAATTAATTTCAATAGGATTAGGTAAACAAAACAAACGCTCACCACATGGCAGTCAGAAGTAGAAGTCCAGCTCATTATGAACTTCTCTCAACAATTTGAAGCATGGAGCATAAAACTGTCCACACCAATCCTGCCACGGACACCTCATTGGAATTTCCTCCTACAAAGCAAAACAAGAGTCAAGACAAACACAGGAGAAGTCACAGGTGTATTCGGTGTTGCAGAATGCAAAAGGGAGAAGCACAACTTTCCCAGCGAGGAGCGACGCATACAAAGGCCAGAAGGTGATTGCAGGACCAGACCAAAGTCAATTGAGATGGCTCCCAGGCACCCTTGATGTTACTAAGGGTGAATGACCCATGGGAAGACAAACATGTAAACCCAATTATGGAAATATCCACTCGCTCTCATGGAACATAGAAGGAACAAAAAGTGGCTAGAAGATGGCAGGCCTCCTCGAGGATGGGAAACATGTGATTGCCCTTCAAGAGACATGGGCAGTGGAAGATATACTCTTTGCAGGTTTCATCCACTACACTATAACTGCAGAAAAAAACGAGAAATACGTCTGGCTGAAAGGGGGCCTGGCAGTTTAAGTGTCTACAGCACTAAACATCAAATCGGAGCAGATAGCCTCTCCTGGAGCCAGTGTGCAATTAATAAAATTTACTCCGTGGATTTCAGATAAACCGAGACCAGTGCAGTTGATTAACACATATGCCCACCCAAAGGCAAGACTAATGGTCTAACTAGCATCACGATATTATAGAGTCCAGCTTTTCAGTTTTAACTTTAGATAGATTACCTTTAATTAAGTCTGACTATATTCACGATCACATTACATTTATATAGGGCTCGATTACAAGTGTTTAACATCAAGAATGACATATTCCTTTTTCTTATATACCACTCCTAGCACATGAGGAAGTTCCTTATGTATAATCTGCCAGGTATTGAGGAAGACTTTTAACAAAGCTATACATTTGATTTCTGCAACTTTAAGACATCACCTCTGTTAATTACATCATGGGGCACCTTTTTTTTTGTTTGTTTGTTTTTAAATATCCCTAATGCATTGTGAGTCAGTTGCACATGGTATAGGAGAGTCACTACACCTACACTGTACATTGTTGTCAAATTAACAAAATTGTCAATTTCTCTCCAAATAGTTAGATCCTGTACTATCAGGTAGATTCAGCACTACCAGGTATTTTACACAATGAGTAGTCAGGGTGGACAATAGTGTGAGTTTTTTCTGACCACATCACTACCCTAGGTGAAGATAGATTACATATAGCCTTTTGGTCCTGATGAATCGCCCCGAGATTTAGGATGAGGCGAGAAACATGTTGACCAGTCACACAAAAGGACGCCCCATCAGAGGCATTAATCCCAGCCTTGCAACTTTTGTTTCGATTTTACTCAGGGCAGGAGATCCACCCATTAAAAGTATTGTTGTTTGTACTCCTATCCCTGTTTTAATTCACCATTCTTACACACACTTTTTTGACATCTTCACTCACTAGGTCCCTCACCCCCACGGCACTAGACGGTTACTGGAAAAAAGATCTTCACCAAAGTGCCCATCATTGGGAGCCCGTCGGGTATTGCAGCACCCACCCAATGAGGAGCCGCCCGATGATGAAGCATGACACCCATTTGGGTGTGTGATGGCCCTAAATTCCAACAAAATGGATTCCTGCCTCTGAACCAACTGCATCATTTTTTAACTTACCAAGAACAGCATATTACTTGTACTTCTAAGGAAGAAAAAAGCTCATAACACCTTATTAATTGCCACAATCCTGGGTATAAGATGCACTCATCCCTCTTGGGATATAGTGCTGACAGGAGACTTTAATTCTAATTTAATCTACTCCCCAAATGAAGACGCACAATTAGTTGCCAACAACATATTCTGGGGAATAATCACCCTCAATATCAACCAAAAACAACCTGTCCCGATCATATAGGCCAACACCTGGTAAAGGCATTAGAGTGTTTGGGAATGAGAGTGATAAATGGCAGATTGACTGAAGATACCCCTCCTAAGTATACATATCATGGAGT
Organism: Triturus cristatus; assembly: GCF_964204655.1. Classification (NCBI taxonomy): domain Eukaryota; kingdom Metazoa; phylum Chordata; class Amphibia; order Caudata; family Salamandridae; genus Triturus; species Triturus cristatus. The sequence goes on along the minus strand of NC_140590.1, from coordinate 85,723,161 downwards.
GAAGGTGCGATCCAGACTTGATTATACCGTAATTTAACTACCATTGATGGCATTTCTCCCCCAATTCTCTATTGAATACACCAACCGGATTGACCATTCTTATCAACACATTTACTTCAACCAAAATTTACCTAAGCATCAGGCTAATCCTGTAATGGAGGGAAAAAACATCTACTCAATTGATCTAAAGTGCCTTAAATGGACAAACAAAACTTTATAGGGTCTACAAAATACAATAAAGGAATTGATGATAGACAGCGGCTATGAGGGTCCCAATACAATACAAGCCTGGACAAGCTTCACGTCAAAATTGACATCATTAATGTCGGAAAAAAACAAACTGGTATTAAGAAACAAAAACTAAGGAATCAACGAGTGGAGTCCAAATCCTGAAAACCTGAAGTAAACAAAGGTATCAGGAAATTAAAAACAACGGAATCTGATCAAACAGCACAGGACTACGCACGTCGTCTGAGGAATGAATACATAAAGAAGCTTTGGGAAGACAAAAGAAATAGGAACTTGAGATTCTGGTCAAAACTACTGTTCAGCGCCAGGCAAACCAAATCCAGCACCTTTTGGGAAATAATAAACAACTTGAATAGGCCAGTGAATACCTTTGTTCTTGTACCTCAAAGGTACAAGAACACAATTGGGCTGATTTTCTAACAAGAAGATTTCTGGGGTGCACAGCTCCTGAACAACTGTCTTTTAAGTAGGGGCATGGCTTAGCAAGATGGCAGAGTAGACATGTTCCTTGAAGCTCCCGTTAACTCCAGTAATCCGGAATCATCTTGAGTGTAGAAGACGACCATTAAACTCACATGCAAAGCTGAGGGATTGTCTCACACCCCTGGTGCCACCCGTAATCCCGTCATTGCTGAACTGAGACGATACCCGTGGGCTGAATCGGGAGTGGCTGAAAAGACTGGTGGCCATCTTGCACCAGCTGCTGGTGGCCTACTGCGGCAGCATGATCCAGAGGGTGGCGGTGGTGATGCACGGGGGCTGAGACACGTAGAGAGGGCCACCGGCTGACCACGGGAGTAAGGTGACCATGGCTACCCGCGGAGCCAATGTCCCGGCTGAAGAGGTCCGGTCCTCTGGAGAGTAGGTGAGGAGACGCGGGTGCACTATCGCTGAGCTGTTCAGCTGGCAGCAGCCAGCCCATGGACAGCGGCTCCACAATACAGCAGAGCAGAGGAGACAGATTGAACAAACGGTAGACACTCTGCAGATGGAGCTCCATGCCTTAAGGGAGACGGTCACCGACCTTCAGAAGCGAATGGTACGCCTCGATGATCGAGCTGAGGACGCGGAGGGTAGGTCACACAGGAACAACCTCCATTTTGTGGGTTTCCCTGAAAAAGCAGAGGGACTGTCTGCTGTATTGTTCCTGGAGGACTGGCTTGTTGCCACGCTGCCCCCCAAGACGCTCTCAAAGTTTTTTACCATGGAGCGGGCACATGGAGCACTAGTTCCCCCACGAGACCAGCGGTGACCAGGATGTCATCCTGCAACTTACCCGAAGCCAGGGCCCGCTGGTATATGAGGGCCACCAGATTTCCATTTACCCGGATTACACGCAGCAAGTGCAGGATCAACGAAGAACTTTCCTGGCAGTGAAAAGGTGCCTGCAAGATTTAAACATCAAATACAGTCTACTTTTTCTGGAGAAGCTGAGAGTGGAGGGCAAAGGGAAAGCACTGTTCTTCTCTGCGGCGGAAACGAGCTACTGGCTGGATGCTCGAGGCTCACCGGGAGCTTGTCTGGTGCCTTCAACGGAGACGCCCCAGGCGACGGGGTCAGGCAGGTCACCCCGGCAAACTTTTTCACAGGTCAGTGACAGGACTCGGATCCCTAGTCGAATCAGAGTCTGTCCAGATGTAACATTACCGGCTACTATCTGATGTTGTGCTGGATGCAAGGCTTCGTCATCTAACCGACTCATGAACAGTATCCCTAGTGAAGACACAGACAACTAACAGAGACATGCGGCTGAGGAACGAGAGACAGATATGCGGATGTAATGATTACATCGTTCTAAAACACTTGGTAAGAATAAACCATTGGATGGTTGCCAGGAAGAACCAGAGAACAGATATATAGATGTAGGCGTCTACACACAAACTGAAGACAGTTGATGGGGGCCTGCCTCCAGAGGAGGGTACCTGGTTGGGGAGCTGGAGGCTAGCCCTCGCACCTCACCGGCTGGCCAGCCACTGCTGCCGGTAGGAGTGGGAGGGGGCATTCTACCCATAGTGGTGGGTTTTCTTTTCTAATAGTTTTCTAAGTTCTGGGGTTTCTCTTGTGGGCTCTGGGGAAACATCTATATGCCTTTACCTTGTTATGTTCAGATGGGAAGGGATATGTGATATTGCCCAAGGGGTATTGGGGAGTTGGTAATGTTGGGGATTGGTTCAAAGGGTCCTTCCTTCTTGAGTGTCAGACGACAGAACTTGCAGTGATGGTTGCAGGGTTAAGGTTCCATGAATGTTCTGTGGCAAAATGGCCGCATTGCAACAAAATGGAAGATGAGTGCACTCTATGGCGGCCACCATGGCGAAGTTGATCACATGGAATGTTCAAGGCATAGCTGCTTTTGAAAAACGTAGACGTGTATTTGCATACCTGAAGAGATATAAGGTCGCTGTGGCCTGCCTATAGGAAACCCATATGTGGGGGGACACTATACCATGCCTGCGGAAGTGCTGGAGAGGACAATAGTTAGCCACTTCATATTTTGGTTTTTGCCAGAGGGGTTCTCATATGGGTGGCACCGAGGGCTCCCTTTCAACACCTACATCACGTGATCGACACAGAGGGAAGATATGTCATTCTGCATGGGAGATTAGATGGTACAGAAGTGTGTATTATCAATGTATATGCCCCCAACTATGATAGTGCATCTTTTTTTCCTGCTCTCGTGAAGGCAGCTTCACCAAATTTTGGGGGCTCCAATGATGCTGGCTGGGAATGTTAATTGCGTCCTTGATGGCTCTCTCGCCCGTGAGCCTCCGCGACCCCAAACTAAACCCAATATGAATAGCGCACTACAGGATATACTAGAGGGCATGCACCTAAGGGATGTATGACTTGAGTGCCATCCAAACATTAGGCAGTTCTCCTGTCACACCCCCACCACGGGGACCTCTAGTAGACTTGATTATTGGTTTCTCCCTATAGACCTTGGTTGGAGTGTAAGAGGGAGTACGTATCTACCTAGATACCTGGATCACACCCTTTTCCTGCTGGAGCTCAGGGGGGTGGCGTTAGGGCTGAGATTCCCCTGTGGAGGCTCAATACTGCAGCCCTGACAGACCCTACATTTGTGGCCACGCTTTCTGAAGAACTAAGCCGTTACTTTGAGGAGAAATGGGAGCCGACCTCCTGTCGCATGACCGAATGGGAAGCCATGAGGGTGGTCATAAGGCGAATCAGGATCAAAACACCCCAGGGTCCGGCGACAACTGGTGCGGGATGTAGCTACACATGAGGCAAACCTGGGTAGACTGGAGGCTGAGATCCCCACAGCCTCCCAGAAACTGACATTGGGGTGTGCGGCCAAGGAGGCCCTACTGACGGACCTCCGGAGAATAGAAAAACATGTTCAGACGGCCTATCGTCAAAGACTGTACGGAGAGGGGAACCGACAGGAGCTTTATTGGCAAGACTGGTGCGGCAGAAAAGACCTGTGGCCCCAATAATGCAGATCCGCACTGACAAAGGGACATTGGTGTACACACAACGAGCAATAGCGGAGGCGTTGGTGAGTCAGTACAGGCAGTATATAAAGGACAGCCTTCCTCAAATCAGGAGGCAATTCTAACCTATTTGAATACTGTCGAGATTCCCCAGCTGGAGCTTGAGGAGACTGAGGCACTGAGTGCCCCGATTACCAAAGAGGAATTAAGCTTGGCCATACAGCGACTTAAGCCGGCTAAGATTCCGGGCTCCAATGGGCTCCCAGTGAAGCTTTATGGGCAATTTGCCCCACTACTGGCAGATAGACTCTTAAAAGACAATGATGAGGCATTGAGAAAGGGATCTTTACCGCCCTCCATGCAGGAAGCACTGGTGGCCATGATACTGAAAAATGATAAAGACGCCAACCTACTCAGTTCTTATATGCCTATCTCGCAACTGAATATTGATGTAAAAATAGCGGGATCATGGTGGAACTTCTCCTCTAGAGGATGCCCCAGCTTATCCACTCAGATCAAGCGGGATTTATACCGCGAAGAAGTACAGCTCATGATTTACGGCGGTTGGCGCATGTTTGGCACGCCCCAAGTTTATTGGAGACTGACTGTGCCATAGCACTGTTGGATATCGAACCAGCAACTGGCCCTATATGTGGCAGGTCCTTAGACGAAGTGGGGTGGGTGAGCGGTTTCTAAAGTGGGTACAGTTGCTTTATACAGCCCCTATCAACAGAGTCAGAGTTGGAAGGTGGTGTTTGGACAGCTCACACTTTGTCGAGGCACCCGTCTATACCTTTGCTCCTAACCGAGCTGCGGTCCTCCGGTGGCATCTCGGGACTTCACATCAACCCTGGGAAGTACAGCTTGATACCGTGGGTAGACTGGCCATGGTCCCAGTATCGGAGCTGCCGCGCACCGAGTTACAGTGGGTGGGAGAGGGGGCGCGATATCTGGGAATTCGCTTGGCGAATACAGCCTCTACCTATCTCGAGCTTAATATTGGTCGGATCATTGAAGGACTGTGGGGGGTCGGTTAGTTTTTGGAAGGATCTGCCGTTGACGCTCAAGGGGTGCATTGAATCATTAAAATGATTGTTCTTCCTCGCTGTCTATATGCAATGCAACACTCAATCTATATAATTCCATGATAATACACACTTGGGAGCCTAATGGTATTCCTCTTATGGGGGAAGAAACGTAGAAGGGTGCGACTAACAACGCTACAAAGGGGGTGGGCTAAGGGAGGACTGCAGATGCCTCACTTGGAACTTTGTTATATGGCCTCTCAGTTGCAGCATGCGGTCCACTGGATGAACAGTGAGGATAATTGAGAGAAATGTCTACTGACGGGGACGTGTGGAGACCATTCACTGATAGAGCTACTGATGCTGGGCTGCGTAGCCCCCAGGGAATGCCCGTATATTGTGTGACATGTAGCCATAGTGTGGGAGAACGCGTTGCAGCGAGTGGTTCAGCATGCCCTGTTTGCTCCCAATATGTCCCTGTGGGCGCTACGCCCTTTCTCCAGTATCGCAGACTCCATGTTGGTATGCCATTGGAGGGATGGCGGCTGCCAGACACCGAGTGACCTTTATGTGGATGGGAAATTTGGGACTTTGGAGGAAGCACAGGCCACCTTTAGTTTAGGACTGGGGCCAATTCCTGCAGTATGGATATAATCTCCAGTGTCACCTGTGAACTTTGGCTGGGGTTTCCGGAGGGACCTCCTACCTCAGACATATTGTTGTACATGGCTCAGGATAGGCTACTGTTTTCTCATATTTATAGAGTACTGAGAGATGACTTACCGGGAGATGCCCTCGAAATTCAGCAAAAATAGGATATGGTGGTTGATGTACCCCTGACAGAGAGCGAATGGAGGAAGGTTCATGAGGGTGTACAGAAGGTTAGCACCAACACATGGTTTAAGCTCCTTCAATACAATCTAGTACATCAAGTATACCTCACCCCATGCACGCTACACATAATCTGCCCGTCCAGTAGGGAGGAATGTCCCCGATGGAAACGGCAGGGGGCGGACTTCCTCCATATGGTTTGGTCCCGCCCACTACTGCTCTCTTACTGGAAGGAAGTACTCACATGTCTACAGGGCTGGAGCATTTCTAGAGATATCAGGCAAACACTATTAGGATTAGTACCCATACCAAAGCACAAAAAACGAAGTAGTCGATTTGTTTTCTTGGGGCTAGTCTTGGCTGGGAGGTGTGTCGTTATGACATGGATGCGCCCCCGGCCTCAGCAGCACGAGGAATGGATTAGAGATGTGTGCGAATGGGTGACAGCGGAGTCGGTACAAATGAAATTTGTGCGGAAGGATGATAAAGTCAAGGAGGATCTCCTAGCATGGGCCGCTATGCTGGCAGACTTAAAAGAAGAACACACCCCCAGAACCTAGGGGACCTCGGTAGGATAGGCCTCCCAAAGAGGGGAACAAGAGGGGGATATTGACTAGACCATGTTCGTTGTTCCAGTAAATAGCTATAGTATTACATTTTCCATGCAACCATGTAACCTGACATGGATTAAGGCGGGAACGGGAGGACGGGCGGGGCGGGGGAGTTACTTCAATGAGATGTTCTATGTGCATTATATTAGAAAGGACCTTGTGGGTTAGTACATTGTCAACATGTGGATACCGAATGTATACGAGGCCCATACATACAGATGTAATGCTTCTATTTACAAATGGCCATAAGACTTTGTGACGAAAAGAAAAATTATAATGGAAAAAAAACTGTCTCTTAAGTACCTGTATGGGTTTTATCAACAAGACTCAGTGACGGCAACTGGAAACGCAGAAAATCCCAGCTGCAGAAAAGATGGTATTTGCAGTCTAAAGGAAAAAACAGATTTATCATCTTATTCAGTAGTTGAAATATCCAACATAATACAGACAGTGGCGTCACTAGGGTTGGTGTCACCTGGTGCGGGTAACTCATGGTGTCACCCCCTCACGACTTACCTCATGGACCTCCTCTGCTCCGAGTTCGCAAGTGGACACAGTTGGCAAATAACAGGACCATACAGACTCATTAACCCTCTGAGCTACTTTTCCATGAGTCAAATCTTCCATTAGACAAAATTCCGATCTCTCTCTACGAAGAACATTAATCACCAGAGTCATCATGACATTTTTATTGTTATCGAAAATTGCTGGAGGCCAGGAAGGAGGCAACAAGCGCTTTTAAAACCATAATATACTTGCAAAAATGATGCCTCCACCTAAAGTCAGCACCTGGTGTGGTCACACCGGTTGCACCGCCCTAGAGCTGGGCCTTCTCAAGGGTCCTGCGATCTCAGTGACAGAGTCACTGTTGTTCTAGGGTGTGCTGCTTCATAGACCTGCCCTCAAGACTGGAGGTGAACTTCAGTATGAATAGTGGTGGACAAACCTTGAAGGTTAACCTACACTTGTCATGCTAGGGTCCACCTGCTGGTGCTACGACACCGGGGCTTCTAATGTCTTGCGAAGCCTTCTAAGGTCTAGCATGAGATAGTGCTCTCTCAGGAGAGTGGTCTGGCGGACTGGTTCCCCAGTTCCAAATTCAGCAGCTCTGGCCATAGTGCCACATCCTCTTCCCCACTGAACACCATACTGTCCCACTGAGAAAAACTCAGACTGCCTTCAACTACAACCCAAGTGTCGCCAGCTATAAACACCTGGATGCGGCTCAATTTAAATTACACACTGGGCAAGAGCAATATGTGGCCTACATTTACAAAAAAAAGTGACAGCATCCTGGAAAAAGCAAACAATCATAGGGGATGCAAAATTTTACAAACCATGTGAAATGTAAGCAGGAACAACATGGTTACCTTAACGCTTTTACACTCACTGTTCAGAAATCAGTGAGTTCTTTTGCCTCAAAAGTTAAGAACATGACTACCGGGCCCTGAATGGACCCATTTCAATGGCCATTGCTGATATCCTTACAAAACGTAATCAGTATGGTAAAAAAAGACAACATCCCTAGATGCAGAGAAGCAGTACAAATTTAATTTTTCAATCCTCACTTTGCAGTACCTCCAGGATTGGTGCACTAGTTCCAAGCCCAGGAAAAACAAAGCCAGGACAACAAAAAATTAGCTTCACTGGCAAACTCTGTAAAAGTGGCGCTAATGTGTTTGGGTGTGAATAAAATAAATCTGGCCAGTTTGCTACCACTCTGTCTTACTTTATTTAGTTATTTTTCATATTTTTAAACTTTTATTCCCGATGCTGCACTTTGGAATTAAATGTCAGAAAAATACGACATTGATATTCAGCAAAAGTGATTTTCTTTTTTGGATCCATTTCACAGGGGAGCAAATAAAAGAAAGGAGAGGAAAGAGAGTGAGAACCCCGTCTTGCAGGCAGCCACTGTTTTCAGACTCAGAGAAGAACTGTCGCGCTAGCAGGCAAGACTGAGGCCGGAAGTTATTTACCAGAAGAGATACACACAGTATAACACCCTTAGAGGTACAGACACGAGCGGAGATCTGCCTCCTACAAGAGAAGGCACTTCCTGGGTTAAAGGTCACTTTTTTTTGAGACGGATAATTAATTAAAGCGGCTGCAGCAACATCACCAGATCACGGACCTGGCTTGAAAAATGCAAATTGGGTCAGGACATTTCTGTAATTTCCATCATTTTGAGTGACGCATGTCAAGTGTGTAGCGCCTAGTATCTGGAGTGAGCCTTAAGTTTAAACTGAGAGTTTTACCACTGCGACAGAGACCCTGGTGTTAAAGCGCCTCGGGTCAGGGCCACAGACAATCCTGCATCCGGGGCCTCTGGGCAGGTCCAGCCAGCATGTACACCAGGGGCGGTGGGTGAGATTTTAAAGTGTTGGGGCGCAAACGAATTAGCATACAGCACCGTAGAAAAATCGTGCATTTTCAAGCAAATTTGAGAAAGCAGGAAGGTTAATAAAGCAATTGTGAAAGTGCAGTTATTACATTAATAGATGGCATAACATAGGTAGCTGCCCAGGGCGCCAGACTTTCAGGGGACCACTGATAGAGCCAACTCTGTTCTGCAGAGAGCCTTGTCCTGATGACCGTGAATAATTATTAAATAGATTTTTTTTAAATATCGTTTTCCTTTAATATATTTGTTAATGTGGTTGATGTATGATTTTCTATTACAACATTTTCAGAGAAAGTGTATGTTTGTGCTTCATGCAACATCTATAAAAAGTTTCTTTTAGATCAAAACAGGTCCTGAGATATGAGAAATGGCAGGGTGTCACGGAGACTACTTTCAGCAATATCAGTGAGCTGCTGCTGCTGTGTTACCATACTGAAAACCCAAGTCACTGTCCTTGAACATTAGATGTAAACGAAACACATGTGGAGTTTGGACGATTTTGCCGGTGCACTGACAGTGACCTGGCCAAAGAGGGCAAGAAAGAGCTAATATTGGATCATAAATTCAAAGGGTTCCGAATAGGTGCCCCCAAAATACGTTTGACACAAGGCCGCCAAATCCCTTAAGATGTCCATGAACCAAGCAACCATTCCCATTGTAAACCGTTGCTTAAGAGCAGTGTGGGCAGTCCCTAGATAAGACACCCCAGGTACCTGAACATTTGAGATATGTTGTGACCGAGGTGGCCTCCACTGCTCTCGCTATCTCAGCGCATCACCTTTACACCCAAATGAGCCGTCTCTAACTACACGCACAGTAGATCACATGCACGCGAACTTTGAACTGTCATGGACAAGGGTATTTCTCAGCACTCAGTGCGTCCCAGGCACGGCTGCCCCACCACTCGGAGGCCCATCCAGCTCACTCGCTGCTCTCCATGAAAATGATGCTTGTAACCGCTGCTCTGCATCAGGGCTGCCCAACTTAACACGCATCTGCATACAACGAACCTCAGTGGACTTGATCAACATGTTCATTGGGTATTCTGAAAAATCACGCTGAAACGTCCCTCCTGAAACCACTTTGGACACCCTTGCCTAGAACTCTAATCTCATCCTACTACTCGGTAGCGGCTTCCTATAAAGAATTAATATAAAAAAATAAACAGTACACACCCGTAAGACTACACTCTCTCTCCTGGGCCCAAATGTACTAAGGTTTTGCGTAGGCGTTCTTTGAAGAAAAGCAGTGCAAACGGGCGCTGTCGTCGACTATATGCTTTAAAGCCCTGTGGGCGCTCGTGCAAAACTATGCAAATGTGGCCGTAGTGTTAACTCTTGGAGCTGCTGCAGGCCAACATCTGCCAACCTCTTTACCATTCCAGGAATGCAGAAAGTTGCATGCGTATGGGAAGCGCGGGGAACGTTTTCATCTACAGCATTCCCCGTACAGTGTTTTTGCCGACTCGTCTTTAACATACATGGGGAGGCGTAGCATTCACACGCATTTCCAGATTTACGATTCCTCGCAAATCTGGAAATGTGTCAGGTTCCATGGGTGTTGCATGGGAACAACCACAGCAACACCCATGGAACGCCCCTTTCAAGCAAAGTGCTGCGTGTACAGGGGCCATATTTACAAGGGCAGGAAATGTCACGCAGGGTGGCTTTTCCTGTCCTTGTAAATATGAGGCAGGGAAATGCGCAGACAGTGCGTTACAAAAAGTGATGTACTGGCAGCGCAAGGGGCTTGTATATCTGCCCCAGAGAGATTAAGTGATTTGCCCAGGATCATAGGATGTCGGGCGTCCTTGCCGAGACTGGAACCCGGTTCCCCAGATTTGAGCTTGACCGCCCTAGCCATTAGGTCACATCCTCTCCCCAGTAACTGATTATTTAAAACCAGGAGCATGCACTATTGTGAAACTATTACCTGCACTTCAAATAAATGAATAACAATAAAATATTCAGTAAATTGAGAGAATGGGATGAATATGTTGAGTTTACAGTGCACAGGACTCGGTATTTTAATTTTACCCTGAAGTCCACCAGCATCCTTTCAAGGTTTCCACCCTGCATGCTCTCACTTGACCTTGTACTGCGATTCCACTTCAAATTCAATTTTGAAATTACTCAAAACATTCATCATCTTAGCGAGGAAATATTTCTGTCAAAGGACAGTTTTTCTTGCATAAGGCTTTGAGGTTCAGTGACCTGGTAATTGCAGGAGTGAAGCGGATGACTTTGGTTTGACTCTTCCTCGTAGATATTGACTGGCCGGAAGCCAATCAGCGATGCACATTCTAATACAGTCTGCGTTAACTTATCAGGTTCGATAGAAAACGTACATTAACTCCATCCTATGTTCCAATAACCAAAACGCGGATTTGTTCTTGCAAAAAGGTAGTTCATTTGTATAAAACATGAACAGGAAGGGAGTAATTTGCTTTCAGCTGGCGAGCCAGTCAACTTGCTTTCTCCGCTTTATTGAGTTCAGAAGCAATTCGCTGTACTTCGCCGGAACAGACCTCATCATTTCAGACACTAGCCACTCCCCTTCCCTCTGTGTTTCAGAAATGCTGTGCAATTTGAAATCATAATTACACCCCAGCATTCCATTTTCCTTGCTTCCCTGATCTTTGCGGTCGTAAATTATGAAAAGCAGCAATCCAGAAAAAGCATTAATTTCTTTTGCTCAAACTTCCTCCCCCAAACAATTAAGGCTTTTGATTTTGCTATTATGTTCCAAGGAACTTCGGCGTGCTTCAATTTATTCCATTCCAAATGCTTTTAATTCATCACAATTCTCTGATCAGTAGTAATCCAATATCATAACAATCTTTAATTTCCTTATCTGGATGAGCAGCACAACATAGCATTAATGTAAAACAACATCTGCCAGCTCCTTGATTGCTCATTACTGATGTGAGCTCACGGACATCACACAAAATGCAAATCTTGAGGTTTGAGGGCATCCTTCTCCCCTGCCTAGCACGCCCTGCATCATTTTAATCCACAGAGACAGACACTTGTAGGTCACCCTTTGCATGTTGTTTTACACACAGGGATGTGGGAGCACTCAGACATGAACCTGCCTTTCACAGTATTTATCAGTTGTTGGCTACGATCATGGTCCAAACCCAGTGCATCCTGGTATCTGTAGTTCCCAGTTTTACGTTTACTTTCCAATGTCTATTAAATACTTATCGCATTTTTTATTTCTGATGAGCTGTAAATGTAGACGAACTGTGGTGTCAAGAGACTTCTCAAGATGTAAGCAATCTCTGGAAAAGATATTAGCAATGCCTACTAATAAATGAAAGGTACATGAAGTCCCTCAGGCTGGAAGCAAAGACATTGAAAAGTAAAATTGTGCCCTGGAGGTATCAGAATGCACGGAGTCCACATTGTAATGTAACACCTTACATAATTTATGTGAGATTTCCTTAAGTGTAAGTAGCAGCACACACACACAGCTTTGCTTGCTCTCCTTTGCATTGGTTAATTACTTTTTTATTTTTCTTGATGAGTTTTCTAGCCATACTCAAAGCATTGAGCCCTGTACACCAATTACAAAATAATTGAACAGAGGGGAACTGCAGAATCATTTTCAGTTCACGTTTAGGAAACACAAAGGCCTGTACTTACAGGCAGTTGCTGCTTGTGGGGTGTCGCTGGGGGGGGGGGTGTATCGCGGAGGTGGGGGGGGGAGTTTTGAAATAAAATTAAAAAATCCTACCTGCAAAACCATCTCAGGATTGGCTGGGGGCACGTTTTACACTCCGCCCGCCTGCCCAATAGGAGAGCGAGGTTTGAGCCTTTGCTCAACCCTCGCTCTCCTAATGGGCATGCGCCAGAACTGCAAACACAAGTGCGCATGAGTGGGCACGGTGCGAAAATTCGTCCTCCGTCCCCACTCATGCGCACTTGTGCATTGTGCTGCTCCATGCCCCTGGTGACGGTCTGACTGCATGTCAGTCAACATGACACCGGACCGCCCACGGGTGGTCTGACGTCATGCTGACTGACATAATTTTTTTTCAGCTTTATTCCCTCACCCGGGCGTTTCTTTCGCTTTCCGGGGCTTCTTCTGGTCGCGCGCTCTGGCTGCCGGGTTTCCTGTCACTTGTGAGGCTCGAAGAAGTTAAAGGGAAGAAGAGAAGTGGGCAGCCGCGGGTCCAAGCAGGGCTGGCTGGTGGGGCTACGCCCCTACGCCCCAATGGACGCTCCGCGGCTGATGTACACAGAGGCAGAGCTGCTGTGCCTGAAACTGAAAGTTGTCTCTTCGCACTGCAGGCCTCCCGAGTCCCGACAGCTCAAAAGATGGGCCCACCGCCCACAACTCTCAAAGACGACGTGATCAGAGCAGACAGGCAGTGATCATAGAGGCAGGCAGGCCACCTCGCTACGCACTGCCTCCGCCCTGCGCGCTGCCGCACCCTGCTCAAGAAGTCAAAGTCACAAAAGTGAAAACTTGAAAGTCGACACTCCCAACAACACATACAGCACACAGGCAGCATAATCATAACCGGTCCGCAGCGTCCGCTTGACCACCGTGACCTGACCCATGATGACCATTATTATTGCATCGCACAGCCACAGCGCACAGGCAGGCAGCATAAACTCTTGTGCTTGACGGTCTTGACCACCACGCACCACCCACCCATGCAGGCAGCATAACCGCGGCTTGACCACCACCCACCGCCACCTGACCCATGACCTAATCAATTGGTGCCGGTCTGCCGGAGAAACTCACCTGCTGAGTTGGTGGAAGACAGGGGGGGACTACGTCGGTCAGCGGCTAGCGTTGAGGTTGGCTCCTTGGAATACAATTAAATTATGGCGGCCCACGGGTGGTCAAACCTGAGACCTCCTCCTCGTCCCTCGTGATGCCAAGTCACGCGCACTTTTAGGGCCCAATGCGCACGCGGGATTCCCGGATCCAGAATGACATCACTGCACCCCTCTAGGGACGGCGCCACTGCCGAGGGGCGCAGACGCGGAGGAGGAGACAGTGCGCGCTGCATACAGGCACCTCCTCCTCCTGAAAGGTTAGGCTGCGTTGCGCGGTTGCGTTGCTCTGCACTACTGCACACCGGCCCTCTGGTGTCACCCCGTGTGAGGGTGTCACCCGGTGCGGTCCGCACCCCCCACATCCCCATAGTGACGCCGCTGAATACAGAAAGGCAGAGGAGATGGAGCACCAGGGCCTAATGGCATCCCTCAAGCAATTTTTATACACGACCAGCTTTCTGGAGCAAACATCTAGCCACACTTTTTAAAGAAGTCGAACTACTTAAATCAGATTCCATCCAGTTGGCAAGCCTCAATTTACAAAGTAGTAGAGTGGTGTGGGTCACTGGTTAGAGGCGGCAGACTCGTAAGCAGAGAACGGCCAGGGACCAGGGTTAAATTCCCGACGCGGCAGGGTTGTGGACCAGGGTCAAAACGGACTCGATAATTTTCGCCTCGGTACCTACTCTAACCAGGAACACACTCGGCAACTCTAGGCATTAAGCTTGCCTCATCTCTACAACGGCCCCCCACAGATGCCGGGGATGCCTGGATTCACCTTGGAGATACCCAGAAAGGGACCATCTCACAGGGAAAACCAGGACGGGTTCCCCAGCGGTCTTCAGCGCCAGGATACTCCATGGAGTCGCAGTGCGCTTTACAAGTACACACACACACACAAAGGCGAAGATAGAACAAGCCAGTGAAATTATAGGCTTATTGCCTTATTAGATGTAGAAGCAAAGTACTACGCCTCTTTGATCTTGGCAGACCTGATTGATTGGTCGGACAAGTTTAACTTGATTCCTATTAACCAGACAGGTTTAAGAAAAGTGATCGGAACGATCACAAAAATTTGAACTGTCTCTCTAATAGCAGAAATGTGCAAGCGGAAGAAACAACTGCACCTTTGCTTCATAGATCTAAAGGCAGCCTTTGACAGTGTGCCTCGTCACCAACTATGGAAAAAAACTGAGAGCTTGGAACATCCCTGATAGAATACTAAGAGGCATATTGTTATTCTACTCCCAAACATAGATAAGAATAAAGTTGGGGGATGGCTCCAGATTATCAAGAAAACTGAACACAAATAAAGGCCTAAAACAAAGATGTGTGTTGGTGTTGCACCTCTTTGATCTGTTTATGTCTCACCTGATACAACGGTTTAACAAGATCAATTTACACCCTTTGCAATTGGGAATGCTACATTATCGCATATTTCATATGCAGATGATGTGGTGTTAATGAGCGTAACTAAGGTTGATCTCCAAAGGGGGCGTGGCCGAGCCGAGCTGCAAGATGGCCGCCGTGTAACGGGGCTCTGCCGGCCGGACAACTAATCCGTTAGCCCATCCGGCCTCTGCCTTGATTTTTGTGCAGGGAAGATACGGCGGGAGGTGCCCCGACGCCGAGGATTCCGGCGGTGCTCCTGCGGCAGGAATCGGCTGCGGGAATCCAGAGCTACATGCCCTAGCGGATCCGGCGGTTGGGAGGCGCCGCGCTGCGACATCTGCTACGCGAGGCCCTGGTCGCGGGCCGCTGACCGACAGGCGCGCAGAGACTGGCGTGGACGCCTGCAGAGCGCGGGATGCCCTGCGATTGGAACCCGAGGTGAAGCGGCAGGCCCCTGCTGGGCTGTGGACGGCCTTCGTTACGGATCTGGAGCGCGATGTGTGCTGGCCTGACGGACTGACTGCCTGGGCCTTGCCGGCGTGGCCGCGATCTGCGCTGATGACTGGGCCGGTGCTCCTGCTGGCGTGAGGCGACGGGAGACGTAAGCTGCGACAACTGGTTGGCGAGGCCCGATCCATACCTGCGACGAGGGGACTCCGGCTGTCTGGCCTGTGTAATCCGTGCCCGGGCCTCTGAGTGTCTGAGGCGCTACGAGGTGGTGGCTAGAAGGGCGCGAGAGGCCGGGTGACTCTCCGGGCTGCTGCCTGACCGCGGTGAGTCCGCGGTTGGTGCGTGTCTGGTGCCGACCCGCGACCTGGGTGAGCCGAGAGCTGACTGGGCCTGGCCTACCTGGAGAGGTCCCCCGAGGTGCGTGAAGGCCGCTTGGAGTGGTGAATACCTGACCTACACGATCCGGGCGCTTGGTGGGGCCCGTGGCCTGCGGCGTGCCAGCTGCCTCCCTTCATTGGTGCCGGTGTGTGAAGACCCCTCGGAGGCGACATGGGGAAGTCGGACACCAAGCATCGGAAGCTCCACTTTGAGAAGCAGGCTTCCCGCGGCGCTGTGGCGGTTCCGCCATCGCCGAATGTGGTCCCTGTAACGCAGCTAGACCCAACACCGGAGGATGATGTCAGAAGCATGTTCCGCGACCTTAAGGGCTGCCTCAAGGAAATCGACGGCAAGCTCGACTCCATGGCCCAGCGGCTTGATGGCATATCGCATAAGGTCGACCAGCACGAGGAGCGGATCGCTGCGGCGGAGGCGCGGATTGCCGACTGCAAGGAGAGCCACGGAGACACCCAGGAGAAGTTACTTCGCATGGACAAGGTCCTGGAGGTGATAAGAGGGCGCAACGAGGATTTGGAAGCCCGTTCCCGTAGAAATAATGTGCGTATTATTGGCATTGCGGAATCCACGAACATTGGCAACATGGAACAATTCGTTGAAGGAATGTTCCGTGAACTGTTTGGGGCGGACCTGTCGGCCATGTTCCTGGTCGAGCGGGCGCACCGCACGCTGGGGCCGCGACCTGTGCCTGGAGCTCTGCCACGACCGATCCTGGCACGGGTTCTGAACTACAGAGACAGGGATACTATCCTGAGGTTGGCGCGTGAAAAAGGTGAGCTCCGCTTTCAAAATATGGCCATCTCCCTATTTCCAGATTTTACGCAAGCGGTGCAGGCTGCGAGGCGAGAATTTATACCTGCTAAAAAAATATTTCAAAAGGTGGGGACTAAGTATGCCATGTTATACCCGGCCAAGTTGCGGATATGCCATAAAGGGAAGCCAATGATCTTTACAGCCGCGGCGGATGCGCTCAAATTTGCGAGGCAGGCAGAGCGCTCGCTGCGTGAGCGGCGAGATGAGCAAGGTACTCCTCCGCTGGGCCAGTTGAGCGACACTGAATGACACAGCGCACTATCACTTTGAGATGTGCTGAGACGCTGGACACCGTGACTGTCAGGTACACGGCCTGTAGCCGCCTCTGGAGGTCCATGGGGCCTACAGGGGCAGAAGGATCTGTCCCGGACCTGTGAGAACTGGTTCGACTTAACACGGCTCACATCGCTGATGCCTTACGGAGCGTTGCAGGGGGAGGAATGTTGGGCCTCCTTAGCTGTAGGTTGTTGTACTGCGTTAACAAAAGGCAGCAATTTTCGGCCACCCTGTCGCTTTTAGACGGGGGAGTGAGCCGGTGACCCCACGCCCTGTGGGATGATTCCCGAGATACTGTTACGTGACATTTACTGTTGGGTGGGGTGGCGGGGGGGGACTGTATCTCAACCTGATTGGGGGGTTAGAGTGGGCGGAGGGGGGTTCTGGTTATTGTTGGTTGGTACTACCACACTGCATTTTCTTACTGCACCACGACATGATGACGCGGCCTTGCCACAGGCTGACTTTATATGGTTGCCGATCCCGGGGAATGGGCAGCGGGGTTATCCCCTGTGACCCTAGTACGTGGGACATTGGTAACCTCGCCACTATATGGGACACACACATATAAACCTCCCTGACCGAGTTGCGCTGCCTTACATGGAATATCCGTGGTCTTAACGATCACCGCAAGATACGCTTGACTCATGTGCCATGTCAACTTTTCACTTTTCTCTGCCCCAAAGCACATAGCCTGCAATGGCAGTGTGTGTATTAAGGTACAGGACCTCAAAGGGTTGCACAATATGTGCTGCAGCTCTTAGTGGCCTTGGTACCTTTGACAAGGGACTTACATGTGGCCAGAGAGGTACCAATTGTGGGTACAAATACACAGTTTTGGGAAATAATACAGGCTAGGAATCTGATTGGCAGGGACACAGGGCACATGAAGTCAAACTGCATCAGAAATCTGGCAAAAACTGTGGGGGTGCACAATTACCTGTAGGTGTCCTGGCGCTGAATAACAGATGTTTATTGTTAGCCAACTCAATGGTACTCATTTTATCGACCTGAGATGGATGAAAGGCTGAGTGGACGTGCCGGGATTTGAACCTGTGACCATGAGGTCGAACACAGGCCCCTGCAGTGGCTGCTTTAGTCCACTGAGCCACCAGACCCGGCTTAACTGTACCCACTTCCCTACACAAGTCACCCCAGCCCAAAGACCAGAGACTCAGCCAAATCTGGGAGAGTCTTCCTAGTCTTTGAGGCGAGGAAGAGTAGAGGAAAGGGTTTGAATGTTGCACGGCCTACTCTGCTTTACATCCTTCTGGCCTATTCAATCCCTTTGGGTAGCAGGACTACCTCAACAGTTTGAGGACCTAATTCCCAATGCTCATTTCCTAGCTCATTCGTGTCTTTACCCCATCTTTCTAGTTTGGGTTCAGAGGTGCCTGTCTCTGCAAATTCTAACTTAGCTAGGGCAAGTCCTAGCTTACCCACAGAGGTTACCCACGACTTGAGTAACCCTACCATGACCGATAGGGTCAAGGGGCATAACTTGCTATTTGGCATGAGGATAGACCACCATGTCAAGGAAAGTGCTGTCATGAAGGCCAATGCCCAGCAGAGGTCTCTGACAGTTGTCAGTGCCCAGCATCACACCTTTAGCTCTTCACTGCTAGGTGAAGGGAAGAACTTGCAGGCTTCTTTGGGTTCTGGAGGCCTGTCTGCAGTTAGATCTCTAGACTGGAGTTGAATGTTTTGAGTTGTTCTGCATTCCGTCCATCAATTGTGTGTCTTTTGCTTCCTCGCCCTAAGTATGCCAGGTATGCCCAGACGTGGGTCCTGGGCTCAGTGTGCCACTGGAATCAAGCTATCCTGGCTGAAGAGGGGTGAAACCCCGAAACCGGTCCTAGGATGCTTGTTTCTGGTCCAGGGAGGACCTGGCTTGGCAGTTCGGGCTGGACTGTTACCATGAGGCACAGTGTCAAGACTGATTTGCATATGGCCAGGTCTAAACTGGGGTGGCATGGTGAGCAAAAGAATGATGGATTTAACCCAGATCTCTTGACTGGGGGTGAATGTTTTGATTTGTTCTGCATTCCGTCCATCAATTGTGTGTCTTTTGCTTCCTCGCCCTAAGTACGCCAGGTATACCCAGACGTGGGTCCTGGGCTCACTGTGCCACTGGAATGAAGGTATCCTGGCTGAAGAGGGGTGAAACCCCGAAATCGGTCCTAGGATGCTTGTTTCTGGTCCAGGGAGGACCTGGCTTGGCAGTTCGGGCTGGACTGTTCCCATGAGAGACAGGGTCAAGACTGATTTGCATATGGCCAGGTCTAAACTGGGGTGGCATGGTGAGCAAAAGAATGATGGATTTAACCCAGATCTCTTGACTGGGGGTGAATGTTTTGATTTGTTCTGCATTCCGTCCATCAATTATGTGTCTTTTGCTTCCTCGCTGCTGTTATGCATTGAACATCATTCTTCTACCCTCTGTTCTGCCAGCTGAGGAGCCACTAACTCAGGCTGGACAGTTGTCTGAGTAGACAGGTCTTTTTGTGGGCCAGGGAGAACTTCACCAGTGCCATCTTTGGAGTTCTCCCTTATTGGGATAGAATCTCCTTGGCCCACTGGAACTTTGGCTAACAGTTGTCCACCTTCCCTACACTGTCTCTTCTTTTTATTTTGGAGTGTATCTGCACTTACTGCAGGTTCAGCCCTCGTACAATCCTTGGGTGGGGCCTGGCCTTGTACCAGTATCCCACTTTTGCTCAGACCAACCTCTGAGTGGCCATTACCAAGAAGACAATCAAGGGGGAGGTCTTCATTGACTATGTCAGACTGTGGACAGTTATCCCACTAACCTGTCACTCCAGATGCAGCGGGAACGATGGATGATGCCAGTTAACCCCGTCCCCTACCACGGAAACGCCCCCGAGGTTCCAAACACCCCTCAAGGAACGACTCCGTACAGGGGTAAAGGGAAAAAAGGGACAAAGGAAAGTAGAAAAAGGTGCAGTACACGTCACACTTCGGAGTGGGGCTGATGAAGCGACCCTCAGTAGTCGTCGGGATCCCCTGCTATCTAACCCTGTGTTCCCTGCAGAGAAAGAAATACAATCATACAGAAGGACTGAATTCGCAAGCAGGGGGAGTGACACATATACATATAAATACCTTTTGGCAGTGTACTTACGGGACAAGTAACTGCTATAAACCCAGGGCATAGACTTGTGATAACTGAGGATGAACGTAGACACTGCAAGAAGCTACCAATAGACACAAGTCCTGACTGTGCTTTCTGCAGCACATCAGTAACTCTGTAAGTTCGAACGAAAGAAAGTACTTAGCTGAATGATGGCTGTCACAGGGTTCTCTGCCACTGCGTCCTGGAAGAACGGCTCCGAAGTTCAGAGAGGCAAATCCTTGGAGAGAGCCTTCACCCAAGCACAATGCCACCGTGTCCAGCCACTCTGCGTAGTCATGAAACCGAAAGAAAAGAAAAACGGGTCACGGGATCCAAGCCTTTCAAGCGGCTTGCCGACGAGTCGTCCCTCGTTAAGAAAGCTGCTGAGCCGGTTCTCGGGGGTACCAGGGAGGACTCACACCCATAGCCCGGGAAGGGAGCTGTGTTCCCGGCGCGCTTCAGCACGAAGAACGAGGGCTGCGCTGCAGCGGGTCCGGGTCCTTCGCACAGTTCCGTGCATTCGAGAAGAGATGGCAGCAAAGGTAAATAACGCCCCCTTATGGAGCGCTCCCCAGCGCGGTACGGAAAAGTCCAGTTGCACCACACAGGAAGTAGCGTTTCTTCAACAAAGGGACGGAGAAAAGCGGTGCATCAAGGGAATGCTCGGGAGCGAGATTGACAAGCACTGTACCAAGGGAAGGGAGGTGCTTATGTATGCATCCGAGACCTGTGTCACGGGACTGGCCGCCTGGCCTTCTGGGAGAGGTAGTTTGGGACAAAGGCAACATTCATACGAACATTCACACGTCCTTTCTCACGACCTATGCCGAAACGTGACAGACTACCATCTTTCTCCAACTAAGGGGCCCAGCTATTTCTAGGGGCACTACAGCCATAGACAGAAGTGTGACCTCCCCTGGGACAGCCCTTACTCTTTATGTCTTCCCTGGGACATACTGGTTTCAGAGTGCCAACCTGTCATGCATCACAGTGTGCCTGGTAAAGGTATCTCTGAGGGAAGTGGTTGGGATTCAATTCACCAGTAGGTGGTGGAAGTGTCCACTCCCCTCCAGAATCTCCAACTCACCTTTGTGCCAACTTTCCAGTTGACTATGTGCACCTTTTCATCTGAGAGACTACCCTCATAGGCCACACTGGCAACCCCTGGAGCTATACTAGGGGTTTCTTGTTTTTAGGACAGATAGGGTCCTTGATGTGGTGTACTGTCTTTGGCAGTTGTGACACCATACCTTGTTGGGATCCCAACTCTTACCTTGGTGCCCAGTTTTAGGTTGTGAGGTGTATTTGGGCCCACTCTTCTGGACAGGTTTTTGGCAGGTTACCTTGGACTCCTTACTTTTATCTTTTGGATGCTCACCCTCTTTTCTCTGGGGAGGTTTTATAATCCCTTTCCTTAGGTCACCTCCAGTGGATGTCTTGATCACCCTTGTCTTGAACCAGTGGTCTGCCTTCTTTCCTAATTCTTGGGGATAAATTAGACCTTGGTCCACCAGATACTGATGAAACTTTTTCTCAGTGCAATTACTTAATATGTTCACTCTTATAAACAAATTATAAAGTCCCTCATAATCCTTCCTGTTTACCAGCAACCTAGTGTTTTCACTGAGTAGTCTACGCATTTCACCCAAAACTAGCACTGAGTTTTCTGAGCCCCCCTGAATTTAATTCTATACTTCTCATTTGTAAGTCCAAATCCCTCAATCAGAGTGCCCGTCATAAATTCATAGAATTCTGCTTCTGCCCCAGAAAGGGTCTGAAGTTTATCTCTGCCCTTATCAGAGAACAATTCCCAAAGGAGTACCCCCTGTTAGTTTTCCTCACCTTCCTGGCTGCACAAGCCCTCTCAAAGGCTTTGAACCATTTTGTGATATCATCACCATCCTCAAATTTAGGGACAATCCATTTGGGGATTTTAGGATCATAAGATTTTTCCTTCTCTTGATTTTTAAATTGCTCTCACCATTGATGGGTCCTATGCTCAGCTCTGCTCTCTCTTTTTCTAGAGCTAGGAGCCTAGTCTCTGGCTCTAGTATTTTGGCTAACCTTGCCACAAGGTTGTCCTCTTCAGAGCAGTATCCTCAGTGTTTTGTACAGAGTCTAGCCTACCTCTATAGGCTCTAGACCCTCTACTCCCTGGTGTGGAGGAGGGGAGCTCAAAATTCCCTCCCTCCCTAAGTAGTTGAGGTGGAGGGTTAAATACCTCATCCACCTTACTACCTTCCCCATCTCCCTGTGAGTCTTCCTCCTCAGGGGATGGGTTCTTAGTACTCCCCCGCTAAAACTTCAGTGACTCTTACTTTTCAGAAATTTGGAAAAAGTAGTCAATTAATAACAATGAGTTGAACTAAAGTCAATTTTTAGATTCTTGTCATGTGATCAGAGGTAGACTAGGTCAGTCCAATAAACGCATGGCTTTGCATCCCGCTGCTGATCCAGGAATATATGAAGCTGGCTCTGTAAATACCATAGCAAAGTAAGGTATAGTGTAAACAGAGTACAGGGAGTCCCCAGAGGTATTGCAGAGGCTAAATTAGGTAAGTACTAACAGCTCTCTTTGTGGTAGTGTAGGTGAGCAGTTAGGCTTATCTAGATAGTGTGTTAAGCATTTATTGTATTCCTCAATCAAGACTGATGCACACACTCAGAGACTGAATCCAGACCAATTGGGTAAGTATAAAAAGGTATACTTGTATTTTATTTCTAGAACCAAGCTGGACTTGGTACAGGTAGGTAAAATATACTTTCAATTGTATACCTTTACACGGAAATGCAAGTGAGGATGGATTTGCAATTGTGACGGGTTGGTATCAATTTAAAAAGCAGCTTGAATTATACAGAAATTACTTTTAAGATACTTGTGGATTACTTTCATATTACAATGAATACTGGGGATGGTATGCCTAGATACCACACCTAAGGATATTACAATGCACGGTAAGTAGGACTTTTTAAACTTTGCAGTTTAGTTATCTTTTCTCCATACAAACATCAGTTCAACACAGAATATTTTAAGCCAAAAATTTCATAACATGGGTTCCTATGGGAGAAAAAGTGTTAGCTATTTCTCAGGTAAGTATACAACTTATGAGTGGGAGTTTTGAGGGTTAGGACCAAGGTTCCCCAAGGTCTAGGTAGGTACTCAAATTGCACCACTAGCAGCACTAGGGTGGCCGGGTGCAGAGTGTAGGATGCCAATTTTAACCAAAGGGGCTAGAGAGCACTTCGTTTGCGGACTGCTCATGGGGAGGTCACTCGATTTAGGGGACCAAGCTCCGAGGGTTAAGGTCAGGGCAAAGGGAGTCCCAGGTTGGCACCAAGTCCATGCCACCAGCGGGGCAGGAGCGGCCGGGTGCAAATTTTTGAGGAGGGGTTGGCAGCCCCTTGCAATCCTTAGGAGGTTGCCGGTTTGGGCTTTTTGCTGTAGGCTCGTTCCAGGAGGTCTTTCGGGAAGAACCAGCAACTGGCCAGGTAAATTGGAGGGCTCAGGGATGTCGGTGGACGACTTGGACTCCGGCGGTAGGCGACGGATGCAGTGGTGGTTCCAGGCGGGAGCAGTGGTGGTTCCAGGCATCGAGTTCCTTCGTCCTCAGCAGGCTGTCTTTGGAGATTCTTTTTTAACAGAGCTGCTGTTCGCAGGAGATCTGGTCTTTGTTGAAGGCATACAGTCCTCCCAGGTGTTTGGAGGTCCCTGGCTGCAGGACAAGTTGACTTTTGGCACAGATTCTCTGGAAACTGCAGATGGGCCAGTAGGGCTGGGCCAAATTGGTTCTTCTCTGTAGTCTCCTCTGCTATGCAACTTCTTCCATTCTTCTTCGTTGGTTGCAGGAATCTCCTTCTGGGTGCAGGGCTGACCCCTGAATACTGTATTGAGGGAGTGTTGTTGGGGACTCGAGGTAGTAGCCATGGGCTACTGACCTTAGGATGACTAGACCCTTGGTGTGCTCAGCTCACATGAGGTAGTGGGCACAATCCCTAATCCTGATTGGAGAGTGCCTGCCATCTGCAAGATGGCAGGCACTGCAGAGTGGGCTTCACCTCACCGCCCACCCGAGCGTTGGGGTTGGAAGAGGTGAGCTCACCTTCTGGGCTGTTCACATTTTTCCCACCTGCATTCCCACCGAAATGGGGGTGAGACATTAGGAGGGCCTGCTCTTGATAGCAGGAGCGGATGGGGGTCGCGTTGCAAAGTCAGCAAGGCTCTTGAAGCTCCCCTGCCACAGATTGCTCTTCCTGACCTGGGGAGGTGTGAACACCTCTGCCCAGGAAAGGTTTTGTTTCTGGGCCTAGGGAGCTAAGGCTCCCACCTCAGGTGTCCAGAAACTTGTCTTGTGGTGGCAGGCTGGTGTTTACTAGTCGGGGAACTCACCAGAGGCTGGTTATTTTTCAGGGGGCATCTCTAAGATGCCCTCTGAGTGCACTGTATAATATGTATAATAAATCCCGCATTGGCATCGGTGTGGGTTTATTATGCTGAGAAGTATGCTTGCAAACATCCCAGAATTCAGTGAAGCCATTGCGGTGCTGTGGAGTTCATCATGACAAACTCTCAGACCATATACTCTTTATGGCTTTACTGCACTTACAGGGCCCGATTCACAGAACTAACTTAAGACAAAATCCTAAACTTACTACCATTTTGGTATTCACAGAATGCACTTACTGCTTTTGGTATTCACAGAATGCACTTACTACTTTTGGTATTCACAGAATGGATTTACGACTACTAAGTTTACGTCCGCACTCGGGCCGGAAATTCCGGGCCGGAGGCGGAGCTTCCAGCCGGGAGGCGGGGCTTCCGGGCCGGAGGCGGAGCTTCCGGCCCAGAGGTGGAGATTTTGGCCATGGCTAAATCTCTGCCACTGGCCGGAATCCCTGCCTCCGGGCCAGAAGCTCCGCCTCTGGGCCGGAAGCCCCGCCTCCGGGCCAGAAGCTCCGCCTCCAGGCCGGAATTGCCGGCCCCAGTGCGGACGTAAAGTTAGTAGTCGTAAATCCATTCTGTGAATACCAAAAGTAGTAAGTGCATTCTGTGAATACCAAAAGTAGTAAGTGCAGTCTGTGAATACCAAAAGTAGTAAGTTTAGGATTTTGTCTTAAGTTAATTCTGTGAATCGGGCCCACAATGTCTAAGGACGGACTTCGATACTGTGGGGGCACAGTGCTCATGCAAATGTACCCTCATCAGTGGATAGTGCACCCAGTTAGAGGGGTGACTTACCCATAACATAGGCAGTGGGTTGCAGGCATGGCACACGGCTAAGTGTGCAAAGTCAACTCTTCACTTTTCTCTGCAACAAAACACGCAGCCTACATGGAATTGTTTTGTGTTAAGGAACAGGACCGCTAAGGGTAGCGCAATATGTGCTGTAGCCCTTAGAGGTTTTCCCTGGTATTTTCTATCCCTTAGCATGAGCACCAGTTACATTACCCAACAGCACATTTGTTTTAGTTTTTTTGAGCACAAGGGGCCCGATTCACAGAACTAACTTACTACAAAATCCTAAACTTACTACCAATTTGTTATTCACAGAAGGCACTTACTCATTTTGGTATTCACAAAAGGTACTTACTCATTTTGGTATTCACAGAATGCACTTAGATTCCGGCCCAGAGGTGGAGATTGAGTAAGTGCCTTCTATAAATACCAAAATGGTAGTAAGTTAAGGATTTTGTAGTAAGTTAGTTATATGAATCGGGCCCAGGGTGACTAAGTGATTTGCTCAGAATCACACAATGTTGATCCCAAGACTCTAGATCCAAAGTTCTACAATCATTACACCACACAAATGTTACAGCTTTTTGTGTGGCACAATATAGAGATGAAAATATCCTGTTTCAACATGTCTATCTTTACTAAACTAAGACTTTCAGAATGCAGGTTTGAACATTTATCACCAGGCATACCTGTTCTTCTCAGTTGCATTCATACCTGTATGACAAATGTTACAGGGCCTTTCCTGCTTCACAAGTGAAACTCTTTTCAAGATGCTGTGATGCTTGTATTGTCTGGCTGCGTGCTCTGTTCCTTATGTGACATCTGCTCCCACATTTATTTCCCTAAGTTATTTCTGATGTTCTGGCAGCTCGCAGCGCAGGATCGGATCTCCGATTCCCTCACATGCGGTGATAAGTATGAACCGGCTTGTCCCACACTACATCTAGCATGACTTGACAACACAGACTGACAGAATCGCTTTGTCTGTGGCATCTTTCGCATGCTTCCTAAACCCACCCTTTAACATCTCGCTACAGGGTGGGGTGTAGCATCTGAAGCTTGTTGGCTCCGCCTCACCTTGTGGTGAGATATTAAAAGGTAGGGTACCTGCTGCTGAGCGGCGTGCAAACTCGTACAGTCTGGGCTTGAAAATGAAATACCCAAGGCTGTTTTTAATGGACGCTCTTGAAGAAGCTAAAATGTCGTGCAAAAATGCCTATTAATATAACCTTTGTTTCAATTGTGTTTATTTACTTAACCTTTTATACTATGAAGCTATGAATGGGAAGGGGGTGGAGCCCCTGAATCTGTATACAGGAGCCGTTGCTGGAGGAAAGTCTCTTATTGTACAAAGATTCGTCTGATAATATATACATTATGTGAGGTACAATAAAACAATTTCTGCATTCTTGAAAAATCATCTCAGTCATAAATAAAAATTTTGGGCATCTGATAAGGACACAGATGACTATCGACCTCAGGGAGAGCTAGCGTGGGCCAGTGTATGTGTCTAGATGCCTGGTGTGGAAAGCGCATGATCAATACATGTGGTGGTCATGTCTGATTGGCTGAATGTTCCTACATATTGCATCTAGCTTTGTGATATTTTTGGGGAATGCAAGCCTTAGGACAAACGTATTTTATTTGGGCCAATTTCCTCAGAGCTGTTTGTGGTGCATTTATCTCTCTGTGTGATCAATCAGAGTTTTCCTTGGATGCGCGTTTGTTTTCTAAGTGAGATCCCACCTGTGACCTGTCACTCAATACGTGTGGGATAGAGTTGCAAGGCCTGTCTTACCACGTATCACTGACTCAGGGTTAATGGCGAGGTCACCTTGGTTAAATCCAACAGCAATTATATAAGTTCATTACAACTTCTGAAAATAATACGGCAATCACTGATATAATTTTTATCGATATTCTCAGTATTGTGCGTCCAGTTGTCAAAGCATACATCGGTGTTGTCTTTACTGAAATTTACATAGTTATGTGTGCCTAGATCATGGCACACATTGACATTGTTTCTACTGCTAACGACATTGATATGCATGCATGCATTATGGCATACATTGAATTTGCTACTGCCGATATAGATACTGTTATGCGGGGATTAATTATAGCATACATTGACATTGCTTTTATGAGTATTTGCATTGTTAAGCGGGAGCAGGTTATGGCATTTGTTGAAATTGCATGTATTGGTATTGTCGTTGTCGGACTTGCACATGGTATTTATTGACATGGTATTCACCCGTTTCACCATTTCCACCTCTAGCTGAAGTTTCAACTACTCTATCCACCTCATATGTCGTGACCTTTATATTATTCTAAACTGTGGGTGTGTCTGTGGTGTCTGTTACTTTTTACCTAGCTATGTGCACACTAGGTAATTTGAGGACTGCGTTTTTACAGCAGGAAACACCAACTGGTAGGAAACCGCACAACAGAAGAACATCGACAAAACCTGGGATGAATGATGTGAATAGTTTGGACACTAATATGGAGATCCACAAAAAGATACTATGCAACCAGCCCTGCACCTCCCTCCTTCTTCATGTCTGCTTGCAGATAATGCTGGTATTTGATGGCATGAGCTAATGACTATTGTCCATATCAATCCCGGGAATAAAGGTACAAGAAGAAGCACTATTCTTGGCACACACACAACCCTCCATCATGATCATCACGTCCAACACATACAGTTGTTGCATCACCACCATAAGGTGGATGGCTTTCAGTTCTACCTTGACAGCATTTAGGCTGAGCTCAGTATCATTAATCATTTTCAGCAACTCCCACCTAGTTATGTGTAACC
Organism: Triturus cristatus; assembly: GCF_964204655.1. Taxonomy (NCBI): domain Eukaryota; kingdom Metazoa; phylum Chordata; class Amphibia; order Caudata; family Salamandridae; genus Triturus; species Triturus cristatus. Next base: position 85,695,285 of record NC_140590.1, on the reverse strand, counting down.
AGCAGATGTTTGCCTTTGTTTGCATGGTGAAGAAGGGTATTGACTCTCCGGCATTTATTTGAGTCTCTGTGACCTTTCTAAGGGGCATATTTACTAGAAAAATGTGTAGCATAGAGCTGCATCAAATTTGGCAGCACCACGCTCTGACAGTTAAAAAATGCAAGTATGTGCCATTTTTCCTACAATACAGCGCACCCCTGTGTTTTCCCTGTAACTGGTGCTAAATGTAACTGCCTAGCGCCAAAGCAGGCAGAGGGTGCCTGCATTGCAGTGAATAATTGTTTATGTGCAGCAAGGTGTGCCTTTCTGCACATAAACAATCCATAACGGCTATTTGTTACTTCTATGTGTGCTGCAATCGCCATGATTTAATGATTGTTTATGTGCAGGAAGGGACACCTTCTTATACCTAAACAATCATTAATGGCGTTTTGATCGTACTATGTGTGCTTCAGAATGCAGCACACATAGAAAAAGCAAGAACGAGGAGAAATAAAAGCTCAATTCTAACGTCTCCTCTTGCATGGGGTTGGTTTTTGCACTGCCACAGATATACACCTCCTTGTTAATCTGGGGAAGCTTAAAAAAGCAATGGGTGTTGTGCCACCTTGTAAATATTGAAAATGGTGCTTCGCCACTGGAGCGTCAAAAAAAGTGATGCTCTGTTGGCGATAGGGGCTTGTAAATATTCCCCTAAAATCTTCTCTAATGTCCTTGTATTGACCCTAGTCAACATAATCAGCAGTTCTTCTTCAAGTCTGATGCAACAGAGTTATTTTCTTCTGTGACGGATGTTTAGACAACTCAGACAGATCTACTCCAGGTATAACCATTGTTGGGGTGTGTATGGTCATGAGGGTGCAGAGGCCCAGCCATCCTGGGATGAACTGGGTGTAGGCCAGGTCACTGCATTGCCAGTATATATCCAGTAACGTGGTATGTGCAGTATCATGCCACCGTTTTTGTGACTGTCCAATGTTATGGCTCCTTTGCCTCTGAAACACTGCAAATATAGTGTACGTTTCTGTAGAATTAGGGGTTGCCCCTTCCCATCCAATCATATGTACCTATTGATCATGGTATCCCAGAATTCCTGGCACAGGTGTCTATGCCAGCATTGACCCCCTCCCATGAGACTCATTCCCCTACTGTGATCGAGGTGAGTGGCTCTGCACTGGAATTACATGTTCGGGATCCACTTGTCATTAAAGAAGGTGGCCCTAAATATGGTAAGGGCCACCAGGGTTGACGGAGACGGGAGTGGACCTATTTGTGCTCAGGTACAGTGGTCTTGCTACCTCTTGGAACATCTTTTCTACGAAGTCCCGGGGACAAACAGTGTCCTTCTCTATAGTGCCCATTCTGTGCATCCAGTCTACCTTGGTCTGGATGTCTCTAGGTTTGGTGAAAAGATACAGTGCCGTGGGGTTGGTCTCATATATGGTGATGTTTACTATTGTGCTACAGGGTTCTACTCTACTGGGTTGAATCTTAGTCCTGATCCTACATACGTGCAAATGAACAAGGCATTTTGCTTTTTCAGGGGTTATCTCCTGGGATAAGGAAAGCCTGTAAGCACCTATGGTGTGGGATATCCGTGAACATATGTAGCATGACCTGTATGTAGTTTGAGTGCCTACGGCAATCACATGTTAGTAACAGGTGTTGTGTAGGAGAACATTGAGTAGTGCATGAGGAATGCTAGAGTTTCCATCAGTGTGGGTGCACATGAGGTGAAAGAGGTCCCTGCGCATACATTGCAAGAATGCAGAAGTGGAGTTTATGAGATTAGGCAAATGTCTAGCTCCAGAGGGGTTCAAGAGTACCCTGGCTAAATAGAGCATGTACAGAAATACAAAAATACGTAACTTAAATAACATCCGTAGGCGGTAGGATCATCTTTGGATGAGATGTCTGTCATCAGTGCCCAGAGGTGTTGGTGCAGTGCAAAAATGTCTCTTAAAAAGTTGTTGCAAAATTCAATTTGTAGTCGGTGTTACTTGAGTGACTGGCTTTGTGAAACTCCTTTTGGAAGCTTCGATTGAAGGAATGGCAGACCGCAGCAGTAACGGTGCACTTGCAGCTCAATCACTGACCTGTACGATAAGAGCTGTGAGTTGTAGGTTAGCTTGGAAAAACACATCTTTAGGCAGTGTCTTGAACAATTCCTGCATTTACATTTTACGGATGCACTCAATTGCTTTACTCTGAGCAAATGTTTTCCTAGTGAGGTACTGAAATGAGGTTAAACTGTTTTAGGAGATGATAAAATGTTAGGGGAATGGTAAGTTTTAAACTGTTTTAATGCTGTATATATTTTGGGTTCTCCCCTATCCTTGCCATGGTGGGGACAGTACTCTTATCCTGTGGGCTGCTCCCTATAAAGGTGTGATGTTTTGATCAGTGCAGGGGTGTCCTTTTTGACCTGCATGTGCATCGTGCAATTGTGAGAAGTGGATGTTGGAATTTTAGGTTAATGTTTCAGTTGACAAATGCACGTCTCTTGAGTCTCTGTACATGGGTCGAATGAAGTTTTTCTCTGATTTGGTTGACTTACTGGGTTATGCCCTTCATCTTGAAGGGTTGAGAATCTTTGGGCTGTTATTAGGGTGCTTTGTGTGGGTCCTGGTGTGTGTTTACCTGTGGTTTTGGGCATTGCTCATCTTAATAAAAGATACAGGAGTTGGTCAGAAGGTCATGTGTGTACCCTCCGAAAACCCTGCAGGAGAATGACTAGCATTGTGTTTGTTAGTTGTGTTTTTTGGCAAGAGTCAGGTATCTTGTGGGACTCTATGTGCTCGGCCTGATGGAGGTCACACTAATGAACTTGATGGGCTTTCATTTGGACTGGGGTCATGTGAATTCAATTTCTTTGGAGTTTTATGACATCCGTGCATTGAAGAACCTGGCTTCCGACACTGACGCAGGAACATTCGCCATGTTTTGGAACTAAAGGAGGGCCACCACTTGGTGGTAGTCCCTGTGGAGGTTGAGACGTACATAGCCAGCCAAAAGTTGAACCTGGGTGAGAGGTCCTCAGTGCCTATTTTTATGTGCCAGCTTGGGATCCGCCCTGCTCCTTTGTTGGACTCTCCTCCCCTGGGGTCGTGGTCAGCCAACCTTTCACCAGGAGATCAACAGCAGTTAGGGCCCTAGATAGTGAACTCTAGCGTGGATTCCTGGTCGACATAGCATGGCCGTCCTGATGGTTGGCTGCAAAGGCAGGCAAGGGAATGTGACTGGAAGTGGTGTGGAGGTGATAGTTTGTTTCGGGTGATGGTTTGGGGATTACGGCTCATTTGTACCTTGTGTTTGTGCTAGGGTGTTGCCACCCCAGACAATTATCCCACCTTGCCATGGCTGTGGGCTTGGTCCCTGTTGCACTGAGCACCCTGTCTGTTGCAATGATTGCCCTGTGCTCGGCCAACCACCCGGCCCCTATTGCGGTGGAGTGGCTTCAGCATGATTTCCTTGAAGCTAAATGTATGATGCATTTGCGTTGTTCTGAGCTTGGTTTTGGAGGGTGAATTTCTGTGTTGGCTGTCCCAGTAGTATTCCATTCTGATCTTAGTACATTTTTAGACAGCACCAGTTAGCCATGTGTCTCATTCTGTGACAATAGTGGCACTCTACAAAGCTGGTTTGGGCCCAACCTCCCTTACCTCTGCCACTATGGCTGGGTGGAGACCCTCTGGGGTCCATAAGGGCTGCTCCCCTTGAGATGGGAGCAATCTGGACATTCGCGGCTAACACAGCCCCAGTTTTTTTTAGCCTATGTTGGACCAGGTTGGCAGCGTCTCTCTGGGTCTGCTCCTGCTTTTCCCTGTCCTCCTGAATCTTCAGGTAAAAGTGTAGTATGTGGGCCTGTATTTCCCACCATGATTTGGTGTCTTGTCCTACTACACAATCTAATCTGGTCTTGATCACAGTGGGTAGTCCTCTCTTGAAGATGTTGTAGAAGAATGCAACCTGGGGACCCGTAGCGGTCCATGGCTGTCCTATCTCCTGCCACCATCATTCTCTCATTCTGGCTAGGAATTCAGTCATGGTCTCCCCAGGCTTCATATTCTCTACCATCAGTCCTCATACCTCTGGGCAGTCAGAGAATATCTCCCTCAGGGCAATCCAGATCTGGTGTCTGAATGCGTCAAATTCAGCCCCGTCATGCTCAGTGTTGTTAAGCATGGCTGCGGGGATGCAGGCTCGGGACAAATCCTTGTCAGTCGCACTCCAATGAAGCTGCTGAGCAGGGTGTTGATGTCACCTATAGCTAAGTTTATACCCGCGGTGTTCTTTTCAAAGCATAAGATCCATTTTCCTGTCCCGTTCATCAATGGGAGAGAGGTTTATTCATGATCCCTTATTTGTACATCTGTGCCCAAGGCATGTAGATGGTTCCTACTAAACCCATCTGCAGTAGTGGACAAATCTTGTCTCGGGCCAGCTCTGTCAGTTTCTCCCAGACATATCGCTCTCATTATCTCAGGCATTCCTGCTTGTAGGGGTAGTTCCATTTCAGACCCCCCTCCCTGCGAATGCAGCTCTCCACAATGGCTATGTCCTCGGGTACTGTGGAAATGTGGATTTTCCTGATCAGTTATGTCCCCTATCTTGGACCCCAACGGTTCTATATGCATGTTACAAATACATGTATGTTCCCTCCAGTTCCAGTTTCTAAGAACGCAAATATATGTGTGTCTACCGTCGACATGTTCTCTGTCAGATCCGCCATCAATGGGCTGGATATTCGATTCCTAAGTATGAAAGGCCACCGACTTTATATGGCTAAGTTACTCCATTTTTACAGTTCAGGCAAGTAGGCCCGATTCTGTCCTCAAAGCTTTTCCCTGCTCTCTGTCTCTGACAGCTTCAGCTTGAGCTCGCATCTGTATCCATGAACTTTGTCCTACTCCCTGTGCAGCTAACGGTGCCTGCCTTGGCCAGTTTTCGCCTGCCTGCCAAGAAGCTGTATTTCACCTTCGAATTATCTATTTTGCTCTTCAGCCGATGCATTCCTGTCTAGTGATTTAGGTAAACATTTCCTTTAGCTCACAAGCAAAGGACTCAGCCTTTCCGTCCTCCTGCAAGTGATTCATAGCCCTGCTGCCATGGAAAGTTTTCTGCCTCTCGCATCTCATATAGACACTTAGGCGTTTGTGCACGCACACAGTCAGTATAGACTAGATTCTGTCCGAGAGTCCTTCCTTGTGGATAACATAGTTCTTTAAACATAGGATGTTAGATATGATTTGGGATTAGGTTGACTTGACCCCCCAGACTTCTCGTCTCCACATGTAGAGCTAAATGTCAAGTCCCTTCACCCCCTAGTTGCACGTCACTCACACGTCATGCTGCTGCGCGCGCATCTATGACAAGTATTATCTTATAGATCCACCTATGTCTGATAATCCTAACCAATCATGTTTCTTTTATTCCTTATTACGCCTAGTTTCGATTACGTACCTGTTATGTCACTTTTCTTATCAAATGTTACGCCTTCTACATTCGTTTCATTGTAGTGTACTTATTATAAAAATGCATGTCTGCCAATAAAGTATTGTACTTCACTTCCTGAACCCTCGTGGTGACGGAACCTGAAGGCCGCGACTCGAGTCGGCCATTTTGAGTGGAATAAAGCCCATTTAGAAAACCTCTTATACCACGGATTCTGCCTCTTGTTATTTTTGAGCTATTTTAAGATTCCGTATGAAATTCAGTCCGGTAAAGAAGATTTTATTTACCACATAATGGCGCCCGAACAGGGACACTTTCTCATCTCACGCGCCGGCGGTGCGTTGCAGGCCCGGTCTCCTGCCACAGCTGGACGGACCATAAACGCGTACCAGCAGGATTTCCTGTAAGCTCCCTCCGGTCAAGCGGGGGCGACTGAGGCTGCGATCAACCCAGACGAGGCGGTGAGAAGTGCGAAGTATCCCGACCAGAGCCTAGCTGAGAGAGCAAGATCCGAGGTATACAGAGGCCCACCAGATATTTCGAAATCCCGATGTCCAGAGGGTCCGCTGTCCGCAGTCATCGAGTCCTGTCCATTCTCTGAGGCCTTCCGTTTCAAGGAGCTACTCGGTGAGTACCATCGCCGGGGAGGCGTGTTGACGCGCACATAGGTTGTGCCGGTCAAGACGGATTTGGGTACACAAATCCGGTCTGCACTGTTTAGCAGTGTATATGTACTGTTTAGCAGTATATCAAGTATTCCGAAGTATGCAGTTATTGTCAAGAATTCAGCGTGGTGATTAGTTAGGCAGACTGTCATCATTGTCGGTCATTGTTAAATGTTTAATGTTTAATGTTTTCAGAAATGTCTTGCATATTGTGGTATGAATGATTGTTCATTGTACACTGTTCATTATTGGGGTTTTTTTCGTATTAAGTAAGTTCAAGAGTAAGTATCAGATCAGTTGTCAATATGCCGCTCTTCTCGAAGTTAAGACAGATTACTACCAGAAAAGGGGTGCTTGAAGAAGCAGTTCCTATTCCTCCTAGGGACACTCCAGGGCATTTTATGTACCATAAGCATGGCTTAGATGCCATATTGTTTCTTGATCTATGGGTAGATTATACCAAGGGATTGCCGGAAAGTCAAAGGTGGCCCGTAGCGGGAACCTGGGATGCAGAATGCATCATGAAAGTGGAGGAAGAGTTATGGAAAAGAAAGGTCAGACAATCACAGAAAGACGCTGTTGAGTTATGGCGTAAAGAATCTCATAGACGAACAGAAAAAGCACGTAGACAAGAAGAGAGGAGTAAAGAAAGTTCAAATAAAGTTCAAGAAAATCTATTAATTAAGGAAGGTATCCGAGTGAAATCAGAACAAGTAAATAGACAAAGAAATGCTCTTATGAATGGTATGTATCCCCTTCTAGCCGAAGGACTACCTAAGGCTGCTCCAGAGATGCCAAAAGACTTGCCACCCCCATTATTTCCAATTAAGGTACATCCAAAAGGGCATCCCAGAACCGCAGAAGATGTTTTTCTTTCCTCATATCTAGACGACGCAGCTCCCGAGTATGCTAACGCCGCACCACATAGACCGTCTGGTGTAGGGGTTCAACGTCAGGATCAGGTATCTGTCCCCGTGCAACAGCAAGTCCCGACACAAGCTTCGGCAAGCACATCTGTTTCCGCATCTGTCTCCGCAGTCGACTCTACAGAGGTATCGACACCCATAGTTGCTGTGTCACGTTCAACGAACCCATTCACACCCGACGCCCCAGATGGGGCCACGGGAGGTGCTAGCATTACCTTTACACCACCTAGAATAAATAAACTTGTCTTTCAAGAGTCAGCACATTCACGTACACCTAAATTCGTAAGTGAACGTACGCTTAAGGAACTCCTTGTAAATTGTAGATATGACCCGGTGGTTGGTAAAGAGGACGAAATGGTCCTGGCATCATTACGTATCAGGCGAGCCGCAGAGTATTTAGCAAGGTTACCAGGAATGACTACGCATCTAGATAACATATATCATTTTGTTCAAACAGGACGAGATCCAGGATGTATTAACAGAGCTATGGAATTCCAGAAAGTAGAAATACAGGGGGAACTGTTACGTTTCCTCATAAACTGTGTGATCAGAAATCAAGACCGCCCGGGGGTAGACCCGAATGCAATGCTTATTCTTACAAGATGGAGTCAGAATATATCAGAAGGGAGACACGATAAGCAAAATTGTATAATAGCCATGTGCCGAAAAATCCGTAAAGAAATAGAGCGCATTCATGAAGAAAGATTGGGAACAGACGAGTTTGAGCAAGATGAAGTGTCCGAATCAGGGAATTCCGCAAGACAGTCAGAGACCATAGCCTATGTAGGCAGAGGAGGATCCTGTGATAATGCTAGATGTTTTTCTGATCCCATACACTCAGTATGCCCAAATAATAGCAGAACGTATCCGACGCCTATAATAAATCTGAAGTCTCCTGAACATTCGTTTCAAGCCGCAGATAAAATACTACGAGAACGAAGGGGTTACCACCTCCTCGATTCCATGGATGAGCAAGAATTAGCCAGATCAGCCGTTCACTGGATTGACAGTCCTGAAAAATACGGTGATGAGACCGTAGCACACACGTTTTTTAATCTCAGTACAGATGAACAACGTTTAGCTGGAATCTATATGATTCAGCAACTCCTCATATTATATAAGAGCCAACATGCTGACCCTGGTCCTTTACCTGATATATTAACGGAACTACTCACGAACAGATGGAGAGGTTCTAGTAACAAGCTAATTAAAGAGATATTAGTGTCACGTAAGCAGTATGTCCTTTTTGTAAGTCCGGATTCTCTCTCGCTGCCCCGCAGAGAAAGAGCGCCGTACTATATGGATAGACAAAATCCCCTACGAGAAGTGCACCCAATAAAAGGCGAAGACAATGAGTTTCACCGTGTATTTGTTTACACACCCATATCAAAAATGGAATTATTAGAAATGAAAAAAGTAGTACCTAGTCATGACAAAGACCCAGCGGGTTTCCACCGAGAAATTAAAGACATGTTACTGATGGGAGAGTACACCTTTCCTGATATTATGACGATATTAAAGGTGCTTTTGCCTGCTGGCATTTATGAAAAACTGAAAGAAAAAGAGTGGGAAGTGGGTGACCAAAAGATAGACTGGACAGCATTAGCAGAGGAAGAAAGGGGCCGAACTGCAGGTTCAGGGCTCGGGGATAAAGTTAAACTGTTACCAGGTTTACTAGTACAGGTACTGCCACGTTTATTAACTACAAAAAAGGAAGATTGGGGTGCAATCACAGCCTGCAAACAAAAGCAAGATGAAGACACAAGCGATTATTATGCTCGATTTGAAAAATGTTTTGGTATAAATAGTGGTATAAAAGCAAGTAGTGACTCATATCCACATTTATTTGTGACAAAATTAGTGGAAAATGCATTGCCTCCAGTAAAGAATAGAATATTGAAATTCGAGAGTACCTGGCAAAGTAACACTCCGTCGCAAATGCTACAAATGTTACAGTATCATCACAATAGAATTAGGGATGAACAAGAACACGAGCATAGACGCATGAAGGATACAAAAATGAAAATGCTAGTTTCTCAGACAGTACCAGCAGATGGTCACAAAAAGGGTGTGACACATTCTGGTGATTCTGCAGTTCCTGTAAAGGGAACCTGCAATTACTGTAAACAACTGGGCCATTATGTACACGATTGTCCAGTCCTGAAACGTAATATAGCTACAGGTATTGCAAAGGAGAGACCACGATTAGTTAGACAAGATCAGAATGAACAAGGAGCTATGCAGCATGGACAGTGCATGCCAGTTCAACAACAGTCCATGCCAGCCTCACAGCAACCCATACAGTTTGTGCCAGCTGCACCACCGTTGCCTGCTACTGCCACACAAACCACAACACGACAAATGTATCAGACTGCACAGTATGAATACCCTGAGTATCAGCGTTACGCATGAACCAGCCTAGAGAGGGAAGTTGACTTACCGCTTATCGAGATTCCTGTAGATCAAGAAGGACCTTATGTACATAGTGAATTATTAGGTCAAGATAGAAAATTCTTACTCGATACAGGGGCAAGTCGAACAACCATAAAACGTAGTGAAGTTCCAGGGGCACCCCTCTCAGGCTCTCAAAATGTTTCCCTTGGTTTTTCAGGAAAACCTATTGTTAATGAAGTATCACAGCCTCTACCACTTACGATAGGACCTTTGACACGAACTACAGATTTATTGCTTACTAAATCATGCCCAGAAAATCTGTTAGGAATTAAAACTCTGAAAGCACTAGGAGCCATAATATGTTGTTCTCCGGAAGGAGTAAGGTTGTTTTTACGTGATTTTAAAGGTCACTATGTGTCTAGAGACATGGATCCCCGACTACAGACTTTACCAGTACATCTATGGGCACAAGGCCCTACGGATGTTGGCTGCATGAACATTACACCCTATCGAGTCACACTGAAAGCAGGAGTGGTACTACCACGAATGCGACAATACAAGTTACCGCATGATGCTGTAGTGGCTTTGCTGAAAATCATTGATGAGCTGATTGCCCAGGGAGTAGTTGTAGAAACAGACTCCAATGTATGTAATTCACCGATAATTCCGATTCTTAAACGAACTGATCCTACTGCCCCACCAGTGTACCGATTGGTTATTGATTTGCGTGAACTAAACAAGTGCATTGTACCACAATTCCCTGTGGTCCCTGATATATCATCATTGTTGACAGCAATTGATTCCGAAGCAACATTCTTTACTGTAATCGATCTCAAGAATGCCTTTTTCAGCGTCCCAATAGATCCGGAAAGCCAATACTTGTTCGGATTCAGTTTAAATGGGCGCAGTTTTAAATTCTCACGCGCTCCCCAAGGATTCACAGAAAGCCCCAGCATCTACAGCCAAGCACTGAAACGAGAACTTGACAGTATCCACATGCCAGTCAATACTGCACTGCTTCAATATGTCGATGATCTGCTGATCACAGCGAGAAGCGAGCCAGAATGTGAAAAAGCTTCTCTGACAGTTTTACATTTCCTAGCCGACAAGGGGCACAAGGTGTCTCCTTCTAAGCTGCAATTCTGTGTCCAGCGAGTTATTTATCTTGGTCACTCGCTGTCCAAGGAGGGAAGGCAGCTTACACCAGACCGCATCCAGTTAATTGCTAACATGTCAATACCCCAGACACAAAAGGAGGTGCGGGCTTTCATAGGCCTCACTTCATATTGTAGGCAGTGGATCCCTCAGTACGCATTTCTAGCAAAACCACTCATTCAGTTAACCACACAGGAGGCAGCCACATCGACTGTTCTCCCTTGGACTCAGGAACATACACAAGCTTTTGAAAGCCTAAAGGAAGCTTTATGTCAAGCACCTGTTTTAGCAACACCATGTTATAGCAAACATTTTACACTCTTTGTTACAGAACGCGAAGGTACTGCCTTGTCAGTACTCACTCAGGATCAAGCAGGATCACGCAAGCCATGTGCTTATTTTTCCAGTACATTAGATCCCGTAGCTCAGGCTTTGCCTGCATGCCTGAAATCAGTGGCAGCGACAGCTTTAGCAATCAGACAAAGCGATGCCATAGTATTAGGACACCCATTGACAGTACAAGTACCACATGCAGTAGAGGTTCTTGTGAACCGAACACAAACACAACACTTGACCATAGCAAGACTTACCGGTTATGAACTGACATTGTTTCAACCACACATAGAGATCCGACGGTGTAATACATTGAATCCTGCTACACTATTACCTGTAATTGGAACAGACCCACTAGCTCATGATTGTGTTGAAATCATTGAAATAAAGACGAAACCTAGACAAGACTTGACAGACGTTCCATTGTTAGATCCAGACCTGACGTTGTATGTAGACGGATCGTGCATGAGAACAAATACAGGAGATTTAGTGGCCGCGTATGCAGTCACAACAGACACTGAAGTTATTGAGACAAATTGTATAGATACTTTGTCAGCCCAAGCAGCAGAACTTATTGCTCTAACACAAGCCTGTATTCAAGCCACAAATAAGAAAGTTAATGTATACACTGACTCACGTTATGCATTCGGAGTTGTACACGACTTCGGCGTGCTATGGCGAGAGAGAGGTTATTTAACCTCCCATGGTGCCCACATTCAGCACGGACCCCTCATTCATGCTTTGTTAGACGCAATACATCTACCCACTGCTATATCGATTATGAAATGTAAAGCACACACGAAGGTTACTGATACCATTTCTCAAGGCAATGATTTAGCTGACAGAACAGCTAAACAGACTGCTCAGAATCGCACATTAGACATGACAAAGCCAATAGTTCAGACACCAACACAGTGTATGACAATTAAGGATCCCGCACTTGACGTAATTGACATACAGACACATGCCACAGCAGAAGAAATAAAGAAGTGGACTGAACTAGGAGGGATCCAGACAGATCAAGGATGGATGACGAAGGAGAAATCTGTATGGTTTCTCCCTGATTCCATGGTTCAAGCCATTATAGCTACAGTTCACAGTCCAGCACATTTAGGAGAGAAGGCTATGCTAGACAGCATTCAGCACATTTGGTTCAACAAACATTTACGAGCAGCAGCTAAACAAAAAGTTCGTACCTGTATGATATGTTGTCAGTTTAATCCAGGAAAGAGTGTTCCCGTAGAGCAGGGTGGATTTCAGCCTCCTGACCATCCTTTTGAAGTCCTCCAGATGGATTATATTCAGATGGAACGTTGTCGAGGATTCAAATATGTTCTCGTAGTTGTCTGCGCTCTCTCCCGTTGGACAGAGGCGTATCCCGTATCAGATTACACTGCCCCGACTACTGCCAAGCAGCTAGTTCGAGAATTCTTCCCACGGTACGGTTTACCACGTGTTGTATATTCAGATAACGGCCAGCCTTTCTCCTCCGAATTAATGAAACATGTCTCGCTTTTGTTGGGATATCAGTGGAAATTCCACTGTGTCCGACACCCCGAGGCAGCAGGTCTCGTGGAACGACATAATCAACTTTTAAAAATCAGACTGTCTAAAATATGTCAGGAAAAAGGTGTGGACTGGATAGTAGCTTTACCAATTTGCTATTTTACATGAGGATGGTAGCACACTCTCGAACAGGGCTATCACCTTATGAGGTGATCTTTGGTAGACCACCGAATATGTGGGGGACGCCTATACCCCGTAAAATAACTGATGTTGACTGTAATATGCTGACAGATTACCTGGCTTCCTTGATGTCTGCACTACAATCTTGTCGTTCACAGGTAGTCGCAGCTTTTCCCGACAACACCGAGGTGAAACCTCATGATGTAATTCCCGGCGATTATGTTCTCATCAGGAATTTTGATCGGAAAACCCAACTGGAGCCAAGGTGGAGGCTTCCTGAGTTGGTCCTGCTGACAACCAGAACAGCTGTGAAGATCGAAGGGAGAAAAGGCTGGGTGCATTCCAGCCATATAAAGAAATTTCATGGACTTCCTCCTGACACAAACAGTACTCCTCGTGTGTCTTCCCCCATTGACTCAAAGCTACCTTTGGCTGAAGCCAGTAGCATCGAACTCTATAAGCAGAAACTCAGGTCCAGATCCAAACTGTCGGACGATTTGATTGTTTAAGTCCTCTCCAAGGTGAAGCGGTTGAATCTGTCCCGACATGTATCCCTTAGGTCTGAATGATGTAGAGTCCAGAATCATAATGAAACGACATGCTTATTGTAAATTACTGCGTAGCCACTGTATTGTGACTTTATTAATTTTGTTTTCCTTGAGTTTTTTAATAGTTACTGCAAGCATATTGTTGCATATGTATTATCCTGTTTCTAAACGTGCTTTCAATATAACTGATGAACATTCTTTTAGTGAATTACCCCCACATGAGTTGTCCTATAGACTTGCGCTGCGCAACAACACCTTCATTAGTATGTTACATCATTCCCATCAGACTAGTAATGCCACCAATTGTTGGGTGTGTGGCCGACTCCCTCCCTATCAGAATAACAAAGGAGTTCTGCCTTTCTTTCCACATCCGTTCACACACAATGGCTCCTGTGGAGCATGGTTTAGTTTATTAAATTCCATAGACCCAGACACAGCAGTTTATCAACAACATTGGATATGGGGAAATCTGAATCTAGTTTTATTCAAAGTCTGTCACCCTAATAAGGAGGGTCACCCCAGTAGAACAGGAACTGATTTAGAAAATGAAGTGTATAAATTAGGTAATTTTACGCCTAATCTTATGATTTTGAATGTCAAAACCGAAGTTGAACTAATTCTGCCCACTATGTCTGTATTTCCAGTTAAGGGTGAATTATGTGTGAGAAAAGTTGGTTCCATACATATGGGCCATAGCCAATGCGTTACTACAGTAGAATATCGTGATCAAGGTAAATCTTCATTTAGAGCTTCTCGCCATTCTTACTTTATATGTGGTCAGACTGCATATATGCGTCTGCCTCTAGATTGGGATGGTACCTGTTACATAGCATTCCTTTTGCCACCTGTTTTTCTAGCTCCCCCTGATTATTATCGAAATGTTCATTTAGTACACAATAGAGAGCGAAGAGATCTCCCAGTTGTCGATTATACTGAGACGGCATGGGACAAGTATGTAGATTTCAATAAAGGTATCTTTCCCTATATAGGTACAATATCAAATAGTAAGCTGATACGCAGACTAACCAAGACTCTTGAAGCTGTAGTAAACGAGACTATAGCCGCCCTAGGCAATCTGACAGAAGAACAATCAGTGATGAGAATTGTTGTTCTCCAGAATCGTCTTGTCCTTGACGTCATCCTGGCCGATAGGGGCGGAGCTTGCAGGGTCATCGGATCCAGCTGCTGCATATTTATACCAGAAAATTCGCCATCTGTATATAAAGCTATAACACGCCTTCATAAGATTGTAAGCCAGATACACGAAAATCCAGGCACTTGGACGTGGTCCGGGTGGTTTTGGAGTGTGATATCAGCCTGGGGATGGAGAGTTCTATCCTTCCTAGGTATTGGCCTTCTTATGCTTTTCAGTTGTTGTTTATGCCTGCAATGTGGACCAGCGATTTGTGGTCTGTGTGCCACATCATGCATTCCATATCACAGTTCTCGTTCAAAACACCGGAAGAAGAAGGAAGAAGAAATGATGCTCCATGAGCAAATCGATGGAATGATGAAGATTGATATCTCTTGAAGGGCAAGTAGGGGACAAGGAGGGAATGTGGAAATGTGGATTTTCCTGATCAGTTATGTCCCCTATCTTGGACCCCAACGGTTCTATATGCATGTTACAAATACATGTATGTTCCCTCCAGTTCCAGTTTCTAAGAACGCAAATATATGTGTGTCTACCGTCGACATGTTCTCTGTCAGATCCGCCATCAATGGGCTGGATATTCGATTCCTAAGTATGAAAGGCCACCGACTTTATATGGCTAAGTTACTCCATTTTTACAGTTCAGGCAAGTAGGCCCGATTCTGTCCTCAAAGCTTTTCCCTGCTCTCTGTCTCTGACAGCTTCAGCTTGAGCTCGCATCTGTATCCATGAACTTTGTCCTACTCCCTGTGCAGCTAACGGTGCCTGCCTTGGCCAGTTTTCGCCTGCCTGCCAAGAAGCTGTATTTCACCTTCGAATTATCTATTTTGCTCTTCAGCCGATGCATTCCTGTCTAGTGATTTAGGTAAACATTTCCTTTAGCTCACAAGCAAAGGACTCAGCCTTTCCGTCCTCCTGCAAGTGATTCATAGCCCTGCTGCCATGGAAAGTTTTCTGCCTCTCGCATCTCATATAGACACTTAGGCGTTTGTGCACGCACACAGTCAGTATAGACTAGATTCTGTCCGAGAGTCCTTCCTTGTGGATAACATAGTTCTTTAAACATAGGATGTTAGATATGATTTGGGATTAGGTTGACTTGACCCCCCAGACTTCTCGTCTCCACATGTAGAGCTAAATGTCAAGTCCCTTCACCCCCTAGTTGCACGTCACTCACACGTCATGCTGCTGCGCGCGCATCTATGACAAGTATTATCTTATAGATCCACCTATGTCTGATAATCCTAACCAATCATGTTTCTTTTATTCCTTATTACGCCTAGTTTCGATTACGTACCTGTTATGTCACTTTTCTTATCAAATGTTACGCCTTCTACATTCGTTTCATTGTAATGTACTTATTATAAAAATGCATGTCTGCCAATAAAGTATTGTACTTCACTTCCTGAACCCTCGTGGTGACGGAACCTGAAGGCCGCGACTCGAGTCGGCCATTTTGAGTGGAATAAAGCCCATTTAGAAAACCTCTTATACCACGGATTCTGCCTCTTGTTATTTTTGAGCTATTTTAAGATTCCGTATGAAATTCAGTCCGGTAAAGAAGATTTTATTTACCACAGTACGAAGGATCCATTCTCCGGCCAGGGACGATCATACTGGTGGGCCCTCCTTTCGGTCCAGCAGGCCAGTAGATGACGAAAAGGCTGCACAAAGTCCTCACCCCCTTCTTTGGATACTATCTCTCTAAGGATTGCTGAGCTTGACCAGCGCGTTTGGGGGGTGTAAGATGTCCTCATAGTCACCCTCCTCGTGTATGCATAAAGGTGCCATGCTGCTCCTTCTGTGTCTCAAATATGTCCTTGTCAGGCTTCACCTATGCTGATGGCCAGGTGATGTGTGTGTCTCTGTTAGGGGCCTTCCTTCTGACTCATATCCATGTGGGGCCCAAGGCCTGGCCCCTGTTCCTTCCGGGGGAGTTGTTTCCCCTTCCTGCTGGGCTTCCTAGGTGAGTTCTTCCTCTCTCTATCCTTAACTCTCACCTTTCCTCTAACTCCCATCTAAGTGCACTGTATAATAAATCACACACTGGCATTTCTGTGTTATTATTATGCTGAGAAGTATGCTACGAAACGTCTCAAAATTCAGTATAGCAATTATGGTGCTGTGGTGTTTGTAATGACAAACCCCCAGACCATATACTCGTTATTGCTTTACTGCACTTACACTGTCTAAGGATGGACTTAGACACTGTGGGGTACAGCGCTCATGCAACTATACATTCACCAGTGGGGTAGTGCACCCAGCTAGACGTGTTTATTACCCATACCAAAGGCAGTGGGTTGCAGGCATGGCACACAGGTAAGTGTGCCATGTCAATGCTTCACTTTTCTTTGCACCAAAACAGGCATCCTGCAATGGCAGTGTGTGTGTTAAGGTACAGGGCCTCTAAGGGTGGCACGATACGTGCTGAAGCCCTCAGAGGCCTTCCCTGGTCATAGTGCCCTTTGTACCCAATGGAGAAAGACCTCTGACCTCCTGGTCAGGGACTCTGCTCTCTGCCCCAGCAGCTCTGCTGTTGTGCCACTGCCCCACACACCTCTCTGAGCTGGTAGGAGTTCGAGGACCTCCTCCACCCGCAGTTTCCTGCCTGCGCCTCATCCCTGGTGGTCCAGTGGGAGAGCCTTGCTCTTCTGATGGTCCGCTGTTGTCTGTCTTGTGCTTGTGCCTGTTTTTTGTCTATTGTCTGTCTTTTTTGTTATTTGTTCCTATGTAATTGTCATTTCTGTGCTCTGTTTATTTTGCCTGTTTTTATTTTTTTTATTGTACCTATGCCGTTGTTGTGTGCTCCCTGCCCGTTTTTCCGCCCTTTCCCACTGCTGCTGCCCCTGCGGACTCCACCAGGTGGCCCATCCCACCCGTAATCGGGCTGTGGGGTCGGGTTTGCGTTTGGTCAGTTGGGCGGATCAGAGATCCCCATATGATAGAGCCTGGTTCTCGCGGCAGCCCCGCCTGTCTGATCAGGCGGGTCCTCGTCTAGTGGTCATTTTGGCCAGGGGCCTGAGAAGGCAAAACCCTTGGATCTGACCGGTTGGTCCAAAGAGTCGACAGTGGAGAATAATCTTGTTTGACCTGTGTGCACCAGTTGAGTTCATTGTGATCTCTGGTAAGAGCGGCGCTGTCTTAATTAACTTGGTGGGTCTGTGGGCCCTTGTGATACAGAGCGTTTGTGAACGTTCTCCTAGGCCACTAGTCAAATTTGGTTTCGTTTTTAAAAGGCATGGGGCTAGAGCCTATTTTGTCTTGGTGCAGTCTGAGGACTGACTTGTTTTGGTGCAGTTTACGGACTGCTTTTGAGAGCTCTGGAAAGTGAATGTGTCTGATGCTAAGATGTCTTGTTAGGGTAAAATGTGGTGCTTCG
Organism: Triturus cristatus; assembly: GCF_964204655.1. Taxonomy (NCBI): domain Eukaryota; kingdom Metazoa; phylum Chordata; class Amphibia; order Caudata; family Salamandridae; genus Triturus; species Triturus cristatus. The sequence continues at coordinate 85,677,592 of NC_140590.1, read as the reverse complement.
GGTGTCGCTGTTGCTCTGCAGAGCATCTGCTGGAGGAATGGCAGCCTGTGCCTCCAGAAGGCACTCCGAATTTTGAGATGTATGTGGAGCACGGTATTGGCCCTATTATGTTTTGTACATTGTGGCACAAATATACAAGGGACAATGCTGAGCTTCGGTGGCCACTGGATGGTTCTTTTGACAAACAAAAATTGAATCATTTACAGGACAAATTATTTGCTAGAAGTAGTAGACAGTCGATGTTTGATACTTTATAGGTATGGCAGAAGGACGCTAAACAGAGGCGTATACGGGCCGAGAAGGCGTCTAGGAAGAAAGCAATGCGACAGTGGTGAAGAAAGCTGTAGCTTATGATAAAGAACAAACAGAGAAATGTATTGAGTGTGCTGATAGGAAGTTTCGATTACAATGTAATAAGTCTTATGTGGTTAGAGAGTCTCCCAACTCCCTATGCCCCGCAGATAATATATCCTATAATTCCGACGTCTCAGTCTTCCATTGCTTCTCACCCTCTCTTTGGTTCTTCCTGTGAGCTCAACAGCCTTGGCTCCAGTCTTGTCTATCTCACCTCCGGTTCTACAAGCTGCAAGTGTGGTGACTGCAGGCACCCCTGCAGCATCCTCTATTTCTGCTCCTGTTTCTCCTCCTTCTCTTACTCTTACCACACTGTCATTGTCAACACTTTCCCCTATATCTGCATCTCTTGTGTCTTCCCCAAGTCTTTCATCTGCAGTGTTGAGTAGTGTTGAGACACCAGTGCGAGGGTCAGATGGAGGGAATTGGGAGGCAGTATGGGAGCGAATGGTGCAGGTATTGACTCGATCTAATGTAGGTGAAGAGGAGAAAAGTAAGGTTGCAAATCAGGCAGCACAGTGGGCCCGGAATGCGATTCATAATGTGGAGGATATATGGAGTGTGATGAAAGATTTTGATCCGTTTGTACAGCAGCATGCTCTTCAGCATATGTCGGCTACATTGATTTTTTTTTGGGAGAATCAGTGTATTGGAGGCACAGCCCCTCAAATTATTTATGACATTCGAGATCGTGTATATTCAACTGGTATGACCCCTGTGGAAGTTCTTGGTAATGTTGGCACGCTATTCAGTTATCAAGAAAGATTACATCATCGTACTTCGACTAGTGTGTCACAATTTCCGATGAGGAAGGTACATCCTATTTTTCATCCTGAGATTCCAGAGCAGCGGAACCAATAAAATGAGGTGGTCCAACAGCGGGCGGCGGCTCATTTTCTGGAACAGTGGGGTTATTCCCCGTGGACAAGAAGTGAGGTATTAGCTCTTAAATGTCATTTACCAGATCCCTGGAAAAACCCTACGGCGTATTATAAAGAGTTGACAGAGGCTGCCTCTTCATCAGTTATGACCGTTGCTGATATAGAGATGTTTTTTGGGCTGTTGGTGCCGGTGGACATATGGAGGCAGGTGCATAGGGTGGAATTGGGTGGCTCTTGTGATGAGATTAAGGCATGGGATAAGGAGCGAAAGCCCGGTGAGAAACCTAGAGCTGAAATCCTGGCTTTGCTGTGTCCTATCATCACTTATATGCATTCTAGATGAGTGGATTGGGATAAGCTGATGGCTTGTCGTCAGACGAAAGAGCAGAGTGTCTCTGATGTTTTTACTAGGTTTGAAGGGGTTTTCCTGGATTGTAGTGGACAGGCTTTGTCAGTTGAAGGTGGTGTTTGTTTGTTTGTTAATAGGTTTGTTACAAATCTGCTTCTGGAGATTGCAGCCTGGTTGCAGGCCTCAGAAAGCGCTTGGACTACCTCCTCCCCTTCGGTGATATTTAGTATGGCTCAGTGCTATGAGCATCGAGGAAACAAGGAAAAGGATAAGATGGATAAGAAAAGTAAGGATTTGAACAAGAGGGTGTTGCTGCAGCAAGTTGCAAGAGGGTCTGGAACGGTGCGGGGCACTGGTTCAGCTTATAGGTCACGAGTTGCTGGTAGAGGTGGTGCACCCCTAGGGCCAAATCAGTGTGTGTATTGAAAAATTGCCGGACACTGGCGGAGTGAGTGCCCAGATTTTTTATAAAAACCTGCAGTTCCTGGTAGGTGAGTTTTGCGAGGAAGGGGCCGTTATGAGGTTGATGGGGATGAGGTTCAAGCAGGTGCTTCCTCAGGGGGTCGTTCTGATCGGAACTCATTCAATCAATCAGGGATTTATAAAGCACGCTACTCACCCGTGAGGGTCTCAAGGCACGGGAGAGTGCAGCTCCGGCTCGGTCGAAGAGCCAGGTCTTGAGGCTCTTCCTGAAAGTGTGCAGGGTGGGGGAGCGTCTGATGTTAACCGGAAGCTTGTTCCAGGCCTTGGCTGCGACGTAAGAGAAGGCTCTTCTGCCTGCTCTGTTTCTGCGGATGCAGAGGTTCTCTGCCAGGGCGAGGTCGGTGGAGCGGAGGTTCCTTTTGGGTACGTGGAAGGATACTCTCTCGTTGAGGTATTTGGGTCCGATGTTGTGGAGGGATTTGTAGGCGTGGGTGAGCAGTTTGAAAGTTACTCTCTTCTCAATGGAGAGCCAGACTTCTGTTGATTCCAACATAGGGGGCGTTGCCATAGCCTAGTCTGCTGATTATGAGTGCGTGGGTGATGGTCTTTCTTCATTCAGGGGGTATCCATTTGAAGGTCTTGCGGAGGATGTGAAGGCAGTTGAAATTGGTGGAGGCGACTGAGTTGATCTGGTGGGTCATGGTAAGAGAGGAGTCAAGGATGATGTCGAGGTTACGTGCGTGGTCTGTGGGGGTGGGTGGACTACTGAGGGCAGGTGGCCACCAGGTGTTGTCCCAGGTGGAGGTAAAGGGTCCGAGGATGAGGACCTCAGTCTTCTCCAAGTTGAATTTCAGGCAGCTATTTTTTATCCAGGTTGTGACGTCCTTCATTCCTTCCTGGAAGCAGAGTTGGGTGTCTTCTGGGCTTTTCGTGAGGGAGAGGATGAGCTGGGTGTCGCGGCGTATGACTGGACGGCAAGACCAAGGTCCCTCAATCTTGAACCTTGCTAAAGCTTGAAGAAGATCCTTGCTCTTTGAAGGAAGAGAGCGAAGAAGTGGCATTGACAAAGACTTTTTATGTTTTGCATTTATAGGAAAACCCCTACATGTGTGCTAATAATAAAATACTAATAGCATATCATACCCTGGCCTTTCTGTCTCCTTCTCCGCCACCTTACAAAAAGTCTTAAATTATTCCTCCTGGAATGATTCTCCAAGTGCTCAAGGTCATCTTTGAGTACTTTATTCTGGGCCGATAGTTTAGCCAACTCCACTGAGGTGGTGTGCATGGTGTCTTTAATTTTGGGGATTTCCAATTCAATTGCATCTGTTCTTAATGACTCCATCTAACCTTTTAGCCAATACTTCACAGGAGGCTTGAATGGCGGACACAGTAAATCTATTTGTCATTTCGCTCTTCATGGCTAGTAATATATCAGCCAGGGAGCGTGTTGTGGTATCTGTTGTAAAATCTGTAGTTGCATTATCTTCTGTGGTGTTGGAGGTCTTGGGAGATTTCAGTGACAATTCCAGAGCATCATTTCTTGCCAGTGTGGAGTATCTATTTGGGAGGCTCACTGCTGGGTGTATAACTAAAGTCCGATTGAGACTCACCTCAATGTCTCCGTCAGAGGCGGCATTATATTCAGAGTATTGCTCAACCCCACCTTTGGGGAACTCAGGGAGCTGGTTGCTTCTTCCGGGGAACTATCTTGACTCACGTTCTTTAAAGGATCACGTACTAAGGCAGTAGAGGTGGACATGACTTTGTAATAAGTTTTCAATGAGGGGGTGATTTTAACTTTTAAAGATGACACCTTCGAACCCCTTCCTTTTCTTTTGCCTACATCTACCTCTTTGCCCTTAAAGTTGGGTCCGTTGTCCGTAGTGCCCCCTCTCTGCTTGCGCTGTCTTACAGATGTATTTACTTCGGAGATTGTGGGGGAGACAAGCAGAGGGAAGATGGGTTTAGTGATGTCTATGTTTGATGAGGAATGCGCCGCTCTTGCCCGTAAAGTATACCTATTTAATTTTGGTGGAGGGGCGTCCACAACAGCTGACCCGCCTGTCTTCCCTCCCTCCCTTATCTCCATACATTTAAGTTGTGCCTCTTCCACCTTGAGGGTTTTTAGACTTTTAAAGTCCCACTCAGGGGGTATTTGTGCTTTGTCTTTAATGTCCCCAGATAGTAAGAAGTACCTCTTCTTACCTTTGTTGCAGTTTGCAGGGATAACGTCCTCAAACAAAGTGTGGCTCTGACGTCGACTCCCTAACTGGTATCCAGAGTCCACCATCCGGACAATACTGACCCGGGGGGTTGAAGATGCGCCTGTGCTGTTGCTGGCTCTACCGCCTACGACTCGGAACTAGAAGAAAGCCGAGTCACATCTCCGATGAATCCGGGCCGCCTCCTCCCAGCGCCAACCGTCAACCACGTCGCTGTGCTCACTATCTCCACTGCCGGCATCTACGAGTCTGCCCAGACACCTGAAACTGGAGAAGGCAAATTCTGCACGCATAACCACAAAGTACAAGGGGGGGGATAGCTTCAAAAGGAAAAAGAAAACGGGTTGGATAAACTCCTTTTGCAAGAACCCATTGTTGGTTAATTAATTAAAAAATCCAGAAGGGGAGCCGAGTAGTGACCATTTACCTAGCGGCTGCCATGTTCCTCCCAATACGGCATATTTTTTTGTATCCCAAGGGGAGAGGGGGGCCGAATAGGCTTTGCCTATTGTAAGGGAGGGTTCCTCACGGGAAGCGGGGGCACTGGGGGAGGAGGGAGGGATGGGTGGGAGGGGCACTTTGGGTGAGGAGCAGTGGGTAAAATTAAAAAAAATGAATCTCATCTCACTTCAGATTTAAGGAAACCCCATCTTGCCAGTATTACAGATTTACAAGTCAATGGCAGGAAACCAAAAAATGATAGTAAGACCATCTTTATCTCGTGGAATGTTCACGGGTTAAGGTGTCCTCGTAGGCAGAGGTTGATTTTAAAATATATAGAGCTCTTGTTAGAAATGGGATTTCTGATTGGCTAGGGCTTCCGCCAAAGCCGGGCAGAAACCACCACTCTAGTCAGGGCTGGGGAGTTACACGCCAAAGATAACCCCTGCTCACCCCCTTGATAGCTTGGCACGAGCAGTCAGGCTTATCCCGGAGGCAATGTGTAAAGCGTTTGTGCGCGCACCCAGCAACAACACCCAAGGCCCACCACAAAGGAAACTCCACACATGGTATTATATCAAAATAGCCTTTGTATTATACCAAAACACATTAGATAATATTCACACAATTTACACTGTGCCAACTGGCACAGGCAGAATTTACAAGGGATTATATGTACAGGGGACAGGGCCACATGGACCACTGTCAGGAATTGGCACTTTTAAAAACTTAGCACTTAGAACATAGGATATAAAATTACTGTAGCACAAAATTACACATGTAGCACACAACCAGTAACTACTGGTAACAGGTAAGTACCACTTACGCAACCCTAACCACCTTAGGAAAATATTGCGCAGGGAACCAGGACCTCACTAGCACCACCTGTACTAGGAGAAAAACAACCACCTAAGTATCACAATACCTGTAGGGGTATAAGCACATTACACATGATGCATCACAACACATTCAGAGGCGTAAACACAAGGCACATGATGCATAAAGACACATTCAGAGGTGCAGGTTAGGAACAATAGCGCAAAACTCACATTAGCCACCACCTGTAGCAGTCCCTAGGCCAACTGGCCTCGTAGGGGCTAGGACACCCTGTCCAGCAGAGTCAGGGGCCTAAACGGAGCAGCTGCCCATGAAGTGCTGGGCAGCTGTAGGACACTCATGGGGCCAACGCTGGAACCTGGCAGGCTCTGTCCAACTGACTGTCCTCTGAGCCCCTCTGGGCTCTACACAAAGGACTGGCCCCGTGGGGCCTCGCTGGGCTCAAACAACTAGAAATACCCCCTAGAGCCTCCGTGGCTCTGAACTACAAATATGCCCTGGGGCAATGTTGGAGCCTCGTGGGCTCTAAACAAACCATGCGCCGTCGTTGGAGTCCCTCTGGACTCTGAACACAAATATGCCCTCTGCGTGGGAGCCTCGTGGGCTTGATACAAATGATGGGGCCAAACGTTGGAGCCTCACAGGGCTCTGGGCATGACTAATGCCCCCAAAGCAACGTGGGAGCCACGTGGGCTCTTTAACAGATCTTGGCCCCGTCGTTGGAGCGCACCAGCGCTCTAGAACACACAATGCCCCCGTACGTTGGAGCCTTCTCGGGGCTCTCGGATCAATGTTAGCCCCGTCGTGAGAGTCCCACTCGGGGGACTCAATGCGACCAAGAACCACCCTGAGCCCTCTCCTTACCGGCGGTCTTCTCGTCCTTCACAGGGGCCTCTGCAGCGGTACGCGGGCTCTCTTCTTTGCACGGGAGTCCCGCCAGCCACTACAGCACTCTTCCGTGCCTCACTCGGCACCACAGGGCTCTCCCTCGCTCTCGGGGGCCCCGGGTGCAAACGCGATCTCCTTCCCTTTCCAGAAGCGCGAGGTAGGCTCCCGTCCGCTTCCTAGTTTGGGGAGCGCCCCGCCCACACCGAGGCCGGACTTCTTTCCGCTTCCGGGTCGCCGTAGGCAGCGCGGCGGGCCAGAGTTCCCAGTGACGGCGGCGATACGGGGTGGGCTCCCGTAGAATACTAATGCCAAGGTGCAGAAAAGCGGGGTGAGCACCCGTACTTCAAATACAGGAATAAGCGGGGTAGGCACCCGCCAACGAGCGCCACGATGCGGGATGGGCACTCGCTTTACATCCGGTAAAAGCAGGGGGGAATCCCTACGTCGGGGTTCCCTCGCTGATTAGTGCAGCTCAGCGCTGCTGGGGTCCCAAAGAAAGCGCTCCTAGCGCTGTAAGTAAAATAAAAGCGCTTCCAGGCGCTTAGGGGAGAAGGCAAGTCCAGCAAAGTTTAGGAAGGTAGGCAGGGGGCATGGCTGGGCCCAGAGCCAGCTCACTGGGCCTCCAGGCAGGGAGGTAGTCCAAGTGGCAGTCCTCTGGCCGAGCAACAGCAGCAGCCCCCCTCAGGCAGGATCCTGGAAGAGAACAACTTGTAAGGGGACACAGCCCCTTCTTATACACCTTTTCCCTTTGTTGTTGCTCAGGGTGAGGGGAAAAACCAGTCGCAGCTGGTTGGGGAGCACCCTTGATGTGCTCAGCCCCTCACACTATTCACTGGCAGGGCTAGGGTCATCAGTCCCACCACAGGGGGCAGAGCCAGCATTGTGTGGGGAAAACCCAGCCCTATTCAGGACCCAGGTGTACTCCTCCCACCCATCTAGCTGCTGATCTCCCTATTCACCACTTGGTGACTCCTCCTGACTCTGGAGATTCCCTAGCCCGTCACATGACCTCAGCCAGCCAATCGCCAGACAAGGCACACATTTCACACTGCACACAGAAGTGCCCACTTCTAGAAGTGGCACTTCCATACTAGATACATGCACGCTGCACACATCATCGCGCAGCATTTCATCACACGAGTCCGCACATACCAGACTCGACCCTGCACACCCCACGCATCAGGAACTACCAGGGACACATACATTCCCCATGCATTCCTATGGAAGGGCAGGACTATCTCACTACACGCACGCACTTTACCCCTGGACACAGCGGTAAAGTGCGCAGAAACCAAAAATCACTACCACCAGGTCACCAATAAAAGCAAAAAGTTTAGGGGTGAACCTGCCAGAAGGGCCAAGTCCAACACAACCCCCTTCCAGCCAAAACGCAGGGCAGACCAATCACCACCGTGATGGACTTCCCTGCTTGGGGCGATAGAACACGGACGCGGTCCCGCAACTGCAGGGACACCCTCATGTTCTACGCCATGGTGAACCCATGGGATTCCTTCTAAAACCACTGTCTGGACCAACTGGGCTACCCCACTGGTACTCCCAAGCTGTCCGTGGCCAAGACCAGGCCCTAGGCCAGCCAGGTGCCACCGGTCCTTGCCTAATCACAGAGTGGGGGGTAGTAACCCCTGGCACATAGCGGCCATTCTCCACTCTTCCTGTCTGCAAGACAGGACTAGACTGCCACTGATTCTCCAGCCTAGGGTCTACACCCTCAGGCGGACCTGGAGTCTCAGGGAAGGCTCTCCTCCCCCTACCACTTCTCCTAGGGTTCCTCCTCCTCTGGCGAGGGGTACACCTAGAACGCCATTCCAACCCAGGGTTTAACCCCTTAGGTTGCATCGGGGTCAGAGGTGGGCACTCCCACCCTCTGCACCCCCTTCCAGAGCCCTGCTCCCTATCAACTGGGGCGGTACCTCTGGAAGAAGAACCGGTCGGGACGCTGGTTACAGACGTCCCACCCTTCAGGTCAGGCTGACCCTGAACCTGGCCTCCCAACCTCCGGTCTAGAACCTTTGGTGGAATAATCGCCTGGCACTCCAGGACTTTTGGGGATTTACACTCCATCCCCCTGAGGCTAACATACGACACATAAGTCGGGTGACTGTCTGTCTGGCGCGGATCTCCCGTCCCCTGTCCACCTGACAGTGCGCAGAGATCCCCCAAAACAGAAGTGGTGTCCCCATGGTCACTACACGGGATCCTAGCCCAACTGGGTAGTCCCTGACCCACTGGCTCTTCCACTGGGAAACTCATCCCCCAATCACTCCTCACACTGGACTCCTGTACTCTCCCTACCGGAGCGGTACTGCCAGACTCTAGAACCACAGGAGCCCTGTTTACAGGCGCTCCAGGTCCTCTACTCACTAGGAGATCTTCCTCAAATGGACTAACAGGACAGCCTAGGTCCCCAACTTGGTGTTCCCTCAAGAAACCATCCAAGTCCTGAGGCAGGGCTTTGTGCGTCTGGGGACCCTCGGTCACCCTCTTACTCCCGCTCCACTGAGCCAGGCAGTAAGCCCCTACACCCTCCTCGCTATCCTGAGACCTAGCTGGGCTACACTAGCCTCTTCCACCACGCTGGGCTGGAAGATACCTGAACCACTACTTTTGGATTCACTCCGTAATGACTCTAGAGAACCTTTAGCACTTTCCCAGCGCTCTGCTTCATCTGCAAGCTCAAATGGCGCAGACAATCCACACCCCAACAGGTGTTGGCGCAACCCTGGAGAACAACTACTGAGCATCTGCTCTTTGACAAACTGACCATACATGGCGGAATAACTGCGTTCCGGGCTAAGACCCACCCAATCGTCCAGTGCATCCTCACATTCACCCAAAAACTTGTCCCAAGACTGGTGAGACAGCTTCCTACTGCCCCTGAATTTCAACCTATACTCCTCCTCTTGGGAAACAGGTACCATACTCGGGGAACTGGGAGTGGGACTTCTCGCACGGCACTCTACATAACTGCCACTACTGGACTCAACCCTCCCTGGGGAGCCCAGAAAATTAAAACTGCGCGCAGGGGATAGTCTACCCTCCAGAGCTACTTTGCCTCTGGTGGAGGCCCTCTCAGCCTCCTCTATCCTCTCCTGTGCCAAGACCCTCTCAGTCTCTAGCTGTTGCTTCTTGACCTCCGGCTGCGCCATAGCCTGGGCATGCTCTAACCTGAGCTTTTCTAACGCCTGCTGGTGCTCCCTTTCTTTCCTCCTATCTTCCCACTCCTCTGGGGACAGGGAAAGGGATGAGGCGCTGCCTCCTACGCTGGACCCAGCAAGGGACTCCCTACCTATGGGGTCTTCACTCTCTACTGGCGTCCAGGTACTGTCATCTTCTTCCTCCTCTTCTGAATCTTCAGGGCTCCCCACAGACCCACCACCCTCCTGGTGTGAGGCCTGGGCCCTTATCCTACTGCACTCAAGACCCCATTGACCCTTTTGCCATAGGATCAGGCTGCTTCTAAGTTCGGACTGAGTGTTTGACTCATCCACCCCTATGTCTCTCTCTTCACAGAACCTTACCAACTCCAACATACTGTACCCAAACAGATCACAGAAATCAAAAGCTGGCTCCATTTTGGCGGACGTTCTGGTGAAAAGATTACACGGGGAACCTAGGGGTCTGGGCTTAACACAGGAGTACACAATTCACAAAAGATTCAGCAAGCTCCCTATCCCAGAGAACTCGCACTCACTTGTCTAGTGCCACACACCATTCATCCACACACAACCCTCCCCTCGGACAGGTAAGGCAGTTTCTACCACCCCTGATTCCTCAACCTGAGCACAAGTGACACAGGTACCAACTCTGGGCGCAGGGCGGGGAACAAATGTACTGGACACTATTATGCTGCCACCACTGGATCCCACCCTTACTGGTGAATCCAGAAACACATTTCCACAGAAATGACAAAAACAACCTCAGCACAATAATCCCTATACCATGTGACTATCTAAATGCCGAGTTTTGTGGTGCAGCCAGCTGCCGCTGCGGTACAGCGCAAACGCAAGTCCAAATCCCACCGCTGATCACCAATGTTAGAAATGGGATTTCTGATTGGCTAGGGCTTGCACCAAAGCCAGGCAGAAACCACCACTCTAGTCAGGGCTGGGGAGTTACACGCCAAAGATAACCCCTGCTCACCCCCTTGGTAGCTTGGCACGAGCAGTCAGGCTTATCCCGGAGGCAATGTGTAAAGCGTTTGTGCGCGCACCCAGCAACAACACCCAAGGCCCACCACAAAGGAAACTCCACACAAGGTATTATATAAAAATAGCCTTTGTATTATACCAAAACACATTAGATAATATTCACACAATTTTCACTGTGGCAACTGGCACGGGCACAATTTACAAGGGATTATATGTACAGGGGACAGGGCCACATGGACCACTGTCAGGAATTGGCACTTTTAGAACTTAGCACTTAGAACATAGGATATAAAATTACTGTAGCACAAAATTACACATGTAGCACACAACCAGTAACTACTGGTAACAGGTAAGTACCACCTACGCAACCCTAACCACCTTAGGAAAATATTGCGCAGGGAACCAGGACCTCACTAGCACCACCTGTACTAGGAGAAAAACAACCTCCTAAGTATCACAATACCTGTAGGGGTATAAGCACATTACACATGATGCATCACAACACATTCAGAGGCGTAAACACAAGGCACATGACGCATAAAGACACATTCAGAGGTGCAGGTTAGGAGCAATAGCGCAAAACTCACATTAGCCACCACCTGTGGCAGTCCCTAGGCAAACTGGCCTCGTAGGGGCTAGGACGCCCTGTCCAGCAGAGTCAGGGGCCTAAACGGAGCAGCTGCCCACGAAGTGCTGGGCAGCTGTAGGACACTAATGGCGCCAGCGCTGGAGCCTGGCAGGCTCTGTCCAACTGACTGTCCCCTGAGCCCCTCTGGGCTCTACACAAAGGACTGGCCCCGTGGGGCATCGCTGGGCTCAAACAACTAGAAATGCCTCCTAGAGCCTCCGTGGCTCTGAACTACAAATATGCCCTGGGGCAACGTTGGAGCCTCGTGGGCTCTAAACAAACCATGCGCCGTCGTTGGAGTCCCTCTGGACTCTGAACACAAATATGCCCTCTGCGTGGGAGCCTCGTGGGCTCGAGACAAATGATGGGGCCAAACGTTGGAGCCTCACAGGGCTCTGGCCATGACTAATGCCCCCAAAGCAACGTGGGAGCAAGGTGGGCTCTTTAACAGATCTTGGCCCCGTCGTTGGAGCGCACCAGCGCTCTAGAACACACAATGCCCCCGTACGTTGGAGCCTTCTCGGGGCTCTCGGATCAATGTTAGCCCCGTCGTGGGAGTCCCGCTCGGGGGACTCAATGCGACCAAGAACCACCCTGAGCCCTCTCCTTACCGGCTCCTGGCGGGTGGTCTTCTCATCCTTCACAGGGGCCTCTGCAGCAGTACGCGGGCTCTCTTCTTTGCGTGGGAGTCCCGCCAGCCACTACAGCACTCTTCCGTGCCTCACTCTGCACCACGGGGCTCTCCCTTGCTCTCGGGGACCCCGGGTGCAAACACGATCTCCTTCCCTTTCCAGAAGCGCGGGGTAGGCTCCCGTCCGCTTCCTAGTTCGGGGAGCACCCCGCCCACACCGAGCCCGGACTTCTTTCTGCTTCCGGGTTGCCGCAGGCAGCGCGGTGGACCAGAGTTCCCAGTGACGGCGGCGATACGGGGTTGGCTCCCGTAGAATACTAATGCCAAGGTGCAGAAAAGCGGGGTGAGCACCCGTACTTCAAATACAGGAATAAGCGGGGTAGGCACCCGCCAAAGAGCGCCACGATGCGGGGTGGGCACCCGCTTTACATCCGGTAAAAGCGGGGGGGAATCCCTACGTCGGGGCTACCTCGCTGATTAGTGCAGCTCAGCGCTGCTGGGGTCCCAAAGGAAGCGCTCCTAGCGCTGTAAGTAAAATAAAAGCGCTTCCAGGCGCTTAGGGGAGAAGGCAAGTCCAGCAAAGTTTAGGAAGGTAGGCAGGGGGCAAGGCTGGGCCCAGAGCCAGCTCACTGGGCCTCCAGGCAGGGAGGTAGTCCAAGTGGTGGTCCTCTGGTCCAGCAACAGCAGCAGCCCCCCTCAGGCAGGATCCTGGAAGAGAACAACTTGTAAGGGGACACAGCCCCTTCTTATACACCTTTTCCCTTTGTTGTTGCTCAGGGTGAGGGGAAAAACCAGTCGCAGCTGGTTGGGGAGCACCCTTGATGTGCTCAGCCCCTCACACTATTCACTGGCAGGGCTAGGGTCATCAGTCGCACCACAGGGGGCGGAGCCAGCATTGTGTGGGGAAAACCCAGCCCTATTCAGGACCCAGGTGTACTCCTCCCACCCATCTAGCTGCTGATCTCCCTATTCACCACTGGGTGACTCCTCCTGACTCTGGGGATTCCCTAACCCGTCACATGACCTCAGCCAGCCAATCGCCAGACAAGGCACACATTCCACACTGCACACAGAAGTGCCCACTTCTAGAAGTGGCACTTCCATACTAGGTACATGCACGCCGCACACATCATCGCGCAGCATTTCATCACACGAGTCCGCACATACCAGACTTGACCCTGCACACCCCACGCATCAGGAACTACCAGGGACACATACATTCCCCATGCATTCCTAAGGGAGGGCAGGCCTATCTCCCTACACGCACGCACTTTTCCCTGGGACACAGTGGTAAAGTGCGCAGAAACCAAAAATCACTTCCACCAGGTCACCAATAAAAGCAAAAAGCAAAAAGTTTAGGGGTGAACCTGCCAGAAGCACCAAGTCCAACAGCTCTCCTCAGCCCAAGTTTGTATTTCGCAGGAGACACATTTGAGTTTTGCATAAAGCCGCTCTATTTTTTCAAGAGTGTCCTGGAAAAAATGTTATTGTACCTCGCAACAGACGATTAACAGCAGAGGTGTTGCAATTTTGATTAAACATGGTGCCCCTTGTTCCATCAAAGGTTCGCAGACGGACCAGACTGGGAGGTGGTTGGTAGCACAACTGGTCTTGGAAAGTTCGTAGTTAGTTTGTGCCTGATTTTATGAGCCAAATGTTGATGACTCGACATACATTTGTAAATTGCAATCTATATTAACTACGGCAACCCCTCCTCTGATTATTGGTGGCGATTTTAATGTTCTTTTGGACCCATCGAAAGACAGGTCCAATTTGAGTCACTCTGTTGGGGCCCCTATGGTTCGTTGCGCTTTGTTAAATATGCTACATGATTTGGACCTGGTAGATGTGTGGAGGGCGAAGAAGGGCGACTCACAGTGCTTTACATTATACAGAAAAAAATACTGTCGCTCTTCCAGGATCGGCTATATTTTAACAGATAGATCCACCCTGGCCGGCCTGGAAGAGATCTCCGTTTTACCAAGTCACCTTTATGATCACACCCCAGTCCTATTTTTCTATCTAAGCAAAAGGCACTCGCTGCAAACAATATGGACTCTTAATAGGGCCATGCTTTTGGATCCTGAGATTATCCAGGCTATTAAGCAATACTCTTTAGAATGTTCTAGAGAGGGTTCTATTCTCCCACCATTTGAAATAAGACTGGAAACCTTCTTTTTGATTTTTTCCCAGGACTTAACTGATATGCAGAGTTATTTACAGGGGAGCAATCTACCAGCTTTGATTGAAGAAGATTCTCTTTTATTAGAACAGGAGATCACAGTGGAAGAGGTCTTGGAAGCAATCGGGGGGCTAACATCAGGGAAGGCGGCGGGGGATGATGCCCTCCCCGCGGAGCTTTATAAGTGCTGTAAGAACTTTCTCGCCCCAGTGCTGCGGGATGTAATTTCTCAAGTTGGGAACACAGGGCGTGTTCCTGACTCATGGAATATGGCTAATATAATCTTCTTTTTGAAGAAAGATAAATACCCGGAAGAACAAGCCTCGTACCGCCCAATTTCACTAATTAATACAGATGCAAAGGTGTTTGCTAAGATATTTGCCACCCGGTTAGCTCCGTATATGGCCAGCCTGGTTTCTCTGTAACCACTAGATGATAGTGGAATGATCCACTGGTACCATAAGGGTAAAGAAAGGTAGACGTATGGATACCTCCTCCCTAGTATATACTTTTCCACACAATTGTATCCAGACCCAGAGTGGCTCTACAAGCCTCTAACATTCCTCTTGGTGGTGCATACCGCTGTCACGGGTATGAAAAAATTCCTTTTGTTATTTAACCCTCACACACCTCATTGGTCTCATGCTTCATCATCGTGTTCACCCAGACTCCTAAAGGTCTGGGTGGGCTCGACCATCTTCCTGGGAGCTCTTAGGAGATATAGACCAGGGGTTTTTAAAGATTAAAAATCCTATTGCTTCCCCAGGTACCCCTTTAATCGCTTGGATGCAATGGATATTAAAAAAGTCAAAAGTGGGTCTTTTCTGAGTTTATCGTCCTAAGACCCTAAAGGTTAGCCAACATGTTTCAGCCCACTATTAGGTGCCAAAAAAATGGTCCGGGGCTTTCGTCAGGGCTCAAAAGAATGTTCCCTCCCTGGTTTTTTCAAGGAATATTGAAGTTGACCTATAATTCAAATTTTGGAAGGTACAGATAGCTGTTCCCTTCACAAACACCAATAATTAACGATGTTAATCACAAAAACCTTTCTTTAAAAGACATGCATCACAGTGAGGAGAATACTTATCCTCCTTCCTCCTGTAATAGAAAAAATTCCACCTATTTGGAGAAAAAAAAAATGAAAAGGAGAGAAAGAAACAAGAAAAAGACTCAACATCAAATTTCAACAGTAGTCTTAAGGTGCCACTTCAATCCATGCTTGAGTGCACTTAATATTACACCAACCATTTGAGCCATAGTGAATTAATTTCATTCAAAGCACCCAACTAGCGTGATGTGCACAATATCACGTTGTAACAAAATTAATTATTGTAAATGAGGAAACCACATGTTAAAACACCATCCACATTATCATAGCAACCATTGTATTTAGTGACTTATATGTCTCGCAGTCGTGAGTATATCAGTTTAACATAGCCACTTGAAGTTTCAAAAATTCACATCCTGATGTTACTATATATAGTCTTCACACACTCATTTTCATGCACCATTAATTCATATGCAATAGATATGAAGCATATTATTCACATACACCCATATCTGATTTTTCCTTACCCAATTCGAGGTGAATACGCATGTCTCAGGGAGCCTGTCGCGGCTCGCATCATTGAGGAAGCACCTCGCATCGCCGGAGAAGAGGATCGATGTTGCATCAGATGCCGCCGCATCACTGGGAAGCATGTCGCAGGGCCTGTCGCGGTCAGCATAATCCTCAAAGCACCTCACATCGCCGGAGAAGAGGAGCGATGTCGCATCAAATGCCACCGCATCACTGAAAAGCGTGTCGCAGGGCCTGTCACGGTCCGCATCGTGTTGCATCAAGAAAAAGACGCCATCTTTGTTTCATTGCACCGGATCTTCATCGCATCATGTCGTTGCGTGCCGCATCGCCACGGAAGCGCAGTAAGAAACCGACACATCACCTCCCCTCGCACAGAAGAACTGACGCAGCAGTAGGGACCCGACGCATCCCCGCTCTTGCATGTAAGGAACCGACGCATCACCTTCCCTGCAACACTTTCATTGTACAGCGTTACGCATCTTAAGGTACATTGAACTCAAAGTGTCACATTTTAACATCTAAAGAGAACTAAGCCATTTGTACCATTTTAAGTACAGTATTGTGGATTTTTGTTGTTTGTGGTCTTGTGATAAGTCTATTGTTAGACGGCGACCTCAGAGGAGCCCGGAAAGGGGTCCTGACTACCCTGAGACCCACCCTCGAAGTATCGTAGCCGGGCACTGGCGGGAGACTCCCCAGGGGGAGGAATCTCGTCCCTAGGATCGTACTTCTGGCACCACACTACACAAAGTGACCACACCGTGTGTCCTTAGAAATCAATCTTTATCAAGTAGGTTATCACTGCAAATATGTACAAGGAGAGCACGGGCTCAATGAGTCTCGGAAGGGGTAGGGGGTAGCGGGACAGTCTCTGGCAAAGGTTCAAGGCAGGGACGTATCCGGCGCACAGCTCACAATCCTCGAGCTGGGGGGTACGTTGTTGTAGTCGGGGTCCGGCGGGACCGTGAGAGTCTGTGAGAGCCGCAAGTCACTCAGCAGGCTCAGGTACAAGTTCGGAGGTCTTACGATCTTCAAGGAGCCGCGAGTCACTCAGCAGGCTCAGGTACAAGTTCGGAGGTCTTACGATCTTCAAGGAGCCGCGAGTCACTCAGCAGGCTCAGGTACAAGTTCGGAGGTCTTACGATCTTCAAGGAGCCGCGAGTCACTCAGCAGGCTCAGGTACAAGTTCGGAGGTCTTACAATCTTCAGGGAGCCGCGAGTCACTCAGCAGGGCTCAGGGGGGTCCAAGTTCCAGGAGCCGCGACCACATCGGCAGGCTCTCGTTGTTCCAGCGTCGAATCTGCCGGACAGACCCAGAGCACCCCTTGTTAAAGGTCGACCCCTCTTTGATGTCCGGAGTCTGTGCAGGCAGGGGTCTTGTCACCTGGGGGTCGCTTGTCGGGCTTTCCCGTCATTGTCTTTTGATCCTTTCAGGGCCGGGTCGGGAGGAGCCCCAGACACCCAGCAGGCATGGAGCCAGCCCTCAGGGAGGCCGGAGGGCCGATCGAAACCCATCGTCCCAGGGGAGTTCAGAGGTGCGATAGAAACTGCTCCTCCCTCTCTCATCCCCTGGAAGCGTGATGTCCTCCAGCCGGAGTGGCGCCTCTAGGCCCGGGTCGTGCTAGGGGCCGGGCGGCCATCTTGGTGCATGAAGTGGGCACGCGGGCCCGGGGTGGCCGAAAGGAGAGAGGCCATGGACGGGGATGTCCGGGTCGGGTGCGTGTGTCCTGGTGGGGAGGGTTGGCTGGGCCGTGTGCTTGGGGCTGCAGGTACTAGGTTTTGGTGGTGCGGGGGCACGTAGGGCCATACTACGAAGCTGGGTCCAACACGCGTCCCCCCCAGCTGAAAGCCGGAGAGAACTGCCTATCATCTTGGGGGGTTCTCTTCGCTGAGGCGGAAGAACCGGGAGAGGCCGTCAGCGTTGGCGTGGTCCGTACCAGGGCGATGTTCTACGGTGAAATCCATCCCCTGGAGGGAGATTGACCACCGCAGTAGCTTGGGGTTTTCTCCTCGCATCTGCATGAGCCATCGCAAGGGCCGATGGTCAGTTTGGACTCTGAAATGGATGCCGAACAGGTAGGGTCGTAGTTTTTTGAGTGCCCAGACCACGGCAAAGGCTTCGCGCTCTATGGTGCTCCATCTCTGTTCTCGGGGCAACAGCCGCCGACTGAGGAAGGCGACGGGCTGGTCTAGGCCTTGGTCATTCACTTGGGACAGGACGGCCCCAATGCCATGCTCGGAGGCATCAGTCTGGACTATAAACTCCTTGGAGTAGTCGGGAGCCTGGAGGACGGGGGCAGTACACATGGCTTTCTTCAGGGCATCGAAAGCTTCCTGGCAGGCAGCTGTCCACTGCACTTTCTTTGGCTGTTTTTTAGACGTGAGTTCTGTGAGGGGGCCGACAAGGCTGCCATACCCCCGAATGAATCTGCGGTAGTAGCCAGTGAGTCCCAGAAAGGCTCGGACCTCCGTTTGGGTGATGGGTGGTTCCCAGGCCAGGATGGCGTCGATCTTTGGCTGTAGAGGGGCGACCTGGCCGCTCCCGACCTGGTGCCCCAGGTAGACTACGGAGCCTTGTCCGATCTGGCACTTGCTGGCTTTTACTGTGAGGCCTGCCTGGCGCAGGGCGGTTAGCACCCTCCGGAGGTGCTGGAGGTGCTCACTCCATTCTGAACTGAAAACAGCGATGTCGTCCAGATATGCCGCGCTGAACTGCTCTAGCCCGGCCAGGACTCTATTCACCAGTCGCTGGAAAGTGGCCGGGGCATTTTTCATTCCGAAGGGCATTACGCGGAAGCGGTAGTGCCCATCGGGGGTGGAGAAAGCGGACCGCTCCTTGGCCCCCTCGGTGAGCGCAATCTGCCAGTATCCGCAGGTGAGGTCGAATGTGCTGAGGAACCGGGCTGCCCCTAGTCGGTCAATGAGTTCGTCGGCTCGTGGAATGGGGTGGGCATCGGCTCGGGTGACGTCATTGAGCCCCCGGTAGTCCACGCAGAATCGGAGCTCGGGGGCGACACCGGGGGCCGCTGCCTTCGGGACCAGGACCACGGGGCTGGCCCAGGGACTGTCAGATGGCTCGATCACCCCCAGGGTCAACATCTTCGAGACTTCCGCTTGAATGCAGGACCGGACCCGATCAGGAACTCGGTAGGCTCGGTGTCTCACCGGCGGGCTGTCCCCGGTGTCCACGTCATGAACACACCAGTCGGTGACCCGGGGGGTCAGGGAGAAGAGGTCGGAAAATTGTCTTAGGAGCTGGCGGCAGTCCGCTTGTTGCTGGGCAGTGAGGGCTGGGGAGAGGTTCACTCCTTCCACGGAGCCATCCTGCTCCTTGACACACAGGAGGTCCGGGAGGGGATCAGACTCATCTTCGGCCCCGTCATCGGTGGCCAGCAGGAGGCTCAGTTCTGTCCGCACGAAGTGAGGCTTGAGGCGGTTCACGTGAAGGACCCGGAGGGGATCCCGAGGCGACTGGACGTCCACCAAGTATGTGACTTGACTCTTCCGCTCAACCACTTTGTAGGGCCCAGTCCACCTGTCCTGGAGGGCACCAGGCTTCACGGGGGCCATGACCCACACCAGCTGGCCCGGTAGGAACTCGACCAGAGTGGCATTCTGGTCGTATCAGCGCTTCATCTCTTCTTGGCTTGCCTCCAGGTTGGCCTCGGCCAGTTCTCGGAACTTCCTGGTCTGGTTCCGGAGGGCCAGGACGTACTGGAACACATCTCGGGGGTGGTCTGGGCTGCTGCCTCCCACCCTTCCTTAACCAAACTGAGGGGACCTCGGACGGGGACTGTTCTGGTCTCTTCGATCGGGGTGCTTTCGACTTCTCTCCGGGGAGTGAGTCGGGCTGACATAGATCGGGTGGTGGCGCACACCCACTCGGGGAGTCCCATCATTCCTAGGTGGGCCTTGCGCTCGACGTGCTTCCAGGGAGAACTCTCCAGGTCGTTCCCCAAGAGGCAGTCGACCGGCTGGGAGGTTCTTACGGCAACCTTGAGTTTACCTATCACCCCTCCCCACTCAAACGGCACCAGGGCTACCTGACACATACTTTCTCTATTGTCTGCGGAAATTACGGGGCAAAAGACGTTGGGGAGGATCTGCTCCTCGGGGACTAGGTGCCTGAGGACACCGGTGATACTGGCCCCGGTGTCCCGCAGAGCCTCTACTTGGTGGCCATTGATCTTGACTAGCTGCCCGTATTTCTTTGTGTTGGAGGGTAGGAGGCTACCAGGGATCATCTCCCTATCCCCCAGGGATACTAGGGCCATCGCTGCGGGTTCCCACTCCTCGGTTTCCTCAACCTCCTCCCCCAGGGCTACGTTGGCTATCTGTCTCGCAGGGGTGGTAGGGGAGACTTGGGTGGCCATGGGGCACTCTGGGTCATTGGCGTAGTGCCCGGGTTTCTGGCAATGGAAACACGTGACGGTCACCCGGTGTCCCCGTCTCCCAGGGGGCCCTGTCACTGGTGGGGGGGCGCCGGGAAAGGTGGAGGTTGTGTTTTCGGGGGGCTAGGCTGGGACTCTCTCGGCCCTCCCTGGTTCCCTCCCCCTCTCTGGCGGGGTGGTCCCTGACTGGCTCGGGGGTACTCTCCTACCATGCCCCGGGAGACCCGGGTGTTGGTCCAGCGGTCGGCCTCCACAGCCAGCTTCCTGGGATCTGTGAGCTTGCTGTCAAGCAGATGCTGACGTAGTTCTATGAAGCAGTTCGCAGCCAGGTGTTCCCACAACATGAGGTCGGTGAGTTCGGCCAGGGTGGTGACTTTGCTGCCCTTGATCCACCCATCGAAGGCCCGACTGAAAAAGTTTACATACTCCACCCAGGTGGTGCCCGGGACCTTCCTGCAGTCCCGGAATCGCTGACAGTACATTTCTGGGGTGAGGCCGTATCTTGTGAGTAGAGCCTCTTTCATGTGGCTGTAGGAGGTCTGCAGGGAGAGGGGTAGGTCGAGCAGGGTGTCCCTTCCTTCGCTCAGAAACCGCCCCCACAACCCCGCCCCCCAGTCCTTCTGCGGGACCCGATGGGAGGTCATGGCGACCTCGTAGGCCCTGAACCATTGTTGAATGTCATCGTTTTTATAATATTCTTTGACCACGTCCTTGGGGATGTGGACCTTCTGTTCCGCTGGGGAGGCCGTCTCTCGGTTTCCCGGGGGCCTCCCTTCCTCGTTTCTGGCCTTGAGCTCGAGTTCCTTCAAGCTGCGTTCGTGCTCCAGTTGGAGTTTCCTTCCTTCGTGCTCCCGTTGGAGCTTCTTTTCTTCCAGTTCGCCTTGTACACGCATTTGCTCTACTGCTAGCTTTTTTTCCGCTAACTTCAATTCGCCTTCGATTTTGAGTTTGGCTAACTCGAGTTCATGATTGCGACTTCTCTCTCTGTCCGCGAGTTCTTCCGGGGATAGGCCCCCGTCTGGTACGATGCCTCGCACCTGATTGCTGCTGCTTCCACTTTGGGGGGGTTCGGCTTCGTCGGGGCGCTCCTCCGTGCCTTCCGGGCGGGAGGCCCCGGTATCCACCCAAGTTTTCAGTGCTTTCTGCAAATCTTCTTTAGTGTTGAGACCGGTGGTAGCGATTTTAAGTTCTTTGCAAAATTGCTTTAGCTCTTTGTGTGTGTATTCTTCTAGATGCTCCACCTGGAACACCCTGTTGGCGTTGGTTTCTGCGGGGCTCATGGCGCTTCCTTCTGCCATCTTTGTCGGTAGTGCGTCCGTCGTTCACGGTACGATCTCTAGGTGATGGGCCCGAATCCCGTCGCTTGCCACCAATGTTAGACGGCGACCTCAGAGGAGCCCGGAAAGGGGTCCTGACTACCCTGAGACCCACCCTCGAAGTATCGTAGCCGGGCACTGGCGGGAGACTCCCCAGGGGGAGGAATCTCGTCCCTAGGATCGTACTTCTGGCACCACACTACACAAAGTGACCACACCGTGTGTCCTTAGAAATCAATCTTTATCAAGTAGGTTATCACTGCAAATATGTACAAGGAGAGCACGGGCTCAATGAGTCTCGGAAGGGGTAGGGGGTAGCGGGACAGTCTCTGGCAAAGGTTCAAGGCAGGGACGTATCCGGCGCACAGCTCACAATCCTCGAGCTGGGGGGTACGTTGTTGTAGTCGGGGTCCGGCGGGACCGTGAGAGTCTGTCGGAGCCGCGAGTCACTCAGCAGGCTCAGGTACAAGTTCGGAGGTCTTACGATCTTCAAGGAGCCGCGAGTCACTCAGCAGGCTCAGGTACAAGTTCGGAGGTCTTACGATCTTCAAGGAGCCGCGAGTCACTCAGCAGGCTCAGGTACAAGTTCGGAGGTCTTACAATCTTCAGGGAGCCGCGAGTCACTCAGCAGGGCTTAGGGGGGTCCAAGTTCCAGGAGCCGCGACCACGTCGGCAGGCTCTCGTTGTTCCAGCGTCGAATCTGCCGGACAGACCCAGAGCACCCCTTGTTATAGGTCGACCCCTCTTTGATGTC
This sequence comes from Triturus cristatus, assembly GCF_964204655.1. Lineage (NCBI taxonomy): Eukaryota > Metazoa > Chordata > Amphibia > Caudata > Salamandridae > Triturus > Triturus cristatus. The sequence continues at coordinate 85,655,541 of NC_140590.1, read as the reverse complement.
CGGAGTCTGTGCAGGCAGGGGTCTTGTCACCTGGGGGTCGCTTGTCGGGCTTTCCCGTCATTGTCTTTTGATCCTTTCAGGGCCGGGTCGGGAGGAGCCCCAGACACCCAGCAGGCATGGAGCCAGCCCTCAGGGAGGCCGGAGGGCCGATCGAAACCCATCGTCCCAGGGGAGTTCAGAGGTGCGATAGAAACTGCTCCTCCCTCTCTCATCCCCTGGAAGCGTGATGTCCTCCAGCCGGAGTGGCGCCTCTAGGCCCGGGTCGTGCTAGGGGCTGGGCGGCCATCTTGGTGCATGAAGTGGGCACGCGGGCCCGGGGTGGCCGAAAGGAGAGAGGCCATGGACGGGGATGTCCGGGTCGGGTGCGTGTGTCCTGGTGGGGAGGGTCGGCTGGGCCGTGTGCTTGGGGCTGCAGGTACTAGGTTTTGGTGGTGCGGGGGCACGTAGGGCCATACTACGAGGCCGGGTCCAACATCTATATAAAGAATACTTATTCTTGATATAAAACTTGTGTGGTGTCCATCTGTAGGGTTGTCACTTGGTTACTGTATGTGTTCACAAATGCTTTACACACTCCCTCTGAGATAAGCCGTCTGCTCGTGCAAAGCTACCAAGGGGGTGAGAAGGGGTTATTTTAGGAGTGTACCCCCTTACCCTGATTAGACGTAAGGGTCCCTATTTGTCAAAGGTACCTACCTCTGCCAACTAGAGACCCCTGAATCTAACAATTTGTATGAAGCACAATCCTGGAAAAGATACCCCTACACCTTCTGGTAGTTTTGCACCACCTTCTCTCCCTTCCGAGGTACTCTAGATGGATTATCATAGAGATGCAGCAAGTTAATCATTTAAAATATGTGTTTGTGGTGGTTTGTGCATTTAGTAAATGGATTGAGGCTTACCCAACAAAAGAGAACACAGCCATGGAGACGGCGAAAGCTCTTATTAAGGAGTTCTTCCCGAGCTACGGTTTGCCCCGTTTGATTTGGAGTGACAATGGAAGCCACTTCAATGCCAAATTGATTCAGTTGGTGTGCGAAGGTCTGCACATCAAGCAAAAAATCTATGCAGCAAACCATGCTCAGTCAGCAGGTTTAGTTGAGAAGTACAATGGTGCTCTCAAGCTAAAGATGGCTAAGATTAAGGAAAGTACTAGCCAGATGCATTACCCCTTGCTCTATTGTCCACGAGAATGACAGCCCATTCTAGAGCAGGGTTATCCCCATATGAAGTGGTCTTCTGTCATCATGCAAATGTGTGGGGCGTCCCTAGGCTGAAAAAATATTCTGAGATTGATTATCCTCTGTTAGTCGATTATTTGTATGATCTCACTAAAAGTTTGCGTTCTATTCATCAACAGATACATGAAGCTTTGCCTCTAGCACCAGAGAGGCCCGAGCATACCATACAGCCCGGGGATTTTGTGCTCATGAAAAACTTTCAGAGAAGAGACAGTTTGGAGCCCCGGTGGAAGGGACCATATCTGGTCCTCATCGCGACAAGGACAGAAGTGAGAGTGGATGGCCGGAAGCATTGGATACATCTCATTGCCGGCGAGTGCCGCTCCCCCTCCCCTATGATCGATGGGATGCAGCAGGGGATAGGGGACCACGAGATGGAGAAGGTTCAACGTTTTGTTCCCTTTTCTTACGCCCGGCTGACTTGGGCGCAAACGGAAGAAGAGAGTGAGGTGATTCTGAACAAGGCAGTCCCCCCAGAAATTAAGACTGCTCAGGCTTCCTCTTCAACTGACCAACAGGAACCTGAGCCTCGCTCTCCGACACCCCCTGAATTTCAGATCCTCCTCCATGATGAGACAGTGCCTGGAGTAGAAAGTTACCTTTCGCATCCTCGACGGAAGGATAGTGCACCAAAAGAGAAGTGAGTGTAGCTGGCAAGACTTTGTGGATAAGATTAGTAGAATGCCCCCTTGCTTCAGTTTTTTCCTGTTAGACTAGGGATCAGAAAATTGGTGCACTGCCTATAGCGCATGACAGGATAAGTTTAGGGTGTTTTTCCTTGGAGGGAGAGTGCCCTTTCCTAAGGATCATGAAAATGTGCTGATGAGCTGCAACAGTGTGGCTCTGCCGTACAGTGCTCAATAGCACCATCAAGAATTGAACAATAGAAGCCTGCCAGGGAGGCTTGTAATGGACCCTGATCTTTTCGCAGTTTTTTTTTCTTTTCCTTTTTTGAGTGTCCTTTCCACCGTAGGTTCCAATATATGACGTTCCTTTCTCTGGTGTTTTCATTGTAGCTCTATAAAGTAAACATATATCTTTTTGGTTGTCCCCGTGTAGAAGATGAACAGTTTTTTGTTGCCCTGCGACCGAGGCAGATCAGTTTTGAATGTTTTCTCAGAAGGGAAAAGTTTTGGGCTATAGTTATATTGTTGTTTTTTCTGGATATTAGAGTGTTCTTCTGGAGTTACCTTATGTGTTTTATATCATACAGTTTCCGCTGATTGTAGTAAAAGAACAATGCATAGCAATGTCTTTTTAGATACACACAGGAAATTCATTGGCGATAACACAGCTTGGTACCCCACTGATTCTGTTACAAGTTTATGGATTGCTTATCCATTATGTTTGGTAAAATATGCATATGTTCGTCCTCCCCATTTTGTAGAAGCAAAAGGTGAATTTGGCCTGGGATATCCTGGACCTTGATTATAATTTAAAAAGCCGAAGGGGACAGGGTTCCCTGAGTGCATGCCCGACATGTATTGGGTGATTTGTACCTAGCCAAAAGAAATATCACCCTGACAGGTTGGCGCTACCAAGATCTGACTGTCACTCAAGAAGCAGGTATTGATCCTGCGTGTTGCCCCGTAATAAATAGTACTGATGCTTATTTGTATCTCAATTGTTCTGGTGAAATAGTGTACAAAAATGTAATGCGTTTAGGGAGAAAGGATGATCCTACTATGAATGGGATGAATACTTGATATGCTTCATTAGATTATCATGGTCCACTCTATGCACATCCAGGTTTTTATTTTTTATCAAATGGTACCTATTCTAATATGTACAATGGTACAGAGAATGTCGCCTCGGGATGGTGTTACCTCTTGGGATACCGTGTAAGTACAGTAAACCAAATATAAGATGGGTAAAATGAACAATGACCAAGGAATTTTGTGAGGGCGTTACCGATTTGGAAGTTAATAATTATAGCAATGGTATTACTTTTGGATATATCCTCTCTTCTATTATTACATTTGGTGGTACTGCCATGGCCCGGGGTGAACGAGCTAGAGAGTATTTTGGGTGTAAATTGCACATTTTATTTAATTCTACAGTGGCAGCTTTACGGGACATCACTACTCAGTTGGAAAGTATGCACATATACTCCGAACAAAAGAGTTATGCAGTTGACTTTATTTTAGCTGAAAATGGTGGTGCATGCGCAGTGATAGGAGAGCAGTGTGTAGTCAGTATCACGAATATGGAGGAAAATATCACTAACCATATTTTAGACATTTTGGAAAATGTTCGGGGAATGGAGAGTGGCAATTGGGGTTGGTCATTATTTGGTGGTTGGTGTTGGATTCTAGAAAAGGTGATATATTTCATTGTCCTGTTAATATGTTGCTTTGTCTTTATCCAGTGTCTTCCCTTATGCTGCTCATATTGTACTACTTATTTGACTCCCAAAAGAATTTCGATTCATGACACAAATGCGAAGATCATGCTCCAACTGGAGCTCGATACCATTATGCAATTGGATGAGGGAGTTTTTGGTTCAACAGCATCTCTTGCAGTTTCTGTTCCTGAAGCTCCCTGTCTTGATGATAAATAATGTTTTTTTTCTTCGCTGTTTGCCAATGCATAGTCACGAGTATACATCCATACTTGACATATCATTACTTGTTATTTTTCTATATTTTCTATATTTTTAGAATTGTAAAGACCCTTACCTGATAGCATAAATAAAGATGTCCGTATTAGCATAATAAGTGCTAAAGGTGTGATGTTTTGATCAGTGCAGGGGTGTCCTTTTTGACCTGCATGTGCATCGTGCAATTGTGAGAAGTGGATGTTGGAATTTTAGGCTAATGTTTCAGTTGACACATGCACGTCTCTTGAGTCTCTATACATGGGTCGAATGAAGTTTTTCTCTGATTTGGTTGACTTACTGGGTTATGCCCTTCATCCTGAAGGGTTGAGAATCTTTGGGCTGTTATTAGGGTGCTTTGTGTGGGTCCTGGTGTGTGTTTACCTGTGGTTTTGGGCATTGCTCATCTTAATAAAAGGTACAGGAGTTGGTCAGAAGGTCATGTGTGGACCCTCCGAAAACCCTGCAGGGGAATGACTAGCATTGTGTTTGTTAGTTGTGTTTTTTGGCAAGAGTCAGGGATCTTGTGGGACTCTATGTGCTCGGCCTGATGGAGGTCACACTAATGAACTTGATGGGCTTTCATTTGGACTGGGGTCATGTGAATTCAATTTCTTTGGAGTTTTATGACATCCGTGCATTGAAGAATCTGGCTCCCGACACTGACGCAGGAACATTCGCCATGTTTTGGAACTAAAGGAGGGCCACCACTTGGTGGTAGTCCCTGTGGAGGTTGAGACGTACATAGCCAGCAAAAAGTTGAACTTGGGTGAGAGGTCCTCAGTGCCTATTTTTATGTGCCAGCTTGGGACCCGCCCTGCTCCTTTGTTGGACTCTCCTCCCCCGGGGTCGTGGTCAGCCAACCTTTCACCAGGAGATCAACAGCAGTTAGGGCCCAAGATAGTGAACTCTAGCGTGGATTCCCGGTCGACATAGCATGGCCGTCCTGATGGTTGGCTGCAAAGGCAGGCAAGGGAATGTGACTGGAAGTGGTGTGGAGGTGATAGTTTGTTTCGGGTGATGGTTTGGGGCTTACGGCTCATTTGTACCTTGTGTTTGTGCTAGGGTGTTGCCACCCCAGACAATTATCCCACCTTGCCATGGCTGTGGGCTTGGTCCCTGTTGCACTGAGCACCCTGTCTGTTGCAATGATTGCCCTGTGCTCAGCCAACCACCCGGCCCCTGTTGCGGTGGAGTGGCTTCAGCATGATTTCCTTGAAGCTAAATGTATGATGCATTTGCGTTGTTCTGAGCTTGGTTTTGGAGGGTGAATTTCTGTGTTGACTGTCCCAGTAGTATTCCATTCTGATCTTAGTACATTTTTAGACAGCACCAGTTAGCGATGTGTCTCATTCTGTGACAATAGTGGCACTCTACAAAGCTGGTTTGGGCCCAACCTCCCTTACCTCTGCCACTATGGCTGGGTGGATACCCTCTGGGGTCCATAAGGGCTGCTCCCCTTGAGATGGGAGCAATCTGGACATTCACGGCTAACACAGCCCCAGTTTTTTTTAGCTTATGTTGGACCAGGTTGGCAGCGTCTCTCTGGGTCTGCTCCTGCTTTTCCCTGTCCTTCTCCTGAATCTTCAGGTAAAAGTGTAGTATGTGGGCCTGTATTTCCCACCATGATTTGGTGTCTTGTCCTACTACACAATCTAATCTGGTCTTGATCACAGTGGGTAGTCCTCTCTTGAAGATGTTGTAGAGGAATGCAACCTGGGGACCCGTGGCGCTCCATGGCTGTCCTATCTCCTGCCACCATCATTCTCTTATTTTGGCTAGGAATTCAGTCATGGTCTCCCCAGGCTTCATATTCTCTACCATCAGTCCTCCTACCTCTGGGCAGTCAGAGAATATCTCCCTCAGGGCAATCCAGATCTGGTGTCTGAATGCGTCAAATTCAGCCCCGTCATGCTCAGTGTTGTTAAGCATGGCTGCGGGGATGCAGGCTCGGGACAAATCCTTGTCAGTCGCACTCCAATGAAGCTGCTGAGCAGGGTGTTGATGTCACCTATAGCTAAGTTTATACCCGCGGTGTTCTTTTCAAAGCATAAGATCCATTTTCCTGTCCCGTTCATCAATGGGAGAGAGGTTTATTCATGATCCCTTATTTGTACATCTGTGCCCAAGGCATGTAGATGGTTCCTACTAAACCCATCTGCAGTAGTGGACAAATCTTGTCTCGGGCCAGCTCTGTCAGTTTCTCCCAGACATATCGCTCTCATTATCTCAGGCATTCCTGCTTGTAGGGGTAGTTCCATTTCAGACCCCCCTCCCTGCGAATGCAGCTCTCCACAATGGCTATGTCCTCGGGTACGAAGGATCCATTCTCCGGCCAGGGACGATCATACTGGTGGGCCCTCCTTTCGGTCCAGCAGGCCAGTAGATGACGAAAAGGCTGCACAAAGTCCTCACCCCCTTCTTTGGATACTATCTCTCTAAGGATTGCTGAGCCTGACCAGCGCGTTTGGGGGGTGTAAGATGTCCTCATAGTCACCCTCCTCGTGTATGCATAAAGGTGCCATGCTGCTCCTTCTGTGTCTCAAATGTGTCCTTGTCAGGCTTCACCTATGCTGATGGCCAGGTGATGTGTGTGTCTCTGTTAGGGGCCTTCCTTCTGACTCATATCCATGTGGGGCCCAAGGCCTGGCCCCTGTTCCTTCCGGGGGAGTTGTTTCCCCTTCCTGCTGGGCTTCCTAGGTGAGTTCTTCCTCTCTCTATCCTTAACTCTCACCTTTCCTCTAACTCCCATCTAAGTGCACTGTATAATAAATCACACACTGGCATTTCTGTGTTTTTATTATGCTGAGAAGTATGCTACGAAACGTCTCAAAATTCAGTATAGCAATTATGGTGCTGTGGTGTTTGTAATGACAAACCCCCAGACCATATACTCGTTATTGCTTTACTGCACTTACACTGTCTAAGGATGGACTTAGACACTGTGGGGTACAGCGCTCATGCAACTATACATTCACCAGTGGGGTAGTGCACCCAGCTAGACGTGTTTATTACCCCTACCAAAGGCAGTGGGTTGCAGGCATGGCACACAGGTAAGTGTGCCATGTCAATGCTTCACTTTTCTTTGCACCAAAACAGGCATCCTGCAATGGCAGTGTGTGTGTTAAGGTACAGGGCCTCTAAGGGTGGCACGATACGTGCTGCAGCCCTCAGAGGCCTTCCCTGGTCATAGTGCCCTTTGTACGCAATGGAGAAAGACCTCTCACCTCCTGGTCAGGGACTCTGCTCTCTGCCCCAGCAGCTCTGCTGTTGTGCCACTGCCCCACACACCTCTCTGAGCTGGTAGGAGTTCGAGGACCTCCTCCACCCGCAGGTTCCTGCCTGCGCCTCATCCCTGGTGGTCCAGTGGGAGAGCCTTGCTCTTCTGATGGTCCGCTGTTGTCTGTCTTGTGCTTGTGCCTGTTTTTTGTCTATTGTCTGTCTTTTTTGTTATTTGTTCCTATGTAATTGTCATTTCTGTGCTCTGTTTATTTTGCCTGTTTTTATTTTTTTTATTGTACATATGCCGTTGTTGTGTGCTCCCTGCCCGTTTTGCCGCCCTTTCCCACTGCTGCTGCCCCTGCGGACTCCACCAGGTGGCCCATCCCACCCGTAATCGGGCTGTGGGGTCGGGTTTGCGTTTGGTCAGTTGGGCGGATCAGAGATCCCCATATGATAGAGCCTGGTTCTCGCGGCAGCCCCGCCTGTCTGATCAGGCGGGTCCTCGTCTAGTGGTCATTTTGGCCAGGGGCCTGAGAAGGCAAAACCCTTGGATCTGACCGGTTGGTCCGAAGAGTCGACAGTGGAGAATAATCTTGTTTGACCTGTGTGCACCAGTTGAGTTCATTGTGATCTCTGGTAAGAGCGGCGCTGTCTTAATTAACTTGGTGGGTCTGTGGGCCCTTGTGATACAGAGCGTTTGTGAACGTTCTCCTAGGCCACTAGTCAAATTTGGTTTCGTTTTTAAAAGGCATGGGGCTAGAGCCTATTTTGTCTTGGTGCAGTCTGAGGACTGACTTGTTTTGGTGCAGTTTACGGACTGCTTTTGAGAGCTCTGGAAAGTGAATGTGTCTGATGCTAAGATGTCTTGTTAGGGTAAAATGTGGTGCTTCGGGTGTCGCTGTTGCTCTGCAGAGCATCTGCTGGAGGAATGGCAGCCTGTGCCTCCAGAAGGCACTCCGAATTTTGAGATGTATGTGGAGCACGGTATTGGCCCTATTATGTTTTGTACATTGTGGCACAAATATACAAGGGACAATGCTGAGCTTCGGTGGCCACTGGATGGTTCTTTTGACAAACAAAAATGGAATCATTTACAGGACAAATTATTTGCTAGAAGAAGTAGACAGTCGATGTTTGATACTTTACAGGTATGGCAGAAGGACGCTAAACAGAGGCGTATACGGGCCGAGAAGGCGTCTAGGAAGAAAGCAATGCGACAGTGGAGAAGAAAGCTGTAGCTTATGATAAAGAACAAACTGAGAAATGTATTGAGTGTGCTGATACGAAGTTTCGATTACAATGTAATAAGTCTTATGTGGTTAGAGAGTCTCCCAACTCCCTATGCCCCGCAGATAATATATCCTATAATTCCGACGTCTCAGTCTTCCATTGCTTCTCACCCTCTCTTTGGTTCTTCCTGTGAGCTCAACAGCCTTGGCTCCAGTCTTGTCTATCTCACCTCCGGTTCTACAAGCTGCAAGTGTGGTGACTGCCGGCACCCCTGCACCATCCACTATTTCTGCTCCTGTTTCTCCTCCTTCTCTTACCACACTGTCATTGTCGACACTTTCCCCTATATCTGCATCTCTTGTGTCTTCCCCAAGTCTTTCATCTGCAGTGTTGAGTAGTGTTGAGACACCAGTGCGAGGGTCAGATGGAGGGAATTGGGAGGCAGTATGGGAGCGAATGGTGCAGGTATTGACTCGATCTAATGTAGGTGAAGAGGAGAAAAGTAAGGTTGCAAATCAGGCAGCACAGTGGGCACGGAATGCGATTCATAATGTGGAGGATATATGGAGTGTGATGAAAGATTTTGATCCGTTTGTACAGCAGCATGCTCTTCAGCATATGTCGGCTACATTGATTTGTTTTTGGGAGAATCAGTGTATTGGAGGCACAGCCCCTCAAATTATTTATGACATTCGAGATCGTGTATATTCAACTGGTATGACCCCTGTGGAAGTTCTTGGTAATGTTGGCACGCTATTCAGTTATCAAGAAAGATTACATCATCGTACTCCGACTAGTGTGTCACAATTTCCGATGAGGAAGGTACATCCTATTTTTCATCCTGAGATTCCAGAGCAGCGGAACCAATAAAATGAGGTGGTCCAACAGCGGGCGGCGGCTCATTTTCTGGAACAGTGGGTTTATTCCCCGTGGACAAGAAGTGAGGTATTAGCTCTTAAAAGTCATTTACTAGATCCCAGGAAAAACCCTACGGCGTATTATAAAGAGTTGACAGAGGCTGCCTCTTCATCAGTTATGACCGTTGCTGATATAGAAATGTTTTTTGGGCTGTTGGTGCCGGTGGACATATGGAGGCAGGTGCATAGGGTGGAATTGGGTGGCTCTTGTGATGAGATTAAGGCATGGGATAAGGAGCGAAAGCCCGGTGAGAAACCTAGAGCTGAAATCCTGGCTTTGCTGTGTCCTATCATCACTTATATGCATTCTAGATGAGTGGATTGGGATAAGCTGACGGCTTGTCGTCAGACGAAAGAGGAGAGTGTCTCTGATGTTTTTACTAGGTTTGAAGGGGTTTTCCTGGATTGTAGTGGACAGGCTTTGTCAGTTGAAGGTGGTGTTTGTTTGTTTGTTAATAGGTTTGTTACAAATCTGCTTCTGGAGATTGCAGCCTGGTTGCAGGCCTCAGAAAGCGCTTGGACTACCTCCTCCCCTTCGGTGATATTTAGTATGGCTCAGTGCTATGAGCATCGAGGAAACAAGGAAAAGGATAAGATGGATAAGAAAAGTAAGGATTTGAACAAGAGGGTGTTGCTGCTGCAAGTTACAAGAGGGTCTGGAAAGGTGTGGGGCACTGGTTCGGCTTATAGGTCACGAGTTGCTGGTAGAGGTGGTGCACCCCTAGGGCCAAATCAGTGTGTGTATTGAAAAATGGCGGGACACTGGCGGAGTGAGTGCCCAGATTTTTTATAAAAACCTGCAGTTCCTGGTAGGTGAGTTTTGCGAGGAAGGGGCCGTTATGAGGTTGATGGGGATGAGGTTCAAGCAGGTGCTTCCTCAGGTGGTCGTTCTGATCAGAACTCAATCAATCAATCAGGGATTTATAAAGCATGCTACTCACCCGTGAGGGTCTCAAGGCGCGGGGGAGTGCAGCTCCGGCTCGGTCGAAGAGCCAGGTCTTGAGGCTCTTCCTGAAAGTGTGCAGGGTGGTGGAGCATCTGATGTTAACCGGAAGCTTGTTCCAGGCCTTGGCTGCGACATAGGAGAAGGCTCTTCCGCCTGCTCTGTTTCTGCGGATGCAGAGGTTCTCTGCCAGGGCAAGGTCAGTGGAGCGGAGGTTCCTTTTGGGTACGTGGAAGGATACTCTCTCGTTGAGGTATTTGGGTCCGATGTTGTGGAGGGATTTGTAGGCGTGGGTGAGCAGTTTGAAAGTTACTCTCTTCTCAATGGAGAGCCAGACTTCTGTTGATTCCAACATAGAGGGCGTTGCCATAGCCTAGTCTGCTGATTATGAGTGCGTGGGTGATGGTCTTTCTTCATTCAGGGGGTATCCATTTGAAGGTCTTGCGGAGGATGTGAAGGCAGTTGAAATTGGTGGAGGCGACTGAGTTGATCTGGTGGGTCATGGTAAGAGAGGAGTCAAGGATGATGTCGAGGTTACGTGCGTGGTCTGTGGGGGTGGGTGGACTACCGAGGGCAGGTGGCCACCAGGTGTTGTCCCAGGTGGAGGTGAAGGGTCCGAGGATGAGGACCTCAGTCTTCTCCGAGTTGAGTTTCAGGCAGCTATTTTTTATCCAGGTTGTGACGTCCTTCATTCCTTCCTGGAAGCAGAGTTGGGTGTCTTCTGGGCTCTTCGTGAGGGAGAGGATGAGCTGGGTGTCGCGGCGTATGACTGGACGGCAAGACCAAGTCCCTCAATCTTGAACCTTGCTAAAGCTTGAAGAAGATCCTTGCTCTTTGAAGGAAGAGAGCGAAGAAGTGGCATTGACAAAGACTTTTTATGTTTTGCATTTATAGGAAAACCCCTACATGTGTGCTAATAATAAAATACTAATAGCATATCATACCCTGGCCTTTCTTCTCCTTCTCCGCCACCTTACAAAAAGTCTTAAATTATTCCTCCTGGAATGATTCTCCAAGTGCTCAAGGTCATCTTTGAGTACTTTATTCTGGGCCGATAGTTTAGCCAACTCCACTGAGGTGGTGTGCATGGTGTCTTTAATTTTGGGGATTTCAAATTCAATTGCATCTGTTCTTAATGACTCCATCTAACCTTTTAGCCAATACTTCACAGGAGGCTTGAATGGCGGACACAGTAAATCTATTTGTCATTTCGTCCTTCATGGCTAGTAATATATCAGCCAGGGAGCGTGTTGTGGTATCTGTTGTAAAATCTGTTGTAAAATCTGTAGTTGCATTATCTTCTGTGGTGTTGGAGGTCTTGGGAGATTTCAGTGACAATTCCAGAGCATCATTTCTTGCCAGTGTGGAGTATCTATTTGGGAGGCTCACTGCTGGGTGTATAACTAAAGTCCGATTGAGACTCACCTCAATGTCCCCGTCAGAGGCGGCATCTATTATATTCAGAGTATTGCTCAACCCCACCTTTGGGGAACTCAGGGAGCTGGTTGCTTCTTCCGGGGAACTATCTTGACTCACGTTCTTTAAAGGATCACGTACTAAGGCAGTAGAGGTGGACATGACTTTGTAATAAGTTTTCAATGAGGGGGTGATTTTAACTTTTAAAGATGACACCTTCGAACCCCTTCCTTTTCTTTTGCCTACATCTACCTCTTTGCCCTTAAAGTTGGGTCCGTTGTCCGTAGTGCCCCCTCTCTGCTTGCGCTGTCTTACAGATGTATTTACTTCGGAGATTGTGGGGGAGACAAACAGAGGGAAGATGGGTTTAGTGATGTCTATGTTTGATGAGGAATGCGCCGCCCTTGCCCGTAAAGTATACCTATTTAATTTTGGTGGAGGGGCGTCCACAACAGCTGACCCGCCTGTCTTCCCTCCCTCCCTTATCTCCATACATTTAAGTTGTGCCTCTTCCACCTTGAGGGTTTTTAGACTTTTAAAGTCCCACTCAGGGGGTATTTGTGCTTTGTCTTTAATGTCCCCAGATAGTAAGAAGTACCTCTTCTTACCTTTGTTGCAGTTTGCAGGGATATCGTCCTCAAACAAAGTGTGGCTCTGACGTCGACTCCCTAACTGGTATCCAGAGTCCACCATCCGGACAATACTGACCCGGGGGGTTGAAGATGCGCCTGTGCTGTTGCTGGCTCTACCGCCTACGACTCGGAACTAGGAGAAAGCCGAGTCACGTCTCCGATGAATCCGGGCCGCCTCCTCCCAGCGCCAACCGTCAACCACGTCGCCGTCCTCACTATCTCCACTGCCGGCATCTACGAGTTTGCCCGGACACCTGAAACTGGAGAAGGCAAATTCTGCACGCATAACCACAAAGTACAAGGGGGGGGGATAGCTTCAAAAGGAAAAAGAAAACGGGCTGGATAAACTCCTTTTGCAAGAACCCATTGTTGGTTAATTAATTAAAAAATCCCGAAGGGTAGCCGAGTAGTGACCATTTACCTAGCGGCTGCCATGTTCCTCCCAATACGGCATATTTTTTTGTATCCCAAGGGGAGAGGGGGGCCGAATAGGCTTTGCCTATTGTAAGGGAGGGTTCCTCACGGGAAGCGGGGGCACTGGGGGAGGAGGGAGGGATGGGTGGGAGGGGCACTTTGGGTGAGGAGCAGTGGGTAAAATTAAAAAAAATGAATCTCATCTCACTTCAGATTTAAGGAAACCCCATCTTGCCAGTATTACAGATTTACAAGTCAATGGCAGGAAACCAAAAAATGATAGTAAGACCATCTTTATCTCGTGGAATGTTCACGGGTTAAGGTGTCCTCGTAGGCAGAGGTTGATTTTAAAATATATAGAGCTCTTGTTAGAAATGGGATTTCTGATTGGCTAGGGCTTGCGCCAAAGCCAGGCAGAAACTACCACTCTAGTCAGGGCTGGGGAGTTACACGCCAAAGATAACCCCTGCTCACCCCCTTGGTAGCTTGGCACGAGCAGTCAGGCTTATCCCAGAGGCAATGTGTAAAGCGTTTGTGCGCGCACCCAGCAACAACACCCAAGGCCCACCACAAAGGAAACTCCACACATGGTATTATATAAAAATAGCCTTTGTATTATACCAAAACACATTAGATAATATTCACACAATTTACACTGTGCCAACTGGCACGGGCAGAATTTATAAGGGATTATATGTACAGGGGACAGGGCCACATGGACCACTGTCAGGAATTGGCACTTTTAGAACTTAGCACTTAGAACATAGGATATAAAATTACTGTAGCACAAAATTACACATGTAGCACACAACCAGTAACTACTGGTAACAGGTAAGTACCACCTACGCAACCCTAACCACCTTAGGAAAATATTGCGCATGGAACCAGGACCTCACTAGCACCACCTGTACTAGGAGAAAAACAACCACCTAAGTATCACAATACCTGTAGGGGTATAAGCACATTACACATGATGCATCACAACACATTCAGAGGCGTAAACACAAGGCACATGACGCATAAAGACACATTCAGAGGTGCAGGTTAGGAACAATAGCGCAAAACTCACATTAGCCACCACCTGTGGCAGTCCCCAGGCCAACTGGCCTCGTAGGGGCTAGGACGCCCTGTCCAGCAGAGTCAGGGGCCTAAATGGAGCAGCTTCCCACGAAGTGCTGGGCAGCTGTAGGACACTGATGGGGCCAACGCTGGAGCCTGGCAGGCTCTGTCCAACTGACTGTCCCCTGAGCCCCTCTGGGCTCTACACAAAGGACTGGCCCTGTGGGGCCTCTCTGGGCTCAAACAACTAGAAATGCCCCCTAGAGCCTCCGTGGCTCTGAACTACAAATATGCCCTGGGGCAACGTTGGAGCCTTGTGGGCTCTAAACAAACCATGCATTGTCGTTGGAGTCCCTCTGGACTCTGAACACAAATATGCCCTCGTGGGCTGGAGACAAATGATGGGGCCAAACATTGGAGCCTCACAGGGCTCTGGGCATGACTAATGCCCCCAAAGCAACGTGGGAGCCACGTGGGCTCTTTAACAGATCTTGGCCCCGTCGTTGGAGCGCACCAGCGCTCTAGAACACACAATGCCCCCGTACGTTGGAGCCTTTCGGGGCTCTCGGATCAATGTTAGCCCCGTCGTGGGAGTCCCGCTCGGGGGACTCAATGCGACCAAGAACCACCCTGAGCCCTCTCCTTACCGGCGGTCTTCTCATCCTTCACAGGGGCCTCTGCAGCGGTACGCGGGCTCTCTTCTTTGCACGGGAGTCCCGCCAGCCACTACAGCACTCTTCCGTGCCTCACTCGGCACCACGGGGCACACCCTCGCTCTCGGGGGCCCCGGGTGCAAACGCGATCTCCTTCCCTTTCCAGAAGCGCGGGGTAGGCTCCCGTCCGCTTCCTAGTTCGGGGAGTGCCCCGCCCACACCGAGGCCGGACTTCTTTCTGCTTCCGGGTTGCCGCAGGCAGCGCGGCGGCCCAGAGTTCCCAGTGACGGCGGCGATACGGGGTGGGCTCCCGTAGAATACTAATGCCAAGGGGCAGAAAAGCGGGGTGAGCACCCGTACTTCAAATACAGGAATAAGCGGGGTAGGCACCCGCCAACGAGTGCCACGATGCGGGGTGGGCACCCGCTTTACATCCGGTAAAAGCGGGGGGGAATCCCTACGTCGGGGCTCCCTCGCTGATTAGTGCAGCTCAGCGCTGCTGGGGTCCCAAAGGAAGCGCTCCTAGCGCTGTAAGTAAAATAAAAGCGCTTCCAGGTGCTTAGGGGAGAAGGCAAGTCCAGCAAAGTTTAGGAAGGTAGGCAGGGGGCAGGGCTGGGCCCAGAGCCAGCTCACTGGGCTTTCCAGGCAGGGAGGTAGTCCAAGTGGCGGTCCTCTGGCCCAGCAACAGCAGCAGCCCCCCTCAGGCAGGATCCTGGAAGAGAACAACTTGTAAGGGGACACAGCCCCTTCTTATACACCTTTTCCCTTTGTTGTGGCTCAGGGTGAGGGGAAAAACCAGTCGCAGTTGGTTGGGGAGCACCCTTGATGTGCTCAGCCCCTCACTCTATTCACTGGCAGGGCTAGGGTCATCAGTCGCACCACAGGGGGCGGAGCCAGCATTGTGTGGGGAAAACCCCTATTCAGGACCCAGGTGCACTCCTCCCACCCATCTAGCTGCTGATCTTCCTATTCACCACTGGGTGACTCATCCTGACTCTGGGGATTCCCTAGCCCGTCACATGACCTCAGCCAGCCAATCGCCAGACAAGGCACACATTTCACACTGCACACAGAAGTGCCCACTTCTAGAAGTGGCACTTCCATACTAGGTACATGCACGCCGCACACATCATCGCGCAGCATTTCATCACACAAGTCCGCACATACCAGACTCGACCCTGCACACCCCACGCATCAGGAACTACCAGGGACACATACATTACCCATGCATTCCTATGGGAGGGCAGGACTATCTCACTACACGCACGCACTTTACCCCTGGGACACAGCGGTAAAGTGCGCAGAAACCAAAAATCACTACCACCAGGTCACCAATAAAAGCAAAAAGCAAAATGTTTAGGGGTGAACCTGCCAGAAGGGCCAATAGTCCAACAGCTCTCCTCAGCCCAAGTTTGTATTTTGCAGGAGACGCATTTGAGTTTTGCAGAAAGCCGTTCTATTTTCTCAAGAGTGTCCTGGAAAAAATTTTATTGTACCTCGCAACAGACGATTAACAGCAGAGGTGTTGCAATTTTGATTAAACATGGTGCCCCTTGTTCCATCAAAGGTTCGCAGGCGGACCAGACTGGGAGGTGGTTGGTAGCACAACTGGTCTTGGAAAGTTCGTAGTTAGTTTGTGCCTCATTTTATGAGCCAAATGTTGATGACTCGACATACATTTGTAAATTGCAATCTATATTAACTACGGCAACCCCTCCTCTGATTATTGGTGGCGATTTTAATGTTCTTTTTAGACCCATCGAAAGACAGGTCCAATTTGAGTCACTACGTTGGGGCCCCTATGGTTCGTAGCGCTTTGTTAAATATGCTACATGATTTGGACCTGGTAGATGTGTGGAGGGCGAAGAAGGGCGACTCACAGTGCTTTACATTATACAGAAAAAAATACTGTCGCTCTTCCAGGATTGACTATATTTTAACAGATAGATCCACCCTGGCCGGCCTGGAAGAGATCTCCGTTTTACCAAGTCACCTTTATGATCACGCCCCAGTCCTATTTTTCTATCTAAGCAAAAGGCACTCGCTGCAAACAATATGGACTCTTAATAGGGCCATGCCTTTGGATCCTGAGATTATCCAGGCTATTAAGCAATCCTCTTTAGAATGTTCTAGAGAGGGTTGGGGTTACAAAAGCGGGAAAAAATCAAAAAGAAGGTTTCCAGTCTTATTTAAAATGGTGGGAGAATAGATATACTACTTGTTCTTTTGTTTTGAGGTGTGACATTATTAAACAATTGTGGCATCATTTAGGTGCTTATCTTGGAATGTATCTGGATTGAATAGAGGGCCTAAAAGGCAGTTAGTCTCACTTAGTACTTTTAACTGAGACACACTTAGCGTATAAAGACCGAGGTCTTCTAGAACAACTGGGACTTCGGAATGTTGTATGTACCTTTCAGAATGTATCAATTAGGGGGGCTCCTATTCTAGTATCAAAAACATTAGATTGCCAGATTCATAAAGTTCTAGCAGATCAAAGGGGAAGATGGGCCATAGCTCAGATTCAAATTAATACTGTTATATATGTTTTTTGTGTTTTATATGGCACAAATGTTGATGACCCGACTATATTTAATGATATTTGTTTAGAATTAGTGGTATGGCAAGGACAGATGGTTTTGATGGGAGATTTTAACTGTGTTATCAATTACGGTATAGACTCCACTAGCCAGCCGCATGTTCCAATAATGATGAAGGTGAGAGCTTCTATTCTAGAGTTAGGGAGACTATATGCTTTACAAGATGCTTGTTGGGTTTTGTATCCAAACAAGCTGGGCTATACATTTTACTCAGTGCCTCATCAGCAGTATTCGAGGATTGATATGGCCTGGGTTTCAGATACCATCTTATTAGGGGCAGATATGGAGATATGTCTTAGGATCACATCAGATCAAAATCCCATAATTCTCTCTTTTCGAGTTAAACCTGTCATCAAAGCTGCTCGCTCTTTTACTTTTCCAAGATATTTGGCAACAGATTGTGAGTTTTTAGCTTTTATCGGTAAAACAAATTCGGATTTTCTCAGTGACAATATAGGGTCAGCACCCGTTTGGATTATTTGGGATGCTATGAAAGCATTTATTAGGGGAGTTATTCAGCAGTTTGTTTACCAACAAAATAAGGAACAGGAGAGACAAAGTAAAGACGCTTATCAAAAGCTTATTATATGTGAATTTCAACATGCTTAGGCTGTTCGTTTCCAAAAGGCAGATCAAGATCTTTTTTACAGTGCGCTGCTGGAGCAGAAGGCTGTGATAAATAGGGTCTTAAAAGAAAAAGTGGCAATGTGCTTTACCAAGCATAAGACCTTACAGTATGAGTATGGGGATAGGATTGGCAAAGTCCTTGCCCATCAACTCATGGATAAACGTCTCCAAACTAAGATCAAGGTTACAAAAGGAGAGGGAGGAGTCCTCTATAGATGCCCTCAGGAGATAGCGAATCAGTTTTCTATTTTTTATCAACAATTGTATTCTCCAGATTTGGGGCAGGACTTAACTGATATGCAGAGTTATTTACAGGGGAGCAATCTACCAGCTTTGATTGAAGAAGATTCTCTTTTATTAGAACAGGAGATCATAGTGGAAGAGGTCTTGGAAGCAATCGGGGGGCTAACATCAGGGAAGGCGGCGGGGGATGATGCCCTCCCCGCGGAGCTTTATAAGTGCTGTAAGAACTTTCTCGCCCCGGTGCTGCGGGATGTAATTTCTCAAGTTGGGAACACAGGGCGTGTTCCTGACTCATGGAATATGGCTAATATAATCTTCTTTTTGAAGAAAGATAAATACCCGGAAGAACAAGCCTCGTACCACCCAATTTCACTAATTAATACAGATGCAAAGGTGTATGCTGAGATATTGGCCACCCGGTTAGCTCCGTTGATGGCCAGCCTGGTTTCTCTGTAACCACTAGATGATAGTGGAATGATCCACTGGTACCATAAGGGTAAAGAAAGGTAGACGTATGGATACCTCCTCCCTAGTATATACTTTTCCACACAATTGTATCCAGACCCAGAGTGGCTCTACAAGCCTCTAACATTCCTCTTGGTGGTGCATACCGCTGTCACAGGTATGAAAAAATTCCTTTTGTTATTTAACCCTCACACACCTCATTGGTCTCATGCTTCATCATCGAGTTCACCGAGACTCTTAAAGGTCTGGGTGGGCTCGACCATCTTCCTGGGAGCTCTTAGGAGATATAGGCCAGGGGTTTTTAAAGATTAAAAATCCTATTGCTTCCCCAGGTACCCCTTTAATCGCGGGGATGCAATGGATATTAAAAAAGTCAAAAGTGGGTCTTTTCTGAGTTTATCGTCCTAAGACCCTAAAGGTTAGCCAACATGTTTCAGCCCACTATTAGGTGCCAAAAAATTGGTCCGAGCCTTTCGTCAGGGCTCAAAAGAATGTTCCCTCCCTGGTTTTTTCAAGGAATATTGAAGTTGACCTATAATTCAAATTTTGGAAGGTACAGATAGCTGTTCCCTTCACAAACACCAATAATTATCGATGTTAATCACAAAAACCTTTCTTTAAAAGACATGCATCACAGTGAGGAGAATACTTATTCTCCTTCCTCCTGTAATAGAAAAAATTCCACCTATTTGGAGAAAAAATAAATAAAAAGGAGAGAAAGAAACAAGAAAAAGACTCAAAATCAAATTTCAACAGTAGTCTTAAGGTGCCACTTCATTCCATGCTTGAGTGCACTTTTTAGATTCATGCATGGTCAATGTTAATATTACACCAACCATTTGAGCCAAAGTGAATTAATTTCATTCAAAGCACCCAACTAGGGTGATGTGCACAATATCACGTTGTAACAAAATTAATTATTGTAAATGAGGAAACCATATGTTAAAACACTATCCACATTATCATAGCAGCGACTTATATGTCTCCCAGTCGTGAGTATATCAGTTTAACATGGCCACTTGGAGTTTCAAAAATTCACATCCTGATGTTACTATATATAGTCTTCACACACTAATTTTCATGCACCATTAATTCATTTGCAATAGATATGAAGCATATTATTCACATACACCCATATCTGATTTTTCCTTACCCAATTCGAGGTGAATACGCATGTCTCAGGGAGCCTGTCGCGGCTCGCATCATTGAGGAAGCACCTCGCATCGCCGGAGAAGAGGATCGACGTTGCATCAGATGCCGCCGCATCACTGGGAAGCATGTCGCAGGGCCTGTCGCGGTCAGCATAATTCTCAAAGCACCTTACATCGCCGAAGAAGAGGAGCGATGTCGCATCAAACGCCACCGCATCACTGAGAAGCGTGTCGCAGGGCCTGTCACGGTCCGCATCGTGTTGCATCAAGAAAAAGACGCCATCTTTGTTTCATTGCACCGGATCTTCATCGCATCATGTCGTTGCGTGCAGCATCGCCACGGAAGCGCAGTAAGAAACCGACACATCACCTCCCCTCGCACAGAAGAACCGACGCAGCAGTAGGGACCCGACGCATCACCGCTCTTGCATGTAAGGAACCGACGCATCACCTTCCCTGCAACACTTTCATTGTACAGCGTTACGCATCTTAAGGTACATTGAACTCAAAGTGTCACATTTTAACATCTAAAGAGAACTAAGCCATTTGTACCATTTTAAGTACAGTATTGTGGATTTTTGTTGTTTGTGGTCTTGTGATAAGTCTATATAAAGAATACTTATTCTTGATATAAAACTTGTGTGGTGTCCATCTGTAGGGTTGTCACTTGGTTACAGTATGTGTTCACAAATGCTTTACACACTGCCTCATAGATAAGCCGTCTGCTCGTGCCAAGCTACCAAGGGGGTGAGAAGGGGTTATTTTAGGAGTGTACCCCCTTACCCTGATTAGACGTAAGGGTCCCTATTTGTCAAAGGTACCTACCTCTGCCAACTAGAGACCCCTGAATCTAACAATTTGTATGAAGCACAATCCTGGAAAAGATACCCCTACACCTTCTGGTAGTTTTGCACCACCTTCTCTCCCTTCCGAGGTACTCTAGATGGATTAACATAGAGATGCAGCAAGTTAATCATTTAAAATATGTGTTTCTGGTGGTTTGTGCATTTAGTAAATGGATTGAGGCTTACCCAACAAAAGAGAACACAGCCATGGAGACGGCGAAAGCTCTTATTAAGGAGTTCTTCCCGAGCTACGGTTTGCCCCGTTTGATTTGGAGTGACAATGGAAGCCACTTCAATGCCAAATTGATTCAGTTGGTGTGCGAAGGTCTGCACATCAAGCAAAAAATCTATGCAGCAAACCATGCTCAGTCAGCAGGTTTAGTTGAGAAGTACAATGGTGCTCTCAAGCTAAAGATGGCTAAGATTAAGGAAAGTACTAGCCAGATGCATTACCCCTTGCTCTATTGTCCATGAGAATGACAGCCCATTCTAGAGCAGGGTTATCGCCATATGACGTGGTCTTCTGTCATCATGCAAATGTGTGGGGCGTCCCTAGGCTGAAAAAATATTCTGAGATTGATTATCCTCTGTTAGTCGATTATTTATATGATCTCACTAAAAGTTTGCGTTCTATTCATCAACAGATACATGAAGCTTTGCCTCTAGCACCAGAGAGGCCCGAGCATACCATACAGCCCGGGGATTTTGTGCTCATGAAAAACTTTCAGAGAAGAGACAGTTTGGAGCCCCGGTGGAAGGGACCATATCTGGTCCTCATCGCGACAAGGACAGAATTGAGAGTGGATGGCCGGAAGCATTGGATACATCGCATTGTCGGCTAGTGCCGCTCCCCCTCCCCTAGGATCGATGGGATGCAGCAGGGGATAGGGGACCACGAGATGGAGAAGGTTCAACGTTTTGTTCCCTTTTCTTACGCCCGGCTGACTTGGGCGCAAAAGGAAGAAGAGAGTGAGGTGATTCTGAACGAGGCAGTTCCCCCAGAAATTAAGACTGCTCAGGCTTCCTCTTCAACTGACCAACAGGAACCTGAGCCTCGCTCTCCGACACCCCCTGGATTTTAGATCCTCCTCCATGATGAGACAGTGCCTGGAGTAGAAAGTTACCATTCGCATCCTCGACGGAAGGATAGTGCACCAAAAGAGAAGTGAGTGTAGCTGGCAAGACTTTGTGGATAAGATTAGTAGAATGCCCCCTTGTTTCAGTTTTTTCCTGTTAGACTAGGGATCAGAAAATTGGTGCACTGCCTATAGCGCATGACTGGATAAGTTTAGGGTGTTTTTCCTTGGAGGGAGAGTGCCCTTTCCTAAGGATCATGAAAATGTGCTGATGAGCTGCAACAGTGTGGCTCTACCGTACGGTGCTCAATAGCACCATCAAGAATTGAACAATAGAAGCCTGCCAGGGAGGCTTGTAATGGACCCTGGTCTTTTCGCAGTTTTTTTTTTCCTTTTTTGTGTGTCCTTTCCACCGTAGGTTCCAATATATGACGTTCCTTTCTCTGGTGTTTTCATTGTAGCTCTATAAAGTAAACATATATCTTTTTGGTTGTCCCCGTGTAGAAGATGGACAGTTTTTTGTTGCCCTGCGTATGAGGCAGATCAGTTTTGAATGTTTTCTCAGAAGGGAAAAGTTTTGGGCTATAGTTATATTGTTGTTTTTTCTGGATATTAGAGTGTTCTTCTGGAGTTACCTTATGTGTTTTATATCATACAGTTTCCGCTGATCGTAGTAAAAGAACAATGCATAGCAATGTCTTTTTAGATACACACAGGAAATTCATTGGCGATAACACAGCTTGGTACCCCACTGATTCTGTTACAAGTTTATGGATTGCTTATCCATTATGTTTGGTAAAATATGCATATGTTCGTCCTCCCCATTTTGCAGAAGCAAAAGGTGAATTTGGCCTGGGATATCCTGGACCTTGATTATAATTTAAAAAGCCGAAGGGGACAGGGTTCCCTGAGTGCATGCCCGACATGTATTGTGGTGATTTGTACCTAGCCAAAAGAAATATCACCCTGACAGGTTGGCGCTACCAAGATCTGACTGTCACTCAAGAAGCAGGTATTGATCCTGCGTGTTGCCCCGTAATAAATAGTACTGATGCTTATTTGTATCTCAATTGTTCTGGTGAAATAGTGTACAAAAATGTAATGCGTTTAGGGAGAAAGGATGATCCTACTATGAATGGGATGAATACTTGATATGCTCCATTAGATTATCAAGGTCCACTCTATGCACATCCAGGTTTTTATTTTTTATCAAATGGTACCTATTCTAATATGTACAATGGTACAGAGAATGTGGCCTCGGGATGGTGTTACCTCTTGGGATACCTTGTAAGTACAGTAAACCAAATATAAGATGGGTAAAATGAACAATGACCAAGGAATTTTGTGAGGGCGTTACCGATTTGGAAGTTAATAATTATAGTAATGGTATTACTTTTGGATATATCCTCTCTTCTATTATTACATTTGGTGGTACTGCCATGGCCCGGGGTGAATGAGCTAGATTGTATTTTGGGTGTAAATTGCACATTTTATTTAATTCTACAGTGGCAGCTTTACGGGACATCACTACTCAGTTGGAAAGTATGCACATATACTCCGAACAAAAGAGTTATGCAGTTGACTTTATTTTAGCTAAAAATGGTGGTGCATGCGCAGTGATAGGAGAGCAGTGTGTAGTCAGTATCACGAATATGGAGGAAAATATCGCTAACCATATTTTAGACATTTTGGAAAATGTTCGGGGAATGGAGAGTGGCAATTGGGGTTG
Source organism: Triturus cristatus (assembly GCF_964204655.1). NCBI lineage: Eukaryota > Metazoa > Chordata > Amphibia > Caudata > Salamandridae > Triturus > Triturus cristatus. The sequence goes on along the minus strand of NC_140590.1, from coordinate 85,632,482 downwards.
GTCATTATTTGGTGGTTGGTGTTGGATTCTAGAAAAGGTGATATATTTCATTGTCCTGTTAATATGTTGCTTTGTCTTTATCCAGTGTCTTCCCTTATGCTGCTCATATTGTACTACTTATTTGACTCCCAAAAGAATTTCGATTCATGACACAAATGCGAAGATCATGCTCCAACTGGAGCTCGATACCATTATGCAATTGGATGAGGGAGTTTTTGGTTCAACAGCATCTCTTGCAGTGTCTGTTCCTGAAGCTCCCTGTGTTGATGATAAATAATGTTTTTTTTCTTCACTATGTTTGCCAATGCATAGTCACGAGTATACATCCATACTTGACATATCATTACTTGTTATTTTTCTATATTTTCTCTATTTTTAGAATTGTAAAGACCCTTACCTGATAGCATAAATAAAGATGTCCGTATTAGCATAATAAATGCTAAAAGCAGGGTCTGTTAGAATTGAAATGCATTAGTACCACATTATTCACATTTTATTCGATGCTGTGTTAGCATTTATATAGCTAATTCATTATTATTCTCTATGTGTGTATATGTAATCAGAAAGTGCAGACGTTATGTTAGTTATGTGAACATCTGTGCCACCATTTTAGTTCTTGAAGACACCATTTTGTATTATAATCGAAACTGTTACTTGGTCATTTACGAGAAATGGCTTTTGCTGAGTTTCGTTTCTTCAGTGTTGAATCTTGCTCATTAACACATGCCTTTTCTATTACATGAATGCCTTCTCTTACCTGTCTAGTAGGGAGGACAAGCCAGATGACCTTGGGCAGTAGATAACTTGTGCCAGGCTGCGGAATCGAAACTTGTGCTATGTACCACCATTGAATTATGACAGCTACCAGTATTTTTCCATAGTAGGCGGTCTTTGTGGGCTCCGCAACCTAATTACATAATGTAACTGTATGTTTGCTAGAGTCAGTCCCTCATCAGCCATCATATGAGGCTGGTCAGACTGTACTGCACTGCAGTGCACTTTGTGAATAAACTAGTTTGCTTATGTTCTCTTTTGCGCCATTGTCTCTTCATTGAATGGAAGGCTAGAGGAGGTAGAGAGTGACCTGGGTGGCCCTAGTTGGGCCACTTCCTTCACAGGAACCCTAGTTCTCTGACCACCCACTGCTACAACTCAGCTGCCTGTCATGCACTCAACCATGGAAGGAACAACCACTGCCAGCTGTCTACGCCGAACACCACCCATGGCCAGTTCTCCTGCCGACACTGCTGACAATCCTTCACCATCCTCCGTACCCCCACGACCGTCACACTCACGCCAGGTGCCAGCACCCCTGATGCCCTGAGGTGCATTCTCCTCAACGTGCACTCCATGCCCAGACATACTGTAGAGATCTGTGACCTCCTCAACACCATCTCGCCAGATGTTGCCTTCTTCATGGAAACCTTGACCAACTCCACCTCTGCCCCGACATAGCCATCCCCAACGGATACAAGATCCAGTGGAAGGACCACCCCAACTGCCAATGAGGGGGACTCGCCATCACATAGAAGAGCTCTCTCCGACTCACCACCTCCTGCACAAGCGACTTTCCATCCACCACCGAACACCTCCATTTCCAGATCCAGACCAGCCCCAGAATGACCCTACACAGCACCCTTGCCTATGGACACCCCGGACCTCGAACTGTGTTCACCACTACCATCGCCGACCTCATCGTGCCCCACACCATTGCCTCAATGGACTACATACTCATCGAAGACCTGTACTTCCACCTCGACAACCTCAGCTACTCCACCAATCTCCCGGACAACCTCGCCAACCTCGGACTGAAACAGCTCATCACCACCCTCACCCACATGGCAGGACACTCTGAACCCCCATTTTCGCAGGAGGAAACAGCGTCCACTTCAGCCATACCATGCAACCACCCTGGACGGACCACCACTGCGTACACTTCTTTTTCGACAAAGCCACCACCCCCAAACCTACACCACATCCTCTGCAAAGGAACTGGAGCAAGGTCACTGAGGAGCACCTCGACTCCATCCTCATCCACCCTCATCCACAATCCCCCACCCACCTCAACTGACGCCAACTCCACAGCCGAAGAACTTCACAGATGGATCACCAACTGCGCAGACAAGCTCTCCCCATCCGCAACCCTGACATACAGCGCCCCAGGAAGGCCACTTGGTTCAACACTGACCATCAAGAATCCAGACGCACCTGCAGACATCTCGAAAAGCTATGGAGAACCAGCAAAACCTCGGAAGACCGTACCACCTACAAGAACGCCTTAAGGGAATACCACCATGAGGACCTTCATCCGAAACAAAATCCACGCCAATGCCAGCAACTCCAAGAAACTCTTCAGCATCATTCAGGAATTCACCAAGCCCCCCAGCGAAGTCACGGACGTCACACCCTCCCAGTACTTCTGCAACAAACTTGGCTCCTACTTCCACCTGTAGATAAGATCCCTCTACAACAACATCAATGAACAGACTCTGGACACGAATCCATTCCTCCCCCAGCAATGACAGCCAAAGTCACTGAGAAGATCTTCAACGCACAACTAACAAACTTTATCAAAGAGAACTCCATCCTCGACCCCTCCTAATCCGGATTCTGCAGCAACCACAGCACAGAGACTGCCCTACTCGCCGTCACAGGCAACAACTGCACCCTCCTCGACCAAGGCCACACCGCTGCCCTGATCCTGCAAGACCTCTCTGTAGCTTAGCTTTCTACACCGTCTCCCACCGTACACTCACCACCAGACTCCACGACACCGGCATACAGGGAGCCACCCTCAACGGGCTCAGCTCCTTCCTCACCTCCAGGAGCCAAAGAATCAGACTCATGCCCTTCTTCAATAAACCCACAGAGATAAACTGGGAGTGCCCCAGGGATGGTTGCTCAGCCCCATGCTCTTCAACATCTACATGGCCCCCTCGCCGCCATCATCAGACGGTATGGACTCAGCATTGTTTCCTATGCTGATGACATCCAGCTCATCCTCTCCCTCATGAAGGACCCCCACACCACCAGACTCAGCTTCCAGGAAGGAATGAAGGACTTTGCATCCTGGATGAGCAGCAGCTGCCTGAAACTCAACTTGGAGAAGACAGAAGTCCTCGTCCTCGGACCCTCGTCCACAGCATGGGATAACACCTGGTGACCCACTGCCCTTAGCAGCCCCCAACCCCCACGGACAACGTCCAGAACATTGGCATCATACTCGACTCCTCCCTCACTATGAACCGACAGATCAACGCCGTCGCCTCCACCTGCTTCAACACCCTCGACATCCTTCGCAAGACCTTCAAATGAATCCCCTGAAACCAGAATGACCATCACCCACACACTCATAAGCAGCAGACTGGACTATGAAAACGCCTTCTACGCCAGCATCAATAAATCTCTGCTCCACAAGCTCCAGACCATACAGAATACAGCAGCCAGACTCGTCCTCGGCATCACTCGACATAAACACATCACCCAACACCTGCGAAACCTCCACTGGCTCCACGTAGAGAAGAGAGTAACCTTCAAGTACTCACCCACACCTACAAATGCCTCCACAACACCGGACCCCAATTTCTCAATGAAAGAACCTCCTTTCACGTACCGAAGAGAAACCTCCAATCCGCCGACCTTGCCGAAACCCCACGCATCCGCAGAGCCTGAACGGGTGGAAGAACCTTCTTCTACATCGTGTCAAAGACCTGGAATGAGCTCCCTACCAACATCAGTTGTGCCCCCACACTGCACACCTTCAACTGACTGGATTGATTGATTGATGGTACCTTTTACAAGGAACTTGCATGTGGCCAGAGAGTTACTACTTGTGGGTATAAATGTACAGTTTTGGGAAACAACACAGTCCCTGGGAACCTGATTGGCAGGGACCCAGGGCACATCAAGACAAAGTGCATCAGCAATGTGGCAAAAAGTGGGGCGGGGTTACTGCAAAAGAAACTCACTTTGCTACACTCACCCATTCGCACATGCACACACACACCAAACATCACTCATTCAGAAACCAGCAATGTTATTAACAAAAAGATCCACTAAGTAGCATTGCTGGTGCTTGTTTTATTCTTCCTGCAGATAACATCTAGATATCTACTGCTAGAACAGTAAGCACACTTCATCTGCAAGGGAGATAAAACAATCATATGTAGTTATAACAGTAAAGTTTTTCACTGGCCCTATTCTTGCAGCAGAGGAGACAGCACAGCATTTAGAAACAAATAGTCTTTTACTTATTTCGCCAAATTTATTTGTGCAGATTTTTTTAGGCAGCTGCTGATCCGGTCATCTAACTTGAAAAGGTTATGTTAGGTCACAATAATTTCGATTTCTTTTGTTTCCATTTTATGTAGTACAAACTCAACCCTAAGGTATTTCCTATCCCTTAACATGAGCATCAGCTCCATTACACAAGTGCACATTAGTTTTAACTTTATTTAAGCACCGGTCGACTGAATGATTTGCCCAGAATCACAAGATGTTGATCCCAAGACTAACTTGGCTCCCCAGTTCTATAGTCATTAAACCACATATTTAATTATATTTACAAACTTTACAACATTTTGCGTGGCACGGTATAGAGATAAAAACATCCTGTTTCAAGCGTGTCTTTCTTTACTGAACTAAGACTTTCAGAATGCAGGTTTGTACATTTCTCACCAGGCATACCTTCTTCTCAGTTGCATTTATACCTGTAGGACAAATGTTCCAGGGCCTTTTCTGCTTCACAAGTGAAACTCTTCTCAACATGATGTGATACTTGCACTGTCTGGCTGTGTGTTCTGTTACTTATGTGACATCAGCTCCCACATATAAAAGTTGTTTCTCGTGTTGGCAGCTCATAGTGCAGGATCGGATCTCGGATTCCCTTAAATGAGGTGCTAAGTATGAATGGGCTCGTCCCAGCATAAACACACTACATCTAGCATGACTTGACAACACAGACTGACAAAATAGCTTTGTCTGTGGCATCTTTCGCATGCTTTCTAAACCCACCCTTTAGCATCTTGTCAAAGGGTGGGGTGCGGCCAGTAAATCTTCTTGGCTCGACCTCACCCTAGGGCAGAGGTCTTCAAACTTTTGTAGGTTGAGCCCCCCAGCTCAATTTTTTCAGATGTTGGGCCCCCCCACCACCTGACAGAAATTTCTGGAATCTAGTACACTACACCACTAACATTAATGTTTCGGGTGTGCCTGTTTTTCACCACAGTGATGGTCAACCTGTGGATGGATTTTTGCTACTGCCATCATCAGGTTGTGCTCCAAATCCAGTCTTGAACGGTACTTAGTCTTTAATACCGCAAGTGCTGACATAAATAGGACGAGCTGAAAGGCAAGAGAGTTTTGATAGCAGTTTCTCTCAAAGCTGAATATTCTGCAGACATTTTCAGCCAAAACAGGGACTGTAAGGGAGACAGTGTTGTCAGATTTTTCGAGCACTCCCTAGCTCAGAGCTGGTACACGAGAAAGAAATCTTCTCTAGAAATCATTAACAAACGTTTTAGGCAGCATTATAATGGGATAACTGCCCACCAACCTGTTATGGACCCGAAGACAAAGTTGAAAGTCCAGAGAGAGGCCGTTGAACGAATGCCTAATTGAGAATTCCTTAGTGGTACGATAAGTTGCTTGCCCGAAGCAGTGAGTAAGGACACGCCGGACTTATGTTTAAAGAAAAAAAGAACTAACAATGAATGAATGATGTTGTCTATTTTACTTCAGAGCAATGTTTGACAGACTTTGTGGTGGCAGGGACATGTTAAGGGTTTGGGTGCCCTGGGCAAAATCTAATTTGGGGACCCCTGTTCAGTACAGGTTGGAGCTTAAATGATTTTCTTTCAGCTCTGCCATACCCTCTTTAGCCAGGCTACTAATGGTGCACAGGCGCTATGGTCGAAATTCTAAAAGCGTTTACATCTAATATTCAGAGATAGTGATGTGTTTTCACTGTTGTAACAAAGCAGCAGCCCACTAATTTTACAGAGAATAATATCTGTGATATCCTCCAATTTCTGATATATGAGGACCCGCTTGGATCTAAAATAAACTTTGTTATGGTTGTTGCATGAAACAAACAAATTTGTCTGCAAATATTAATAGACTCCTTACATCAATCACATTAAAAAGAAATGAAGCAAAACGGTATTTACAAGAATCTTTTTAGGAATTATTCCAGGCCATCAGGGCAAAAACAGAGCTGTCTCTATCAAGGGGCCCCCTGGAAGGCTGGATTAAGGTGCATGTAAATGTGTCCTTTTGTAATTTAGGTCGAAAACCTTGATGGGGCATGACATGCCCATACTCGTGTACAGGGGCGCAACTAGACCTGAGCTTCGGGTGGGGGCTAACACTCCCAGACAGGGCTGGCTCTAGCACTTGTTGCAAACAGTGCAACAGTCTCTTTTGGTGCCCACTTCCACATTTCCTCCTTCGTGAATTTCCTCACTACTACTCACCAACTAGCCACCTCATCTCTCTATAGCACCTTTCTGGCAAACATTTCATTTTTTTATAGCTCTACTCATGGTTTACTAACACTCAGTTCAGTGATCTGCATGGTACACATTCTTTGTAGCAGGCACATTAAACCCCTACACTGTGTGGGTGGCAGGAGTGCTCATATGAGTGCACGGTGAGCCAAGCGACTGTGAGAGTAGGCTAAGAGGAGTGACTGCAGGGTGAGTGAAGTGACCATATGAATATGGGTGTGGATGTAAGTGCAGAGTGGGACGAATGAATGTATGGTTAGTGGTGGGCTTATTTGAGTGAGATTGCAGATTGAGCAGTGAGGGGGACGAGTGAAGGAGTAGTGTGCTCATGTGACTGCAGGGTGAGGTACAGGGTGAACAGCGCAAGTGCATTGTGAGTGCAGAGTGATCACTGTGAGTGCAGGGTAAGTGGGTGAATGGTGTGAGTGCATCGGGATCAGTGTGAGTGCATTGTGTTCGTTGTGAGTGCAGGGTGAGCTGAAAGTGAAGGGCGAGAATGAGGAGCGAGTTGTCTGAATGCAGGGTGCGTTCCCAGACACTTTAAGTGACTCAGAATGTTATTGACGGCAGCGTAGGGTTTCAAATGTGTTAAACTATTGCTATTATGCCAGTAACCAGGGATCAGGCTGGAGGAAATAAATACTGTGCTGATCTTGCGACAAACTCCCAGTCTTGTGATTAGGGTTGCCAGCTCATTATTTTGATGTCCCAGGCGGTACAAAAATAAAACGTCACCAAAAGCTGTATTGTTAGTACTTGTCTGTGCATACATTGAACAGCAAATACAAATAGAAATAACTTTTACTTGTGTTCTAGGGTTTGTCTGAATAATCCATGTAATAAAAGGGAACAAAGACAGAAAAGTCACATCACAAATTAATACATGCTTCTTTATTTATATAACCATATTTTAGTGTCAAGACAAGCAATTTGGAGGCTGTTTAAACTACACATGGCTGGCTGGCATTTTTGCGCCCCAAGTTTAAAATAAACTTGTCTCCTTTCTGGGAAGAGCTAACCCTCCCAGGAGGGAGTTAATTCATAGAGCTGAAGTACTTCAGCTGCATTGGGAGGCAAGGAGTCTCCTCTGCTACGAACCCGAAGGAACAGGACTGTCTGTTCCTTTGCTTTCGGTTTTAGCAGAGACTTCCTGCCTCTCACTGCAGCTGAAGCATTTTAGCTCCGTGAATTAACCCCCTCCTGTGCCAGTTAACATAACAAAAGCATGGGCAGGTTGTGCCCCATCGATGTCCCCTCCCTCCCCCTCCAGCCATACCGAGTTCTCCAAGAAGACTTGCGACCACGCAGGGAACAAAGGTAAGATTAGAGTGGAGGGCGCGCCCCCCTAGGATGGTGTTGCGCCCCCCCCCAGGGGGGCGCGCCCCACAGTTTGAAGAACTCTGCCCTAGGGTGAGATATTAAAGGGTGGGGTAACTGCTGCTGAGCGACTTGAAACCTCGTACAGCCCGGGCTTGAAAGTGAAAGGCCCAAGGCTGTTTTTAATGGATGCTCTTGAATAAGGTGGAGAAATTAAAGTGATGTCACAGTGCTTTGAGGAAAGACCAAGGCTGTGCATGGGTGAGTCCCTCCTAGTGCTGAATCAGGCGCATCCTCACGAAGGGTGGAATGCTGTGCAAAAATGTCTATTAATATAAACTTTGCTTTAATTTACTTAACCTCTTATACTACGAAGCGATGAAAGGAAAGGGGCGGAGCCCCTGCACCTGTATACAAGATCTGCTGCTGTAGGAAATCCTCTCACTGTACAAAGTTTCGGCTAACAGTATCTACATCTTGTGAGGTACAATAAAACAGTATCTGCATACTCGAAAAAGCATCTCAGTCATAGATTAACAAGTTTGGGCATCTGAATGTGAGTTAGTGTCACAAACTTGTCTGACTACATATCTTTGAGTCGGGGTTGATGAGGAGGTCACCTTGAGTAAATTTGACAGCAATGTTACGAGTTCATTAGATCTTCTGAAAATAATATGGTAGTCATTGATATGATTTTCATTGATATTCTCTCTATTGTGTGTACAGTTATCAAAGCAAACATCAGTGATTTCTTTACTGATATTGACATAGTTATGAGTGATATTGATGTAGTTATGAGTTAGATCATGGCACACATTGGCTTTGTTTCTACTGCTAATTACATTGTTATGCGTGCATGGATTATGGCATACATTGACTTTGCTACTGTCGGTATAGACACTGTTCTGCGGGCACAGATTATGGCATACATTGACATTGCATTTATGAGTATTGACATTGTTATGTGGGTGCAGGTTATGGTATATGTTGAATTTGCATTTATTGGTATTGTCGTTGTTGGGCCTGCACATATCATGGTATTTATTGACATCGTATTCACCCTTTCCAAAAAATAGGAGAGGAGTTTTAAATTTGCAAGCACTCTTAAATGTCAATTTGGCCTACCAGTAAAGCCGCACACAAAGGTTCTACAGAAGCAGGCCTGAGACATGTTTGAAGGGATAGTTGTCTATATGAGTGCCTTTTTTCTGTTAGTGTCTCAGTAGATATCTGAATGAGTGTCTCAGTCCCTTTTTGGTTGTGTCTTTGGCTATGTTGCTATATGACCACATCTCTTAGTGTCTCTATGGCCCTTTAAATGTATATCTAAGGGGCTACATGGATTGCTTACTGGCTGTGTTCATGATTATTAGTGTATGCAACTGGGTGCGTAGAGCTGCCTCCAGTAAGCCTAGATATATTTAATGTATATCTATATCTGAGTGGATGGCTAGGTGCTATTGTGAGTGTGTAACTGGGTGTATTAGCGGCTCTTTCCTTTTGGAGATAGGTATGTGAGTTCCAGTGTGACTGTGAGATTGGATGTATAACTGTGCATAGGGGTCTGAACTTGCAGTTGTCATTGACTCAAACTTTAAAGAATATGTTTTAGTTTTTAAGTACATAGCTCACTTCCTATGGCCTATCTTCTGTTGATTATATTTGGTGAGTTATATGTAATAGAAGAGGAGTTTAAGCTTGGCAAGCAGTCTTAAATGTTTTTTTGCTACACTAATAATCATGCAGACATAGGTTCTACAGAAGGAGGTCTGAGACATGTTTGAGGGGCAGTTCAACTATATGACTGAATACAGAACTATATTTGTTACTGTCTGCTTAAGAATTAAAATACTTATATGTCACACAGTTTAGATGCATATATCAGTTACTGTTCAATTTATTGAGTAGTACTCTAAACATTTTTCTTCATTGGTAATGAACACTTTCATCCCTTTCTAAGTTATGTTAAAGGACATGTAACTCACTATATTTAAGCATACATTATCAATCTGCTTCTTATTAAGATTCCTGTGATTTTGTTTTCCGAATCTTCAAATTTTTACACAAGTAACAGCAATTTGTCCCTCTGGTTTCCCAAAGATACTGATGTGGTTAGCAATTGTAAACGTTTCCTTTATTTTTTCCTGTTATTACTCCAATTACTATTGGTCCTTTTTTAACCCTTTACTAGTCTCCTGATAAGAATCCCAATCTGGTATCGTCTGTTAATGGATTCGCAACCCTGTTGCGATGGCCAGTGCAGTCTCCCGTGTAACTTCGCAACGGATTCGCAAATCCAAATGGGAGTCCGGTAGATGATTTGCATTGATAGTGCTGTTATTTTTCAAATTACATTTCGAATCCTATCACACAACTGAATCAGAACATTTCTCAAAACGTCCTATCTCTAAGCTACTATAGTTTACAGATTCAAAGTTGAGTGTATTTTGAATCCTTGGCTCTACACTGCTTTACCTCAGTTGCCATAGCAACCTGGTTTGAAACACTCTACTGTACCAGTAAGTTAGAATTTCACAGTACTTTCTAATAGGAGCATGCCAGTTTCATGTTCAACTGTAGCAGGTGCTGTTGACCATTTGAAAAGGTAAGTATATCCATAATAGTACACACCTTCTTAAATATAAGCAGAGCCAATCACAGATGTACTTACTTTACCTATTTAATCACTACCTAATTTTAGCTACTTATTTACACTTTCCAATCAAAAATTAACTTTTCTTAAACCATGCCCACTACTCCATGTTAGCGGTCTTTTTTTCTATTAACTTTCACATTCAGCTGCAGCCTCATCCTGTGTGCTACTGCTCTCTCCTTCAATATAATTGCAGTGTGGATTGTGGGTCTCAGCTATGTTTTTTGGGACAGACAGTTTGCTAGAAAGAATGAAATTGACAGGGACCTGGGTTTACCAAATGTGGACATTATTTGCATAGGGTATAGAGGGTTAAAGTTGCACCAAGTGCTGTCTGTGGTTGAGAGCATTGCACTGTGGTGGCAATGACCTAGGCACCCCTACTTGAGTAGGATTGGAAATCGCAATGATGGAGACCTTTGGCCAGTTAATGGCACTTTTACCTTGCACTGCCTTGGTGTACTCTAACATTTGCCGATGCAGAAATGGAAATGGCCAGACTAATTCTGACCACAAATAGACAAAGCCAGGAAACATGCTAATAAAACTATTTCTACATTCCTTAGAGACCAGAAGAACATGCACATCAACATGGAGCATATATATATAGAAGTGATGGAGTACATTTCTGTGAGAGAGGCATCAGGATATTCCTCAACAAATTTAAAGACTGCATCCTGTTTTATGTGTAGTAATCATTTACACACACTAAACACAAAGGCTCTTTTAAGAGCCTCCCTATTATTAAACAATAAATACAATTCATATTAATTCCTTTCTTAAAAAATATTTTTGGGCGTCTGGACTCCGTCACAGATCCACAAAACAAAAGCACAAATTCAATGCACAATAACACATTTAAGATTTATAACTCTCATTTTGACAATACCTCTTTAAGTAGTTTTGTGAGTGTCTAAATGTGTGGGTAAGTGGACACACAAGTCTGTTGGTGGGTCTGAGAGTATGTACATCACTTTTTGAGTGGGTGTGTGGGTAGAGGCATGAGTGTCTCAATGGCTTTCACTGTGGGCGTATCAGTGTTTGAGTTAGTGTCAGAGTTGGCACATAAGTGTCTAATGAGACTGTCACTGGATGTATCTGTTTCCAAGTCAGTTACTGAGTGCATGCATAAGTATCTAATGAGGTCTATCAGTGGCTGCATGAGCTTCTGATTGGGTCAGTGAGTGGGTGTGAATATCTGAGTGAGTTTTTGAATGGGTGTGTAATTCTCTGAGTATGTCTATTACCGGATGTCTATGTGTCTGAGTGACTCCGGAAGTAACTGGGGGACTCTCTGTGGCTCTCTCAGTAAGTGCATGAATCAAGTAAATCTGTGAATGGGTTCATGAGTCTCTGACTAAATCTCTTAGTGGGCACATAACTGTGTGAGTCAGTGCATAGGCCTCCACTCCAAGTGGGTCAATTACTTGGTGCATGAGTCTCTGATTGGGTCTGTGAGTGGGTGAATGAATGTTTGAATGGATCTCTCAGTGGGTGCATGAATTACTGAGTATGTGTGACTGGAGTCATACGTGTCTCAGTGGCTCTGTAACTGGGTGTGTCATAAAGTTAGGATTTTGTCTCAGTTAAACTTAAGTTTGTCTTAAGTTTAACTTAAGACCAAAACATAAGATTAACTGAGACAAAATACTAACTTTGGTACTCCTAAATGCCTTCTGTGAATACCGAAAGTCGTAAAGTTAGGATTTTGTGTCAGATTACTATTGTGAATCTGGCACATAGTTACTATGGAAACATAGAAAAAAGAGTGTGGGGGAAGGGAACAGAAGAGACTTTAGTGTGAAATGTATAAGCAAACTGGTGTACATACATTGCTCAATAGGGGTGTATGTCCTTGGCAATATTTAACAAAATAAAATATAAATGAACAGCATGAACAGCAGATTGTTAAATGCTTTTAAGGGCTGTCGTGTGGATCAGGAGATGCACTGCAGACCACGGGATGGGGGAATGCTGAGCCCTGCTGTGGATTTGCAGATTTGCAAAAACCAACTAAATTGGGCTTCCTTGTAGGAAACAAGGGAAAGTGTAAGAAAATGGTGATCATATAGAAGTGGTGTAACAAAAGTAAAAGCTGAAAGGAGGTCTGTGGTCTGCTAAGTACAGCAGTCTGAGTGAAAGCACAGTTGGAAGGGTAGCCGTTATTGGTACTTTTGCGAGTGTGGAGGAGAATTGCCATATTATTGACTTGAGATTTGCAGTGAAACATATATTAAAATAAAATTCAGGCAATAGCAAAGACATTTTACAGGTATGTTAATTGGGTTACACTAAAAAAAAGAATATTTGAGAAAAAAGCCTGTGATAGTGTATAAGCTGAAGGATAATCTGTGGCTTGTAGGCATCACAGTAAAAGGCAAAATAGAAGGGAGTTTAGATGGGAACATCAACTAAAAATATAGTGAGCAGCAATGGAGAACGAGGAATTGCTGTCCTGAAAATATAATTATTTTATAAGGCCAAGTTGAAGGAATGTGTTTGAAATTGGATGCAGGTGGCTGCTTATATTATGTAATTTAATAGTATGTGATATGCACCCATCCACAGAGTCAGGCAGGCACTTACACACTCAGTTACACTCACACAAAACAATTTATGTATCCACCAATCAGATAACCAGACCGTGACCAACACACTCAGTCACACACCTATAAAATCATTCACACACCCATTTACTCGCCTATATATCCACTAACATAGTCAATCACTTACCCATACATGCACAGTCACACCCACTCACACACCTATTCAGCCATTGATGTACCCAGCACTCAGTCAGTTACACATGCCCTTATACACCCATATACATAGTTCTGCACCCAGTCACCCACCCATACAGCTACGCCCAAATCTATTTACAAAACATTCAGTCACGCACACACCCAGTCAGACAGCGATAGATGCACTTACACATCCATTCACACACCCACACAGCACTTCTGTATCCACCACCAACAGAGTCATTTGCTCATACAGTTACACACCCAAACACCTGCTAACACAACCAGTTACAAATCCATACAGCTACTTACATACCCATTAAAACACACATACAGTTACTAACACACCCAGTCAGCTACCTACATCTCAAGTGACACACCCAATTGAGACACTGATACATTCAATCATATATCAACTCAATCACTTACGCACCCAGTCACTCACCTGTACAACCACTCATATACCCATTTATACACCCATACTTATGTAGCTATTCACTTGCTTATGGTATGTAATTTAATAGTATTTAATGTAAAGTTACATTTATTCTATATTTGCTTTTCAGGTGTCTTGTGTTTACACATAGAGGATGTGCCAGGTGAAGACTTCTTCACCAAACCTCTTGAAAGTTTTTTGCTTCCTATAGTACATTGGACAATTTTTGCAAGAACTTTTTCTCTTGAAGGAATGGAGAAATATTTTTACGCATCGGAGGACTTCTTTGGCGGTATAAAGTGTTCTTCTTCGTCCAGGTCTTCTCCTCTTTTACCTTGAGCGGAAGACATCCTGACTTTAAACCTCTGTACTATCGAAGAAAATCCAAAATAAAAAGGAAGGAGCTGTGGTTTTCAGCCTGTCTCCCGGGAGATGTGAAAACCCAAATAAGTGTTTTAGAGTATGTATTGCTATGTGCATGGGTGGAGACTAACTGTATCCAATTAGAATGTAAGGTTTTGCTATGAGTCCTGTGGAGGCCCATTGTTGTTTTCCCTATGTTAGCATGGGCACATTGCAGACTGTCCTTTGCCTTGTGCATGTTACTCTACAGATATGTTTTGCTTTGTGCTAGAATGTTCTTTCACACAGAACACGCTGTTGTTTTTGCATTCTGTTCTTTCCTGGGATATAGTCTAAACATGTAGACAAGGTTGACCAACAAAACCCATTGGTATTCTGTTCTGGTCAGGCCCTAGCACCTAGACAAAATACACAAAAGCAGCTGTTGTTTGAGAACGCGTACTTCTTGTCATAGGGGTAATGCACACTTGGAGAGAGGGAAAAAATTGTGATATCGCTTGGGTTCACAATAGTGAAAATAAACATTTTAAACGTTTCTTGTGTCTCTGTCAGAACTTATTGCGGACTAGTACAAGTGTGAGTGCGAAAGAGAGTGTCCTGTCACCGTGATTCCTGAGAGGGTCGGGAGTGTTGTGTTCTGGGGTGTCTAAGCACTTGCTCCTCTTTGAGTGTGCAGGGGAGCAAGTTAGACACTATAGCTAGTCGGTCCCGGGCTCATGGGTACTCAGGTGGTAGGATGACAAAGTCCCTGCACACTGAAGTTCCATGATTCCAAGCATAGTTCTGTGATTCTGCAGAATCCCTGCAACATGGCACAGCCAACGTTTGTTCTGGTACTTATTCATGGGACCAATGAGTAGCGCTTGTGCTTGTCCACAATACCCTCCGCCACTTTCTGGAGACGTCCATAGTCAGAGGGCTTTGCCTCCTCAGTTTTAGGGTACACCTATTGCTGCAGGTTTTTGAAGCTTGAAGTTTAAATGGTTTGTAACCCATTTTGTGCTACCGTTTGTTGCCATTATCTTTCCGTTATGGCGCAGCCGATTCCAATTCTGGCTCATTGGCGTGCTGCGCTTACTCAACATTTGTTGCAACATGGGGAATCCAATGCGGGGTCTCCTGTTGTTTTTGTAGTCGAAGTGGATCCTGTATATCGTTTCTAAGTTTTCATTCCTGCTGTGGATGCGAATGATCATCCTTTCCATAGATATAGTCCTGTCACTGTACCAGCAGCTTAGCATCCTAATGCGTTTATTGAGGTTTCTCTTACGGCCTGGGATAACCAAATTTGGTTTAATGGCACCCTACTCCAGCCATTTGGACAGTTTTGGCCAGCTTTACTCCGCATCATAATTATCTTAATACAAATTTTAAGCGGCGCCACCTGGGGCTGGGGCTCTGGTGCAGCCTGCTCGAGGTGTAGGTCTTGTGATTAGCCCCATTATTATTAATTCATTGATGGGCAAACATCCTCCGAATCTTGAGGACTTGCCGTTTCGGATTGCTCAGAAAAATTAATAACTTGATGCAGTTTTCCCTCTTACTGGCCCTGTTGAAAAGCACAGGATCCTTACTAGACTCTTGCCTATTCGTCTGACTCCTCCTTTAGCCAACTGCAGCACCTGGGGGACGGTGTTTACCTCAGTGTATGCACTTTGTTATGGCACCCCCTCCATGAGCATTCTTCTGAGCGTTCTTAAACAAGTACATGATGAACTTGGGGCAGGTCCTGCCCTAGATCTGCGGATGAAATCACTGGGTATTTTTCTTGTAGTCTCTGGAATGATTCTTTCTAATGTTAAAGGTGAAGCAGCAGCTTTAATGGCTCGGCAAGGCCTTTTGGCGGTGCCTGACCTTGATCGCGAATGTCAGTTACCGATTATTATTGCTGATGTTTATACGTCCTTGGGACGCAATAGTTTGGTGGTTAGACGTTCTCCTCAGTCACAGGATAAGCCCCCTTCTGCTAAGCAAGAACACCCAGTCTTTCCTCAAAAGACTTGGGACACAAATAAACAGTAACAGAGGCCTAAGTCTTGTGATGGTTCACCATCACTGAACCTTTTTGAACATAGATATGATTTGTGTGATCGCTCTAAGATGAAAACTCCTGAGAGGTTTCAGGTTCCTGATCCTCATTCTCCTCATTCCTTTTCAGGAATCATCGGATCAAAGGTACGATAGAAGAAGGTGGCAAGATCACAGACATGGCAAGTATATGCAACATTACTGGGACCCGCATCGCTCTTTTGACGTGAAGGCCAAGAGAGAGGAACCACCTCCGTATAGAGCCCTGTTCCAGACAAATTTATCAAGTTGACATTCAAATTGAAGGTGTTAGACCCGGCCCTCGTAACCTAGCCAGACCTGACCCCTGCACCTCACACCAGCCCCCGAGCTACGGCCTAGCCGATCCTTCCCACCAGAACACACACACCCGACCCGGACTTCCCCGTCCGTGGCCTTCCTCCTTTCGGCCACACCGGGCCCGCGTGCCCACTTCATGCACCAAGATGGCCGCCCGGCCCCAGCGCGACCCTGGCCTAGCGGCGCCACTCCGCTCCCCTTGGGATGAGAAAGGGAGGAGCAGTTTTCATCACACCTCTGCGCTTCCCTGGGAAGGTGGGTTTCGATCGACCCGCCGGCCTCCCCGAGGGCTGGCTCCACGCCTGCTGGGTGTCTGGGACTCCTCCCGACCCGGCCCTGAAAGGATCAAAGGACAATGGCAGGAAACCCCAACAAGCGACCCCCAGGTGACAAGACCCCTGCCTGCACAGACTCCAGACATCAAAGAGGAGTCGCCCTATAACAAGGGGTGCTCTGGGACTGTCCGGTAGATTCGCCTTGGAAACACCTGAGCCCTGCTGAGTGACTCGCGGCTCCCTGAAGATCGTAAGACCTCCGAACTTGTGCTTGAGCCCTGCTGAGTGACTCGCGGCTCCCTGAAGATCGTAAGACCTCTGAACTTGTGCTTGAGCCCTGCTGAGTGACTCGCGGCTCCCTGAAGATCGTAAGACCTCCGAACTTGTACCTGAGCCCTGCTGAGTGACTCGTGGCTCCCACAGATTCTCTTGGTTCCGCCGGACCCCACGACGACAAGCGTATCCCCCAGCTCGAGGATTGTGAGCTGTGCGCCGGTTACGCTCCTGCATCTGATCCCTATCCCCAAAGACTGTCCCGCTACCTCCTACCCCCCTCCAAGACTTTGTGAGCCCGCACTCCACTTGTATATATTTGCCTTACTGATCATAAAGATCCTACAACTCCGATCTGATAAAGATTTAGGCTTAAGAACTCTCGGTGTGGTGTCTCTTTGTCGTGTGGTGCCGAGTGTACGATCCTAGCTACGAGATTTCTCCCCTGAGGAGTCTCCCGCCAGTGCCCGGCTACGATACCTCGAGGGTGGGTCTCAGGACAGTCAGGGCCCCCTCCGGGCCCCTCTGAGGTCGCCTTCTAACAGAAGGTAACATTAAGGGCACCATAAATGCTGTTTTTTGGGACAACTTAACGTTTTATTGGCGGAGGTCGATTGGCCTCCTCCCTTTGTGTTTGCTTGGAGAGGATGTGATAATTCCCTCCTTTTGCAATACACCCCTGATGAGACTATACATGCCTATGTCTCAGAATGGGCTCTTGCCTTAGCTCCTGCCTTATACAGCAGCCAAGCTGGTCGGGATAAGGATTCTCCCACCGATGTTGCGCCTATTCAATCTGTTCCACAACCACAGCCACAACATCCAGTTATCTGTGATGCAAAAGTATCCGTTAAAGAGATTCTGATTCAACTGGAGTATTGAACCCAGTGTCTCTGTGATGAATAACCCTCTTTTTCTGGTTTTGAAACTTGATGTCTCATATCGCATTGTTTTAGATTATAGACATCTGATTAGTCATACCCTAATGTATGCAGTGTGAAACACGCATATAACAATATCAATATTATTGAACGTACATTTTTTTAAACTACCTTGGATATTTCCAATGCCTTTTTTAGTCGCATCCTGATTCCTGAGAGCTAGGACTTGACCGCATTCATCCCCCTTGGCAATCAGAGACACTATGTGAGATTGCCTATTGGGTATGTGAATAGCCCGGTGTTTTTGCGGCCCGTATTGTGTTGCTTTTAAATGAAATTGATCCTGATGCCTTTTCTTATGTCGATGACATATACCTGACAGGCGATTAATTGAATCCCCATCTGGAGCGAGTGGATCGCATCATTACACAGTTTGCAGCTCTGGGCTACAAATTCAATTTTTTTCGAAATCACATGTTGAGTTTCTATCAGTTCTCTTTCTTGGTTATGAATTGAGCAATGAGGGAAGGGGTTTGGACCGCCATTTTTTTGAGAAGTGTGCTCAATTGCAACCTCCGTCTACCCTCAAGAATTGGCAGTCGCTGCTTTGTTTTTAAAAATTTGGCAGGACTTACATTCCTCATTATGCTCAGTGCCTCTTTATGCTTTGAAACACCCTTCTTTTTCTGCTTCCTCTTGGCTTCTGGAATGGATATGTGACATTAGAACGCATGCCATTTGATCGCATGCCGTTGCAACGCCAAACTGTACCCAAACTTTCTGTCGGGGAAGCGCTGGAAGTTGGAATAGATTACATTTCTGTCCCAACTCCAGTGTGTGCAACAGTAGGGAAGGTGTTGGAGTTAAATCCAACACCTTTTACCCACTGCTGCACACCGTCTTTTGTTGCAACGGCATGCAATGTAACAGCATGCGTTGTAACGGTTGCTTTGTAAAGGCTGCTTCTCTTCTGGAACATACCGCTATGCTGCATGCTTTGCAGTCTGATTTGCTTGCAACGCAGTATTTACAAACTAGATTGAATACTACAAATTTGGTCTTTCAAATTATTCCCAGAGTGATCGGTTTCACTTATGTGACTTTTAATGAGGGTGACATAGTCCCAAGCGCATATAAATCACACATCTATACACCTGAAGAATTGCGTTTCTCTGTGACTTAAAAAATTCTGACAGCTTTACAGAGGACCGTTCTGAAAGAACGCCCTCTTGCACAAGGTAAGCACATTTTTATTTTTTCTCCTGTGACCACACTGGAGGCAGTCACAAAGGCTAGTGTCGCTAATTCTAAAGCTCTTCATCCCCGTTGGATTCAAAGGACTAAATCACTGATGTTGGCTGATGTTAGTTTTGTTTTTGACCCCTCTTCATAAACACAAGAAATTCTTCAGTATGAACATATTCACCTTATTCCTTCTTCCATTCTTCCATTGGATGAGTTCCAATGTCTCATTTACACTGATGGTTCGGCTCAATGAGCCATTGGTTCTAAGCAGGCTTATTCAGCTGCTTGCGCGATTGTGGTAGGTACCTTGAAAAATGTAGTTTTTGCATCTACCTTGGTGCAAATGCACTCTTATTCGTTCTTGAATATACTGACCCTAAGTTACCCACCCGTATTGTACGTAATTCTTTTTACTGTGTACAGTCTTTCGATGACAACTTTTTTGGGGGGTACAGAATGATTTACATGATTCTAAAGTTAGCACAATCAAGCACAAAATGTTTGGGGTTTGGGCAGCTGCCCGTAAGGCACACTTACCTCTTGCACATGTTGTCAATACGTTAGGACATCAACGTGAGGGAGCGCACAATGTTGGTAATTCATTGTCTGATGATGCAGCCAACTCTGCAGTAGCCACAGTATGAGTAGTGACCGTTACTCTTTCCATGACTAAAATTGACGATTACATTTTGACAGCGATTGCCGCAAATAAGGAGGGCACCCAGTTTCCACAGAGTTTCCCTTCACGTTATCAGTTAACTACTGACTAAGTTCCCTCTGTTTCAATTCCTACCTTTGGTGATCACATGATTCTCAACCTTGACCGCAGACAGTCTCTCAATGTGGCTGCTCATGAAGGCAGGGCTTCTTCTCACGCAGGAGTTACAGCTACTGTTTCTCTTTTACAACAACCTTATTGGTAGCGCGGGTTATAACTGCAAACCAGCAAAGATATCCTTTTTTTGTGATGTATGTAAAAAAATTAAGAATTCACCTGTGTCGCATCCACCATAGACTCAGCTGGTTATTTCTAATCATCCTTTTGACTGTATTTACCTTGATAATTGTAGTCTCTTATCATCAGACACTGCTTTCAAATTTATTTTGGTTGCAGTGAATTCTGGAACCAGGTTCCTCTGGGTTTGGCCACAGCGCTCTGCTGATGCTCGCACTGTTATAAAAGATTTGCATGTGTTTGTCAGGACATATGCCTGTGGCACTTTCTATTCAAACCAAGGTCCGGCTTTTGCCTCTAAGGCTTATCATAATTTGATGAAGTCCTTGAGAGTGCTGGTGCATTTCTCATCTCCATATAGGCCTAAGGGCAATTCAGTTGTGGAGCCAATGAACCGTGACTTAAAGCAATCTTTAAGAGCAAGGGCATTATGTACGGTCCTTGGCTGGTTAACTCATCTTAATGGGGTTCAATGTGCTCTCAACAATCTCCCAACAAGATCTCTAGGTAGGTGAAGCCTGTACAAAATGCTCTTTGGTATCAAGATCTTTGTTCCAGACCTTCAAGGTCTAGACGTTGTGGGGACTGCCAAAACCTTTGGCATTGATAACCACTGTGCTGTCTTACAGGCTCCACAAAAGTGTTGTGATACACTAGCAAAGTCTCATGTGCTCTCAACTTTGCCAGAAGAAACAGCAGTTCTGATTCCGGTTTCCGTCTGGCTCCCTAAATGTGGTGATCCGGTTTGTGAAAAGGTGGCGATCAATAAAGAATTTGGTCCCTTCTACCGTGTTCCTGTTCCAGTGATCGGTCTCCTGGATACCTGAACTCTGATTCTACCTCCTATGCCAGGATCCAGGAATAATCGCTTTATTTCAATTGACCATGTCAGGCTACACCATATGGCTGACACTGAATACTATGCCTTGAGGTGGCCATGGACGGGAATTCCCTGTACAGCCTGTGTGTTCCGTTCTTTCTGATTCTCCTAAGCTGTAGGAGGGGGATGTCGAGTATTCCCGTGAGCTGATATCTGTTTTACCTTTAACACCCTCCACATTGGAAATGTTTTATTCTGATCCACCCCTTAAGAACCCTGCGGGACTGCAAGCCTCAAGTTTACCTCCAAATCACAGCCTCCGTTATTTCAGCTGAGTTCTTCTGGATACTATATTGATCAAGATATTTTTTTTTTCAGACTCTTCTTCATTGTCTTCAGTATTATCCCCATCACCAGTGAGGATTTGTGTATTTAGAGCCTGATTGAAATGTACCTATTTAGTTCCACCATAGACGTATATCTGGAAATTTGTTTCTATGGTATTTTTGTTCATATGGATTGGATTTGAGACAGTTTTTCCCTACTAACCTCCCAGAACGTTATGCTGCAGAACTTGTTGAGGGGGTATTGGCTCCACATTCATCTACGCATAAAATGAAAAGAGACCAATCACTAAGTAGCATTGCTAGTGCTTGTTTTATTCTTCCTGCAGATAACATCTAGCTATCCACTGCTACAACAATAAGCACACTTCATCTGCAAGGGAGATAAATCAGTCATATGTAGTTATAACAGTAGAGTTTTGCACTTGCCCTATTGTTGCAGCAGAGGAGACAGCACAGAATTTAGAAATAAATTGTTTTTTACTTTTTTCGCCTAATTTATTTGTGCAGTTTTTTTAGGCAGCTGCTGATCCGGTCATCTAACTTGAAAAGGTTATGTTAGGTCACAATAATTACGATTTCTATTTTTTCCATTTCATTTAGTACAAACTCAACCCTAAGGTATTTCCTATCCCTTAACATGAGCATCAGCTCCATTACACAAGTGCACATTAGTTGAACTTTTTTTTAAGCACGGGGTGACTGAGTGATTTGCCCAGAATCACAGGATGTTGATCCCAAGACTAACTTGGCTCCCCAGTTCTATAGTCATTACACCACATATTTATTTATATTTACAAACTTTACAACATTTTGTGTGGCACAGTATAGAGATAAAAACATCCTGTTTCAAGCGTGTCTTTCTTTACTAAACTAAGACTTTCAGAATACAGGTTTGTACATTTCTCACCAGGCATACCTGTTCTTATCAATTGCATTTATACCTGTAGGACAAATGTTCCGGGCCTTTTCTGCTTCACAAGTGAAACTCTTCTCAACATGATGTGATACTTGTACTGTCTGGCTGTTACTTATGAAATATCAGCTCCCACATATATTTCCCTAAGTTGTTTCTCGTGTTGGCAGCTCGTAGGGCAGGATCGGATCTCGGTTTCCCTTAAATGTGGTACTAAGTATGAACGGGCTCATCCCAGCATAAATACACTGCATCTAGCATGACTTGACAACGCAGACTGACAAAATAGCTTTGTCTGTGGCATCTTTTGCATGCTTTCTAAACCCACCCTTTAACATCTTGTCAAAGGCTGGGGTGCGGCCAGTAAATCTTCTTGGCTGCACCTCACCCTAGGGTGAGATATTAAAGGGTGGGGTAACTGCTGCTGAGTGACTTGAAACCTCATACAGCCCGGGCTTGAAAATGAAAAGCCCAAGGCTGTTTTTAGGTCTCGCCTGAGCCAGCGCATATGCAGCACTGGCGAGACATTTAGTAACTGGGTTTTAAAAGTGCTACCCAGAGGCTTTTTCCAGCCACCAGCTTGCTGTTACATGCACAAGCGCGCACGACTTGCACAGCTGCCATCTGGCATTCTGTAATGGCTCATTAAGCCTTACAGTGCGCGTGTGAATCCCCACCCCCCTCCCTACTCCCACTCCCTACCTTCTCCCTCCTTGTCAGCTGCATTGCTTTCACTTTCCCGCCGCGCGTGATTCCCCTCCCACCCTCCTCCCACTCCCTCCTCGTCAGCTTCATTGCTTTCACTTTTGCACCGTCTTGCTCGCGATCCCTACTCTCCTTCCTCCTTCCACCCCATTCCACCTTCCCTGTTATCGCTTCCCTCGTTATCCATTCCTCTAGTCGTTTCCTTCCTCCGTTTTGTTTCCTGTCTCTTCTCCCTCTGTCTTTCCCGTCCCTTTGTCTCCTTCCTCCCGGTTCCCACTTCACTCGTTATTCTCTCCTCTCCCTTCTTTGCGACTTTTCTTTCCTTTCTCACTATTCTCTTTTTCTTACCTCCCATCCCCTCCCCTCCCCTTTGTAGGCATCTACTCACATCACAGACGCTACACACTGCTTTTTCAACCGAAAAATATACCAGTTCTGGTCCCTTCTTAGTAAGCATTTTTAAGTTACATACAGCCTTGGATGTGGTGCTTGTGGGGGTGTGGGGGGCTCTTCGCGTTTATCTTTCAACAACGACACAACGGGCTTTGTTGTGTGAAGACAGCAGCTCTTTACCAACACCCTGCCGGCACCCTCACTCTATGAATAATAATAACCGCTGCTTGAAGCTGCTGCGTCATCAAACAGTTTTATCTTTCATCTCGGACATTGTTTTTTTGGGGTGAAATTAAGTAGATCCATATTTTATTTATCTGTGTTTTTTGGATTTTTTTATTTTGTAAGCACACAATTAGTTATACTTCTTCGAATGAGCATTTTTTTTTAAATTGACCTCCATATTATAAAAAAACAATAATATAGTAATGATATCAATAATAATAATAACAATAATGGTCCGTCAGAAGCTGTTTTTCAAAGCTGGGCTTGATGCCGGGATCACTAAGATTAGTGACCTGAACATAGGATGCCGTGAGACCCGCCGCAGAGATGACTGGCTTTCCTAGCCTCCATTTCCCAATCCCGCGGCCGCCATTACAGCCCTGTGAGAAAGGAAGCAGACAGACGTCCCTCAATGTTATTGGATTAGCTCTCAATGTCAGTGTTTATGGCAAATTTGCGTTGTCACGAAAGCCTGCAGACCTCCCTACAGTGACTGTTGCCTTTATGATAACGGGCACCCACGTGATCAGCCGCCGGGCCTGGCTGCGTCCTTCCTTTGAATCTTTTTGAAGTTCAGTAGCCAGCTTGCCGCTGCAACCCTTCAAAACCTTCACATGGCTCTCAAGTTACCATATGTTGCATCTTGTCAACTTTCACCGACCCGAAAGCAATAGCATTGCATTGGCCAAGTTTTAAAGACCGCTAATTAGGGTAATGCTAGCACCATTGGAAATTATTCACAGGACATTGGTCCGATTATGTTATCACGGGAAATCCGGTTAAGTGGCCACTTTGCTTCTAATCCAAACTGCATCATAATATCTTCCATGATGTAAGGAAACTTACTTTGAGGACTGTAGACAATTTGATTCTTACTGACACATCTAGTTTTCAGCAGACCTACAAGTCTATGCAGCAATGTCTGTCAGTAATGTCAGCATTTTCCCCATTGACTTCTGTTGAAGTGCAGACAATTTTTCGCTGGAGACAGCTCAAAAATATACTCACCAAGAACAGTAGGGTTCACAAAAAAGCTGCTGCCTAAGCCCTAAATGATTCGCTTGGCAGGATGCAGTTGAAAGGCCTTCTTGTATAGTGGTGGGTCTTTTTGTCCATGACATGATGTTGGTAATGGGATGGAGTGGCATTGATTAAGCATACCTCTCAACTTGCCTGCCTTTGGGAGGTGTTGCATGCTTTTAACCTCTTTCAACATAAGCCCTTTTCTCCCACCGTGGTAGCGGCAAGTAGGGAAGGCTTCTGATTTTATGCAGTCATGTAATTGCTTTAAGCACCTGTCTTCTTCCTTACTCCGACTCATTGACTTGCGGCGAATCCAATAAGCATTGGCATAGCCAATAGGTCTCGCCTTTGGGACCTTCTAAGTGTTTAGCCATGCAACAGTTGATGTTGTTGCACCAAGGATATTGTGCTGCATAACTAAATACTTCTAAGGTCCCAAAAGCGAGACCTATTGGCTATACCAATGCTTGTTAATGGATGCTCTTGAAGAAGGTGGAAAAATTAAATTGATGTCACAGTGCTTTGAGGAAAGACCAAGGCTGTGCATGGGTGAGTCCCTCCTAGTGCTGAATCAGGCGCATCCTCAGGAAGGGTGGAATGCTGTGCAAAAATGTCCATTAATATAACCTCTGCTTTAATTGTGTTTATTTACTAGGGGTGGGCGGAATTTTCGTAGTCGCGCTATGCTAAGCTAGGTGAAACGGTAAAAAAATCTCAGCGAGCACGCAGAGTTCCACGAACACGCGAAATTGCTTGTTCCACCCATTCGCGATGCTTTTTTCTTGTGTGCGAATGCTGTTTGCGTGCATGGGGAAAACTATCTTGTGAACACGCATTTTGAAAGCGCGAACAAGCAAATAATTCTGCGAAGCTGAAGATGGCCCAATTTTTGGCAATTCCGCTTTCTCCCCAGAACGCAAAATTTCCCAAATTCCGCGAGCGGACCGGAATTTCCAGCCTAGGCCTATTATTTACTTCACCTTTTATATCACGAAGCGATGAAAGGAAAGGGGCGGAGCCCCTTCACCTGTACACAGGGTCTGCGGCTGGAGGAAAATCTCTCACTGTACAAAGTTTCGGCTGACAATTTATACATCTTGTGAGGTACAATAAAACAATATCTGCATACTTGAAAATGCATCTCAGTCATAAATTAAAATGTTTGGGCATGTGAGTGTGAGTTAGTGTCACAAACTTGTCTGACCACATATCTTTGAGTCGGGGTTGAGGAGGATGTCACCTGAGTGAATTTGACAGCAATGATACGAGTTCATTAGATCTTGTGAAAATAATATGGGTTTTGCAAATATGCTGTGTACTCCAAATGTGGACTTCGACTATACATTTATAGGCAGAGGTTTTCAATCTATTATAGATTTTATTATCGTCCCCAATCGTTACGCTATGTGGCTGGAGAATTTTAAAATCCACTCCAACGCCATGAGTGATCATCTTCCCCTTAGCATTAATATAGTTCTACCTGAAAAGGGGTCCCAGTTGATATACAGTAGAATGCGTTGGACCCAAAATATTGCTGTGTCCCGACAGAATGGTTATGCCCTGCGCTGGGATAGGAAAAACCCAGAGGAGATGAACAAACTGATTATTACTAAAGCTTATGACTATATAATGCAATGCCTACAGGAAAGTTCTACCCATGAGGACATCCTGAGCACATTCTCTCAAATGACTCTATTAATTCAGAATATGTTTAGAACACAAAAGAAGGATACGCGAGTTGAGAAAAATGGTTGGTTTGATTCAATTTGTACTAGATCTTATAGCCGCCTGAAGGTTGCTCTTCACAGGGTTGAGAGGGATCATGCGGAAATACGAGCATGTAGGCAGGCTTACAATTTGGCAAGAAAAAAACGTAAGAAAGAGTGAAAAGAACAAGCTTGGGCCTCTTTATATGAAGCACCCTTGAACAGGGATTGTTCCCTGTTTTGGAAGGAAGTCAACGCCCCGTTTTTTAGTAAGAAGGATGATGCAACTATTGCGGTTGCCATAGATGAGGAAACGTGGGTAAATTTTTTCGCAAAAGTTTATAGTGCCACCGGGAATGTAGAAAACTGTACTGCCCCAGATAGTAACCAACGGGGCGCTCCAATTGACTTTTTGCCTATCGAATTGCAAATTACTGTGGATGAAGTAATAAAGGTTCTAAATGCGAGTAAAGGTGGATAAGCACCAGGACCCGATGGTCTGTCTATCGACCTGTTTAAGTCAATTCCTTTATTATGGTCCCCACTACTGACTCCGGTTGTAGAAGCATGTTGTGCAAAGGGCTTCATTAAGTCATGGTCAGAGTCGGTAATTATTCCGATATTTAAAAAAGGGCGACGGGATAACCCGGCATGCTTCTGTCCAATATCCCTCCTAGATTGCCTAGTGAAGGTGGTAGGAAGGGTTATCTTGAACAGACTGCAAATTTGGGCAGAAGATAACAACATTTTTAGCGAGGTCCAATACGGTTTTAGACAAGGGTTGGGGACATGTGAACAGGCGCTAAATCTTAATATTTTAATTGAGAAATACACCCGGGCAAAGGCGGGGAAATTCTATGTAGCATTTGTTGATTTATCCGCCGCTTTTGATTGTGTAATGCATAACAAATTGTGGAATATTTTAATGGACTTAAACATGGATCCGATACTGGTTTAATTTTTAAGGCAATTATATTCTGGGGCATCAGCTAGGGTTAGGTATCGATTAAAAGGGGAATACTCTGCGCCATTCCGTGTGGAGAGGGGCATGAGACAAGGATGTGTCTTGGCCCCGTTCCTCTTCACTTTATATACTAACGCACTAGAAAAGGAATTGGAAGAAAGGGCGAGAGACCCACCTTATATTATTAAAAAGCCAATTGTTTCTCTCTTCTACGCGGATGACGCATTGCTTATGGCCCAAACCCAGCTGAGCCTACAAAGAGCACTTGCCACAAATATTGATTTTATGGATGTTCGAGGCCTAAAATTGAACATGTAAAAGACCTTTGTAATGTCTTGTGGGAGGGGGAGACGTAAATGCAGTAGAATGCCACTAGGTGAAAATAGGATAGACTCCACTAATACGTTCTCCTATCTGGGTGTCCTTTTTGAGCATACGGGCTCCTGGGTACCTGCAGTAAGGACCAGGTGTCTCCTTTTTATGAGGTCAACAGCAGCTCTTGTTAATTTTGCAAAAAAAATGGGCAAAAGGCCCCCTGGAATTCTTCTTAAAATCTATCAGGCCAAATGCATAAGTATAGCATTGTACGGTGCGGGAATATAGGGTTCTAATGATGTATCATCAATTCAATTAGTGGAAAACACTTTTTTACGGTTCATTTTAGCAGTGTCATGGAGTTCCCCAGTTTTTAATTTCCATAGTGAGCTAGGGATTTATTACATTACTGATATTATTAAAGTGCAGCCAGTTTTATTATGGCATCGAGTCTGGACCTCCAGTAGTACAGGGTTGAACAGAGAAATTATTATGGATTCTATGAAGTTGGATCATGCATGCAAGATCACTTGGTTGAACTATATCTGGAAGTTTTGAGCTTCATTCCAAGGAAGGATTTAAAAAAATTATACATGGCCCATCTAGAGATGCTACGAGTGGCCCTGGAAATGAAGAAAAATTTGGTGGCTCAGCATCAAATGACTGTGGTAACGTTTCGTATTCAACCTTATCTGGACTGGAGCACTGTGGGATATGATAGATACGTGCTAACAAGATTTAGGTTTGAAAGTTTCCATCCCTTGGTTAGCCACCCAGCTGTTAACGATTGGTCCAGAGATCTTTGCAATTGCCCTTGTGATAATGTATCACTCCAATCTACAATTCACGTTGTCCTCTTTTGCAAATTTTACAAAAGGGAAAGGGCAAGATGGATAATGCCTTTGTTAAAGTCGGGGGTTTGGAGGCAATGCTGTCCGGCTTTTCTTTATCTGCAACTATTGGCGAATGTTTACTTTGTGGGTGTTATGTCTGGTTTTTTGAAAAATATATTGCGAGTGAGGAAATGTATAACTAATATTAATTATGATAATGCTTTTCCACCGCACTACCCCCGGTGAATAACTAAGTCTTATAATTCATGTAACAGAGGGAATTTTATATGAATGGAGTACGTGTTTATCTGAAATGTTATAATCAATTGGATTTTTATTTGTGTCAAATGTTCTATCTTGTTGCTTTTATGATTTTAACGTCTTAAATCGAATAAAGTATATTCTGAAAAAAATATGGTAGTCATGTCATTGATATGATTTTTATCAATATTCTCTGTATTGTGTGTACAGTTATCAAAGCAAACATCAGTGTTTTTCTTTACTGATATTGACATAGTTATGAGTGATATTGACATGGTTATGAGTTAGATCATGGCACACATTGACATTATTTCTACTGCTAATTACATTGTTATGCGTGCATGGATTATGGCATACATTGACTTTGCTACTGCCGGTATAGATACTGTTCTGCGGCCACAGATTATGGCATACATTGACATTGCATTTATGAGTATCGACATTGTTATGTGGGTGCAGAAAATGGTAGATGTTGAAATTGCATTTATTGGTATTGTCGTTGTCGGGCCTGCACATATCATAGTATTTATTGACATCGTATTCACCCATTCCAACAAATAGGAGAGGAGTTTTAAGCTTTGCAAGCAATCCTGCAATTTGGCCTACCAGAAAAGCCGCACACAGAGGTTCTACAGAAGCAGGCCTGAAACATGTTTGACGGAACAGTTGTCTATATGTGTGCCTTTTTTCTGTTAGTGTCTCAGTAGATATCTGAATGAGTGTCTCAGTCCCTTTTTGGCTGTGTCTTTGGCTATGTTGCTATATGACTACATCTCTTACTGTCTCTATGGCTCTTTAAATGTATATCTAAGGGGCTCCAAGGATTGCTTACTGGCTTTGTTCGTGACTATTAGTGTATGCAACTGTGTGTGCAGAACTGCTTCCAGTAAGCCTAGATATATTTAATGTATAACTATATTGAGTGTGACTTTGAGATTGTATGTATAACTGGGCCTAGGGGTCTGAACTTGCAGATGTCATTGACTCAAACTTTAAAGTATATGTTTTAGTTTTTAAGTATATAGCTCACTTCCTATGGCCTACCTTCTGTCGATCGTAGGGGTTGAGATATATGTACATTACTTGTTGAGTGGGTGTGTGAGTAGCGGCATGAGTGTCTCAATGGCTTTCACTGTGGGTGTATCAGCGTTTGAGTTAGTGTCAGAGTTGGCACATACGTGTCTGAATGAGACTGTCACTGGGTGTATCTCGTTCCAAGTCAGTGACAAGTGCATGCATAAGTATCTAATGAGGTCTATGAGTGGCTGCATGAGCTTCTAAGTGGGTCAGTGAGTGGGTGTGAATATCTGAGTGAATTTTTGAATGGGTGTGTGATCCTCTGAGTAGGTCTATGACAGGATGTATATATATGTCTTTGAGTGGCTCTGAAAGAGACTGGGTGACTCTGTGGCTCTCTCAGTAAGTGCACGAATCAAGCAAATCTATGAATGGGTTCATGAGTTTCTGACTAAATCTCTTAGTGGGCACATAACTGGCCTCCAAGTGGACATAGGCCTCCAAGTGGGTCGATTACTTGGTGCATGAGTCTCTGATTGGGTCTGTGAGTGGGTGCATGAATGTTTGCCTGGATCTCCTAGTGGGTGCATGAATTGCTGAGTGTGTGTGACTGGATGCATACGTGTCTCAGTGGCTCTGCAAGTGGGTGTTTCATAAAGTTAGGATTTTGTCTCAATTAAACTTAAGTTTGTCTTCAGTTTAACTTAAGACCAAAATTTAAGATTAACTGAGACAACATCCTAACTTTAGTACTCCTAAATGCCTTCTGTGAATACCGTAAAGTTAGGATTTTGACTCAGATTTTTTTTTTATCAGGCCCATGGTTACTATGAAAACATAGAAAAAAGAGGGTAGGGGAAGGGAACAGAAGAGACTGTAGTATCAAACGTATAAGCAAACTGTTGTACATAAATTGCTCAATAGGAGTGTATGTCATTGGCAAAATTACACTAAATAAAATATAAATGAACAGCATGAACAGCAGATTGTTAAATGCTTTTAAGGGCTGTCATGTGGATCAGGAGATCCACTGCAGACCACAGGATGGGGGGAAAACTGAGCCCTGCTGTGGATTCGCAGATTTGCAAAAACCAACCAAATTGGGCATCCTTGCAGGAAACAAGGGAAAGTGTTAGAAAATGGTGACCATTTAGAAGTGGTGTAACAAAAGTAAAAGCTGAAAGGAGATCTGTGATCTGCTAAGTACAGCAGTAGGAGTGAAAGCACAGTGGGAAGGGTAGCGGTTATTGGTACTTTTGCGATTGTGGAGGAGGATTGCCATATTTCTGACTTGAGATTTGCAGTGAAACGTATATTAAAATAAATGTTAGACAATAGCAAAGACATTTTACAGGTATGTTAATTGGGTTACACTAAAAACAAGCATTTGCAATGCAATAGGTCTCGCAGTTACTTGAGTTTAAGCTATTGGTATTGTAAATGACAATGCCCTTTATTTAAGTTTTTAAAACAAAAGGCATTGTTATTTGCAATGGTAATAGCTCAAGCTTGCGTAAATGCGAGACCTACTGCATTGCAAATGCTTGTTCATATTTACTTGTAGTAGAGGCGGTGCTATTCTCACTGTTTCCATGAAAGTGAGATGCGACCAGGGTCGGCTTTTGGTAGGTGAGCTGGGCCCAGGCCCTGGGTGCCAAACTTCAGGGGCCTCACGGAGCTCTCTGCAGAAAGGTCGGGCCCTGCGAGCAGCAGTTCCTCTGCCTTGGCTCCAGTGATTCAGTCGAAAGCGCCTCCAATCATTCACAACGTGTTGCAGACGCTGTTAACACCCTATGAACCACTTTCCTTGCCCTCACAGATACCGGTCACCCCCTGCTGCCACGCCCCCACTCCAACAAACAACTTGGCACCAGCCGGTGATTCTGGTAAGGGGGAGGAGGGGGGTGATGTTTGTGTTCAAAGGCAGATCATCGAGGATGCCGTCTGGGGACCATGGAAAGACCCCTGCTGCATCGTTTCGTTGATCAGTAGAAGGGTGGCACATTTCTGTCCATCCAGTGAAAAACGATGTTTGTTAACCGGCCCCGCCCGCGCCACCAGAGGCCCTGGTTGACGGCCCATTGTGACAGGGTTGGGGGTAGTCTGATGGGTCTGTATGTGGCCCGGTCTGCTTGCACAGTAGATTTCCCTGATATTACCACACACATTGCCTACAGCAAGAACACATGCATAGCCGTCCACAGCTCGCAAAAAACCTATACAGCGAGTCTGTACAAACCTAAGCAGCGAGTCTGTGCAAGTTAAAACCGCCTCGATCTGCAAACGAAGGCACACATGGTAAAGGGAAATAATGAGGAGAAAGATATAGGCATAGCTTGTTGACTTATTTCCAGGTTTCCTAGCTTTAGTAAATCTGGGAACTCACAAAAATCCATAGGTGGATGCACGGGAATGCCCTCTCTTCAGTCAGCTGTGGCACAGGCCGCTTTTATGTTGGTGCCCAGGCCTATTTACTGCCAACCGCGCATGGCGAGAAGTTATTCCTACCACTGGCTCGGGTAAAACAGTGTCTGGTCTTCAGAAACCGAAATCGTAGGGGGGTACCCACAAACCCATGGCAGATCAGGGTTAAAAAGCACAGCAGGGGTAGGAGAAAGCTTCCTCATGAATGGAAGCCCCAGGGCAGCAGCGGGACATGTGTAGTGCGTTACCCAGTTAGCGCGCCCACAGCCCACAATGCACCTCTGAGAGCCCCTGGGGCGGAAAACACACGCCCTTGATGCTCCTCCAGTGCCTGTGAGGAGAAACCGTGTCAAATGCGGGGGTTCCGAGAGAGGCCCTGTGATGAAAGGCGGGAACTTTTCCAGTGGGTGGTGGGGGATGCAGGGTCCGGGGCCGTCGGCTGTTACTAAATTGCATAGATGGCCACTTAATAATGTATGCAGCGCACACCTGGCTCCTTAGAAAGGTATTGTTTTCACATTCCTTTTCGAGCGAAGCGTGTCGTATCTCCCCGTCAGACTGAGGTGCTTTATGTGGGCCAGAATTTAAAGGGAAACCAACATATTTTCTGCCAGACAGCTTGAAGGTGGATTACCTTGCAAACTCAGCGTGCACTCTGATGGCCTTAAGTTCTGTTTTACGTCCAGGCAGCCTTTCATCATTCTGTATACTTTATTTGAGGAGCTAATCGCAACACGTGTTGATTACAGTGACGGACAAACACAAAACGGTTCATTTGTTTCCCAGGGCAAAATATGTCAAATGAATCGGTGAGGGTCTCGCTGAGAGCCCCAATATGTAAGAATGTTGTACTTGTAAGGTGAACAAGTGAGTGATACTCCGCAATATCTGTGCAAACATTGGCAAATAATCACCAAGCACAGCTTGAGTGAGATGTAAATAAATGCAGGCAGAAATGCGTAAACCGATGCAAATAACGACCAAGCTCACGATGTAATTATAGACTGAGAGGTGTGGCCAGACCTGTCAAACACATGCAAATAATAGGGCACAGGGTAAGCAAACACTGGCTGGGGAGGGAGACGGGGTGAGGTAAATAAATGTAGGCAGATATGACAAAACCCAGGCTGCTGGAGACTGCCAAACCGGGCATGGCTGGCACAGTGAAGCCCACTTTCTGATTTGTTGCACCAACTTTGAAGTAACAACTACAAATCAAAACGAAAGTTTGAAAAAGAGAAAACGTTGAAGAAACAACGAGGCGCCACTTCGAAGTCTTTGCAGTAGAAACCGCACTCTCCCATGTGATGAGCAACAAGCGCTGAGGCAGCTCGGGGAAAACATGGGATTTGTGAAGGAATTAAAATACAATTTAGTGGGATTGTTTTACTTTCCAATCTTTAAACATTCAGTGTTTTTTTCAATAAAAAAAAACAAGGAGATTTTTGTAAGAGATTTTTTTTGTTGCAAAAACTATGGAGAATACAGTCGATCAGCTAAGTTGCCCAACTTTGTAAACAGGGAGAAACGAAAAGCATATTTGTATACTGACTTTGTATACATTGCTTGTGTGCAGAACAGCTTGAGTAATTATTGCATATTCAGTCTTTCAAAAAAGCCGAACCGTCATTCATAGACAAGATGAAATTTGGGGCGCAGCTGCTTACCGCGCGAGGCTTTACAGCGCCTGCTTGCACTTAGAGGGGGGGGGGGCGGGGTGTGTGTGTGTGTGTGTGTGTGTGTGTGTGTGTGTGTGTGTGTGTGTGTGGGGGCGAGAGGGGTTTTAGCAACCCCTCACGTTTGATAGTCACACTGTCTGCGAAAACGTTTGTGAATTGCTCGACCTGTGGGGTACGGAGGAGAGGTCAAAGGTTACATGCAAATCCCTGCCATCTGGACAGAATCACATTCCTGCAAGGGTTAATCCCAAACTGCTGCACGCTTCACCCAGAACGCGCCACACGTTTAAATATCTTTTAGCTCCTGATAAAAGAGAAAATGCACACTCCTTGAAGAAAAGAACGAGGCGTGATTTGCAAGTATTCATCGCAGGATTAAACAAGCGCGCACTGAAGCTGACGGAGTGGGAGGGGGAGTGGGGGCGGGCACGCAGGCTGCCAAATGGTGCGATGAATCACGGCTAAAGTGAAAGTAAACAAGTGGTTGCAGGACTCCAAATGGTGCGCGCGCCCGGACGGGTCACATGCACTGTAGTTGGAGGCCTGCAAAGCCACTGTTTGCACTTCCAAAACGCGCTTACTATAAGTCTCGCCAGAGCCAGCGCTAAAGCGCTGGTCAGGCGAGACCTAAAAACGAATATTTGAGATAAACGCCTATGAGAGTGTATAAGCTGAAGGAACATGTGTAGCTTGTAGGCACTACAGTAAATGGCAAAATAGAAGGGAGTTTAGATGGGAACATCAACTAAAAATATAGTGAGCAGCAAAAGAGAATGAGGAATTGCTGTCCTGAAAATATAATTATTTTATAAGGCCAAGTCGAAGGAATGTGTTTGAAATTGGATGCAGGTGGCTGCTTATAGTATGTAATTTAATAGTATGTGATTTGCACTCATCCACAGAGTCAGGCAGGCCCTTACACACTCAGTTACACTCACACAAAACCATTTATGTATCCACCAATCATATAGCCTGACCATGACCAACACACTCAGTCACACACCTATAAAATCATTCACACGCCTATTTACTCACCTATACGTCCACTAACATAGTCATTCACTCACCCATACAGGTACTGTCACACCCACTCACACACCTATTCAGCCATTCATGTACCCAGCACTCAGCCAGTCAGTTACACATGCATTTATACACCCATATACGTAGTTATGCACCCAGTCACCCACCCATACAGCCACGCACAAATCTATTTGCAAAACATACGGTCACTCACACACCAAGTCAGATAGCGATAGAGGCACTTACACATCCATTCACACACCCACACAGCACTTCTGTATCCACCACCAACAGAGTCACTTGCTCACATGGCTACACACCCAAACACCTGCTAATACAGCCGGTTGCAAATCCATACAGCAACTTACATGCCCGATTAAAACACACATACAGTTACTAACACACAGTAAGCTATCTACATATCAAGTGACACACCCATAGAGACACTGATTCATTCACTCATATCTCAACTCAATCACTTACACACCCAGTCACTCACCCGTACAGCCACTCATATACCCATTTATACACCCATACTTATGTAGCTATTCACTTGCTTATGGTATGTAATTTATTAGTATGTAATGTAAAGTAACATTTATTCTATATTTGCTTTTCAGGTGTCTTCTTGTGTTTAAAGAAGAATAGAAGGTGAAGTGATGAGGTGACATTTTTTTACAATTTTGATTGTTGATAGCATCTATAAACTGGGCAACAGATTACATTTTTAGAGCAACTGGCATATGGTGTTTGCCACAATGAGGCACCATGTCTTGCAGTTAAGGTGAAACATTGGGGATGGTAACCATCTGGTAAGTGGTAAGGGTCCCACAGAAGGACAGCTGCTGATGAGGATGATGCACCACCTTCCCTCTCTCTCACATCATCCTGTCATATGTTCTTATGTGTATGATTTTCTAATGTTTACACATAGAGGATGTGCCAGGTGAAGACTTCTTCACCAAACCTCTTGAAAGTTTTTTGCTTCCTATATAGTACATTGGACAATTTTTGCAAGAACTTTTTCTCTTGAAGAAATGGAGAAATATTTTTAAACATCGAAAGACTTCTTTGGCGGTGAAAAGTGTTTTTCTTCGTCCAGGTCTTCTCCTCTTTTACCTTCAGCAGAAGACATCCTGACTATAAACCTCTGTACTATCGAAGGAAATCCAAAATAAAAAAGGAAGGAGCTTTGGTTTTCAGCCTGGCTCCAGAGAGATGTGAAAACCAAAATAAGTGATTTAGGGTATGTATTGCTATGTGCATGGGTGGAGACTAAATGTATCCAATTAGAAGTTAAGGTTTTGCTATGAGTCCTGTGCAGGCCCATTGTTGTTTTCCCTATGTTAGCATGAGCACGTTGCAGACTGTCCTTTGCCTTGTGCAGTTACTCTACAGATATGTATTGCTTTGTGCTGGAATGTCCTTTCACACAGAACACTTTGTTGTTTTTGCGTTCTGTTCTTTCCTGGGATATAGTCTAAACATGTAGACAAGTTCGAACAACAATATCAATTGGTATTCTGTTCTGGTCAGGCCCTAGCACCTAGACAAAATACACAAATGCAGCTGTTGTTTGAGAACGCGTACTTCTTGTCATAGAGGTATGTACAGATAGGTAACGCACACTTGGAGAGTGCCATTTCCAGGGAAAAGATTGTGACATCGCTTTGGTTCACAATAGTGAAAATAAACATTTTAAACATTTCTCGTGTCACTGTCAGAACTTACTGTGGACTACTACGAGTGTGAGAGCCCGATTCACAGAACTAACTTAAGACAAAATCCTAAACTTACTACCATTTTGGTATTCACAGAAGGCACTTACTCATTTTGGTATTCACATAAGGCACTTACTCATTTCGGTATTCACAGAAGTTAGGAATGCCTTCTGTGAATACCGAAAGTCTTAAAGTTAGATTTTTCTCAGTTTAGGAGTAGTAAAGCTAGGACTCCTAACTTTACTACTCCTAAACTGAAGGCATTTAGGAGTCCTAAAGTTAAGAGTCCTAACTTTACTACTCCTAAACTGAGAAAAATCCTAAGTTTAAGACTTTCGGTATTCACAGAAGGCATCTAGGAGTCCTAAAGTGTTTTTGTGGCCCGTATTGTGTTGCTTTTAAATGAAATTGATCCTGATGCCTTTTCTTATGTTGATGACATATACCTAACGGACGATGAATTGAATCCCCATCTGGCACGAGTGGATTGCATCATTGCACGGTTCTGGGCTACCAAATTCAATTTTGCGAAATCACATGTTGAGTTTCTAGCAGTTCTCTTTCTTGGTTATGAATTGAGCAATGAGGGTAGGGTTTTGGACCCCCATTTTTTGGAGAAGTGTGCTCAATTGCAATCTCCGTCTACCCTCAAGAATTGGCAGTCGCTGCTTGGTTTCCTGATTATGCTCAGTGTATCAAACCTCTTTATGCTTTGATACACCCTTCTTTTTCTGCTTCCTCTTGGTTTCTGGCTTTATGTGACATTACAACTCATGCCATTACATTGCATGCCGTTGCAACGCCAAACTTTACCCAAACTTTCTGTCGGGTGAGCGCTGGAAGTTGGAATAGATTAAATTTCTATTCCAACTCCAGTGTATCCAACACCTTTTACCCACTGCTGCACACTGTTTTTCGTTGCAACGACATGCGATGTAACTGCATGCGTTGTAATGGTTGTGTTGTAAAGGCTGCTTCCCTTCTGGAACATACCGCTATGCTGCATGCTTTGCAGTCTGATTTGCATGCAACGCAGTATTTACAAACTCGTTTGAATACTACAAATTTGGTCATCCAAATTATTCCGGAGCGATCGGTTTCACTTATGTGACTTTTAATGAGGGTGACAGAGTCCCAATGGCATATAAATCACACA
The DNA here is from genome assembly GCF_964204655.1 of Triturus cristatus. NCBI lineage: Eukaryota > Metazoa > Chordata > Amphibia > Caudata > Salamandridae > Triturus > Triturus cristatus. The sequence goes on along the minus strand of NC_140590.1, from coordinate 85,594,945 downwards.
TGTATACACCTGCAGAATTGGGTTTCTCTGTGACAAAAAAAATTCTGACAGCTGTACACAAGGTAAGCACATTTTTATTTTTTCTCCTGTGACCTCACTGGCAGCAGTCACAAAGGCAAATGTCGCTAATTCTAAAGCTCTTCATCCCCTTTGAATTCAATGGGCTAAATCACTGACATCGGCTGATGTTAGTTTTGTTTTTGACCCCTCTTCATAAACACAAGAAATTCTACAGTATGAACATATTCACCTTCTTCCTTCTTCTATTCTTCCATTGGATGAGTACCAATGTCTCATTTACACTGATGGTTCAGCCATTGGTTCTAAGCAGGCTTATTCAGCCGCTTGCACGATTGTGGTAGGCACCATGAAAAGTTTTATTTTTGCATCTACCTTGGTGCACATGCAGTCACTTGGAGACTGCATGGCCCAATTGGCTGAGTTACGTGCATTGTCATTAGCTCTTGAATATACTGACCCTAAGTTACCCACCCTTATTGTGCGTGATTCTTTTTACCGTGTACAGTCTTTCAATGACAACTTTTTTGGGGGGACAGAATGATCTCCGTGATTCTAAAGGTAGCACAATCAAGCACAAAACGTTTTGGGTTTGGGCAGCTGCCCTTGAGGCACACGTACCTCTTGCACATATTGTCCAAACGTTAGGACATCAATGTGCGGGAGCGCACACTGTTGGTAATTCATTGTCTGATGAGGCAGCCAACTGTGCAGTAGCCACAGTATGAGTAGTGGCTGTTACTCGTTCCATGACTAAAATTGACGATTACATTTTGACAGCGATTGCCGCAAATAAGGAGGGCACTCAGTTTCCACAGAGTTTCCCTTCACGTTATCATTTAACTTCTGACAAAGTTCCCTTTGTTTCAATTTCTACCTTTGGTGATCACATGATTCCCAACCTTGACCGCAGACATTCTCTCAATGTGGCTCCTCATGAAGACATGGCTTCTTCTCACGCAGGAGTTAGAGCTACTGTTTCTCTTTTACAACAACCTCATTGTTAGCGCGGGTTATAACTGCAAACCAGCAAAGATATCCTTTTTTTGTGATGTATGTCAACAAATTAAGAGTTCGCCATCCACCATAGACTCATCTGGTTATTTCTAATCATCCTTTTGACTGTATTTACCTTTATCATTGTAGTCTCTTATCGTCAGACACTGTTTTCAAATTTATTTTGGTTGCAGTGAAGTCTGGAACCAGGTTCCTCTGGGTTTGGCCACAGCGCTCTGCTGATGCTCGTACTGTTATAAAAGATTTGCATGTGTTTGTCAGGACATATGCCATGACCTTGCCAGGTAGGTCACTAACCCCCTCGCTGCAGCGCCACCTGCGTTCCTGCTGTCACCGCTGAAGTCGAGGTCCTCCTCCACCCGCAGGCTACCACCTGCGCCTCATCCCAGGTGGCCAGTGGTGGCCTTAGGTTTGTATGTTTCTCTGAGTGCCCTTGTTGACCCATTGTCATTTTCTTCTGCTCTGTGTGCCCTTTTGTTCCTTCTGTGCCCCGCTGCCCATCTTTGCCTTCTGTTCCCGTGCTCTTGTGTGCCCTTTTGCTCCTTCTGTGCCCCGCTGCCTGTTTTTGCCTTCTGTACTCCGTGCCCCCTGTTGTACCTGCTCACCCCCTCACCACTCCCGTTCCTGCCGCTGCATCCCCTGTGGCCCCGCCCCCCTCCGTGCCTATTCACTGCCCCCTGCCACCTGCCTCCCACCTCCCAGCTGCTCCTCCCTCCCATCTCCCCTTAAATGGCGGCCGCCCCTAAGGCAAGCCCATTTGCGCCCGTCCGTGCCTGGACCACGCCCAGCGCCAGAACCCCTGGCCCCCGCACCAGCCATGAAGACCGCCTCCGATATGATGCCAGCACCCTCAATGCTCTCAACTCAGGACAGACCCTCACCTGCTGCAGGGCCGTCCCGAAGCGCACCCACGGTCCCTTCGCCTGCCAGAACTGCAGCTTCTCCTGCATCGAAGACGCCAAGACACCCGCCAAGACAGAACACAACCAGCTCTGATGCATCCTGATCAACACCCGTTCCGCACGCAAACACGCCGTCGAGCTCTGGGACCTACTCGACACCGCATCACCAGACGTCGCCTTCCGGACTGAGACCTGGATGAACGAAGCCTCCTCTCCAGACATCGCCATAGCCATCCCCGACAGATACAAGATCGCCCGCAGAGACCGCACCAACGGAGTCGGAGGAGGAATCGCCATCGTCCACAAGAAGACTATCAGGGTCTCAACAAACACCGACAACAGTCTCAGCACCCCCGAACACATGCACTTCCAGATCCACACGGACCCCAAGACCACCCTAAGAGGCACCCTCATCTACAGACCAACCGGACCTCGACCACAATTCTGCGACATCATCGCCGACTTCATCAGCACGCACGCACTGACCTCCACTGACTACATCCTCCTCGGAGACCTGAACTTCCATCTGGAGAACAACAACAACAGCAACTCCTCCACCCTGATAGGCAACCTCGCCAACCTCGTACTGGAACAGCTTGTCACGACGCCGACCCACATCGCCGGACACATGCTCGACGCCATCTTCTCCTCAAGCCCCCACATCTCCTACAGCCATGTCTCCGAACCCACCTGGACCGACCATTACTGCATCCACTTCACCTTCCGGAAACCAGTCTCACATCACCGCACCCTACAGATCCCCCGTCGCTGCTGGGGCAAAATCACCGAAGTACACTGTTATAACATACACCTACAGACAAACCTCGCACTCAACCCACCGACCAACCCCTCCAACCCCGACGATGTTGCACGCACCCTCAGACGATGGATGGACGACTGATCCAACACCTTAGCCCCGCTGAAAAAACAAACCCTCAAAGACACCAGCAAGAGAGCCAACTGGTTCACCCCAGAACTCCTAGCATCAAAGCGCACCTGCCGGAAGTTGGAGAACATATGGCACAGCGAGAAGTCGCCAGGCAGCCGGGCAGCCCACAAAGATGCCATCCACAAGCACCACCACCTCATCAGGACCGCCAAGAGGACCTCCTTCAAAGACCGCCTCGACCACAATGCACAGAACAGCAAGGAGCTCTTCAACGTCGTGAAGTAACTCTCCAACCCCAGCTCTAATACCAACGACATCCCGCTGTCGCAAACCCTGTGGGACTCCCTCGCCACCTTCTTCCACTGCAAGATCGCCGACATCCACAACAGCTTCAATCCCCGGACGACCCTAACAGGCCCCAACACGACAGACCCACCACACCCCATCGACCACGACCCCCTGACAACCTGGGCCAACGTGAGCATCGAAGACACAATCAAGACCATGGGCACAATCCACTCCGGCTCGCCGTCTGACCCTTTCCCACACCACATCTTCAACAAAGACGGCAGCTCCATCGCACCCCACCTGCACAACATCATCAACCTCTCCTTCGAGACCGCGACCTTGCCTGAGAGCTGGAAACACACTGAGATCAATGCCCTACTGAAGAAACCCAAGGCGGACCCGAGCGAACTCAAAAACTTCCGGCTCATCTCCCTGCTTCCGTTCCCAGCTAAGGTCATAGAGAAGATAGTCAACATCCAGCTCACCCACTACCTCAAAGACAACAGCATCCTGGACCCCTCCCCGTCAGGATTCCGCAGCAACCACAGCACCGAGACCGCCCTCATCGCTGCCACAGACGACATCAGGATCCTACTGGACAACGGCGAGACGGCGGCCCTCATCCTTCTGGACCTCTCCGCCGCCTTCGACACCGTCTGCCACCGCACACTACGCACACGACTCCACGACGCAGGTATCCGTGACAAGGCCCTGGACTGGACCTCCTCCTTTCTCTCTGGCAGAACCCAAAGAGTCCACCTCCACCCGTTCCGATCCGAAGCCTCCGAGATCATCTGCTCCATATGCTCCACAAGATCTACAGATGGATCCCGACAGACACAAGGAAAACAGTCACCCAGGCCCTAGTCAGCAGCAGACAAGACTACGGAAATGCCCTCTACACCGGAGCCCCGACCAAGCTCATCAACAGACTGCAAAGAATCCAGAATGCTTCTGCACGCCTGATCCTCGACGTCCCGCGCCGTGACCACATCACCCCCCACCTGAGGAACCTGCACTGGCTCCCCGTCGACAAAAGAATCTCCTTCAAGCTCCTGATCCACGCACACAAGGCACTCCACAAGACCGGCCCAGCCTATCTCAACAGTCGACTCTCCTTCTACGTACCCAACAGGAATGTCCTCTCCGCAGATCTCTCCCTGCCACCGTCCTACGCATCCATAGAACCACAGCCGGAGGCAGATCCTTCTCCCACCGTGCTGCCAAGAACACCCTCCCCCTCAACCTACGACAAACCGAAGACCTTCTATCCTTCAGGAGACGACTCAAGACCTGGCTGTTGGACCAGTAGCAACAGCTCCCCACCCTCCGCGCCTTGAAACCCTTGCGGGTAAGTAGTGCGCTTTACAAATTATTTGTTTGATTGATTGATTGGTACTTTCCTTTCAGACCAATGTCCGGCTTTTGCCTCTAAGGCTTATCATCATTTGGGTAAGTCCTTGAGAGTGCTGGTGCATTTCTTATCTCCATATAGGCCTAAGGGCAATTCAGTTGTGGAGCCAATGAACCGTGACTTAAAGCAATCTTTAACAGCAAGGGCATTAGGTACGGACCTTGACTGGTTAACTCATCTTTATGGGGTTCAATGTGCTCTCAACACTCTCCCAAGAAGATCTCTAGGTAGGTGAACCCTGTACAAAATGCTCTTTGGTATCAAGATCTTTGTTCCAGACCTTGAAGGTCTAAACATTATGTGGGCTGCCAAAACCTTTGGCATTGATAACCACTGTGCTGTCGTACAGGATCTACAAAAGTGTTGTGATACACTGGCAAAGTCTCATGTGCTCTCTACTCAGCAGTTCTGATTCCAATTTCTGATTGGCTCCCAAAATGTGGCGCTCCGGTTTGTGAAATGTTGGCAATCAATAAAGAATTCGGTCCCTCCTACTGTGTTCCTGTTCCAGTGATCGGTCTCCTGGGCACCTGAACTGTGATTCTACCTCCTATGCCAGGATCCAAGAATAATCACTTTATTTCAAATGACCATTTCAAGCTACACCATATGGCTGACACTGACTATATTTGCCTTGAGGTGGCCATCAACAGGATATCCATGTACAGCCTGTGTGTTCCGTTCTTTCTGATTCTCCCAAGCTGTAGGAGGGGAATGTTGAGTATTCCCTTGAGCTGATATCTGTTGTACCTATAACACCCTCAACATTGGAAATCTTTTATTCTGATTCAGCCCTTAAGTACCCGGCGGGACTGCAAGCCTCAAGTTTGCCTCCAAATCACAGCCATTATTTCAGCTGAGTTCTTCTGGATACTATATTGATCAAGACAGTTTTTTTCGGACACTTCTTCAACGTCTTCCTGTAGGAGAGTAGGATCTGCACTTGTGTTGCCCCCACTTTTTTTCTGATGTATACACTGGTTTCTGGCTATAGTCTGGCTGGGTCCCTGCTAATCAGGGCCCCAGTCTAACTGATCTCTCTAAACAACTTGGTGTGCATATTAGATGCACTAGTGATTGGATACTGTGGTACATTATGAGCCCCTAGTATATGGTACCTTAGGTACCTAGGGCATTGGTACTTCACAGGCCTACCAGGGGCTGCAGCATGTATTATGCCACCCCTGGGAAGCACTCACAATCAGACACCACAGGCCTGCTACTGAAGCCTGTGTGAGGTAGTGTTAGCACTCCTCACTGAGGTATAGGTTCCTATATCTCACCATACACACACATATAAACCTATCAGTCACCCCTATGGTAGGCCCTATCAATCCCAAGGGCAGGGTGCGTGGTTTACTATGTGAGGGGGTGCTTCTGCCTGAGCAGGACCCCTCTGCAGCTGGCAGAGTCTATTCTCTGCTGCTGTTTGTGGATGCGGTTAAACCATATCCTCTTAAGTGCATTATAACCTCGCGGTAAATGCTAACTTTGGAATGACTGCATCAAAACATGTCGTGTTTGGTGTCAAACAACTTGGAATCCTACCTCCACACCAGTAACTGGTGTGGGAGTAGTATCCCACCCTTCTAGAGGGGACGACATGTACACACTGTACTACACGGTAGAAATCATCTAGAGCCCTGGCATCACAAAATGGATGCCACCAGCACAGACACCCGGCTGCCCTCCTGCTGCTGACCGAAACTCGCAGTGGAGGGAGCTCAACACAGGGTTTCCTGTCACAGGGAGGTGTCACCAACTCCCAGACAGGATTTAGTGTATTGGAGCTGGGTGGGTGCACTCTTAGAGTGCTTTGAAGTCCTGCACTGGGGGAGCAGTAGGCTCCTCTGTGCATATGCCAGCTCAAACCGGTTCAGGGGCTACCTGCCCCTGCTCTGGCGCGAAACTGGACAAAGGGAAGTGGGTGTAACCACCCACTACCCTGACCCTCCTAGAGGAGTGGTCATAGAGCTAGTCCCTCCCATCTTTTCACTATAAGATACCACACATTGCCAATGCAATTTAGATTACACCTGGACGACGCTCTACGAAGAAGAATCCTGGCCCTTCAACTTTCTACTATCTCTAGAAGACCGAAGGATCTCCCTTGGAGTCAAGGAGTGACTCCCCTGCTTGGCAGGCACCAAAACTATTGAACTACGGTTGCAAACTTTACCACTCCCACCGGAGCCCGAAGTCCCTGCATCCCCTGAAGCAGATTTCCTGACCTCTTGATGTCCATTTTGAGTCCCCAGCGAAGCTGTGGCATCTGGACCCCACGAGTGATGAGGAACAGCAATACCAGGGAACCGTGCACTGATTTCAAGTGCAAGCCCTAAACTACGTCCAATGAAGTTGTGCTTTGGATCACTTGTTGTCCAAGTCCCGAGCAGGTCTAGTACCGAAGATCAGCAGCCTACCTTGTCCCGAGTGACCGTGGGATGTTGGTGAACTTTTCCTGCAAAGGCGTCTTACCGGTTGCTTGCCCGTTGGCTAGTGACTCTCCAGAAGACTTCCACATCACCTTCAAGGGCTCGCCTGGTTGCTCTGGGCATGCCCTAACTTACCCTTGCTGGGTAAGTCCACCAGACCTTGCTGGTCTGCTCCATCAACAATCTTCCATCCACATGAGACTTGCAGTTGCCAAGGCTTGTTGGCTCCAAACCGAGTGCCAACACTGTCAACAGCTGCAGACGTTGTGGGACCCTCCGAATCCAGCTGCTGTTCTTCATCAATCCCTCCTGGTCCTCGTGAGCGAAGAGACAAAACGACATCAGCGACCTGAAGCGACGCGACAGCTTTGGTCATCCATCTTGCTGGCCACCGGTCACTGGCAAGTGACTTTGAACTCTGTCCCCTTAATTTCTAGGTCTTCTGCAACTCCAATCCATCTTCGGATTCCAGCGGACACTTCTCTCGACGACGCAAGCAGCAAGTCTTCAGTGATCTCCATTGAAAACAGCATCGCGACCCGACACCAAAGGACATGTATGCACCCGGCTTCCCTGGGTGAGGTAACTCTTGCATTACGGTGCCCAAGTGTGCATTGGCTCTCGAAGTACTTACCCTGTAAGTTGTTTGCTTGTTGTCCACTCCGAAGTGCCCTAGAACTGTAAAATACAAACCGCGACATTTGCGATTGAAACGCATTGAAAACCCGCGTGTGTGTTTAGACACTGCACGCGTCTCCTGTGGGCTGATTACTTACCTGCTAACACTGCAGAAGTGAAGCCCCAGCGATTCCCAAGGCCCTAGGCCTCTTCATATTGCAAGTCGAGTTTGTTAAACCACTATTTTAGTATATGGTCTGGTACGCCCCTAGGGCTACAGCCATATTTGTGCTTAATTTATTGAGAACTGTTGATCTTTTGAATGTTTACCTGGCTCTACTGTCATAAAGAGATTAGTAGAGTATATTTAGAAATAAATACATATATATTTGATATATATACCTGTGTGGTCTTTTCATTTGGTAATTCAAGAGATTATAAGGTAAAACAAGCTGCTTTACATTATCCTGAGACTTAGCCTGAAGGCTGCTCTCCACAGCTACCACTAGGATAGCTTTCTTTAAAAGGTTGTCTTTAAACCTATCTACCAAGAGTCGAATTGGACTGGTGCAAGGTGGCCACTATAACTATTGACCAGCATATGCCTGGCCAACTTCTCACATTGGTGGGCAGCGTGTGGGATTCCAGCTTGCCATTGTTTTACCAGAAAATCTCTATTTGAATTACTAACTGAAAACCACTTAAGGTACTCAAGGTACATATAAAGTCAAGCTAGTATCAATAAGTTCTACTGAACTTAGAGCTGTTTGTGAAGGGACAAGCACACCCTTGCTACAGCTCAAGCTAGGTCCAGTAGGCCTCAACTAGTGTAGGTAGTACAACACTGCACACCACTAGTATGTCTCACCAGGGTGGAGCCAGTGGGTCCACCCAATCTCAGTACAAAGATATAGCCTATACTGAACTGAAGGCCTTATGCTTTGAAAGAAATCTGAGGGTGGGCAGGAGTCCCTCATCACAACACCTGATAGATCTGTTAGTAGCAGATGACCTGAGACAAGCTCTAGGAGCTAGTGGGTCTGCATCAGGGGGTGGGTCACACATAGTCTCTGGGTCTGATGATGACAATCAAGATGACCTGGACTCTGTGGGTGAAGGGCCAGACCCAGAAGGGTCTGAAGAGAATAGAGGAAATCTCCCTAAGAGAGCTGAAAGAGTGGGAGACAGGCCTAGGTACCTCTCAAGGGACTCTGACAGGTCATATCACTCTGGAAGAGAATCTATTCCACAGAGGAACTCCAACTTTCCCAGGGAGTCCTCCTCTGAAAGAAGGTTCAAGATGCTCCAGTATGAGGAAGCTAGGCTTGCCCTCAGAACCAAGCAATTGGCCTTAGATAGGGAAGCCTTCGAGCTCTAAAGAGCTTCAAAGAAGGAGGGGTTAGATGCCCCTGGTGGCAGCAACAGTGTCCCTAGAGCCAGAGATTACATGCCAGATCATAGGAACCTGTCCAAGGTTGTTCCTCCCTACCAGAGTGGGGATGATATCCACAAATGGATAACTGCTATGGAGAGGGCCTGTAAAGTTCAACAGGTCCCCCAGAAACAGTGGGCAGCAATCTTGTGGCTCTCCTTTTCAGACAAAGGGAGAGACAAGCTCCTCACTGTTAGAGAAGAGGATGCTAATGATTATGAAGCCCTGAAGAGTGCTTTGATAGATGGGTTTGGCTTAACCACTGAACAGTACAGGTTGAAGTTCAGAGACACCCAGAAAGCACAGACTCAGGATTGGACTGACTTTGTTGATTGTGCAACCAAGGCTCTGGAAGGTTGGCTGGTGGGTAGTAGAGTAACTGATTTTAAGGGATTGTATAATCTTATAATGAGAGAACAGATCCTTAATAATTGCCAGAACCAGTTGTTGCATCAGTACCTGGTGGACTCTGATCTGACCTCTCCCCAAGAATTGGGAAAGAAGGCAGACAAATGGGTCAGAACCAGGGTGAGGCAGAAAAACCAGAACCAAGGTGGTGACACTAAGAAGCAAGATCCTAAAGGCTCAGATAAGGGTGGGGATAAATCTAAAGATCAGAAGTCTTCACAAGGGCCCCCAAAATCTGCATCTGGTGGGGAGTCACAATCTGCAAAGGGAAAAGGCCAAAAGAAGCCCTGGTGCAAATTCTGTAAACAGAAAGGGCACTGGACTTCTGACTGTACAAAGTCCAAAGACCAGACCACCACCACTCCAGCCCCTAAGGCAACTGTTCCCCCTAGTACAGCAAGTGGTGGAGGTAATACTCAGAATAAGGGTGTAGTAGGGTTGACCCTGGGTTCTGATGTGGACTCTGGCCTAGTCAGAGTACCAACACAGGCAATGCTAGTTTGTGAGGGAGACCTTGATATGTCCTTCCTAGTGAGCCCCAGTAATCTGGGCAAATACAAACAGCAGCCTATCATAAATGGCAAACAGGCTTTGGCATTTAGGGACACAGGTGCTAGTGTCACCATGGTGGCAGAGGATCCAGTGGACCCTACACAGATCATCCTGGGTGAAATGTACCAGGTAACCAATGCAAGCAACACCAGGACCACCCATAGTCTGGCTGTTGTGAATTTCTCCTGGGGAGGGGTAACTGGTCTCAAAAAGGTTGTAGTCAGTGCAGACCTCCCTGTCGGAATTTTGTTGGGCAATGATCTAGAGACTTCAGTCTGGTCTGAAGTAGAATTATGGACTCATGCTGAGATGTTGGGCATACCTGCAGAGGTATTTGCTGTGACCAGGTCACAAGCCAAAATGCATAAAGCTGAACCAGCTCTGGATCCTGAAACTATGGACCAGGTGCTACCCAAGAGGAAGAGCAGTAGGGTTAAGGCTGGGCCTTCCCCTCTGTCTCAGGTCTCAGATTCCCCTCCTGAGGGAGGAGAAGCAGAGCCTGTAGAAGGAACTGCCCCAGAGGAACTTGAGCCTGGTCAGGTTGAGTTCTTGGGGGCAGGGGGCCCTTCCAGGGAAGATCTGAGCAAAGAGCAACAGTGCTGCTCCACTCTTGAACCCCTCAGACAGCTGGCTGCTGCTGAGGCTGCTGGGAGTGCTAGTGGGTCCCATAAGGTTTATTGGGATGAGGGGCTCCTATATTTTGAGGCTAGAGATCCTACCCCTGGAGCCACCAGGAGGCTGGTAATTCCTCAGAAGTTTAGGGGGTTCCTCTTGACCCTAGCACATGATATCCCAATGGCAGGTCACTTGGGCCAAAACAAGACCTGGGACAGGCTTGTACCACATTTTCATTGGCCACACATGTCTGAAGACACAAAGGAGTTTTGTCGCTCCTGTGTCACTTGTCAAGCCAGTGGCAAGACAGGTGGCGCCACAAAGGCCCCCCTGATACCACTACCTGTGGTGGGGGTTCCCTTTGAAAGGGTAGGGATTGACATTGTTGGTCCCCTTGACCCACCAACAACATCTGGGCACAGATTTATACTGGTGGTAGTGGATCATGCCACCAGGTATCCAGAAGCTATACCCCTAAGGACTACCACAGCTCCTGTGGTAGCAAGAGCCCTCATTGGAGTTTTCTCCAGGGTGGGTTTTCCAAAGGAGGTCATCTCTGACCGAGGTTCTAACTTGATGTCAGGATATCTAACTGCAATGTGGAAGGAGTGTGGTGTAAACTACAAATTCACTACTCCCTATCACCCACAATGCAATGGGTTAATTGAGAGATTCAACAAAACCCTAAAGGGAATGATTAAAGGACTCCCACAGAAGCTTAGGCGCAAATGGGACCTTTTACTTCCCTGCCTTCTGTTTGCATACAGGGAGGTTCCTCAGAAGGGGGTTGGCTACAGCCCTTTTGAACTTCTGTTTGGGCACCCTGTTAGAGGACCATTATGTCTGGTGAAAGAGGGATGGGAGTTACCTCTCAAACCTCCCAAACAAGATGTAGTGGACTATGTACTTGGTCTCCGCTCCAGGATGGCTGAGTACATGAAGAAGGCCATTAAAAACCTTGAGGCAAGCCAAGAACTCCAAAAAGCTTGGCATGACCAAAAGGCTGTCCTGACTGTTTACCAGCCAGGCCAGACAGTGTGGGTGTTGGAGCCTGTGGCCCCAGCAGCCCTCCAGGACAAATGGAGTGGCCCCCATACAATTGTTGAAAAGAAGGGAGAGGTCACCTACTTGGTAGATCTTGGCACTCCCAGGAGCCCCCTAAGGGTGCTCCATGTCAACAGACTTAAAGCATATGTGGACAGGGCTGAAATGAGCCTACTCATGGCAACTGATGAGGACCAGGAGGAGGAGAGTGACCCTCTTCCTGACCTGCTCTCACAGAACCCTGAAGATGGGTCAGTTGATGGTGTTGCTTTGGCAAGCAGCCTCACTGAACATCAACAAACTGAATGTAGACAAGTGCTACAGCAGTTTAGACATATGTTTAGCCTGACCCCAAGTCAGACTTCCTGGTGCACCCATGAGGTGGACACTGGAGACAGTCTGCCTGTAAAGAGTAAAATCTACAGGCAACCTGACCATGTCAGGGACTGTATCAGGACTGAAGTCCAGAAAATGTTGAAGCTAGGTGTTATTGATCCCTCAGATAGCCCTTGGGCTAGCCCAGTAGTACTTGTCCCAAAACCTCACACCCAGGGCGGTAAGAAAGAGATGAGGTTTTGTGTTGACTACAGGGGCCTCAATGCAGTCACCAGGACTGATGCCTACCCAATCCCAAGGGCAGATGAACTAATAGACACTTTGGCCTCAGCCACGTATCTCAGTACATTTGACCTTACAGCAGGCTATTGGCAAATCAAGTTAGCTGATGATGCCAAGGCAAAAACAGCATTTTCGAACCCTGGTGGGCACTATCACTTTGTGGTAATGCCCTTTGGTTTGAAGAATGCACCTGCCACATTTCAGAGGTTGGTGAATAAAGTTCTGACTGGTATGGAAACATATTGCTCAGCATATCTTGATGACATTGCTGTCTATAGTTCCACCTGGCAGGATCACCTGGTCCACCTCAGGAAAGTACTGGAGGCCCTGCAGAAAGCAGGCCTCACTATCAAGGCCACTAAGTGCCAGATAGGGCAGAGTCAGGTTGTGTACCTGGGCCACCTTGTAGGTGGAGGCCAGGTTCAACCATTACAGAGCAAGATCCAGACCATAATGGACTGGGTAGCTCCAACCACCCAGACACAGGTGAGAGCCTTCTTGGGCCTGACTGGGTATTACAGGAGGTTTGTTAAGGGATATGGATCTATAGTGACCCCCTTAAATGATCTTACCTCCAAGAAAATGCCAAAAAAGGTTCAGTTGACAGCTAGCTGTCAAAAGGCATTTGATGACCTCAAGCAGGCAATGTGCACTGCCCCCATCTTACAGAGTCCAGATTACAAAAAGAAGTTCATTGTCCAAACAGATGCTTCTGAGCTGGGTGTGGGAGCTGTACTGTCTCAGCTTAATAATGAAGGTCAAGACCAGCCAGTAGCTTTTATAATCAGAAGGCTGACCCCTGGAGAGAAACGTTGGTCAGCTATTGAGAGGGAGGCCTTTGCTGTGGTTTGGGCCCTGAAGAAGCTGAGGCCATACTTGTTTGGCACTCACTTCATAGTTCAGACTGACTATAAGCCCCTCCTATGGCTCAAACAGATGAAAGGTGAAAATCCTAAATTGCTCAGGTGGTACATTTCCCTACAGGGGATGGACTATACAGTGGAACATAGACCTGGGACCCAACATGCCAATGCAGATGGACTCTCGAGGTATTTACACTTAGAACATGAAGACTCAACTGGTCAAGGTTAGTTTAATGTCCCTGCGTTTGGGGGGGGGGGGTTGTGTAGGAGAGTAGGATCTGCACTTGTGTTGCCCCCACTTTTTTTCTGATGTATACACTGGTTTCTGGCTATAGTCTGGCTGGGTCCCTGCTAATCAGGGCCCCAGTCTAACTGATCTCTCTAAACAACTTGGTGTGCATATTAGATGCACTAGTGATTGGATACTGTGGTACCTTATGAGCCCCTAGTATATGGTACCTTAGGTACCTAGGGCATTGGTACTTCACAGGCCTACCAGGGGCTGCAGCATGTATTATGCCACCCCTGGGAAGCACTCACAATCTGACACCACAGGCCTGCTACTGCAGCCTGTGTGAGGTAGTGTTAGCACTCCTTGAGAGTGCTGGTGCATTTCTTATCTCCATATAGGCCTAAGGGCAATTCAGTTGTGGAGCCAATGAACCGTGACTTAAAGCAATCTTTAACAGCAAGGGCATTAGGTACGGTCCTTGACTGGTTAACTCATCTTTATGGGGTTCAATGTGCTCTCAACACTCTCCCAAGAAGATCTCTAGGTAGGTGAACCCTGTACAAAATGCTCTTTGGTATCAAGATCTTTGTTCCAGACCTTGAAGGTCTAGACATTATGTGGGCTGCCAAAACCTTTGGCATTGATAACCACTGTGCTGTTGTACAGGATCTACAAAAGTGTTGTGATACACTGGCAAAGTCTCATGTGCTCTCTACTTTGCCTGAAGAAACAGCAGTTCTGATTCCAATTTCTGGTTGGCTCCCAAAATGTGGCGCTCCGGTTTGTGAAATGTTGGCAATCAATAAAGAATTCAGTCCCTCCTACTGTGCTCCTGTTCCAGTGATCGGTCTCCTGGGCACCTGAACTGTGATTCTACCTCCTATGCCAGGATCCAAGAATAATCACTTTATTTCAAATGACCATTTCAAGCTACACCATATGGCTGACACTGACTATATTTGCCTTGAGGTGGCTATCAACAGGATATCCATGTACAGCCTGTGTGTTCCGTTCTTTCTGATTCTCCCAAGCTGTAGGAGGGGGATGTCGAGTATTCCCTTGAGCTGATATCTGTTGTACATATAACACCCTCAACATTGGAAATCTTTTATTCTGATTCAGCCCTTAAGTACCCGGCGGGAATGCAAGCCTCAAGTTTACCTCCAAATCACAGCCATTATTTCAGCTGAGTTCTTCTGGATACTATATTGATCAAGACAGTTTTTTTCGGACACTTCTTCAACGTCTTCCTGTAGGAGAGTAGGATCTGCACTTGTGTTGCCCCCACTTTTTTTCTGATGTATACACTGGTTTCTGGCTATAGTCTGGCTGGGTCCCTGCTAATCAGGGCCCCAGTCTAACTGATCTCTCTAAACAACTTGGTGTGCATATTAGATGCACTAGTGATTGCATACTGTGGTACCTTATGAGCCCCTAGTATATGGTACCTTAGGTACCTAGGGCATTGGTACTTCACAGGCCTACCAGGGGCTGCAGCATGTATTATGCCACCCCTGGGAAGCACTCACAATCTGACACCACAGGCCTGCTACTGCAGCCTGTGTGAGGTAGTGTTAGCACTCCTCACTGAGGTATAGGTTCCTATATCTCACCATACACACACATATAAACCAATCAGTCACCCCTATGGTAGGCCCTATACATCCCAAGGGCAGGGTGCGTGGTTTACTATGTGAGGGGGTGCTTCTGCTTGAGCAGGACCCCTCTGCAGCTGGCAGAGTCTATTCTCTGCTGCTGTTTGTGGATGCGGTTAAACCATATAGTCTTAAGTGCATTAGAACCTCGCGGTAAATGCTAACTTTGGAATGACTGCATCAAAACATGTCGTGTTTGGTGTCAAACAACTTGGAATCCTACCCCCACACCAGTAACTGGTGTGGGAGTAGGATCCCACCCTTCTAGAGGGGACGACATGTACACACTGTACTACACGGTAGAAATCATCTAGAACCCTGGCATCACAAAATGGATGCCACCAGCACAGACACCGGGCTGCCCTCCTGCTGCTGACCGAAACTCGCAGTGGAGGGAGCTCAACAAAGGGTTTCCTGTCACAGGAAGGTGTCACCACCTCCCAGACAGGATTTAGTGTATTGGAGCTGGGTGGGTGCACTCTTAGAGTGCTTTGAAGTCCTGCACTGTGGGAGCAGTAGGCTCCTCTGTGCATATGCCAGCTCAAACCGGTTCAGGGGCTACCTGCCCCTGCTCTGGCGCGAAACTGGACAAAGGGAAGTGGGTGTAACCACCCACTACCCTGACCCTCCTAGAGGAGTGGTCATAGAGCTAGTCCCTCCCATCTTTTCACTATAAGATACCACACATTGCCAATGCAATTTAGATTACACCTGGACGACGCTCTACGAAGAAGAATCCTGGCCCTTCAACTTTCTACTATCTCTAGAAGACCGAAGGATCTCCCTTGGAGTCAAGGAGTGACTCCCCTGCTTGGCAGGCACCAAAACTATTGAACTACAGTTGCAAACTTTACCGCTCCCGCCGGAGCCCGAAGTCCCTGCGTCCCCTGAAGCAGCTTTCCTGACCTTTCGACGGCCATTTTGAGTCCCCAGCGAAGCTGTGGCATCTGGACCCCACGAGTGACGAGGAACAGCAATACCAAGGAACCGTGCAATGATTTCGAGTGCAAGCCCTAAACTACGTCCAACGAAGTTGTGCTTTAGACCACTTGTTGTCCAAATCCCGAGCAGGTCTAGTACCGAAGATCAGCGGCCTACCTCGTCCCGAGTGACTGTGGGCTGTTGGTGAACTTTTCCTGCAAAGGCATCTTCGCGGTTGCTTGCCTGTTGGCTAGTGACTCTCCAGAAGACTTCCACATCACCTTCAAGGGCTCGCCTGGTTGCTCTGGGCATGCCCTAACTTACCCTTGCTGGGTAAGTCCACCAGACCTTGCTGGTCTGCTCCATCGACAATCTTCCATCCACACGAGACTTGCAGTTGCCAAGGCTTGTTGGCTCCAAACCGAGTGCCGACACCGTCAACAGCTGCAGACTTTGTGGGACCCTCCGAATCCAGCTGCTGGTCTTCATTGATCCCTCCTGGTCCTCGTGAGCGAAGAGACAATATGACATCAGCGACCTGAAGAGACGCGACAGCTGTGGTCATCCATCTTGCTGGCCACCGGTCACTGGCAAGTGACTTTGAACTCTGTCCCCTCAATTTCTAGGTCTTCTGCAACTCCAATCCATCTTCGGATTCCAGCGGACACTTCTCTCGACGACGCAAGCAGCAAGTCTTCAGTGATCTCCATTGAAAACAGCATCGCGACCCGACACCAAAGGACACGTATGCACACGGCTTCCCTGGGTGAGGTAACTCTTGCATTACGGTGCCCAAGTGTGCATTGGCTCCCGAAGTACTTACCCTGTAAGTTGTTTGCTTGTTGTCCACTCCGAAGTGCCCTAGAACTGTAAAATACAAACCGCGACATTTGCCATTGAAACGCATTGAAAACCCGTGTGTGTGTTTAGACACTGCACGCGTCTCCTGTGGGCTGATTACTTACCTGCTAACACTGCAGAAGTGAAGCCCCAGCGATTCCCAAGGCCCTAGGCCTCTTCATATTGCAAGTCGAGTTTGTTAAACCACTATTTTAGTATATGGTCTGGTACGCCCCTAGGGCTAAAGCCATATTTGTGCTTAATTTATTAAGAACTGTTGATCTTTTGAATGTTTACCTGGCTCTAATCTCATAAAGAGATTAGTAGAGTATATTTAGTAATAAATACATATATATTTCATATATATACCTGTGTGGTGTCTTTTCATTTGGTAATTCAAGAGATTATAAGGTAAAACAAGCTGCTTTACATTCCTCAGAGTCTTAGCCTGAAGGCTGCTCTCCACAGCTACCACTAGGATAGCTTTCTTTAAAAGGTTGTCTTTAAACCTATCTACCAAGAGTCGAATTGGACTGGTGCAAGGTGGCCACTATAACTAGTGACCAGCATATGCCAGGCCAACTTCTCACACTTCCATATTATCCCCATCACCAGTGTGGATTTGTGTATTTGGATCTTGGTTGAAATGTACTTAACTAGTTCCACCATGGACGTATATCTGGATCTTTTTTTCTATGGTATTTTTGTTCATGTGGATCGAGACAGTTTTTCTCTATTAACTATGGCCATTACCTCTCAGAATGTTATGTTGCAGAACTTTTCGATGGAGTATTGGCCCCACATTCATCTACGTATAAAATGAAAAGAGACCAGACCCTTGTGAACATTTCAGAGGTCCCATTCACTGATGGAACCGTATGGGATAAAGTACCTTTCAATGCATTTGATCCTAAGGAGACTCTACAGATACCATATGTATTCCATGTTTTTACGGGTGATGTGATAATACCAGGTTTACAATTAGATGATTCGGATGTAAAGGCTGTTAGTTTTAGGATTTTCAAATTACAATATTATACTGTTTTTGATACTGAAGATTTATATTTGAAATTAGCTAACTATGTAGATTTTTTCTGTTATCAACATTATGGCCATCATTTTTTGCACAGAACAAATGAACAGAGTCCCCATGTTAACTATACTCAGTGGGAACATTGCCCAACTCCATCACAGGGTAGTTCTAACACACAAAAAATGAAGTACGTTTATTTCACGGGTTTTAACCCTTCTGATCTAGAATCATATTATTTTAAATTGCCTTCCAATCTTTTGAAAAAATACATTCTCACACAGACCAACTTAATTTATGCATCACATTTTATTGATCAATTAGCCCTCAAAGGATATGATTATTGAAAAAATGATATATTGATTTGAAATCAGTATTTAGTACAACGTCCTGGAAGGTCCAAGGTATTGAATCTTCATTCCATGCATGTCTGATACCTGCCCAAATTATTTTTCTTAATGACATAGTCCTACAGACTACCTGTCTGGGGTTAGCTAAGATTAACAAATTAAATACTCCCATTATCTCATTTTTGGCCCAATTTTAGGATTGGCAATCTCATACCAATAGTACTGCAGACAAACTAAATTGTCACTATTCACTCCCTGTGCTCTCGTTTCTACCACCAGGGGGCCGAATTGTGGGGCTTCCAGTGTTCTAATATGCGTCCAGACACTCCCCTGCATGCATATCCTGACTTCAAGGCATTTGGATACCATTTAGGAATTGACATCCATTCCCAATCCATGCCGGGTTTTGTGAAAGCCAGTCTGCTCATGCTGGAAACTCCATTACCTAGAATCCCCTGCTCACTGCTTTGTCTCCACCCCTGCAGGCCAAAGATGGGTGGAGGAATTCAGTTCACCTGTGGCTGGCTGCTGCTAACCTGCTCACACCTGATGCGCATGAGTACTGTGAGCTCTTTTAAGCGCCAGCTCCCTTCAGCCCAGTGTTGGTCATTGTAGATGTTTTCCAGTGAGACCAGTCCTTGTTCCTGAGCTGTTGCTATTCCTTGATTCCTGAACTATAGCTATTCCTTGTGCCTGAATTAGCACTGCCTGCAGTGCTATCATGTCTCCTGAGTGCCTGAGCTATAGCTATTCCGTGTACCTGAATTAGCACTGCCTGCAGTGCTGCCTTGTTTCAAGGGGTGGGCAGAATTTACGGAGTGGCACTATGCATAGCTCCACAAAACGTTACAAAATATCCGCGATCACGCGGATATTCCACTAACACGCGGAATTACATATTTGTGATACCTTTTTCCTGTTTGCGAACGCTGTTTGCGTGCTCGGGGAAATATCTCGTGAACGTGCATTTTGAGAACGCGAACAATCAAACAATTCCTCAAAGCCGCGGAAAGCAGAATTTTGGGCAATTCCGCGTTCTCCGCAGAATGCAAAATTACTCAAATTCCACGAGCGGAACGGAATTTACCACCCAAGCCTACTTGCTACCTCAGTTCCTGAGCTATAGTTATTCTTTGTACCGGTTCCTGGGCTTCAGTTATTTCTTGTTCCTGATTTGCACTGCTCTCAGTGCTCTTGTGACTCCTTGTTTCCTGAGCTGTAGCTATTTCCTGTTTCCTTGAACCAGTACTGTCTGCAGTGCTACCTTGACTCCTGAAGCTTTAGTAATTCCCTGTTCCTGAACTAGCACTTCCTGCAGTGCTACTGTGACTCCTGAAGCTTTAGTACTTCCCTGTTCCTGAACCAGCACTGCCTGCAGTGCTACCTTGACTCCTGAGCCTTGGCTCAATTCTTGTTCCTGCCCCAGCACTGCCTTCTATGATACGTTGTGATGGAGCGGGTAGTACACATTTTTGTATACCTCCCCTATTCTGCATGCATATACTAATTAGAATAATCTATTAAGCATAACATTATTAATTGTTTTCACGTGGTGTTTAATCAATATTACTAATATACGAAATACACGTGGGATTTGCTATTTGCATGCCTAAATAATTTTGGTAATTAAATCTGTACGAATACTAACAGTAGAAAATAGAATATTGCATGATATATGTTGCTTTTGTGATGTTTTTGTAATGTCGCACCAGATGACATTAATTGGTGAATATGAACGCTTTAAATGTCGCTATTTGCTAGATAATTGCAAGCACATAGAGGGTTTAGTAAGGGGTTAACATTTTATTCATTATTTCTATGTATTTATTAATCTTTTGTGTTTGTTTCGCTTAAGTTGTCCTTTGGGCCTAAAGTAAAGATGGCCGCCAAACTGACACAACGTGATGGCCACCATTCCACGAAGTTTCGGGCGAAGTGCGCTTGCGCTACTGCATGTTCCTGTAGCCTCTGCATGACCCCAGTCATACTGTACTCAAGCAAGGTAGCCTTGGGATGCCTGCCAAGTATTAGGACAATGGACTTTTACAAAAACCCGGAACCGTCATGAGAAATGACATAACCTCTTGAACTGTGTAAAACGTCACCGGACGATCCCAACCGACCAATAGAAAGAGCCCAAAATTGAGAAAATGTTACATCTTGACGTTACTTTTATTATAAAAATGATGGTAGAATAGAGAGGGCATCTATCTCTATATCTCACTTGCGTGTCTTTCCTTTGCTGACGGAGACGATGGTGATGCTACGCGACGAGATTGCTGCGTTCCTCAATCTTTGACAGACTGAATGCTGCCCAACTTCTTGAAGAACTGGGGACTTCCTAAAATATATGGGCATTGACCGATAATTGCGCGTCTCTGGTCCCTGACCCAGACTTTGGGACTGTAGCGTGCTGCATGACCAACGGTTTGACGGCTAAATTTGATGACTTAGAGGACGACCGATAGCCAGATTAGGTAAATATGATGTTCTGTGATTTAATGGACATTTAATAAACTTACTAGATGGAAGTAAAATACTTGCAATATTAGATAAACATATATTGATTAATAAGCAAATGTGTTTTGTCGTTTATTGAATCTTGAAAGTGGTTTAGCTGGAATAGATCACCTTACTGATCCAACTAAATTATCCATCGATTATATGGAAGGAGTATCTAGAAGTTGGAGAACAGTGATTTGTAGGTGTAGAGACTTGACGTATAGTTATGTAATATAATAAGTTTATCATATAGGGTATAAGGTATTCCTTTCATGTCAGCGCTCAGACCGCTCATCTCTCCTGTATGTGCAGACCAGTGTAGATGTGATGTGTGAATGTTGGTGTAATGGGCCCCACCAATGAATGTGATGTGTGAATGTGCTAATGAGATATCTGGTCTGTGACAAAAGGAGGATATTTGGTACGGGTTTTGTCCTGATTCCCGTTACCCTGGTTTCCGCGCTCCATCAGTTTTACTGGTACCAGAGATATGGTTTTTATTGTTTTGGTTTGGTGATTATTGCTTGTAAATTGCTTATTGATTATTGATAGGTATTGGTTTATGTATTAACACTCTATGTTGAGTCGCGTCGAGTTCTATGTTTTTTGCACGACTTCTGGGATGTAGGAAGTCGGAAGTTTGTAACAGTTCCGTAGTAGAGCATAGGTAAGCGCTGCTCTCGGGAAAGACGGAATTGTTGTTGCCCTGTAGGTACAAAGGGAAAACGTGTGATGATTGGAGTTGCACGACGCATTGTCTGGGTTCGATTCGGTAACATCATCGTGTATTGCCATTAGAGTTATTTCCTGTATGAGAGGAGTGCATGGTAGCGAAGGTCACCTGTGAAATTCTGGTCTTAGGTACCAGGAGTCCAAAAGGAGCTCTGATTACGCTTATCACTGGAAAGGTAATAGGTGTTCCCTAAGCTTGCTAGAAGGATAAAGTAGAGGGAAGTGCTACTTTATTAACGAATGTCATAATTCTGTAGTAGGGCAGAGGTGAGCGCTGCTCTCGGGAGAGACAGAATTCTGTGTGAATGAACTACATTTTCTGTATGAAAGTGCGTGAATGAAAAGGCATTCAGGATAATTGCGAAACTCTGGTTTTATTTCTCAGGAGCATTGCGTCTCCAACTAAGTATCTTAATTCTGGAGAAACAGTTAGCTAATGCTTGCTAGAAGGGTAAGGTAGAGGGATGTGCTACTTTATCAACGGAAGTAACGATTCCGTAGTAGGGCAGAGGTAAGCGCTGCTCTCGGGAAAGACCGAATTCTTGTGAGAGAGGTCATTAACTATTCTTTGGTTAGCGAAGCGGACAATGGTGGTGTTTTATGTTGTAACTAACAGATTTGTAAGTTAGAAAAGCGAAAAGAGCTTACCGAGAAAATTTTGTAAAGGAGGGGTCAGTAAAAGCAGGAGTAAGAGCAGCGGCTGCTGATTTCAGAAAGACCGCACTGGGATTGGCCAGTCAGCTAGAGACGTAGACGCTCCTGATTGGTGCGTTAGTGTACGCCGCGCTAGGAGTGGAGAATTACAGGGTGACGTAGACGCTCCGGATTGGTGCGTTAGTGAGAGTCGCGCTGGGATTGGAGGATTGCAAAGGTGACATAGACGCTCCGGATTGGTGTGTTAGTGTGAGTCGCGCTACGATTGGTTAAGAACGACAGGATAGTTGAAAGGAAAAGACTAGCGATTCACGGAAGATAAAATGATGTATTATAATCAACCAGAAAAAGAGAAAATGTCCTGGTTTGGGAAAATCAAGAAGTGGTTTAAAAAGGACAAACCGATTGTGACTAGGGAAGGACAGTTACTTCCCCCACCGAAAACACCTGCATCCTTTATGGTTGTGAAATATGGATATCATACTTGTATTTGGTTAGATAATTGGGTGAAATACACAAAGGATGATGGAGTTTTGGCATTTCCAGAGCATGGTTCATTTAATTTAGCGGTTTTGAGAAATTTGAGAGAGAAAATGATGAATCTTGAACCAAGACCTAGACCAACACAGCTTGAAGCACTGACAGAATGGGAAAATGAGATGCATGACAGAGAGAGACAGAGGAGTGGCAGAAGATATAGGTACATGTTTGGTAGATATGGGCATGACAATCATGATGATAGGATGAAAAGGTGGCGGAATGCAAGTATGACTGAAGGTCTGTTTCCTGTGAGAAATGCTGAAGAAATTGGAGGTAGAAAATGTACGGAAAAGAGACATAATGTAGAATCAGGAGTATATGGCGTGCATGAATCAGAGGATGATGTTCTGGATGACATGCTTTATAAAAATCCACCTCTGTATCAACCAGAATCTGAAATGTTGACACCAAGTGCCCCAATGAGGGAAACTTTACGAATCATTAAAACTGAACCAGCATCCCAAGAATTAGGGAAAAATAATTCCATCAGAGAGGTAGAGAGAAAATCAGATAATAAAGTGAGTGGTGAAAATTCAGCAGAATTAGCAAAAACAACTTTAGAATTAACTGAAAAGATAAGAGAATTGACAAAAAATTTAGAAGCTGTGACTGTTCCAGTGACCATAGGCCCTGTGATGCCTATTTTTGATAAACAGAAAAATAGTGAAAATTGTCTAACGGTCCCTTATAACAGCCATAAACAGATATAGAAGCCAAAGCAAAATATAAATGAAAATCCATGGAGACAGACAATGAGCATGATCGAGCTGAATGTTTCAAATAACCCGATTTTAGGTCCAAATATAGCAGAAAGACATACAATGACAATGGAATCACCATTAGAGACTCAAAGAGATTTAGAAAGAAGTAATGTAGAAAAGCCAGTAGGCCCTACTTCAGACGAATTGAGCGAATGGTTGCGAAGCCTGCAGATAAAAGACAAGGAATCCCAATCAATAGATGTGGCTAAACTACGGATGGTACTGGAAGTATTAATAGTAGGGACTATCCCCACAGAGAAGTTAAAGACTTATCAGGATGAGGAGTTATTGTTTTTGTGCAAAAGTGTAACATGGAGAGCAAAAAATTTGCATGAAAGATTAGAAGTAGCAAATGAGATGGGAATAGATATTGAAAAGGTGAAGACTTTGCAAAAACCATATCGAAAAGATTTTACTGAAAAAGATATTGAAAATCTGAATACCACAGGACGAATAAATCAGATTAAGGAAATAATTATATTGTTGAGAAAATGGGGAGATGTGGATAAATGGAGAAGTAGATGGTATCGAAAACGAGATGATGCCTCAGAAAAAACATTTGCAGCATTCCCTGTGAGAGAAAAAGAAAAAGTAGTGACAGAATGTCCCATGAGAGAGATTCCAGGAGGGGTATATGTACATGTTCCATGGACAAGGCAAGATATTTTATCATTTACTAATGATTTCCCTCGACTACGCGAAAAGCCTGTCGAGTGGTATAGGCAAGTGGACAGATTTGTAAAATTGTCTAAAGTACTATGGATTGACCTAAATAGTCTATTTGACATAATAGTACCAGCAGATTTATGGACAGAATGTAAATTAATGACTAATTGGCCTACACAAGAATACCCTAGAGATCCAAAGACAGCGGCTCCTGATCCTGAGATAATGAAGAAATATGAACAGGTTTTTGCTTTCCTGAAAACTAAAGTACCTCCCAAAGAGACTGATTGGATGAAAATTGACAGAACTCATCAGGAAAGTAAGGAGTCAGTACATGCATATTACGAGTGGTTAATTTTAGCTTTTAAGCAGTTCAGTGGTGATGAGAATTTAAGTGAAAAAGATTTGAGCCATTTTGTATACAGATTTGTATATGGATTACGTCCAGAAATTAGTGAAATGATTAAACAGCATACAGTAGATTGGCAAAACAAGAAAATAGATGAAGTATTGAGACATGCAAAATATTTCAGTGACGAGATCGAAGCCAAACAGCATAAATGAAAAGAGAAAGCTATGTGGGCACAAGTAAAGGTGGCAGAAAGAGAGGAAGCTCAGTTAGCAGAACAAGCAGGAAAGGTAAGGGAAATTTTAATATAGAAGAAGCTAAAAAGAAATTCCCATGTCATAATTGCGGTAGGGTAGGGCATTGGAAATCCGAGTGTAAATTTCCCCCAAGTACTAATAATGAAAATGCCTCATTGAATCCACAGGTGCAGAATGAGGTGAGTGGTCAACCGCAGCGACAGCAGCAGGTTGTTACCCAACAGAATCAGGTGCCAAAACCACCTTTTCCACAAAGCAAAAATTCACAGAAATACAGTAATGAGACAGGATTCTACAACAAAGAACAGGTAACTAAGCTGCCGCGCGCCAGTGCCGTTTCGCAGTATTGGCTACAATGCGATGAAAGCGAATCAGACGAATGTTATTGACGGTGCCGAAGGGAGGAAGAGGAGTGCGTACTTGGCGCAACTCTAGAAGTAGACCAGACAGGCCCATTTGTAGATGGGAAAATAAATAATGAAAATATCACTTTTTTAGTCGATACTGGTGCTACTCGATCAACTGTTAGGTCAGCTGATGTTAAGAATCTTCCTCTCTCGGTGAAACAATCCAGGTAGTTGGTGTATCCAACAGACAGATTAAAACTTATCTTACAGAACCATTGAAAGTTAGCATAGGGAAATTCTCTGAAATGCACCGCTTTGTTGTGTGCGATACAAGTCCTGTGAACTTATTAGGTAGGGATTTTCTGTGCAAAATGAATTGCACCCTTTTCTGTACTCCTGATGGTATAGCATTTGAGACCCCTGATGAAGATGTACTGTATAAAATGACTATGGCAAACAGGGAAACTGAGGTTACTGAAGCCTATGCTGTATTTAACCCTGATGAACTACCCAAAGAATTGAAGCAGACTGTAAAGGCAGAAGTATGGGATTTCACGGGAGAAGATGTAGAACTAATGAGAAATGTGGACCCAGTAAAAATAACAGTAAAGGAAGGAATAAGCTATCCAAATGTCCCTCAATATAAATTGACACCTGAGATGATTGAAGGAGTTACTCCTATAATTGAGAAAATGATAAAACAAGGTATTTTGAGAGAAATAATGAGTAGTCTGTGTAATTCCCTGATTATGGGACTGAAAAAGCCTAATGGACAGTTCAGAATAGTGCAAGATTTGGGAAAGATAAACAAAATAGTTGTGTCATGTTGTCCCATTGTACCGAATCCATCTGTGAAACTGTATCAGATTCCCTATGATGCAGAATGGCCTACTGTGATTGACTTATGCCATGCTTTCTTTTCCATTCCATTGCACCATGACAGCCAGCAAATTTTTGCATTTTGTTTTGGCGAACATATTTTGGCTTGGTGCCGAATTCCACAAGGGTATACAGAAAACCCCTCAGTATTTAATCAGATATTGAAGAAATCGTTAGAAAGCTTAGAAATTCCCGAGAATTCAGTGTTAGTACAATACATCGATGACCTTCTTGTGGCGTCGAAAACTCGTGAAGCTTGTGAAATGGACACTATAGCCTTGTTGAATCATTTGGCCGATGGAGGACTTAAAGTGTCACCATCAAAGTTTCAATTTTGCCAAAAGGAAGTACATTACTTAGGCCATAGAATCGAAAAAGGACTGAGAAGAATAACGATAGACAGAATCAGAATCATAAAAGGAATGTGAGCCCCAATGACGCAAAGAGAGGTGAGAATGTTTCTTGAATGGTTGGATACTGTCGCCAGTGGATAAGCAATTTCTCCTTGATTGCAAAACCTTTGGTACGTTTCACAAGAAGTGATGTGAGAGATCCCATTGATTTGAACAAAGAGGAATTGGCAGCTCTTAAACGACTGAGAGATGGTTTGTGTGAAACACCGGCATTAGGAATGCCTGATTATGAAAAGGAGTTCGAGTTGTATTGCAGTGAGAGGAATGGATGTGCACTTTCTGTATTAATACAGAAGCATGGAAAGCTGAGGATACCAATTGCATACTTTTCATCTATGCTAGACCCAGTAGCTATAGCCTTACCTGGGTGCCTGAAAGCAGTGGCTGCTACCTGCAGGAGCTTTGAACAGAGTGAAGGAATTGTGATGGGATATCCTGTGAAAGTGTTTGTACCTCATGATGTAGCAATTCTTTTAACAAGGAGTCGCACTCAGTACATGACACATAGTCGGCTTACTAAGTATGAGAAAGTCATATTAGGTGCAACGAATGTGAGTCTTGTGAAATGTTTGAACGTGAATCCTTCAACATTGTTACCTGATGCTGAGAATGTAGAAGTCAGAGATGAAGCAGATCACGATTGTCTGGATGTACTAGATCTCTGTACCAAACCACGTCCTGACATAAAAGATGTACCTTCACCAGAAAGGGATTTTGTGCTGTTTGTAGATGTATCTTGCTTGAGAACAGATGATGGAATGTTGAGTGCAGCATATGCAGTATGCACGGTTGCAGCAGTAATGGAAGCATCCTACCTGAAAGGAGTAAGATCAGCCCAGGTAGCTGAACTTGTTGCTTTGACTAGAGCATGCAAGATTGGGAAGAATGTGAGAGTAACTGTGATAACTGACAGTCAGTACGGTTTTGGTGTGGTGCATGATTTCGGCCAAATATGGCTACAGAGAGGATTTTTGACATCAAGTGGAACTCCCATCAAGAATGCTGAAGTGGTTGGGAAATTGCTTGAGGCGATACAGCTGCCAAAACAATTAGCTGTTGTGAAGTGTGCTGCACATAGTCAGTCTGGCGATTATATCGCCATCGGCAACAAATACGCCAATGATATGGCCCAATATTGTGCACGTAACCAGAATTCTGTGAATCGGGCGAAGGAGAAGGAAGTGAGTTCTTGCAACTTAATGTTTACTAACATTGTGGGTACCTGGGAGGAAGTGAGACAATTGCAGGAAGAAGCAGGAGATGAGGAATGAAGCAGTGGGTAAAAGCAGGATGTGCACCAAGGGAGAAGGACCATGTGTGGGTCTATCGGGATGGAAGACCAGTTATGCCTGATAGCATGATGTCTGCCATGGCACGGATGCATCATGGACTGGGACACATAGGGAGAGATGCTATGATCAGGTCATTTCAACAGACCTGGTACAATGCAACATTTTGACTTGTAGCAGAAAGTCTATGTCAGAGATGCCTTATATGTCAGCAGTACAACCCTGGGAGGAAGATAGTGGTGAGTCTAGGAACAATAGGTCGAGAAGGAGGGCCTTTTAGCAGAATGCAAGAAGATTTCATTGAAATGCCTCCTTGTAACAGGTTGAGGTATGTTCTAGTTATGGTCTGTTTGTTTTCTAGATGGGTAGAAGCATACCCGACAAGAAGGAATGATGGAATCACATGGCAAAATTACTTTTGAGGAAATTTATTCCCACATTCGGGTTCCAAATAACAATTAAGTCAGATCGAGGAAGACATTTTCATAATGAGATCATAAAACTGATTTGTGAAGCATTAGATGTACGGCAAAAATTACATTGTGCCTATCCCCCAGAAGCTTCTGGTGTGGTGGAACAGATGAATGGTAATATCAAAAACAGGATAGGGAAAATGTGTTTAGCCACGGGTATGAAATGGCCTGATGTCTTGCCTCTAGTACTCATGACTATCAGATCAATTCCAGACAGAACTACAGGGTTGAGCCCCCATGAAATGATCATGGGTAGAGCAATGCGTCATGTGTTCATACCAGTCAACAAGCTGTTGCCTATAACTGATGACATGGTGTTGGATTACTGTAAAAGCCTGGCTGACGCAGTTCATTCTGTGTTTCATCAGGTTGGAGCGGATGCCACCACCCTTGAAAAGAAGCAAGCTCATGATCTAAGCCCAGGGGACTGGGTAAGAATCAAAGTACACAGAAGGAGGAACTGTTTGGTCCCAAGGTGGGGAAAACCACAACAAGTGATTTTTACTACGACAACAGCTGTGAAGTGTGCTGGAATCAAAAACTGGATTCATGTAAGTCACACATTGAGAATTCCAAATCCAGTGGATAGCACAGAAAGAGAATACTTTGATGAATCAGAATCAAGTACTGAATCAGATGATAAAGAAACAGGAACAAAAGAAAACCCTGAAAGGGGGGAATCAGGATAAAATCTAACTTCTGTCTCAAGAAGTATTTCCCTGAGAAGAAGGTTACAGATTTCTGATACCAGCTCAGACTCAGAGACTGAACGAGAAACTACACGCTCGGGAAAAGAAAAAGACAGTGAAAAGACAATTAAAGAAATTATTGACAAAGAAGTTCCAGATGAAAAATTGAGAGAAATTCCACCTGAAATAACAAATATAGATGGACAGGTGCCAGATACAGAGAGAGAGGGAAAGATTCTTGCGGAAGACTCCCGAGGAGGTGTAGGGAACTCCAACATCCAGTTAGAAGAAGGGACAAGTAGTCAGCAGGAAGATTGCGTGCCGTAGATTCGAGGAGGGACAGAAGTAGGCAAAACGAAAGAAGCTGTGGAAATAAAAACTATTGAAAGTAAAAAGCAAGTTGAAACATAGTCAGAGGAAAGCGAAGACGAAGTACCAGAAGGTCGAGTCTTAAGAAAGAGCGCTTGGAGAACTGAAGAGAATGATAAATGAAGTAAACTGAAAAAATCAGCAAGAGATGAAGTTTGGCCAAACAAAATAATGAGACTGAGATATCGATTGACATGAGTAAATTCACCAAGAGTTGAACAGGTGAATGAAGTGACAAGCCAAGAGAAATCAAAAGACGAAGAAATAATCGTAGTAGGGGAAAGTAAAAGAACGAGGAAACCTAACCAGAAGTATAAGTCGCCGGAATGGACGTATGTGGCCCTGCCTGAAATAAAAGAAGAGGCAGATAGCCAAGGAAACCCAGAGGTGACTGTACCGGAAGTGGTTGAGGAAGACAAAGAATCAGAAATCCTGAGAGTTCTCTTGTCCGATATTGGAGAAGAAGCGGATGTTCAGGAAATTCTGTATTCAGATCACGAAGGAAAAATGAAAGACGATGAAATGCCAAACTGAATCAGACAAGAGTGCTGCTAATGGAAAGACAATAAAATAAAGAAAAGACAAAAACTGGTAGAACCAAGTAGGTGCTTAGAGTCTTGGGTTAGAAAACTAGTTGTGAAGTAGAAGAGGCTAAGTCAAAAGACACTGTTCATTTTTTCAAAATGGCAAACACAGGTAGTAGAAAAGATAGATGTAGTTTTTTGAAGCGATGGTGTAAAATGTGTTGTTGTTGTACAGGATTACTAATGCTTCTGTGGAGTATACTAGCTCTAATTATCTCATTTAAAGTTGCAATAGACACAATAGAAGGACATAGTGAGAACAACACTAATATAGAAAAGATTCAGAAGGTAGTTCAGGCTAAAATAGATAGAAATTATTTGCATAAAGATAGGTCTATACCTGATTTTTCTAACAATGTTTTTTCAAAATTACTGTATGAATATGTAAAGACAATGGACGTAAGGGACTGCTACGTTTGCATGCAGTTACCTGCATCTGTATCGGAGGGAGTGACTTATCACCACCTTCCAGTAACCTATGGAATAACATGTAGTGTGATAGCTAGTTTATTTTATCAAACGGGAAAGTTAGAATATTATTTTTTAGATGTAGATAACATATTTTCACAAGTACCATCAATTAACAAGCTAAACAAGGTGAAACCTGCAAAGGTATTAGGTGAATTTTTCTTGGAGACTAAAAGACTAACATTAGAATATATTTTTTATAATAATTTGACTTGCAGTTTAAAGAAGGAAGAAAATACTTTTTTGGATATGGTTGAAGAGAGGAGATTGAAAATGCAAAGGAAGGTATCTGAGGGAAAATTAGAAAAGACAGTGTGGGATGTTGAAATGGAAAAACACTTGAAAGGAGAAGCTAATCCCACTATGGCTTTAGACTGGCCTCAGAAAGGGAAACTGTGTATTAGAAGGAATCAAACTGCCTATGATAATTATTTTGTAGGGAATAGTGAGTGCCATGATACATACCGAATCATGGGTGGATGGGGATTTTTTTTTTTTTTTTTAAACTTTATTTATGCTTTTTCCACATAACAGCAAAACATTGCATTTCAGTCAAATGAGGTACATTCCAACACGTACTTAAGTTCTTTGATTACATGCCCAGCACAGTTACAGCCATCAACTTCTGTGTCCTTGTCAGGAGTAGGGAACAGGCCAGACAGCATTCGCTGCGTCCCGGGGTATGTTGTGCCCCCCCCC
Source organism: Triturus cristatus (assembly GCF_964204655.1). Classification (NCBI taxonomy): domain Eukaryota; kingdom Metazoa; phylum Chordata; class Amphibia; order Caudata; family Salamandridae; genus Triturus; species Triturus cristatus. Next base: position 85,564,133 of record NC_140590.1, on the reverse strand, counting down.
CTCTGTGCACGAAGGCATGTCTTCAGTGCGGCTCGTGTAAGTTTCGGCTCTGCGACTCACTACCGGGGACGACTCAAATGGCATCTAGTCCTCCCCGCCTCCCATCCACGGGTCAAGGCGGCGGCAGCCCAGGGGAGAAGAGCGGGGGACCAGCATCCCCATCGTCAATGCGAGGCTCCTCAGCATGGGCCAGCAGGTAGTACCTGAGGGGGTCCCAGATATCTAGAGGTCTCGAGGCCCTGGGCAGCGTCTCTGCGTATCTTGTAATTTGGTCCTGACAATATGTCATGTCTTTCAGCCATTCCTTAAACTTGGGAGCCCGCCCTCGCCCCCATCTACACGCCACTCTGCGCTTAGCCAACAGCAAGGATATCGTGACATATCTGCGCCGCCCTCTGGGAATTTGCTTAGTGTAGCCTAACAGTGCAATTAGAGGGTCCCTCCCCACTGGCTGCTCCACCATCTCAGCTAGCGCTTCAAAGACCTTCGCCCAGTACTCCGTCACTGCCGGGCACTCCCAGGCCAAGTGTAGAAATCCAGCCCCCAACTCGCCGCATCTATCGCATCTGTCTGAATCCCGTAACCCAAGGCGACACAACCTAGCCGGTGTATAATACATGCGCTGTATGTATTTATAGTGAATAATACGGAGCCGGGCGCTGCCCGATATTTCCGCAGTTTGTAGACAGCAATAATGCCATTGCTCATCCGGTATTTCTCTACCTATGTCAATTTCCCACTGAACTCTTGCGGCGCTACAGGGCTGCTCCCCACCTGTTCGAATCGCTCGATACAGGTTGGACACCAAGTGTCCAGGGCTTGTACTTTGCAGCAGTTGCTGCAGTGGCTTGAGGGAATCCGGTTCCCGCGGGAAGCTCGGAAAAATATGCCGTAGACCTTGCCTCAGTCTCGTATACAAGAACATCTCTAGCGGTGTGGGCTTTATGACCCCAAAGAACTGGTCGGGTGTGCAAAAGGTCCCCCCATAGAACAGTGCCCCCCAGGTCTGTTTGTGGACACGTGCACAGAGCTGCCGAAATCCCGGCTCCTGCAACAGCGATAGGTCAGGATGGTATGTCAGGGGCAAGGCCGCTGAGTATATGCACGGTACTCCTACGCTCTTTCTAATGTAGTGCCACGCCCTTATCGTACTTGCTATTGTAGAGAGCTCTACACTGCGTGGGCGGGGCTGCTCATAGATTATCCCATTCAGGGGTATCGGGTTGGCCAGCCAGTGTTCCGCCGCAACCTGCGGCATGCAAGCCGGCTGGTTCACCCAGTAGTATATATAATGGGCCTGAGCACATGCGTGGTACAATTCAAAGTCCGGGATATCAAAACCTCCCTGCGCCACAGGCCTCACTAATGTCTTCCACTGTATCCTCGGCTGCTTGCCGCCCCAGAACAAGCGTGTGAGCTCAGATTGCAACGTCCGAAAAAAGGCCCGGCCTGGATAGTAGGGGATGTTTAGAAACAAGTATAAAAATTGCGGCAGGACCACCATCTTAATCAATGAAGCCCTGCCCGCCATTGACAACGGCAGGGCGATCCACCGTGTAATATTAGACGTGAGCCTGCACACTGCTGTTCCGTAGTTTAGGCGGATCATTTCCTCTCTATCTCCAGAAATCCGGATCCCCAAATATCGCAAATCCGTGTCACACCATGCGAGTGGGTAATCAAGGGGGAATCTGTGCACCGCCGGCGTCATGGGCCACAGCTGCGACTTCTCCCAGTTTATGGAGATGCCAGATAATTTCCCAAATACTATGAATTCGCGCAGCAGCGGGTTTAGGTTATCCTGAGGGTCACGTACATACAGCGTCAGGTCATCCGCATAAAGCGAGATTAGGATTTGTCGCAGGGGGCAGCGAAGAGCCTTATCATTGTGTCGTTGTCGCAGCCGACACGCCAGGGGCTCTATCGCTAACGCGAAAAGAAGGGGGGACAAGGGGCATCCCTGTCTGGTCCCTCTAGTAATGGAGACTGCAGCTGAGACCCCGCCATTAATGAGCACTCTAGCCATAGGTGTTTGATAGAGTAGCCTTATCCAGGAGATGAACCCCAAGGGGAAACCCATACGACCCAAGATGTTAAATAGGTAGTCCCATTCTACCGAGTCGAAGGCCTTCGTGGCGTCCAAAAAGACCGCGGCTATCGGCAGCTCAGGGGACACATTCTGCACTATGGAGAGCAGTGTACGGAGGTTATGGGACGTCGCCCTCCCAGGGATGAATCCCGCCTGGTCTGGCAGCACCAGTTTGTCTATCAAAAGAAGTACTCGATTTGCAATTAGTTTCGCCAGTATTTTAGTGTCGCAGTTCAGGAGTGACAAGGGTCGATAAGATTCGCAAAGCGTAGGCTCTTTGCCCGGCTTCAGGATGGATATTATCAAGGCTTCTCTCATCGAGGGGGGGAGCATCCCTGCCTCCAGGGATTCCCCGTATACCTCTCGCAGCACCGGGGCCATGATATCTATGTATTCTTTATAGAACTCAGGAGGGAGTCCGTCAAGGCCCGGTGTTTTACCAGATTTCTGCTGCATGATGGCTTCCCGAATTTCATCTAGCTCGAACGGGGCACACAGGAAATCCCGATGATGATCCTCCAACCATCCCAGCGCGATGTCCCCCAAGAACGGCTCAAGGTCTAACTCATCCCCGCGCTGTGTAGTGTATAATTTTGTATAGTGTTCCCTGAAATCAGCCTGTATGTCCGCTGTATTCCTGTGCACATCGCCTGTCTCGCCCCTGATCTCTAAAATAGCGGTAGTGTTCTTGGGTTTTCTTACCATGTCGGCAAGCATTCTACCCGGTCGTTCCCCCTCTCCGTATCTCCGTGCCTGCCAGTATTTTCCCATAAACAGCGCTTCCCGGTTCGCCTCAGCTATATATTCCGATAGTTGCCCCCTAAATTCAGTCGGAGCGTGTCCATCGTCTCCCTCCACCATGCGCAGCTCCAATGCCCTCAACTCCTCTTCCAGTTTATGGAGGCGTCTTCTAATGACCCGAAGTACCCCAAAACTTTTGGATATACACACCCCTCTAATCGTGACCTTAAAGGCCTCCCATATTGTCGCTATCGACTCTACCGATCCCCTGTTTCTCTGAAAGAAGCCCTGGATCTCCTCTTCCAATTCCGCTCGGAATACCGCATCCAGCAATGCCGCCGGCTGTAGCCGCCAGAGGGGGCGCGGTCTCCCACCCCCTAGTATGTCAATCAGTAGATGTACCGGTGAGTGATCTGAGTATGTGCGAGCTAAGTGGCTCACCTCCCTAATGCACGGGCCCAGTCCCCTCGACAGGAGGCAGTAGTCTATGCGAGTCCAGGTCGCCGCTCCCGCCGTAAAATGAGTACCTTCTCTGTGCTTTGGGTGTCTGTATCTCCACGTATCTATGAGCTCTCCCTCCGCCAAAATGTCCCTCAGAACTGCCTGCGCACGAGTGTAGTGTCGTGCCTGCGCTCTGGATCTGTCCATCTGGGGGTCCAGAACCACATTAAAATCTCCCCCCCAATTGACGTGTGTGGTGTCCAGCGCCATCACCTTCCCCCAGAGGACTGAGAAAAAGTCAGGCGCATCAACATTCGGTCCATAGCAGCTGACCAATGTAATCGTGTCATTTCCCAATCTCCCCCATACTATGGCGTATCGTCCCTGTGAGTCGATCACCTCTCCCCGGGGCTGGAAGGGCACATGGCGTTTAATAAGGATAGCCACTCCCCTGGCATACGAGGAATAGGAAGCGAACAGACGGTATGCCGCCCACTTGCTAGCAAATAGGGTAGGGCGCTGTGGGGCGAAGTGGGTCTCCTGCAAGAAAGCCACACTAATATGGTGGCGGTCCAGATACGATAGTATCTGTCTTCTTTTTCTAGGGTCCCCCAGCCCTCGCACATTCCAGGACAAAACTCCCATGCCTTTATCCTGCGTCATGTCTCCCCATCCGGGTATAAGTGGTGCATAATGCCAACCGTGCCGTGCTCAACTTGTCAGCGTTGTCTGTGGACGTGTAGACTGGTCTCGCATTACTTAATTGTGCTAAACAGTAAACCAAAGTCCCCTCAACTCTCCCCCCACCCGCCACCCACTGAAACATCCCAATCATGCCAGTACTGTAATGCCCTCCCCCCTCCCCATCCCCTCCGCACCTCCCCAACTCGGCCTGTAGGCCCTTCATGTGGAGGCTTATCCAACGAAAACAAAACAGGGGTTCTCCCGTTTGGGGGCTTCCTACCAGGCGGCGACAAGGAACACCTACCTCCCCCAGAGGCGCGATGTAACTTTCCACGCCCCTCAGAGGAAGCAAGGGTGCCCGGTGTGCTTAGTATCTGCCCCATTATGCCAATCATGTATTGTCATCTGTTGCTACATATCTCGGTGGGGTATTTGTCACAGTCTTTTCGAGGGCCGCCCCTATTCCCAGCATTATCGCTTCTCTTTTTCTCAGTCATTCAACGTCCGATGTGGTGGGCGTCCTCGAACCTTCAGTAGAGCTGGGCATTTTACTACGGCGTTTCACCTGATTCAGGTATTCCTCCGCTTGTTGCGGCCTAGTAAAGAACATCTGTCTTCCTTGATGAGTGATTCTCAAACGTGCCGGATAGAGTAGAGCATAATCTATTTGTGCCTGTCGCAGTTTCTGCTTTACGGGAAGGAATCTCCGCCTGTCCTCCTGTACCGCTGCGGTGAAGTCCGGATAGATAGTAAAATTGACCCCCTCATAGTTCAGTTGTTTCTTCTCCCTTGCCACCTTAAGGGCTACGTCTCGGTCTCTATAGTTGAGGAGGCGGGCTATGATAGGACGGGGCACTCCCCCAACTGGGGGTCTGGGTCCCAGAGAGCGGTGCGCTCTTTCCACCACAAATTGAGGGGACAGCAACTCCGCCCCTATCACCGCCAACAGCAGCTTTTCTACATACAGTTCCATCTTACCCATATTGGTACTTTCCGGAATACCTATGAGGCGGAGGTTGTTGCGTCTGCTCCTCGCCTCCATGTCCTCGCTCTTGGCTGCTATTACTTTCAGCAGCTTGTCCATCTCGGTTACTGTCGTTTGCACCTGCGTGACGGCATCTTCCGAGTCAGAGATACGCTTTTCTGCCTCCTTGAGCCTATCTTCATGACCGTCGATTTTACGCACTATGTTGTCCATTCTCGTATTCATGTCGTCCATCTTGGCTGCAATTGACGCTATACCCTGTCGCACTTCCAAGAGGATAAGTTTCATATCAGAGTCCGGTTGCGGCTCCCGCGCCCCTGCCGTCTCAGCTCCCTCTGCGCCGTCCGAGACCACCTTGGAGCTCTTCTTGGTCTCAAAGGGGAGCCGTGATTGTCGCGTGTCTGTTTTCCCCATCTTGCGCTGTCTGTAGTGAGCTCCCTCCACGTGTCTCCCCCTGTCTCTGCTCAACTCCAGCCTGAATTGTCCTCCGCTGTTAGTTCGCGCGATGTTCCCTGCGGTCCCCGCTCCGTGGCCTCAAATCCCCTGCAGATCACGGTCAGGTGTACAGTCACTTAGGCCGTGTCTCCCCTCGCAGTGCTCATCAACAAGCCTCCACCTGTCGCAGCGGCTCTCTGCTGTCAGTCACCCTCGTTGCAGTGCGGACCCTCGGTGGGGGCAGGCAGGGAGCAAGGTCACCCTCCTCTCTCCCGGCTCCGGGCACCCAGCCCCCACAAGTCCCGCCTCGCTGAGCGCTCTCGGGTGCAGGGCCAGGCTACCACTTCACGCCAGTCTCTCCCTTTCCTTCCAGGCCTTAGTGCCTCACCAGCCCCTCAGCCAGCATGCCCCAGAAGCCACGGCCACAGTTCGCAGCGGCTTTCGTCAGGTTCTTCTTACCGCTATCTCCGCGGGCGAGCCGTCGGCCTCACTCCTTCCCTGGACGCTGTCAGGGGCCTCCCGATATCCTCAGGATCTCAGCGGAGTTCGCTCCTTCCGATAGGCGTCCTCCGGTCCGCTCTCTCCTCCGAGTCTCCTGCGGGCCGGTCGCGCTGCCAGGTGTTCCTCACACGCTCCGCCGTACTCTGCAGTGCTCGCGCCCAGGGCGCAGCTCGACTCTCCCGCTGTCTCCGGCACCAGACCGTCTTCAGTCTCCGCCTCTTCAGGCCACGATTGCCCGCAGTGCCCTTATCAAATTCCGTACCCTCGCAGTAGGTAATGCGAGGCCAGGGGTCGCAGCGTCTGCCCCCCGGCGGGGTCCCGGCTCCAGCAGGGCCTTCTCTCCACGTGTGCGCCGCGGCCTCACTTGGATCCGCTCACCCCAGCTACAGCCTTCGGCAGGTCCCGCCTCCTCTCCGCTCCGAACACGATCGCCTCTATCTGCTTGCCGGTTACTTCTCCACCGCTCAGCCTTTCACCGAGTATGCAGGGGCACGTAAGCGTTCCTGCTCACTCCGTTTCAACCCCGCATAGGCAGTTAGAGAGGATAGTTTCACGGATCTACGGCACCGGGCTGCGGGAGCTTCACCTAGAGGCAGCCATTCCGCACTTGCGCCACCTAGCGCCCCCGTGGATGGGGATTTAAAGGAGGAAGTGATCCAGTTTTTCCTGGATTATATTTTATCTGCGGGAGCAAGGCATATTATCATTTGCCAGACCATTGGTATGGCACATGTTACGTAGGCCTGGTCTTCCCAAAGACTTTTCACATGGAAAGAGGAGAAGATGGTGTACATAGTTTAGGTAATTATTTAGCACGTAGAAAGAGAGAGTCTTGGTCAGAAATTGTGGGTAACATCTTTGGAGGATTGATACCAGCAGTGGGAATATCTCTGAAGGCAAACAAAATTAGAAGATTATCAACAGTAGTGGATCGCTTGTCAACAAGCACCGCCGGAGGATTTTTATTGGTAAATACTGAAATGGTTGCCATGCGTGCCATGGTAATGCAAAATCGACTTGCCCTTCAAATATTATTGGCAAAAGAGGGTGGAGTCTGTGGAATGCTGAAAGTTCAACATTGTTGTACTTACATTCCAGACGAAAGTAAAGATTTGAAAATTTATATTAAAAAACATAACTGAACTGCATGATGAAATTGCAAAACTGGAGGTTGAAAGTGTTTGGGAAAAGATTGGAAAGCCGATATCTGCTATTAAAAACTTCTTAGTAAACCTAGGTAGTACCTTTTTAGGTAAAATCTTATTTCCATTAACTTGTGTGATTTTCTTAGTATTAAAAGTAAGATTAGGATGCCTATGTCATAAAAAGAAGAAAATACAGAAAAAGTATATAGTAATATTCACATTTATACTGACCTCAGAGGAGTTTATGACCCGTCGGTGTGAAGAGGAAAGATTTCAAAGTCCCGGAGCGGAGAAAAGAAGCTTTGAACTTATTCACCGCTGGAAAATATTTCGTTATTGATCAGTGTCATATTTTCAGACAACATGAGTTGGGGATTTGTCGGTGGCATGAGTTAACAATCTGAAATACAGCTTACTGACCTTTATAACTTACTTGATCAGATATTTTTACCGTGAGATTATTTTTCGAAATTGCAGTTTAAAAAAAGATTGTTTGCATAGATACTTTCTTACTGAATACCTTTGATAAACCCTACATTTCTGAATGATATTTTGGTATTTCTCTTTTTCTCTGTTGCTGTTCCTGTTCACCTTCTCCCTATAGAATATATAAGAGCAGTAGTGTTTATTATTATACTACTGTCCTATATGTTGTTAAAGGAGTACGTGATATGTTAGCGGAGCAGTGAGCGACCTCTAAGCACTACGACAGAACTTTCCTGAGTTCTACAGAATATAAATTGTAAAAAATGATGAAGCGTACATTTCTATGTAATATGAAGTAATTTGTGTTTATCTGTTTTTTACTTGTTATTGTTCTTGTGACCTGAGATGATGTAGTGTGGGAGTGTTTCTTGTAGCACTTCTTTTCTACTTTATCTAAAAGTAACTAATGCCCTCTTATATTAACAAGAATATGGGGCAACACTTTTACAAACTATAGGCAAAAAAAAAGGGAGGTTGTGGCCACGCTTCAGGGATATTTGATGAATTGCTATTTTATTTGTCACCCCTCTGATATATACAGCTACACTTTCCAAAGAAAGTATATTTGTAATTGCTTAATAAAAACTGTTTCAAACCCAGACTGAAATTTTTGCAGCACAACCACACCTCCCCGTCAGAAAAGTAAACACCACATTATAAGTAAATATTGCTCCAGGGAAGTATCCCACCCGCGGACTTAATAAAAAGAAGACCGCAACACACTCTGTTATGTTCCTACCATGATTTGTATACCCCACGCAAATTATATAAATGGCCCTTAAAATATATAAAAAACTATTTTTACGTTCACAGTCCCTGTCCACCACCTTGTGACCACTGTACAGAGTTAATAGTGTTCCTACCCTCCCCTCTGCTAATCTGTTTTCCCATACTCCTTTGAAGTGCGTCGCAAAATGTGAACCGTTCCCAGCCAATAAGCAGCAAACTTGTACTCGGAACACTTTAGCCAATAAAATGTCCATGGTGTTCCGCAGAGGGGGAGGGAATGGCTGCCAACTCTTCTACTTAGTGGAGAAGTGTGGCTCAATGATTAGAGCGGCAGATCCCGATGCAGAGGTCTAGCCCGGGACCAGGGTTCAATTCCCCGCCTCGGTGGGTCTTGGGCTCAAAAATTCCACGGACCTGATAATTCTCGCCTCGGTGCCATTCCAATCATGGAGTCCCACTCTGCAACTCTGGGCAATAGCTTGCTTAATCTCCACAACGGACCCCACAACGCTAAGGATGCCTGGCCTCCACCTTGGGGGTGCCCAGGAGTGGACGCCTCACAGGGAAAGCCAGGATGGGTTCCACCGCGGTATTCGTACAAGCGCCTTGAGACCCTTGCGGGTGAGTAGTGCGCTATACAAGTATCAATTTACAATTTATTTTACAATTTACTTTTAATGCTTCACAGCCAATGAATATTAAGCTTGGGAAGGTACTGCTTGGAACACATTACCCAATCAGATGTCCCTGATACTCCGCGAAGGGGAAGGGAATCGCTGACAACACTTCTACTTTCAATGGTTCGCAGCCAATGAACATTAAGCTTGGGAAGGTCCTGCTTGGAACACGTCAGCCAATCAGATGTCCCTTCTACTTCGCCGAGGAAGAGGGAATGGCTGGCAACACTTCTACTTTCAATGGTTCACAGACAATGAACATTAAGCTCTGGAAGGTCCTGCTTGGAACATGTGAGCCAATTTGATGTCCTTGCTACTCTGTGGGGGAGGGAATGGCTGGCAACACTTCTACTTTTAATGCTTTGCAGCCAATGAACATTGAGCTTGTTGTTAGAACACCTCAGCCAATTAAAGTTTAATTTTATCTTACGCACAAGGACAGAACACACCCTCCCACATAATATTAAATTTCCTCTAACAAAGTGACACTATCCGTGATAAAAGTGAACACCGCATTATAAGTAAACATTACTGCGCATTATATTAAAGAAAGGCCACAGTACGGCGCATTGTTGTTTTCCCGCTATGATTTCCACAGCCTACTGAACATTACCGCAATACCGCACATCGTTGTTTTGCAGACGTGATTACCACGGCCTATACAACATTCACACTACCTGTGTGTGCACCCTACACACTGCTTGCCGCAATATGGCACATTGTTTTCCCGACGGGATTTCCAGAGCCTATGCAACCTTGCCGCAATACCGCGCACCGTTGTTCTGCGGACGTAATTTCCACGGCCAACGCAACATTCAAACTCCCTGACTCTGCACTGTACAGACTGCTTAAACTAAGTCCACAGTATTCCCACTATACCCTCTTATATAATTATTCTCTTTTTGTCCCCCTACGCCTTTCAACTGAGTCACAAAATGGCTCCCAACACTTCCTAGTTTCAACAGTTTGGAGCCAATGAGCCGCAGGCTCGTGCTCGTAACACCTCACCAATCAGATGTCAGAATTCTCAAATATTGATATCTGTAAAATGTGATATTGCTTAAAAACTACTGAACAGATTTACCCCATTTAAACAAAAGTGTGCTTTCTGGACCAAGACCTTTCTCTCTGCCAAATGTGGCGTAATTCCGTTCAACAGTTTGACCTGTAGCCTTGCCTAAAATTTCCTATGGAAATTGCATAGAGAAAACACATTTTGAGACCCCCCTTTTTTTGTCAGCCCCCTCTTCACGAATCACCCCCAAACTTTCAAGATAGGAGCTGACCTGAAAAAAAATTGGGGGGAAAATTTCGTAAAGATTCGTCAAACGACGCCAAAGTTATGAGCAAATCAAAAAATGCTTTTCCTATGGAAACTTGGTCCTAACTATAACTACCTACAGGCGGCCGCCAGTAGGTAATATATATATATATATATATATGAAACTTCAAATCCTGACCTGGCAGTCACTCCAGGAAGCCACAGGCACGGACCTCAGCGCACCCAGCGCAAATCACGGAGACTTCAAAAAGAAGTTTGAAAGCAGTGCAGACATTTATTGATGAAAAATCACCACCAAAAAGTCAGGCATAGTGCCCTCCATGACGCGTTTCGCTCGCTACAAGCAAGCTTGATCACATGACGTGTCTCGTGATCTAAAGGCACTTTAAAAGAGCGAGGCAGTGAACATGCTCAACTGCCTGTCAACACAAGTGAACACCATGAATAATAATAATAGAAAACAGACTAAATATTGGCAGAATTTCTAATAGTTAAAAGGTAGTTAAAACACTGATAAAAATGAATCAGACAGTACATCCTTGCAGTTCCCCATGCTTTTGAGGCTTAAAATAAATCCCACAAGCATGGAAAAATATCAGTGTAAATAAAGTGGCAGTGCATTTAGTTCATATAATTATAAACCCTAATTATAAGATTTATACACGCAAGTGCATTGGTATTCAATAATATATCGAGGCAAACAATAATAGTCAGTTATGAAGTCACATACTGAATTGAATACATATATAAGTATAAATATAAATACTATTATTTGTAGGGTGCTAGTGCACCTAGTTGATTGCCCGTCGATGAATCAATACCGTGCCAATGCAAACATTAAAATGCGAGAAGGAATATTAATATTTCAACATATCATCTCAAACTCCACAGTTATCTTATACATAAATACATTAAAACCGCTCCACATGTAATAAAATTGTTATAACTACCTTTAAAAGCATGTAATAAAAAGATAGATATAACATCAAATCTTTTATATTATATTAGAAACAAAGAAAATGCCGAAATATAGAGATGGTACAAAAAAAGAATATGTGCAAATGTGCAAAGGTGTGCAAACTAGCTAATGTGCATAAGTAATAAGGTTAAATAGCAGCAGCTGATTCCCTAAAAGAACTCATTTTGATTTTGAAGTCAACCTCACACAATTCGAAAAGATAAAAATATTCGAATTGTCTTGGATGCATGGTCAGATTTGGAAATGATCAAAAAAGATTGATGAATGGCAATGAAGGAAGACTAAAATTTAGAGGCACATTTAAATTACATTTTTGTGGCCATAAGTATGAGCTACAGAGTACAGGAAGACAAAACTGGCAAAAATTCATATTGATAAAAATTCATGAAAATGCACAAAAAAATATATTTTTAGAAAAATTCATAAAAATCTATAAGAAGTTAGGCATATCCTCATTGGTGTTCAGTCCATTAGGCAACATTAGTATCCAGGGCTAAAATGAAGTGTGTTTCTAGTTGCCTTAATTTTTTCTCTCTGTTCAATCGCCGGCCGGGGTTGGGAACGGCACCAAGCACAGAATAAGTGAAATCTTTCAACTGATTATGATGAACTAGCTTGAAGTGCCGGGCAACCGGATAACTGGCATCCGAATTAACAATAGCCCTGATATGCTGAAGGACACGCTTGTGTACAGGAAGTTTATTACTTCCTATATACGCCAAGCTGCAAGTGCATTTGAGACTATAAACAACAAATTCTATGCGGCAAGACAGGTAATCCATAATCTCAACTTTTTTGTCACTAAAAGCCATCACATAGTGAGTCATATTACAAGCAAAAGTGCATGCGCGGCATGAAGTGCATTTATGGAAACCCTTACTGGCCAACCATGATCGTTTGGGGAGAATTTCAGGACTCAATTTAACCAAGGCATCCCTCAACGAGGGAGCCCGCCTGAAAGTAATATCAGGTAAAGACGGTAAAATAGACCCCAAAGTAATATCGATGAGCACAATTGGCCATTGGGAGTAGATTATTTTACGGATCTTTTGTTCTTGTACACTAAAAGTGGTTATTAACCTTATTTGCTGGTTGTCTTCAATATTGTTCTCTGTAGACACTGCAGTTACACTATTAATAATTTCTCTAGGTTTAAGCAGATCTTCTCTTGAGTGTTTATTGGCCTTTTCCAGGGCCAAAGTCAATTGTGTCATTTTATAACCTCTGCTCAAAAATCTAGAGAGAGCCTCCTGCTGACAGGTATGTGTATCATTGGCTGAACTACATATACGGCAAATCCACAAGAACTCGCCATATGGGATACTCTTGATCAGATGGCGAGGGTGTGAACTCTCTGCATGTAAAATGGAATTGCCAGCAGTTTGTTTGCGATGTAATTTATGTCAGTCAGTCAGTCAAAAGTAACTTTATTTGGTTTTCACAAACCATAAAGCATATAAAGCATATAAAACACATTTCTTATTTAAAAAAAGAGAAGAAAAATAAAAAGAACATTTACAGTTCATAAAGTCCTACTTAATTTCTTTGTGGTGTCCAGCATTCAAACTTTGCCTACTTTTGTAGCTTTCTACCGCTATCATAAATTTTATCCCCCTACATATTAAAATGTTTGATGTGGCGCCCATCCAACTTGTCGCCGCCTGTCTGCAGGTACGAATATTTAAGTCATTATAAACTGATCTCAGCTCCTTCCTTCTTTCTGCTTTTACTGTTTCACAGACACACAGTGAATGGCACAAGGATTCAGTGTGATAACCACATAAGCGACATGCCTTTGTTTGGGCTTTGTTTTTCCAAGAGGGCACCAAGTCCAATGAACAATGATCTCCAAATCTGTATGCCATGAACCTCCTTTTTAGGAACAATCGGAAGTGCGCTGCAAGGTACGGTTGTGGTTTTAGCCGTGTATAAAAATTTATTATGATCCACGCGTGGCGGCATTTTAACAATCCCCTTTTATCCTCCACAAAAGATAATGATTTTGCTTTGTTATTGCAAGCTTTTTTAAATGTGACTTTTTCCAGCTTGCTGTTCCAAAGCCCATTGAGCTCTAATTCGTCTAGGGCTATCCTCAATTAGTCCCCCGATGAATTTGGGATTTTTTGCTCAAGTTCTTGTTTTATTTCCAACCTGCATAAGTTGTTCAAAGTTCCCGATTCTGCTGCTCTAAGTTTCCAGCATAAATTTACCAAGGTTGACTTCCTTTGGAATGCTTGGTTCTGTAGTCCTAATTCCAAATGGATTTGTGCTGGCGTGGAACCTTTAAAGAGATTGAATACCGTTTTATAAGCCTTGGTTTGTAATTTATTTAAGATGTTGCTTTCTTGGCCATGCCAGGTTTCCAGACCGTAGGACAAGGTTGGTAGCAGTTGGGCTGCCATGATTTTTAAAAGATGCCCATATGATGGGCTTTCCAGTTTCTTGGATAGTTGTTTGTAGGCAAATATTAGGGATTGTGCTTTTGCTGTAATCTCCTTTTTCTGCTCCACCATTGACAAATTTCTTGCCATTTTGATGCCCAAGTATTTATAAACTCTTATTTCCTCTATTTGAGAGTTCTTTGCATACCATTTGTAGTTTCCTTGTCTTGGGCCTGCTAATCTTACTACCTTGGTTTTTGATTTATTCAATTCTAAACCTTGGGCATCCATATAGCCTATAAGTTTATTTATTGACCTTTGTAGTCCTATCGGAGTTTGACTTACCAGGACGATGTCATCTGCATACTGTAAGTATTGAACCGGCTCATTTGCCAGGTTTGGTGGGTGTCCATTTATTTGTTCTAGGTGACTGTTCAAATCTGCTAGGTATAGATTGAATAAACCTGGCGAAAGGACGCAGCCCTGTTTTAATCCGTTTGTTATTTTTATTTTTGAAGAAACTCTTTGGCCATCCCCTAGTTTTACAGTAGCCCATGTCTCGCTGTATAGTAATTGTATTGCGTTTATCAATGACTGTGGCCGTCCCCATGCTTTCAGTTTCTTCCACAAGCGATCCCGCGGCACTCTATCGAAAGCTGCTTTCAGGTCTATATAGCAGGCCACTAATACTCCCTTTTTCCTTTTAGCTTTTTCCGTAAGAATTGTCAAGGCTGTTAGATTTGTAATGGTGCCCATTCCCCGTCTGAAGCCTGTTTGGAATTTTGGAATAATGTTGTTTTCCTCTGTCCATTCTTGTAAATGTTCCAGGATGCTAGAAGCATAAAGTTTTGCCTCTACGTCGATTAGGGAAATCAACCTGTAATTCCTGGGTTCTGTTCTGATGCCACTCTTGTAAATTGGGTGAAACAGGTTACCACTCCAGGATTGTGGAATCTTGTTGTCACAAAACACATGGTTGAAAAGAGGTGTTAGATATTTTGCCCAAACTTCTGGGTCTCGTTTGAACAGAGCATTTGGTAGCGATGTAATTTAGTATGGATTTGATTGTTGTCAATATAGATGAGTGTATCAAGAAATTCTAAACTAGTAGTGCTAACATGAGCAGTACATTTTAAGTTAAGCTCATTTTGATTAATGATGTTAATAAAATCCTGAGCCTGCTCATATGTTCCATTCCAAATTAAACAAACATCATCAATGTAGCGCCAATAATACGCGACATGTTCATACAGTTCCTTGTGTGTGGCCATGAGGACATGCTCCTCCCACCAGCCCACGTGAAGACATGAATAGCTGGGAGAGAAGCACGCCCCCATGGCCACACCCCAAAGCTGTTGGTAGATCACCTGATCAAAAGAAAAAAAATATTATTCAAACACATCTCTGTCATTTCAATTAACATATCGTTATGTTCTTTCATGCCAATATTCCTTTTGCCCAAAAAGTATTTGGTTGCTGACAATCTATATATATATATATATAATAATCGTCCCTGTAACCTTTGGTTTTTCAGTCAATCACATTTCTCTTTGCGCACGATTCACAAAGGTAAGACCTGGCAACCAATAATGTTGTTTCCGCAATGAAACTGTTGCAGTGATACCTGCGTGTGCCGAGCCCAGACCCTCGTGTGCAGCTAGTATATAACCTAATCTGTGATCCATGTTTGGTATTACTCTATCCCCCACTCCTAGAATTTGAGCATGCAGAATATTTTGTGCATCTAACTTGCTGAAGTACTTGAGTGGAAGATCTTTTGGCAAGGCTGTGCTGATTCTAGGCAAAGTGATGACAGCTATCATTATCTGTTCACCCACTCTTGTGCTAGAACGAGTGATTGCAGCTATGGCAGCAGTTCGCACTGTTGCCTTGGCGATTTCATCAGCCAATGAATTCCCTTCTATGTGCACGCCAACACATTGATGACTCAGCGTATGAATCACGCAAGCCCTTTTTCATCTTTGCTACTTGTTCCCAAAGTAATTTATGTTTTATTGTGCAACCTTTTGAATCTTTAAAATCATTCTGGCCCCAGTAGTGAAGATATTCATTATATGACTGGACACAATAAAATGAGTCGCCCAAAATTAGTGTGGGGAATTCTCGATCTGTGTTTTAGTGTCATAATCAGTTCTTTAAGTTCTGCCAGCTGAGCCATGCAATCTCCTGGAGACTGCATCTGCATATTGCTTGTACGGAACTTACAAACCCGCATACATCCTTTTACAATCGCACAAGCTGCGCTGTATTGCTGTTTACTTCCTACAGCTGGCTGAGCTGAACCGCCAGTGTACATTATGTATTCATACTGATCTAGAGGCCTTATTTCATTCAGGAGAGGGTATTCTTGGTCGTATTGCAAAAATACTTGTGTTTTTAATATAGAATTACATTTGTAGTCTACATCTGTTGCAGTGAGTGAATTACACCACTTGCTACCTTTTGTAACAGCTTCTAAGGTTGGTATCAGAATTATGACAGTTATTCATTTCCCCTTAGCCAGTGCTCTTTCTCATACTACAGTGGTCTGTACTGCTGTCAGTATTTTTTCGGTTGATGCAAAATGCATTTCAATGTTTGTATAAAAATGTGATTTGTAAGCAAATGGAACTGTTTCTCCTTCATTGAAGGTGAGGTAAGTGTACCCATATTGACCAGTGAATAAGCGGATCACCAAATTTGTAGTGTTTACACATGTGCGTAAGTGCTTGGAAGCTATCATGTCAGCTTGCAGGGACTGAAGAATATCTGTGTGTTCCTGCATCCACTGTTGATTTGAGAAATCAGGTCTGATTTTGCCGTATAAAGGTTTCACCTTTTCCCTGTAATATAAAATGTATGTTCTGCCAAAATATAGGAATCCTAAAATGGATTGAAAGTTTTTCAGTGAATTTGGAGGTTGGCGCAATGCACATTTTTTAAACATTTATGCTGTCAGGCTTTTCCCTCCATTTGAAAGCTCATATCCTAAATATAGAACATTAAGGTGGGCAATTTTTGATTTTTTAAAGTTAAACTTGTTGCTCTCTAAGGTGAACCCCAAAATGATGTTGGTCACCCTTGCCAAATGGTCAAATATTTCATCGTCCATCAGATTTTGTGGTATAAAGGTTTCACCTTTTCTGTGTAATATAAAATGTATGTTCTGCCAAAATATAGAAATCCTAAAATGGATTGAAAACTTTTCAGTGTATTTGGAGGTTGGCTCAATGCACATTTTTCTGAAATATATGCTGTCAGGATTTTCCCTCCATTTGAAAGCTCATATCCTAAAAATAGAACATTGAGGTGGGCAATTTTGGATTATTTAAAGTTAAACTTGTAGCTCTCTAAGGCGAACCCCAAAATGATGTTGGTCACCCTTGCCAAATGGTCAAATATTTCATAATACATCAGATAAATATCATCTACATAGGACAATACCCCTCATACAAATTCTGAAGTAACTCTGATACGCTTGCTGAGAACATCCCCGGGCTTTTCTTATACCCTTAGGGCAGTCTGCAAAATTGATGCTGAGAGACGAGGGCTGAAAATGCTGTCAAATATCTGCCCTCAGGTGCTGTAATTTGGCAAAAGAATCCATTTGAGTTATCTAGTGCAGTTTTGTATTTTTTTCCGCATAATGTTATGCATTAATGTGGCACTGTGTGCATTCAGTACTGCAAATGTTTTTGTGCATGAGTTCAAATGCCTGTTGTCTAACACGATACGGTATGAATTATTGGTTTCATTATGGGAAACATAGGAATGTTCATGGAGGAGGTGCAATTCTCTATTATACCTTGGTATTCAAGTTGATCTAGGATTTCCCTGACCTGCTTTTCCACCTCATGTTTTATTGGGTACTGCCTCTGAGGTGTAGCAGTTGCTTTTACTGGGATTTCATGGTGAGGTGACTCAGCATCCCACCCTATATGATTGCGGAATAATGCAGGAGCTAGCGCTACCGCCTACAGCTGCGTGGATTAATGTTTTAGAGATACTCGAATGAGGTCCGATAAGGCTGGTTGAATTACTGATTTTCCTTTTCGGAAATCCATAACAAACTCAGGCGGCCAATCTTTTTCTGTTAATAGGATGTCGTATCCATATGTCAGGTTCCCCCAAAGGAGACCATTAACTTTCCTGAGTATGTCCCCTCCATATGGAGTGTTATTTTGTATAACTGGCGTGGGACACTTACCCTAGTATCTGGTGTCTCCACTGTGATATGCTCATTCAAAGCCACAGTCACCAGAAATTCCATCAGGGTATGGCAAGCTATTATTACTTCTGCTGCTCTGTATAGCATCGTCAGAGCCCATTCCCCGTTCAGAAGGCAAGTCCTCAGCAGCCTGGGCTTTTCCAAATATAAAGCCAGCTATTTTCTTCTTTTTAAATTGAGCTTTTGATTTCGGTTTATCTTCTTTTTTGATATTATAGTCTGAATTGCTGTGTGTGTCTCTTGGGTTGACTCGCTCTTCTGATCTGTGTTCTGACTGTCCTGCCCTCTTGGAGTTTTTGGATGAACTCTGCAAGGAATGAGAGAAACGTGTATCAGTATCATGATACCTGTCAGGTTTTTTAATGTTATCATGGTTTCTAAGGTTATACCTCCTGTCTGAGGTCTCCTGTTGAGGAGACCCTCCCTGTGACTGTGATGCATTCTGCTTATTTTGTTGTTGTTTATTATCCCATTTCTTTTTAGAAGATTCTGGTGCTTGCTTAATATTATCCTTTTCAGGATTATCCATTACTTGTGGTTTTATAGGTCTAACACCCAAATTGTCTCTACCTAATTCAGCATAAGTCTCTTCGATGATTTTGTGTAAATTCCCCTCCTGTTGTGCAGGAGTGCATTCCCTAAAGCGTAGGTGTTTAGCTACCACTGCTGCCTTCCCTTTAATGTTTGCTAACATAATTGTAGATACCTGGGAAGAACAGCAGGTTCTGCTCAATACTCATTCTGTATTTGTCTTAATACTTCTGGTATCACTGCTATTAAAGGGGTGCCATGAGTCCTGGTATAGATGGCAGCGAAGACTGTACCCCAAGTGGTACAATCCTCCATTGGGGGAGCTATCCCCATTGGGAAGCTAATAGTCAATATTCTGTGTTTTTCTTGTGGGCTTGTGTGTGGAAACAGTGCCTCCCATTGCGCTATTTTCTGTGCTATCCAGATTGGCATTTACTCATGTTTGGTGGGCATGCTTTCCATAACTGGGTTCAGAGTTTGTGGGGTAATTTTGGTTGTGGTCCCTTGTAGTTGACCTGCTGGAGTAACCCTTGTAAGTGCAAGTGTGAGTTTTCTCAAAACAAATTGTGTCAGATTTCTATAAAGTTTTACTATTTCTTTGTGAAGTGAATGTAAGTCTGCTATTGGCACTGTATCACCTTCTGGATGCAGCGTGGAAGCAGCCAATTCAGGCGAAATCACTCCGTCTCTGCTGAGTGGACTGAGTCTCACTTTTTCTATGGTGTGAGAGAGGGTGCCTTTAAACCAGTTTGTATGTTCCTGGTATGTTAACAGGACCTCTATGTACTCGTATGGATTGTATTCTTCTGGTATTTCATCTGAAGTGTAAGAATGAATTGTTTTTGTAATTGCATCTGCAGGTGGAAATTTGACCCATGAATAGAACACCTCTGTCCTCTATGCCTTCTGTGCCTCAAGCATACAGGTACCAGTCCCACCTAATGCTGCGACTCCAAAGTCAGCTCATTTTAAAGTAAGTGAATTTATGACATTTTCTGAAATGTTTATTGCATCTTCCTGCTCTCCATCCCCCCTGCATGTGCATGTAATGCTGCCGAAGCGTTGTCCTTGACAGACATTGTTAAAAAATTATTTCAAGGAAAATAAGATAAGGTTTTATGCACAATGTAGAGAACTATAATCCTTCAAGCTTGAATAAACCTACAGCCAAAACATAGGATATACCTATTCAGCTGTGTGAGATTTTTCCCTTCCCACTCCATACATCTCTGGAACTATGAGCGTAGAGGTCTCTGAGAAAGCACTACTGAACTACTCAGATTTGACCATTAAATTTGAACCAAACCAATATTGGGTGCCATGTCATGTAGCTCCTACAAATCTATATAGGATCTGCATGTTTAAACAACATAAATAAAGAGATTGGTGTCCAGACTGATTCTAGACACCCTCAGAGGATAAGTTAGTCTGTAGACCAGCTAGCTCACAGTGCCACTATGAGCCCCTCTTACCGAAGAGCGAATAGTTTCTGACAACTAACGAACATGACAACCCAGACCCTTCAGGGATCATGAAAACAGTACAGTGTCTTTCGCTCAGTCACTGGTGCTTACTTTTCCTCAGAGAGATACACAGGATAAACGATGGGGACACATTCAATAAGTATTTATTGAACCAGCATCATTCTAGCATAAAATAAGTGTACTGCAAAAACCGTGAGACAGAAACAGATATATACAGTTATACGCACCAGCAGAGTAAAGAAAAGCTAGAATTCTACCATGGTGCTAAAACAATGAATATATGCAGGCATATAGATACATGGCAGTAATCATGAGTACTTCTAAGATGCAAACCCTAACTAAATGTACCTAAATGTACCTAGCATGTATGTAGGTGTATAGCCAAGAATCCTCTTAAGATAGAGCCAATCCTATTACCTGACGTATGAGAGCAAAGGACCCCGTCTTGGTCTTAAGATAGACACACCGCAAGGGATGCCAGGCCACTGCATGCTGGAGTATCTGCGTGCAGGAACCTCAGCATCTTCCATCAGCATGGAAGTCTTTCTCCTCTGGTTTGCCCAGTGAAGTTGTAGTGCATATATACCCGAAAAGTACCCTCAGGGGTTCTACCTAGATGTGTACTTTGGGATTGTCGGGCAAGGATGAAGATAGTGGTGACCTTATACAGAGTTATCATGCAGAAAAGCCGTCACCAAATGGATTAAAAACAGCTGCCTACAACTAAACACCAACAAAATTGAAGTACTCATCATGGGCCCAAACCCCGATGCCTGGAACGACACTTGGTGGTTCCCCTCCCTCGGAAACCCTCCCTCTCCCATGGACCACGCACGCAACCTGGGAATCCTCCTGGACTCAGAGCTCAAAATGGACCGCCAGATCTAGTCTGTCTCGTCCTCCTGCTTCCACACCCTCCGCCTCCTACGCAAGACCTTCAAATGGATCCCTCAGGAACACAGAAAGGCCATCACTCTCGCCCTGGCCACCAGCAGACTCGACTGCGGCAACGCACTCTATGCCGGAATAAACAAAAACCTCACCCGCAAGCTACAGAACATCCAAAACTCAGCTGCCAGACTGGTCCTCAACCTACCAAGACACTGCCACATCTCCCAGCACCTGGGCACACTCCACTGGCTCCCCATCGAAGTTAGAATCACCTTCAAGATGCTAACCCACGATCACAAGGCACTCCACGACACCGGACCAGCATACCTGAACAGCCGACTCAAATTTCACACACCCCAAAGGACCCTTCGATCAGCTCAGCTCTCCTATGCCGTGGTCCCCTGAGCCAGAAAGACCAGATCGGGAGGCCGCTCCTTCTCCCTCCTCGTGGCGAAAGCCTGGAACAACCTTCCTCTCCACCTCAGACAGACAACATCGCTCCCCATCTTTGCAAGCAACCTCAAAACCTGGCTCTTCAACAGACCCCCTCCTTGATGGACCGGAACCTGTGACCCAGCGCCTTGAGACCCTTACGGGTGAGTAGTCATGCTTAACAAACCCCTGATTGATTGATTGATTGATTGAAAATCGTAATCCTGCTGTGATACTGAGAGTCCTCATGCATAATAAATAAGGCTACATTTATGTAGCACCTAACTAGGATAGGGTCAGCACCAGACCTGTTATGTAGAACAATGGTAGGACAGATGTAGGCAATGGGTCGTGCAACTACCAAGGCCTATATTGGGTTACATTGAGGTTTATAACAGTATGGTATGTCATAGAGTGGAGTGCTGTAGAGTAGAGTGGAGTGTCGTAAAGAGGAGTGTAGTAGATTAGCATAGAGTGGAATAGAGTGTTGCAGAGTGGAGAGAATGTTGTGGAGTAGAGTGCCATTGAGCTGTGAAGTATAGTAGAGTGGAGGAGGAGAGAGTGTCCTTGTGTGCATTGTCATATAGTGGAATGTCATAGAGTGCAGTGGAGTGGAGTGGCATGGAATGGAGTAGAGTGTTGTAGGGCAGATTTTTATAAAGTGGAGCAGAATGGCGTAGTCTGTGGCAGAGTGGAGTGGCATAGAGTGCCATAGAGTAGAATACATATAGTAAAGTGGAGTAGTAGAGTAGAGTAGTGTGAAGTAAAGTGGTATGAAGTGGCATAGAGGTAATAGAGCAGAGTGTCTTAGAGTGGAGTACAGTGTCGTAGAGTGGCATAGAGTAGATCAGAGTGTCAAAGAGAGACATAGGGTCCAGTACAGTGTTGTAGAGTGGAGCGGCATAGTGTGGAGTAGAGTGTTATTGAGTACAATACAGTAGAGTATCATAGAGTAGATTGGAGTGTCGTTGAGTTGCGTATGAAATGAAAAGTGAAAAGTAAATTTATATAGCGCGGTTGCTGCCTAGAGGCGTCCAAGCGCTAGAGGCCAGAGTGAGTTGCTTGCCAGAGGAAAAAATAGCGGGAAGTTAATGAGGGGCATTAAACAAAAAAGTCTTCAGCTGTTTTCGAAAAGAGGAGAGGTTGGAGTTGGACCTAAGATGAAGAGGAAGTGAATTCCATGTCTTGGCGGCATTGTAGGCGAACGTCCTGCCACCAGCTCTTACCTTTTTTATTCTGGGGACTATGGCCAGACATGCCTGGCTAGAGCGGAGGTTTCTGCTGGGTTGGTACTGTTTTACTAGGTCCCAGACAATCATCGGTCCTGTGTCCCAAAAGGCCTGGTGAGAAATACACATGGCCTTAAAGGTGATTCTTTGTCGCACTGGTAGCCAATGCAGCCTGCTCAGTCCAGGTTTGGCTGACTGTCTGCGCGGCAGCTGGAGCAGTGTGCGAGCCGCACAATTCTGAACTATCTGTAGTTTGCGCAAGGTGTATTCCGGGGCACCGAGATAAAGGACATTGTTGAAGTCTAAACGGGACTGAATCAAGCCTTGAATGGCCACCTGCTTTGCCTCCACAGGTAGAAGAGGGAGGACTTTCTTCAACATCCTAAGAAGTCCGAAGCAGGTAGCCGAGAGTTTAGTAGCCTGGGTGTTAAATGAGAGAGTTTTATCAAGCCAAACCCCAAGGCTCTTAATATTGTCCTTGGGTATAGGGGGAGCACCTAAACAAGAGGGCCACAAGGAGATGAAGAAGGTTGGATTTGTGGGACCCAGGAGCATCAGCTCAGTTTTGTCCCCATTGAGCTTGAGGGAGGAGGAAGTCATCCATCCCTTTACCTCCTCTAAGCATTTTATTAGCCCACCTGAAGATGACAGACCAGCCTCCTGCGCCAAGGAGACCACTAGCTGTGTGTCGTCCGCGTAAGAAATTATTTTAACCCCAAACGGACGGACAACCTCAGCCAGTGGTCTCATGTAGATGTTAAAAAGCGCGGGGCTTCAGGAGGAGCCCTGTGGGACTCCACACCTCAAAGGTCTGCTCGTGGATACTGTATCTCCATCAAAAACTTGGAAGGATCTGTCACTCAAAAAGGATTTGAGCCATAGCCATGCTCCATCAACTATTCCGACACTCGAGAGGCGGCTCAGCAGGGTGTCGTGGCTGACCGTATCGAATGCCGCACTTAGATCAAGGAGGATCACTGCCACTGATTCCCCTTGATCCAAGATTTTTTTGGTTTCCTCAGTGACTGCCAGTAGGGCAGTCTCTGTTCCATGTCTGGGTCTGAAACCCGTCTGGGTGGCGTCTAACAGCTGGTTGTTCTCGAGAAAATTCACCAGATGGAGGTTGATGTATCTCTCGAGAATTTTGCTCACCCTGGAAGTAGAGAAATCTGCCGGTAGTTGCTGAAATCAGTGGGGTCCAGATTAGGTTTTTTTAGTAGAGCCCGAACCATGGCCCGCTTCCAAGCAGGAGGAACAGTACCAGAGATGATGGAGGCATTCAAGAGGTCCATGATGGTCGGTAGGATAACCTGAGATGCCAACATCATGACTTCTGGAGGTGCTGGATCACACGGAGACCCAGAGTTTACCTTGCGGGCTATAGAATCCAAAGATTCAGGGTCTAGTGGAGGAAAGTGATTCAATGTTATCAAGGATTGAGATGGAGTATCCCCCAAATTTGTCTGACCCTGAGCTATTGGAACCATTGCTATAGAGGGGAAAGATGAATAGATTTTATTAACTTTCTGGTGGAAAAATTCTGCCAAGTCGTTGCAGTGGGCTGTTGTTATGTCCTGATGCATGCTAGAAGAGGGAAATGTAGTAAGATTTTTCAATATTTGAAAAATGTCCTTAGGCTTGGACTTGGTTTGTATGATTTTATCAGAAAAGTATACAGATTGGGCAAATTTAACCTCGATTTTATAGATTTTAATTGCCTCTCTATATCAGACTTTTTCCTCCAAAGAGTAGTCTAAACGCCACCGTCTATCATAGATTAGAATGGTGGAGAGTGTCATAGAGTTCAGTATCATAGAGAAGAGTGTCATATAGTGGAGTGTTGTAGAGTGTCATACCATTGAGCAGAGTGGAGTGCCATACAGTGGTATAAAGTAGATTGTCAGAGTTTTGTGGCGTACAGTGTCATGGGGTAGAGTGCTGTGACATACAGTGGAGTGGAGTGGTGTAGAGTGGAGTGGAGTAGTGTAGAGTGGAATAGAATGGTATGTCATAGAGTGAAGTATCATGGAAGTGGAGTGTCATAGAGGGGAGTGTAGTAGAGTAGCATAGAGTGGAATAGAGTTTTGCAGAGTGGAGAGGCATAGAATGTTTTAGAGTGGATTTCCATTGAGCTGAGTAAAGTATAGTAGAGTGGAGGAGAGGAGAGTGTTGTTGTGTGCAGTATCATATAGTGGAGTGTCGTAGATTTGAGTAGAGTAGCATAGAGTGGAGTAGAGTGTTGTAGGGGTAGAGTGTTGTAAAGTGGGGTAAAGTGTTGTAGTGTGTGGCAGAGTGGAGTGACATAGAGTGTCATATAGTGAAGTAAAGTGGAGTAGTGCAGTAGAGTAGAGTAATGTGTCAGAGTAGAGTGAAGTAAAGTGGCGTGAAGTGGCATAGAGGTAGTAGTGCACAGTGTCATAGAGTGGAGTACAGTGTTGTAGAGTGGTCTAGAGTGTTGTACAGTAGAGTGGCATAGGGTGGAGTACAGTGTTGTTGAGTACAAAACAGTGGAGCAGCATAGAGTAGATTGGTGTGTTGTAGAGTGGAGTGGCATAGAGTGTCTTAGAGTGGAGTGTTGTTGAGTCGAGTGTCGTAGAATAGAGTGGAGGAGAGTGTTGTAGAGTGCAGTGTCATATAGTGGAGTGTCGTACAGTGGAGTGTTGTAGAGTGGAGTAGAGTAGTATATAGTGGAGTAGAGTGTAGCAGTGTGTGGCAGAGTTGAGCGGCATAGAGTGTTATGTAGTGGAATGGCATAGAATGGCACAGAGTGGAGTAGTGTAGTGTGGAGCAGTGCAGTAGAGTGGAGTAGTGTCTCATAGTGTAGAATAGAGTATAGTGGGATGAGGTGCCTAGAGTGTCATAGAGTGGAGTACAGTGTTGTAGAGTGGCAGAGTGGAGTAAAGTGTTGTAGAGAGAGATAAGAGTCAAGTAGAGTGTTGTAGAGTGGAGTGGAATATTGTGGAGTAGAGCGTAGTATAGTGTAGTAGAGCAGCTCATAGTGGATTAGTGTGTTGTAGAGTGGAGTGGCATAGAGTGTCAGAATGTCTGAGTCAAGTGTCATAGAGTCACATGTTGTAGAATACAGTGGAGGAGAATGGCGTAGAGTGCAGTGTCACGTAGTGGAGTGTCGTAGAGTGAAGTGTTGTAAAGTGAATTGGCATAGAGAGAAGTGGAGTAGAGTGTTGTATGGTGGAGTGAAGTAGAGTGGAGTGGCAAAGAGCATCTTATCGTGGAGTGGCATAGAGTCACTTAGAGGAATATAGCATGTCACAACCCATGCGAATACATCACGTACTAATAAAACGCAGTTGTTACAACAGCCGCGTTGTTAGTATGCAATACCTTTACATTGCAAGTCATTACAACGACTTGCTGTATGGGGCACACTGGACTTTGGAATAGTATTATTTACTATTCCTACTCCAGTTTGAGCAACTGCAGAGAAGGTGTTGGATTTTATATCCAATACCTTTGCGCCGCCTACAGCAAGTCATTGTAATGACTTGCGATGTAAAGATATTGCAAAGTAACAATGAGGTCGTTGTCACAACTGCGTTGTATTAACATCGCCTTGTTTTAACAGCGTTGTAAATGGTAAATGGACACATTATCGAATTTTTAATATCCACATGACATGATATCGAGTTATAAAAATCTATAGTAAAAAATATTGATGTTTCAAATATCTATGTTAATAATATCGATTTAGTGTATTGTTAAAAATATTGTTGTTTTCAATATCGTTTGCTAAAATATGGATATGAAAATATATAGGGCCCGATTCACAGAACTAACTTAAGACAAAATCCTAAACTTACTACCATTTTCGTATTCACAGAATGCACTTACTCATTTTGGTATTCACAGAAGACACTTACTCACTTCGGTATTCACAGAAGTTAAGAGTCCTAACTTTAGGACTCCTAAATGCCTTCTGTGAATACCGAAAGTCTTAAAATTAGGATTTTTCTCAGTTTAGGAGTCCTAAAGTTAGGACTCCTAACTTTACTACTACTAAACTGAGAAAAATCCTAATATTAAGGCTTTCGGTATTCACAGAAGGCATTTAGGAATCCTAAAGTTAGGAGTCCTAACTTTGCTACTACTAAATTGAGAAAAATCCTTATTTTAAGACTTTCGGATTCACAGAAGGCATTTAGGAGTCCTAAAGTTAGGAGTCCTAACTATACTAGTACTAAACTGAGAAAAATCCTAATTTTAAGGCTTTCTGTATTCACAGAAGGCATTTAGGAGTCCTAAAGTTAGGAGTCCTAACTTTACTACTACTAAATTGAGAAAAATCTTTATTTTAAGACTTTCGGTATTCACAGAAGGCATTTAGGAGTCCTAAAGTTAGGAGTCCTAACTATACTACTACTAAACTGAGAAAAATCCTAATTTTCAGGCTTTCGGTATTCACAGAAGGCATTTAGGAGTCCTAAAGTTAGGAGTCCTAACTTTACTACTACTAAATTGAGAAAAATCCTTATTTTAAGACTTTCGGTATTCACAGAAGGCATTTAGGAGTCCTAAAGTTAGGAGTCCTAACTGTACTACTACTAAACTGAGAAAAATCCTAATTTGAAGGTTTTCGGTATTCACAGAAGGCATTTAGGAGTCCTAAAGTTAGGACTCCTAACTTCTGTGAATACCGAAATGAGTAAGTGCCTTCTTTGAATACCAAAATGAGTAAGTGCCTTCTGTGAATACCAAAATGGTAGTAAGTTTAGGATTTTGTCTTAAGTTAGTTCTGTGAATCGGGCCCATAATGTTTTAGTATTTATTTTATTATGTTATATGTTTGTAAATGTTATAATAATTGTTAATTAATTTAAAAAAAGTTTTGAATTATAATTTATGTTTTAGGAGCGGGATGTCGAGTTTATAGGGGAGAAGGAGTGTTTGAATTTTTTTAAATCAAAAATTTTAAAAAAAAAATATGTAAATAATTGTAATTTTTTTTATTTTGGAGCAGCATCTTGAGTTTATAGGGGATAAGGGTGGGGAGTGTTTTAAATAATTATTAATGCAAATTTATAATTGAATAAATATTATTTTTTTATTTATGAGAGTACGTTTTTGGTTTATAGTGGATTATATATCTTAATTTGGTTATACTATTACAAATATATTTTAATATTTTGTAAAATGTAATAAAATATTAATATTTTTCTGTATAATATATTGTGAAATATAACTTTAAAAGAATGATTTTTTGTAAATTATATGTATATTTAATTAGTTTGATAACATTAGTTACTGTATTTACATTTCTAAGTTTTATGATTGTAAATAGTTTAATTTAAGGGGTGTATGGTGTATTTCCTAAAGATTTTTGTTGTTGAAAATATTATATATATATATATATATTTTTTTGTAAACAGTTCGCTGGTTTCCCTGCCACTTTTGCGGTGGCGGGCTCAAGCGAGGTAGCGATCCTCCTTCAATTCTCCACAAGCCTTTCCACAATGAAAAAAGCGTTCTTGAGCCCAGTTCCTTAGCGTGCTTATTTATTTAGAAATAGCAAACAAACGCCCGACGCGTTTCGGTGCCACTGCACCTTGACCAAGGTGCAGTGGCACCGAAACGCGTCGGGCGTTTGTTTGCTATTTCTAAATAAATAAGCACGCTAAGGAACTGGGCTCAAGAACGCTTTTTTCATTGTGGAAAGGCTTGTGGAGAATATATATATATATGTACATCAGACAGTCCTGCACCCCGTCAGCCCATATGGGCAGAATATAACACATCCCCACGCAGCACCTACCTGGCATCAGGTGAATTATGGGACACGTAGTCCCGACGGACTACGGGTGGTGAGCGGACATTGTTTTTGGGGTGGAGCGAGTTCCTGCCAATGGGAATGTGGCAGGACTGTTTTAAATATAGGTGTGATAAGCCGCCTGAACATTTAGGCATCAGATGAAGGCCGACATGGCCGAAATGCATCATGCCGCATAATCAATAAAGGAGTTTCCTACGAAATCCCCTGCGTGGCCTCTGCTCTTTGTTTGGAAGAGATTGCTGTGATATTTACACACGTCAGCCAGAGAAGTGTTACAGAGGCCCCCGTCCCACAAGTTGGCCCGGATATCACTGGTTGCTGTTTCAGCAGGATTTTTCTTTAGTCCAGGGTACTGGAATGGTCCGGGCCCGCCTCCTAGACCAAGCGAAGCAAGGGCGGCTGCATTGTGGTACATGACTTCACGGAGGGCAGGGTGCACTGTCACTCCTGCCCCTGCCCGGTGGAGTCTTGGACTTGGTGGCTGGAACGGTTTGGGGACCAAAGGAAGCTCCGAGATTCCATCTCAGCAGGACAGAGGCATTTGTCAACATCAGACAGTCCTGCACCCTGTCAGCCCATATGGGCAGAATATAACACATCCCCACGCAGCACCTACCTGGCATCAGGTGAATTATGGGACACGTAGTCCCAACGGACTACGGTTGGTGAGCGGACATTGTTTTTGGGGTGGAGCGAGTTCCCGCCAATGGGAATGTGGCAGGACTGTTTTAAATATAGCTGTGACAAGCCGCCTGAACATTTAGGCATCAGGCGAATGCCGACATGGCCGAAATGCATCATGCCGCAAAATCAATTAAGGAGTTTCCTACGAAATCCCCTGCGTGGCCTCTGCTCTTTGTTTGGAAGAGATTGCTGTGATATGTACATATATATATATATATATATACTATACTTTTATTTATTCCCTATTGGATTTTACCCTGATATATATATTTTTATATGGATAGTGGAATCAGATGTTTAAACGGCAATTTTTAGCTTTTTAGTCATTTGTCTTAACATATTTAATTGTTTTAATTATACAGTTATTTATCTAGTATTTTACTATTTATTATTGACAAATAGTACTGCTTTTGTGATTCTTGCGTATTTGCACATCTGTATCCATCCACCATTCCATTGAACTTAGTATTGGGGTTAATATTCAAGCCTTCTAATTGGATGAATCTTCCAAACCATTTCCCTTCGATCTCACCTATGACTAATCAGGATGCTCCACCGAATCTCAACCTTTGTTTACTTCCACTTATTTGCATATTTAATAGCAATGATAATATCCTTTTTGTTAGTATTTGACTCCACATGATATACTGGTGGTTGTGACCATTATCGAATATGAATGTTTATGATTTATTTTTTTAGCATTTAATCAGCACAGGGATTGATACACTTTATTATTTGCATTTCAAAAAGAAATGTTTCCGTTACATCGACTATAGGGGAGGAATACATTTATTTTTATCAGCATTTGAAAGCAGACTAAATTCACTGATTTTGACTATGGCATCAAAACAGATTTTGAATATCAGGATGTTTTAATTGTTGTACCATTGATGAGGTGGCATATATATAAAAAAATCTCTTTATACTCTTTACAGGATGTTCGGGCATTTATGCCGCAATATTGAAGTACAATTTATACTACATGTTTCCCAAATTTTATTGTACAATCTATAGCCACTCCCAATATTGTTCCTAAAATGCAATGGTCCAGTCGATAATTTTGCGCTTTTATTTCTTTTATGTCTATGATGATCCCCCCATGTGACTTCTCCATGTGACGTTGAATGTAATTAGCACTAGCACTTTAAATATGTGGCACTATGAGCTAAACGCTGTCATGTGAACAAAGCTCTAGGGGAGCCGAAACGTTATGGCCGTCGCTCTGGGCAAATAAATGAAAATTGCACCTTTAATTGGTTCGTGTACTTACTTCGCAAGCGATAGAAGGATCTTCGAGGCTGGTGGAAGTGGTTACTTGGATATATATATATATATCCAAACCAAGCGAAAATAATTTCAGTACGCTCTCAGGAAGGACTCAGGCAGCACGCAGTGGAAATCATCCAAATTTTTA
This sequence comes from Triturus cristatus, assembly GCF_964204655.1. NCBI lineage: Eukaryota > Metazoa > Chordata > Amphibia > Caudata > Salamandridae > Triturus > Triturus cristatus. The sequence goes on along the minus strand of NC_140590.1, from coordinate 85,533,900 downwards.
ATCTACACCAGTGTAGCTTGGTTTGGTAATTCAGTACCGGCACGCTCCGCCGGAGTGTACGCCACCTTCCTCAGGGTCCCATTATCCCGGAAGGAGCTTTTCGAGTGTTATTATATATATATATGTATACACACACACAGCAAAAATATACATAATTATGGAGAAAATAATATGTATATTTATTATAGTGTATGAAATTATATTTAAAGGCTCATTTGTAATGTCACAAATGAGCCTGTGAAAACCTCATGGACTCAAACATCCATTAGCACAGGAAATTTCTGTCCTGACTCCCACTTTCCAAACTTGCAGTGTCACTGTATGGCTGTAAAAACCCTGCATGTTCCTCCCATTCTGAAATGCAGCCCGGGAAATGTGTATAATAGACTAAAAGCCCCATTTTCCTGAAGTCAGCATGCTAGGCAGTGTATCACACAAACCCACACTCTCAGGCACATACTGCAGCAGATCAACTTCATGTGTGCACTCCCTGCACTACCCTACTTCCCCCTGAAACACTTACCATGACATCAGGAGCACCATATAGCCACCCATACTGTGTGAGCACCTCGTCCACTAGGACCTCCAACTCGTCTGTGGTGAAGGGACGGGCCCTGATGTTCTCTTTCCTCGCCATCCTTGGGTTCAGGAGACAGGAACAGCAGCAGGTGGTGGTGAAGAGTGTCAGTCAGTAGTGTCTGGAAGCAGTGGAAATGTGTGGCTCTCTCCCACACATATATAGCCCCCTGGGGTAGTTTCAGTGGTACTACGCTGCTGCAATTGGTGTTCCAGGTCAGCTTTTTTCAATTGCGATCAATGACCGGCCCCGTGGTAGCTGAGCACGGCTACCGCAATTTTCAAAATTGCATTTTTCAACCGCGTTTGCGGCTCCCATTGGCTGTAAGGGCATGGGCATTGGCGGTGACACACCGCAGGGGCCAGGCGGTCACTAACGTGATCGTGCATCTTCCAATTGTATCCAATGATCGGCCCCGCGGTAGCGGAGCACGCCTACCGCGATTTTCAAAATTGCATTTGTCTACCGTGATTGTGGTTCCCATTGGCTGTAAGGGCATGGGCATCGGTGGTGACACACCGCAGGGGCCAGGCGGTCGCTACTGCGATCGTGCATCTTACAATTGTATCCAATGACCGGCCCGTGGTAGTGGAGCACACATACCGCGATTTTCAAAATTACATTTGTTTACCGTGATTGTGGTTCCCATCGGCTGTAAGGGAATGGGCATTGGCGGTGACACACCGCAGGGGCAGGTGGTCGCTAACGCGATCGTGCATCTTGCAATTGCATCCAATGACCGGCCCCGCAGTAGCGGAGCACACCTACTGCGATTTTCAAAATTGCATTTGTCTTCTGTTATTGCGGTTCCCATTGGCTGTAAGAGCATGGGCATTGGCTGTGACATACCGCAGGTGCCAGGCGGTCACCACTGCGATTTGGCCGCTTGACATTGGTGCCTATGGCTGTGATTGCAGTGGCGGAGCATGCCAACCACCATTTTCCAATGTATATATCACTACCGTGATTGCGGTTCCCATTGGCTGTAAGGGCGTGGGCATTGGTGGCGACACACTGCATTGCCCAGGCGGTCGTTACCACGATTTGGCTGTTTGACAGTGGTGACTATGGCTGTGATTGCAGTGGCGCTGCACACTTATGGCACCTATGGACACATCAACATTGTACAGTAGACACTTACTATGAATCATGCCACCAGATAGTACAAACCAATGCTAGTGTAACATTTAGCCCACTGATGACTACACAAGCCATGTCAGTGCACACATGTCACTTATGATATTGTTGTGCATGTACTCAGATCTGTGGTGTAATGGACTCTCAAATATGTACACATTTCAATGTGTGAGATGGCTAAGCAACACACAGTAATGAAGATCTGACTACATGAAGTGCCTATTTCACTGTGTACATTGCCGAGCTCCTGTACATACTAGATCTTTATGCACACACTGTGCTCATTGTGTTGTTAATGTGTGCCTTGTCCAACTTACACAAGATGTGGCAGGTACAGCAGCTACATAGAAGCTAACAGTGTTGCTGTGTCAACTACTCTCAGGTCTGGTGACACAAGATGTTGAAATGTACCTATTGGCATTACATAGTCTGAATCTGTTTTGGGGGGTACTCACTCTGTGCCCTGAATACTGGACAAGTGTACGACTAGTTTAGATTAAGGTGTCCCTACATGTAAGTTGTGCCGTAACCTGAAGTTTGATGGCAGTCATTTTTGGCACTGTGTCAGTCAAAACGTAAGATGTTGGATAAATCTCATAGGGGGATTGAATTGACATGTGTCCCCTTTCATCTCACCTAGGAGGCGACCAAATGTGCATTCACAGTGCTGGAGGACATGGATGATGAGCACATCATATGGAAATTCCGTCTGGATTGACCTAACCTTCAAGACCTATGTGCTCTGTAGGAGCCCAATCTGAGGCCTCTCAGACCCTATTCGACTGCCTTGACACCAACGTGTAAGGTGCATTTTTTTGCTACTGGTTCATTCCAGTACACGGTGTCCAGTGCAGGTGGGATGTTGCAACCTATGTTCAGCATGGTGCTACGTGATGTCCTATCTGCTATGATGACCTACAAGGACAGATACATCCATTTCCCCAGGAGGCATTAATTGGCGGCTGTGAAGGGTGTTTTTTATGAACTTGGCCACATCCCTAATGTTGTTGGTGCCATTGGCTGCACACATGTTTGGCCTGGTTCCACCACAGGCACGTGAGCAGATCTACAGGAATAGGAAGCATTTCAATTCCATAAATGTGCAAGTGGTATACAGGCGGATATGATAATCTCACATGTCTGTGCCAAATATCCAGGATCAGCCCATGACTCCTACATCCTGCATAACAGCATCGGACCACAGCTGATGGCAAATCTGCATCCATAGCGTGTGTGGATTGTAGGTGAGTACGCATGCTATACGTGTGACATGCTGTCCTCTGCCACAGTTATGTTACAAGTTTGTTCTGTGTATCTCACACCTAGGTGATCCTGCATATCCCAACCGGCCTTGGTTGCTGAGCCCACTGAGGAATCCCAGGACCCCGGGTAAAGTCCGCTACAATGATGCCCAAGGGAGGACACGTCGTGTGGTGGAGCGTCCTTTTGGTCTACTTAAGTCACGATTTTGCTGCCTGGACAAGACCGGAGGTGCACTGATGTACTCTACCCAAAAGGTGTGTCAGATCGTAGTTTCATGTTGCATGCTCTACAGCGTGGCCGTGCGCAAAGAGATCCTCCTGATCCTGGGTGATGATGAACAGCCAAGGCCTCCGCATGGAAACCCACACATGCCCAGTGACAAGGATAATGGAGAGGAGGAAGGTGTCGACCTGCGTCAACAGCTCATCAACTGCTACTTCCCTTGAAGGTGAGTGAAAACGTACAACGGTATCATTGTTGGCTGATTTTGTGGTTGGTGATAAGGCCTTGGGGAGCTTTGTGACTGCTGCCTGTTGTTAGCTCTGGCTGGCTGCAAATGTTTCTTGGACAGGGTAGTTATGCACAGCTACAGGATGTCTATGTCGGTACTGTTGCTCATTGTAATGTGTGCAGATTTGAGTACCTTGATGACAAGTGTTGTGTAATGGCTGTGATTCCATCACCTGACAAGTGAATATTGTTCTCTTGTGTTTACCTAGGTCCCTTCAGCCTCTCAATGCCTCCAAGCAATCAGTTCTCCTGGTACATTGTGAGAAGAGTCCACATTGTACATCCTGTGATAAGCATGGAGCTGACACGAAAACATAGGTGTGTAAAGTGTGTTTATTTACAATGGGTATATGTGACAGGGAAGTGAATATTTCAAAAAGGTGAAAAGGGAATCATTGAGTTGTCAGTGATGGTAGATGAGACAAAAGAGTAGTTACCACATTGATGTGGTGACACAGTCCAACAGACGCCTGCCATCAACATGGCAGTGTGGATGAGGACAGTCAACAAAGTCAATGGCAAGGTGAAGAGGGGTGCCATCATGGCTGGCTCCTCGACTGGTGTTTGGCTGTTGCTTTGCCACATGACCCTCCCTTGGTTTTCCTTGGACAGCCCCTTGAGCGTTTGGCAGGGGGGGTGTTAGAAATGGGATCTCTGGTTGGCTAAGGCTTGCACCAAAGCCAGGCAGAGACCACCACTCTAAGTCAGGGTTGGGGAGTTACATGCCAAGGATAAACCCTGCTCACCCCCTTGGTAGCTTGGCACCAGCAGTCAGGCTTATCCCGAAGGCAATGTGTACAGCGTTTGCACGCGCACACAGCAACAACACCCTAGGCCCACCACAAAAGAAACTCCACACAAGGTTATATATAAAAAATAGCCTTTGTATTTTAATAAACAAATAAGATGATAATCACATAATTTACACTGTGCCAACTGGCACTGGGCAGAATTTTACAGGGGACTATTTACACAAGACAGGGCCACATGGACCACTGTCAGAATTAGCACAAATCACCATTTGTAAATGTAGAACATATACCAACTGTAACACAAATTATAACTGTAGAGCACAACCAGTAACTATTGGCGCAATAATGACCTCAGCATTATCACAATAGAATCAGGTATAAAACCTATCCTGTATACATCACTTGGGCATAAACACATTATGCAATCTCTCACAAGTCTAACGCATTAGACCCTACCTCCTAAGTATAATTACCTTAGGGAATAATTCTCACTAGCATAAACCATGATATGCAAAACAACCTCATAATCATAGAACACATTTAGAGGTATCAACACAGGGTGCGTAAATCATACTACAGGAATTACATTTCCTAGCACCAAAATCACATTAGGGCCTGGTGCCCTACAATCCCAACAGCCCCCACTGGCCAACCGGCCATCTCAAACAGGGGCTCAAATGCCCTGTGTCACAACAGTCAGGGCACGCTGCCTATGCAGCGAAAGTCAAGGGTGCACACTTTTGCGCAGACCTAAACGTTGCAGCTGGCACTAAGTGCTGCACAGCTGTGAATGTCAGGGGTAAAGGAGTGCATCTCACTCCTAACTTAACCAGGTCCCCTAAAAGAAAACAAGACCTAAACGGTGCAGCTGCCCACTACTTGCTGGGCAGCTGGAAATAGGGAAAAGGCGGCCTGGGCTCTCAGTGGCCCTTTAAACAAATGCGCCCAACGTTGGAGCCACGCACGGGCTCTAAACATACACATGTCCCCCTGGAGCACACTGGCTCCTGAAATAATCATGCCCAAGCGTTGGAGCCACACGGGGCTCGGAAAATAATTAATGCCCCCATATCGTGGCAGCGGCCCGCAACTGCGGCGCCGCTGTGAAAACCAACACCATGCTGAGGCACGGAAAATGCTCACAGACCCCTCCGGCCCTCTAAACAACAATGTGCTCCCTTCGTTGGAGCGACCACCTATTAGGCAGGGGCCGCTCAGGAAATAGGTCGGAAAACACAAGGACGTAATTAACTTTGCCCCCATCGTTGGAGCCACGTAGGCTCTGTAAACAAAAACATGCCGCCACAAGTCACAGCACTCTTCGGGTATGGGGAGCCCCAATCCCTGGGCTTCTCCGTGTGCTCTATCTGGTCTCCGCCCCCCCCCCAGCCGTCTAAACTCACCGGCTCTCTCCTCTGGGACTGGGGCGGACACTGGTCTCCTCTTCACCCGGGCCCCATCCTGGGACCCGGGACTTCTCTGCACATCCGGTGGGGCTCTCATTGGCATACGAGAGCCCCGCTCGACACCGCTTCTCTTCCTCACGTCTCCGGGCGGGCGGGACTTCCTTTAGTGAGGCGGAAGTTCCGCCCCGCTCAGGCATCGCACTGCCTGACTTCCTTCTCGGCCTCCGGCCGCGGCAGTGATACGCAGGGTGGGCTCCTGTTTAAAAATAAAGGCGGAACCGGACTATGAGGGGTAGGCTCCCTCCTGATTAACGATATAAAGCGGGGTGGGCACCCGCGATGATGCTCAATAAGCGGGGTGGGCTCCCGCGATTAACACATAAGCGGGGTGGGCAACCACGTTCCTCAACACATAAGCGGGTGGGCACCTGCGAAGCAGGCCAAATGCGGGGTGGGCACCCGCCATACATCAGGCAGAGCGGGGGAATCCCTTTGCTGAGGATTCCCTCCTGGCCAGAGGCAGCTCGGCGCTGCGAAGCCCATGCTCTCCATCAGCTGGGCAAAGCAAAATAAAGCGCTCTGTAGGCATAGAAAATAAAGCGCTCACAGGGCGCAAGGAGCCCTAGCTCGAAAATCACAAGTCCTCAGCAATCAAGAATAATAAGTCCTTAGGAATGAAGGGCAAGGACAGTCTCCCAGCCATCCTCAGGCCAGGCAGGAGGGTCCAAAGGAAGTCCTCCAGCATCCAGGGCATCCAGGGGACTGGACAGGGCCCAGGGAGGCAAGCCTTCCCCTGGGCCCCAGCAGCAGCACGCCCCTGGTAGATTCAAGTCAGAACACAAGAAGATTTTCATGGGGTCACAGCCCCTCTTTTATACACAACATCCTTTGTCTTCCAAAGGTGCATGGAAGGGGCAAACCAGATGCAACTGGTTCCTGAGCACTTTGTTTTGCTCAGCCCCTCTCCCTATTCACAGGACAGGCCGGGGACATCAGACGCACCACAGGGGGTGGAGCCAGCATTGTGGAGGGAAAGCCCAGCCCTATTCAGGTCCCAGGTGTACACCTCCCTGCCATCAACATGCAGATCTCTCCATTCACCACCGGGGCAGACCCATCCTGACTCCTGGAGCCAAGCACACCAGCCAATCACAAGCCAGACAGTCACTTCACATTTATTACACAGACATGCCAGCTTCTAGAAGTGGCACTTCTACACTAGACACAGTAATGCCGCACACATCATCGCCCAGCATTCAATCCCACGAGTTCGCACATACCAAACTCGACCCTGCACTCCTCTCACATCAGGACTTAACACTGTCACTCAGATCCCCCATGCATTCCTATGCGAGGGCAGGTCAGTCTCACTAAAACATACACAGAGCGCACGCACTTTCCACTGGGACACAGTGTAAAAGCGCCTAGAGGCCTAAAACCACTAATGTAACATAGGAAAAAGGCTAGAATAAATGCAAAATGTTCTAGGGGTGAACTTGCCAAGTCCAACAGGGGGGCTCTGCTGTGGGCTCAGCGGTGTCTGAGTACTCACCCCTCTCTGTGGCCGCAGGGGAGGGACTGTCATCATGTGGGCCACTGGAGGTAGGTTGAGCTGTTGTTCAGGCCGCAGGCCTGTCTCTCAGGACAACCACAAGCTGGCCCAAGAGGTCCACGATTTGGCCCATACGTGTGTCTATGGACCTCAGCAACAGGCAGAGCACACTTGATTCTTTCAGAGCCTGGCCTGTGTGTCCCTGGGCTTGTTCATATGCCCCAAGGACTCTGGCGATGTTGGACAAGGCTTCGGTCCCAGTGTCCAGTTGATTTTGTCACCCAGTTGGTCTACCACCTGCCCTGCTGTCCCGGACCTGTATCGTCACCACTCAGCGCACCCACCTACTCTCCCTGCCCTCCTCAGATTGTGGGGTAGTGTTGGCATCCTCTGAGGCAAGGACAGTGTTGCAGGCAGCACTGGTGGTGGTGGTGGAGGCCGCACAGATCGTTACAGCAGGGGTCAGCGCAGTTGTTGTTGCTGAGGTGGTGGCGGTGGGGACAGTGGGGTCCTGGGACCTGTTGCGCCTGGCATGCCTTATGGGCTGGCTTCTGGCTCCGCATCTAAGGAATTTAGGGAGTCAGCATCATAGAGTCGATGTTCCGGGGGGAGACTGGCTCTGAAGGTTGGTGTTGTCATCTGCAGCTGTCAGTTCTTGGTCAACTGTGGAACAGAGGGAAAATGGTCATTGAACCTACGACTGCTAGCCCTACTAAGATGACCCATATAGTCCTAAAGAAGTAGGCGTCTTAAGAGTATAACGTAGGAATTAGACTCTAGAAGTTCTTATTTAAAAACAATGTGAAAACTAGTCCAGAATAAATGATGTATACTTTTAAGATAGTAAAGACATACTCACTATGACGACCGATATTCACTTAAATGAATTACGATGTCTTTCAAATCAACACTGAAAAACGTAAAAGTAAAACAACAACTGTCTGAATACATATCACATCTCATTTTTTAGTTTTACCCGTATGACGACAATTGCTTTAAAAAGACCGTCGCCTTCATCATTATTCCCATATCATTCTACGACGGAATACGTTATATTAGGTAAATTTATGAAATCTTTCAATAGAATATTAATTAAATCCGAAGCGAGAGCAAAACATTGAGATGTATATATTTTTTGTCTCTTCGTTTCAGTATACCTTGAATTACATCCGTTATAATGCAATAAAAAAGAAGAGATTTCCAAATCTAGAGAACAAACTACTGTAAGTAACAAAGGGAAGGGTCAATGTCTCCAAACTAACGATGGAGATATATATTTGACTTAAATAAATATTATTGCTTTTTAGTACCAAGAATCAACCATAATACAAGAACGATAACGAAGTAAAAGAAACAACGTTGTTAGATTGTCGGAAACGTATTGAGGATACAAACAACGTAAGCATGTATTATTATTGAAAGAATTTACTAAAAAAAGTAAAAGATTAGTACTATGCTCTTAAAAAACAGCCACAAAAGAGATTAACAATACGAATATCATTTTAAATCTCCATGGCTGATAAAAGAATGAAAGCACTAACTGAAAAGCTAGAATTATAACAATTAGATAAATTGAGTCACAGAGGTGTTGGTGAAGGTCCAAAACATGTCGATTTGTAAAACATCAGAGATTGGAGTGTAATTATCACATTATGTTGTAGGATAACGTGTGGCCCCTCCTGATGAAGATGCAGTTTGCGTCGAAACGCACGTCGAGAAAGAATCTACTCGTCAGCCACTAATGAATATGTACTTATGTAACTGTAATTATTATGTGATGTGATAAAAGTGTAATATTTCAGAAATTCTAATAACTGTATTTTACTTTGTATTATGAAATGCTTTTTAATATGTTATTAAATGAATGTTTTTAAATATAGTAAGTGTTAGTTGAATTTATATAAGTTGCACTCCAATATCTCAAAGAATTCAAATGCACTAATTGGGCATAGATTTATCAATAGACTACAGACAATTTAAACATATTTGCCTAGGGATTTATACCTTACTTGATAGTACCCTGCCCTAGGAATTATACAACTATTGTACAGGGGGCCCTTGCTTTCTCATTTGAACATTGAACTGCACCCCACATGCTTGGTGTTAGATGTTTGGATGTTACATGTTGTACACCACACAATTTACATTGACATCACTTTGTATGGCTGTATGATATTGAGCATCATGGCATGATGTGGAGGTACATACATTACTTGTCCATGGTGTGACATGTCAATAGATACCATGCACCACGTACAGATTGTGTGATTACAAGGACATGTCGTCAGCTATCAACTAGCAGCACAACAACTTTATGAGAAGCATCTTTGTTGTTTACTCTGCATGGAAGACATTACATCTGAACATGATCTAGCCATTGTTCTCTCACGCATACCTTTATCATATCATGTGCTTTGCTTTCGTTTTACTACTGACCATGATTGTTTTGTTTTCATGGGGGCCTTGACGCTCTGCCCCCATGGCACTTACAGATGGCATTCCATGCTATGCATGATTGTGCCCTGAATTTCCTAAACATGTGATTTGATGAGTCACACTTTGGTTTCTGTGACAGTTACATACGCTTAGCTGTCTGCACACTGGAAGTGGTTATTGGATCTATGCCAAGTTTGGTGGGATGTGAGGGTGGTGTGGTCATATGGCTCCATGCTTTTTGAGTAAAATGGCAAGGTGCATGCACTGTCTACTTACCTGTTCTGTGGCACAATTGGGGGGAATTTCTGACACATCTTTCTGAGTGTGTGGTGGAGTGCTCCATCTTGATCAGCTTTGAGACAAGGGTGCCTGGTGGGAGTTGTAGTGCTGCCTTCCCACCCACAAACCCCCCTACCTCTTCAGATGGTTACATACCTGTTAGTTTGATTAGGGCAATGTAATGGCTGCCATATGCTTCTGGGTGGGTTGGGGCGAGTGCTCCATCCTGGTGTGCTTTGGGACAAGGGTGCCTGATGGGAGTTGTAGTGCAGGCTTCCTAACCACAAACCCCCCTCCCTGTGAAGATGGATACTTACCTGTAAGTTTGGTTAGTGAGGTACAATGGCTGACACATGCTTCTGGGTGGGGAAGTACTCCATCCTACTGAGCTGTGGGACAAGGGGGCCTGGTGGGAGTTGTAGTGCTGGCCTCCCACCCACTGTGGTGAAGATCGTTATCTACCTATGTGCAACGCTAAGTTAGCATAACCGCGTTAAATGTCAGAAAGCCATCTTGCCGCTTTTGCTGCTTTTGCACACGACACTGTAGTCACATGTTATTAAATTGAGAAATGCTTACTCGACTTTGCTTCACATGAGAACTGTCTGTTGTTAACATCCCAAACAGTGAGCAGCGACCTTGGTCTGTACACAGTGTAAAAGAAACAGTCTGGGTCGCTAGACGGTGCATGTTGTTGAGTTCAGGTTGATCGGCCCACTAGTTTAGCCATAACACGCACGCAGCTGCAAATACCTGAAAGTCGAGTGCTTTTAATATTGCAGTGTTACATGTTTTCAACACATTCGGAAGAAGAGCGTTCCTAGGAGCAGAGCATAGCTGATCCTGTGATGTGAACTCTCTGAGCTGATCTTTACGGTATGGGGTTCCCCATTGAAGCCTAGAGACCTTTTATTAGTCTAATAATACTATTAGTGTGTTAGAGAAAGGAAGGTGGCCTAGAGCCACTGTCATTTTAGTATGATTACTCCTTTCATTTTCTATGGTATTGTAACTATGCTGATGGTTTTGATTTTAATCGTTTGTCTGCTTATGTTAGCCAAACTGCTGCATCTTAGGACACGAGGTTTATAAAATAAACTCTTTAAACTTTTATCGTGTCTCTGTTTATTCTGTTGTGGACTGGTACGAGAATAATTACGAAAAGGTATTTCTGATTCCCACCATTCCTGAGAAATATACTAAGTTGCTTGTTCTGGGTTGTCTATACATTGGGACCGCCGAGCTAAACCTCGGATAACGAATGGGACACTGATGCTGGCCGGATGAGGGGTTCTGGGTTCTGAGGTGAGTTTTTGGTACACCACAATTCACTGAGGGCCTGGGTTCCTGCGCATAGTTCTACGCATAAGCAGATTCCCTGCAACATGGCGCACCTAACGTTTGGTCTATTGATTTGAGACGCCTTAGTAGTGCTTGTATTAGTCCACAACACCCTCACTCTGGTTTCCGGATAACGGGAGTGACGGTTTAACCTACCTGTGTTTCGACTAAATAGGTTCCTTCAAGCTTGATCATTAAAAAGGTTATTTAGTCTGAACCCTAGTGCTACTAATAATCTGTAGATTTACTGTTTGTGTCCTAATGGCGGTCGATATTCCGGCTCATAGCCGGGCACCCCTGAAACGTCATCTGGCGCAGTATGGGGTGCCGGACGATGGTATGGCTGTGATTTTTGTGGTAAGTGCCGATGCGTTGTTTCCGTTTGAGTTATTCTACTCTTGGGTTACTTTGCCGGCGGTGAGTGAGGACGTAGATACGTTCCACACCTATACTGCCACGCAACTACCAGCCAACTATACGCCGTATAGGACTCAGGAAATTCCTATTTCTACCTGGCAGCAGAGCATTTGGTTTAATGGTGCCCTTCCCCACGCGGTTATACTGGCGAGAATGGGCCCTTTGTCGATTGCAGGGGGCCACATGGCCGGTATTATCCGGATATACGCCTCATCCCCGCTACCTACAGGTGACGGTGGCTGAGTTGCGTGTACTGCACACTGCCCTTATTACGGTACATAGGGCTTTAGTGCAGTACGTGTCACGCAACGTGCAGGTGGTCGCTACTGCTGTTGCGGGAAAACCGACGGACCACCACACGGTGGTTATTAGTCCTGTTATGGTCAATTCGGTTGTGGGCAAGCGACCCCAAAATAGGGATGATTTCCCTTATTGGCTTGCTGAGAAATTTGATCAGATAGAAGCGGTTTATCCGCGTATGACTCCTGTGGAGAAACACAGGATCCTTACCATCGCTTTGCCGAAAGACTTAGTCCCAGATATGGCCGATCGTGAGAACTGGGGTAAGGTCTTTGCAGCGACTTACTCGAAGTGCTTTGGCACTCCGTCTCTGTCGGTACTGCCCTCCGTTATTAAACGTGTTCAGGAGAATCATGGTGCAGAGGCTGCTATTGAATTGGGAATGCGGCTTGTCGGTGTGTTCGATGTGGTTGCTACCATGATAATGGGCAACCTCAAAGGAGATGCTATGCAATTCCAAGTGCTTAATAAATTAGAGACAGTGAACGAAGATGACAAGCCGAGGGAATTCGCGAAAATTATCGCGAACGCCTATAGACAAGTTGGTCGTAGCGCCTTAGGTGTTAAACCAACTGTGAAGAATCCTGATTTGATACAGCAGACGAAGGCAAACTCGTCTGGTAAGGACGAATGCCCTAATTTTCCAAAACAAAGTTGGCGGGCGAAAAAACAGGAGAAGCAGCAACAGAAACAGGGGTCTCGTCCTGCCTCTCCATTACAGTCACGTAGTGAACGCACTTATGATCTGTGTGATCGTGCTACTATTAAGTCACCTGATCGATTTCAGGTTTCTGACCAACGTTCTCCTTGTTCTTCACATCGGCTTCCTAGTCCGGTGGCGGAGGCGGTGGCAAAAGTCGGGGTACACCACAACCACGTGATCAATCCTGACAGACTGACGGCAAAGGCAAGCAAGAAGACTCTGCACGTCAAAGACCCCCGTTTCAGAAGAAAAAGGTTGCTGCGCTGACAGCGAGGTATGCCTCAGATGGTACGGACGCAGCTTCAGAACCTGACATGGGCGCTAACGCTGCTAGACAGCGCGGCGGAAGTTACAGTAGTGCAACAAGCACTGCGTCCATATCTGGTGGCGACAGCAACTGATATATTTGTGAATATTGAAACTGCTGACACTCGAGTGTCTCCCCCTGATAGACTGTATAATATAGTCATTCAAATTGAAGGTGACATACAACGTACAATTCCAGGGTTTTTTTGAGATAATCTGACCACTACCTATGATATTCTGTTGGCGGAGGCAGATTGGCCCCCGGCTTTCGTTTTAGATGCTCCTAGAGGGGAGGAAGTAATCCTCCCGTCCTTTGCGCACACTGTGCCTAAGGTCCTAGCTAATAAGTATGCCGGGGAATGGGCTCAGGTACAAGCACCAGCGTTATATCGTAATCAGGTTGGCTGGGATAAATTGTCTCCCGGCCATGAGATTCCGTTGCGGACTACGCCCCAACCTCAACCCCAATACCCCATGCGTCGTGAAGCTAGACCTCACGTCGCGTCAATCCTTGAACAATTGGAATATCAGGGAGTAATCGAAACGTGTGTCACCTATGAATAATCCCTTGTTCACTGTGACGAAGCCTGACGGGTCGTACCGCCTAGTTTTGGATTACCGGCACCTTAACACTCATTGCCGGACCTGTGCAGTACAGAACACCCACAGTTCGGCTCTCGTCGATAGTCTCGTGAGAAAAAGGTTTAAAACCACACTTGACATTTCCAATGGCTTTTATAGCCATAACCTGTCCTCTCTTAGTAGTGAGTGGACGGCGTTCACCTCTGGTGGCAAACAAAAACAATTCAAAAGATTGCCAATGGGCTATAAGAACAGCCCAGGTGTCTTTGCCGCTCGCGTGGTCTTCCTCTTGGAGGGTGTAGACCCGGATGCGTACTCGTACGTGGATGACATTTATCTCACGGATGACGAGTTGGACCCGCATCTCCCGTCGCGTTGATCGCATTATTGTTTTGTTTGCAGACTTCGGTTACAAATTCAACTTTGCGAAGTCACACATTGCAGAATATACAGTGTTGTTCTTGGGGTACGAACTCAACAATGAAGGTCGAGGATTGGCTCCGCACTTTCTAGAGAAGTGCGCATGCCTCCGTGCTCCTACTTCACTGAAGAAATTACAATCCCTGCTGGGTTTTTTGAATTTCGGTCGAACTTACATCCCGGATTATGCCCAGCGTATCAAGCCGCTTTACGCCTTGGTACAACCTACTTTTTCCAAATCTTGTTGGCTGCCAGAGCATTCAGCTATATCGCAGTTATTGCAGGCTGATCTTCTTGCTTTTAAGTACTTACTGACACGTGATAACCACACTAACCTGGTCATAAGAATAGTGCCCGGCGCAGTTGGTTTCACATACTTAACGTTCAATGAGGGCGACACCGTCCCCATTGCTTACGAATCTCACTTGTACACTTCAGCGGAACTGCGTTTTTCCGCTGTCGAGAAGGTTCTGACAGCAGTGCAGATGGCGATTCTGAAAGAACGAGCGCTGTCGCAAGGAAAACGCATGTTGGTGGTAACACCCTATCCTGCCCTTGAGGTGGTGACAAAAGCGAGTGTACCGAATTCTAAAGCTTTGCATCCAAGGTGGATACAATGGGCCACTTCCTTGACTTCGCCGGACGTCACTTTTGTCTTTGACGCGGCACTTCAGACTCAGGAGTTTTTGCAGTATGAATTCGTTCATCCGGCTCCTCTGTCCTTGCGCCCGCTCGAGGATTACCATTGTGTCATATACACTGACAAGTCTGCGCAACCCGCAACTGGATCAAAGCACGCCTATTCAGCGGCTTGCGCAATTGTAGTCGGTACTTTCGTAAATGGAGACTTCCAGTCCGATGTCGTGCATACGCAGTCATTGGGTGATTGTACCGCGCAGTTGGCGGAGCTTCGTGCTCTGGTGCTAGCGCTAGAGTTTGCTGATCCTCGAGTCACTACCCTTATAGTGATTGACTCCTTTTATTGTGTTCAATCTTACAACGACAATCTACATTTTTGGTCTCAGAATGATTACCATGATTCCAAAGGTAGCACGATTAAGCATAAATTGCTTTGGGTTCGAGTGGCAGATCTTAAAGAATGTCTGCCTCTTGTGAATGTAATTCACCCTCTTGGTCACCAATGAGTTGGTGTCCATGCTGTCGGCAACAGCTTAGCTGACGAGGCAGCAAAAACAGCAGTGGCAACATAGTTGGTAGCAGCAGTTACAAGATCCAAAAGTAAGATCGATGATGACATCTTGGCAGCTATTGCTGCTACAGAGCAGGGAACGAAGCCACCGAGAGGTTTCCCTGCTCGTTACCATTATCGCTTAAGTCCTGATAAAGTCCCGTTAGTGAGGATTAATGACGTTGGTGACAGATTGATTCTCAACGCGGACTGCAGACCTTCTTTGATATTAGCGGCCCACGAGGGCATGGCGTCCGCGCATGCCGGCGTGGCAGCTACTGTATCTCTGCTACAACAACGTTACTGGTGGTGCGGTTTGTATAAACAGGCCAGAGATTCTGTTCTTAATTGCGACATCTGCCAGCAGATTAAACCTTCAACTGCGGCGCTCCCACCACAAACTCAGTTGTACATATCTAATAAACCATTGGGTTGTGTTTATTTAGATCACTGCGGTCCTTTTACCTCTGATACTGCGTACAAATACATCTTGGTTGCAGTTGATTCGTGCACACATTTTCTGTGGGTGTGGCCACAAAGGAGTGCTGATTCTCGCACTGTCATAAAAGATTTGCGTATCTTTGTTTGGAGTTTTGCATGTGGTACCTTTCATTCTGATCAGGGCCCGGCGTTCGCCTCTAAGGCGTACAAAGAGGCCATGAGAAATTTGGGGGTCCAAGTCAAATTTTCGTCTCCATACCGGCCTGAGGGTAATAGTGTAGTGGAGCGAATGAACCGTGACTTAAAGCAATCTTTGACAGCCAGAGTTTTGGGTACTGGCCGGAACTGGCTTGCCCACTTGTATGACGTGCAACGTGCACTTAATAATCTCCCTAGAAGGTCTCTGGGTGGGCGGACCCCATACATGATGCTCTTTGGTGTTCGGATGTTTTTTCCAGACCTTGATGGTCTAGACATGGCGGCGTCAGCCGCACCCTTTGACGTAGATGAACACTGTGCTGTATTGCAGAATCTTCAAGAAGTACAAGCAGCGTCTCCTGGGAAAGACGACCTCACATCAGCACTCTGTGAGCGGAGACTCCGCTTTAAGGAAAAAGTAAACTCTTTTCGTAGCTCTTTGTAGTGACTTTTAATTCATCAGTAGTCACGTATGATACATCTCATACTCAAATTAAGGTTTCCATATTGATGGCAAGAAGATAAATTTTTATAACATGGTTTTTTTTCAGATGTCCCCGATGCATTTCGGGACTCGCCCTTCGTCAGGGGGGTGTGTTTCTACAAGAAAAAGAGGGAAAATAAGCAAAGGTCCAGGACGTGGAGAGTGTGGATTAGTAAACTGACAAGCCGAAGCGTCAAGTGATCGGTGGTAAATTACGAAAAGGAAAATATTCCCTCAGTGTATGTTAATCAGAAGAAGGAGTCGTAATGCGGTCAGCAGTAGGTTAACGGAAAGGGGCTGGTATAAAGAGGAAAAGGTAGAACAAGGTATATACAGTACAAAACTATAACAGCAAAAGACCAACAGGTAAGCCATATTCTACGCAAAAACCCGGTCAAAATAGTGCGTCCAAGAGGTGGAGAAAACATGCGGGTAAATTAGAATATAAAATCAAATACCTGAAAAAACCGCCGGAGCTTCTACAATGTAGACGCGTGGAAAGGTGATGCCGGTGCGGAGTTTAAACAGCGGAAGATAAAGCCCATTCACCCGGAAGTGACAGGTACGTGTACTGCGTAAAGTGACGTATGCTCAAAAGCAAGTGAAAAAAGACTAGGCTGTGTATAAGGTAGTCAAGGAAACCACAAGTAGAAGTGAAGGTAACCGGAAAAGGTATCCAAATGTGCAATAACGCGATGAGTGCAAATGCATAAACAACGTAAGAAACAATGTAGTAACAAGATAATTGCAACTGCATAGAAAATATAACTCAAAAATATATCACTCTATCAGTGTCAGAAAAATCAGTATGGTAGAAAAGCACATACAATTCGAAAGTCCTTTACAGATAGCAACTATATTCAACACGTTCATTCATTCCGGAGGGATGGACTGCATTAAGTCTATTTATCCAAAACAGTTAGCGTTGCAATAGAAAAGCACTGTTATCTCTCCCTTGTAACAGTGGAACTTGTTCCAAAATGAGAAATCTCAGTTGGCTGCAGTTGTGTCTGTTTTCAAGAAAATGTTTCGCAACCGTAGACTTGGTGTTGAGAGTTCGAATGTTGCTTTTGTGTTCTATCAGTCTGGTTTTCATCTTCCTTTCAGTTTTGCCTACATATGGTAGACCGCATGGACATTTAAGGAGGTAAATGATGTTACTGGAGTCGCAAGTGGCTGTAACTTTTAGTTTGATTGAAGTTCCTTTCGAGGGATGCATGACACTGCTTCCCCTGATGATGTTGTTGCAGCCACCACAATTGTAGCATGGGATGGTTCCTTTGTATATTGTATTGGATTCGGAGGAGGTCTTGTTCAAAAGTTGTTGTAGATTTGAAGTCCGTTGGTAAGCGAAAATCGGCAACTGATCAAAAATGCCTTTAAAGTCAGGCTCGGACTGCAAAAGTGGCCAATATTTCCGAATGGAGTTTTTAATTTTGTGACTTTGTCTGGAAAATTTGGATACGAATACCAATCTTTCGTTAGAGGTCATGTGGGTAGATTTTTTTAAAAGGGTAGATCTGTCTTTGGTTTCAGCGCGATTTCTGGCATCTTGTAGAATAGGAGCTGGGTAAGATCTCTTTTTGAATTTATCCATAAGGATGTCACTTTGTTTCTGAAAAATCTCCTCAGTAGAAGATATACGTTTTATTCTTAAGAGTTGTGAGTATGGGAGGTGTTTCTTCAGAGATTTTTGATGAAAGCTTGAAAAGTGTAAAAGGTTGTTCCGGTCAGTCGTCTTCGTGAAGACGGAGGTAATAATTTCATTGTTTTGTACTGTGATGTCTACATCCAAGAATTTGATGTGTTTCTGATTTAGTTCATGGGTAAATTGGATGCGGTCGTTGATGGTATTGAGGTGGGTAATCTCTGTCACCAGATCCCTTTGTGTGCCCTTCCAAATAAGGAAAATGTCATCAATGTACCTGTAAAACATGAGTAGATTCTTTGACCATGTTTCTTGTGACAAAATGTGATCAATCTCAAAACGATGCATAAAGATATTGGCATAGGCTGGTGCGGCACAATTGCCCATCGATGTCCCCGACAATTGGATGTAATAGTTGTCATTCCAAACAAAGTAACTATGGTATAAAGAAAAGTGTATCAGTTCGAGTAAAAAAACTTTTAGGTCTTCATCCATAGTCGCGTTTACAAGAAACGATTCAACCGCTTGCATGCCCAAATCATGTGGGATGGAGGTGTATAAAGATTTGACATCAATAGTACACAAAACTATTTGATCGTAGTCTGGGACTTGAATTTGGCTGAGTTTGACAAGAAAGTCTGTAGTGTCTTTAAGGTATGTAGACATGGCTTGGACAATAGGTTGTAAATGTCTATCAATATATTTCCCAATTGATTCATGGATGGAGTTTCTGGTGCTGACGATTGGTCTGAATGGAGGTTTCTCAAGATTTTTATGAATTTTAGGTATCATATATAAATATGGTACCTTGGGATGGTCTGTGATGAGGAAACGTTTGTCTCTATCATTGATGGTTCCTTGTTCCAGTGCCTTATTTACAATTGCCAGTAAAACAGCTGAGAATTCTTGGGTAGGATCCGTTGTCAATTGAAGGTATGTATCTTGACCGTTAACGTGAGCGTTAACATTTTCAGTGTAGAAGGCAGTATCCAATACGACAAGAGCTCCCCCTTTGTCCGCCTTACTGAACGTGATGTCCTTATCTGCTGCCAATGTTTTTATGATGTTCCGTTCTTTGCGAGTCAATTCTTGGATGTAGACATCACAGTACAAAACAATGAAATTATTACCTCCGTCTTCACGAAGACGACTGACCGGAACAACCTTTTACACTTTTCAAGCTTTCATCAAAAATCTCTGAAGAAACACCTCCCATACTCACAACTCTTAAGAATAAAACGTATATCTTCTACTGAGGAGATTTTTCAGAAACAAAGTGACATCCTTATGGATAAATTCAAAAAGAGATCTTACCCAGCTCCTATTCTACAAGATGCCAGAAATCGCGCTGAAACCAAAGACAGATCTACCCTTTTAAAAAAATCTACCCACATGACCTCTAACGAAAGATTGGTATTCGTATCCAAATTTTCCAGACAAAGTCACAAAATTAAGAACTCCATTCGGAAATATTGGCCACTTTTGCAGTCCGAGCCTGACTTTAAAGGCATTTTTGATCAGTTGCCGATTTTCGCTTACCAACGGACTTCAAATCTACAACAACTTTTGAACAAGACCTCCTCCGAATCCAATACAATATACAAAGGAACCATCCCATGCTACAATTGTGGTGGCTGCAACAACATCATCAGGGGAAGCAGTGTCATGCATCCCTCGAAAGGAACTTCAATCAAACTAAAAGTTACAGCCACTTGCGACTCCAGTAACATCATTTACCTCCTTAAATGTCCATGCGGTCTACCATATGTAGGCAAAACTGAAAGGAAGATGAAAACCAGACTGATAGAACACAAAAGCAACATTCGAACTCTCAACACCAAGTCTACGGTTGCGAAACATTTTCTTGAAAACAGACACAACTGCAGCCAACTGAGATTTCTCATTTTGGAACAAGTTCCACTGTTACAAGGGAGAGATAACAGTGCTTTTCTATTGCAACGCGAACTGTTTTGGATAAATAGACTTAATGCAGTCCATCCCTCCGGAATGAATGAACGTGTTGAATATAGTTGCTATCTGTAAAGGACTTTCGAATTGTATGTGCTTTTCTACCATACTGATTTTTCTGACACTGATAGAGTGATATGTTTTTGAGTTATATTTTCTATGCAGTTGCAATTATCTTGTTACTACATTGTTTCTTACGTTGTTTATGCATTTGCACTCATCGCGTTATTGCACATTTGGATACCTTTTCCGGTTACCTTCACTTCTACTTGTGGTTTCCTTGACTACCTTATACACATCCTAGTCTTTTTTCACTTGCTTTTGAGCATACGTCACTTTACGCAGTACACGTACCTGTCACTTCCGGGTGAATGGACTTTATCTTCCGCTGTTTAAACTCTGCACCCGCAGCACCTTTCCACGCGTCTACATTGTAGACGCTCCGGCGGTTTTTTCAGGTATTTGATTTTATATTCTAATTTACCCGCATGTTTTCTCCACCTCTTGGACGCACTATTTTGACCGGGTTTTTGCGTAGAATATGGCTTACCTGTTGGTCTTTTGCTGTTATAGTTTTGTACTGCATATACCTTGTTCTACCTTTTCCTCTTTATACCAGCCCCTTTCCGTTAACCTACTGCTGACCGCATTACGACTCCTTCTTCTGATTAACATACACTGAGGGAATATTTTCCTTTTCGTAATTTACCACCGATCACTTGACGCTTCGGCTTGTCAGTTTACTAATCCACACTCTCCACGTCCTGGACCTTTGCTTATTTTCCCTCTTTTTCTTGTAGAAACACACCCCCCTGACGAAGGGCGAGTCCCGAAATGCATTGGGGACATCTGAAAAAAAACCATGTTATAAAAATTGATCTTCTTGCCATCAATATGGAAACCTTAATTTGAGTATGAGATGTATCATACGTGACTACTGATGAATTAAAAGTCACTACAAAGAGCTACGAAAAGAGTTTACTTTTTCCTTAAAGCGGAGTCTCCGCTCACAGAGTGCTGATGTGAGGTCGTCTTTCCCATGAGACGCTGCTTCTACTTTCACACGTACACCTCTGAGGTTAGGAGGTGGTCTCACTAGCACCTAAACAGTCTACCTTGATTAACTTTCTTCGTTTCAGTCTACACTAGAGTGCAACCGTACCTTGTCTCTTTCAGAATCTTCAAGAAGCCAGAAACAGTCTAGCGAAGGAACACGTGCCCTCCTCATCTGAAGCTGAAATTCAGATTCCGGTAGTCGGCTGGCTACCTCGAGTTGGTGATCTGGTCCGTGAGAAGGTGGAGAACAAGAAATAGTTCGGCCCCTCTTATCGTGCACCGGTTCCAGTGCTTGGAGTGCAGGGTACTAGAACAGTCATTTTACCTCCACTTCCTGGTCAAAAGGATAACAGGTACATTTCGATTGACAATGTCAAACTACAGCGAGTGGCCGATTCTTCTTAGTATGACTCCGGCGGATTCCTGCCCTTCGATGCTGAGAAATTCTGTTGTGGCCCCAGCTTCTGACACAGTGCCTGGATGTTGCCATCGAGATGCATGCCGTTACTGGTCCCCTATTGCCACAAACACCTAGTGGTGTGCTTGAAGAAGTTGAGTATGCTTATCCTGCAGATGTTACCTTGCCTGTGTTACAATCCACCACAGTTGCCCTCTCACAAGACTCTTTTGATTCTCGTTCAATGACTTCCATTGCCCCGTCCAAGGTTTCGATTTTTGTGGCTTGGTTCAAAAGACATTTTTTAATACCCCCTTGGACTTACATTTGGCTGGTGCTCATATGTGTTTTTTTGTTTATGTCCATTGGCTTTGTGGTAGTGTTTTTTAGACTTATCAATGGACACTACCTGAATGAACGGTCTACGATTCGACTAATTAATGGAACTTTTGCCCCCCTCTCCTCATCACACATTATGAAGCTGTCACACGTCATTTGGCTCCAAGCCAAATGTGCGGGCTATTAAATTATTTAGATTCTCAAATTCTTTAATCAAATCTTCCTTCGGGATATTATTGTATAGATTTATTAAAATAAATCGGTTTTCGCCTACGGTTAAGCAAAAGACCTGATAACAGTTATGTCCCTCTGTATTCTGTTGCGTTATTGCCAGCTTGACCATGTTGGAAATATAAGTACAAAGCCCCCCTGAGTTTCTCCCTCTCCTGGACTGGATTGCGGGGGTAAAGAACGTGCGAAACCCTGCAAGATGAATTTCGGCCTGTTCCCAGGTTTCCTGCAAGCATACAATGTCATTCTTCTCGATTAAATCACAGAAGATAGGATCGGTTACCTTATTTGCTAAGCCTGCTATATTCCAGGATAAAAGAGCCAGCTCTCCCCTTTCGGAATCTCGGTGGCGCTCCTTGTTAGGGGAGCAGTCTACATGCAGATTTTGTTCCTTCACAGGAGTATTATATTCCGTTTCTGTTTCCTCGTTAAATGGGCTAGTCACAGTGAAATGTGTTTCTGCCAGAGGGGGAATGTATTCCACGTCAGGCTGCACCCTCAGATGGTCAACTTTTGGAGGTAAAGGAGTTTTTGTACCGAAGCCGGGATATGTGATTGTTCCAGTCCCTTGTTTATCTAGTTCATCAAGTAAGACTTTGGATGTTATTAGGGGGTCTGGCAGATTTTTTATCTTCCCTTCATTTGCAACTCTTTGTGGGTCAATTAGCAGGAGGTTTAAATTTTTGACCGTGATGGTCGGGCTAAAACAATGCTGAGAGAGACTAGGTACGGCCCGATGGCGTCAATCCACCATCTCTAAACTACTATAGCGATTGGAGGTTGGTAAACCCCTCCAGTTATCACTATCTATTAGATTTCTGTTAATTTGCCTTCCCCAATCCCTTGTACCGATTGTTCTATCGCGCGATTTTACAGTAATCCATTCACGCTCATTGAATAGATAGGAATGCGATTTAGGCGGGTAAAAAAAAGATAATCTTTTAGTTTCAATACTCTCATTTGCAAAGTGATTTCCCCCGGAGCAGATATGCTCAACTATTTCCGGGTCCTCAAAGTTAACCAGGACACAATCACCCTGAGTTGTTTTTCTTTCTGCCCCCACCCAGGAAACTCTACGGACCATTAGAATCTTACTCGTCCTATTCGAAGGGAGTGGTCGATTTACATTGAGCCAGTGTTGGACCTTATTTTTCAAAGAACCAAAGGGTTCTTCTTTTCCCTCTTCCAATTCGGGAACCCCTGTTAGAATCACCAGATAAGGAGATACTTCTGGGGGCAAATCTATAACTGGATTACCCGGTTTAAGTCCCTTAGTTAAATCTTTCTGTATGTTTGGCCCTTGATCTTTATTTCCAGGTGGATGATTAATTTTTCCTTTTGCAGAGTTCTCTATATTAGCAGTGGCCAGTTTGTTTGTTTTTAAAGCGTGGGTTGGTGATTTAGCTGTTGAACAACCCCCTGTTAAATTTTTTGTGTGTCTTTGTCCCTCATCCAGAACCTTTGGTAATTCAGTATTAGTCGAGATCTTTAATAAAGCAGCCACATCTGTTAATTGCCTCTCAATCTTCTTCAATCTAGTTTCCAATGGAGTAAGATATATTTTAAAAAGCTCCCTTATAGTTTCAGTTTGCTTATGGTCAGCCTTCAGAGGCTCCGAAATTATAGGCGTCGTAGAGGGAATAACAACGCTCGACAATTCCAATGGCAGGCTATCCTCATTAAGTCTGCTTGGAGACGAGGCGTCTTTTGACCGTTGTTCACTTCGTTCTATCCCTCTGGAAATAAGTTTGCCCGGACCTTTTTTTCCAATAGGGGTGGTTTTTTTTGACTTAGTGGGCTTATTTATTTTAAGTTCATTTTTCTTATGCTTTCTCTTGGAAGGTTTTGTCGTCTTTGGTATTGCCCCCTCATGCTCTCTCGCCGTCTGACTGTTAATTGAATTTTGCAATCGTGATTCTAGTACCAAAGGCTCCGCTGTAAGAATCGAAGACCTCTCTAGTTGCGAAGATGATATACATTCAGTCATTGAAAAGGACAAGTCCACTACATTAGGAATGCTATGTATATCCACATGTACTGAGGGAAGGGGTGCTTTGTTACTTATATTATCGGGGGTTTTGGCTGTTGCATAAAGGCCCATAGAGGAGCGTCTGGCCAGTATTAGGTCCTGTGATACTCTTCGTTCCATAAGAGCTATTCCTTGGTCTATAACAGAGTTTGCTCTCACAATAAAGTTATCTAAAGGGCCAGTAATATTACTAACATCCTTCATCACCTTGTTCTTACTTCCTCGTGTGGTCGCCATGGGTAATAATATGTAATTTCCACAGCTAATAGTCAACCAAAATTTACGAAACGACGTCCAATCACCTGGGGAATAAAATGTTAGAGGGGGGGCCCGGTCCGGTCCTAATCGGTCTGTAACGGGCTAGAACGGGCCCGCCCTTGGCCCGGGCTTCGCCCGGCGCACGTCCTGCGCCGCGTCCCGCGCCGCGTCACTGAACTGAGATTATATGGGTGGGGTTCCACTAAGAGGGGAGTGTCCGGGAAGAGGCCGCAGCTGTAGCTGGTTTCCCAGCCGCGGAGCCTCGCAGTCCCTCACGCCCAGGTAGAGCACAAAATCCACAACAGAGTTCCACAGGCTCGAACGGCACCCGCGAAGCGGGGGCCGTGAGTCGTCCTCTTAAGGGCTGGCAGGGGGAGTGTCCGGGAAGAGGCCGCAGCTGTAGCTGGTTTCCCAGCCGCGGAGCCTCGCAGTCCCTCACGCCCAGGTAGAGCACAAAATCCACAACAGAGTTCCACAGGCTCGAACGGCACCCGCGAAGCGGGGGCCGTGAGTCGTCCTCTTAAGGGCTGGCAGGGGGAGTGTCCGGGAAGAGGCCGCAGCTGTAGCTGGTTTCCCAGCCGCGGAGCCTCGCAGTCCCTCACGCCCAGGTAGAGCACAAAATCCACAACAGAGTTCCACAGGCTCGAACGGCACCCGCGAAGCGGGGGCCGTGAGTCGTCCTCTTAAGGGCTGGCAGGGGGAGTGTCCGGGAAGAGGCCGCAGCTGTAGCTGGTTTCCCAGCCGCGGAGCCTCGCAGTCCCTCACGCCCAGGTAGAGCACAAAATCCACAACAGAGTTCCACAGGCTCGAACGGCACCCGCGAAGCGGGGGCCGTGAGTCGTCCTCTTAAGGGCTGGCAGGGGGAGTGTCCGGGAAGAGGCCGCAGCTGTAGCTGGTTTCCCAGCCGCGGAGCCTCGCAGTCCCTCACGCCCAGGTAGAGCACAAAATCCACAACAGAGTTCCACAGGCTCGAACGGCACCCGCGAAGCGGGGGCCGTGAGTCGTCCTCTTAAGGGCTGGCAGGGGGAGTGTCCGGGAAGAGGCCGCAGCTGTAGCTGGTTTCCCAGCCGCGGAGCCTCGCAGTCCCTCACGCCCAGGTAGAGCACAAAATCCACAACAGAGTTCCACAGGCTCGAACGGCACCCGCGAAGCGGGGGCCGTGAGTCGTCCTCTTAAGGGCTGGCAGGGGGAGTGTCCGGGAAGAGGCCGCAGCTGTAGCTGGTTTCCCAGCCGCGGAGCCTCGCAGTCCCTCACGCCCAGGTAGAGCACAAAATCCACAACAGAGTTCCACAGGCTCGAACGGCACCCGCGAAGCGGGGGCCGTGAGTCGTCCTCTTAAGGGCTGGCAGGGGGAGTGTCCGGGAAGAGGCCGCAGCTGTAGCTGGTTTCCCAGCCGCGGAGCCTCGCAGTCCCTCACGCCCAGGTAGAGCACAAAATCCACAACAGAGTTCCACAGGCTCGAACGGCATTATGAAGAGGGACCAGACTTTTGTGAACATTACTGCCTGACCTGTACGTGATGGGATCGCTTGGGATGCCGTTAAATTTCAAATTCATGGCCCCACTGAAGTGATTAATGTGCCAAATGTATTTCGTGTTTCTATGGGTGATGTCGTTAAGCGAAACATCCACTCAGATGACTGGCATGTTCAAGCCATTGAAGCACTGCTTTCTGATTTGAAATATTATGCTGCATTTGATGCTGAGGATTTGTATTTAGATACTGCTACTTATGATGAGCAATTTTGTTATCAACATTATGGCACGCATTTCCTACACAAAGCGAATACGTTTAGAAATTTTGTAAATTTTACATAATGGGAGCACTGCCCCGCCCCTAGGATGGGCAGCTCTGCCACGTCAGTGGAAAAGTTCACTTATTTTTCTGATTTTAGTGTGTCCAATCCGGCCGCCTTTTATTTTAAAGTTGGTCCTGAGTCTGCTTCTAAAGTTAGGCTGACCACACCAAATTGTTGTATTCCAAGTCCTTTATGGACGAGTTGGCAATTGGCGGATATGATCTGTGGAAAGCTACAGTTGATCTTAAATCGGTTTGGGGCTCCAAACGATGGCAAGTACAGGGAACAGAGGCTTTGCATCGTGCTTGATCCCAAATCATATGTTATTTTTAAATTCCTCAATTTTTCAGACAACCTGTTTTGGATTGGCTACGTCTAAAAAATGTAATTCTCCCTCCGTTCCGGGTCTGGGTGCTTATCCCAATTGGGGTAATCATACAGATCTATCCCTTGATCTGTTGCAGACACAGGTTTCCAACACATCCTTCAATATTTCTGAATTGGATCTGGAAGGGTGGTTGGTGTGGCAAACGAGTTCGGACTCCTGTCAACATAGGTTTCTGGGATTAAAGCAGGGGTATACACAGGTTCATGTGGACCCCCATTTTGAATCCTCTCACACTGTAACTACCTACTCAGTAGGGAAGTTATGCCAGTCTTGGCTGCAACATTCCACTTTAGCGTCTGTTAAACTTCATTTAGCACGATTAAATGACAAAATAGATTTGAATGATTTTGTTAAGGGTCCTGCAGTTGGCAGACACAAGCGATGGGTGTATGCTGTTTATAACGAGGTCTGGAAGTTATCACAAATTGAGGCTGCATCCAGATTACGTGCTATTGATCAAGCCAATATGGAAAGAGTGTTGGCTGTAATCGATAATAGTATTAACACCCTATCTTCTAGAATTTATACCTTAGATAATATTGTATCATCTGTGGTAGACATTGTGCAGGATGATTTGTCTGTATTGTATCATGGTCAAAATCAGTTGCGTTCTATTATGCAGTTTGCATGGACGTTGCAAACTTTAAAGGCAGGGAAAGTCCCTTGGGATTACATGAATACTTCATCTTTGTTCCTTCCTTTTAATTTAACTGCAAAACAGCAATTCATGTCCATGAAAGATGCTACATATTCATTGCTACACATTGAAAAATTAGAACCTTTGCCTTTCTCTGTTGCCGAATTGAATTCTGCTGTGTGGCTTGTACATGGGTTGATCACGTTACCGTTTCCCCTGGTTAAGTTTAGTTCGTGCATGAAACATTATGCGCTAGGCAGATATGAACAACTCGGTACTGCCTTCCTGCATGAAGTTTGGTCACTCCCATTCACATATAGATGTGTGAGAGACGGCAAGGAGGTTTACTTGAAAGGTGAAGAGTGCACTTCCACTCCGGATCATTCTGTTGTGTGTAGGCACATTCAATTGCATGGTGCATGTAATGTGCACGCCCCGAATTTAGCTTGCGTCCTGAAAGGGATTCCTGTGCCAGTTATAACTCCATCTTTTACGCTGCTTGCTAACGGTAGTTATTTGCTGTTAAATAATGAAGCTTGCTGTGGGATGTTAGTGGGGATTCCCTACATAGTGACCGTATCACAGGGAGTAGTTTGCTGTAATAACGTCCTTTTCCCACCCCCGCATGGCCGGCTCGATGTATCCATCTGGCCTTCCATTCCAACCTTGAAAGCAGAGTTCAACAAGATGAGCAGAATATGGGCTCTATTGTCTCAGAAAGAAGTCGCGTTGACTTCATCCCGGGAAACATTTGTCCTTCACGTAGCAAACATGCGCAATGAGGTGCAAGCGCTTTTAAATACTGATCTACCCCTTCATTTTGGGACTCTGATACAGACTATCTTTAATGCCTCATCCACAAGCGGCATAGCTCATTTTTTAAAATTGTGGGCTCCGGCCTCGTGACCTCTTTTCAAACTATTTTTGGAGTGATCCCGGCCTTTTTTCATTCTATTTTTTCCAGCGTCTTCGGAGGTCTCCCTTTGCGTCTCGCCTTCATTGCTGGGATACTTTTGTTGATCTGCGCCCTGCGCTATGGATGCACAACTTGCGTCACACGACAACATGTCCCGGCTGCTCCATCTTCGTAACTGGATGCTTGAATTCTATGGCACTTTACCGCTGGCAACTCTGAGCGTAGCCTATGGATTGTCCTTCCGGTTTGCCTACTTTACTTGTGTGCAGCCAGTCTTTCATTGCCTAGATTGTCCGTTCCAATGGGCTCTGGATTTGTGTCTGTCTACCTCGGTGTCTCCTGACCCGGATTATGATCGGCTAATGAGCCCCTTAGTGGCTCATGAGTTGGACTGTTCTGGTGTCGGGATTATGGCCTGTGCAGCAGCGCATGGAGTTCTTGGAAATTGGGACATCGGAACGGCTGCGATTGACTTCTTAGTGAGAAGTTATCTTGAAGAACACGCCAGTTGTCCTCGTCTGGTGCTGGAAGCTCTGGTGGTTGAGGAGCATGTATGTTCCTTCCCCATCCTGAACTGGATGGCAGATACTTTTGCGGATCGTTCCAATGATTTCCTCTTGGAAGCCGTTGCAACTTATTGTGCCTATACATTGATGGATTGACTTTTTTTTACTTTCATTTCGTCCTACGTCCTTCAATGCTGTTTTTTATCCTCTACATGTTTTTTTTACTCCGTTTTAACTTTTTTCTTTGTTTTTTTTTTCTCTTCGAACTTTTTCACTTACCTTCTATGGACTTACGGTTCATGCCCTTGGTTCCGTTCTACCAAACTTGAACTCTACGTTCTTGCAAGTGCGCCCCTACTGGTTAGTGGTCCGATCAAGGGGGGGTGTGGTGAAGATCGTTATCTACCTATGTACAACGCTAAGTTAGCATAACCGCGTTAAATGTCAGAAAGCCATCTTGCCGCTTTTGCTGCTTTTGCACACGACACTGTAGTCACATGTTATTAAATTGAGAAATGCTTACTCGACTTTGCTTCACATGAGAACTGTCTGTTGTTAACATCCCAAACAGTGAGCAGCGACCTTGGTCTGTACACAGTGTAAAGGAAACAGTCTGGGTCGCTAGACGGTGCATGTTGTTGAGTTCAGGTTGATCGGCCCACTAGTTTAGCCATAACACGCACGCAGCTGCAAATACCTGAAAGTCGAGTGCTTTTAATATTGCAGTGTTACATGTTTTCAACACATTCAGAAGAAGAGCGTTCCTAGGAGCAGAGCATAGCTGATCCTGTGATGTGAACTCTCTGAGCTGATCTTTACGGTATGGGGTTCCCCATTGAAGCCTAGAGACCTTTTATTAGTCTAATAATACTATTAGTGTGTTAGAGAAAGGAAGGTGGCCTAGAGCCACTGTCATTTTAGTATGATTACTCCTTTCATTTTCTATGGTATTTTAACTATGCTGATGGTTTTGATTTTAATCGTTTGTCTGCTTATGTTAGCCAAACTGCTGCATCTTAGGACACGAGGTTTATAAAATAAACTCTTTAAACTTTTACTGTGTCTCTGTTTATTCTGTTGTGGACTGGTACGAGAATAATTACGAAAAGGTATTTCTGATTCCCACCATTCCTGAGAAATATACTAAGTCGCTTGTTCTGGGTTGTCTATACATTGGGAACGCCGAGCTAAACCTCGGATAACGAATGGGACACTGATGCTGGCCGGATGAGGGGTTCTGGGTTCTGAGGTGAGTTTTTGGTACACCACAATTC
This sequence comes from Triturus cristatus, assembly GCF_964204655.1. Classification (NCBI taxonomy): domain Eukaryota; kingdom Metazoa; phylum Chordata; class Amphibia; order Caudata; family Salamandridae; genus Triturus; species Triturus cristatus. The sequence continues at coordinate 85,504,161 of NC_140590.1, read as the reverse complement.
ACTGAGGGCCTGGGTTCCTGCGCATAGTTCTGCGCATAAGCAGAATCCCTGCAACACCACAAACCCCCCCCCCTGTTAAGATGGCTACCTACCTGTTAGGTGAAGGTGAGCAATGGAATGTATGCCACATGGTTGTGAGTGGGAGAGTGGTCTATCCTGCTCAGCTGTGGGACAAGGGGCCTTGTGGGAGTTGGGGTGCAGGCTTTCTCACCATAAACCCCCCTCCCTGTTAAGATGGCTACCTACCTGTAAGTTTGGTTGTTGAAATACAATGGCTGCCACATGCTTCTGGGTGGGGGGAGTACTCCATCCTGCTGAGCTGTGGGACAAGGGGGCCTGGTGGGAATTGGAGTGCTGGCCTCCCACCCACAAAACCCCTCCCTATTAAGATGAGTACCTACCTGTTAGGTGGAGGTGAGCAATGGAAGTCTGCCACATGGTTGTGGGTGGGAGAATGCCCCATCCTACTCAGCTGTGGGACAAGGGGGCCTGGGGGGAGTTGGAGTGCTGGCCTCCCACCCACATACACCCTCCCTGTTAAGATGGCTACCTACCTGTAAGTTTGGTTGGTGAAATACAATGGCTGCCACATGCTTCTGGGTGGGGCGGAGTGCTCCATCTTGCTGAGCTGTGGGACAAGGGGGCCTGGTAGGAGTTGTAGTGCTGCTGCCTGTACACATGTCCACAAGGTAATGTTGCTAGCTACCTTTGGGGTGATTCAGAGGAGTGAATGTTGGATCTGTGAGACGTGTTGGGGAGAGTGTGGTGCAGATGAATAGAATTGGGCCCAGGAGGCGTAGCTTTGTAGTTGTGCAAGACAGTACATAGCAGTGTGATGGTAGACATTTGTTTGTACTTACCAGCCTCCACTCCCCGGGTATTCCTGTCTCAGACGGTAAGTCAGACACCTACCACACTCAAAAAGTCATGATCCCAGGAAAAGTGGTGTGTGTGTCTATGTTGTGCTGGTGAGATGTGTGATGGTTTACCTCTCCTTTGTGCTGTAGGGTTGGTTCCTTCAGGGGCAGAGTATTGCAAAGGATTCTGGTCAGGGAAGGGGCTGGTTTTGTACTCAGCTATGTGGGTGTGTCAAAATGGAGTATTGCTGTCAGGTGTATTGTGTGGGTTGTCCTGGGATTCGTATTTCTTCAGTTGCAATGGGGATGTGTCATTGGGGTGTGTTAGGTGCGTTTTGGGGCTGAGCTAGTTTGATGTGTACACTTGGTGGCCTTGTTGTGTGTTTTTTTTGTCAGCTGCCATAATTGTCTAGGAGTGGCCCGGCAGTGGGTATGCAACAGCCCTTCTGCCGGCTCTCTCATTTATCACTGTTAGCGATCGCGACGGTCGGAAACAGCGGATTGTTGTGCTGTCACCTCAATGGTATCCTAATTGTACGTGCGGTCAATCCGCTTGCCTTGCGGCGGTTTTGGCTTTTTCCGCTGCGATTCCGACCACTGCTGATAGATTTTCACCTGCTCTGCCTGCTACCTGCGGTCTTTTGTGGCATCCTTCCGCCGCGGTCATTTTTTTTGGGCGGTTGATCCTAATCAGCCTGCCAGTTTTGCTGCGGGACATGCGGACAGTTCATTTCCGCTACCACGGCGGTCGGAATGGTTTTCGGCCTGCCATCCTAATAGACCCCTTGTGTTGTTTTTTTGTGTTAATTTTTGGATATGCTAATATATATTTAAAATTAATTTAAAGATATATGTGTTAAAGATATATTATATGTCGGTATTATAATTATATTTATATGTTGTATTTGAGTATAATATTTATAATTACATTTTATTTATGAATATTATTTTTTAAATTGATACTTGTATATTACTTTTCCATATTTAATGTATTTTTTAGTGGAAATAGTAAATTATATATGGTTAGTGTCCAGCAACTTCCCAGAGTTAATATTGTTGTAGTGGGAATAGTAAATTATATATGTTTAGTGTCCAGCACCTTCCCTGATTTAATACAGATTAGACTGGGAATAGTGAATTATATATGTTTAGTGTCCAGCACCATCTCTGAGTTTTTAGGTCTCGCCTGACCCAGCGCATGCGCTGGTCTGGCTAAACGTTTAGTGAAGGCTCAAAAAATGATACCATGGCCAGCCTAGAGCTACAGTTCATGTGCGCGGGCCCGCGCTTAGGAGAAGAGGCACCATACAGCAAACCTCATCATGCTCATTAGGCGCCCGCAATCAATTTCACTTTTGCCTGCGATCACTTTCGCGGCGCTCCTTTGATGTTCTTGTTCAAAGAACATCAAACATCAAAGAACATGTTGTTGTGTTAATGCTTTGCTGCATCAGTTTGACTTCCATGAACTCGATATTTGTGTTCTTTTATTTTGATATGCTTTTAGTATTACTAACACACACAACCACGATCACACATACAACTACAACCACACACACAACCACAACCACACACACAACCACACACACAACCACACACACACACACACAACCACAATGACACACACATAACCACAACCACACACACAACCACACATACAACCACACACACGCAACCACACACACACATAGCCACACACACACAACCACACATATACACACACAACCACACACACACACACAACCACACACACACACACAGCCACACACACAACAACCACACAACCACACACACAACCACACACACAACCACACACAACCACACACTCAATTCAACACACAACCCCACACACAACCACAAACAACAACCACACACACACACAACCACAACCACAACCACACACATACAACAACACACACACAACCACAACCACACATATAACCACATGCACAACTACACAACCACACACTTACACAACCATGCACACACACAACCACATCCAACCACACACACAACCACAACCACACATACAAAACCACACACAACCATATGCAACCACACACAAACACACACAATCCCACATAGACACACTACCACACACAACCATGCACACAACCACATATACACAACCACACAAAGAACCACACAGATACAACCACACCCACAACCACACCCACAACCACAGTGACAGCTAGACCCACATACAACCACACAACCACACCCACAACCACACCCACACAACCACACCCACAACCACACACACACACACACACACAACCACAACCAACCACGTAACCACAACCACACACACACAACCACACACACACATACACACAACCACACATAGACAACCACAACCACACACACACAACCACACACATACACACAACCACACACAGACAACCACAACCACACACACACAACCACACACACACACACACACACACAACCACAACCACACACAACCACAACCACAACCACACACACACACAACCACACACACACACAACCAAATACACACACAACCGCACACACAACCACAACCACACACACAACACACACAACCACACACACACACACACACAACCACACACAACCACACACTTATACAACCACACACAACCACACACACAACCACATACACATCCACACACAATCACACCCAACCACACGCATAACCACAACCACACACACAACTACACACACATAACCACACCCAACCACACACACAACCATATACACTACCACACACACAACCATACCCACAACCACACCCACAACCACACACACACACACAACTATAACCAACCACATAACCACAACCACACACACACAACCACACACACAACCACACACATACAACCAAAACCACACACACAGAACCACACACATACACACAACCACGCACATACAACCACAATCACACACACAACCACACACACACATACACACAACCACACACAACCACAACCACACACACAAACACACCCACAACCACACACACACAACCACACACACAACCACACACAACCACACACACACAAATATACACATAACTACACACACAACCACAACCACACATACAACTACACACAACAACACACACACACAACCACACAGACAACCACACACACACAACCACATACATGCATAGCCACACACACAACCCCACACAACCACACACACACACAACCACACACACACAACCACACACACGCATCCACAACCACACACAAAACCACACACAACCACACACCACCACACATCCACACACATACCCACAACCACACCCGTACCCACAACCACACCCACATACAACCACAACCACACATAGAACCACAACCACACACACAACCACAATCACACATACAAACTACACACAAGCACACACAAGCATACACCCATGCACACACACAACCGCACACACACAACCACACCCAACTGCACACAACCTCACACATAACCACACACACAACCAATAACACACAACCACAACTACACACAACCACAACCACACTCACAACCACACACACAATCACATACAAAACCACACACAAAACCACACATACAACCACACACAAAACCACACATAAAACCACACACACAACCACACACACAACCACACACACACAACTACACACACACAACCACACACAACCACACACACAACCACATACAAAACCACACACAAAATCACACATACAACCACACACAAAACCACACACACAACCACACACCCACACATACACAACCACAACCACACACACACAACCACACACACACACTACCACATACACACACAACCGCACATACAACCACAACCACACACACAACACACACAACCACACACGCACACACAACCACACACACACAACCACACACTTATACAACCACACACACAACCACATCCACATCCACACACAACCACACCCAACCATACATAACCACAACCACACACACAACTAAACACTCATAACCACACCCAACCACACACACAACCATATACACTACCACACCCACACAAACATACCCACAACCACACCCCCACAACCACACCCACAACCACACACACACACACACAACCACAACCAACCACGTAACCACAACCACACACACACAACCACACAAACACATACACACAACCACACACAGACAACCACAACCACACACACACAACCACACACATACACACAACCACACACATACAACCACAACCACACACACACAACCACACACACACACACACACAAAACCACAACCACACACAACCACAACCACACACACACATAACCACACATACACACACTACCAAATACACACACAACCACACACACAACCACAACCACACACACAACACACACAACCACACACACACACACACACACAACCACACACACACAACCACACACTTATACAACCACACACAACCACACACACAACCACATACACATCCACACACAACCACACCCAACCACACACATAACCACAACCACACACACAACTACACACACATAACCACACCCAACCACACACACAACCATATACACTACCACACACACACAACCATACCCACAACCACACCCACAACCACACACACACACAACCATAACCAACCACATAACCACAACCACACACACACAACCACACACACACAACCACACACAGACAACCACAACCACACACACAGAACCACACACATACACACAACCACGCACATACAATCACAATCACACACACACAACCACACACACATACACACAACCATACACAACCACAACCACACACACAAACACACCCACAACCACACACACACAATCACACACACAACCACACACAACCACACACACAAACATACACATAACTACACACACAACCCCAACCACACATACCACTACACACAACAACACACACACACAACCACACACACAACCACACACACAACCACATACACGCACAACCACACACACAACCACACACAACCACACATACACACAACCACACACACACAACCACACACACGCATCCACAACCACACACAAAACCACACACAACCACACACAACCACACATCCACACACATACCCACAACCACACACGTACCCACAACCACACCCATATACAACCACAACCACACACAGAACCACAACCACATACACAACCACAATCACACATACACACTACACACAAGCACACACAAGCACACACCCATGCACACACACAACCGCACACACACAACCACATCCAACTGCACACAACCTCACACACAACCACACACACAACCACATACACACAACCACAACCACACACAACCACAACCACACACACAACCACACACACAACCACATACAAAACCACACACAAAGCCACACATACAACCACACACAAAACCACATACAAAACCACACACACACAACCACACACACACAAAACTACACACACAACCACACACAACCACACACACAACCACACACACAACCACACATAACTATACACAACCACACACACATACACACACCAACACACACACACAACCACACACACAACCACTCACATAACCACACACACAACCACAACCACACACACAACCACATACAACCACACATACAACCACACACACACAACCACATAACCACACACACAAGCACCCACACACACAAGCACACACACACAAGCACACACAAGCACACACACAACCACACACACAACCACAACCACACTCACAACCACCCACACACAACCATACACAACCACAACCACACACACGACCACACACACATAACCACACCCAACCACACACACAACCACACACAACCACACACAAAACCATACCCACACAACCACACCCAAAACCACACCCACACAACCACAATCATACCCAACCACACTACCATACCCACAACCACACACACACAACTACACACACACACACACACAACCACACACAGACAGCCACAACCATACACACACAACCACACATATACACACCACCACACACAGACAACCACAACCACACACACACAACCACACACACACATACACACAACCACAACCACACACAACCATAACCACACACACACACACACACTACCACATACACACACAACTGCACACACAACCACAACCACACACACAACCACACACACAACCACACACACACAACCAAACACACACAACCACACACTTATACAACCACACACAACCACACACACAACCACATACACATCCACACACAACCACACACAACCACACACATAACCACAACCACACACAGAACTACACACATAACCATACCCAACCACACACACAACCATATACACTACCACACCCACACTACCATACGCACAAACACACCCACACAACCACACCCACAACCACACACACACACAACCACAACCAACCACATAACCACAACCACAGACACACAACCACACACACACACACAACCACACACAGACAAATACAACCACACACACACAACCACACACATACACACAACCACACATAGACAACCACAATCACACACACACAACCACACACACACATACACACAACCACAACCACACACAACCACAACCACACACACAGACACACCCACAACCACACACACACAACCACACACAACCACACACACAAACATACACATAACCACACATACAACCACAACCACACATACAACCACACACACAACCACACACACACATAACCATATACACAACCACACACACAACCACATACACGCACAACCATACACACAACCACACACAACCACACACACAACCACACACACACAACCACACACACCCATCCACAACCACACACAATCACACATCCACACACGTACCCACAACCTACCCACAACCACACCCACACACAACTACAACCACACACAGAACCACAACCACACACACAACCACAATCACACACACAAACTACACACAACCACACACCCATGCACACACACAATCACACACAACCGCACACACACAACCACACACAACTGCACACAACCTCACATACAACCACACACACAACCACAACCACACATACAACCACATACACACAACCACAACCACACACAACCACAACCACACACACAACCATACTCACAACCACCCACACACAACCATACACAACCACACACAACCACAACCACACACACGACCACACATACAAAACCACACCCAACCACACACACAACCACACCCAACCACACACAACCACACACAAAACCATACCCACACAACCACACCCAAAACCACACCCACACAACCATACCCAACCACACTACCACACCCACAACCACACACACACAACTACACACACACACACACACACACAACCACACACAGACAACCACAACCATACACACACAACCACACATATACACACAACCACACACAGACAACCACAACCACACACACACACAACCACACACACACATATACACAACCACAACCACACACAACCACAACCACACACACACACACACACACTACCACATACACTCACAACCGCACACACAACCACAACCACACACACAACCACACACACAACCACACACACACACACAACCAAACACACACAACCACACACTTATACAACCACACACAACCACACACACAACCACACCCAACTGCACACAACCTCACACACAACCACACACACAACCACAACCACACACACAACCACATACACACAACCACAACCACACACAACCACAACCACACACACAACCACACACACAACCACATACAAAACCACACACAAAACCACACATACAACCACACACAAAACCACATACACAACCACACATACACAACTACACACACAACCACACACAACCACATACACAACCACACACAACCACACACACAACCAGACACACAACCACACATAACTATACATAACCACACACACACACACACACACATAACTATACACAACCACACACACACACACACAACCACACACACACAACCACACACACAACCACTCACATAACCACACACACAACTGTTGGAAGGGCGTTCTCCGGGGGGCTTCGGAAGACGTTCCGGACCACCCTTTGACCCACCTCTCCCAGAGTTAGGCCGAGCAATGGTGGGGAGGCCCTTCCTGGAAGGGTCTCGTTCCTAGGATCGTACACGCTGAGCTTACACTGTTTGACAGAGGGACACCACACAGTAGTTCTTAGTAAGACAGGATACTTTATCGATAGTTTCAGGGGGATCTTTATGATCCGTGATACAGCTGTTGGATTAATGCCACAGCGGCTGTGGTTTCGTGATGGGGGTATTGGGGTAGCGGGACAGTCTTTAAGTTCAGTGTCTCTGCGGAGTATCCTTCGCACAGCTCTCAGTCCTCGAGCTGGGGGATTTGTGTTCACTCGGCAATCTCCGCCGATCCTTCTGGATAGGAGCGCCGCGAGTCTCTCAGCAGGCACAGGTGGTTTCGGATTCTCGGGAGCCGCGATGACGTCAGCAGGGCTCAGATGGTTCAGAGTTCAGGGAGCCGCGACACCGTCAGCAGGGCTCAGATGGTTCAGAGTTTGGGGAGCCACGACAGCGTCAGCAGGGCTCAGATGGTTCAGAGTTTGGGGAGCCGCGTCAGCGTCAGCAGGGCTCTCGTAGGTCCAGGTCTTCTCTGCCGCCTGTCCCTTCAGCACCCTTTGTTATACTCCCCCTCCTCTTTGAAGTCCGGAGTCCTCGCAGAGAGGGGTCTTGGTGCCTGGGGCGGTGTGTTGGGATTTCCTGCCGCTCGGCCCTTTGATCTGTTCAGGTTGGTCTGGGAGGGACTCCAGACACCCAGCATGCGAGGCGCCCACTCACCAGGGGCCTGGTGGCCAATCGAAACCCTCCTTGGAGAGGAGATCAGAGGGGTGACAGAGACGGCGTCTCCCGGTCTTGCTTGGGGGTTTCCCTCTTCTTCGGCCGGGCATGCGTGATATTGTCTTGGGTTTTGCTGGGGCCCTGTCCGGCCATCGGGTTTATTGGGCCATGGTGGCCGGAAGTCTGTGATACCGGGGATCAGGTGTGGTTGCAGGGTTGCTTACTGGTCGGGAGGGTCCACACCACAAGGCCGGTCTCACAACAACCACAACCACACACACAACCACATACAACCACACATACAACCACACACACACACAACCACATAACCACACACACAAGCACACACACACACACAAGCACACACACACAACCACACACAAGCACACACACAACCACACACACAACCACAACCACCCACACAACCACCCACACACAACCACACACAACCACACACAACCACACACACAACCACACACATACAACCACACCCAACCACACACACAACCACACACAAAACCACACCCACACAACCATATCCAAAACCACACCCACACAACCACAACCATACCCAACCACACTACCACACCCATAACTATACACACACCAACACAACCACAACCCCACACAACCACAACCACACACACAACCACACACAACCACACACAACCACACACACACACAACCAACCCACAACCATACCCACACACAACCACAACCACACACAACCACAACCACACATACAACCACACACACAACCACACACAACCACACACAACCTCACACACACACAACCACACACACAACCACACATGCACACACACAACCACACACACAACCACACATACAACCACACACACATCCACACACAACCACACCCAACCATACACAACCACAACCACACACACAACTACACACATACAACCACATACACTACAACACCCACACAACCATACCCACAACCACACCCACACAACCACACCCACAACCACACACACACACAACCACAACCACACCCAACCACACAACCACACTCACAACCACATACACAACCACCCACATAACCACACACACAACCACAACCACACACACAACCACATAAAACCACACATACAACCACACACACACAACCACAGAACCACACACACAAGCACACACACACACACACACAAGCACACACACACAACCACACACAAGCTCACACAACCACACACACAACCACAACCACACACACAATGACCCACACACAACCACACATAACCACACACAACCACAACCACACACATGACCACACAACCACACCCAGCCACACACACAACCACACACAACCACACACAAAACCACACCCACACAATCACACCCAAAACCACACCCACACAACCACAACCATACCCAACCACACTACCACACCCACAACTACACACACACACAACCACAACCCTACACAACCACAACCCCACACAACCACAACCACACACACAACCACACACAACCACACACACACACACAACCAAACCCACAACCATACCCACACACAACCACAACCACACACAACCATAACCACACACACAACGACACACACAACCACACACACAACCTCACACACACAACCACACACACAACCACACATGCACACACACAACCACACACACACAACCACACACACAACCACACACATCCACATACAACCACACCCAACCATACACAACCACAACCACACACACAACTACACACATACAACCACATACACTACCAAACCCACACAACCATACCCACAACCACTCCCACGCAACCACACCTACAACCACACACACACAGCCACAACCACACCCAACCACACAACCACACTCACAACCACACACACACAACCACAACCACACACACAACCACACAAAGACAACCACAACCACCCACACACACAACCACACAAACACACATAGAACCACAACCACACACAACCACACACAACCACACATCGACACAAACACCCACAACTGCACCCAAAACCACAACCAAACACATAACCACACACACAACCACACACACAACCACACACACACAACCACACACACACAACCACACACACACATAACCACACACACACAACCACACACAACCACACACACAACCACACACACAATCACACCCAGCATTGGCATAGCCAATAGGTCTCCCCTTTGGGACCTTATAAATGTTTAGCCACACCACAGTTGATGTGGTTGCACCAAGGATATTGTGCTGCATAACTAAATACTTAGAAGGTCCCAAAAGCGAGACCTATTGGCTATGCCAATGCTTGTTATATGTAGGAGTGGGAATAGTAAATTATATATGTTTACTCTCCAGCACCTTCCCTGACTTAATATAAATTGGAGAGGGAACAGCAAATTATGTATGTTTAGTGTCCAGCTCCGTCCCAGAGTTAATATAGTTTGGAGTGCGAATAGTAAATGATATATGTTTAGTGTCCAGCATCTTCCCAGAGTTAATATAGTTTTGAAGTGGAAATAGTAAATTATATATGTTTAGTGTCTAGCACCTTCCCTGTCTTAACATAGATTGGAGTGGGAATAGTAAATTATATATGTTTAGTGTGCAGCACCTTCCCAGAGTTAACATAGTTCAGAGTGGGAATAGTAAATTATATATGTTTAGTGACCAGCACCTTCCCAAAGTTAATTTATTTTGGGGTGGGAATAGTAAAATATATATATTTAGTGTCCAGCACTATCCCTGACTTAATATAAATTTGAGTGGGAATAGTAAATGATATATGTTTAATGTCCAGCACCTTCCCAGAGTTAATATAATTGGGTGTGGGAATAGTAACATATATATGTTTAGTGTGGAGCACCTTCCCAGAGTTAATATAGTTTGGAGTGGGAATAGTAAATTAGATATGTTTAGTGTCCAGCATCTTCCCAGAGTTATTATAGTTTGGAGTGGGAATAGTAAATTATATAGGTTTAGTGTCTAGCACCTTCCCTGACTTAATATAGATTGGAGTGGGAATAGTAAATTATATATGTTTAGTGTCCAGCACCTTCCCACAGTTAATATAGTTGGGTGTGGGAATAGTAAATTATATATGTTTAGTGTGCAGCACCTTCTCAGAGTTAATATAGTTTGGAGTGGGATTTGTAAATCACATATGTTTAGTGACCAGCACCTTCCCGGACTTAATATAGTTTGGAGTGGGAATAGTAAAATATATATGTTTAGTGTCCCGCACCATCCCTGACTTAATATAAATTTGAGTGGGAATTGTAAATTATATATGTTTAGTATCCAGCACCTTCACTGAGTTGTTATATGTTGGTGTGGGAATAGTAAATGATATATGTTTACTGTCCAGCACCTTTTCTGAATTAATGTATTGTATAGTGTGAATAGTTGAAAAATAAAAATATATTTTGGAGTAAGCATAATGATATATTTATAAATGTTAAACAAAATAGCATAGGGAGTCATTACGATGGCGGTCGGACCTTTGTCCGACAGCCATCGTTGCGCTTGTGGGACCGGCCGCTTACGAGGCAGCCTACCCACCTACCGCATTACGATGCGACCACCACGCCTGCGCTCGCAGGCCCTATCCCTAACATTGCGGCAGGGATGCCGTCAGCAGCCACCGCCTCAATGCCTTGAAAAAGGCATTTACATATCCCTGCACTACATGGCAGGCACCATGCCATGACTAACACATGGTGCGGAGATATGTGGGGGGCCCCACGGTGCCCTTGCCCCAGGCCCAGAGATGAAGTGGGGCCCACTTCGGGTCCCAAAATCAGTTTCTGCCATTTATTTTGCTGGGGATTGTCAGCTGCAAAACAAATGGCGGAAAGGTATATCATAATCCCTACCGCAGTGCCTGCAAGGTTGGGCAATGTTTTCGTTCCGACAGGCGGTCGGAAAAGGACAGCCTGTTGGAACTGTGGCGGCGGTCTTTATGACCGCTGCGCTGAACCAACGATTCACCCGCCATCATAAGTTAACAGGGGGAAAACAGCAGCACGATGGCGGAGGGCCCGCCACAGACAGGCTGTCTGCGGCGGGCCTTCTGCCATCGTAATCAGGTCCATAGTTTTTAAAGTACATTGATGTAAAATAAATATTTTATTACATAGACAAAATTTGAAAGATTGTAAAATAAATGCAGAAACAATCATATTTTTTATATTTTTATTTAGAGTAAATATTGAAGAAGAAAAGAAAAAATACATTTTATTGTATTAACTATAATTAATATATATTGTTAAACACTGGAAAAATAATAATTATTTTAATTTTCACATAATACATATTTTGTAGATATGTATACATTTATATATAATATATGTACAAATTTAGGATTAAACATTTTTGTGTTTTTTATCATTGTCATGTACATTTTTTAGCAAAAAAAGATGTCATTGTATGTTCATTTCGGGGCAATTTTTTAAACAAAATGGGGCCGATTCACAGAATTAACTTAAGACAAAATCCTAAACTTACTACTTTTGGTATTCACAGAAGTTAGGATTTAGTCTTAAGTTTGTCTTAAGACAAACTTACGACAGACTTAAGACAGACTTAAGACAGACTTAAGACAAACTTAAGACAGACTTAAGACAAACTTAAGTTTGTCTTAAGTCTGTCTTAAGTCTGTCTTAAGTTTGTCTTAAGACAAATTTAAGACTAAATCCTAACTTCTGTGAGTACCAAAAGTAGTAAGTTTAGGATTTTGTCTTAAGTTAGTTCTGTGAATCGGGCCCAATATGTTTTTGGTAACAGTGATACAATATTTATTTATAATGTAAATATTTACAACATTATTACATATAGGGCCCGATTCCGATCTCGCTCAGATGGCCCTCCAAGACCCACCCGTAGTCTTACCTTCCAAGCTACTTATTTCGGGAGCCGATCCGTCCAAACGATGAAGTACGATGCGCAAATGTGTCCAATTCCCAAGCAACACGCAAGCTCCGAATCCAGCAACATTTTTCATACAAGCCGGCTCTGTAAAAACGCTGAATGGACTTGTCCGGAGCCATTTCTAAAGCAGTTTCTGGCTGGGCAAGTATGATGCGTACCTCCTACCCGCCGAACAGGTCGCCACCTCCAGCATCCGGAAGAGCTGTATTTCAGCTCCGATTCATGCCACAACACGATCACCGATTATGAGAGGAAGGAGCCATGTATACGAGTGTGCATGTAATCCCTATACTGTACGCCTATGGTCGAATCAATAACAGTTAGTGACACATTCGTCACAGATGGTAAGTCAAACCTACCACACACAAAAACGTCACGATCCCACGAAAGCCAACACACCCATAGTGGGTGGATGTCTAACCCCACCAGCAATGTCCACCCCATAGGGGGTGGATGGCCATCCCTACCAGCACAGTCCACCCCATAGGGGGTAGATGTGCATCCCTACCAGCATTGTCCACCCCATAGGGGGTGGATGGCCATTCCTACCAGCAATATCCACCCCATAGGGGGTGGATGTCTATCCCAACCAGCACTGTCCACCCCGTAGGGGGTGGGTGTGTATCCCACCAGCAATGTTCACCCCATAGGAGGTGGATGTCTATCCCTACCAGCAGTGTCCTCCCCATAGGGGGTGGATGTCCAGCCCTACCAGCACTGTCTACCCCATAGGGGGTGGATATCCATCCCAACCAGCATTGTCCACCCCATAGGGGGTGGGGGTATATCCCTACTAGCATTGTCCACCCCATAGGGGGTGGATGTATATCCCTACCAACACTGTCCACCTCATAGGGGGTGGGTGTGTATCCCTACCAGCAATGTCCACCCCATAGGGGATGGATGTATAACTCTTTATTTATTTATTTATTTATTTATTTTGAAGGTTTTATGTAGCGCTGGCTAGACCCAGAGGTATCAGAGCGCTTTACAAGATAAGGATAGTAAAAGGCACATAGGGTATAAAAGCATATGAAACGTAGTGCAACAAAAATTTACAAAGTACAAACAACATGAGCATTATACAAAACCAGATAAATAAACTGGGGCAGGAGCTATACATTTAAGTAATTAGGTAAATGGTGAAACAGGAGAACAGGGTATAAAATTACTGAACAAATATCGTGTGATAGATAAGAAATCAGGAGTAGGACAGAGGTTAGGAACCCCAATAATAATTGAGGAGGTGAGTTTTGAGGTCTTTTTTGAAACTAGAATAGGAGGGATTACAGCGCAGGTTTTTTGGGAGGGCATTCCAGATAATAGGGACATTGCCAGAGAAGGAGCGAGATTGTGTAGCTTTCTTTTTATGCAGAGGTGGGATTAGGAGTAGGATGTTGGTGCTTCTCAGAGGTCGAGTGGAGCCCGCAGTGTGGAGTTTCTTTGAGAGGTAATGCGGAGTGTTTTGGTGGAGGACTTTATGAGTAATGCAGGCGGTTTTGTAGGCAGATCTGCCTTCGATAGGGAACCATTTAAGAGATTTGAGAGCCGGGGATATCTGATCGAAGCGTTTGCAGTCCATGATGAGCCTGGCAGCAAGGTTGAGCACAGCTTTGATTGGAGCTAGGTGCAGTTTGGGGATTCCATTAAGGATGGCATTACCATAATCAATACGTGACAGAACAAGCGACTGAACTACGAGTTTGAAATCATCGGTGGGTTTGAATGGTTTAATTTTCTTGAGGTGACGGAGAGTGAAGAGGGCTCCTTTGCCAGAGTTTTTGATGTGAACATTAAGGGTTAGGGTGTTGTCGATAGTGATGCCAAGAGATTTAACGGAGTTGGACAGGGTCAGTGAGCAATTGAGTGCATTGAGGTCAGGGATCCATGATTGAACGGGTAGAGGGTTATTTTTGGGGGAGAAGAGAATGATTTCGGTTTTGTTAGGGTTGAGTTTGAGATGATTGAAATGGAACCAGGTTTGGGTCTTGGTAAGGGTGTTGTTCAGGTGTAAGATGTCAGCATGAGTTTTAATCTTGTAATAGATTTGGGTGTCATCGGCGTAGAGGTGGTAATTTATGCCTGCTGGGTTAAGAATGAGGGTGAGGGATAGAGAATAGATCCTTGGGGCACTCCAAGGGAGACAGAAGTGGGGGTAGAGAGACAGTTTTGAAATTTGATTTGCTGAGTACGGTGTTGTAGATAAGAAATGAACCATTTGTAGGCGGTGCCATTAAGGCCGAAACGGTTCCTAAGCACATTAAGTAGGGCTGAATGGTTGACTGTATCGAATGCTGCGGAGAGATCAAGAAGGATAAGAAGGCAGGTCTCGCCATTGTCAAGTGATTGATGGATGTCATCTATGACATTGAGCATTGCCGTTTCGGTGCTGCAGCCTTTTCTGAAGCCAGATTGAAAGGGGTCGAGAAGGTTGAAATTTTCTGTGTGTTTGTCTAGTTGTAGTAGGACACATTTTTCAAGTACCTTTGAGAGAAGGGGGAGGTTAGTGATGGGGCGGAGACTATTTAGGTCATTGGGGTCAGCATTGGGGTTTTTGATTATGGGCGAGATTTGACCAAGCTGAAGGGAGGAGGGGACACAGCCCGTGGAGAGAGAGGTGTTGATGATTTTGGTCCAGAATGGGGTGATGATGTGCTTAAGGGAAGGGACAAGGTTGGAGGGTATTTGGTCTTTTGTGTGGGAGGACGGTTTTAGATTGCCAATTATATTGAGGACTTCAAGCTCAGTGACAGGGAGAAAGTTGAGCAAGGAGGCATTGTTCTTAAGTTGAGATTTAGGGGAGTTGGTTACTGGAGATGTGGAAGGTGAGAGGCCTGTGGAGTGGTGGGGGGTATGGAAATGGGTAGGTGAGGAGGCTCGCTGGTAGGTTAGAGGGCAGAGGAGAGTGTGTGTCGTTGGAAGGGGTATGTGGAGTAGGTATTAGAGGTAAGGACAGGATTGGATTGGGAGTTGGAGGATAGGTGTGTGGGAAGGAAGGATTGGTCAATGTTGGCAATTTTTTCCAAGAACAAGTGGGCAATTTCTTTACATCTGTCTGATGAGGCTGTCATATTTGGAGGTGCGGGGGAAGTTTGGTTTCGGATGATTTTGAAGAGTTCCCTGGGTCTGTTTTTGGCACGGTCAAGTTGAGTGCGGAAGAAGGATGCTTTTTCCTTGAGGATGTGTTTTTTGTAAGTGGATCTGGCATGTCTGAGAAGTGCAAGATGGGAGGGTGAGGGATGGTGTCTCCAGGTTCTTTCTGACAGTCTGAGTGCCTGTCTCTCATTATTTATCTCTGTATTAAACCAAGAGTTTGAGGGGGTGTTTCTTTGGTTTTTGAGTTTAGGCGGGGCTAGTTGGTCAAGAATATCTGTAACAGTATTGTTAAATAGTTCAGTTAGCTCATTCGCATTTTGGGAGGGGGGAATGAGAAGAAGTTGAGCTTGGAGTTTTGATTGTAGAACTCCAGGGGGGATGCCTTTTAGGTTTCTGGTCAATTTCTTAGGTCTGGTAGTTTTAGGGACAGGGAGGTTTGCTGAGGTAGCAATGGTTAAGAGTATGAGGTGATGGTCGGACCAGTCAGTGGGGATGATATTGGTAACGGAAGTCAGATCATCGTTGGACAGAATGACGTCAAGTATGGATCCTTTAGTGTGAGTTGGAGATTGGCGGAGTTGTTTGAGTTCGTTGATTTCAAGAAGTGTAGTGAGGAGGGAGATGGTGGGGTCATTGGTATCATTCCAATTGAGGTTAAGATCCCCAAGAAAGAGATTTTTTGAGTTGGATAATGCTGATTGCGCCAGTAGATCAGATAAGTCCTCAATGAAGGGCTGTGGTGGTCCCAGGGGGCGATAGATGTTGTGTAGACGAATTGGGTGGGAGTTTTGAGTTAACAGTTCTGCTTCCAGGTATTCGCAGGAGGCGTAGCCTGGGTTAGTGATAAGGGAAATCTGAAGTTCCTTTTTGAAGATAATGGCTAGCCCTCCCCCAACTCTGTTAGGTCTGTCTTTTCTAAGAAAAGAGTATCCCGGGGGGGAGAGAAGGTCAAGTATGCTCGTTG
Source organism: Triturus cristatus (assembly GCF_964204655.1). Lineage (NCBI taxonomy): Eukaryota > Metazoa > Chordata > Amphibia > Caudata > Salamandridae > Triturus > Triturus cristatus. Next base: position 85,485,500 of record NC_140590.1, on the reverse strand, counting down.
AGTGGTCATTTAGCCAGGTTTCAGTGAGGAATGCAATATCAATGGATTCACTCAGGATGGTTTCCGAGATTTCCGTGGTGTGTAGGACCGCGGAGCGACAGTTAACTAGCATGCATTTCAGTGGTGTGGGGTTGAGTATGGAGGGTGGGCAAGAGTGGATCAGTGAAAGTTGAAGTGGTGGTCTGGGGGAAGCGGGGGAGGAGTGGGTTCTATTTGTCCCTATGATAACAGGGATGGGGGCATAAGGGAGTGGAGGGTTGGTGGTTGGCAGATTGGTAAGGTAGGAGTTACATAGGTCGGCGAGATCGGATGGGGAGAGATGGTTCGAGGTGCGGACAGGTCTATGCTTATGGCATCGGAGAGGGAGTGATCTCCAAAGGTTGTGTTTGTTATTGGGGATGTTTGAGGAGGGAGGATGGTGGTTTTATGGTGAGGGAGGGTTCTGGTGCTGTGGACAAAGAAGTCTTTTCTGAGTTGGGCAAATTCCGTAGTTGAATTAGATAGGTCACATTCAATGTTGTGTAGGATCTGGGCAATTGAGGAGAGGGGAGGTATCGGGAGTGCGTGGTCTGAGTTAATTGCAGAGGGTGGACTAATGTGAGAGGGGGGAGATGTGGTAGATGGTGTGGGGTGAGTGGTGACGGGGCTGGGAGGAGTGAGGGGTTTGGAAGTTAAAGTAGGTAGGACGAGTACAGTGTTGTGTAGGCTTGGGGTAGTCTGGGTACAGGGAAGTGATGTAGGGGCATGGGAGATGGTAGGAGAATGGTCTGGGGATAGGGAGTGGTCGTGATGGATGTGTAGCCCTACCAGCAATGTCCACCCCATAAGGGGTGGATGTCCATCCCTACCAGCACTGTCCACCCTGTAGGGGGTGGATGTGTATCCCACTCAGCATTGTCCACCCCATAGGGGGTAGATGTCCATCCCAACCAGGATTGTCCACCCCGTAAGGGGTGGATGTGTATCCCTATCAGCAATGTATGGAGTGGTGGATGTCCATCCCTACCAGCACTGTCCACCCCGTAGGGGGTGGATGTGTATCCCTCCTATCAATTGTCACCCCATTGGGGGTAGATGGCTATCCCAACAAGCATTGTCCACCCCATAGGGGGTGGGTGTCTATCCCTACCAGCAATTTCCACCCCATAGGAGGTGGATGTCCATCCCTACAGAACTGCCCACCCCTTAGGGGTGAATGTGTATACCTACCAGCAATGGCCACCCCATAGGGGGTGGCTGTTTATCCCTACCAGCACTGTCCACCTCATAGGGGGTAGGTGTGTATCCCTACCAGCATTGTCCACCCACAGGGACTGGAGGCTGAACACTCCCCCACTACTGTCATGTTCAGATTGTGTTTTGTGTGTAAACTGCCTGCAATAGTGACACATAAAGAAAAGAATCACACAACCCCCATCAGTGTAGAGACCAAAAGGTGAGTGTGGGGTTCAAACCCCCAACATTGTCAAGCACATAGGAGATATAGGGGAAAACCCCCCCATCAGTATAGTGACCAAAAGGTGAGTGTGGGGTTCAAACCCCCAGCATTGCCAAGCACATAGGGGATATGGGGTATAAGCCCCCATCAGTGTAGTGACCAAAATGGTGCATGTGGGGCTCAAACCCCCAGCATTATCAAGCACATAGGGGATATGGGGCATACGCCCCCCATCCCTGCAGTAACCAGAAGCTGAGTGTGGGGTTCAAACTTCCAACATGTTCAATCAATCATGTATGATTTTGGGGCCTAAAACCACAAGCAATGTAGTGACTAAGTAAAGGTTGTGTGCCAAACAAACACAGATCTGTTGAGGCAAACATTGTTGTGCTTTTAAATATACCCTCAGCCATGTGCAGCCAATCATTGTCATAGGGGGCTAACACTGCCACCAATGTTCAATTGTACAATGTAAGAAGTGACCATCAAAATGCATAAACACACATTTGTTCACAAACAGACACAAATACAAAGGAATCCATCGGAACCCACAGTTTTGATGAGATCCTGTTCCACACTGTGGCAGAAATGGCAAATTCAAAACATGATGAATGTGCAGACTGAAGATGTAGGAGTCCCAGGGCCAGTAGATAATAAAACTCCAACAAACATCTACTCAATGTCCCTCAAAGCCAGTAGACATACATGGGTGAAGATGAACTAAGACAATCAGCCAGCCACAAACTGCAGCACAAACACAACATGTGTGTGTGCGTGTGTGTGTGTGTGGAAGTGTCTCCAGGCACACACGATGGTGGGCTGGTCTCCACTGAAACATATGTTTGTTGAGTATAATCCAGAAGTATCTCCAGAATTGTGTTACTGAATGTGGGCATTCAGGCATTGTTTGATGATCGGGTTCACAACAGTCACATGTGGAACAAACTTGGTGGTACAACAAACAATACATCAAGAGACTGACTCTCTTTCACAGTACCCTCAAGACCACTACACTGTGGTGTCAGTATCCTGTCCGATGACCCTCTGTGATGATAAATTATGATGGGGCCCATATTTCGAGCACACTCACTCTTGTGCACTGTGTCATGTGTCTTGACGGAACAACTGTCATCACACATACCCAAACATTACTCACAGGGCATGGCCTGTAATGTAAGGCCACAATGTAGGTAGGGGCCTTGACAAGAGACAAGTCACATTTGGCCAGTATAAACAACACACACCTTGATCAGCAGCAAGATGTATCAGCTAAGCTTACATTGACTGGTGACAATGCACATGCACCCATGACAATCCCAGGGGTGATGGTGGGATCTGTGTTTTACAAACACAATACACATAGCTAGTCATTACACATGGTGAAATTTATCCCACCGTTTAGGATGGAGTACATGTGCATAACGTGAAATGTATCATTGGGATATTTAACACTGTCCCAGAACAATGAAGCACTCGAGGAGACCAGAAATAATACATGTTGCTATCATGCTACAGGGAAGGCTTGAATCTGCTGTGTGTGAGCAGTCATAGACACATACAAGTGCCAAACTCACAAAAACAGAAGACAGATCAAAAACACGCCGATGTTGGTAGCAAAAATGTGACTCGGGGAATCAAAAATATGTCAAATGTGAGTTTGCCCACAGTGCAGGCTCTTATCTCAACCCTAACCAGGGATGACACCATAATGACTCAATTTTACCCCTGCACCCATATCCCGCACACTCAAAGTCATATAGGTTGACAAAGCACAGGACTACACAGCAAGCTTAGCAAACAGGAACATCTGCAGGGAAAAGTAGAAAAAGTAGAAAAAGGGCACGGAACACAGCGAGTCATGCTCACATAACACACACCATGGGCTCAGGAAATGTCACAGATTAACACACTGCCATGAGGTTATTTCACTACTGTGGAAGATCAGCTGTGTCAAGCTTAGTCTTGGAAGGGGTCTACCATGTCAGAATGAGGCTCGGACATCGATCCAACAGTTACAACACACAGAATACTTTGGTCCCATTAGTTTGTGTACAGGTGTGTCTCCAAAGTCATCTGCACGCAGTCAAAATCCATGTTTACCAAGGTGCACTGATGCGCTATACTGCATATCCATTGGAGACGGGCGTACCGTTAAAAACATTTACAATGTGTACAAATGTCAGCCTGATATATGTGCAAAAGTGTAAGCCAAAAATGGGAGGTTGTGAAAAGAATGTCACACTCCTTGTCCAAAACAATGTGGATCCTGACGACCTGCAATTGCAGTCAATGATGACTCTGATACATACTGTAATAGGACAAATACACAATGGGCCACATGAAGTCCATTACATCACTATATCATTTTTGTCTCTAACCAAGATTAAAACAGCAATTTCAGTACACTCATCAGCAACATTATGTACATGAAATAAAAATCAACAAAATAACAAAAAAAAGCTTCAGGAGGTAAACATGATGAGTTGTCATCTATTGCTTGCCTGCACTGACATAAGTAGGCGACATCTCCCCTTGGAGGGGCATCTTTAGGAGCTGGCCAGGCACCGCAGGGACAGGATTAGGGTGTACCAGTATGGGTTATGGGAGGGATGGGGCTACTGGAGTGTCCTTATTGCAGTGGACATGTAGTATTGAGGGGGTTGTGGCTCCACTACAGTGGACATGTTGGATTGAGGGGGTTGTGGCTCCACTTCAGTAGACATGTTGGATTGGGGGGGCCGGGGCTCCACTGTAGTGCCCAAGTCTGATTGAGGGGATGGGGGCTCCACTGCAGTGGACAGGTCAGATTGCGGGGTCAGGGTCTTCACTGCAGTGTCTGGAACTGACTGAGGGTGTGGTGTTGTGGGAGTGGAAGTGCTTGTAGTAGAGGGAGGGCCTTATCATCTTGGGGACAGTGTAATGGTGTGTGGGTGAACCTGGGATGGCTTGTGATGTGTGAACTTTGGGAGGAGTGGCCTGGGCCCGGGAGGCTGTAGATTTCATGGTGGAAGTGTGGGATGGTGGTGGGGTTTTGCTTTTCTTTGTCCTGGGGGACATATGGGTGGGGGCCTCAGTGTTCCTACTCTCAGGGGAGGGTGTGTGGGCGGTGGTGGATCCCCTCTCTGTGTGTGGTGATTTCCTCTTCCCCTTGCAAGTCTGGTATGATTTATCAGTGGGGAAGAGGCAACGGTCGCAAAGGAAGACCCTCTGGGAAGGAGGGGTTTGCAAGAGAGTCAATGGTAGGGCTTTTGGAGGGAGAGGTAGCTGAGGAATGCAGAGTGGTTGTCGATGGGTGTGTGTTTTCTTGCCCTATCCCCTGTGTGTGTGATGTCAGTCCCCTGAGTGTGTGTGCTTGTTTGTTTGGACTTTATTTTAGGTTGCTGTGTGCTGCTTGTGTCTGTTGGGGTGTGTGCATGTGCAATGGTAGGGCTTTTGGAGGGAGAGGTAGCTGAGGAATGCAGAGTGGTTGTGGATGGGTGTGTGTTTTCTTGCCCTATCCCCTGTGTGTGTGATGTCAGTCCCCTGAGTGTGTGTGCTTATTTGTTTGGACTTTGTTTTAGGTTTCTGTGTGCTGTTTGTGTCTGTTGGGGTGTGTGCATGTGCCTATGTGAGTGTGCTTTGGTCAGGTAGGTTAGTGTTGATTGTGGATGGGACAGACATAGGACAAGTGAGGAACTGTTGTAGGAGGGACACTGCTGCAATCAGTGAGGAGGCCATGGACTGATGTGTCCGCTGTAGGGCATACATGTCTGATGGCATGCCCTCCATGTATGACACCAATTGTGTCTATAGACTGATGTGTTCATGGAGGACACTTGGCATGGATGTCTGCCCCACATGTATCTGTTTGAGGAAGTCCACAGACTCCGCACTCAGGGCAGCAGGGGTGACAGATGCAGGGGGTGTGGTGCCTGGACCAGAGGAGACATGCTCCCTAACACGGGAGGGTCTACAAACCTTTAGAATGGGACCATATGGGAGGGTGGAGATGGTGGTGATGGCGGGGACAGACTCTGTTGTTGTGGTTCTGCTCTGATAACACCCACTACCACAAGGGTGTCATCACTGGAGCTGGATTGTTCCTCAGCTGATGTGGATGTTTCTGAGGGGCACTCAGTGTGGCTCCCCTAACCCTCCATGCCACTGGGTCCCTCCTCCTCCTCCACAGTGGACCCAGTCTGGCTAGACACTTCCTCTTGGTCCATGGAACTGTCTCTTCAAGTAGCCGTAAATGATGATGTGAACAAGAAGGAGAAACAGATACACATAAGTCGTCTGCATAGACTTCACACATGACTTTTATCACAACACATCACAGAGCAAGCCCTTGCATAATATTCATGCCACTTTTTATTTTCATTACACATATCTGAACATGGCACTTGTCAGTCTGCCAGTGAACCATGGTTCTCAAACACATGATGGCAATGGAACCATCTGTTAGATGTATTTAAAATTCGACTAAATACATGGCCAACAATACACTATTTTGCCTGTTGTCTGATCTGTAATGCTTCTGAGTGCCAAGTGTCATTACAAACATGTCTCATCTCATGCAAGGGAGTCTGGAAGTGGCACAGCAAATGGGATGGACACATTCATAAATTGACATGACGAACATACTTCCATCCCCAGTCACCATGATGGACTTATGTCTTGAACGTCAATGCTATAATGGTCTGCATGCAGGACGACGGACAAGTACAAATACTGCATCCTCATAATTTTTCATGTGGCATACTATGCCACTGGCCTTTCTGGCTAAACAGTCTGTACTGACTCTTGTTACAGGTGATTCCTGAATTTACAGCCAGCACCATGTCACACGCATTTATTCACTGTTAAAGCAACATCTGTGTGTGCATACTTGCCCTTGAGGATCACAATGGTAGTAGTGCCCTTGGGGATCACAATGGTAGTAGTGCCTGTTTTTAAAAATTGTCATTTGAAAAGACAGTGTAATCAACACTTACCTGCTCCCTTGGTTTTCCATACAGCTCCTGTACTGTTGAAGGAGGCTGTCCAGCAAGGCCTGGTTCTCTTCCTCTGTGAAAGCTGGTGCACGCTCCACAGTACATGCCGTTGCAGATCCCAGAGGATGCAGAGACATCAGCAGCGGTAGCCAGAAATGTAGTGCAGTAGCATGTAGTGCAGGCAAGTGAAATCTCTTGGGAACAGACAGAGTTATATCTGTGCAGCAGAGGAGGATTCTGTTTCATGCGTCCAAAGCGATAGGTCCTAGTCATTCGCATTATCTGAATCAGGCCAATCAATGACATTGCACGCATCTGACACGCCTACCGCGTCATTCAAATATTCCGCATCATAACACCATTGAGTTTGATACTGTCATGTTTAGGCATAGGTAGTGAAGGGGCTACACTGTAGAATGCCCACACAAATGTATGAGGAGTAACGAAGTGCAAATGGCATGAAACTACATCTCCCATAAGGCTAAGGGAGTACTTCCTTGTCCTACCTCTTTTACTGTACTTAAACACCTCCATCAAACAACCCGGTGCGTGTCACCTGTATTCCGGCATTTTGCCTGTAAGGTTGTTCCCTGCTACGCTTACTGTCGTACTTCTGCCTGGAACTCTCAAGCCCACGTCTCCTCTTGCTGCAGGGGGCCTTTCCTGGATCAAGGAAGAGTTCCTCGAGCAAGTTACTGCATGTGTTCACGCTGGAGCGCATTCCGCATTTTCCTCATGAATACTGGCCCCATTCAGTGAACTCTCACTGGAGTGAGTTAACGAGCCATGACAGGCTGCGTGCAGCAGCTGGTGCATGCATACTTCTTGGCACGGAAGCGCATATCGAAGTGTTTTTCAGGGGGGGCAAAGACAAGTTTGGAAAAAGCACTGGAGTGCAATTACGAGCTGAGATAGGCTCAGGAATCTCTTAATGAGCCTCTGAGAGGCTCGGATTATATTCCTTATTTTTTTTCCTTATTTTTTCGGTTGTTTGCCATACACACGCTGGAACCACGTGGAACATTTACTAGGCCTGGGCGAAAATTTAGTTCCGTTCGCGGAAATTGCGATAATTTGACATTTTCGCGTTCCGCGGAGAGCGCGAAAATTTCAAAATTTCCGCTTTCCGCAGCTTGGCGATAATTTGTTTCTTGCTCGCGCTGTAAAATAATACATTCTCTCGCGCGCGCGATCGCCTTACCTGAATCCCTGCGTTCGCCGACAAGTTTTCTTGATCCGGTCGCGTTCTCCATGAGATGTTGGATTGTTTTTAGCCATTTGCGCTGTCTCGCGACAGTTCGCGCCCGCAGTGACGTCATGCGTCGCGCGATCACGTCTTTCTTCTCGCGATCATGCACCGTGAGACAACTCAAAACAAGATGGCCGCGCCCGCGAGCAACCACATGGGTAAGTTGGCGACCCGCAACCATGCAGAAAATCTCGCGAACATGCGGGAAAAAAAATTCCGCATCTTCGCGATATTTCCGCTTGTTTGCGATAATTTTAAACACTTTCGCGATAATTTGCGAAAGTGGATTTCGCAAATTCCGCCCACCCCTAACATTTACTCACCTGGGACCGTTGTGGATACACTCATAGCTACCAGAGGATTGCCTGGCTTAAGACAAATACCGCGACAGTGGTTTCTTGCTGGATATTATGGCAATGACTCTCACTACGTAAGGTACTCTACTGCTGGACACCGTGGTGAAGTAATGCTTTGATTTTTTTTCTTTATTTTTACCTTTTTTGCCTTTTTGTATCTGGATACTTGCGGCACTATACACTGTAAGTGCATCACATATAGAATATTGATATTTTGTAGTTACATAGGGCGGTGACTCATGTGTGTTGTGTTGTGTCTCACTTACAGGGAACACGGGGATATCATAGGAGTGACGTCCATAACTCCAGAACAGTACCCCATTGAGTGTTTTCGCTGCTGCACCTTTATTGTTTCATTTGTCCCTTTTTTTCCTTTCCCCTACTGTGGTGTGATCTGCAGAGCGGGTGTATATATATACTTGCAGGTGATTCCATACAAGTGGAAAAGATTATCTGGCATCTTCCATCGCTCCCGCTGTATCCGGCGTTCAAGGTTAGTGATTAATCGTTCTCTGTCGTGACGGATACATTGTAGTTGTAAACCAACTGAATATGTTTGCACATGATTCGTACACAAAGCAAAACAGTATCTATCCCCATGATCCATGGGACTTTCGAGGAGTTAGCTGAGGCAGCGAGGGAAACATCGGCAACGTTGCCTGGTGCTCTGGGGGAGTCCTGATCAGAGGTGGTGAGTTCAAGGACCACCTGAACACCCAGCAGACTGCAGGGAGGGCCGGGGATGACCCCACGGCAAGCTGAAGGCACAGAGTCAGAGTTGGGAAGCTAGCGTGGTCTGTGCCTGACCTCAGCATGGTGCCTGCTGTGCATCGATCATCTGGGACGGTGAAAAGGCCACAATAAGAGTCGGTTTAGTCTACCGATACGGCAGAAGAGACTTTGGGAGTAAGAAGGGGGCAGGCCAGGGGGCCAGATCATTTAAAGTGAACACAGGTTAAATTTTAGAACTTTGCCTATTCTTAAGATAGCGGACATCAGCTAAGACCCCTATGACATGGAGGTTGTAATGAATTTTGCCAGTAGAGACTAATTGATCCTCGAGGGGCATTTGCGGTCACACATTCCCTTGTGAGCCTCCAGTTCTGTAGTGGAAGGTCGGAGACCCGGGAGCGAGCCTCATCCACGAATGCGGGGAGAGATCTGACCGCACCTATGCTACCAAAAAAAAGCCACAACCAATGTCTTGAGTTTTTTTATGCACCTGCATAGAAGAAGCAATTGCCAGACTAAACATAACATGTGTATTCGTAAAACGTACGTATCACCCAAGGGGCCTCAAGGCGCTGAATAACAGATGTATATTGTTCCCCAACTCAATGGTACTCATTTTATCGACCTCAGATGGATGAAAGGCTGAGTGAACCCGCCAGGATTAGAACCTGTGACCATGAGGTCGAACACAGGCCCCTACAGTGGATGCAGTAGTCCACTGCGCCACCAGACCAGGTTAAAGAGACTCTGAAACAAACTTTGTGTTCACTGAAGGAGATTTGATGGCCTCCCTGTTGGAATTCAAGGCCAAATTACGCACCTGACTCAAGATGGACATGAAGGCCATCTTGAGGCCTAAATGGCTGCCCCCAGCTCCTTCTCTGGATTGTTTTTTACTCCACCCCTTTTCTTTCACCTCTGCCCTCAAGTGGGGACATGTTCTTCTGCTACTCGACTGTAGCCTATGTATCTATTCTAAACTGTTTTTCCTGAACGCTGAGTCCTGAGCAACAAGGCTGATGCCCCATGGAGCTGCTAGACAGCTACAGAGAAGATTGGCCCTGGTTTCCCCCTCAACCATTACCTACCCAGCTGGACATTGGACACAGTTCTTCCTTGTCTCCCTGCTATGGCTCCTTCCTCCCCTCCCTCCTACAAATTCCCGCAACATTGTTTTTGTTTACTGTACCTTACTATGCTCTTGTAACTGATGTAACCTGTAACGCAACAATCCTAAATGTAAGCGCTCTGATACCCTCTGGGGTCTGGTTCACGCTATATAAAACTTTATAAATAAATAAATAAAATAAATAAATGATGACCAATAGCCAATGTGTGGGTCTGGCTTGGTTCCGAAGTGTACGATGCGTCTTTTGAATTCTCACCCATGTCTATCCCCATAACAGTCAACAACCAATGTGTGGGTCCGGCTTGGTTCTGAAGTGTACAGCGCGTATTTTGAATTCTCACCCGCGTCTATCCCATACAGTCAACAGCCAATGTGTGGGTCCAGCTTGGTTCTGAAGTGTACAACGCGTCTTTTGAATTCTCACCCGTGTCTGTCCCCATTATAGTCACCTGCCAAAGGGTGAAAACCACACTGTTTTTGCTGAGGCTCAGGTGCCCTACACTAATCAATAAGCATGTCAGACAGTATAGGAAACTTCATTTCCTGCTTTATGACATGTGTGGGTACATAGATTAACATGTCATACTGGACAGAGCTCTTCATAGCTCACACTCCCATGATGAGCCAACCTTCATGTGCACCAAATACATTGTTTGTGATGCACATCACAACTGTGATTGACAACTGTATAGATCACCCTCCTAGTCCCGGACACAGTTCCAAGGGCCCATTATGTTATCACAGGTTACATACACCCAGAATAACTGCTGTATTGGACTGTGTGTTACAAAGTGCTTTTGGATGCAGTATTGTTGAGTAATTCTTTCATTAGTAAGGTTGATTAGTCAGAAACTTCAACAAAATTAATATCTAATAATTATTTATTAGTAATTTTAATTATGACATATGCTGATGTTCGGGTTTTGACAGAAAACCCTGCCCCAGCAATCCCCCCTTTGGTGATATATTATCACCACAAAAACCAACCCCCCAAAAAAATTGAGTCCCTATTTCTTAGGAGAAATTGAAATGTCTTTTCAAACAACATCACACACCAGTCTCCCTTTCATCATCTTTTTTCGACTCCAAGTAAACACTCTCTCTAAATTCTTCTAATTCTATTTCTTGTAGGTCTCTCTTTGACCTCTTCTGTTTCTTTTCAGTATTTTCTCTTATTATTTTCTTTTTCCCTCCCCTGTTTTTACAACACAAACACCCTAATCTAAGTAACAATAAAGCAACAATTACGCATGTCAATGGAAACAATATCTTACCAATATTTGTACTACCTATCTTAGCAATAAAGTTCTTAACAGCAATCATCTTATTAGCCATTTTAGTCCAGATACTTTCAGCTTCCAGTGGTACTAATTCTTCATGCAAATCAGTAATATTTTTGATATAGATCATTAGATCTTTGCTTTTGTCAGGAATGTAAGTGCAACAATGTTGAACTTTCAGCATTCCACAGACTCCACCCTCTTTGGCCAATAGAATATCAAGGGCAAGTCGATTTTACATAGACATGGCGCGTACGGCAACCATCTCCGTATTTACCAAAAGAAATACTCCAGCGGTGCTTGTCGATAAGCGATCTACCACTGTTGACAGTTTCCGAATTCCATATGCATTTAATGAAATTCCCACTGCTGGAATTAAAGCTCCAAAAATATCTCCTACAATTTCTGACCAAGTTTCTCTCTTAAAGCGTGTTAGTAGATTAATCTGTTCTGCATCTTCTATCTTATCTATATGAAAAATCTTAGGGAAGACCAGGCCAACATAACATGTGCCATACCAATGGTCAGGCAACCTGTAATAAGCCTTATTCCCACAAATATAATACACTCTCGGGAAAACTGGATCTTCTCCTCCTTTGAATCCCCATCCTGTTGCAATAAAGTATGTATCATGGCACTCACTAGTCCCAACAAAATGGCTATCATATTGGGATTTTCTCCTGGTAATGCATAGTTTACCCTTCTGTGGTGCATCTAAAGCCAAAGTTGGACTGGCCCCTCTCTTCAACTCCTTTCCCATCTCAATATCCCATATTGTCTCACTCATTTTATATTCCCCTGCCTTTTCATGCATGCTCACTCTCCTTTTCTCTACCATGTCTAGGAAAGCCCTTTCTTCTTCTTTCAAACTGCAGGTTAGATTGTTTCTAAAAATGTAATCTAATGTTAATTCTTCTGTCTCAACAAAAATCTCACCAAAAATGTTAGCTTCTTTAGCTGGATTCAGTTTTTTACTCATAGGCAATTGCCCAAAAATGTTATCTTTATTAGACATCTCATAATCTATTTTCCCTAACAAATAAGAAACACTACTTAACACACTACATGAAATCCCATACGTAGCTGGAAGATGGTGATAAGTAACTCCCTCTGAAACGGATGCAGGCAATTGCATACAGACGTGGCAATCCCTCACTTCCATTGTCTTTACGTATTCGTACAACAACTTTGAAAAAACATTGCTAGGAAAATCATTAATTGACCTATCCTTATGTATGTAAATGTTACTAATTCTAGTTGAAACTACTTTCTGTGAACTTTTCACTATGTTAGTCACATTCTCAGTATGTATTCCTAAAGTATCTATTGTAATTCTAAAAGTAACTAGTAAAGCAAGAACACCCCATAGTAGAATTAATAATCCTGTACAGCAGCAGCACATTCTACACCATCTTTTCAAGAAGGTACATCTACTTTTATTATTTTCTGTGTTAGCCATCTTATTACTCTGGCAGTGTCTTTTGACTTAGCCTCTACTACTCCACTACTGAAATTCTAGAACTCTAGATTATTTCAATCTGCTAATTTAGTTTTTCTTCTTTTCACTCTTCTCCAAATGACTCCTTCAGTTCACTCAATTTGGATTTTCATCACTTTTCACTTCTTCTTCAGCAACATCAAACTGTATCAGATCTTCAATATCCTGAGCATCCGACTCTTCTCCAATGTCAGTCAAGATAACTTTCAGGATTCCAACAGTTTTCTCCTCCTCAACCACTCCTCGTAAGGCCCCCTCTGGATTTCCTTGACTTTCTGCCTCTTCTTCTTCAGACAGTGCCACATACGTCCATTCCGGTGACCTATACTTCTGGTTAGGCTTTCTGATTCTCTTGATCTCCTCTGGTTCTTTTGATACTTTTTGTTTTTCACCGTTAGCTTGGTTCTGACTCGACACCTCGTTCACCTGTTCAGCTTTTGATGAATTTGCTCGTGTCAGTCTGTACCTCAGCCTCTTTATTTTGTTAGGCCAAAGATCTCCTTTTACACTCCTTTTCTGTTTCACTTCTCTGTTGGTTCTTTCTCCAATCCAAGTTCTCTTTCTCAGAACTCGACCCTCTGGTTTCTCATTCTCACTCTCATCCGATTCTGTTTCATTCGCCTCTTGTTCATCAACGATTTTCTTTTGCTCCACAGTCTTCTTCTCCACCAATTGAGATTTCCCTACTACTGTCCCTCCTGGGGTCTCCGACACGCAATCTTCTTGCTGTCTACTTGTCCCTTCACCTAGCTTATCAGGAATGTTCCCTACACCTCCTCGGGGGTCTTCCGCAATCTGTCCCTCTCTATCTTCTTCTGACCCTACTTCTTCAGGAGTAATCTCAAGTGGATTCTCAATCTCTTCATCTGACTCAGGTGTAGTCTCTGTGGAATTGCTCTTTTCTCCTCTTTCTTTTTCACCACTCTTTGAAACTTCGGGCACCTTTCCAGAATCTGAACTTTCTCCTGAGGCTCTCAATGTTCCTCTCGAAGCCTCCCTTGGTAAGAAAAAAGAATCACCTGACTCTCTTTCTCCTTCCCCCCTTTCAGGATTCTTTTTTCTTCTCACTGGTTCAGTGTCTGCATCATCACTGGAATCTGACTCTTCAAAATACTCTTTACCAGTCCCATCTTTTGGATTCGGAACTCTCAGAGTATGACTTGCATGCACCCAGTTTTTCACACCAGCACACTTTACAGCAGTTGTCGTAGTCAGAATAACTTGTCTTGCCCTTCCCCACATTGGAACCAAGCAATTCCTTCTTCTGTGCACTTTTATTCTCACCCAGTCCCCTGGACTCAGATCATGGGCTTGCTTCTTTTCAAGTGTGGTGGCGTCTCCTCCAACCTGGTGAAACACAGAATGAACTGCTTCAGCCAGGCCTATACAGTAATCCAAAATCATGTCATCAGTTATTGTCATCAATTTGTTGACAGGCACGAATGCATGTCTCATTGCTCGTCCCATCAATATTTCATGTGGACTCAAACCTGTGGTTCTATCTGGTGTAGACCTAATAGTCATTAGCACTAGAGGCAAGACATCAGGCCATTTCATTCCAGTGGCTAAACACATCTTACCAATCCTATTTTTGATTGTGCCGTTCATCTGTTCAACAACACCAGAAGCCTCTGGTCTGTATGCACAATGTAGCTTCTGCTGTATGCTCAATGCTTCACAAATTAAACCCATAAGCTCATTGTAGAAGTGTCCCCCTCTGTCTGACTCAATCGTCACTGGGAACCCGTACCTAGGAATCAGCACTCTTAACAGCAACTTGGCCACTGTTATTCCATCATTTCTCCTAGTCGGATAGGCTTCCACCCACCTTGAAAACAAACAGACTACCACTAGAACATACCTTAATCTATTGACCTGAGGCATTTCAATGAAATCTATTTGCATTCTGGTAAAAGGACCTCCTTCTCTGCCTATTGTTCCTAGGCTCACCACTGCCTTCTTCCCAGTATTGAACTGCTGACAAATCAAACATCTTTGACAGATGCTCTCCGCAAACAGCCTAAACTTTGCATTGTACCAGGTTTGTTTAAAGGACCTAATCATAGCGTCCCTCCCCAGATGTCCCTGGCCATGATACATTCTTGCCATTGTCGACAACATGCTATTTGGCATGACTGGTCTTCCATCTCTATAGATCCAAACATGATCTTTCTCTCTTGGGGCACAACCTGCCTTGATCCAATCCCTCATTTCCTCATCTCCTGCTTCATCCTGCAACTGTTTCACCTCATCCCATGTTTCCAGGACATCAGCAAACATCACAGAACAAAAAGACATTTTCCTTTTTCGTCCCCGGTTAATCGAATGATTGTTCTTTGCACAATACTGTGCTATGTCATTTGCGAAGCGATTACCAAGGGTAACAAAATCATCTCCTTGTCCATGAGCAGCACATTTTACAACTGCTAATTCTTTAGGCAGCTGTATCGCCTCAAGCAACTTCCCAATCACTTCAGCATTCTTTATGGGAGTTCCACTCGACGTCAAGAAACCTCTCTGTAGCCAAAGTTGGCCAAAATCATGAACCACTCCAAATCCATACTGACTATCAGTCATCACAGTCACTCTCAAATTCTTCCCAATCTTGCAAGTTTTTGTCAATGCCACCAATTCAGCTACTTGAGCAGACCTTACTCCTTTCAAAGACGAAGCTTCCATAACTTCTGAAACTTTGCACACCGCATATGCTGCACTTAGCACACCATCATCAGTTCTCAGACATGATCCATCCACAAAAAGCACATGATCACTCTCAGGTAGTGGCAGATCTCTTATGTCTGGTCTGGGTTTTGTGCAGTAATCAAGCACATCCAAACAATCATGATCAACATCATCTCCCACATTCACATTTTCAGCATCTGGCAACAGTGTTGCTGGATTCACATTCACACATCTCTCCAGAGTCACATTTGATGCTCCCAGAATAATTTTTTCATATTTAGTCAGCCGACTATGTGACATATATTGAGTTCTGCTTCTTGTCAAAAGAATTGCCACATCATGAGGTACGAATACCCTTACAGGATATCCCATTATTATACCCTCACTCTGTTCCAAGCTTCTGCATGTAGCAGCTACTGCTTTCAGGCAACCTGGCAAACCCACAGCTACTGGGTCAAGTGTTGATGAGAAGTACGCAATTGGCCTTCTCAGTCGTCCATGTTTCTGGATTAACACCGAAAGTGCACATCCATTTCTCTCACTACAGTACAACTCAAACTCTTTCTCATAGTCTGGCATTCCCAAAGCAGGAGCTTCACACATTCTACTCTTTAATTCTTCAAAAGCTGCCATTTGTTCTGCATTCAGTTCCAATGGGTCTCTCACCTCACTTTTAGTCAATTTAATCAGTGGCTTTGCTATCAGGGAGAAATTACTTATCCACTGACGACAATAACCCACCATCCCTAGAAACATCCTCACTTCTCTCTGGGTCATTGGGGCTCTCATTCCTCTGATAATTTTGATCCTGTCATTGGTCACCTTTCTCAGACCTTTTTCAATATTGTCTCCAAGATAATGCACTTCTTTTTTGCAAAATTGCAATTTGGCTGGAGATACCTTTAACCCTCCATTAGCCAGATGATTCAGTAAGCTATGGTATCTACTTCACAAGCTTCACGTGTTTTCGATGCCACAAGTAGGTCATCGATATACTGCACTAGTACTGAGCTCTCAGGCATGATCAAACTTTCCAAAGACTTCTTCAGCAACTGATTAAATATCGAAGGACTCTCTGTGTACCCCTGTGGGATACGGCACCATGCCAAAATACGCTGTCCAAACCGAAATGCAAAAATCGGTTGGCTGTCATGATGCAATGGAATTGAAAAGAAAGCATGACACAAATCAATTACCGTGTACCATTCAGCATCATGAGGAATCTGATACAAAATCACTGATGGATTTGGCACAATGGGACAACATGCTACTACAATTTTATTAATCTTTCCCAAATCTTGTACAATCCTGAACTTCCCATTAGGTTTCTTTAGCCCCATTATCGGTGAATTACACGGGCTACTCAGTAACTCTCTCAAAACACCTTGTTGAATCATCTTGTCAATTATAGGGGTTATTCCCTCAATTATCTCTGGTGTCAATCTGTACTGTGGGATATTAGGGTAAGTGATTCCCTCTTTCACTGTAATCTTTACTGGATCTACATTATTCATCAATCCCACATCTTCTCCAGTAAAATCCCAAGCTGCCACTTTTACTGTATTCCTCAACTCTTGAGGCAAGTCATCTGGATTAAATACAGGATATGTTCCAACAATCTCACTTTCTCTATTATCTAGAGTCATCCTGTACAAGACATCCTCATCTGGTGTCTCAAAAGCTATTCCATCCGGAGTACAGAAAATTGTGCAATTCATTTTACACAATAGGTCCCTACCTAACAAGTTCACTGGACTAGTGTCACAGACTACAAATCTGTGCATATCTGAACATTTCCCTATTCTTACCCTTACTGGTTCAGTAAGTCGAGTCTTAATCTGTGTATTAGCTACACCAACCACTTGGATTGCTTCGTCCGAGAGAGGAAGATTTCTAATATCTGCTGACCTGACAGTCGATCTTGTCGCTCCTGTGTCTACTAAAAAAGTAACACTTTCCCCATTTATTTTCCCATCTACAAATGGTCCTGCCTGGTCTATTTCTAGAGTTGCTCCAAGTATGCACTCTTCCTCCTCTCTTCGGCACCGTCAATAGTCCCCTTCAGACTCACTCCCTTCATTCTTTAACCAGTACTGTTGTACCGGGTTAGTACGTCTCGGTTTGTTTACCTGCTCATCATTGTAGAATCCTGAGTCCTGGTTATATTTCTGGGACCCTCTATTCTACGGCAAGGGCGGTTTTGGCTCTTGACTCTGCTGTCTGACAACCTTCTGCTGTTGTTGCTGATGATTACACCCCTCGTTCTGCACCTGTTGATTCAATGATTTATTCTCATTACTCACTAATGGTGGATTCATACACTCGGATCTCCAATGCCCCAATTGTCCACAGTTGTGACATGGGAACTTTTTTTTGGCCTCCTCTAAATTCCCCTTTCCTTTTCCTGTACCATACCTAGGCCTATTTCCTGGATTATTTGCTTGTTCCACCAACTGTGCTTCTTGTCTTTCTGCAACTTTCACCTGTGCCCACATTGCTTTCTCTTTCAGCTTTCTCTGTTTTGCCTCAATTTCATCACTGAAATATGTTGCATGTCTCAAAATTTCATCAATCTTTTTACTCTGCCAGTCAACTGTATGCTCACGAATCCTTTCACTGATTTCAGGTCTCAAGCCATATACAAATCTGTATACAAAATGACTCAAATCCTTATCACCCAGGTGTTCATCTCCACTAAACTGTTTAAAAGCCAGTATCAGCCTTTCATAAAAAGCATGAACTGATTCTTTCGCTTCCTGATGTGTTCGATCTATCTTATTCCAGTCTGTCTCTTTAGGGGGTACCTTATTCTTCAGGAACACAATAACCTGCTCATACTTCTTCATGACCTCCGGGTCTGGTGCTCCTGTTTTCAGATCTCTTGGGTATTCCTTAGTAGGCCAATCTACAACTATTTTGCACTCTGCCCACAAGTCTGCTGGAACAATTATATCAAACAGACTATTCAGGTCAATCCACAGCACTTTTGACAATTTCACAAACCTATCTACCTGCCTATACCACTCGACGGGCTTTTCTCTCAGTCGAGGGAAATCATTCGTAAATGACAAAATATCCTGTCTAGTCCATGGAACATGTACATATCCTCCTCCAGGAATCTCTCTCATAGGATAAGCATCCACTGTTTTTTCTTTTTCTCTCATGGGAAATGCTGAGTAAGTCGTGTCCACTGAATCTTCTCTTTTCTTGTACCATCTATCCTTCCACTTTTCCACATCACCCCATTTTCGCAATAAGGAAATCATTTCCTTAATCTGCCCTGTTCTACCAACATCATTTAAATTCTCAATGTCTTTGTCAGAGAAATCCACCCTGTAAGGCTTCTGCAAAGCTTTCACCTTATCCATATCAACTCCCATTTCACTCGCTATTCCTTTTAACCTGTCATGTGTACTCTTAGCCCTCCAGGTAATACTCTTGCACATGAATAACAACTCTCCATCATGACGATTTTTCAACATTTCTGTAGGAATTGTCCCTGCTATAAGCTCCTCCAGTTCTATACGCAACCTGGCTACATCAATTGCCTGTGAATCTTTATCCTTCTTTTGAAGAACTTTCAACCAATCATTCAAATCCTCAGCCGTTATTTCTGTAGATCTTTTCACTGCACCCACTTGTTCTGCCATCCTCTGTGGTTCCAATATTGATAATCCTAAACAACCAGTATTCAATCCTGAATTAGGCTGTACATTTAACTCTCCACCACATGTGTCATGTCTCAACTGTCTCAAACGATTTTCTTCCGTCCTCATTCCTGATTCCTCCAAAGAACCAACCAAACCATTTCCTACATAGGGAACTGTCAAACCATTTTCACCCATTCTTTGCTTATCAAAAATAGGCATAACCGGACCTTTGGTTACAGGCACTGTAACAGCTTCTAGATTCTTTGTTAGCTCTCTAATTTTCTCAGTCAATTCAGATGTCGTTCTGGCTAATTCTCTTGTTTTCTCATTCCCAATTTGATTCTCTCTCTCTCGCTCTCTCTCTCTCTCTTTCCGTGAAAGAGCTACCACTTTTCAGATCAGGTGTCACAATTTCTGTTTTAACAATTCGCAAAGTATCTCTTATAGGAGTAGCAACTGGCCTTCTCTCTTCTGGTTCTGGTCTATATGGTGGTGGTCTCTTGTAAATTATGTCATCCAAGACTTCATCCTCATAATCATTAGCCCCATACCTTCTCAATTCTGCATCAGGCACCTTTTCCGTACCTTTCCTCCCTTCCTTCTCTTCAACAGTTCTCATAGGATATAGTCCCTCTGACATACTAGCATCTCGCCATCTCCTCATCCATCATGATGAGTTTCACGATCATATTTCCTCCCAAAAATATACCTATAATTACCTCCACTCCTCTGCTTTTCTCGCTCATGCACCTCATCTTCCCATTCTACCAACGCCTCAAACTGTGTCGGCCTTGGTCTAGGCTCTAGACACATCATCTTTTCCCGTAAATTTCTCAACACGGCCAGATTAAATGAACCATGTTCCGGGAACGCTAAAACACCATCCTCTTTAGTGTACTTAGCCCAATTGTCTAACCATATACAGGTATGATACCCATATTTCGCAACTATGAAGGATGCAGGAGTTCTTGTCGGAGGTAGCAATTCACCTTCTCTAGTTATTATGTTCTTATCCTTGTCGAACCACTTTTTAATTTTACCGAACAAGGATTTCTTTTTCTTTTCCTCTGTTTGGTAATACATTTTAGCGTTTACCACAACCTTCTAATCCCTTCCGCAACTGTACGATCTTTTGTCCAATAACAGCGCGACTCACACCAACGCACCAATCCTGAAGCGTCTACGTCACCCTGTACTCCTTCCAATCCCTGCGCGGCTCACACCAACGCACCAATCACAGCGCGAGCACTGTTCCAATCCACTGCCCAATCACAGCGCGGTCTGTCTGATGTCAGTAGTCGCTGCAGTCGCTTCTACTCTTGTCTCCTGTCACTCGTCTACCCCTCCTTTACAAAGCCTTCTTAGTAGACTCTGTTTAAGATTCTACAAAATCTATTAGTTACAACATATAAACATCTCCATTGTCTGCTTCGCTAACCATAGAATAGTAAAGAAAGGTCTTTCTCACAAGAATCCCGCTTCTCTCTAGAACAGCGCTTACCTCTGCTCCACTACGGAATTATTACTTTCGTTGACACAGTAGCACATCCCTCTACTCTGCCCTTCTAACATGCATCCAATAACTGCTTTCTCCAGAAATGCTCCAAAGAGTCTCACAATTAACTAAATACTCATACATTCACGCACTTTCACACCAGGAAATGTAGCACATCCACACAGAATCCTGCCTTTCCCGAGAACAGCAAACAGTCTGTCCCACTACAGAATTATAACACACGTTAACCAAGCAGCGCTTACCTCTGCCCAGTCCTTCAAACAAGCTCAGAGAATACCTATTACTTCTCCAGCAGAAAGCTTTAACGGCAAACCTTACGGATACCTGGGACTTAAGACCAGAGTTTCACAGATAACCTTTGCTACCATACACACTCCTTTTATACTGAAAATATGTCTCTAATAGTAACACACGACGATGTCACTGATTCCGAACCCAGACAATGCGACGCGCAACTTCAATTGTCACACGTTTTTCCCTGCATACGTACAGGGTCAACAATCCCGTTTTTCCCGAGAGCAGCACTCACTTCCCTCTGCCCTACTACGGAACCGTCACCAGCTCCCTACGTTCCAGAAGCCGTGCACACTACATAAAACTCAATACGACGACTTCAACATATAGTGTTAGTACATATATCAACATCAATCAATAAATCAATGAATCCAAAAGCCTATGTACAAGCAATCTATCAGATCAAGACAATAATCAAAACCATCATACTGCTACCAGGAAACTGCTGCAGATCGGAGCATACAAATTCTCCCTACTTCCACGGACAGAGTAATTCCACAGTCATACGCACATACACTCACCATATGCTAGGGCCCATCACACTAACATTCATTCTATTACTCTATCCACACTGAATATACGAGAGAAATCCTAAATCAATCTGCATCTAAACTGAGGTCAATGTAACCTAATTGATCAGTCTTGAGTCATGATTCAAACATTAAAAACACATTAAGAACTCAATAAATGACCAAGAAATAACCACCCGACACTGTGATTCAAACAAAAGGTTATTTTTATCTAAATTAGTTCAAATGAAAGTCGATCAATAGCAAAATCATTATTCTCATATTTACCTATTCTAGCTAAATGTCAGGACAGGTCTCTCAGTAAAGTCTCCCGAGTCGCCGTCCTCTCAATCAGCGTCGATCCTCTCGAGCATAGGTTCGGGAAGAAGTGGCCTTAGACCCTCTCTAGTCTAACAATATTTATAGGGAAACTAACACATTAAAAGATACAAACAACCTCTAAACGTCCATTGAGCCATTGAGCAGAGCGAGCAGGAAAGGATGTTAACTCGCAACATTTAGAAAAACCTCCGCTCTCGAAAATCTCAAAAATAAAAACACGGAAGAAGGAAGCTCAAACTAAAAAATGTAACATCCATGAATGCTCTTCCTCGGAATCATAGCGGAGCCACCGCAAGTTTATCAAAGTTCATTGTGGCTTTATTCTCTCCCAAGGATAACTGGTGACAACTGGCATCAAGCCCGGAGCTGCTGTCCTCACGGAAACTTTTAATACAGTCAGAGGCCGAGGTCAGGTGGTTTTCAACCATATTCAGCGAGGCCTCTCTTCGTATTTCATCTACCCAAATGCAGGCTGTAATTGTCGGCCATCTTTGTCTAGGCCAAAATGGACAATCTTAATTAAAAGAAACACAAAACAACGTTAATACATCGTAATGATTATACAGTGTTAATTCCCACTAATACCCTTATGTGTATGTAATTATCTAGCCATCTGCAACATAAAGAAGCATTAAAGCACGTTATTTTAAAGCGCAATCACATAACAAATAGCAATTTAGCAACACTTATTTAATTAATTTGCTCACCAACTTAGTTCACGTATTAATAAAGCAACACAAATGCATTCCCACGTGTAATTCTTTCATTAGTAAGGTTGATTAGTCAGAAACTTCAACAAAATTAATATCTAATAATTATTTATTAGTAATTGTAATTATGACATATGCTGACGTTCGGGTTTTGACAGAAAACCCTGCTCCAGCAATCCCACCACAGGCAAATGAACAAACATAAAGGAATTGTAAGCATTTTCACTCCATAAGTGCCCTGGTGGTATATCTGCCTGACATGTCAATCTCACATGTCACATTGCTGTTTGCCTTTAGTTTAGTTTTTTTAAAATTCAAATTCCTGTTGAGAAAAAGAGTAATTTTATTAAATTAGTTTAACTGTGGTTTAAGGGGGAGGGGTGAGTTTTGCTTAGCAATAATCAACAAATGGTAGTGGTGGTTTTAATGGTAGCACATCCCTCTTTGTGTATAATGAAGATTGGTATACAGTATTGGTGGCCCTCGAGGTTAAGAACATACGCCTCACTACCTCAGGTGTCAACCCACTGTGGTTCAACTGAACCCAGTGTACATGTCATATACAGAGATAAACCTCGGCACTCTGACCTGTTCAGTAATTAATTAGTGGAAAGTTATCCAATTATACGATATTCATTTCGGACAAGGAGCAATTAATATTTTGCTGTTCAATTTAATGTATGTAAGATACACAAATTTAACAAGATTCTCAATACATTTAGTTCAGAAGCAAAAATTGCAATGACTTGGTATTACAGGGATGGAGGGCATAATACAGTAAACCTCCCGTAGAGCGGTGGATCGGCATCCGACACGTGTTTAGTTACAAAGTAACTTTTTCAAGGCTGCAAATAATGGCAAACAGAGAGATATATAATGTATGCAAGCGGAAATAAAGTAATCAGGAAACAGGAATAAATGTGTAGAAGAAGGGTAAGTACTACAAGTTCCAAACCACAATCTTGTGACATAAAGGAAAGAATTGTGCAAGTCATTAGAAAGAACAGACCCAGATACCACCCGTGACAAGTGGAGTAACTCACAGTCAGCTAAGGAACCAGATAAGTAAAACTGGTCCCTAAAGTGAATTATATTTGTGAAAAAGTAGTAGGAACCAAAGAACTTCCATCCATTTTGAAATGTAAAAGTGAAGGCGTATACCTTAAAAGCAATCCATAACGTTCGCTCGAATTTCATAGACATCTAGGGTCTTCTTGTCAAGTTGACCAAGTCCTAACATGATTATGAAAATAAGAGCCGATAATTACGTAGAGCCCGATCGTTATATTGAAAAGAGAAAGTTCTTTCTGTCTCTCTTCAAGAATAAGGAAATTGCGAGTTTTGTTTAGCTTGGACTTCTGTTTGGCATTTTGAAAATTGTGTTAGTTTATGTGAGTTTAATACTTAATTTATTTGCAAGTTGATTTTTCTCAGTGTTCTGTAGTTATTTGAGTGTCTTTAGAAGTATCTGTAGAGGAGATATAATTTAAAAAAGATATATTACTTATTTTGTTTGGGAATGAAGTGCTTTGAGAATATTTTCAGTTGCAGTGATTTTTAAATGCTATTTTACTAACTTTGTGGAGCTGGAATCAGAGTTTTCTATCATGTAGTCCAATGTTGTGGCTGCAATCTGGCAGAGTTTCTCCTTATTCTTTCTATTTTGGTTGCAGTGCAAAATAACGTTTAATTTTAGTGTGTTTATATAGTGTTTCATTAATTGATGTTTTATTTTATTGGGTTATTTCAATTTTATGTGTATTTCATTGGTTGTTATTAATTGTTTTAATTAATTTGGCAGCTGTTTTCCATATATAGAAAATGCTAACTAAGTTTCAGTTACAGTTTTTTTTTATTTAAAACTGTTATAGTATATTATATGTAATTTAGATTGCTTTATATCTTAAATAGTCTTTTTAATGAAGGTATAATATTTGATGTAGAAATAATTTTGTGTATTTTTTAATTTTTATGATGTATTTTAAATGTCATTAAAATGTGTGTTAATCCATTAATTTTGTATGCTGTTTGTGTTTAAGAATTGATTTGTATTTTTGGGGGTAAGTATTGTGTCATCGTAACTAATTTTAACATGTCGATATATTTGTTTAAACGATGATTTAGTTGTCTATATTTTTGTTATTGATAATATTGTCACTTTGTAAGTTTTCTTAATATGTTCGATATTTGTTATCACAAATTTTTTTGGTTCGATAATACTGATACTGATGTAAATGTTTAACGATATTTTGGTGTCGATATTAGTGTAAATGATATTTTTGTTGCGATATTATGGTAGGTCGATCTATTCCTGTCGATATTATGTCAGTGATATGTTGGAAACGATGTTTCCCACTGAGGGTCCGATTCCGATTCCGGTCGCTAATCGTACCGACCGACACAGACCAGGAACGGATACCGACCGGCACGGACCGGCGCCATACGACCTGTGCAGTACGATGCAACGTGTGTGAATTACAACCGTCACGTACGGAATACAAGCCGTACGACTGAGCCATAGGGAAAACAGTGATTCGGCGAGAAAACCGACGTGAGTTGCACCGACCAACACATACTTGGAATGAACCCGACCGACACCTACCCGCGATGTCCGGCCCGCGCAGGACGATGCAATGCGTGTAAACCCAGACCAACTTGCACGGAACCCAAGCCGCATGACTGACACGCACAGAAAGCAGGGAGCCCAAGCAATAGAGATCTCCGCGGCCGACACGTATGAAACACAGAAGAAAGTCAGCATGAACGAGGCGGAGAAGCCCGCACAAGCCAACATCAGTGTCCATCTCGGTCAGAAGAACATCTCCTTCATGCCTAGAAAACCCAAAGGAAAAAAGACACAAAAAGGACCAAACAAGCAATGACAAAGACAATATATATATATAAAAAAAACCTGGAACAAAGACACACCCACAACTCCACCTATATAAAGGACATCACGCACTACCATGATCCTTTGCAAATAGGAGACAACAGCCTGCAGCAAACACCATCACACAGCAACCACAGACACACTCACAACTCACCCATCACACAACTCTCACACCATTAGCACCTCACCAAAAGTACACACACATACAGCTAGCAAAACCAACACTAACTCACCCTCACTTGCACCCTCACACACACATCACTCACCACCACCACCTATCACCATGCCCCCAAAGAAGAATCCAAAGTTCACAGATGATGACTGAGGTGGAAGTGCTGGTAGACGAGATAATCAGAGTAGAGCCACATTTGTTTAGTACATTGGTCCAAAGGACCCCCATGATACAGAAAACCAAGATGTGGGCGAGGATTGTGGACAACGTGAACGCACAAGCACCAACAAGGCACACAAAGGACGATATCCAGAACAGGTGGTATGACGTGTGCAGGACGGTCAAGAAACTCATCGAGAAAGATCACGCCTTGAGTCAGTGCACTGGCGGTGGCCCTCCTGCCAAACCAGTCTACTTCAGGACCTGGGAGGAGAAGGTGCGGGACTTCCTACCACCAGAGAGCGTCCATGGTCTGGCAGACATACCAGAGCCTGGTGAGTACACAAACAACATACTCAATATTGTGTGGCAAGGGGACAGTGAAATCATGGACCGTTGGCAAAGCCACAGTAACCAATAGATAATCATTCCAAGATGTGTATGCCAGTCAGACAAACACAATACCTCCCATTTCATAGTGACTTGGAACCGTGTCATGACATGTACCAACCTACAAACAAATGGAGCAAGGCAGTGGCACAAAGCCAAATAAACAATGTCAGACAGTTTGCCACCACAAACACACTACCTCACAGTGCAGCTGACTGACAGGAAGGAATAGTGGGTATGCAGGTGAAGTGAGTGTATCCGAAAGCATGATGGGGTTTGTAGTCACAGATAATGGTCCCCCTCCAAATTGGCCCATCAAGACCACTCTGAACCATGCCCACATCACAGGGAGTGGAAAATGACTGACATGATGGCTGACACTGGCCCCTGCTGTGGGGAGCACAAGGCCCTGGTAGGGCTTGTGTGCAAATCAGAAGCAGGACACCACTGACTGACATCCTGAAAGACAACTTGCTCGCCCTCCAATGGAAGCACGTTTCATGGTGGGATGTCTGGACGGGTGGGAAGGAGGAGTGACAGCTCTGACCATACTTACCAGCATGTGGACACACACACACACCCCTCAACACAAACTCCACACAACTCAACGGGTAGAATGCATTGACTCACACCGTAGTGAAATATCACCCAAAGATACACCGTACTGGGTGCTGCTGTGTGAAGGGGCTCCCTTTGGACTTGTAGCCAAACAAACACAAGGACTTCACAGTCAGCCATCTTGCCATTGCTGTCAAACCCCCTCACAGGGAAGTAGAGTCAAGAGGAAGGAAGTATGGGCATGCCGGGAAGGGGGGTGTAGCCAAGAGCATGATGGGAGTTGCAGTTACAGACAATACCCGGCCACCCACATGGCCCAGCCAGCTCACACTGAACCATGCCCGCCTCACAGGGAGTGGGAAGGGACTGACAGGAGGTCTGACACTGGGCTCTGTTGTGGGGAGCACAAGGCCCTGCTGGAAACTGGGCACCAACAAACACCAGGACTGCACTGACTGACATCTTGCCATTGCTGTCACACTCCCTGACAGGGAAGCAGAGTTAAAAGGAATGAAATATGGGCATGCTGGGAAGGGGAGTGTAGCCAAAAGCACGATGGGAGTTGCAGTCACAGACATGCCTCACCCACCCACATGGTCCAGCAAGCTCACACTGAACCATGCTCGCATCACAGGGAGTGGGAAGGGACTGACAAGATGTCTGACACTGGGCCTGAGAAATGATGTGGCTGGCAATCACACATATGCACTGGCCAAACAAAACCCGGTCGCACACACAACCATTGCAACCACATGTTCCAAATCATTGTCTGAGGATGCAGTGTCCAGGGGTGCCCCCTGGCCGGGCTGGGGAGGTGTGTCTTGCAGATGACAAATGTGGAGAGCCATATATGGTACATTGCACAAAACACACAGGAACTCACATTCACACTTGGTGCTGTTGTGAGCTGCATTGCACTCCTACATCGTGCTGAAACATATGCATCCTTCACACAACACACCACACACTGTCATAGACACTGTAGACACAAGGTCAAACATGGACTGCATTGGAGGAGACATGCTACTCACAGCAGCCAAACTGCAACACACACACCAACGGCCCTCACTGTCATGAGCATTGAAAAGCCAGAGTGCTACCTTGCCCAATCCATGTCACCATGGAGAACATTGACAAGTCAAATCACATATGCAAATACCAAACTCAGCACCAGACTCATTAACGATGGTGACATCATCACTTGTATGAAATGAGATGGGAACTAGGAACACTGTATAAACAGGCATACCGGACTGTGACCATGTCGTACCAATACACCAATGTGGCACACAAAGACTAGCAAACTCTGCTACCACACATGCCCCAAAAGTACAACATATCCCCAGTGGAATAGCAAATATATCCTTGTTAAAGCTCACATGTGTACAGGGATGACACACCTGTGTTAGCAACGTGATGGCCCTTGAGGAGTAATGGTCATGTACAAACAAATCTATCCATGAGCTGGGCATGCTCAGACTTCGACATGCACATTGAAATGTTTCAGTTTGGCTGGGCAATGTGTAACAACAATATCAATCTCTGTCCGTGACAAGAAAGAAATTGTTCAGCAATGGCACTCCCTGTCACATTTAAATTTGGCGAGCTTCGCCCACACTACAGAGTCACGAGTGCTTGTATTTTCAGAAAAAATGTCCGCCAGTATTGTATATTGGTCTTCTTTTTATTCTTTAGTAGAAGGTTTCCCAGCAGCAAATAATTAAGATCAGGCCAACACGTTGTTGGACCCGGCCTCGTAGAATGGCCCTCCGTGCCCCCGCACCACCGAAACCTGGGCCTGCAGCCCAAGCACACGGCCCAGCCGACCCTTTCCACCAGGACACCCGCACCAACCCCGGACATCCCCGTCCATGGCCTCTCTCCTTTCGGCCACCCCGGGCCCACGTGCCCACTCCATGCAACAAGATGGCCGCCCGGCCCCAGCGAGACCCGGGCCTCGAGGCGCCACTCCGGCTGGAGGACATCACGCTTCCAGGGGATGAGAGAGGGAGGAGCAGTTTCTATCGCACCTCTAACTCCCCTGGGACGATGGGTTTCGATCGGCCCTCCGGCCTCCCTGCGGGCTGGCTCCGTGCCTGCTGGGTGTCTGGGACTCCTCCCGACCCGGCCCTGAAAGGATCAAAAGACAATAGCAGGAAACCCCGACAAGCGGCCCCCAGGTGACAAGACCCCTGCCTGCACAGACTCCGGACATCAAAGAGGGGTCGACCTATAACAAGGGGTGCTCTGAGGCTGTCCGGCAGATTCGACGCTGGAACAACGAGAGCCTGCCGACGCGGTCGCGGCTCCTGGAACTTGAACCTACCTGAGCCCTGCTGAGTGACTCGCGGCTCCCTGAAGATCGTAAGACCTCCGAACTCGTACTTGAGCCCTGCTGAGTGACTCGCGGCTCCCTGAAGATCGTAAGACCTCCGAACTTGTACCTGAGCCCTGCTGAGTGACTCGCGGCTCCCTGAAGATCGTAAGACCTCCGAACTTGTACCTGAGCCCTGCTGAGTGACTCGCGGCTCCCTGAAGATCGTAAGACCTCCAAACTTGTACCTGAGCCCGCTGAGTGACTCGCGGCTCCCCCAGACTCTCACGGTCCCGCCGGACCCCGACTCCGACCACGTATCCCCCAGCTCGAGGATTGTGAGCTGTGCGCCGGATACGTCCCTGCTTTGAACCGTTACCAGAGACAGTCCCGCTACCCCCTACCTTTCCGAGACTCTTGAGCCCGTGCTCACCTTGTACATATTTGCAGTGATACCTATTTGATAAAGCTTGTTTTCTGAGAATACCCAGTGTGGTCTCTCTGTGTCGTGTGGTGCCAGAAGTACGATCCTAGTTGCGAGATTCCTCCCCCTGGGGAATCTCTCGCCAGTGCCCGGCTACAATACTACACGGGTGGGACTCAGGGTAGTCAGGACCCCCTTACGGGCTCCTCTGAGGTCGCCGTCTAACATTGGTGGCAAGCGACGGGATTCGGGCCCATCACCTAGAGATCGTACAGTGAACAACGGACGCACGACCAACAAAGATGGCAGAAGGAAGCGCCATGAGCTCAGCAGAAACCAACGCCAACAGAGTGTTCCAGGTGGAGCATCTGGAAGAATACACACACAAAGAGCTAAAGCAATTTTGCAAAGAACTTAAAATCGCTACCACTGGCCTCAACACTAAGGAAGACTTGCAGAAAGCACTGAAAACTTGGGTGGAGACCGGGGCCTCCCGCCCGGAAGGCACGGGGGAGCGCCCCGACGAAGCCGAACCCCCTCCAAGCGAAAGCAGCGACAATCAGGTGCGAGGCATTGTACCAGACGGGGGCCTATCCCCGGAAGAACTCGCGGACAGAGATAGAAGTCGCAGTCATGAACTCGAGTTAGCCAAACTCAAAATCGAGGGCGAATTGAAGTTAGCGGAGAAAAAGCTAGCGGTAGAGCAAATGCGCGTACAAGGCGAACTGGAAGAAAAGAAGCTCCAACGGGAGCACGAAGGAAGGAAGCTCCAACTGGAGCACGAACGCAGCTTAAAAGAACTCGAGCTCAAGGCCCGAAATGAGGACGGGAGGCCCTCGGGAAACCGAGAGACGGCCCCCCCAGCGGAACAGAAGGTCCACATCCCCAAAGATGTGGTCAAGGAATATTATAAAAACGATGACATTCAGCAATGGTTTCGGGCCTACGAGGTCGCCATGACCTCCCATCGGATTCCACAGAAGGACTGGGGGGCGGGGTTGTGGGGGCGGTTTCTGAGCGAAGGAAGGGACACCCTGCTCGACCTACCCCTCTCCCTGCAGACCTCCTACAGCCACATGAAAGAGGCTCTCCTCACAAGATACGGCCTCACCCCAGAAATGTACCGCCAACGGTTCCGGGACTGCAGGAAGATCCCGGGCACCACCTGGGTGGAGTATGTAAACTTTTTTAGTCGGGCCTTCGATGGGTGGGTCAAGGGCAGCAAGGTCACCACCCTTGCCGAACTCACTGATCTCATGTTATGGGAACATCTGGCTGCGAACTGCTTCATAGAGCTACGTCAACATCTGCTGGATAGCAAGCTCACAGATCCCCGGAAGCTGGCTGTGGAGGCCGACCGCTGGACCAACACCCGGGTCTCCCGGGGCATGGTAGGAGAATACCCCCGAACCAGTCAGGGACCACCCCGCCAGAGAGGGGGAGGGAACCAGGGAGGGCCGAGAGAGTCCCAGCCTAGCCCCCCGAAGACACCACCTCCACCTTTCCCGGCGCCCCCCCCACCAGTAACAGGGCCCCCTGGGAGACGAGGACACCGGGTGACCGTCACATGTTTCCGTTGCCAGAAACCCGGGCACTACGCCAATGACCCAGAGTGCCCCATGGCCACACAAGTCACCCCTACCACCCCTGCGAGACAGATAGCCAACGTAGCCCTGGGGGAGGAGGTTGAGGAAGCCGAGGAGTGGGAACCCGCCGCTATGGCCCTAGTATCCCTGGGAGATAGGGAGATGATCCCTGGTAGCCTCCTACCCTCCAACACACAGAAATACGGGCAGCTTGTCAAGATCAATGGCCACCAGGTAGAGGCCCTGCGGGACACCGGGGCCAGTATCACCGGTGTCCTCCGGCACCTAGTTCCCGAGGAGCAGATCCTCCCCAATGTCTTTTGCCCCGTAGTATCTGCAGACAATAGGGAAAGTATGTGTCAGGTAGCCCTGGTGCCATTTGAGTGGGGAGGGGTGATAGGTAAACTCAAGGTGGCCGTAAGAACCTCCCAGCCGGTCGACTGCCTCCTAGGGAACGACCTGGAGAGTTCTCCCTGGAAGCACGTAGAGCGCAAGGCCCACCTAGGAATGATGGGACTCCCCGAGTGGGTGTGTGCCACCACCCGATCTATGACAGCCCGACTCACTCCCCGGAGAGAAGTCGAGGGCCCCCCCGTTGAAGAAACCCGTACCGCCCCCGCCGAGGGTCCTCCCGTTCCCCCATCGGAAGGGTCCGTCGCCAGCAACGAACCCGCCCCATCCGACCCCGCCCCGGTCCCCGAGTTGGGGGATCTACCCGAGTTGGCCCATTGGCGCCACGAGGGCGGGCCCACCCGGGAAGAATTTTGCCGGGAGCAAGCCACCTGTCCTTCCCTGATCGGGCTGCGGCGCCAGGCCGAGGGCCAAGCCGCAGGCGACCAGACCGGAACGCACCGAATCTATTGGGAGAATAACGTCCTGTATAGTGAGCAGAAATCGGTGGAGCTGGGATCCGGACGGGTACTGGTAGTACCCCTCCGCTTCCGAGATTTCCTCCTGGGCTTAGCCCACGATGTCCCCCTCGCCGGTCACCTGGGTCAGGACAAGACCTACAGCCGTCTCGTGACCCATTTTTATTGGCCTAAGATGAAAGCAGCGGTAGAGGCACACTGCAAATCCTGCCCCACGTGCCAAGCCAGTGGGAAGAGTGGGGGGATGCGCAAGGCTCCACTCCAACCCTTCCCGGTCGTCAGTACCCCCTTCGAACGAGTCGGAATCGACATCGTGGGGCCACTGGACCCCCCCACCTCCCAAGGTCACGGTTTCATCTTGGTCCTAGTAGACCACGCCACCCGCTATCCGGAGGCTATTCCCCTACGCACCATTACGGCCCCCGTGGTGGGCCGGGCCCTGATGGGGATCTTTTCCAGGGTGGGTTTCCCCCGCGAGGTCGTGAGCGATCGCGGCACTAATTTTATATCAAGGTATATGACGTCCCTGTGGCAACAATGTGGGGTGTCCTATAAGTTCACCACCCCGTACCATCCCCAAGGGAACGGCCTAGTAGAGAGGTTTAATAGGACTTTGAAAGGGATGATCGCTGGCCTAGAAGAGCCCCTCCGGCGTAAGTGGGACGTCCTGCTCCCCTGCCTCTTGTTCGCTTACCGGGAGGTCCCCCAGAAGTCCTTGGGGTTCAGCCCGTTTGAATTACTCTATGGGCACCCCGTCCGAGGTCCCCTCAGTTTGGTTAAGGAAGGGTGGGAGGCAGCACCCCAGACCACCCCCCGAGATGTGTTCCAATATGTCCTGGCCCTCCGGAACCAGACCAGGAGGTTCCGAGAACTGGCCGAGGCCAACCTGGAGGCGAGTCAAGAAGAAATGAAGCGCTGGTACGACCAGAATGCTACTCTGGTCGAGTTCCAGCCGGGCCAGCAGGTGTGGGTCATGGCCCCCGTGAAGCCTGGCGCCCTCCAGGACCGATGGACTGGGCCCTACAAAGTGGTTGAGAGGAAGAGCCAAGTCACCTACTTGGTGGACGTCCAGTCGCCTCGGGATCCCCTCCGGGTCCTGCACGTGAACCGCCTCAAGCCTCACTTCGTGCGGACAGAACTGAGCCTCCTGCTGGCCACCGATGACGGGGCCGAAGATGAGTCGGATCCCCTCCCGGACCTCCTGTGTGTCAAGGAACAGGATGGCTCCGTGGAGGGAGTGAACCTCTCCCCAGCCCTCACTGCCCAGCAACAAGCGGACTGCCGCCAGCTCCTCAGACAATTTTCCGACCTCTTCTCCCTGACCCCCCGGGTCACCAACTGGTGTGTTCACGATGTGGACACCGGGGACAGCCCGCCGGTGAGACACCGAGCCTACCGGGTTCCTGACCGGGTCCGGTCCTGCATTCAAGCTGAAGTCTCGAAGATGTTGACCCTGGGGGTGATCGAGCCCTCTGACAGTCCCTGGGCCAGCCCTGTGGTCCTGGTTCCGAAGGTAGCAGCCCCCGGTGTCGCCCCCGAGCTCCGGTTCTGCGTGGATTACCGGGGGCTCAATGACATTACCCGAGCCGATGCCCACCCCATTCCACGAGCCGACGAGCTCATTGACCGACTAGGGGCCGCCCGGTTCCTCAGCACTTTCGACCTCACCTGCGGCTACTGGCAGATTGCGCTCACCGAAGGGGCCAAGGAGCGGTCTGCTTTCTCCACCCCCGATGGGCACTACCGCTTCCGCGTGATGCCCTTCGGGATGAAAAATGCCCCGGCCACTTTCCAGAGACTGGTAAATAGGGTCCTGGCCGGGCTAGAACAATTCAGCGCGGCCTATCTGGACGACATCGCTGTCTTCAGTTCAGAGTGGAGTGAGCACCTCCAGCACCTCCGGAGAGTGCTAACCGCCCTGCGCCAGGCAGGCCTCACCGTAAAAGCCAGCAAGTGCCAGATCGGGCAAGGATCCGTAGTCTACCTGGGGCACCAAGTCGGGAGTGGCCAGGTCGCCCCTCTACAGCCAAAGATCGACGCCATCCTGGCCTGGGAACCACCCATCACCCAAACGGAAGTCCGAGCCTTTCTGGGACTCACGGGCTACTACCGCCGATTCATTCGGGGATATGGCAGCCTGGTCGGCCCTCTCACTGAACTCACGTCTAAAAAACAGCCAAAGAAGGTGCAGTGGACGGCTGCCTGCCAGGAAGCTTTCGATGCTCTAAAAAAGGCCATGTGCACTGCCCCCGTCCTCCAGGCTCCCGACTACACCAAGGAGTTCATAGTCCAGACCGATGCCTCCGAGCATGGCATTGGGGCCGTCCTGTCCCAAGTGAATGATCAAGGCCTAGACCAGCCCGTCGCCTTCCTCAGTCGGCGGCTGCTGCCCCGAGAACAGAGGTGGAGCATCATAGAGCGCGAAGCCTTTGCCGTGGTCTGGGCACTCAAAAAACTACGACCCTACCTGTTCGGCACTCATTTCAGAGTCCAAACTGACCATCGGCCCTTGCGATGGCTCATGCAGATGCGAGGAGAAAACCCCAAGCTACTGCGGTGGTCAATCTCCCTCCAGGGGATGGATTTCACCGTAGAACACCGCCCTGGTACGGACCACGCCAACGCTGACGGCCTCTCCCGGTTCTTCCGCCTCAGCGAAGAGAACCCCCCAAGGTGATGGGCAGTTCTCTCCGGCTTTCAGCTGGGGGGGACGCATGTTGGACCCGGCCTCGTAGAATGGCCCTCCGTGCCCCCGCACCACCGAAACCTGGGCCTGCAGCCCAAGCACACGGCCCAGCCGACCCTTTCCACCAGGACACCCGCACCAACCCCGGACATCCCCGTCCATGGCCTCTCTCCTTTCGGCCACCCCGGGCCCACGTGCCCACTCCATGCAACAAGATGGCCGCCCGGCCCCAGCGAGACCCGGGCCTCGAGGCGCCACTCCGGCTGGAGGACATCACGCTTCCAGGGGATGAGAGAGGGAGGAGCAGTTTCTATCGCACCTCTAACTCCCCTGGGACGATGGGTTTCGATCGGCCCTCCGGCCTCCCTGCGGGCTGGCTCCGTGCCTGCTGGGTGTCTGGGACTCCTCCCGACCCGGCCCTGAAAGGATCAAAAGACAATAGCAGGAAACCCCGACAAGCGGCCCCCAGGTGACAAGACCCCTGCCTGCACAGACTCCGGACATCAAAGAGGGGTCGACCTATAACAAGGGGTGCTCTGAGGCTGTCCGGCAGATTCGACGCTGGAACAACGAGAGCCTGCCGACGCGGTCGCGGCTCCTGGAACTTGAACCTACCTGAGCCCTGCTGAGTGACTCGCGGCTCCCTGAAGATCGTAAGACCTCCGAACTCGTACTTGAGCCCTGCTGAGTGACTCGCGGCTCCCTGAAGATCGTAAGACCTCCGAACTTGTACCTGAGCCCTGCTGAGTGACTCGCGGCTCCCTGAAGATCGTAAGACCTCCGAACTTGTACCTGAGCCCTGCTGAGTGACTCGCGGCTCCCTGAAGATCGTAAGACCTCCGAACTTGTACCTGAGCCCACTGAGTGACTCGCGGCTCCCCCAGACTCTCACGGTCCCGCCGGACCCCGACTCCGACCACGTATCCCCCAGCTCGAGGATTGTGAGCTGTGCGCCGGATACGTCCCTGCTTTGAACCGTTACCAGAGACAGTCCCGCTACCCCCTACCTTTCCGAGACTCTTGAGCCCGTGCTCACCTTGTACATATTTGCAGTGATACCTATTTGATAAAGCTTGTTTTCTGAGAATACCCAGTGTGGTCTCTCTGTGTCGTGTGGTGCCAGAAGTACGATCCTAGTTGCGAGATTCCTCCCCCTGGGGAATCTCTCGCCAGTGCCCGGCTACAATACTACACGGGTGGGACTCAGGGTAGTCAGGACCCCCTTACGGGCTCCTCTGAGGTCGCCGTCTAACACACGTGTTTCGTCTTGTACCACAATATGTACGCAGACTTTATCAAGGCAGTATCATGGATCAAATTAAATCTAGTTGACTACATTGGGACTTTATTTCACACACTGTTCGAGTGGTGATAGCACCGTTAGCAGGGAGCCGGCTTATCAGGGCAGAGCTGCCATGTGTTCTCTCTTTGACACTTTATTTACAACGTGATTTTACTGATTTCATCACCCAAGACATACCCGAATTGTGATTGTTCCGGTCTCATACATACCTTGGACATCTGACATCCTTAGGATCATTTTAGATTTAATTTGATCCATGATACTGCCTTGATAAAGTCTGCGTACATATTGTGGTACAAGACGAAACACGGGTTGGCCTGATCTTAGTTATTTGCTGCTGGGAAACCTTCTACTAAAGAATAAAAAGAAGACCAATATACAATACTGGCGGAAATTTTTTCTGAAAATACAAGCACTCGTGACTCTGTAGTGTGGGCGAAGCTCGCCAAATTTAAATGTGACAGGGAGTGCTATTGCTGAACAATTTCTATTTTGATTGACAGGTTTATGATCTGTTACTAGCACTGTGGGGTAATCGGTGCTCCAGTTTGTACAGCACCCCTTTGTTTCAGTAACTACCTAAGCGCTTTACTATCCATGTTTATACTGACAGACTCTGTTTACTAGAAGTGCGGTTCATCCCCTTTGAGGGATTGCTATTACACTCCATTCCTATTATCTGTCCGTGACAACCCTGGACAAAGCAGTGTACAGGCAGGCATCCGTTCGTACAGTAGCAAATGTCATGTTTGTGAACCATTGATGCCTGTAGAAACCTAACTTACATTGTGTGTCTCTTCCAAACACAGGTGGTGCTGGGGACACAGCACCAAATGAAGAGGATTCCCAGTCCCTAACTCTGATGGACACTGAGCTCTCTGGTTTGAATCTGTCTCTGTCCTCTTCGGATGACGACGAACAACCTGGCATCATGCAGCACCAGCAGCACCAACATCTGCACCCCCTGTACCCACGCCTCTAGCATCTAGAAACAGACAGGGCACCCCCGCCAACACGGACAGACCAAGGCCACAGAACACCAACAGCACAGGGACACATGACCCCCGAAGCTACAGCCAACACCACCAGCAACACCACGCAAGGGGTCCCAGTGTCATCTGTGCATGCTGCCGCTGGTCCTGCCCGTGTGGATAGGGATGCTGGGAGGGGTGGGACGCAGAGGGCGCACCTTGCAGAGGGCTCTGGACTGCATGATGACTCCCAACTGGCACGCATCTTAGATGCGTACCAGGATAGCACCGGAGGATTTGGCCAGGTAGTGGGGATCCTCAAGGACATACAACAGGAGCAGGCTGCCCACCATGCCCGCATGGAGGCAAAGTGGGATGCACTTACTGCAGTGCATCGGGACATACTCCAATGCCTCCGCCAGATCAGCACAAACATGTCCACACCTCCCTGTGTGGCCACAACATCTGTTGCCACACCATTTGCCAGTGCCACAGGGACGGAGAGTCCTCTGCACCGTAGAGGGCTGAACCTGAGGATCCCCCTCCAAGAAGAAGAGGGGTTGTCCGAAGAAGGACATGTGAGATGCAGAAGTCCCTGCACATCCCCAGGGCCTCTAAACCTGTTCTGGACAATGTTCTTTGTGCGCAACCCGTTCACCTTGTCGGATCGGACACAACTCGCCTACATGACATGGAGAGTTCATGTTGGTCCAATGTAGCAGATGACTGTGGACTTTACTCTGGACATTTAATCTACCAACACTTCCAACTCTACTGTGAACTTTGGATTCTAAACCCAATATACAGCACCCACCATCCTGTGCACTATTCTCACACATGTTCGTAAATAAATTCACCAGTACACCACACTTGCCTCTGTTGTGATTCCAACTTGTCATGTGTCATGGAGATGTTGATCTGCTAATCAACTCAGTGCATGCCAAATCTTACAACAATGTGACCACCGTTATGTGAGTCATGGTGATGTAACACATGTGAGGGAGACACACCACTATGGCACCACAGCACATACTCACCATGGCCATGTTACTCATCCCACACAATGATGTTGACCTGAAGCACAGACACAACACCTATCCACAGTCAGTGGTAACAAGTCCACAGGTGAGGTAAGCAAATGTCACTCAGATGTGGGAAGACAGACAACGCACCTAACAAAGCATAGCACATGTTCATAACACATCAGCAACATGTTTATTCTAAAATAGTTGCAAGGCAATTGTACGTTACAGTGGACACACGGTCACAGAGTGTCTGAGAATTGAAGTCCAGGGGTGTGTGGCACATCACTTGATGGGAATTGACTACTCCCACACTGGTGTCGGATTCTGGGTGTTGGGGGTCAGTGTTGACCAAACAACAGGCAAAGTACCCTGGGAAGGACAGACACAAGACACAGTCAAAAGCACAGCAGCACAGGAGAGAAATGCAATACACATGCACAAAACATGTTACAAGAAACCTACACATAAACAAGTTAGCAGTACTACACTATTGTGGAGTACAGACCACATGAATAGACACATCACTGCACGCATCCAGTCAAGTGGCTCACAGACACACTCAGAGAGCAACAGAGCAGCCACAACACCATTCAGGCTAACTCCATATATTGACATAACAACCCTGTAAACTCACATTCAGGTGAAGAAGTTGTTGATGAGCTGTGTGCGGACGTCACCCTCATCATCATCATCACTGGCATTGTGTCGCAAGCCGGGATCCTCCACAGGTGGCGGAGGTCGGTCATCGTCATCCTGGATGAGAGGCACCTTCTTCCGCACTGCCATGTTGTGTAGCATGCAGCATACAAGGATAATTTTGCACATCTTTGTAGGGTCATATGGGAGGGCCCCTCCGGTCTTGTCTAGGCAGCGGAAGCGGCTTTTCAGGAGACCAAATATCCGCTCAATCACCCTTCTACTCCGACCATGTGACTCATTGTAGCGCATCTCGACTGGTGTCACAGGGTTCCTGAGGGGTGTCAGCAACAACAGCATGTTGGGGTATCCGGAGTCACCTACACACACAAAAAAATTAACAATTAGCAGAGTTTTGTAGCAGGGCAAAATACAACATTGCCAAACACACACAATGGTAAACAGTCAGTACACACCGATAAGCCAGGCATGCTGGTTTGGCATCTGTGACATCAGCATTGCAATGCGACTACTCCTCATGATGTAGGCATCGTGCACAGAACCGGGGAAACGTGCACACACATGAGTGATACACATGTCTGCAAGACATACCACCAGAGCATTGATGGAGTGGCAATGTTTCCTGTTCCGGTATGCCTACTCATGTGCCTTTGGTGGTATCAGGGCCACATGTGTACCATCAATAGATCCGATGACGTTAGGCATCCTCCCCAGTGTATAAAAGGCATCCTTTATTATAGGGAGTTGAGCTGTGCTAGGGAACTTGATGTACAGGTCAAGGAAATGCAACATCCCCTCCAAGACATCGCGTAGCACACTACTAAACATACTTTGCGACATACCACCAGCAGTAGCCACAGTGTACTGGAAGGTACCAGTAGCAAAGAAGTGCAGGGCTGCCATCACCTTCACCTCTGGGATCAGTACTGTAGGGTATGTCCGGCCAGGTAGCAGATGTGGCGCCAACTGCTCCGCCAACTCCTCAATCAGTGGCCTAGTGAAGCGGTACCGTCGGATGCAGTCACTTTCCTGCATGGTTTCAAGGTCTGGGAATGGTCTATGTACAGCTGGTGCCCTGCAGAACAGAGATGCACAAAGTAAGATTGTCGGTTCATCCACCCATGTGGCCATGACCAAGCAAAATATCACATGATACATCGTGACAATACACAATGTACTGAGGTGTGTGCTGTTGGGCATGGACACATATGTCACCTACATGGCCATCACCTCACATCTCAAGTCCACAGAAGTCCCATGTAGTGCAATTGGGCTGTGTCACCCTACCTATGTACTGCTGTGACATTACAAACACACAGCACAGTGACAAGTGAGGCCTGATGTCTCCCAGGCATCACAGATCTTTGCCATGCACACACCCAGGTCCCTGTATTGCCACATCGACACTGGCATGACATGGCGTATCATGTACACGCCACAAGGCAACCGTGAGTCCCGCAGGTAGTGGCCACTGTTGTCTCTGCAGCCCCTACATGTACGTCTCATAGACACAGACACAACATCAAGGTTGATGCACAAACCACATGGATGTGGAGACTGTCTCCCATTGGGAACATTTGATCAGCCACATCTGAGACACAACATGCACATAGACTGTGGGTGTACATCAGAATTGTGGCTACAGGTCTCACTGTGATGTACATGCCATCACCCCCAGGACTCAGGGTGTCTGTGACATGTCTGAAACATATCCAACCTGCAACTGTGTCCATGACTCATGCCCATAACTGTACAGTTGCACATCACAGTGGTAATGTGCACAACACACAAAGGATTCTGCCCCCAAGAACACGTGCACAGACTGGGAGTGGCTGAACAAAAGTGCTACACAATAAACTAAATGTTGCCCCCCTAACACACAGGGAATGCAGCCTTACATGCCCTGGGACACTGTGTGGCCAATGCTGTAGTGTGGTAGATGTGCACATGAGTCCCTGGCAAGTAATTGTGTGTTAAAGCTGTCAAATAGTCAAACCAATGAGGTCCGACGTGGGTGACAATGCGTACACATTGCACGGTTCATGACCGAGCCGTGCGTACGCTTTGCCATTGAATGCAATGAGGTCCGACGTGGGTGACAATGCGTACGCATTGCATGGTTCATGACCGAGCCGTGCGTACGCTTTGCCATTGAATGCAATGAGGCCCGATGCGGGTGACAATGCGTACGTATTGCACGGTGCATGACCGAACCGTGTGTACGCTTTGCCATTGAATGCAATGAGGCCCGACGCGGATGACAATGCGTACGCATTGCACGGTTCATGACCGAGCCGTGCGTACGCTTTGCCATTTAATGCAATGAGGCCCAACGGGGGTGATAAAGCGTACGCATTGCACGGTTCATGACCGAGCCGTGCGTACGCTTTGCCATTGAATACAATGAGGCCCGACGAGGCTGACTATAATGCATGCGCGTCGGGTAGGCATGGTCCGAGACAGGCGTACGCCTTGGCCATTGAATTGTACGGAGACAGGTGCATGTGTATTTTCAAAATATGCGTTGTACAGTCAGTTGACCGAGCCGGGCGCACCTATTGGCTCTGGACTGTCATGGAGACGGATGCAGATTCAAAACTTGTACGAGTTGTACGCTGGATATTCAGTTGGATGCCGAAAAAAAAGTTTGCAATTCCTAGGGTTTTATGAAGGTGAAGATTTGAACGATGCGGAAGATGTGTACATGTCATACATTTCCATGGATTGACCAGATTCATAGAATGCAACCGTGTTGGACCTATCACTGGGGACACATGGCACAGAGTCTGCCTCTGCAGCACAGATATAAGGCTGGCTGGACCCCAGGGAGCTCACTTGCCTGCACTACATGCTACTGGACCACATCCCTGCTACCACTGTTGCTGTCTCTGCATCCTCTGGCTACTGCTATGGCACGTACTCTGGAGAGGGCCACAGCCTTCACTGAGGAGGAGAACCAGGCCCTGCTGGACGGGCTCCTTCCACAGTCCAGCAAGCTGTATGAGAAACCAGGGGATCAGGTGAGTGTGCAGTCCACTGCCTTCCTAATTGTGCATGTTGTCTGAATAGCAGTACTAGCAGTGTGTACACCAGTGGCAAGCCTACTCACTGGGTACTTTCATCCCCCAAAGTGTGTAGGTACATGTAATGAAAAGGTGTCTGCAGCTAAAGTGCATTTGTGCAAGCTTAAACATCCCCGGCATTGTTAACATGTCAGACATGCAGGGCATTTGTCCTTTTCCATGGGTGCACTACCTTTGTCACCCATTTTCCTTTGTGATGATGACATGTATATCCAACTGTGTGCAGAACAAATAGGGGGCATGTGTGTTAATGGACTTTTAACTTTGTCATCCTCACAGGTTGATGCCCACCAGAAGTAGGAGATATGGCTGACCATCGCCCGGGTAGTTCGATCAGTGGGGGTCTACAAACACCAGATCCGCAACTGCCAGAAGAGGTGGCAGGACCTTCGGGGCTGGACCCGGAGGATCGCAAGGGTCCAGCTGAAACTGTCGCCTTCTCGCAGGAGGGGCGGACACCGGACCCTGACCCCCCACATGCTCCAGATACTGGCAGTGGTCTTCCCAAACCTGGATGGGCATCTGAAGGCCAGACTGCAGCAAGGCGGGGGTAAATCCATGCCTAATCTGTATACTATGTCTGACATGCTAATTGCAGTCTTTTGGCCTGGTCACACTTCCATGTTACGTAGGTCTTGTAGTCCAATACTCATGTCCCTCAATTGTGTGATGCACCCTCCTCATCTGATCCACAGGTGTGGCCCCTACAGTCTGTTGCTTGTGTCACTAGGGCACTGTGTCCCTGCAGTCAGCTTTGCTTCAGCTTCCGGACAGCATCTGTTCCCATGACTCTGTTGTGTGTTTCATGGGTGGGTCAGTTGTTTACACAATGCCTGAGATCTGACATGTGATCTGTGTGTGCCCTTGATATGTGTTCTAATTGCTGGTCTGACTCGCCACATGTGGCTGGGGTATTTCAAACAAACCCGTGCAGCAGGGGACTCCAATTTGTGTGCTTCAGGAGTATGTATAT
The DNA here is from genome assembly GCF_964204655.1 of Triturus cristatus. NCBI lineage: Eukaryota > Metazoa > Chordata > Amphibia > Caudata > Salamandridae > Triturus > Triturus cristatus. The sequence continues at coordinate 85,443,082 of NC_140590.1, read as the reverse complement.
CAAGTGTGTCACACTTGCTTAGCCACCTGACTACTGTCCAGGGCTAAACACTGTTTCACGTAGACCTGGGCAGTCATGCCTACTCAAGGGCATTTTGAAACACTCTGTAATCCCACTCCTGTGTATCAACTTACAGGTGGTGCTTAGTGACATGTGCCTTCAGGTGTCTGCCTCTGTGTCATTGTGGTTTGGCTTCCTGTTATGTACAACTGGGGTGTTCATGAGTTTGAGGGTCAGCATGACATCTGAGATGTGAGTATGAGAGACAAGGCCTGTGTGACATATATGTGTGTGATCATTTGACAGTGCACAATGGTGTATGCAACTGTGCACTTCAGGCAGCTGGGTTACATGCACAGCAGACTGTGATGTGCTAATGTACAGGGAGTTGTGTTCGCAGAGACTCATATGTATGATTTGTATGATGTGGGGTCTTCTGGGTCCGGGATATGTTGTTTGCAGGGGATGGGCAAGTGCACTTGTCAACTGCAGAGTTTGCTTTACCCCTGAACTATGATTGTGACACAGTGCATACTGTTGTTGTCTGGATGCCCTGCCCCGTGACAGGAGACAGTGTTGACTGACTTTCCAGGCATACCAGTGCGATGGCATTTAGCTTGCTATGAGTGATCCTGCATTGTGTTCAAGTGTGCTCCATGCACCCCATTGTGGTATTGACTATCAGGACATGAAAACATCATAGTGTGTGTTGCTGGCATGCATCACAAGCATGTGAAATGAGTCTCTGCCCATCCCTTCATCCTGACACCTGTACTGAGTCAGTGGCAATAGATGTGCTGTGTGTATAGTGACATACTCCTACATGTTCACTTGCATGTCCAACAAATGTGTGGGTGGTGCATGTCGGCACATTGGGGTATTAGCATCCAACATGCAACAGACTTATGGGTGCAAGTCCAGGAGGGATATGAGTGCCATGGTTGATGGTGAAGACTGACAATTGGCTTATTCTAAACAGTGTGAGCACTTTGAGCAGTGTTCAGCTGATGATGCCAGGGCTTGCCCTGTGATGTGATGTACTCACTGTGGTGTGTGCAGTCAGTGCAGTTGACTGATGTTGTTGTCTTTTTTCCTAATTCTATCCAGATACATCCACGGCCACAGGAGGGGACAGCTCCACGGACCTGGAGGAGCCACAGAGCCTGACTGGGACAGAATGCGAGGAGTCAGAGGGACCCAGTGGCACTGAGGGCGAGTGAAGCCACACCGAGCAGTACTCAGCACCATCCACCCCAGCTGAGGGCCACCGCAGCTCGGAGGATGACTCCCTTGTGGAGGCGGGTGTCAGCAGCCACCAAACACCAGCTAGTGAGGCTGTCCCCGCCACCTCCCCCACCACCACCATCACCATCCTCCCATCGGCTCCCATCCCAGAGGTCCGTGGAGGCTCCCGTGTCCAGGAGCATGTCTCCTTTGTGCCAGGCACTGCACCCCCTGCCTCTGTGTCCCCTGCTGCCCTGAGTGAGGAGTCTGTGGACTTGCTTAGACAGATCCATGTAGGGCAGGCATCAATGCTGAGTGTCCTCCATGCACACACCAGTCTGTTGACACAACTGGTGTTGTTCATGGAGGGCATTTCATCGGACATGTCTGCCCTACAGAGGACCAATCAGTCTGTGGCCTCCTCCCTGACGGCAGCAGTGTCCCTCCTCCAACAGTCCCGCACCCCTCCTACCGCTGCAGCACCCATGATTCCTAGCACCCTACTTGTCCCAAGCACACACACACCTGCACATTCTCACAAACCCACAGACATGGGCAGCACACAAACACCCAAACCAAGGGCTAGACGTGCACACAAGCAAGCGCAGGGGACTGCTACCACACTCACAGGGGATGGTTTGCAGACACACACACAGTCAACCACAACCACTCCGCAGTTCTCCGATACCTCTCCCTCCCAGCCCCCTTCCCTTGCCCCACCTCCACAGAAGCTCTTCCTCTGTGACCTTGGCCTCTTCCCCACCGACCCAGCAGATCCATCTAACAAGGGGAAGAGGAAGTCCCCACACACAGAGGGGAGTGTTCCTGACACGCGGACACCCTCCCCCAGGAGCAGTCAGACTGCGCCCCCCACCTGCTAGACCCCCCAGAGCCAGAAGAGCAAGACCCCACCCCTGCCACACAGCTCCACGGCGAAGTCTCCATCGTCCACCCCACAGGCCACCACTCCAGAGTTTCCCCCACCACAACCTGCCCCAGGTTCCCCCACCCACAGATACACCATCCCCAAAATGCTGAGGCCCTCCCCCCTGACCGTGTTCCCCCCTCTGTCCTCCCGACCTCACCTGAACCCCATTCCGCTCACATTGAGTTAGGCACTACAGTGGAGTCCTTGACCACCCTGTCTGAATTGGGCACTGCAGTGGGGACCCAGTCTACTCCATCTGACCTGCCCACTGCAGTTTTGCCGGCACACACCCCATCTGACTTGTGCCCCACAGTTGTGACTGCACCCACTACTTCAGTCAGCTCTACTGCAGTTGCCAGTGACTCTCCTGCATCCACCATCCCTTCACTACCTCCTTCTGCTCCGCCCTGATCTTGTCCATGCGGTGCCTGGTGTGCCCCCATGTATGCCCTCCGAGATTATGTCCCCTGTCCTTACCAGTGCAGGCAAGCAATGTGTGACAGTTGTCACTCAAGTTAACTTCATGTCATTTGGATATGCACTGGCCATTGGCCTTTGTTTTGAACAGACTTTTAATTTTTCATCTACTGAATAAAGCTTTTTTCTTTTTTCTTTCTTCTTTTGAATTTGATTTAGCTGTACACTATGTTGATGATGTTTAGCATGAATTTGCAGTTGTAATGCTGTATTTCAAATGCTGAATACTGAGGTGTTGATGTGAGGTACTCCATGTGGTCCATGAAATATGTATCCTATTCTGGTCATTATCCATATCATCCTTTGCAGCTAACTGGGTGTGTCATGAATAAAAATTAGTGGACACTCTGTAAACATTTCATTTGCATGGTCACATCTGTGGCTTGCACACATGCACATATGATGTGCTTTCCATTGTCCAATTTGTCCATTTCCCTGACTGTGGGCGCATCTCCACTGGACATGTAAGTGTGGGCATCATTGGTGGAGGAGCAACTGGGTCCGCTGTGCAACTTGCTGGACATATGTATTGAGTATGTGCAGATGACTTAAGGGACACTGCCGTACCCAGGCTGTTATGACCAGAGCCTTCATTGTGTGGTAACTGATGGCTGACTGACCAAGTGTTCTGCTGACATGACTGAGACCTGCTGTGGCAATGTTTGGCACAGCTGGGCTTCCACAGGAGTTGAGTCCCCTCTAGTAAGGGTGTTGTTCCATGACATTGCCTGGGCCCATGTTGTGTGTTGTATGGGCATGTGTGTATGTGTCCACATCTCTTTTTTTACACAGGCAGTGTTCCCTTCTTATGTTCGTGTTGCTGATGCTTGCTGAGTGGTACTGTGCTCATCCCACAACTTTGCCATGGGCTACCAGATGTGTGGGTGCATGACACACTACTGTTAATTTGTGTTTCATCATTAGGATTTGTCAGTTCTGAGTGGTGATGATGTTGTCAAATGCAGATAGGACAAAGACATGGGACCCCAAGGCACTTGTTTGTTCGCAATATCATGTAGTTGTCCCTACGTGGTACCTTTCAGTGATTGAGACATGTGTATGTGTGTGTGACTGCTCCCACTTGTCCGGTTCAGGGCTGCAATGTTTGCAGGTGTCAGCATGTGTATCTTGTGGTTCTCCTTGGCTTCTGCATTGTCCTGAGACTGTGGCCATGTACCGCATACTGTGCAGTATGTCTGTCACTCACCAGGGTTGTAAACTGTCCTTGTGTGATGAGTCTGTGCACCTTAGTTCCTCCCAACATTACTGTGTTTGTCATGGGTGCATGTGCAATGCCACCTGTCCATGTGGGCTTCACAGATGCACATTGGTGCAGTTCAGGGTGTGTGGTGTTGATGGTGGACTGATGTATATGTTTGCATGGATGGACCCCCAGCTCCCGTTTGTCCATGGATGACAGGCCATGCTGAGTGATTTGTGTTTGTGTATGTGTGATGTACGTTTGTGGCACAGAACACATGTCTGGGTTTCACAGTTTGTACGACATCTACCTTTGTCAACACAGTGGTAGTGTCATACATGCTTGTGTCACCCCAATGTCTGGTCCCTGGGGGTGGTGCTGTTGTGTGTCAGTCTCTTGCTGTGTTAGTTGCTGTTCATTCCAGCTGGTGTCACATGTGTCTGTTGTGGTCCCTCTCAACTCACAATGCCTGATTGCCCACTAAGGGGGGCCCATTGATGGTTTACTTTTGTATGGCACTGTGTCCACATCTGTCTCACTGTGGTTCAGCCCCCCTCATGTGTTGTGCCTGGGGATACTGAGCCACACACACACACATGTTATGTCCGATGTGCAGTGTGAGGTTGCCTGTTTGTGTTTGTGCATCTGCATCAGTGCATTGGTATTGCTGTTGTGGGCCACTGTCTGGATGTTGTTTTTGTGATTTACCCTGCTGTCCCTGTGAGTCATATCACATCATTCTGAACATTCATCCTGGTTGTTAGGTGCCATTGCTGGCATGGAATGGGAGTTTGTGACCTGACACCTACAGTCTACACAGGATGATTTGATTTGTGTGTCTATTTTCGAGGTCTGTATGCTTTGTGATGGTCACTTCTGCTTTTGTGTCTTTGTACACTGTATGCATTGTCAGCCCCCATGGGTGGTGCTTGTCTGCACAAGGCCGAGAGTATGTTAGGTTTTCACAACACTGTTAGCCTCACCACATCTCTGTGGGTATGGGACACAACCACTACTTTGGCCCAAAAGTGTTTCATGTGTTGGGACCAGAAATAATACATGCTGTTTGGCATTTGCAGCTTTGTTCATGATGACACTTACCTTTTGGTCACTGTGATGAGGGGGATTTTGGACCCTATTATCACAATGCTCAACATCTGCTGCAGTTTGGAAGCACACACTTAACTTTTGTTCTACACAGTGAGGGGGTGTTATTTTTACATTGCCACAGTGCTAGTGATGCTTGGCTTCTGTAGGCCACACTCAGTTTTTGGTCACACATGTGATGGTAGTTACATTGTATGTTCAAAGTCATGATCACTGTTGTGGGCATTTGTCACAGACTACACACTGCTGTCATGATGTTAGGGGGGATGTATTTTGCTGACATACCTAATGTTGGTGTATGATGGATGTGTGGCGCATCACCCATCCTATGAGTAGGGGTGGCAGGAGTGATGGTCAACATAAGCAAAAAAGGGTGGGGGTGGCAGTAGTGATGGGCAACAGGTCCCCTATGGGTGGGGGTGGCAGTAGTGATGGGCAACATAGGCCCTATGGGTGGGGGTGGCAGTAGTGATGGGCAACAGGTCCCCTATGAGTGGGGGTGGCAGTAGTGATGGGCAACATACGCCCTTTGAGTGGGGGTGGCAGTAGTGATGGGCAACAGGTCCCCTATGGGTGGGGGTGGCAGTAGTGATGGGCAACAGGTCCCCTATGGGTGGGGGGTGGCAGTAGTGATGGGCAATATAAGCCCTATGGGTGGGGTGGCAGTAGTGATGGGCAACATAAGCCCTATGAGTGGGGGTGGCAGTAGTGATGGGCAACAGGTCCCCTTTGGGCAGGGGTGGGAATAGTGATGGGCAACAGGTCCCCTGTGGGTGGGGGTAGCAGTAGTGATGGGCAACATAGGCCCCTATGGGTGAGGGTGGGAGTAGTGATGGGCAACAGGACCCCTATGGGTGGGGGTGGCGGAAGGGATGGGCAACATAAGCCCTATGAGTGGGGGTGGTAGTAGTGATGGGCAACAGGTCCCCTATTGGTAGGGGTGGCAGTAGTGATGGGCAGCAGGTCCCCTATGGGTGGGGGTGGCAGTAGTGATGGGCAACATAGGCCCTATGTGTAGGGGTGGAAGTAGTGATGGGCAACATAGTCCCTATGGGTGGGGGTGGCAGTAGTGATGGGCAACATAAGTTCTATGAGTGGGGGTGGCAGTAGTGATGGGCAACATAAGCCTAATGCTTAGAATGTGATTTAGTAGTGTGTTTAATTTTATAAAGGCCTAACTGCATATACGTTAGAAGAGAAGGCCTGTACATTCTCTTATGTTAGCTAATGTTGTAGGCCGAAAATGATTCCCTTGGTAAAGGCTTTGGGTTGCAGGAAAATGTGAAATCTTAAAGAGACGAAATGGTTTCTCGTTCCGATGTTTCTGTTGCAGGTGCAAGGACATTTAGCTCGTTAGTGAGAATAGGTCTTTGTTTTAGGAGTTAGAATGCTGTGAGAAGCCAACAGGGGAGTGTATTGGAATGTGAAGAAGTTACTTCTAGCGAGGAAGGTGCTGAGACCCAAGGTCAAGCTAACAGACGTCGGATGACAGACAATTCCTGATGGAAAAGTACCGAAGGAAGATCTGGCTGAAGAGGTGTGCCGAAGGGCGTGTTCTATGATTTTGGGGTTTTGTATTAGGGACAGTGCCCCGTGGGGTGAGCAGATGAGGATTAGGCGGGAAGCTAGAAGGAGCATCTTAGATCGAGCTCTGACCAAGTGAATTTACTTCTTAGGATGTCTTCACTTCTGACAACTTTTATTCTTTTGCCTGGGATGGGAATGCTAAGTAAGGATGTCACCTTAGAGTTAATGTAGGGACAGATTAATGTTTCCTTTCCTTTGACTAATGATTCCTAATTTAGATATCGGACTGACTATTGCCTTTTTCATGATTTTGGAATCAGTAATCCTTTTCGTTTTAAGTCGAATGAGAATCTTGCGTAGACTAGCTTTTGTATTAGTGCCCATTATCTTTTGCACCTTATACTGAGGTGTTTGTATGTTCAGTTATTTTTGATTGTAACAAAATCCTACAAATTTTAGATTCAGAGTCAGTGAGCGACCTGTGAGGATTCTTGGAGATAATCAGGTAGGCAAGAATCCGGCCCTATGAGTTGGTAGCAGAGTAGGATGTTTATTTCCGATAGCGAGGGGAGATCTAGATTAGGATAAGAGATCTTTGAGGCCCATAGACGTCAAGTGATGGTGACTCATCGGATGGCGAGCAGCAGACGGCGGCGACTGATGGAGATTGATGGAGAGTAGCAGTGCGACGGAAAGCAGCTGTTCGAGGAGGAGTGAGTATGAATAGGGTGAGATGTTTGTAGATTGCGGTGTTGATTTGTTGTGTGATGTCTTGCGGAGTTGGAGTGAGTGTTGAGTGATTGTGAGATCAGACTGTGAGCGCGTGCAGCCAGGGAAAGTCTTAGGCTCGACGAGTAGCTTAAGCGATTGTGGTGTAGTATTTGTTGACCACCGAAAGGGGATCGTGAGACGTCATCGATTACCCAGACCGAGATAGGGTGTGCGAATGTGTGAGTGCGTGAGTAACCGACGCTGGTCGTGGGTTGTTGTACGTGGAATTTGAGTATTTGTAACCTATCAGAGGTGATTTTCTGGTCGGACGTGGGCAGACAGTTGCAAACCGAGGTCGACAATTTCGAGAGACTGTGGACGGACAGTCAGAGAAGTAACTTGTCTGGGCCAAACGGTTATTTCAGCGTATGAATGGGATGAATGCAGGGGTGACACATGAGTTGTGAAGGAGGGGAACTGCTGCGAGCGGAGGAAAAGTAATGTCAGAAGGTGTCGCTCTGCGATAGGTCGGTTGGTGTGAGTCGCGCTGTTATTGGTGGGTTCGACTTCAGGAAGTTGACGAAAACATTGTGTGCGATCAAAATTTGTTCATCTTGAAATGTTTTAAAGTTTTCTGAGAATTCTATAGAGGTGATAAACATGTGGTTACTCGTGGGGGAGAAGAGGCCCCTCCCGAGGATACTCCGGCACATTACATGGCAAGATATGTGGGGTTGCATACTATAATCTGGCTTGAAAACTGGCATAAGATGACCCAGGGTGAAGGAGAATTAGTTTTCCCACGATATGGTTCATTCAGGTTGGAAGTGTTGTATCAGTTGAAGTCTGTGATGGCGGCTTTGAGACCTTTGCCGAGACCAACACAGTTTGAGGTGTTGCATGGGTGGATTAGGGTGAGCAGTCTAAATATCGAAACTTTAATTTCGACCTACAATAATATCGAGTTTAGAATATCGAAGGGACAGAATATCGATGTCAAGAATATCTATGGACAGAATATCGACCCTAAGGTAAGTAATATCGATTTCACTTATATCGATGTTAGTAATATCGAAATTAGTAATATCAATATGAAATATATCGATGTTACGAATATCCATGTCACTAATATCTATATTTATAATATTACTATGTGTTTTATTATGTATTTAATATGTATGTGTTAATTATTTTTTGTTAAGTGTTCTACTGGTTTAAAAATATATGTATACAATTTTTATATGTTAATAATGTTTTTTTTAAGTTAATTTTGTGTTTTAGTACTGTAGCGGGTTGTGGGTTTATAGGGGAATAGGGTGGGAAGTAATTTAATTATATGAATTTAATTATACATTTTTGGGAATTATAAATTACTTTTAAATAATTTTTGCGTTTAAATTCTGTAGCGGGTTGTGGGTTTATAGGAGAACAGGGTGGGAAGTAATTTAATTATATGAAATTAATTATAAATTATTAGGAATTATAAAATAATTTAAAATAATTTTTGCGTTTAAATTCTGTAGCGGGTTGTGGGTTTATAGGGGAATAGGGTGGGAAGTAATTTAATTGTAATTAAGTAATATTTTTATTTATTTATTGGTATTGATAATTATATTATTGTTAATTAAGTATTAATTGGTAATTAATTATTATTAATTGGTAATTAGTTTTTATTAATTGATTAATTGATAATTATGTTAACTGTATTATTTTATTATTTGAGTGTTTTGTGTGTTTATATGGGAATAGTGTTGGAAGTAATTGAAATCTAATTAAGTAATTATTAAATTTGTTGTTGGGTATTGATAATTAATTAATTGGAGATTAATTATTAATTGGTAAATATTTTAAAGTATAATAATTTGGTTATGAATTTTTTTTTATTGTTGATTAATAATCAATTGGTAATTAAATATGTTTATATATTATTTATTGATATTTCTAATTAATATACTAATAAGTAATTAATTATTTGTAAATAATGTATAATAATTAATAATTTGTGTATAAAAAATATTTAATTGTTTAATATTTTTTAATTGGTGATTAGGGTTTGGTAATTATTTTTTGGTCTAAAAATGTAATTGTTCAATATTTTTTAATTGGTAATTAATATTCATTAATTATTATTTATTGGTATTTATTAATAATTTATTGCTAATTAATTATTTATTGGTAGTTATGTTTTTAATAAATATCTTTTGGTATTTGTAAGTAATTTTGAGTTATTTAATAATTAAAATATTAATTATTTTAAAGAATTATTTTATTTATAAGTATGATATTTTTAACTTCTAAGCTATCCAACACTTGCCCTACTGTTGCACTCTCTGGAGTTAGAATAGGAATTTTTACCCCTGCGCAATCCAACACTTTCCCTGCTGTTGCACTCTCTGGAGTTGGAATAGTAATTTTTACCCCTACGCTATCCAACACTTTCCCTACTGTTGCACTCTCTGGACTTGGAATAGTAATTTTTACCCCTACGCTATCCAACACTTTTCCTGCTGTTGCACTCTCTGGAGTTGGAATAGTAATTTTTACCCCTACGCTATCCAACACTTTCCCTACTGTTGCACTCTCTGGATTTGGAATAGTAATTTTTACCCCTACGCTATCCAACACTTTCCCTGCTGTTGCACTCTCTGGAGTTGGAATAGTAATTTTTACCCCTACGCTATCCAACACTTTCCCTACTGTTGCACTCTCTGGATTTGGAATAGTAATTTTTACCCCTACGCTATCCAACACTTTCCTTACTGTTGCACTCTCTGGAGTTGGAATAGTAATTTTTACCCCTACGCTATCCAACACTTTCCCTGCTGTTGCACTCTCTGGAGTTGGAATAGTAATTTTTACCCCTACGCTATCCAACACTTTCCCTGCTGTTGCACTGTCTGGAGTTGGAATAGTAATTTTTACCCCTACGCTATCCAACACTTTCCCTACTGTTGCAGTCTTTGTAGTTGGAATAGTAATTTTTACCCCTACGCTATCCAACACTTTCCTTACTGTTGCACTCTCGGGAGTTGGAATAGTAATTTTTACCCCTACGCTATCCAACACTTTCCCTACTGTTGCACTCTCTGGAGTTAGAATAGTAATTTTTACCCCTACGCAATCCAACACTTTCCCTACTGTTGCTCTCTCTGGAGTTGGAATAGTAATTTTTACCCCTACGCTATCCAACACTTTCCCTACTGTTGCACTCTCTGGAGTTGGAATAGTAATTTTTACCCCTACGCTATCCAACACTTTCCCTACTGTTGCACTCTCTGGAGTTGGAATAGTAATTTTTACGCCTACGCTATCCAACACTTTCCCTACTGTTGCACTCTCTGGACTTGGAATAGTAATTTTTGCCCCTACGCTATCCAACACTTTTCCTGCTGTTGCACTCTCTGGAGTTGGAATAGTAATTTTTACCCCTACGCTATCCAACACTTTCCCTACTGTTGCACTCTCTGGATTTGGAATAGTAATTTTTACCCCTACGCTATCCAACACTTTCCCTGCTGTTGCACTCTCTGGAGTTGGAATAGTAATTTTTACCCCTACGCTATCCAACACTTTCCCTACTGTTGCACTCTCTGGATTTGGAATAGTAATTTTTACCCCTACGCTATCCAACACTTTCCTTACTGTTGCACTCTCTGGAGTTGGAATAGTAATTTTTACCCCTACGCTATCCAACACTTTCCCTGCTGTTGCACTCTCTGGAGTTGGAATAGTAATTTTTACCCCTACGCTATCCAACACTTTCCCTGCTGTTGCACTGTCTGGAGTTGGAATAGTAATTTTTACCCCTACGCTATCCAACACTTTCCCTACTGTTGCAGTCTTTGTAGTTGGAATAGTAATTTTTACCCCTACGCTATCCAACACTTTCCTTACTGTTGCACTCTCGGGAGTTGGAATAGTAATTTTTACCCCTACGCTATCCAACACTTTCCCTACTGTTGCACTCTCTGGAGTTAGAATAGTAATTTTTACCCCTACGCAATCCAACACTTTCCCTACTGTTGCTCTCTCTGGAGTTGGAATAGTAATTTTTACCCCTACGCTATCCAACACTTTCCCTACTGTTGCACTCTCTGGAGTTGGAATAGTAATTTTTACCCCTACGCTATCCAACACTTTCCCTACTGTTGCACTCTCTGGAGTTGGAATAGTAATTTTTACCCCTACGCTATCCAACACTTTCCCTACTGTTCCACTCTCTGGAGTGGGAATAGTAATTTTTACCCTTACGCTATCCAACATTTTCCTTTCTGTTGTTTTTTTTGGAGATGGAGTAGTAGTTTTATTGTCTCTGCTATTTAGTATTTTTTTAATTATTTTAGCTAATGTAGTATATACTTAATTTTAACAATATTAAAATTAAATGTAATAGTTTTAATTTGTTATACATAATTATTTAATTTTTATTTATGGTATTGTTTTATGTGTGTAATGTTTTTGCAATTGTTAACATTTTTAAATAATGTATAATTTGTTAAACTAATTATTAAAACATTATTAAGAAAGTATATATATTATATACTATGGTGCCGATCACGATCCGGTAAAAAATTTCCCCGTACGACTCGTATCTGGTCTTTTTACCGTATGAATCGTACAAGTGCCGTACAAACTGCCAATTACGATTCGCATGGGAAAAAGACCATACGAATCGCATTGGGAATTATTCCCCACACATCCTCGGGTCGGAAAATGTGTCCGACACGTCCTCGGACGATTTACCGTGCAAATGTGAAAAGTGAAGTCCGACCGAGGAATCACGATCCATCCCGTGCGTCCGATGTTACAACCGTATGGAAAAAGCACCGTCCGCACCGAACTCCCATAGCAACCATGGAGACATGTGCCCGCATACGCGCCCAACACTCCCCCCATCCCCCTAACGTTCGAGACGTACCCCCGTGTATGTACAGCCCCACCCGTGTATGTACACCCGTGTACGTGTCGTACCCCCGTGTATGTACACCCGTGTACGTGTCGTACCCCCGTGTATGTACCCCCGTGTACATGTCCTACCCCCCGTGTATGTACACCCGTGTATGTGTCGTACCCCCCGTGTATGTACACCCGTGTACGTGTCGTACCCCCCCCTGTATGTACACCCATGTACGTGTCGTGCCCCTCCGTGTATGTACACCCGTGTACGTGTCGTACCCCCCGTGTATGTACACCCGTGTACGTGTCGTACCCATCCGTGTATGTACACCCGTGTACGTGTCGTACCCCCGTGTATGTACACCCCTGTACGTGTCGTACCCCCCGTGTATGTACACCCATGTACGTGTCGTACCCCCCGTGTATGTACACCCCTGTACGTGTCGTACCCCCGTGTATGTACACCCCTGTACGTGTCGTACCCCCACCCGTGTATGTGCACCCGTGTACATTAGAGTCGTACCCCCACCCATGTATGTACACCCGTGTACGTGTCGTACCCCTCCGTGTATGTACACCCCTGTACGTGTCGTACCCCCCCTGTATATACACCCCTGTATGTGTCGTACCCCCACCCGTGTATGTACACCCCTGTACGTGTCGTACCCCGTGTATGTACACCCCTGTACGTGTCGTACCCCCCGTGTATGTACACCCCTGTACGTGTCATACCCCCCGTGTATGTACACCCCTGTATGTGTCGTACCCCCACCTGTGCACCCGTGTACATTAGAGTCATACCCCCACCCGTGTATGTACACCCGTGTACGTGTCGTACCCCTCCGTGTATGTACTCCCCTGTACGTGTCGTACCCCCATGTATGTACACCCCTGTACGTGTCGTACCCCCCGTGTATGTACACCCCGGTACGTGTCGTACCCCCCGTGTATGTACACCCCTGTACGTGTCGTACCCCCGTGTATGTACACCCCTGTACGTGTCGTACCCCCACCCGTGTATGTGCACCCGTGTACATTAGTGTCGTACCCCCACCCGTGTATGTACACCCGTGTACGTGTCGTACCCCTCCGTGTATGTACACCCCTGTACGTGTCGTACCCCCCGTGTATGTACACCCCGGTACGTGTCGTACCCCCCGTGTATGTACACCCCTGTACGTGTCGTACCCCCCGTGTATGTACACCCCTGTACGTGTCGTACCCCCCGTGTGTGTACACCCCTGTACGTGTCGTACCCCCCGTGTATGTACACCCCTGTACGTGTCGTACCCCCGTGTATATACACCCCTGTACGTGTCGTACCCCCACCCCTGTATGTACACCCCTGTACGTGTCGTACCCCCGTGTATGTACACCCCTGTACGTGTCGTACCCCCACCCGTGTATGTACACCCCTGTACGTGTCGTACCCCCGTGTATGTACACTCCTGTACGTGTCGTACCCCCGTGTATGTACACCCCTGTACGTGTCGTACCCCCACCCGTGTATGTACACCCCTGTACATGTCGTACCCCCACCCGTGTATGTGCACCCGTGTACATTAGAGTCGTACCCCCACCCGTGTATGTACACCCGTGTACGTCAGAGTCGTACCCCCACCACAACCTCCTAAGTACGGAGCGCACCCCAGGCCCCAACATCACAACCGTATGTACGAGTCGTACCAAGCCACACACAAGGACAGCACTGTACAACAAAATGGCCCATGTACACCCCGTACACACGCTAAAAATGCACGTACACAACCAGGACAAAACAAAACAACACAAGAATACACCATTCAAATGGCACAAAGCCACTAAACATGTCCAACAACCACTAAAACAACACATTCACTGACCTGCAACTGCCAAAAACAAACAGAAGGCCCAAACACCACCACTCCTTATAACACACCCACCCAAACTTCAAACACAGCCACACCCACCAATGGACCAATAAAAAGGGCCCACACACACAAACCATGAGCCTTTGCAACAGACTCACTGCTTCCAGACCCCACAGACAACCTACAGCACCAAACTAGAAGCTTTACCACACCTTACACTTGCACACCTTCACACAACCACCTTCACAAACACCCCCTCATCACATTCACACACACACCCAAACAACCACACCCACACACCCACAACCATCCACACCCCCCCCACCATCCACACCCACACCCCTCACCATGCCCACTAACAAGAATCCAAAGTTCAGTAACCGAGAGTTGGAGGTCCTTGTCGATGAAATCCTCAGAGTCGAGCCACACCTCTTTGGAACATTGGTCAGACAGACCAGCATTTCAGAAAAAACAGCCATGTGGCAGACCATCGTCGATGCTGTGAATGCTGTTGCGGACACCAGAAGGAACAAGCCAGGTGGTACGATCTGCGGAGGAGGGTCCGAGCCAAGATGACGGATGAACACAACCAGGCCAACGTCACTGGAGGAGGGCCGTCCCGCAGACCCGTACACTACCATCCCTGGGAGGAGAGGGTGATGGCCATACTGCCGGTGGAGGCAGTCGAAGGATTAGGAGGACTCCGAGACCCGGGTGAGTACACAAACAACGCACCTCACATAGGGGGAACGTCATCCACAACCAAACTCACAAACAGGCACGCAACCACCCCAAGCTCTCGCATGACTCAACCACACTCCATGAACACGCACATGCCACGGGCGCCACCATGCCCCATGCACCCAGCTGGACAATGTCAAGTCACAGGCCACAGAAGACACCAACACATGACACGGTAACCCGGATGGCGGGAGGGTGGGCCCAAAAAATCACATAGTGCAACTCAGAGGCAGACAACAATGCCCTCTGCCCATATGGCCTAGGTCACAGCCAGACAAACAGTGTGTCCCCACACAGGGAAGACTCGCCAGCAAATGGCGGACGCCTTGCATTAACACATGGGGGTGAAGGCACTGTTTTGCACATGACAGCAGCTACTGAACAACCAGCACTGTGAAAGAGTGGCAGCACACACCACCACAGCAGCAGCGCAGAGACACACACTACACCCAATGGGTGCCTGGAGATCAGAAACAAACTCACATCAACAAGCCAAGGGCCATTCAAAGATCTGCTAACAGTGTGTGCCCAGGAAGCTGGGCTGAGGTGACAGAGGGTGACACACAGAGGGAGGGAGAGGGGGACAGAGAGGGAGGGAGAGGGGGACAGAGAGGGAGGGAGACACAGGGAGACGGACAGAGGGAGGAGGCTGACACACAGAGGGAGGGAGAGGGGGACAGAGAGGGAGGGAGACACAGGAAGACGGACAGAGGGAGGAGGCTGACACACAGAGGGAAGGAGAGGGGGACAGAGAGGGAGGGAGAGGGGGACAGAGAGGGAGGGAGACACAGGGAGACGGACAGAGGGAGGAGGCTGACACACAGAGGGAGGGAGAGGGGGACAGAGAGGGAGGGAGAGGGGGGCAGAGAGGGAGGGAGACACAGGAAGACGGACAGAGGGAGGAGGCTGACACACAGAGGGAGGGAGAGGGGGACAGAGAGGGAGGGAGAGGGGGACAGAGAGGGAGGGAGACACAGGAAGACGGACAGAGGGAGGAGGCTGACACACAGAGGGAGGGAGAGGGGGACACAGAGGGAGGGAGACACAGGGAGAGCAAATCAGCCATGTGGTGTGTGGGAATGTCTGCTCGTCAGCAGGTGGACTGCCTGCATGTAGACAAGGGTGGCCAGTGCCAGCACCCCCCCTCTCCTCCATGGCAAAACACAGGGCCATGTCACAACCTGTGCACGAGCACAACGACAGCTACCTGCATCATTGAAGTGTGTGGAACAACTTCATGTGCCCACGTACAGTGCAACACGGAAGGCGCCAATGCACGGCTCACCACACCTGCCCACTCCACTGCTGACTGCAGTCACACTTGACGCAGCAAGTAAGACTGTGCCACACATAATTAAAGGCGCCAAAGCTGTGCCCAAGGGACACACCCATGCACAAGTGCACTGTGAGTGGAATGCAAGAGAGATCCAAATTCCCAGAGGAAATGTTCCAACTTTGAAACAGATGAAACATGGATGTTGCATGGACCAAAATTAACATTGTCTCTCTCACACACAGGTCAACCTCGTGGTTCACCCCCCAACACTGGGGGGGAAGACTCACAGGACCCGGCTCTGCGGGAGGCCGATCCCACCAGCAGCGACAACTCTCACCACTCTGTGGACGACCCCGACCAACCTGGCCCCTCTGGTGTCCAACGACCTGCAGCACCTGCGTCAGGTACAACGGGGCCAACCACCACCCCCACTCCTGCCACATCCCAGGAGACACCCAGGATCCCTGCCCCACCACCACAAAGCAGCCAGGCTGGCCAGGAGGGACACGGTGTCCCGGGCACTCAGGAGGAGGCAGGCGACAACGCCAATGCCACCCCTCAGGGGTCCCGGAGACCCGATGTGCCCACAAGGGCAGGCCAGGTGCAAGTGGGCAGGGGTGGTGGGAGTGGAGGACGGCGGAGGCGCCAGCCTGACCAGTTGGCTGGGGAACCGGTATATTCCCATGTCCGAAACATCCTGGACACATACCGGCAGGACACCATGGGCATGGCCCAGGTTGTGTCCGTCCTCGAGGGGATCAAGACCCAGCAGGCCCAGCAACAAGCGGAGCTACATGCCTGTCTACTGCAACACCAACGGAGGATGGAGGACGGACAGGCTGAGCTCGTGACGGTGTACACGGGAATTCACAATACACTCCGTCGGATGGCCGACAACATGGGCAACCCTCCCTGTGCCAGAAGGCGTAGAACATCACCACCCACGGGGAGGGATCAGGAGGAGGAGGAGGAAACATCCGATGGAGCATCCCAAACATCGTCACGGCCTGCTTCTGAGGGTCCCCGCAGAAGGGCGAGTCGTCCACGGAAAAGACCGTGAGGGTCGGCGCTACAGCACCATCTCCCAGGACACCTGGCCTGGCACCTGGCCCACTGGAGCAACAGCAGCACAGCATCAAAAGACATTCTCTGCCACATGGCCTTGCTGGTCACTGTCTGACCAATGTTGACAAAGACTGTGGCATGGACTCTGAGAACTTCAAATGGCAAGGACACCAACTCCCCTACTGAACTTTGGATTCCAAACACCCGGAAAGCCCCTCATGTCATACCCCCCCCCCTCACTAAAATAAAAAGTCACACCATGAAGAGAAGATGCCTGCTGGTTGCATTATTACCTTACATGTGTCTTGTAAAATCTAAACATGCCTGAGTTCTCTTTTGACTTCAACTATCCACACCCTGGGGCCTGAGTCTGGCACAGGACACACGGGTCACAGTGTATTAGGCAAGACAGACATGGAGCACCATACACACCCGTGATGGGCCCAACCAGCTGAGGGGGTGGCCGCACAACCGTGCTGACAGACATATTGAGTACAGCAACAGTCATGCACAGAGGTCAGGGATCATGTCCAGTGTCCTGGGGGGCACCCAGGTATGTGTAGACAGGTGGCAGAACCATGTCCTGCAAGCTTGAGTCCGGTGGATGCAGATAATGGGGGCCTGGCTAACGTTGGATGCATGGGGATGGCACATGTCACAATACCCACACAGTCATGGACATCATGCACAATACACAGTCTCATCCCACACACACAGCTTGCATCTTGCTACTCGACACATAGACACATAGCCACTATCAGGGAAAACCATGCCAGACATGCTGGATGCACCGTGGCAACACACCAGCATTGACTGAGAAGAGGCACCTTGGAGGCATAGGGACACCTTTATTAGTCATGTTTTCGGGATTGCAGAGGCAACTTGAAGTACACATGAACACTTCATGTGGAGTAACATGTGGGTCCAACACTGGCACCCCCCTTCTGCAGCACAAATGCGTGATAGCCATGGAACTGGCACACAAGTGTCGGCTAACAGCTAAACACCCACAGCTGCTCACGGAGAGCCTGCCATACACCATTGATCCGCTGATGTGGAAGTCCCACAGCATGTCAAGCCAATGCAAACCGTATGTGTCCGAGGGCAGTGTTACACACATTGATGCCATCATCACAATCCACTATCCCATCACTGATGACTGTCAACAAGTCTGACCATCTATTCAGGTGTACCCAGCTGCATGTCATGTGTACCATGGTGATGCAACATGGCTGCAGAGGAACCAAACATCGACAGGGGCAGTGTGCATACATCGTGAACAACTGCCACACCCAATACACCCCTGATGCATCCCTTACCCTAAGGAGACTTCCAAATGTGTCCGTGCCTGAACGCTGAGTCAGCACACGATGACGTGTCCATGAGGAATAGCAGTGCCACAACAATGCAAGCAGCAGACGGCATGCGCAAGTACCTGGGGAAGAGAGACACACAAGAAGTCAGCCACAAAAAGCACAGCCACTTGCATGTGCATTTACTCGACACATGTATGGATGACAACATGCTAGGTCACAATTATGACTGGGGAAATACAACCATCACTGGCACCATAACTCCAGTGACTCACCCACACACACCTCTGACTCACGTGCCATACATGCAGGTGGAGACACACATCACAACACATGCCACACGGGGACCAATGCGTGCACACTCAGACACTGGTACTCACCACTAAGGAAAGAAGTCGCGTATGAGCCGAGTCCGGATGTCCTCTTGCGGCTCCACATCCTCCACATCACTAGCCCCATTGCCAAACCCTTGGTCCTCCACGGGTGGATGGTCCTGGTCATCTTGATCTAGGATGAGTGGCACAGCTTTCTCAACTGCCATGTTGTGCAGCATGCAGCAGACCATGAAGATTTTGCAGACCTTCGCCGGGGCATATGGGAGTGCGCCGCCGGTCTTGTGTAGGCACCTGAATCGGCTCTTCAGCAGGCCAAACGTCCTCTCTATCACTCGCCTTGTCCGGCCATGGGCGGTGTTGTAGCGGAGCTGGGCCGGCGTGATGGGGTTGCGGAGAGGTGTGATCAGCCATGGCATGTTGGGATAGCCAGCGTCCCCTACATGGGAAGCACATGGACATCGTTAGAACAGGAGAAGCGGTCGTGCTGGAAGTCTACGCAAAATACAGGACAGACAGACTGTACCCACCAACAACACATGTTCGTTCGTTGCGCAGCTGCGTCATCATTTCAGGCACCCTGCTACGCCTCATGATGTAGGCATCGTGTGCTGATCCTGGAAAACGAGCACAGACATGTGAAATCACCATGTTGGACAGACACACCACAAGGGCATTGATGGAGTGGTAGTGCTTGCGATTCCGGTACGCTACCTCCTGTGCCTGTGGTGGTACCAAAGCAACATGTGTCCCATCTATGGACCCAATGACATGGGGCATCCCTCCCAGGGCATAGAATCCACGCTTGACCCCAGTCAACATTTCAGGGGTTGGGAAATGGATGAAGTCATCCAGGTGAATCAACATGGCCTCTAAGAAATCATGCAGCACACGGCAGAACATGCTCTGGGACATGCCACCAACATGAGCTATGGTATTTTGAAAGGTACCCGTGGCTAGAAAATGTAGGGCTGCCATTACCTTCAGCTTGGGTGTCAGTGCCATAGGATACCTGTGCAGCGGTTGCAGGTGTGGTGCCAGTCTCGCCGTCAAATCCAGAATCAACCGTTGGGGGAAGCGGTAGCACCGGATACTGTCATTCTCCCGCATGGCAGCCAAGTCCGGAATTGGTCGGGGAAGAGGCGGCGCTCTGCAGTAATTTGGAAGTGACAAGGAAGAGTGAGTGCACCACAACAACAAATAATTTGTCCTGAGCACATGTTAATCTGTCTATACACATATGCTACATACGGAGTCATGTATGTGCCACATGCCCTGGACACGTATGGCTGGCAGGTGACACTCCTACCAAGACCCACCTACACACGGAGATTGAGAACCTCCACATGCCGTGGCATGGGATTAGCTGTTTCCCAGTGCAAGTGAACAGCCAGACGCAAGACAGGAGTGACATACACCCACACATCAGCAGAAGTAGGATGTCGATTGCAGAAACTGGTAGCGGAACACTAGAGCCACAGGTCACATGACATTACACTAGGACAGCCCACACACCTTGCCATGAAGGTGCACATTTCATGACTCACCACACATTAATAGAGAGGATGCAGACATGTCCTTGTTACGCTACTCCATGTCCCATGCATACATACGCACCTCACATCCGATACCACATATGGCATGGTGTGCGGAACAGTGTGCAATGTCAATCTACACACAGACACATGTTGGTTGCTGCAACAGCTGCAGCTTTTGAGGGTGCTCCAACATCAACCTAATGGGAAACCCCCACACATACATGACATAGTCACATCGTGCACCGTGGGTAGTGACAAGTCAGGTGTGGTAACCCCTGTACCGGGCATCAGGGGACACTTCCGTGTGTTGGTGTCCGTGCCATGCCAGTGTCGGTCATCCCAAGTGTGCAGTACGACATGCACACATGTCAAAGGAGTCAAGGGCATGCCTGGCACACATTGCACCGTGACAGATTACATCTGTACACATCTCATCATACATCTGGTGCCTTCTCGACTCAGGAGTAATGTGCCACATCACAGCCTGTCACACCTGTGCCCCACACATGTAGTACTGCCCAGACAATGCCTTGATGTCCATCCATGGACAAGTATGTCCGCCCTATTCCTTCCTGTGTGCTGCCTGTCACCACTGTGATGTGTGGAAACCGCCGTACTGCTGCTAAGAGGGCCTGTGTACGTTCCCATATCACTATGGGAGTGCTGCCGTATGTGTACCCATAGTGATGGTGAGCGTACAGGCATGTGTACGGTCAGTAAGTACGCATACGCGAGAACACCCATAGTGGTATGGACCGTACACACGCCTGTACGTTCACTATCACCATGGGTGTCCTCGCGTATGCGTACTCGTACTGGTACGGCCCGTACACATGCCTGTACGTTCACTATCACTATGGGTGTCCTCGCGTATGCGTACTCGTAGTGATAGTGAACGTACAGGCGTGTGTACGGTCCGTACCACTATGGGTGTTCTCGTGTATGCGTACTCGTAGTGATAGTGAACGTACAGGCGTGTGTACGGGCCGTACCACTATGGGTGTTCTCGCGTATGCGTACTCGTAGTGATAGTGAACGTACAGGCGTGTGTACGGGCCGTACCAGTACGAGTACGCATACGCGAGAACACCCATAGTGGTACGGACCGTACACACGCCTGTACGTTCACTATCACTATGGGTGTCCTCGCGTATGCGTACTCGTAGTGATATTGAGCGTACAGGCGTGTGTACGGGCCGTACCAGTATGAGTACGCATACGCGAGGACACCCATGGTGATAGTGAACGTACGCACTCGTGTACGGGCCGTTGCTATGCATTTGGGGTGCCCTAGGGGCCCGGAACGCACCGTACCTGTGGGTGAAGCTCAATTTTACATAGGGGACACATGAGGGACAAGTATTAAGGCCTACATGCATGCTGGTTGTCATGGAGACCAAGTTTTAAGTTTGAATTTGTTCTGGAAGGTGCACAGCAGAAGTCAGTTGGAATGAATCTACTTTGTTGCAATGTGTTTGTGGGGTTGACATCATGCTGAAGAAAAAAACACAATAAGAACCCACTGACTGTGCTAGGTTTGAAGGGATTGGAGGAAACATAGGATGCAAATGTGAGTGACCAATCACTCTGTACTCCTGTGCATGAAACAGGCCAGCAAGGCAGATATAAGGCAGCCAGGTCCCATGAGGGAGCACTTGACTGCACATATTTCGATTCTACCACACTGCTGCTGCTCCTGATTCCCTGGAACCATGTCAAGGTCTGTGGAGAGGTCACAGCCATTCACCCTGGAGGAGAACCTGGCATTGCTGGATGTGATCCTCCCACAGTACCCCCTGCTGTATGGGCGACCAGGGTATCAGGTGAGTGCAGAGCTACTAGCACAGACTGTGTCCCTTTTTTGTGACTGTGACTTCTGCCATTGTGTCCAGGTGTGACACACATGCTATGTACTGTAGGGGACAGGAGGGGTGGGTGCCTATCACTCCCAGCAGTGCCCAGAGACAGGAGGGGTGGGTGCCTATCACTCCCAGCAGTGCCCAGAGACAGGAGGGGTGGGTGCCTATCACTACCAGCAGTGCCCAGAGGCAGGAGGGGTGTGTGCAGAGTCCTCCCAGCAGTGCCCAGAGATAGGAGGGGTGGGTGCCTATCACTCCCAACAGTGCCCAGAGACAGGAGGGGTGGGTGCCTATCACTCCCCACTCCCAGCAGTGCCCAGAGACAGGAGGGGTGGGTGCCTATCACTCCCAGCAGTGCCCAGAGACAGGAGGGGTGGGTGCCTATCACTCCCAGCAGTGCCCAGAGACAGGAGGGGTGTGTGCAGAGTCCTCCCAGCAGTGCCCAGAGTCAGGAGGGGTGTATGCAGAGTCCTCCCAGCAGTGCCCAGAGACAGGAGGGGTGGGTGCCTATCACTCCCAGCAGTGCCCAGAGACAGGAGGGGTGGGTGCCTATCACTCCCAGCAGTGCCCAGAGACAGGAGGGGTGGGTGCCTATCACTCCCAGCAGTGCCCAGAGGCAGGAGGGGTGTGTGCAGAGTCCTCCCAGCAGTGCCCAGAGACAGGAGGGGTGGGTGCCTATCACTCCCAGCAGTGCCCAGAGACAGGAGGGGTGGGTGCCTATCACTCCCCACTCCCAGCAGTGCCCAGAGACAGGAGGGGTGGGTGCCTATCACTCCCAGCAGTGCCCAGAGCCAGGAGGGGTGGGTGCCTATCACTCCCAGCAGTGCCCAGAGACAGGAGGGGTGGGTGCCTATCACTCCCAGCAGTGCCCAGAGGCAGGAGGGGTGTGTGCAGAGTCCTCCCAGCAGTGCCCAGAGACAGGAGGGGTGGGTGCCTATCACTCCCAGCAGTGCCCAGAGACAGGAGGGGTGGGTGCCTATCACTCCCAGCAGTGCCCAGAGACAGGAGGGGTAGGTGCCTATCACTCCCAGCAGTGCCCAGAGACAGGAGGGGTGTGTGCAGAGGCCTCCCAGCAGTGCCCAGAGTCAGGAGGGGTGTGTGCAGAGTCCTCCCAGCAGTGCCCAGAGACAGGAGGGGTGTGTGCCTATCACTCCCAGCAGTGCCCAGAGGCAGGAGGGGTGTGTGCAGAGTCCTCCCAGCAGTGCCCAGAGTCAGGAGGGGTGGGTGTGATGCACAGTGTGAGCCTTGATAATTGTTTGTGTCTTTGCCCTCATTCCACCTGTGTACTTTCACTGGCACGTACTGCTTTTGCCCTTCCCCATAGGAGTATGTCCCTATGGCAAAGGTGCAATGCGTTGGCTGCATGACATGCCTTGTTGTAACCAGCTAATTTGTTCCCATATGTGTCTCTGTGACATGTTGCAGGTGTATTGATGTAGTGTCACTTGTTCATCCTCACAGGTAGGCGCCTCTGCCAAGGAGCAGATCTGGCTGACCGCCGTCAGTGCCATGAGGAGTGCGGATGGTCGGAGGCGGAGCCTGTTCCAGGTGAGGAAACGCTGGCAGGATATCCGGTGCTGGACGCGGAGGATCGCACGGGTCCTGCTGGGGGACTCACCTGAGAGCCATAAGAACCGCGGGCGCCGCCGTCTCTCCC
Organism: Triturus cristatus; assembly: GCF_964204655.1. NCBI lineage: Eukaryota > Metazoa > Chordata > Amphibia > Caudata > Salamandridae > Triturus > Triturus cristatus. Next base: position 85,419,380 of record NC_140590.1, on the reverse strand, counting down.
ACATCCACAAGCGTGTGCTGGCGGTGGTATTTCCAGACTTGGACAGGCGCTTACAGGAGATGCAGCAGCAGGAAGGGGGTAGGTACATGTGTGTTTGTTGTGTTTCACCAGCATTTGTAAGTGCACTGTTCCATGGATGCACTGCCAGGGTTCAATGGTGCTGTGCAGATCCTGTTACCCACAGTATTGCAGTGCTCTCCTGCCTCCCTTCCCCTCCTTGCAATGTGTTCCCTGGTCTGTGTGAAGTCACTCCGTCACAAGGTTATGTAGCCTGGCACGTTCTCCACGTGTACAATGCCTGCAGCATCATGTGTGGGGGTGGTGTGTAACAGGTTTTGGGACCTTGCCTGTGCCCTGTCCAGTTCTGGTCTTGTGGGTTCCATGTCAGTTGGCACTAATGCTGAGTCCAGACATGGGAGTTAGTCTCTCAAGTGTGAGGCCTTACAGCACGCATGTCCTATGTGGTGGCCTGTGACATGATGTGCATGAGTGTGCGGTACGCATAGTGCGGGGATTGTAGCGTGTGTTGCAGTCATTCCCATTCAGGAGCATGGAGTTGTGTGGCCACTACTGTCCGCAGGGGCATATTTTCCTAGGTATCATGTGTGTAATCTGAATATGTTGACAATCTCTGTGTCTACAGCATAGTTTGTGCTCTGTGCCATTGTCCCCTGGCCAAATGTATATTGACGTGAAATGTAGTACAAGTGTCCACTGTACAGACTGACCTGATTTTCCTTGTTCATACTCACGGTGGACATTGCCTGTGTGTCTTGTTACTATCATCTGATGATGCCCATTTGTACATGATTATTTGGACAGGCGCACCTTGGGTATTTTGTGTGCAACCTTGATTTGTTGCATCTCATGTGTATTTCACCCAGACTAAGGGATGTAAGTGCTTCCTGTGTCTCCAAATAATAGTCTCATGTAGGGGGTGGGTGGTGCGGGCATGGCCTTCATGTCACAACCTGATATCTCCTTGCTAGGACTGGCCAGTGTGCGATGTTTGTCTGGACATGCACTCAAGGTGCAGTGGGCCAGTCATGGTGGGCATGTTTTCAGTATAACCTATGCTGCATGTGCCTCTTGTTCCTGGATATGGTCCCTGCTCATCCCTATTTCCTGCCACGCTGTGTGGTGCAGATGCAGTGCTGGATTGTCCCCAGGGCCTTGCTCCTCAGTCAACATTCCATTCCATCTCATTTGCTATTGTGTCATGCTCTCCATAGTTTTTCGGTGGCATGGTGGGTCTAACAACTGTGTCTTGCATGCCCTACATATGTACCTTGTTTTGTAGATGTAACTCTTCTTTTGATTCAGGCTATGCACTGTGACCTGTGTAGATTGGACTCATGTGACATATGTATACAGGTGTATGATTAATTTCTGTCTCTTCACCCTGCCCACAGCATCGTCGGGGGACACGGAGGGAGACATGGGCACAGACGGACCGAGCACCAGTGCCAGCGGTGACATCGGGGCTGGCACATTAAGTGGGACTGAGGCGGAGGAGAGTGAAGCCGGGGACCTGTCGACTGGCACAACAGAGTATGAAGCTGACGGGTCCGAGGATGATCTCTCCGAGTGGGCGGCGGCTGCACCAGCAGCTGACAGCGGCACTACATCTCGCCCCGCCCCCTCCATTGCCATCAGCCGCCTCCCACTTGCTCGTGTCCCTTCCCAACGTGCCCGGTCACCACATTTCTCCTTCCTGCCAGGCACCGCACCCCCTGCCCCTGTCTCCACTGCTGCCACCAATGCCGAGTCTGTGGACATCCAGCGGCAGTTGCAGGTTGGTCAGGCTGCGATCCTTAATGTCCTCCATGGCCACAGCCAGGTCCTCAACAACATGGAGGCATACTTGGAGGGCATTCATTCATCGCAGGCTGACCAACGCAGCTTGCTGAGGTCGATAGACTCGACACTGACTGCAGCAGTGGGTCTCCTGCAGCGCTACGTCCCACCCCCTACCCCTGCCCCATCCACACTTCCCACTCCCATGCCTGTCCCACGTACACCCAGATGTCAGCATGCGCCCACCACAACACACACAGGCACCACACCAGCAGGGAAGGTCCACCGCACACCTCCTGACACGCACACAGGGTGAAGTAGGCACACCCACTGGGTCGGGGGGCAAACGTGTGACACGCAGCCAGAGTGGGAGTCCGCATTCCACCCAATCCACTCCCTCCAAATCCCCTCCCCTCAGCTCTCCTGGCCACATCTCCCCCAAAGACTCCTTCATGGCCGCTCTGTCCCTGAGCCCCACAGTGACGCCACCACGCAAGTGGTCAAGGAAGTCCTCGGTCAGGGTGGTTGATTCCCCCCCCTGTCTACACCCTACCCCAGTGGCACTGCGACCCATCCCTCTGACCCCCCCCCTCCTTGGGGCCTGTGGTTCCTTCAGGTGCAGGGGATTCCCTGGCGGACCTGGCTAAGGTGTGCAGCGAGCTCCTGGCCTCCACCTTTGGCCCTGCCCCACCCCCTGTGGTGGAATCCTCCATCCCTGCACCCACGACGCCTACCCTTCACCCTCCTGTCCCTGCGGTGCCTGTTTCTTTCCCCCACATGATGCCCTCACCCCTGTGGAAGACAACGGAATGTAACTGTGCAGGCAAGCTAGGGGACACGCATCCCACTGTGTCCCTCATCCAGCTGTGACTTCTGGACTGCCCTATGGGCTTTGTAAATATTGAACTTTCTACGAACATACAATTTTTGATCTTGCTGATTAAAGCCATTTTTGTTTCCTTTGAACACTACTGCTTTTCTGATATTGCTGTTGGTGGGGCTGCTACATGATTTTGGGTGGTGATCATGTGTTGGTTGTGTGGGAAATGTAGTAGTTTGCTGGTCATAGGGGGGACCCTGGGATCTGTGTGCCATCACACGGTGTTAGCTAGGTTTCTGTGTTCATGTAAGCAGTTGCTGCATGGTGAAATTGTCCAAAGGTGTATTCCTTCCTCTGTGTACCCTGACATCTTCCCTGCAGGGTGTTCCCAATATTTAGCGCAGAGCTGTGTGTACTCTTTGTAGCGAAGGATGTGACTCGCAAAGCACGAACTGCACATGAGAAGTTGTCAGAATTGGCCAAAAAGTATGATGTGGATGTGTCCAAAATGAAATCATTGCAAGGAAGTCATAGATTGCAGTATAGCGATCAGGAATTGGAAGAGAAGAGGGTCATGGGATTGAGAGCCCATATCAAAGATTTGATCATAGCAATGCGTGCATGGATCATGCTTGATAAGTGGGAAGAAAGATGGTCCAAGAAGAAAAGCTCTAAGAGAATGACAGGAGAGACGCCACCTCGAGGTGGGGGGATGACGGAGGTAGGGAACTACACTTTATGAGAGGTACAGAATGGAGGATACGTGCATGTGCCTTCGAGTAGGGGCGACTTGGCTGCCTTTACCAATGATTTTCCCCGATTAAGGGCAAAGACCGTGGAGTGGTACAAGTAAGTTTATCAATTTGTCAAAATCTCGAAAGTATTGTGGGTTGATTTGAACACCTTGTTTGACATTGTGGTTCCGAGTGATTTGTGGTTGGTATGTACAATTGCCGTCGAGTGGCCGACCTCTGAGCCTGACAGGGACCCAATCTCGAATGGTCCATCGACCATAGTGATGAAAAAGTTCGAACAGGTGATTACATGGTTGAAGTCGAAAATCACACCTCAGGATATTGATTGGGTGAAGATAGATAGGACAGTGCAAGAGCCAAAGGAGACGGTGCATGAATTTTATGAGAGACTTTTGCAGGCTTTTAAGCAGTACAGTGGATTAGACGTGTTGGATACAAAAGACCTGGGACAGTTTGTTTCGAAGTTTGTGTTGGGTTTGAGACCAGAGGTTAGTCTCATGATACAGCAGCATTTGATTTGTTGGCAGAATAAGCCTGTGGATGAGATTTTACAGTATGCCAGGTACTGTAGTGATGAGATAGAATCCAAGCACAGGAAGTTAAAAGACAAATTGATGCTTGTTCAGATGCAAACAGCGCAGGGACAGTCTAATGGAGGGACTTTAGGAAGAAAACAGGGAAATAATCAAGGAGGAAATCAGAATGCCCAAGGTCAGGGAAGACCCAAATCAATTGATCCGAAGACAGGGGTGGATGTGGCGACATTGAAAAAGACCACAGCATGTCATCTTTGTCACCAGGTTGGACACTGGAAACGTGGGTGCCCTTTGAACCCGTTAAATCAGATACAGCAGAAAGGAGAGATAGTTCAGGTTCCTGTGGCGGACATGGTCCCTACAGTGACTCGACCTAAGATGGTCAAAGGGGGGACGGGTGTTCCGCAGGTGCAGGTACCTCAACCACCTAGGATACAGAGTATGCAACAGGGAGTCCGAACTTACTTGCAGATGCCCATGTGTGAAGCGAGTGAGGAATACGGTCCAGACCCGTTGGCACGACCATGTTTGAGAGGGGAAGAGGACTGCGCGCTTGGAGCAGTCTTAGAGGTAGATCAGAGGGGACCATTTGTGGAAGCAGACATTGATGGTTACCCTACCACCTTTTTGGTTGACACTGGTGCTACTCGGTCTACTGTATGATCTGCAGTAGTTCCTGACCTACCCCTCTCGGGACAATCAATCCAAGTTGTTGGTGTAGCAAATAAGAAACTGACTAGCCCATTGACAGAGCCAATTCCGGTGAAGATAGGACATTTTAGAGATCGACACCAGTTTGTGGTGTGCGACTCAAGTCCGGTTTGTCTGTTAGGTAGAGATCTGTTGTGCAAACTGAATTGCACCATTTATTGTACCCCGAAGGGAGTGGAAGTACAGACGAGAGATAATGATGCGACCTTTAAGGTTGCAAATCAGCGTGTGTGCATTGAGATGTATCCAGCGTTGACAGTGGAGGAACTTCCACTTGATCTGAGGGACTCAGTGTCAATTGACGTGTGGGACCTCAGTGGAGAAGAGATTGGATTGGTCAAAGGTGTAGACCCAGTGAAAATCCAGGTCAAGCCTGTAATCGAGTCTATGATCAAGCAGGGAATTTTGAAGGAGATCATGGGTAGCCCATGCAATTCACCTATCATGGGACTACAGAAACCAAGTGGGAAGTTCAGAATTGTACAATATCTGCGAAAAATTAATGAGATAGTCGTCCCATGTTGTCCAGTCGTACCGAATCCGTCTGTGATCCTGTTCCAGATCCCATGTGAAGCTGAGTGGTTCACAGTGATTGACCTGTGTCAAGCATTCTTCTCGATTCCTCTGCACGAGGACAGCCAATTTCTTTTTGCTTTTCGGCTGGAGAATCGTGTGTTAACGTGGTGTCGTATCCCACAGGGGTATACGGAGAGCCCGTCGATTTTCAATCTGATTTTGAAGAAGAATCTTGAAGGTCTTGTTCTAGTGCAATACATTGATGATCTGCCCGTAGCGTCAGAAACTGAAGACGCTTGCAGGATCGATACCATTGCCTTGCTGAATTATCTGGCAGAGAATGGACACAAGGTGTCTCCGAACAAACTGCAGTACTGTTTGAGCGAAGTGCAGTATTTGGGTCACAGAATTGAGAAAGGCAAGAGAAAGGTGTCACCAGATCGCATTGAGGCTATTATGAATATGCCTGTGCCTACCACTCAGAGAGAAGTTAGAATGTTCTTGGGGATGGTTGGCTATTGTCGCCAATGGATCCCAAACTTCTCCTTTGAAGCGAAGCCTTTACAGCGGCTGACGCGTAAGGATGTGAGTGATCCAGTACCATGGGACGAAGATTGTTTGAGGTCATTTTTGAGGTTGAGAGAAGCCTTGTGTTACGCTCCAGCCTTGGGGATGCCTGATTACAATAAGGCATTCACATTATTTTGTTGCGAAAGAGAAGGTTGCGCATTGGCAGTTTTGACTCAGAGTCATGGAGGTGTCCGTAGACCAGTTGCCTACTTCTCAGCTACTTTAGATCCAGTAGCTTCTGCGTTGCCCGGATGTCTCAAATCCGTTGCTGCAACAGGTGTCAGTATCGAAAGATGTGAGAGCATTGTCATGGGTCATCCGCTTACAGTTTATGTACCGCATTCTGTTGAATTGTTAATGACAAGGACTAAGACACAGCACCTCACGAACAACAGGTTGACGCGTTATGAGCAAGTGATCCTTGCTGCAGAAAATGTAACTTTGAAGAGGTGTTCTGTTTTAAACCCTACCACATTGTTGCCTATCCCAAATGTAGATGATGAAGATTGCGAGGACCATGATTGTCTCAATGTGACTGAATTGTGCACCAAACCGAGACCAGACATTGTTGATGAGCCGCTCCTTGACCCCGATGACATTTTCTTTGTGGACGGTTCATGCTTAAGAGACAGTGCTGGTCGACTGAGAGCAGCGCTTGCTGTATGCACCATCACAGGAGTCGTTGAAGCTGCTTGTTTAGAAGGAGTATACTCCGCACAGGTAGTCAGTACGGGTTTGGTGTCGTTCATGACTTTGGACAGTTATGGCCACAGAGAGGGTTCATGACATCTTCCGGTTCACCCATCTGAAATGGGGAATATGTGAGACAATTGTTGGAAGCATTGCAATGTCCAGAGGAAATCGCAGTTGTCAAATGTTCTGCCCACAGCAAGGGGAATTATTTTCTGTCGCTGGGTAACAGCTACGCGGATGAAGTTGCCCGGTTTTGTGCAGAGCAAGGATACATATTTACTGAAGGGCATACAGGAGAAAGCCAAGAAGGAACCGATCTCAACGTGATGTTAGCCATGGCTGATACATGGGAGGAATTAAAACGATTACAGGATGAAGTTTCTGATCAAGAGAGGGATAGTTGGATACGAGCTGGATGTGAGAAGGGAGATGTGGATGTATGGATTTCGAACGATGGACGAGCTGTGTTGCAAGAATGTCTGTTGAGCCCGATGGCAAGATTGATACATGGTGCTGAACATCTTGGAAGAGATGCGATGATGCGAGTGTTTCAACAGACATTGTACAATCCGAAGTTTCGTGCAGTAGCCGAAGCTGTGTGTCAGAGGTGTGTTACATGTCAGCAGATGAATGCAGGGAAGAGAACTGCTGTGACGTTGAGCCACATTGGGAGGGCAGGAGGGCCTTAGTTTCAATAGGATGCAGTTGGATTTCATTAAGATGCCAAAGTGCAATGGGTTGAGGTACATCTTAGTTGTGGTATGTGTCTTTTCAAGATGGGTGGAGGCTTACCCAACACGTAGATGTGACACACTCACCATAGCTAAGCTGTAATTGAGAGAGCTTATCCCGAGGTTTAGTTTCCCGACCTCTTTGGAGTCAGATAGAGGGGCACACTTTCATAGTGAGATTTTGAAATTGCTCTGTGCTGCCTTAAATGAGGATCAGAGGTTGCATTGCAGTTATCGACCAGAGGCTTCTGGGATTGTGGAACAAGTTAATGGGACTTTGAAAGCACGGATGGCAAAAGTGTGTTCATCGACATCTCTGAAATGGCCTGACGCACTGCCCTTAGTTCTCATGAGCCTCCGTAGTGTTCCTGATAGGAGGACTGGGTTGTCACCCCATGAGATACTCATGGAAAGAGCGATGCGTTTGCCAGTGATACCTGCCACTGCTTTGATGAACATCACTGATGACTTGATTCTCGACTACTGTAAGGGTCTGGCTGACGTAGTCCGTTCTGTGTCTCAGCAGGTGCAAGCAGAAGCTGTTCCAGCCGCAAGTGACCTGTGCCACGACTTGTGCCCAGGGGATTGGGTACTTGTGCGTAAACACGTGAGGAAGAGTTGCCTGGATGCTTGTTGGCGTGGTCTGTACCAAGTAATACTAGTCACGAACACAGCAGTGAAGTGTGGGGGACTGCCGAACTGGGTGCATGCCTCCCATACCCGCAGAGTTCCAGCACCCTTGGAAGATACAGCCCCTCTCGTGAATAAAAATCCAGCTGAGGTGGCAGAGCCATCTGAGAGGGCAAGCCAAGCTGTGAGGGTTGCTGATGCAGTTGGTTGTGCACTAGATCGAGCTGAAAGGGGATGTGCAAATCGAAGCCCCGAAGTTGACTCAGACAGAGAAAGTGTTGCTGTGGGTGGAGTAGAGTCAAATTCTGCAGAAGAAGGAAGTAGTGTACAGGGTACTCGAAGGGAGAGCAGAAGTGCCACAGAAGCAGAAAGAGGTTGGCCCGTGAACCAGAGATGGGTAAACTTGAGATTGACACCTGGAAGAGATCTTGCCCCAGTTTCTGAAACGTCTGAATCTGAGCAGAGTGACGAAGAGCAAGCTCGAGTCAATCTGAGAAGGTCAAGGAGAGCAAGAGTGCTGTGTCAAAGGTACGCCTCACCAGAGTGGACATACGCTGTGACTGATGCCAGGCATACCGAGCACGGGGAGGCTGAGATCCCTGACACTGGTCAGCAATTCTCCGAACTTGAAAATAGAAGTGTTGCTGAGAATTCCAGGATTGGAAATCGAAGGAATACTGACCCTCAATATTCCGAATCCACCGCTTCTGAGTAAAGTTTGTGAGTTGATTCTGGAGACACTGATTTTTCCGACGTTTGCTGTTATACCATCACATCAGGAGAAAGAGACTTTTACCTGTTGCTGTTGAACTGAATTCTGAGAATTTCACAAAAATGGCAGATGCTGGAAATACTCACCGTAGGGCTAAATTAGTGATAGGTACACTTTTAGGGGTAGTGATAGCTGTTATAGTTGCGATAGTCGTAGCCTCATATATAGTTTCACATGAGCAGGAGGGGGAGGTACAGGGGACACCTACACCTACCACCTCTAGCCAAAAAGGGGTTACTATAGGAGCTCAAAGGGCTTTGATACTTGAAGAGAGTCGTAGATTTCACATAGATCTGTCTAGAAGTGATTTTAAAATTAATGCTTATGCGAAGCTGTTGTATGAGTATGTGGATGCAATGGATGCTAAAGATTGTTATGTGTGCATGCAGCTACCTTCTTCCGTAGATGAGGGTATTAGATACCATCATCTTCCACTAACCTATGGGATTTCTTGCAGCTTATTGCTTAGCATCTTCTATGAGAGGAGACAGTTTGAGTATTTCTTTTCCAATTACGATGCAGTACTTCCTGAAGTTCCGGCCTATAAGCATTTGAACAAGTACGATTATTATAAGTCAGAGGACAGGCTTCGGAAGTATTTCATACCGACTTTGAATTTGGATACAGCTTATGCTCACTGACATAATTTGACATGTTTATTGTCAGAACTGAGAAGAAGTTTATTGGTCAAATAGAATATAGATATAGAAAACTAACACAGACACGAAATACAGGAGAGAGTCCAGTAGATTGGACTGATGAGGAGAGATTGCACAGATCTAAGGGGAGTTATGGACCCATAGCGCTAGATCAGACGCAGAAGGGGAAGTTGTGTGTGAGACGTCCTCAGACCTATTATGAGAAGGTTTCGGTAGGACAGAGTACGTGTGACCATACCTTTACAATGGAGGACTCTGCTAAGAACTTTTTGCAAGGTCCGGTACAAGTGATTCCAACTGTCTATTTTGTGTGCGGAAGAAATGCTTATGTGAGGTTGCCTGCGAATTGGTATGTTACATTTTACTTGGCTATTATTTTTCTGAAGATTTATCATGCGGAAGATTTGAATCTTTTGGAGACAGGACATCATTCAAAAGTATGGGGAGCTGCAAATGCAGGAGCCGTGATTGGTGATATCTTTCGAGCAATGATACCGAGTTTGGGAGTGGTTTTGAATGATGTGAAGATAAGAAAGTTGGTGACTGTGGTTGATGAACTGTCAATGAATACTGTAAGGTCGTTGTTGTTGGTGGACGGAGAGATGTTGTCGATAAGAACGATGATTTTGCAAAATCGTCTTGCTTTAGACGTATTATTGGCAAAAGAGGGCAGAGTCTGTAAATTGTTGAAAGTTCAGGAATGTTGTACGTATATTCCAGACAACAGCAAGGATCTGGAGAAATATATAGACAACATTACCATGATTCATCAAGAGATTGTGGATTTGACTGAAGTGGGTGTGTGGGAAAAGATTGGTAAAGGATTTGGTCGTGTGGGAAGTTGGTTTGCGAATTTGGGAAAGGGATTTCTTGGATTTGTGATGAAGCTACTCATTATTGTTGTGGTTTGTGTGATCTGCTTGTGGGTACTTATTAGAACCTGCAAGTGGTACAGGGGAAACAGGATTGAAAGAGCTCTTAGAGCGAATGAGAGGTGAATGGCAAGACTCCAGGACAGTCAATACCAGAATCTTAAGAGAATGGAGAGGTTACGACAGAGTAGAATGGTAACAAGTACTGTTTAGGTCGGTTCTTTCTCCAAGGGAATAAGGTTGTGATGGTGTGATGACAATTGTTATCAAAGGGGGGAACTGATAGAGCGCCATGAGATTCTGAAAATTGTAGGGGTGCATCATATTCACCGCTAGTCAGCACCCGTATATTAATCTATGTATGTTTAAAAGTGCCATAGAAATGTATTGCTATAACCATTTAACATAGAAGTGATCAGAAATGTAATAATGCTTTTGTGACGAGTAATGCTGCAAGTCATAGTGAATGTATTTAGCAAATGCTTAATGATTAGGGTTGTGTAATGCAATGTATTAGGTTAAACGCGTGCCATGTTAAAGTTATACGTGTAGATTGCTTATTTGTGCATATAAGAATGATGAACTAATGCTTAGAATGTGATTTAGTAGTGTGTTTAATTTTATAAAGGCCTAACTGCATATACGTTAGAAGAGAAGGCCTGTACATTTTCTTATGTTAGCTAATGTTGTAGGCCAAAAATGATTCCCTTGGTAAAGGCTTTGGGTTGCAGGAAAATGTGAAATCTTAAAGAGACGAAATGGTTTCTCGTTCCCATGTTTCTGTTGCAGGTGCAAAGACATTTAGCTCGTTAGTGAGAATAGGTCTTTGTTTTAGGAGTTAGGATGCTGTGAGAAGCAAAAAGGGGAGTGTATTGGAATGTGAAGAAGTTACTTCTAGCGAGGAAGGTGCTGAGACCCAAGGTCATGCTAACGGACGTTGGACGACAGACAATTCCTGATGGAAAAGTACCGAAGGAAGATCTGGCTGAAGAGGTGTGCCTCTGATTTTGGGGTTTTGTATTAGGGACAGTGCCCCAAGGGTTGAGCAGATGAGGATTAGGCGGGAAGCTAGAAGGAGCATCTTAGATCGAGCTCTGACCAAGTAAATGTACTTCTTAGGAGGTCTTCACTTCTGACACCTTTTATTCTTTTGACTGGGATGGGAATGCTAAGTAGGGATGTCACCTTAGAGTTAGTTTAGGGACAGATTAATGTTTTCTTTTCTTTGACTAATGATTCCTAATTTAGATATCGAACTGACTATTGCCTTTTTTTTTTAAAACAAAATTTATTTGGTCATATTTCGATACACAGGGCAACGGCCCTTCAATGGTACAGTGAAGCAGTTGAACAATGTGTGCATCGATAACCATTTCTCTGTGAAGAAACAAACCTTGCAGAACGTGCAGGGAAAACAATAATCTAAACATTGTGCAGACAATGGACCAGTGTCTAAATAAAAATACATGATTCAGCAGATTCAGGCCATCGTTACCACCCTAAGGGACGCATGCCGAAGAGCGGGGAGGGCAACTCAGGGGTCGTCCTCGGTGACAGAGGGCAGATCAATTCCGTGGTAAGCTGCCCATCGCGCCCATACTTTGCTATGTTTCCTTGGGCAGCTCCTAGCCTCAAATACAGCCATCTCGGCACCCATACACTTAATCCAATTCGGACTTCCATTTGCTTATAATCGGGGGAGAGGATTACTTCCATCCCTGAGCTATGTCCCGCTTGGCTCTGGTAAGGGCGAGGAACAGCAGGTGCTGTTTGTATCTGTTCCCCCCTATGTCGTCAGTGGAATGTAACAAGAACAGCCGTGGGTCCAGTGGAAGCATCTCATTAAGACACGTCCTGACTCTGTTCCAGAAGGGCTGTAGGGCTATGCAAGTCCAAACCGTATGGAAGAAGGAACCTTCCTCTCTACCACACCGCAGGCACTCAGGGGACTGAATGACCCCCATTCGCCACAATCGCACCCTCGTGTAGTAGACTCTGTGTAAGTATTTGAATTGGATGAGTCTGAACCGGGTGGAAACGGCCGCGCCCCGCGGACTGGCAATCGCCTCCGCCCAATCGTCATCCGTCAATTCAGGAATGTCTGTAGTCCAGGCTAGCTGGGTGGTGGCTAGGGTGGTGGGGGTGCGCGTCGTCAACGTTTGGTATATTTGCCTGATTTTGTGCAATCCGAGGTCCCCCATCAACAGGCGACCCTCAAGGGGTGAAAATTCAGGGAGGGCTTCCAGATTGCGGATCTGGGGTGAGAGTGCGTGTCGGAGCTGTAAGAATTTATAAAATTGCGACTTGTGAAGGTTAAAGTCGGTCTGTAGTTGCTGGAATGATTTTAAGGTCGAGCCCTTCATAACATCGCCCAGGGTAGAGATCCCCACCAGGTCCCAACCCCGGAACCCTCTTAACGTGTCAGCAGATCTCAGGTACGTACCCTGCCATAAGAGAGTCTGTCTAGTAAGACGCCCCCTCCAACCCATTTGTCTGGTCTTGGCCCTCCATAGCTGGATGGCTTGTCTACTAGCAGGCGGTAAATGATCTAGCCTTGTGTAGCTGTAGAGTAAATGGAGCAGGGGGACCCGCTCCATTGCGGCCTGTTCGATAGCATAGGCCGGATCAGTGGGAGAATTATACCAAAGTTCGTTGATTACAAGGATGTGTGATGCGACGTAGTATGAGTAAATGTCTGCAGCCACAATTCCCCCGCAATACGTAGACTGAATGCAAGTGCGGAGCGCCGAGCAAACAGCTCCCCCTCCCCATAGGAAATAATTTTGTATGGTGTTCACCTGGGCAAACCACGTGCGAGGAATAGGATAAGGAAAATGTTGGAGGCGGTATAGGATCCGAGGCAGACAAACCATTTTAAAAATGGCTGAGCGCCCATATAGGGATAATGGAAGAGCGGACCATACCATTGTTTCATTTTTAAGGCTGGCCAACAGAGGGGTGATGTTATGAGCCCATGAGATCTTGGAGCACGGGGAGATAAAAATCCCTAAGTATTTAAAACCCTCTGAGGCCCGGGATAATTGTACAGCCCACGATTCGCGGCCTTAGTGTCCATATACTGGGAACAAGATAGATTTAGCTGGATTGGCGTGGAGGCCGGTGGTGCCACCAAACACCCTGAGGATCTCCAATATACGAGGGCTCGAAAACCACGGGTCCGTCCTGAAGAAAAGAACGTCGTCATCATACAACGCAATCCGATCCAATCGTGAGCGGGACCACTCGAATCCCCTGAGCACTTGGTCACTCCTGACCCAGGCCGCCAGGGGCTCGATCGCTAGAGCGAACAGCAGAGGAGACAGTGGGCATCCATGATGTGTAGCCCTCTGTATCGGGAATGGGTGAGAGCAGTGTCCCGCGAGTCGAACCGATGCCGTCAGGTCGGTGTATAGTAGATGTACATATGACAGGAACCGAGGTCCAAAGTTGATTGCTTCGAGCAGCTGGAAAAGGTAAACCCAACTCAGCGAGTCGAATGCTTTATCAATATCGGCTAGCAATAGGGCAGCTGGATGGCCTAACGTGGGTGCCGCCGCGATAGCATTATGAACTCTTCTGATGTTATGCCTAGTGGCCCTCCGCGGCATGAAGCCCGACTGGTCGGGGTGAATCAAATCGGTAATACACCCCCGAAGGCGGTCAGCCAAAACTTTCCCTAGCAGTTTAGGTTCGAAATTGATCAGCAAAATGGGCCGATATGAAGAAGGATCTTTGGCAGGATGGCCTGGTTTGAGAAAAAGCACAATTTCCACGTGCCGCCAGTCTCTAGGAAGCCTTGCCTTGTCCGACGCATCAGCAATGGTCACCAGCAGATGTGGTCCCAAGAGAGGCATATGGGATCTAAGAAATTCCATGGGGAACCCATTGGGACCCGGGGCTCTGCTTGGCTGGATCGCGCTAAGGGCACCGGTTAATTCCTCTAATGTAATAGGATGCTCCAGGCGCTCCCGGATGGTGTCCGAGAGCTTACGAAGAGGGATATCCACAAGGAACTTCGCTATGAGTTCCGCCGAAATCTGCTCCTTCCGTGCGTAGAGTGACGTAAAGTGAATTGCAAATTTTTCTGAAACATCCACCGGCGATGCATGCAGAGACCCGTCCAGGCCTCGGATAACCGGCGTGACGGCCGGGGCACTGTTCGCTCGGCACAATCTATGCAGCATTGTACTGGACTTATCCCCCCACTGATATATCCGATGTTGCGAAGCCTCCCATATCTCTTTGGCTTCGCTAAGCAAATACTGGCGCAATTCCTGCTGGTCGAGGACTAAATTGCGTCAAATGATGGGGCAGGGATTGGCACTGAGTTGGGAAGACAAGTCCGCCTGGCGCATTTCAAGGGCATCGAACTGCGCACGACGTGTACGTTTCTCCTGTGCGCGATAGCTAATTTCGTATCCACGAACAGTGGGCTTGAGCGCCTCCCAGAGGACAATATTCGAGGGAGCTGAAGGGCTGTTTTCTGCTAGGTAAGTAGTAATCACTGTAGGGAGCATATCACGATAAGCCGGATTGCGGAGGTGCCATGGGGACATCCTCCAGCGGAACGGGGGCCTGCGGGAGGCCGTGTGGAATTGCATTGTGACGGGAGAATGATCGGATTCTATGAAGATAAACCCGGGGGATGAAAAAATAATCCAAGCGGGACTGGGACCCATGGTCCATCGACAGATATGTGTAGTCATGATCCGAAGGGTGGAACTCGCGCCATATGTCTGCCCAGTTCATTGTGGATGTCAGGGTATATCGTTTGGTTGGACCCGATGATTGAGGGGCCTCACCGACCCGCTGGCAGTCCAGTGGCCCCATTGTATCGTTCCAGTACCCACCCAACAGTGTCAACCCAGTCGGAAGGGAGCCCCATACCCCAAGTAACTTTTCGATAAAGGTGGCTACTAGTGGGGGAGGGGCATAAACGCTACCAATCATTATCTGTTCACCACAGATCGTGCCTGTGACAAAGAGAAATCTGCCTCCAGGGTCCGCCCTATGTGCTAGGTACGCAAACGGAACTCTACGATGTACAAGTATCGCCACCCCCCTAGAGCCTCTTGTGAACCCTGCATGGTAAACGTGGCAAAACCCAAAGCGAGCTAGGCATGGGGCCTTCGTACCCATTAGATGGGTTTCTTGTAAAAGCAGGACGTCCGCCCCATTCCTTTTCGCCTGTCGCAGTATGGCTCCTCGTTTCACCTTGTTCAATAGCCCCCGGACGTTCCATGATACCACCATAAGGTCCCCGAGGGAGCTGTCAGCACCGGGTGTCATGGGGGTTGCAATATCGGCTGGGTAGAGCTAGCAGAGCTGCTGAAAAGACACACCATCGCCTGCATATAGAACAAACCAAAAGAAACAAATGCCAACAACACATCCGCACGGATATCCCCCCACTCCCCACCCGACACTACCAAAAACAAGGAGCATCTGTCGCTGTATAAACAGCAGCGGACCCCCAACAGGGAGCCCACAGAATTCACACCAAGGGATCCCCCCACCCCATGAACCTATAAGAACAAGAACTGTACGGCGTCCATGGCCCGACCACCTGTGGTCAAACACCACACCCGCCCTGAGAACGACATTACCAATATAACATTTGCCGAATGCAGTGTCATTTAAATCGCCTCATGAGGTACGAAGCAGTCAGGAGACTTCACGGCTGTCGCTCGGGGCTCGGTGACACTCTATCCAAGCCAGGCCCCCGACGCTTCTGGGAATTGTTGCGATGTGGCCTCTGAGTGCGAGAGCTGCGGGAGGAGTCTGAGTCTACAACTGGTGGAGAGTCTGCACGGAGCTGAGGGTGCTCGTCCGACCATGCGAAGACCGCCTCGGGGGTGTCGAAAAAGTATGACTTGGAGTTATATATCACTCGCATCGAGCTGGATATAGTAACATGTATTGAACATTTAGTTCCCTAAGTCTGCGCTTCGCGGCCATGAAGGATTGGCGCTGTTGCTGGACCAAGCGTGTGTAGTCCGGAAATATTAAAATGGAGCGGGAATCGTGTATAAAGCAGTCCTTGTGCGTCCTGGCTAATCGCAAAATTGCATCTCGGTCAGTATAATTCATGATCTTGGTGATGACTGACCTTGGGGCCTCACCTGGGGGGGGTCTCCGTGTCTGGACCCTATGTGCCCTTTCAACAACGAAGGCGGAGGATAAGAGATCTTTAGGCAGGATGTCTTTGAGCCACGTGGTGATAAAGTTTGTCATGGACGCCCCTTCACAACCCTCGGCCAGGCCCATGAAGCACAGGTTATTCCGTTGTGCGCGCCCCTCCGCATCCTCCACCCTAGAAGCCAGTTCCTGCGTGACTACGGATAGCTTGTTTACCTTCTTTTGAAGGGAGGTCACCGAATATTTCACTGTGGACACTCTTGTTTTGGCCTCAGTTCTCCGGTCCACTGCTTTGCGGAGGTCCTGCCGCAGAAAAGAAACTTCCGAACCCACCGCACCAATCTTGGTGTCCAACATGTCCCGGGCACCGTTGATCGCTGCCAAAAGGGCTGCATTGTCAGGGGCCGCGCTGCTCACACCACCGCCGGCCGCACCACCCGGCGCCGTGGCGTACTGGTCCATGGTGCCCTGTTTGGGGCCGGCCCCACTCGGCCCACCCTTGCCCATGAGGACAAAAGACCGTCTTAACAGTAAGGGAGTAAGGGGGGGCGATGGTCCTCATCCCCCGGGCAAGCAATCGTCTCAGATGGCGGAGGCCTGGATGTTACAGTCACAGCGGGAGTACCAGGCATGCAGTATGGATCCGGCCGCACCACCTAATCTCCCTGTAGATTCCCTGATCCCAGGGACGATCACCCAGCGGGGCACCGGAAAGGGGGGCGGCGGCAACGGCCGCACACGGCACCTCGTTGCTCCGACGTGCCCTCGCCTCCCCAGGGCAGCGCGACAGCGACCCCAGACGGCATTGCCAAATCAGGATACAGCAGCAGCAATCGCCGTAGAGAAGTGGAGGATCGACACCAGGTGCCACTTCACGATGCCGCCTCTACCTCCCACTCTCTGGTGCCGGGGGAAGATGCTAGTCTGCGACACTCACCCCCGGTGTCCAGTCAGTTACCACATAGTCTGCCCCGTCCGTGGGCACCAGAGGCCTCAAGAGCACCTCGATCCCCGAAAGGAAGGCCTGGCAGTGCCGATGGACCCACAGCACCGCCCCGACAGCGTGGAAAGGATGACGGCCTCCATACAGAGGATGAGGCTACGATCCACGCACCTCTCCGCACGGCTCCTTCGGTGCGAAGTTCCGCAAGGGCACCAGGCACCACTCTCCAGGCGGTCTCCGCTCAGGCTCTGCAAGCGTTGGCCCGGTCCAGGGCAATCCCCCCGCTGGGGCTCCGCCGCTCCCCGAGCACCGCACCAACACAATGGCAGCCGTGAGGGGGAGGGGGGATTGACCAGCGGCGAAGTCTCACCAGCCGCAGCGCTCCTCCACAGTGCAGCCGCCGGGGGGGAGTCCCACGATGTCCGGGTCACGGGCGCCGAACTACGCCCCACTCCACAGCACCACAACAGTCATCCCCGCGTGACCAGCAATGGCGCCGCTCGTGGGCCTCGGGGTGTTCACGGCAATGACTTCTCCAGCCCCCAATTCAGCGACAGCACCGCACTCCCACAGTGATGCGGCGATCAACGGTTCCAGGGCAGGATTAACGAGGATGTAGGTAGGATTTCGGCGTGGGTGGACGGAGCTTACTGAAGCTGCGTCCGCCATGATGGCCTGCCAAGCCACGCCCCCCAACTATTGCCTGATTTTGGAATCGGTAATCCTTTTCGTTTTAAGTCGAATGAGAATCTTGCGTAGACTTGCTTTTGTATTAGTGCCCATTTACCTTTTGCACCTCATACTGAGGTGTTTGTATGTTCAGTTATTTTTGATTGTAATAAAATCCTACAAATTTTAGATTCGGAGTCAGTGATTTTTTCCCAAATGAAATCAAATTGTGGTAAATATATTTTGATAGTTGTGTTCATCCCCTCTACGCTAGCTGGCAGATAAAAAGATCCTGGTGACCTGTGAGGATTCTTGGAGATAATCAGGTAGGCAAGAATCCGGCCCTATCACCCCTATGGGTGGGGGTGGCAGTAGTGATGGGCAACATAGGCCCTATGGGTGGGGGTGGCAGTAGTGATGGGCAACATAAGCCCTATGAGTGGGGGTGGCAGTAGTGATGAGCAATAGGTCCCCTATGGGTGGGGGTGGCAGTAGTGATGGGCAACGGGTCCCCTATGGGTGGGGGTGGCAGTAGTGATGGGCAACATTAGCCCTATGGGTGGGGGTGGCAGTAGTGATCGGCAACATAAGCCCTATGAGTGGGGGTGGCAGTAGTGATGGGCAACATAGTCCCTATGGGTGGGGGTGGCAGTAGTGATGGGCAACAGGTCCCCTATGGGTGGAGGTGGAGGTGGCAGTAGTGATGGGCAACATAGGCCCTATGGGTGGGGGTGGCAGTAGTGATGGGCAGCATAAGCCCTATGAGTGGGAGTGGGGTTGGCAGTAGTGATGGGCAACAGGTCCCCTATGGGTGGGGGTGGCAGTAGTGATGGGCAACATAGGCCCTATGGGTGGGGGTTGAAGTACTGATAAGCAACAGGTCCCCTATGGCTGGGGGTGGCAGTAGTGATGGGCAACAGGTCCCCTATGGGTGGGGGTGGCAGTAGTGATGGGCAACATACGCCCTCTGAGTGGGGGTGGCAGTAGTGATGAGCAACAGGTCCCCTTTGGGTGGGGGAGCGAGTAGTGATGGGCAACAGGTCACCTATGGGGGGGGGTGGCAGTAGTGATGGGCAACATAGGCCCTATGGGTGGGGTGGCAGTAGTGATGGGCAACAGGACTCCTATGGGTGGGGGTGGCAGAAGGGATGGGCAACATAAGCCCTATGAGTGGGGTGGTAGTAGTGATGGGCAACAGGTCCCCTATTGGTAGGGGTGGCAGTAGTGATGGGCAACAGGTTCCCTATGGGTGGGGGTGGCAGTAGTGATGGGCAACATAGGCCCTATGGGTGGGGGTGGCAGTAGTGATGGACAACATAGTCCCTATGGGGTGGGGTGGCAGTAGTGATGGGTAACATAAGCCCTATGAGTGGGGCTGGCAGTAGCGATGGGCAACATAAGCCCTATGGGTTGGGGTGGCAGTAGTGATGGGTAACATAAGCCCTATGAGTGGGGATGGCAGTAGTGATGGGCAACAGGTCCCCTATGGGTGGAGGTGGCAGAAGTGATGGGCAACATAAGACCTATGAGTGGGGATGGCAGTAGTGATGGGCAACAGGTTCCCTATGGGTGGGGGTGGCAGTAGTGATGGGCAACAGGTCCCCTATGGGTGGGGGTGGCAGTAGTGATGGGCAACATAGGCCCTATGGGTGGGGGTGGCAATAGTGATGGGCAACAGGTCCCCTATGGGTGGGGGTGGAAGTAGTAATGAGCAACATAAGCCCTATGGGTGGGGGTGGCAGTAGTGATGGGCAACATAAGCCCTATGAGTGGGGGTGGCAGTAGTGATGGGCAACAGGCCCTATGAGTGGGAGTGGCAGTAGTGATGGGCAACAGGTCCCCTATGGGTGGGGATGGCAGTAGTTATGGGCAACAGGTCCCCCATGGGTGGGGGTGGCAGTAGTAATGGGCAACATAAGCCCTATGGGTGGGGGTGGCAGTAGTGATCGGCAACATAATCCCTATGGTGGGGGTGGCAGTAGTGATGGGCAACAGGTCCCCTATGGGTGGGGTGGCAGTAGGGATGGGCAACATAGTCCCAATGGGTGGGGGTGGCAGTAGTGATGGGCAACATAAGCCCTATGAGTGGGGGTGGCAGTAGTGATGGGCAACATAAGCCCTATGGGTTGGGGTGGTAGTGGTGCTGGCCATGCAACCGCTATGGTGCCCTGTTGTTAGTGGCCAGGATATGGATCCCCTGTGTGTGTGTGCCATTTTGCGGGTACGTGTCGTTTGTTTGTGTGGTGGGTGTCTGACTTACCGTCTGCACCATCCGCGTTTGTTCCTGATCCGGTCATAGATGTAGAGTACTGGTATGACCTGCACGATGGGATTCATGATGTGTTCGTCTCGTACACGCTGCTTGTTGCTCCGTCTCGTATCTTTTGCAAGCTGGTCCGTCTCGTAGCCGTGGATTAAGTTGTGACGCGAATCGTACCTGATATGCTTCTTTTCCGGATGCTGTGACGTGCTGTACGTGGCAACCTGTCCGGTGCGTAGGAAGTACGCATTGTACTTGTCCGGGTGGAAACTGCTATGGATACTGCTTCGGGGCGACTCAGTTCGGCATTAGGAGTTACAGCTTGGACGAAGAATGAAGCTTGAATCACAGCCTACATGTCGGTCGGATTTTTGTCAGCTATGCGCATCGTACTTCATCAGCAGGACGGACCGGCTCTGGGTCGGTCGCAAGGTAAGGCTACGAACAGCTCTCGGAGAGCTGTCCGACCTGGATTGGAATCGACCCCTTAGAGTGAAGTATTGTAGAGTGAAGTAGAGCAGTAGAGTGTCAGAGTGGAGTAGTGTGCAATAGAAAAGAGTGGAGTATATTTGCGCATAGAGTGGAGTAGTGTGTTATAGAGTGGAGGGGCTTAGTATACCATAGAGTGGATTAGACTGTCGACGAGTAGAGAGGAGTGTAATTGTGTAGAGTCGAGTGGCTTAGAGTGGAGTGGCAAAGAGTGAAGTTGCATGTCGTAAAGTAGAGAGGACTGGCATGACGTGTCCTCTAATGAAGAATCGTACAGTGGAGTGGCGTGCCTTAGAGTGGCAAGTCAGAGTGGAGTGGCATGAAGTAGAAAGTAATAGACTCTGTATAAAGTGGAGAGGCATAGAATGGAGTGGGGTGTCTGAGTGGAGTGGCATGTCGTAGAGTAGAGTGGCATGTCATAGAGTGAAGTGGCACGTCGTAGAGAGTCTTTTATCATATCATATCTTTTTTTTGGTTGATTTGAATCTGTACCATGGTACTTTCTAGGAAAAATTCATGAAAGTACTGCCATACATAGTAACATTTTCACAAAATATATAGATCTATAAAAATACTTTTATCTAGCTCTACAAAGAGAGTTTTACACTGACTAATTTCTTCCAACACATGACAAAAAACAGTAATCAGCTATATTTCACATTAAAACACAGAAGAAAGACAACTGTATATATGTTTTAGACCAGGGGTCTCCAACCTTCTGTGTAGTGAGAGCTACTTCTGGTCTGTGAAAATTGTCGTGAGCTACTAAACCCCAAGCAACTCGCGCATTTGTCCGAGAGATCCCCCCACGCCAAATCTAATAGCTAAAAAGTGGGCAACATTTGCAAATTAGGGTTTAAACTGTAATGCTAAGACATTTTGGTGCCGATTACGATCCTGGAAAAACCGGGTACGAACCGTCGGTGGGAGCGTTTTCTCCATCCGACACGTACCCGGTCGTAAAACTTTACAAACATGGTAGTACGATTCGCACGGAAACACCATTTCCGTACGAATCGTAAAAAACACCGTCCGACGAAAATATACATACGAATGTGATCCGGGAATGCCCCGACGTGACGTCGGGACGCTGTCAGGCAGCGTTTCACGACCCAGGAAGTACGATTCGAACCGACAGCAGTCCGGACGGCAATATTTTTACGGCACCCAAAAAGTGCCGGAAAAGCGAAGTACGCTGCAAAACGACCAGAATAGGGGGCCCGGTACGCGCCGTACCCCCCCCAGCCCCCATGAGTACGCGCCGAACCCCCCCCAGGCCCCGTGAGTATGCGCCGAACCCCCCGTGTATGTACACCCGTGTACGTACGAGTCGTACCCCCCCATGTATGTACACCCGTGTACGTGTCGAACGCCCCCGTGTATGTACACCCCTGTACGTGTCGAACCCCCCGTGTATGTAGCGAGCGCTGGGGGTACGCACCATACATACACGGGTGGGGGTACGACTCGAACGTACAGGGGTGTACATACACGGGGGGTTCGACACGTACAGGGGTGTACATACACGGGGGGTTCGACACGTACAGGGGTGTACATACACGGGGGGGTTTGGCGCGTACTCACGGGGGCTGGGGGGGTGTGTCGGCGCGTATGTGGGCACATGTCTCCATGGTTGCAATGGGAGTTCGGTGCGGACGGTGTTTTTACCATACGGTTGTGACATCGGACGCACGGGATGGATCGTACTTGCGCGGTCGGACTTCACTTTTCACGTTTGTACGGTAAATCGTCCGGGGAGGTGTCGGACACATTTTCCGACCCGAGGACGTGTGGGGAATTATTCCCAATGCGACTCGTATGGAGTTTTTCCCATGCGAATCGTAATTGCCAGTTTGTACGGCACTTGTACGATTCGTACGGTAAAAAGACCGGATACGAGTCGTACGGGGAAGTTTTTTTACAGGATCATAATCGGCACCTAGGTATAGTAGGAGGTGTTTTTCAAGGTATGAAGACTAGTCTATTTGTGCTTGCAGCACGCAATGTTTGGCAATATCAGAAAAATTAACTATAAAAAACAGCCCACCAGCCAATTAAAACAGCCCACAAATAGCCAAAAAAATGCAGACAAGCATTGGCACAGCCCAGCAGCCAAAAAGATCGGCCCACAAACAGTCCAAAAGCAACCAATTCACTGAACTGTCAGGCCAGCCTTGCGGGTAGGGCCTGGTTCACCTGTAGGAAATTCCCACCCCAATGACCTCTCGAGTGCAGTCCTATCAAATGGCGTCAGTCCCACCATGTACATATGGTTTAACAATCAATAATGTTGCACATTTAACAATTGTGGTCATATACAAAGTGCATATTACAAACAGACATACTTTTTTGGCTCATGGCCGTGTTGTCAGGGCATTATAGGTGAGGAAAGGTTTGTTTAAAAACTACACTTTTTACCCAATCATGTCAGCTCTGTGATATAACCCACTGTAGATACCATCTTACCTGCTTCTCCGATCAAATATAAAGGTGACAGGCTGAAAAGGCAGGTGATCTGGTCGTTCAATACAAATTGCACCACCTGCACCAGCACTTATTGAGCACAATGAAAAGCGCGGTGCCAGGGTGGGAGAGGCAGGGGGCGTACAGTTGTATGCTAATGTTGTGAACTCACTCCTTGCAACTTAATTGGAGGCCTGCCTTAAATAGTCACTACTACTATAACCTCGAGACACTACAGAGGTGATGTGGTCCACCCATGCTGACAGTTTCATTAAGTTTGGGCAAGCCGGTTTTAGTACACAAAGGGCAAGAGAGGACATAGGGGGCCCGAGTAATGGGCTACTATTGCAGACCTGTACTATTGTAAGCCCAGGGATTGGGTTTCTTTCTATGACACACCAGACCTACTGGATCCCTTTTCACTTCCTGACCTATGTAGAGGACTCTGTTATTTAGAGACTCGATACATACAGCTATCACAAGCCTGAGCTATCAGATGCTGGGCTCTCCTGTTAATTCTTTGTTGGTCATTCAAGAATGCAACCAACGCAGGTCCGGCTCTAGGACTTTGTGATTTATGACACCACACCAGGCACAGGGTGCCCCGTCACTTTGTATGGCGCCACTCATTTGGGGGCGGTTAGGGACTGGTGGCTAGACACCAAAAGCTTACACATTGCTTCACTGAAGTCTCACGCTCGCCTTTCATTTCTGATACCAGGGCTTCAAGAGCAGTCATGCTCCTTCAAGCACGCTTATCAAGAGCTCTGGAATGGACGTTTACAGATGTCTCGAATTGAGTATCAATCAGTGTGTGCCTGGTACCATCACTTCAATGCTCTTTTCATGCAGCACACCATGAAAACATTGATTCGAGTTTAATATGCTTTCTTGAAGATGTGGCATGACGCATCATGAGAGCGGTCACAGGACTCAACGAGGTGCCATCAACGAGCTATGTTACTCTAAAAGTGTGCACGAGGATACAGTGCACATTGGCATGATGTGTATCATTCTGTTTCATGCACAACAATGCTCAAAAAAAGAGAAACTTTGAATTGGTGTCCTTTGTTTAAGTGAGAAGAAACTGCTAGTAGTGAGAAAGTAAAATGCTATAGAACACAACCCAAAATTAATTTTACTTAAACATGTTACTGTGTTGTCTCTGAGCAGGAATATGTTCATCATTTCAGATTGTGCCCTTTGATTTTGCCCCTACACCTAGTGCACGTACAGCGGGCCTCTTCCAGCTGCAAGAACAACTGTTCTGTCTGTTTAGCTTCCTCTACCTCCGTCACAGCATTCTTCATTTAACTTCCGGCCTTCGTCTAGTTCGTTTCCCTCACACTGGAGAACACGCCGATCCCGTACACAAGATCCTTTTCACACAGGTAAGCCTTTTGCCCTACCCTCCCGGCCACACATACTACATATCCTTCTCATTATTTTCGCTTCATAGGACTGCGTTGTATTTTTTCATTTTACTCCTTTTCCAGACCATTTGAAGCCTAAACGTGCCCGTCTGGCTTTGGTTCCCCGCCCACTTGTTGGGACTTTGGGAGGTTGCCCCCCATCCTTCCGCCCCTTTGATAATACCCGTGCCGCGACCCGGCTCAACGCCTACTGAATCGCCACGCTTTACTTACAGGTATTTTCTAGCGTACTTTTCTTTTCTTCTCTCCTCACATTAATTTCTGCTGTCACAAGCACGTTTCGCTCTCCATACAGCCGCTGATCTTCATTTGCTTTTTCGAATGTATGCTATGTCACTATCTCTTAACAGAGTACTTATCATGTGTCTTGATGCTCATTTTTAGGTCTCGCCTTGGCAGTGCATGCTCTGCATGCACTGTCTCAGCGAGACCTAAAGTAATCTCTATGTTGGGGTAAACTTGATGTAATCTGTCTTTCCGCTTGCTATTGGCTTAGTTGTGGTTGTGTTGTTGTTATCTCTCTTTCTGTTGGTCATTTGCTAACTTCCTTGTAGTCCCGATACAGCGGCGCCTAACTACAGTGTTAGTTCGCTCTGCTTGCACTTCTTTTAATTGAAGTGCAGTGTGCCATCTGTTTTTCAGCTGTAGCCTGGTAACTGAAGACTTTCGCTTTCGTGTATACTGGTTTAATTTGACCATTTTACAGCCCTCCTTTGTCGAACTGTTTTGCTTGAGAAAGTCCTTCGAGATTAGGAGTTTCTGTCACAGGCCAGTGCCCCGAGCTCTCTGACTCATCTGCTGTTCCTCTGTGACGTGCTCACAGCGCACGTCACAGCAAAGTCAACAGAAACGGAATGGTTTTTGCTCCTGTATGTATTTTGCACGCAGAATGGCTACAAAGACAACATGTGCCTGAAGTGAACACACTCACCCATGCTCTTGTCCCAACAAAGCTCCCATACTACTCTTCGAGGAGAAATAAACTACCAGGCCCACGGGACCGCCACGTGACATTAAAGAGCTACACTTGGCAGAACATGAAATTAATATTTTTATAAAACACAACTAACGCGCATTAACTGCTCTGTCTTATTGCAGAGACGAGACCGGCACCAAACTAATGACACCTTCAAGACGGCTGCTTCTAGAGATGTCAGTAGATTAGACAAACTAATGGGAACAATATTCCCTGATTATCACGCAGAACAGTTTAATCTGAGAACAACCGATTGCTTCACTGTGGCCACATGGCAACTTGTCAGGACATATGCCATGGTCTCCGGACGCGCGCAGGCTGGTTGTTGTGATGGCTATACTCAGCCATT
This sequence comes from Triturus cristatus, assembly GCF_964204655.1. NCBI lineage: Eukaryota > Metazoa > Chordata > Amphibia > Caudata > Salamandridae > Triturus > Triturus cristatus. Next base: position 85,393,598 of record NC_140590.1, on the reverse strand, counting down.
AACTTTTTATAGGTGCTCGCGCTGAACACTTTCAAATGGGAAACAAAGGGCTGTGCTCATCTGTTCCAGGGGCGTGTTTTAATGGCAATTCGTCAGTTCCGAGTAGGGCTTGCAGGGGGAGGGGAAGGGGCGCAAGTGTTTGTTTCCTGTCAGACTTTGTTAGCTGAGTGCTAGTTAAATTATACAGAGTGCCAGGTTAACAACAGCGGCGTGCGCACTTTCAAGAACAGCAGGGAGAGCTTGAGAGAGTTCATAATCTACATTACTTCTCCACTAAGCAGGCATGCACCTAACCTTTCACTCCTTCGGAGTGCATGTATTTACAGGCTGTCAACCTTATTTGTAAGATCATGCCGTGCTTCTTCTCCAGGCAGCCCTGTTCTTCTACAGCCCTATTCAGTTGCATGTACGTCCATTCCGTTTTAAACCACCAACGTTTTAAGGCACCTGGGGAGCTTGCCCCTCATTGCTGTCATGCTTTACTTTCTGTTGCTCAACTGGCCAAACTCTTATTTTTTCAATTGTATACACTTTTCGTAAGCAGCCGGGCGTGCTGCGCTGCTTATGAACAAGTTACAATATTAAAAAAATAGTGTTTGGCGAACTGCGCCTCTTTTCTCTGGGAAGGCTCACCAAACTATGGGGCAGATTTATGTTTCCTGGCGCATCCCTGCAAATCAGCAAGGATGCGCCAGGAATGATGCGTCACGCAAGTTTACCCTTGCGCCATACATGATGCGCCGCATTTACAATGCGGCGCATCATGGCGCAGGAATAAACAGATGCGTGACGCATCCGATGGCGTAAGGTTGGCGCAGTGCTAAGCGCGACGCAACTCCAGCACTGTTCCAACCTACCCTATCCCTAACATGGTGCGTCAAGCCTTACGCCTGCTTCAAGCAGGCGCAGGGTTTTGGCGCATCAGCGTTGGGAAAGTGACTCAGTCAAACCTTATAGATTTGACTGAGTCACTTTTCAGGGGCGTTCCTGCGACGGAACGCTCCCCCCTCTGTCGACACGCCCATGTGAAACCTGACGCAGGTTTTACGTGGCGCAGGGCTTTACATCGTGACGCATCTCCATAGATGCGCCACGATGTAAATATGGCACAACGTGGCGCAGGGTTTACACCGCCGCTGCGTCACAAAAGTGACGCAATGGCGGCGTAAAAGTGGCGCATCTCCAATATAGATCTGCCCCTCTATTTATTCAATATTACGGGGCATATTTACAAGCTCTGTGTGCCACTTTTGCGTCACTTTTCCCATGTTAAAAGTGACGCAAAAGTGGTGCAAGGGGCTTGTAAATCTGCCCCTATGTTTTTTCGGTGCTGGGGCTGCTCTCTGGCCAGCTATCAATGTGGTGGGGGAGGGGCAGTGTGAGTTTAATATTACCACCTGGCTTGGTTCCCTGGTCTGTGTTGCAGTCTGCAACGGCTGCGGGCACGCTCCGTTTGTCTTCGGTAAAAGTTCTCCGGGACATTCACCGTCGTTGCGTCCAAGAGGGCACTGCTCATCCTTGCCAGGGGGGAAGTAGGGGATCTCATGCATGCGCTGTGAACATTAGTTTAACACAAAAAAACAAATGACGCTTGACAACTTAAACATCGTAAAAAGCCTCCAGTGCTCTCCTCCGCAGCAGATATTTATCTTCCCTCAAGGAGCACCGGATAACTGTACTGGGAGGCTCTCCATTTGACCAGAGCCAGTTGTTGTTGGTTTACTTTGCAACTTCTGTTGGCTGTTGTGGCTGCATGATGTAGTGCTGTGTTTATTCACTCGTGCCTCTGCTGTGTGCGGTTCACACAGCTCATGAACTCTGTATATTTATTTTGGTTGGTCAAAAAAGGAAGTAGAACGCTTAAAGCAAAGAATTACTGCTCCACTCACATTGCACCTGCCTCATTATAAGGATACAAACGATAGTATGATCTTTTACACATGTACATGCCATTCTCCACTGCCTTAAGGAAGAATTGCGTATTTCAAATAGGAATCGTGAATGTTATATATTTAAACCATACATTTCTTAACAAAAACACTTTTCAGACTTCTGTACTGAAAGATGGGAACTGTGTCTCCCGATTTGTTCTGTAAATAAACAGAGAGAGAACCAGTTGAATGACGAGGTTAGCTTCGCCAAGCTCGATGGTTGATTAATACTGCAGTACAAGCAGTCACTGATGACATATTCATGCTGCTGTCTTTATCTTTACAAACACTGTTAAAGTGTTGAGCTGACTCGAGATTCATCTGACTCGCAAAAAATGTTTGTGCTAAGCGTTCAATTCTTTCATGATTTACGCTACATTGCAAGTGGTCAAGTAAACAGCTTTTTACTTATTCATAGTGGTTCAAATTTAAAGGGAGTATTGTGGAAATCGCAAACAAAAGTTTGGGCTCAGGAATAAAGAGAGCCACACATTTTAAGGGATAACACAATGCTTGTTTATAGGTGCAAATCCGTTTGCATTCACGGAAGTGCAGGTAATTAAGTGGCCAGCTTGAAAAGCAAGCATTTGCAATGCAGTAGGCCTTGCATTACTGAAAGTTTGAGCTATTGGCGTTGCAAATAATAATGCAACACCAATAGCTCAAACTTTCAGCAATGCGAGACCTATTGCATTGCAAATGCTTGTTACTGACACGCTTCACTACAGTTTCTTTGGTTCTTGTCTTGATGATATTTCTATCATCGCGCTTTGTTGCTAGGATTACGTTTTTGAGACCCTGATACTCTATAAATTGACATGCCTGATTCGCCTTTTATAATGTATGGTCTTCCAGAAGTTTGCTGTTTAGCGAATGTTACGCCATATATACCTTTTCTACAATTGTTAACAAATTTTTACTCATCAAATCACACGTGTGTCACACCCACCACGACTCATTGTCAATTAGCTGCTGATTTGTTTTTACCATGCATTATACCCTCCGAACTTTTTGATTGTGTTTAGAAGGACTTGCTCTTCGTGTAAACCATATTTGAAGAGCATTGTTGATATTTTCTTTTGCGTTTTTTCTTTTGTTAAATCGTTTTTTCTTCCTTTGATCTACCTCTGAACATGGTCCATTTTAATCTTTTCTCTGCGTTTTTCTTCTTGGTCTCAATTTTCTGTTCACACGGCTACTTTACCACCTTTTGTGGGTCTCCTTGCGTTATCTACCAGGCACTGCAGTGGACTATCCTTTGGAGTTCTTAGGGTAAGTCCACTTATAACATTTTTTAAAAATTTTAAACTTCACTTTCATCACTTTTAGTAGAGGTCACTTCACAGGGTTCAGATTCACCATGTTTTTTACCACCCTCCACGTTTTGAGTGCACTCTTACCACTATTGCACTCAGTTGTTCACGAGATATTCAGTATAAATATACATTGACTGTTCCATGCATTCTTTAACCTCCTTGGCCTTTATCCCCCTACAGGTAGACCGAGCTGCAGGTAACACTATAATTATGACTAAGAATGCTCATTGTCAATTAAGATATTACGATTAATTTTAGATGTAGATAGAGAACATCTTTTGGTCCTGAGGAATCGCCAGAGTATTTCTCTTACGGAGCGAGAAACATGTCGACCTGATTGAGGCAGTGTACATAACCTAGTCTATAATCCTAAATTAGTAACACTCAACCTCATAGTTTTTTAACTAGGGGAGAAGGCTTCCTAATAAATTGGTTGAGTAAGCACTTTGACCCCTATTTTTAACAATCAACACCCTTCATCTACATCACCTTAGAGCCCCACACACCCATGCAACCACCGGCTTCATTGGATAAGAAGATCTCCATAAAAGTGCTCCTTAAACAAGAGCCCGTCGGGTATTGCACCAGCCGACTCGACGCAGGAGCAGCCCGATGATGACGCGATACATCCGAAGGGGTGCGTGAATCACGACACCCTATAGGTTGTGTGAGGGCCTCAATATCCAATATTTCAACTGTCCGTGAACACAATTTTGTCCCCCTTTCCACCTACAGGAACAGCTCTGTCATTCTTGTATATCTCTTTAAGAAAAGTCACCTAATACATGTACTCTTCACATATATATGGTCTCCACACGTTTCTTTTGTTCCTCACCTCGCAATATAATTTGCATGACAGTGGCCCACTTTAGCCCTTTGCTTTTACTTTTGTTTTTTCTTTTTCCTTATTCCTTTTATTTTGTGTCCTTCCCAGCCCTGAAGAGTCACAAGTTTAACACGTTGTGACGAAACACGTGTCGGCTGATTTGTTTTCACTCTGTATTGGTCTGAATTAACACATATAAAGAAATCCTTGCTTGTAATACACCTGATGTCGTCCTTCATAATTTCGAAAACAAGGAATATTTGATATCTGTTCCATTTCTTATCGGGCACACCCAGACTATTATCCTAACACGTGTGCACAGGACCTCACTTCTAACTGTTCTGTCTGTCCCCGGGGACCCCGGGGCCTCTGCCTCCCTTCACAGATCACCAACTGTAGACCTGCCTCCTTAGACCAGACAGGCACAGAAGAGGCCTCCGCCTGGCTGGGAAATCGCACTAATGATGTGAAGCGCTGAATTAGTGTCGCGCTGTGATAATTGCAGCATCTGGAGTGGAATAAGATGGCGTGGGAGCTCGAGAGACATTTTCCCGCGTGCGGTACAGGAGCACTGCCAGAGGTTAACTACAAAACCAGGGCACGACTGAGGTGTTTATTAGGCAAGCACATGGAAAGAAGCCGAAAGTATGCCACATCTGAGTAAAATCATTTATCTAGTGTTGTAAAGTTTACTCTTACCAGCATAAGTGTTGTAGGTCCAGGCCCTAGGCTGGGTGTGCTCTCACGGCTTGCCTGCTGCTCTGATGAAATATAAGGTGGCAGGCTGTACTGCTGGAATCAGCAGATGGCGCGGGTCCCGACAGTTCTATACTGCTTGCGTGACCTAGAAACCAGCTGTTCTGCTCGGCCATGCCTGCTTCAGCTCCACACTAGCACCTTTCACGCTCGTGATCCAAACAATGAACAGCACAGTGCCAGTGAGGAAAAGGCAGGGGGCGCATAGTCGAGACGCTGATCATCCTCTTTGGCCCAACCCGCCCCAGCTAAGCTCGAAGCCAATCAGAGCTGCTGGTTTGAGTGAGGGCGGGCATCGCAGCCTGAAAAAAGCCTAAAAAGATGAAACAACACCAAAGTGCTACTAAATTTAGCAGCAAGTGTCACAAGCTACTCACAGGTCTCTGCGAGCTACCGGTAGCTCGCGATCGACCGGTTGGAGACCGCTGTTTTTAGACACAGTACTGTACATACTTAGCTAAGTCTGGGTGTGCATAAGCAAACCAACATGACACTTATTGAAGGCGATTTACTAATTTGTTAAGCAGTGTAAGGTAGCGAGCAAAGCTTGAAAGGGAAACAGCAGAAATGCGCCATATCAACTAAGAAGTAGCACATTTCTGTTGTCTCCCAGTGCTTGTGCACAAAGGGCTGCCCAGGGCCAACATAGACACGGTTGTACAATTTTGCAAGGGTGTCTGCCTTACAGGCAGGACCCTTTTTGTGCAGGAAGATCTTCCTTCCTGCACAAAAACAATCTTTGACGGTGTGTTCCTCTTTCTATGTGTGATTCAAAATGCAGTAGAAAGAGGAAATAATGCGGACACATAGATATTTTCCCTCGTTGAGCCTCACTGGGAAAGGCACAGCATTTTAATGCATTCCCAAGTTTAGAAGTCCTTGGGAATCTAGGAATGCGCCAAATCCATGGGTTTTTGCAGGAGTTCACCTGTGCTCCACCCATGGAATGCCTTCCCACTGCAAGGTAACGCAAGGCAGTACTAGTCACTGCCTTACATTGTTTTTACTAAACCACTCAAAGCCATACAAAGTGATTATGCATGGCTTTGAAAAATACCAATAAGGTTTTGTGTCATGGCAATGCAATAATGGTGATGCAGCTTCAAGCTGTATGTGGGGGGAAGGGGAGGCCTTGAAAGTTGGTAACCCTGAGCATATGAGCACTTTGCCCATGCCTTAATATGTCTCTGCGAGCCGGGTGTTCCCAGTGGAAGTTGTAGCAAAAGCAGTAAGCTGAGTGGCATTGCTGATTGGGAGGCTATTTAGCTCCATGTCCCCTGTTAGTGCAAGATAGAAACCTGTGTGGAGGAAAAGGGAGAAGAGAATTCTGATGGGCAGAATTATCAAGGGTTTGCATCGCCCGTGAACCATGCATGGGACGCAAAGGCAGCGCAAAACCTTGGAAGGATTTATCAAGCCATCCTTGCGTGGCCCTACATGGCTTGATAAGTCTGGACTTACTCAACATAGCATGAATCGCTGCATTACTCTGCCCTAGGAAGGCATTCCATGGGTGGAGTGTGAGTGTTCCCACACATCCACCAATGGAGTTTGGTGAATTCCCAAAACTGGAAGACCTAGGAATGTGTCAAAATGCTATGCTTCCACAGGTGAGGCGTAACAAGGAGAAATATCTTTATCTTTTCCTTTTTCTATGTGTAGTGCATTCTGCAGCACCCATAGAAAGAGGAAAATGCCTCTGAAAACCAAATGAACCCAGGATGGGTTTTCGCCTAGTTATGGGCTCATCGGCCAGCTACAGGTTGGTTTCAGTGGCACAGTGGGACAGGTAGACCCAGATGTGGGCCCTGGTCATACTGTGCCACTGGTACTAAGCTTTATCCAGCTGATGAGCCTATACCTAGGGTGAAACTGGTCCTAGGTTGCTTGCTTTCTGATTCAGGGAGGACCCGGATCATCAGTTAGGACTGGACTGTTCCTGTTGAAGTAGAGTCAAGACATATTGCTACGTCAAAACTGAGGTGGCATGGTGTGAAAAACAACAATGGATTGGTATGCCGCTCTGAGTAATTTGCCAGTGGCTGAGATTAATTCAAGCAATCTGTCTGTCAGTGTTTTTCATACTTATGGCGCCGGCGCAAGTCAGCACATTGTGCGTCAGAGCAAAGGAAAGAACAGAAATGTGCGGTATAATGCTAAACCCAGCACTTTCCTGCTCGCGTACTCAGAGCTGCTCTGCATGAAATAATGATAAATATACCCCTACAATTTAACTAGGGGTCTACTTCATGATGTCTACAACCTTGGTGCAAAAGAATTATGTACCTATTTTGATTCCTAATGATACTCTGACGTCAGGTAACCCCTTCTGTGCGTCCGACGGCCGCGGGACGTCCGACGCACCAGTGCTTATGTGCATAGGATGGCCCCCGGCTGTCTCCGCACATGGCACAGGGAATCCCTCTGGTGCGGGCACCATAGGGATTCTTTTAACTCCCAACAGCCTCTGAAGCTGTGGAAGAGCTTCCCCAGCTCCCGAGGCTGCATGCATGGTTTCCCTGAAATGACGATCAGCGCGCACGTCACGCTGACGTAATTTCAGTGAAACCGGAACTGAAATGAGCCAAGAGGCTCATTTCAGTTTCGCTTTCTACATGCTCAGGGGACTATCTCAGCCCCCTGAGCAGGAGGGCCATCCCCAAGCAGGGATCCACCCACTAGGCACCTGGGAGGGGGAGCTGCCCCTTTGCTCTCCCCATATTATTTTGGCTCCCCCTGGGGGTAGATGGGGGCAGTAGCCCCCAATCTGCCCCGCTGTAGGGGCAAAAATCCCACTGGATGCCAGGGATTTTTTTTTAACTTTGAAATAGGCTGCCCAATACGGTCATGTCAATGCCCCCACCCCACCGCCGCAAAATGACAGTCTTTCTTCCCCCTCTGTGGGGCAGATGGGGGAAGTAGCCCCCAATCTGCTCCCCCGGGGGGCAGAAAGCCCACTAGAAACCAGAGATTTTGTTTTAAATGCAAATTAGGGATGGGGCTGCCCAATATGGGCATGCCAATGCCCCCACCCCGCATAATTACAGTCTTGTTGGCCCCCCGGGGGGACAGAAAGCACCCTAGATGCCAGGGATTATTTTTGTATAGGCCCCGGACGGGGCTGCCCAGAAATGGCATGCAAATGCCCCACCCTACCTCACGAAGAAAATAAGAGACGTTCTGCCCCCCAGGAGGCAGATGTGGGCAATAACCCCTAACCAGCCCTCCCAAGGGGCAGAAAGCCCACTAAACACCAGGGATTTTTTTTATATAGGTAGGGGTGGTGGCTGCCCAGAATGGGCATGTCAATGCCTCCACCCCCAAAACAAATGCTACAGTCTTTCTAACCCCCTGGGAGGCAGATGGGGCAATAGCACCTTATAAGTCCATTAGCCACAAGGGATTTTTTTTTCCAAAGTTTGGGGTGTGGCTGCCCAGAATGGGCATGCCAATACCCCCACCCACCCTAAAAAGTAGAGAAATGTAGAGAAATGTTAGGGGACCCACGTACCAATGCCACAGTCTTTCTGCCTCTCGCAGGAGGCAGAAGGGGGCATTAACCATATTGGGAAACTTACCAATCCCACACATTTCTGAAAACTAGCGACCTGGGGGAGTCCAGCAAGGTATGGCATATGTGGGTCCCCCAACGTTTTCCTACCAGAACCCTCTGCAAACCTCAAATTTAGCTGAAAAAAATCACTTTTTTCTCAAATTTCTATGTAGGAAAATTCTGGAATCTACGTGGATCCACAAATTTCCTACAACCCTGCGTTCGCCCAGGTCTCCTGTTAAAAATGATACCTCACTGACATGGGTGGGTCAAGTACCCGCGACAGGCAAGGGCCCAAAACGTAGTGAGGAGACATCAAAATTACCTATCCCAAAACAACCTGGATTTGTAAGGGGGGTCACCTGGGTTTTTGGCCCCAGACTCGGCGGCCATCTTGGGAAACTACCGAACCCCACACATTTCTGAAAAGTAGATACCCGGGGGAGGCCAGCTAGGTATGGCTTGCGTGGATCCCCCAACATTTTCCTACACAGAATGCTTTGCAATCCTCAAATTTAGCTGAACAAATCACTTTTTTCTCAAATTTCTGTGTGGGAAAGTTCTGGAATCTACGTGGATCCACAAATTTCCTACCACCCAGCGTTCCCCCAGGTCTCCCAATAAAAATAATACCTCACTCACGTGGGGGGGTCAAGTTCCCGCGACAGGCAAGGGCCCAAAACATATTGAGGAGACATCAAAATTACCTATCCCAAAACAACCTGGATTTGTAAGGGGGGTCACCTGGGTTTTTGGCCCTGGACTCGGCGGCCATCTTGTGAAACTGCAAAACCCACACATTTCTGAAAAGTAGACAAGGGAAAGGGAGAAAGGGAGTGCAGTGAAGAATGGCTAGCGTGTATCCCCCAATGTTTTCCTACCCAGAATGCCCTGCAAACATCAAATTTAGCTGAAAAAAACTAATTTTCCACATATTTTTGGGTGGAATCACTGTGCCGGCACAAAATTCCTACCCCACATCGTTCCCCTCAGTCTCCCGAGTAAAATGATACATCACTTGTGTAGGTGGGGCAAGGGCCTGTGACAGGGAAGAACCCAAAACATAGGAATTAATGGTATAGCAGCGAGAATTCTAAGAGCAACATTTTTCTTTAAATACGTTTTTAGCCAATTCTGCATTGGACACCCACACAAGTGAGGTATCATTTCACTTGTGACACTAAGGAGAATGCTGTGGGGTAGGACATATGTGCCAGCGTGGTGATTTCACACAAAAATATGAGAAAATGTGTTTGTTTACCTAAAGTTGAAGTTTGCAGGGGATTCTGGGTAGGATAACGTTGGGGGATCCATGCAAACCATACCTCATTTGACTCCCCAGGGTGTCTAGTTTTCAGAAATGTGTGGGTTTGGTAGGTTTCCCTAGATCGCGGCGAGCCCGGGGCCAAAAAAACAGCCCCCTCCACCAAAACTAGGTTATTTTGAAGTCTCCACAGTACGATTTGGGCCATTTCCTTTTGCAGCCACTATGTCTACCCACACGAGTGAGGTACCATATTTATCGGGAGACCTGAGGAATGCTTGGTGGTAGGAAATTTGTGTGAGCCCGGTGATCCTACAGCTCTCCCACACAGAAATGTGAGAATTTTTTTTTTTTTCAACAAAATTTAGGTTAGCGGGTGATTCTGGGTAGAGAAATGTTAGGGGACCCACGTAGGCCATACCTTGCTGGACTCCCCCAGGTGTCTACTTTTCAGAAATGTGTGTGTTTGGTAGGTTTCCCTAGATGGCTGCCGAGCGCAGCGACAAAAACTCATGGGACCCCCCTTGCAAAACCAGGTTGTTTTGTGATAGGTAATTTTGATGTCGCCTCAATAGGTTTTGGGCAATTGCCTGTCGCGGGTACTTGACCCACCTACGTGAGTGAGATACCATTTTTATTGGGAGACCTGGGGGAATGCTCTGTAGATAGAAATGTGCGGTTCCACGCAGATTCCAGAACTTTCCCACACAGAAATTTTCGAAAAAAGGGATTTGTTTCAGCTTAATTTGAGGTTTGCAGGGGATTCTGGGTAGGGACATTTTGGGTCACCCACGCAAGCCATACCTTGCTGGACTCCCCCAAGTGTCTAGTTTTCAGAAATGTGTAGGGTTGGTAGGTTTCCCAAGATGGCCACCGAGCCTGGGGCCAAAAACTCATGGGACTCCCCCTGTGCAAAACTAGGTTGTCTTGTGATAGGAAATTTTGATGTTGCCTCAATAGATTTTGAACCCTTGCCTGTCGTGGGTACTTGACCAACCCACACAAGTGAGGTACCATTTTTCTTGGAAGACTTTGGGGAATGCGGGTTGAGTGGAATTTTGTGGATCTACACAGATTCCGGAAATTTCCACCACAGAAATGTGAGGAAAATATATTTTCTTTTACAAATGTTGAGGTTTGCAAGGGATTCTGGGTAACAGAACCTGGTTAGAGCCAGACAAGTAACCCCATCCTGCATTTCCCTGGTTGTCTAGTTTTAAAAAATGTAGAGGTTTGCTAGGTTTCCATAGGTGCCGGCAGAGCTAGGGTTCAAAATCTACAGCTAGGCACTTTGCAAAGAAAGGGTCTGTTTCCACCGTGAAAATGTGGGGTGTCCACGTTGCGTTTTGGGCCGTTTCCTGTTGCGGACACTAGGCCTACCCACACAAGTGAGGTGCCATTTTTCATGGAAGGCTTTGGGCAATGCTGGGTGTGTGGAATGTTGTGGATCCACGCAGATTCCTGAGCTCTCCCCCACAGAAATATGAGGAAATTTAGTTTTTTTGACTAATTTTGAGGTTTGCAAGGGATTCTGGGTATCAGAACCTGGTGAGAGCCAGACAAGTCACCCCATCCTGGATTTTTCTGGGTGTCTAGTTTTAAAAAATGTATAGGTTTGCTAGGTGTCCTTAGGTGCCGGCAGAGCTAGGGTTCAAAATCACACAGCTACGCACTTTGCAAAAAAAAGGGTCCATTTTCACTGTGAAAATGTGATGTGTCCATGTTGCGTTTTGGCCTGTTTCTTGTCGCGGGCACTAGGCCTACACACACAAGTGAGGTACCATTTTTCTTGGAAGACTTTGGGGAATGCGGGGTGGGTAGAATTTTGTGGCTCCACACAGATTCAGAAATTTTCCACCACAGAAATGTGAGGAAAATGTTTTATTTTGGGACAAATTTTGAGGTTTGCAAGGGATTCTGGGTAACAGAACCTGGTGAGAGCCAGACAAGTCACCCCAGCCTGGATTTCCCTGGGTGTATAGTTTTTTCAAAAATGAATAGGTTTGCTAGGTTTCTCTAAGTGCCGGCAGAGCTAGGGTTCAAAATCTACAGCTAGGCACTTTGCAAACAAGCATTTGCAGTGCAATAGGTCTCGCATTTGCAAGAGTTAGTGCTATTGGCGTTGTAAATTTCAATGCCTGTTACCTATGCGTTTTGGCATGGAGCATGATAGGTTCATGTAAGGTTGTGACTAAGTCAGTTGCCTATAAAATAGTTTACTTATAAACAACCAGTTAGGGTGAAGCAGCCAGTTTTAAAGACCATACATCACTGTGGCTGCAAGAATAGTTTACCATGTGTTAGCTGTTAATGGTAGACTGATCGATGATAGGCTTGGTTGGGGGAGCTAATCATACCTTCCACTGCACCATAGGAGCTTTATTTGTGTTAACATACTTTGTGAAAAACCAATGTTAGAGCAACAGATATTCATGTATGCGCCTGGGATTACCTGACAGCAATTTGATTATTGGTAAATCCAATCAACAAGTACTGTATTTTCCAATACATTGAAATATAAAAACTATAAAAAAATAGAGTTTAAAAAAGGTGGAGGACAAAAATCAATGAGGATTGACAGTTCAAGGGTGCTAGTGGCGAGGATTGCAGCAGAGATAAGAAGACACAAACATGGAAGGGAAATAGTTGAATAAAGAATGGAGGGGAGATTTAACAAATAAATTGGATGTTAGATGGAAGGAGGACTGGGGTTCAGAGTGGGCAACAAAGCAGACGTGTGGATGCAGGATCAAGACAAAAAGTTTCAGAATTTTCAAGGAAGGCTGGGTTTTAGATTGGACAAAAGGCATGCATATAGTCAAAAGTTGAGGGTGGCTGGAGAAGACAGTAGATAGAATTCAAAACCGAAAGAGTGTAGGGTGGCAGGCATGGAGAAGCATGAACAATGGCCAAGGACTGACATGGTAGTTAATTTATTCTTAACAAGGGGAGCATAATAAAAATGCCCACAATGTGCCTTGCCTTTAAAATGTGCCTTTCCAGTTTTGGTCATGTTTGGATGAGACTGCACAGTAGAGGTTTGCGTCAGCCTCACCCCATCCATTTATTCAACTAAGGTATATGAAACTGTGTAGTGCTGCTGCCTGCCATGTACGCAGGTCTTGTCTAGTGTCCTGGCCTTGACTTTGCCACATGTAGTGGTTGGTTTCATAGCTGTAAAGAAGGCTGAGAGCACTAAGCTTTGGATGCAAACCTCACATGTGCTGCACATGGAGCACCATGGAGTTGGAGTCCACTCATAGACCATTGTGTGACATGAAGCTCTTTATGTCAAATGCCATTGTACTGCAACATTTGTTACCTTTACACACACAGTACACTCTTTGAAAAACTTTATTCGGTAAGGAAATTACATACCATAAAAGCATTTACATATAAATTAATGATTATACACATGTCGTTTTTACAGGATAAGTTAATTTGGCCTGAGCGGATGGAAGTAATTGCAAAGAGCAGAAAAACAATTAAAAGAAATGTTTTAACATTGATTAAAAATGGTAAAATAGAGTAAGAAAATTTAGACAATGCAAGACAGGAGAGAAACAAACCCCCGACTAGCAGTTTTAGGATGCATAGGAGGGCTAATCCCAGTTCATCGTAGGGTATGTTTGGATGACTCGTAAGGACCGTCTGTCAATGTGGTATTTAAAAAGAAATCTCCATTTAAAGGTTAGTTCTGTGTCGTACACAGAATTTTAAGAACATTGCCATATTTTTTGCCAGTGTTTCTGTTTCTAACAGTTGGAGGGCCATAAAAGCTGGCCGACAATGAATTAGGCCCAAATGTTTCAAAAAAGGGATCAAGTATTGTCGTACTTTAATCTCTGTGACCGCGTAGGGAACAGGGCCCCACCCCTGTCTATCCTGGTATTAGCAATCCGCAAATGGTTAATGCGGCATGTACGAGTGCTTTATATATCGCTCTAGCTATGAATGCACTGTGTACACGTTATTCTGCTTCACTATGCAGGTTCCATTTTGGAGGCAGTGGCCATCTTGTGATTGCCCTCACATAGGCTATAATGAAGCAACCACGGGCCTTGCAATGCATGTGCCTTTCCTTGACTCTTCTGTTGTGGTAAATATTTAAATTACCTGTACTATTTTTTATGCGGTAAAGTCTAGTAAGAATAACTCAGTCAAAATAAGAGGCAGAATCCGTGGTATTAGAGGTTCTGAAAAGGACTTTATTCCTTACAAAGGAATTATGGTTCGAACCAGGCAATCATATTCCATCACCACGAAGGTTCAGGAAGGGATAGGCAATGCATTATTGACAAGTAATCATATATATATGAAAAGCATTACATTAAGACAGATGCAGGAGGCGTAACAGCTGATAATACAGATAAGAATACACATACGTAATGAAAATAGGCGTAATAATAGGCGTTTACTAGAAACGTCATTTAAAATGATGTCACAAGTGGGTGGATCCATAAGAGAATCCTGCAGTGTCAGCAGAAATATTTGGCAGAGATGCGCGCGCAGCCGCATGACGTGTGATTGACGCGCAACTAGAGGGTGAAGGGAACTTGATATTTAGCCCTACATGTGGAGACAGAAGTCTGGGGTGTCAGGACAACCTAGTCCTAAATCATATCTAATATCTTGTGTTTAAGGAACTATTTTATCTGGAAGGAAAGGTCTTCTCGGACAGATCCTATTCTATACTGACTGTTAGTGCGTGTACAAGCGTCTATGTGTCTACATGAGATGCGAGGGGGCAGGAATCTTCCATAGTAACAGGGGCTATGAATTACTTGCATAAAGACAGCGAGGCCGAGCCCTTTGCTCGGTAGCAGGAAGGATGTTTACCTAAACTACTAGACAGGAATGCATTGGATGAGGAGCGGAGCAGATAACTTGAAGGCTGAACTGTTTTGGCAGGCAACAGGCCGCGTCAGGCACCGTTAGCCGCGCAGGGAGTAGGACAAAGTTCATGGATACCGATGCAGGTCCAGGCTGGAGCATTTCAGAGGCAGAAGCAGGAAAAGGCTTGATGGCAGAATTCAGGGCCTACTCGCCTGAACTGTAAAACGTGAAAAGTGAACCATATAAAGTCGGTGGCCAATCATACTTAGGAATGGAATATTCGACTCATTCATGGCAAATCTGAAAGAGGACAGGTTGACGTGGGACGCACATGTATTTGCGTCTTCATAGCTGGAACTGGAGGGAACATACATGTACTTGTAGCATGTACATGGAGCCGTTGGGGTCTAAGATAGGGGACACAATTGACCATAAAAAATTCATATTTCCTCATTCCCTCCTTGTCCCCTACGGACCCTCATGAAATATCCATCTTCATCAATCCATCAATCTGTTCATATAGCATCATTTGTTCTTCTTTCTTCTTCCAGGATCTTGAATGAAAATTTGAAGGCGGGATACACGATGTGGCACACAGACCACAAATCGCTGGCCCACATTGTAGACACAAGCAGCAACTGAATAGAATGAGAAAGCCAATACCTAGGAAGGATAGGATCCTCCATCCCCAGGCTGACAACACGCTCCAGAACCAACCGGACCAAGTCCAGGTGCCTGGATTCTGGTGTATCTGGCTTACGATCTTATGAAGTCGAGTTATGGCTTTATATACTGACGGCGCGTTTTCTGGTATGAAAACACAGCAACTTGATCCGATGACCCTACTAGCTCCGCCCCTATCGGCCAGAATGACGTCAAGGACAAGACGATTTTGAAGAACAACAATCCGCATCGCAGACTGCTCCTCTGTTAAGTTGCCTAAGGCGGAAGTAGTTTCATTCACTACTGCTTCAAGGGTTCTAGTTAATCTACGTATCAGCTTACTATTAGTGACTGTACCTATGTAGGGAAAGAAACCTTTATTGAAATCTGTGTATTTCTCCCATGCTGTTTCAGTGTAGTCGACAATCGGGAGGTCTCTCTGCTGTCTATTGTGTACTAAATGGGTATTCCTATGATAATCAGGCGGGGCTAGGAAAACAGGTGGCAGAAGGAATGCAATGTAACAGGTACCATCCCAATCTAGGGGTAGGCGTATATATGCGGTGTGACCACAGATGAAGTAGGAGTGACGGGAAGCTCTAAATGTAGACTTGCCTTTATCACTGAATTCTATTACAGTGGTACATTTACTATGGCCCATGTGTATTGAACCATTCTTTCTTACACATAATTCGCCTCTAACTGGAAATACTGACAGAGCGGGCAAGATTGGTGTAGCTTCGGATTCAACATTCAGGATCATGAGGTTAAGTGTAAAGTTACCTAATCCATATACTTCATTTTCTAGATCAGTTCCTGTTCTTTTGGGAAGTCCCTCCTTGTTAGGGTAGCAGACTTTAAGTAAAACTAGGTTCAGGTTTCCCCATACCCAGTTGTCTTGATAAACTACTGAATTTGAATCTAGGGAATTAATCAAACTAAACCATGCTCCACAGGAGCCATTGTGTGTGAATGGATACGGAAAGAGGGGCAGAACTCCCCTGTATTTCTGATAGGGAGGGAGTCGGCCACATATCCAACAATTTGTAGCATTGCTGGTCTGATGAGAATGATGTAACATACTAATGAATGTGTTGTTGCGCAGCGCAAATCTATAGGACAACTCATGTGGAGGTAGTTCACTAAAAGAATGTTCGGCAGTAACATTGTAAGCACGCTTGAAAATAGGATAGTACATGTGTAACAGCACACTTGCAGTAATAATAATAAGACTTAGAAAAAACATAATCAACAATGTCACTATACAGTGACTATGAAGTGATTTACAGTATGCATGTTTCTTGAGCTGCTTCTGTCTATTTTTCTCTCTCATTCGGTCTAGAGGATACATGTCAAAGACTTAATTCAACCGATTCACCTTGGAGAGGACTTAAACAATCGAATTGTCTGACTTGCTAGACCTTAGTTTCAGTTTATAGTTCTCTTTTTCTGTCTTTTCAACCAGGGGGAGTTTTGAGTCAGTCTGTGAGGGAATGCAGGGCTGAACGTTTAAATCCGATGGTAGTCCATGGAATTTCTTGATATGACTCGAGTGTAACCACCCTTTGCGACCCTCTATCTTCACGGCTGTCTTCGTGGTCAGTAAAACGAGTTTCGGTTGTTGCCAGCGAGGCTCCAATGGACTCCTCCTGTCGAAGTTCCTTACAAGTACCAGGTCACCTGGAACCACTTCATGAGGCTTCACCTCAGTGTTATCGGGAAAAACTGCAGCTACCTGTGAACGACAAGATTGTAGTGCAGACATCAAGGAAGCCAGGTAATCTGTCAGCATATTACAATCAACATCAGTGATCTTACGAGGTATAGGCGTCCCCCACATATTTGGTGGCCTACCGAAGATCACCTCATACGGGGATAGCCCTGTTCGAGAATGTGCTACCATTCTCATGTAAAATAGTGCAACCGGTAAGGCTACTATCCAGTCGACACCTTTTTCTCTACAGATTTTGGACAGTCTTATTTTCAGAGTTTGATTATGGCGTTCCACGAGACCTGCTGCCTCGGGATGTCGGACACAGTGGAATTTCCATTGATAGCCTAACAAGAGTGAAACGTGTTTCATTAGCTCGGATGAGAACGGCTGGCCATTATCTGAGTACACGATACGGGGCAAGCCATACCGTGGGAAGAATTCACGAACTAATTGTTTGGCAGTAGTCGGGGCAGTGTAATCTGAGACGGGATACGCCTCTGTCCAACGGGAAAGAGCGCATACAACTACGAGGACATATTTGAATCCTCAACATCGTTCCATCTGGATATAATCCATCTGGAGGACTTCAAAAGGGTGATCGGGAGGTTGAAATCCACCCTGCTCTACAGGTACACCTTTACCTGGGTTGAACTGACAACAAATCATACAGGTTCGGACTTTCTGTTTGGCTGCAGCTCGTAAGTGTTTGTTGAACCAAATGTGTTGAATACTGTCTAACATGGCTTTTTCTCCTAGATGTGCTGGACTATGTATTGTGTTAATGATAACTTGAACCATTGAGTCGGGGAGAAACCATATAGATTTTCCCTTCGTCATCCATCCCTGATCTGTCGGGATCCCTCCTAATTCAGTCCATTTCTTTATTTCCTCTGGTGTAGCATGTGTCTGTATGTCAATTACATCAAGGGCGGGATCCTTAACTGTCATGCAGTGTGTCGGCGTCGGAACTATTGTCTTTGTCAAGTCAGTTATATGAGTCTGATTCTGAGCAGTCTGTTTAGCTGTTCTGTCAGCTAGGTCGTTACCCTGAGAAATAATGTCAGTCACTTTCGTATGGGCTTTGCACTTCATGATAGATATTGAAGTAGGTAGATGTATTGCATCTAATAGAGCTTGAATGAGGGGACCGTGCTGGATGTGGGCACCGTGAGAAGTTAAATAACCTCTCTCTCGCCAAAGGACTCCGAAGTCGTGAACGACTCCGAATGCATAACGTGAATCTGTGTATATGTTGACTTTCTTATTTTTGGCTTTAATACAGGCTTGTGTTAGAGCGATAAGCTCTGCTGCTTGAGCTGATAATGTGTCGATACAATTTGTTTCAATGACTTCGGTGTCTGTCGTGACTGCATAGGCGGCCACTAACTTTCCTGTACTTGTTCTCATACATGAACCATCTACATAAAGTGTCAGGTCTGGATCTGGTAATGGGACATCTGTCGAGTCTTGTCTGGGTTTCGTTATAATAGTAATAACTTCAATACAATCATGTGCCAGTGGGTCTGTTCCACTTAATGGCAAAAGTGTGGCAGGGTTTAATGTACTACAACGTCTGATTTCTATGTGTGGCTGAAACAATGTCAATTCGTAACCAGTCAGTCGTGCTATAGTCAAGTGTTGTGTCTGTGTCCGGTTCAAGAGAACCTCTACTGCGTGTGGTACCTGTACTGTCAATTGATGTCCTAATACTATGGAATCGCTTTGTCTAATCGCTAGAGCT
This sequence comes from Triturus cristatus, assembly GCF_964204655.1. Lineage (NCBI taxonomy): Eukaryota > Metazoa > Chordata > Amphibia > Caudata > Salamandridae > Triturus > Triturus cristatus. The sequence continues at coordinate 85,374,998 of NC_140590.1, read as the reverse complement.
GTTGCTGCAACTGATTTCAGGCACGCAGGAAGAGCCTGAGCTACGGGATCTAATGTACTAGAAAAATAAGCACATGGCTTGTGTGATCCTGCTTGTTCCTGAGTGAGTACTGACAAGGCAGTACCTTCACGTTCTGTAACAAAGAGTGTAAAAGGCTTACTGTAACATGGTGTCGCTAAGACAGGTGCTTGGCATAAAGCTTTCTTTAAGTCTTCAAAAGCTTGTGTATGTTCTGGAGTCCAAGGGAGGACAGTCGATGTCGCTGCCTCCTGTGTTGTCAACTGAATGAGTGGTTTAGCTAAAAATGCATATTGTGGGATCCACTGCCTGCAGTACGAAGTGAGGCCTATGAAGGCCCGTACCTCCTTTTGTGTCTTGGGTGGTGGCATGTTTACAATTAACTGGATGCGGTCGGGTGTAAGCTGTCTTCCCCCCTTGGACAGCAAGTGCCCAAGGTACACAACTTGCTGGACACAGAATTGCAACTTCGAAGGGGACACTTTGTGCCCCTTGTCGGCTAAAAAATGTAAAACCGTCAGTGATGCTTTTTCACATTCAGGTTCGCTTCGGGCGGTGATCAGCAGATCATCGACATATTGAAGCAGGGCAGTGTTAGCTGGCATGTTGATACTGTCAAGTTCTCTTTTCAGTGCTTGGCTATAGATGCTGGGGCTTTCTGTGAATCCTTGAGGTGCGCGTGTGAATTTAAAACTTCGTCCATTTAAACTGAATCCGAACAAATATTGGCTTTCCGGATCGATTGGGACGCTGAAGAAGGCGTTCTTGAGGTCAATTACAGTAAAGAACGTTGCTTCTGAATCTATAGCTGTCAGTAATGAAGAGATATCCGGGACCATGGGGTATTGTGGTACAATGCATTTGTTTAATTCTCGCAGATCAATAACTAATCGATATACTGGGGGTGCTTTTGGATCAGTTCGTTTAAGAATCGGAATAATCGGAGAATTACATACATTGGAGTCGGTTTCTACAACCACTCCTTGTGAGATGAGCTCGTCAATGATTTGCAGTAAAGCCACTACAGCATCTGGAGGTAATTTGTATTGTCGCATTCGTGGTAGTACCACTCCTGTTTTGAGTGTGACTCGATATGGTGTAATGTGCATACAACCTACATCAGTGGGGCCTTGTGCCCATAAATGTGCAGGTAAATTCTGTAACCGGTGATCCATGTCTCTAGACACGTAGTGACCCTTAAAGTCACGCAAAAATAACCGTACTCCTTCCGGAGAACAACATATTATAGCTCCTAGAGCTTTCAATGTTTTTATACCTAACAAGTTTTCTGGACATGATTTCGTAAGCAATAGATCTGTAGTCCGTGTCAATGGACCAACTGTGAATGCAAGTGGTTGCGATACTTCGTTAATAGTGGGCTTTCCTGAAAAACCAAGGGAAATATTTTGTGAGCCTGAGAGGGGTGCCCCTGGGACTTCGCTGTGACTGATAGTGGTTCTGCTTGCCCCTGTATCGAGTAGAAACTTTCTGTCTTTTCCTAATACTTGACTCTGTACGTAAGGACCCTCTTGATCTACGGGAACCTCAATAAGGGGTAGGCCAACTTCCCTCTCTAGGCTATTTCATGTGTAGCGCTGATACTCTGGGTAGTCATTTTGTGCATACTGGTACATCTGTTGTGTCGTGTTTTGTGTTGCAGCAATAGGCTGTGGCTGTTGTTGTTGTTGTGGTGTGGTCTGTTGTACAGCTGGCATAGGCTGTATATTCTGAGGTACTTGTTGTTGGATCTGATCCTGTCTAGGCGGACGTGGTCTCTCTTTCGTTATACCCGTAGAGATATTATGTTTCAGAACTGCGCAATCGTGTATATAATGACCTGGCTGTTTACAATAGTTGCATGTCCCTCTAACAGGACCCGCTGAATCATTGGACTGTGTCATACCCTTTTTATGACTGTCAGCTGGAACTGACTGGGCAACAAGCATTTTCATTTTCGTGTCTTTCATACGTCTTTGTTCATGTTCTTGTTCTTCCCTAATTCTGTTGTGATGATATTGTAACATTTGTAACATCTGAGACGGTGTGTTACCTTGCCAAGTACTCTCGAATTTCAGTACTCTACTCTTAACTTGGGGCAAGGAATTTTCAACTAATTTTGTCACAAACAGATGTGGATACGACTCACTACTTGCTTTTATGCCACTATTAATACCAAAACATTTTTCAAATCGGGAATAGAAATCACTAGTGTCTTCATCTTGTTTTTGTTTACAGGCTGAAATTGCACCCCAGTCTTCCTTTTTCGTAGTCAATAAACGTGGTAGTACCTGCACTAATAATCCTGGTAATGCTGTAGTCTTTTCCCCAAGCCCTGAACCTGCAGCTCGGGCCTTTTCTTCGTTTTCTAATGCTGTCCAATCTATCTTTTGGTCTCCCACCTCCCATTCCTTTTCTTTGAGTTTCTCGTAAATACCGGCAGGTAATAAGACTTTTAATATTTTCATAATGTCAGGGCATGTATACTCTCCCATGAGTAACATGTCTTTTATCTCACGGTGGAAACCTGCTGGGTCTTTGTCATGGCTAGGTACTACTTTCTTAATTTCTAATAATTCAATTTTAGTTATGGGCGTGTACACAAACACGCGTTTAAAAGTATTGTCATCACCTCTGACTGGGTGCACTTCGCGTAAGGGATTCTGTCTGTCTATGTGATACGTTTTTCTTTCCTTGGGGGGAACTGAAACATGTTCTGGGCATACGAAGACAATGTACTGGTGTCGATATTCTAGAATTTCTTTAATTAAGTCAGTACCTGAACCTCTCCATTTGTTCGTGAGTAATTCTATCAGTATATCAGGAAGGGGACCAGGATCGGAGTGTTGGCTTCTATATAATATAAGGAGGTGTTGTATCATGTATATACCAACTAAACGCTGTTCGTCTGGGGTAAGATTCAGAAACGTGTGTGCTAGCGCATCATCACTATATTTTTCAGAACTGTCAGCCCATTGTACTGCTGACCTGGCTAATTCTTGTTCATCCATAGAATCGAGCATGTGATACCCCCTTCGGTCTCGGAGTAATTTATCAGCAGCCTGGAATAAGTGTTCAGGGGACTTCGTATTTAGCATAGGGGCTTGAAAATGTCTATTACATTCTGGACGTATCGGACGTATCGGATCAGTAAAGTATCTGGTATTGTTACAAGGTCTTCCCCTACCTACATAAGCTATCATTTCTAATTGTCCTGTGGGCATTTCTGATTCTTCCTCCTCCTCTCCCTCTGATTCAGTTTTGTCTGCCTCCATTCTGGCTTTATGTATTCGTTCTATTTCTTTGCGGATCTTTCGGCACATAGCTACTATACACGTCTGTTTATCATGTTTTCCCTCTGATATATTCTGACCCCATCTGGTAAGTACTTGCATTTCATCCTGATCTACCCCAGGCCTGTCTTTGTCTCTGATCAAGCAGTTTATAAAGAAGCGTAACAGTAATCTCTGTATATCCACTTTCTGGTAATCCATGACTTCGTCAATACTTTCAGGGCCTTGCCCTGTTTGGACAAAGCGATATATATTGTCTAGATGATTAACCATTCCTGGTAGTGTCGTTAAATATAGTGAAGCTCGTCGTATACGTAGTGATGATAGCAGCATTCTGTCATTTTTACCGGGCACTGGATCATATCTACAATCCACAAGATGTTCCTTAAACATGTCGGACGTTGCTATTTGGGGTGTACGTTGGTTTGCTAAATCTCTAAGAGACGATTTACTTCGTGACGGTGGCGTGGCAAAAATTGCTATCGTACCTCCTGTCGCACCCTCTGAGGTGCTAGGCACGAAAGGATTTGTGGGATGTAAGGTAGAAACTGTGGATGTAGGAAAAGCGGTGGAAACAGATGGACCTGTTGGATTGTGCGGAGGAGTTTGTTGTTGCGGAGGTGGGGGCGGATGATCTCGGGGTTGAGCACCATCGACAGGTCGCGTGTGTGGTGGATCATTAACATATTCGGGAGCTACATCGTCTAAATAGGAGGAAAGGAAAATATCTTTTGCGGTCTTGGGATGTGCTTTAATCGGGAGTAATGGGGGTGTCAAATCTTTCGGTATTTCCGGGGTGGCCTTAGGTAAACCTTCGGCCAAAAGAGGATACATACCATTCATAAGAGTGTTCCGTTGTCTGTCTACTTGTTCTGTTTTTACTCGGATACCTTCCTCAACTAATACGTTTTCTCGGGCCTTATTTGAGTTCTCCCTACTTTTCTCTTCCTGTCTGAGCGCTTTCTCTGTGCGCCTATGCGATTCTTTACGCCATAGTTCAATGGCATCTTTCTGTGACTGTCTGGCTTTCTTTTTCCATAATTCTTCTTCTACTCTCATGATGCAATCTGCATCCCATGTCCCAGCTGCGGGCCACCTCTGACTTTCTGCTAGATCCTTGGTGTAGTCCACCCATAAGTCAAGATATAATATGGCATCTAGGCCATGTTTATGATACATAAAGTACCCTGGAGTGTCCCTAGGTGGAATGGGAACAGCTTCTTCGAGTACTCCTTTTCTAGTTTTTATTTGTCTTAATTTTGAAAAGAACGGCATCTTTAAACCTTGCTACTTGATTCTTACTTGAACTGGACTTGAACACAATTAATACAATAAACACAATAAGGAACACTCATTCATACCACTATTTTTAAACACATTAAAACATTTAACATTTAACATTTAACGGACAATGATAATTAGAAGAAAACTAGTCACCGACATAATACTAATACTAGATAATACTGAATTATATACATGAACATACTAGATATACTGCTAAACAGTACAGATACACTGCTAAAACAGTGCAGACCGGATTTGTGTACCCAAACCCGTCATGACCGGCACAAATTAATGTGCACGTCTAAATGCCTCCCCGGCAACGGTACTCACCGGGTAGCACGGAACGGAAGGCCTCGGAACTGAACTGAACTGGACCGGACTGGACTCGACTGGACTCGACTCGACTCGGAACTTCGGAACCTGGTGGGCCTCTGTATACCTCGGATCTTGCTCTCTCAGCTAGGCTCTGGTCGGGATACTTCGCACTTCTCACCGCCTCGTCTGGGTGTTGATCGCAGCCTCAGTCACCCCCGCTTGGCCGGAGGGAGATACAGGAAATCCTGCGGTTACGCGTTTTTGTCCGTTCAGCTGTGGCAGGGGACCGGGCCTGCAACGCACCTCCGGCGCGTGAGATGAGAAAGTGTCCCTATTCGGGCGCCAATTTATGTGGTAAATATTTAAATTACCTGTACTATTTTTTATGCGGTAAAGTCTAGTAAGAATAACTCAGTCAAAATAAGAGGCAGAATCCGTGGTATTAGAGGTTCTGAAAAGGACTTTATTCCTTACAAAGGAATTATGGTTCGAACCAGGCAATCATATTCCATCACCACGAAGGTTCAGGAAGGGATAGGCAATGCATTATTGACAAGTAATCATATATATATGAAAAGCATTACATTAAGACAGATGCAGGAGGCGTAGCAGCTGATAATACAGATAAGAATACACATACGTAATGAAAATAGGCGTAATAATAGGCGTTTACTAGAAACGTCATTTAAAATGATGTCACAAGTGGGTGGATCCATAAGAGAATCCTGCAGTGTCAGCAGAAATATTTGGCAGAGATGCGCGCGCAGCCGCATGACGTGTGATTGACGCGCAACTAGAGGGTGAAGGGAACTTGACATTTAGCCCTACATGTGGAGACAGAAGTCTGGGGTGTCAGGACAACCTAGTCCTAAATCATATCTAATATCTTGTGTTTAAGGAACTATTTTATCTGGAAGGAAAGGTCTTCTCGGACAGATCCTATTCTATACTGACTGTTAGTGCGTGTACAAGCGTCTATGTGTCTACATGAGATGCGAGGGGGCAGGAATCTTCCATAGTAACAGGGGCTATGAATTACTTGGATGAAGACAGCGAGGCCGAGCCCTTTGCTCGGTAGCAGGAAGGATGTTTACCTAAACTACTAGACAGGAATGCATTGGATGAGGAGCGGAGCAGATAACTTGAAGGCTGAACTGTTTTGGCAGGCAACAGGCCGCGTCAGGCACCGTTAGCCGCGCAGGGAGTAGGACAAAGTTCATGGATACCGATGCAGGTCCAGGCTGGAGCATTTCAGAGGCAGAAGCAGGAAAAGGCTTGATGGCAGAATTCAGGGCCTACTCGCCTGAACTGTAAAACGTGAAAAGTGAACCATATAAAGTCGGTGGCCAATCATACTTAGGAATGGAATATTCGACTCATTCATGGCAAATCTGAAAGAGCACAGGTTGACGTGGGACGCACATGTATTTGCGTCTTCATAGCTGGAACTGGAGGGAACATACATGTACTTGTAGCATGTACATGGAGCCGTTGGGGTCTAAGATAGGGGACACAATTGACCATAAAAAATTCATATTTCCTCACTGTGACCTGGGCAGCTTGGCTCTGCTGCCCCAGGTCAAACTGGTCTCACGAGCCCCCCTTCCTCCGGCCACCTGTGATTAGCATCAGGGCTCAGCGCACCATAAAGTCCTTTCATCACACACAAGCCCCCGGCTAATCACTTTCGCACCTGCTTGTTCCTGCTTTATGGCTTGTTTCCCAAAACAGGAGATGCTCATGTTTATTGGGGCCTATCGATTATCTAATGTGGGATCTGAACCTTGCTGTGTAAATCATTGTGGGCTGGCTTAACTGGAATGTGGGATGGTCATCATGACTCTGCCTTTTCGTTTGTAATGTACACGTGTATATTGCCGTATCATAAAACCTAGGAATGTATGCTTGAGGCAGGAAAAAGTGTATTTAAGATGAAGTCCGTTTCTATGTTTTTCAGCAGTCTCCTGAGAACATACACGCTGTTGTACTTCTAGGATACCTGTAATTGGTCTGCAGCCAATAAATGAATCTTTGACTTCACCTAGAAGACTCTGTGTTTCTGTAGGTCTGGAACAGGGTGAACCCAGAAGTCATAGGGTGTGTGCCCCTGCACCGCTGGGTCTAAAATACCCAGTACTTCAGTTTGGCGCCCAACGTGGGGCGATTTCAGCGGTACCGGTCCAAGCCAGAGGTTCGTGAGGAGCTTCGTGTGGAAATTCTGGAGGAAGGCCGCCACTTCATCGACCCCTGCATGTCGACGTGGTCCGAAAGTCTTTTCTGCGAGGTTCTCCGCGTCCCGACGGCTACGAAGGACTGCTGCCCTGATTAATCGACCAGTTTTGGACCCTTGACGAGTTTTGAGAGAGCGAAACAATCGAGAGAGTCTTCTGGTGACGCCATCGATCAGCAATATTCAGTTAAGTATAAGTGGAGCGTCTCCCATTTCTTTGGTATCCCTCGGGATCGTTTTGATTTGGAAATTTGGAGTTTGCAAACGCCAAAGCCAGAGGACTCGTGTATTCACGAGACTATCGTAATCGATAATCCTCTGACGTTTAGATCTAGACTAGTGAGCGAAGATGCCTGGTTCTAGAATATTTGGTAGAATATTTTGTTTGGGTTGTGGAAGAGATTTCCAGCTGGAGGAATCATGTCCGGTTCCTCCGGTTGGAACTCCAACTTATGAGCTCTATGTAAAACATGGCGTAGGCCCTATTGCATATAACGAAGTGTGGATCCACTACACCAGAAAAGACGGTGTTTTAAAATGGCCCCAAAATGGTAGTTTCAATACCGATATTTTAGATAATTTGGAAATTAAATTGTTTAAAAAGAAAGCCCGGCCGGCGATGTTTGATTCTTTCCGCTTATGGCGAAAGGAAGCCAAACAGAAGGAAATTAAGTTAGCGAAAAAGAATAAAAGGGAGAGAGGTATGACAGTAATGCAAGCAGCTGTACAATTCAAAGACAATGAGGAGGAGCAGATGAATGAGCAATTGCACAGGCAGCGTAAGTTAGGGATCGACAAATGTTACCCAGCTTTACCGCACTCTAAACAGAATGAGTTAGAAGAAAAGGAGAAAGATCCCCTGATGTCGCATTTGTTGAGTTCGCCACCCCCGTATGCTCAAAATGCCACGGCGCCTCCCCAGCTTGTGAATATGCCACCTCCAGTCAATATACTGCAAGCCTTGCCGCTACCGCCAGTTGCTTTGCAGCCGGCTCCTATCCCTATAGCGCAGCCTTCTCAAGGGCCGCCAGTTGTGTTTCCAACTGCCCCCGCGCTTCCTGCGACTTTGCCTAGCATATTGACTGCCTCCCCTGATACTCTTCCTTGCACCACTCCAGTACCTGTTTCTGCATCCTCTTTTCTCCCCTCTGTTTATCCCCCTGTTTTCGCCTCAGCTTCTCCTTCAGCGCGACAGCGCTTAGCTAATGTGGTTACTACATTAATGTCTCCTCTCTTTGAGTCATCTGGTGCGACTCCTGGTTTACAGCGTAAGCAATTGCGCAGTCAATTGCCTAACCCCGATGAGAAAAAGGTAATAGATCGCATGGCGCGTAGATGGATTGTTTTCCCTTCACTGTATGATGTGGAATCAGTTGTCAACGTTTTCCATCAATGGGATGCCCCAAAACAGAGATATGTGTTTGAGAAAATGTGCGAAATTCTCTGTGAAGAATTGGAGGATAGTGGTAAAAACCCGAGCCCGCAGGAGTTGTGTAGAGTGAGGTTTGATTTTGGAACTGGTACAATTGTGGATCGCGAGGTAGAGAAAGCAGTTGCGGTTGTATTGTCCTTCAGGAATGATGATTGTCAACAGTCATTGTTTGAACAAGATGTCCTTGTGGGGAAAAAGGTAAAAGCGCGACAATACCCCATGAGAGAAGTTCCCCCGGTATGGAAGGAAGCAGTTGCAGCTGATGCCGGTGCCGGTATCGCTGCTGTGCCAGCGCATTTCCAGCGTGTTTGGGTGCATGTTCCATGGAAGCGTTCTGAGGTGTTAGCGCTTAAGCAGACATTGCCTGATCCCCGTAAAAACCCGGCCGGATATTATAAAGAGTTGTCACAGACGGCAGGGTCATGCGTTATGAATCTGGCCGACATAGACATGTTGTTTGGTAATGTTGTTCCAGAGCCCCTATGGGGATCAATTCGTAATGCAGATCACGATGCAGAACTAGGTGCTACATGGGCTGACATTATTGCCGCTGACGCTAGACAAACTGGTGGCGCAAAACCTGAGCCATTAATAGCAGAACTCCCTGGTAGAATCATCACGTATATGAAGACAATAATGCCTGCGATGCGCGTAAATTGGGACAAGCTATCTGCATGCAAGCAGAAGAAAGTTGAAACAGTGTCAGACTTCTTTACCAGGTTTGAAGAAACGTTTATTGATCACAGTGGGCAAGATATGAGTACTGAGGGTGGCCAACGGTTATTTGTGGATAAATTTGTGCAGAATTTACTTCCTGACCTGTGTAAAAAGTTGAAAGATTCAGAAAGTTCTTGGGCTGTTTCCTCTTCAGCGCAAATACTGGCTACTGCACAGTATTACGAGAACAGAGATAAAGATGAAAAAGATAGAACAGATAAGAAAACGAAGGAACTAAAGACAAAGGTCCTTTTGCAGCAGGCCTATCCGCCACGTGGAGGTCAGAATAATTATAGGCAACCCCATGGTGTCTATCACCAACCCCAACAATTTCAGAACAATCAGCAAACGAATGGGTATTATCAACCACGTGTCCCTGTAGGTCCCAACCAATGTTTATACTGCAAAGAGGAAGGTCATTTTAAATATAGTTGCCCTAAATTAATGCAGCGGAACGGTAATGCGTATGGCGCAAGAGGTAGGGGTGGTCAGCAAGCTCCTAGAGGCAGAGGGCGTGGAAATGCTCCCCAGAACGCGCGTCCTCTGCCGCCTCAAAATACCATCAATAGTTTTGACCAGCAAGCTAACGCGACTAGTAATACAGCTCAGTATTACAATAATGATTATTATGCAGAGGACGGCGATGCAGAAAATAATGATTACTAGGACAGCCGTAGACAGAGAGAGGGAGTTGTTTCAGTGCCAGTGGATCAGAGCGGACCGTATGTTGAGGTGACTACAGCAAATGTAACGGAGCCCTTTCTGCTAGACACTGGTGCTGCAAAGAGTTCAATTATGCATTCAAAACTCCCTGGCGCACCTTTGTCTGGCGATATAAATGTTTCAGTAGGTTTTTCTGGCGCCCCAGTTAGAAACCCGATTTCTAGTCCCATGTCACTTTCTATTGGACCTTGCGAGCTGAAAGCACCCCTGATTCTAACAACAGGTTGTGGTGAGAATTTGCTAGGGTTAGATTTGTTGAAAAGATTACATGCTACACTGTATTGTTCACCGTCAGGGGTACAACTTACATTAGGCAGGAAAGTGATTTCCCCGATGTACTTGTCTAAAAATACAATGCCACCTGAATTGTCATCCCTTCCGGATGTCCTTTGGGCTACTGGTCCCAATGATGTGGGCCTCTTGGAGATACCGCCATACGTGGTAACTTTAAAGGCTAATGTCAGACTGCCACGTATTCCCCAGTACAAGATCTCTAATGAAGGCCAGAAAGCATTGTTAGACATTGTCAGCGATTTGATTAATAAGGGTGTAATTGAAGAGACAAGAGGCAACGTTTGCAATAGTCCGATTTTACCTGTTTTAAAACGAACGGACCCTTCACAGCCACCTGTTTACAGATTTGTGATTGATCTTAGAGAGGTTAATAAGATTGTTGTGCCACAGTTTCCAGTTGTCCCTGATATAACTGCCTTGTTAACGATGATTCCAGCCTCTGCTGCATGGTTTTCAGTGATCGATTTAAAGAATGCTTTCTTTAGCATCCCAATTGCAGAAGAGAGCAGAGACATTTTTGGCTTTAGTCTGGGAGGCCGAAGCTTCCGCTTCAAACGCGCTCCCCAGGGCTACTGTGAGAGCCCATCCATATACAGTCAAGCTTTGAAAGCGCAGCTTGATGCACTTGTTTTACCTAGTGGCGCTATTCTGATTCAGTACGTGGACGATTTACTAATCGCCGCGGATACTGAAAAGATCTGCAAAGAAGCCACATTGTCATTGTTGCGCCATTTATCTGCTTTCCATCATAAAGTGTCTCTCTCCAAGCTGCAATATTGTCGACAAGAAGTGACCTACTTAGGTCATCTCTTATCGAAGGAGGGAAGGAAACTGACCCCAGAAAGAATTCAAGCCATTGCGCAGTTGAGTGTGCCAAGAACACAGAGAGAAGTGCGTGCTTTCTTGGGTATTACCTCATACTGTAGGCACTGGATCCCAAATTTTTCCTTGTTGGCAAAACCTTTGTTAGCCTTAACATGCAAAGACACACCGAATCCTATCCCATGGTCTGAAGAGTGCCAGAAAAGTTTTGTGGAATTGCGCAATGCATTGTGTTCAGCACCTGTGTTGGGTGCTCCTGACTATAGCAAGCCTTTTACATTGTATGTTCACGAGAAAGATGGTTGCGCATTATCAGTGTTAACACAGGCTTTTGGTGACAGACCGCGCCCATGCGCATATTTTTCATCAACCTTGGACCCTGTAGCGAGGGCATTGCCAAGCTGTCTGAGAGCGACAGCTGCTGCAGCTATGTCTATCCGACAATCTGCTGGTTTGGTAATGGACAACACATTGATCGTTATGGTTCCACATGCCGTAGACACATTATTAAACAGAACCAAGACACAACACTTGACTAGTGCGCGATTATCAGGCTATGAGCTCACACTGTTAGCAAATCACATACACATAAAGAGATGCAACACGCTGAATCCAGCTACGTTATTGCCAAATCCAGCAGACCTAGATGAGAATGAGCAACATGACTGTCTGTTCAGAACAGAAGAAGAGACGAAAGGGAGAGTAGATCTAAAAGATACTCCCCTGACTGAGTGTGATGGTACTTTATGGGTGGATGGTTCGTGTTTCAAGCTCCCTAATGGTGATACGACTGCTGCATATGCTATCACAACGTTACACACGGTCGTGGAAACTGCACGAGTGCCACATAATTCGGCCCAAGCAGCAGAATTAATCGCCCTCACGAGAGCGTGCGTGTTGTCTGAAGGAATGAGAGTGAATATATACACGGATAGCCAGTACGCCTTTGGCGTGGCTCACAATTTTGGACGACTGTGGAAAGAACGTGGGTTCCTGACGTCGCATGGAGCTAAAATTCAGAATGGCAAGCTGGTGAATGATCTCCTTGAATCACTGACCCTACCATTACAAGTTGCGATTATGAAATGCAGTGCGCACAGGAAAATCACAGATGATGTTGGACGTGGGAATGCGTTTGCTGATGAGATCGAGAAAGAAACAGCACAGAATGTAAAGACTAGAATGTATATTGCAGGCCCCGCAAGATGGGTTGATGATGTTGGGATGTGTGAAAACACAATAGAGAGTGTGAAGTCGCTTCAAGCTGAAGCGACAGAGAAAGAATTAAGCAAGTGGAGAGAAAGTGTGGGTAAGTTAGATGAGAATGGTTGTTGGATTGATCTGACAGAACATAGGCGATGGTTGTTGCCCGATGCATATGTGCTTCCAGTAGTTACAATGGCACATGGGATGGCACATATCAGTACGAAAGGAATTTGTAAGTTGTTGGCTCCAGTATGGCAGAATGCTGGGATTCCCAAGTGTGCAGAGAATGTGGTCAAGAATTGCATGGTATGCTTGAAATACAACCCTGGTAGGGGAACCCCAACTCCAGCTGGTCATTTTGCACCCCCATCATACCCATTTGAAGTTTTGCAGCTGGACTTTATCCACATGGAAAGGTGCAACAACCTGAAATATGTACTGGTGGTTGTTTGTGCTTTCTCCAAATGGGTAGAGGCCTATCCTCTGAAAGATAACACTGCCCTGTCCACAGCCAAAGCTCTTGGGAAGGAGTTTTTTCCCAGGTTTGGAATGCCAAGAATGGTGTGGTGTGATAATGGAAGTGAGTTCGTGGGTAAAGTGATGAAGAATGTGTGTGAAGGGCTAGGTATAAAGCAAAAGTTCCACGCTGCAAATCACCCCCAATCAGCTGGATTAGTAGAGCGCTACAACGGTGCTCTAAAACTTAAGCTGGCCAAAATCCAGGCAAGCACCGGTCTTAAATGGCCTGACGCCCTGCCCTTAGCACTCCTGTCCACCAGAATGACCATACACTCACGAGTGGGACTTAGTCCCTATGAGGTCGTCTTTGGCCGCCCGGCTAATGTATGGGGCGTGCCAAGACCGGCGAAATTTAGTGAGATCGAGCATCCAGTACTACTCGATTACCTGTATGATTTGACTGTTAAACTGCATGTTTTACATCAACAGGTGCATGATACTCTTCCCCAAGCTTCTGAAACTCCTGGACACCCTATCGACCCTGGCACATGGGTGCTGATTAGAAACTTCCAGCGCAAGAGCAACGACGAGCCTCGCTGGATCGGCCCTCACCTTGTCCTTTTATCAACAAGATCAGCGGTGCGAGTGAAGGGGAAGAAACACTGGATCCACGGCACCCACTGCAAGGTAGTTCCCTTGCCCCTGCCATACGACCAGTGGGTCCAGGAGGGTATCGCCGACTCTGAGACAGACACTGTACCTCGTTTTGTACCATTCAGTGACGCACGCATAAGAAACACAGCTTCAGACCAAGAGAGTGACGATATTTTACAAGAAGCTGTGCCACTGTCAAATCGATTGGACACCACAGAGCCTGAACTTTTGTTCCAAGACCAAACAGCACCTGGCCATCTCCGCTATAATTTGAGACCAAGGCCTATGGACAAATAAAGATTTCCTTACTATTTCCTTTTTGACATTTTAGCTCTCCCATCTGAAGGACTTTCTTGATTTTTGTTTTTCGAACCACCATCCGGGTTCAGCCGCAGGGTCGCAGTGCCAAGACTTTGGGGTACAGGCCGAAGACGTTAGGTCAACGGTTCTGGTTGGTCTAGGGCGTTTCCCTGGACTGACAGGCGTACTCCTTAGCAGAAGAAACTCATCCGCCGCGAGCGGCCCGATTAGAGGATGGAGTTTTTTAAGATGGAGAGACCTGTTGAGGAAATGAACTTTAAAGCAAGGATGTGTAGAATTGTAAAAAGTAAATGTTTTGTATTTTTGTGCCTATTTACACTGTGTAGTATAATAATGTTCATCGTAGGATTTGTGTTTTTCTCCTCTCAAAAGACCACTGCGTCCACTGTACAGCCTATACCTCTTTCTACTGCCTCCTCTCACTCTTTTCACCCTCTGCCTGAGCACGAACAAACCAGGCGATCAGAGTTTGTAAATAACTCGTTTATCCAGCTCTTGCACCAACACCAACTAGTAATGAATACGACCAATTGCTGGGTCTGTAGGTTAATGCCACATACCATTAACAAGGGAATTCCCTATTTGGTGCTGCCATTTAGTTACAATGGATCGTCATGGGCATTCCAGACCATGTTCCTCTACGCTCTAGATGCCTACTCCCCGCGACAACCGCGTTCCATCAGACCTAGTACAAATAATAAAGCCTTAGTGAGAGGAATTGCCGATATGAGTAGGGATATTGATGCATACTCATCCATTCCCAAAGAAGAGCTGAGAGCTTATGTAGGGTGGAACGCGACGGGGTATAGTATTAGTCTGGGTGAAAGACAGCGAAAAATCTCATCTCCAATCTGGGTCGTACCCCACATAGGTCGGTTCTGCTTACAGGGTAATGGTCAGAATCCTAGAGCCCAACTGGGAAGAAGTGACTGTACTGAAACGTACACTTTCCCGTCACAGTTTTCCCCTGCGTTTTTGGCTGCCAAGGGTACATATTTCATCTGCAATGACCGAGCATATACATGGTTGCCCCCTGATTTCTCGGGCACATGTTATATTGCGAACTTGCTACCGCCAACATTTACTGCTGCCGCTGACTATCACAAGACCAGAGTTGTGAGGGGCGTGATTAGTAAGGAGGATACTGCCGGTCAGGAAGCAGGAGACTTCTTCTTGGGTTTCCTGCCGTTTTGGGGACCTATGGTGAATAGTAGGAACCTGAGACAACTGACTCGTGTGGTTGAATCCACTGTCAATGTGACGGCTGGTGCCCTTGGTAATCTGACCGCTGAGCTCCAAGCGGATCGCCTTATGACTTTGCAGAACCGCATGGTTCTAGACGTTATTCTTGCAGACCGCGGTGGGGTATGTAAGGTTATCCAATCCAGTTGTTGCATTTTCATACCAGATAACGCTCCAACAGTCTATCAAGCCATCTCCAAACTCCATAAAATATCTGAAACCATACACGTGGATAAGGGAGACTGGTCACTGGTGGGGTGGTTCTGGGAACTGATATCTGCCTGGGGTTGGAAAGTTCTAATGGTCATTGGAATGATCTTAGCCATTCTTTTCCTGTTCTGTCTGTGCATACAGTGTGCTCCTGCGATATGTAGCCTCTGTGCTACCTTATGTGTAAGGAAACCTGTATCGAGGGACGAGCTAAGTAATAGGATGATGCTACAGCAACATCTCCATGACTTTGTGAACATTGACCTAGACTCGGATTAAGATGAGTATAGTGATTGCCTATGTAAGGGCAAAAGGAGGGTCTGTCGTACTTTAATCTCTGTGACCGCGTAGGGAACAGGGCCCCACCCCTGTCTATCCTGGTATTAGCAAACCGCAAATGGTTAATGCGGCATGTACGAGTGTTTTATATATCGCTCTAGCTATGAATGCACTGTGTACACGTTATTCTGCTTCACTACGCGGGTTCCATTTTGGAGGCAGTGGCCATCTTGTGATTGCCCTCACATAGGCTATAATGAAGCAACCACGGGCCTTGCAATGCATGTGCCTTTCCTTGACTCTTCTGTGACCTGGGCAGCTTGGCTCTGCTGCCCCAGGTCAAACTGGTCTCACGAGCTCCCCTTCCTCCGGCCACCTGTGATTAGCATCAGGGCTCAGCGCACCATAAAGTCCTTTCATCACACACAAGCCCCCGGCTAATCACTTTCGGACCTGCTTGTTCCTGCTTTATGGCTTGTTTCCCAAAACAGGAGATGCTCATGTTTATTGGGGCCTATCGATTATCTAATGTGGGATCTGAACCTTGCTGTGTAAATCATTGTGGGCTGGCTTAACTGGAATGTGGGATGGTCATCATGACTCTGCCTTTTCGTTTGTAATGTACACGTGTATATTGCCGTATCATAAAACCTAGGAATGTATGCTTGAGGCAGGAAAAAGTGTATTTAAGATGAAGTCCGTTTCTATGATTTTCAGCAGTCTCCTGAGAACATACACGCTGTTGTACTTCTAGGATACCTGTAATTGGTCTGCAGCCAATAAATGAATCTTTGACTTCACCTAGAAGACTCTGTGTTTCTGTAGGTCTGGAACAGGGTGAACCCAGAAGTCATAGGGTGTGTGCCCCTGCACCGCTGGGTCTAAAATACCCAGTACTTCAGTTTAACTTTCTTGGCTCTACGTAAAATTTACAAAACATTATTGCATGCAAAGTTGTTTGGGGAGAAAGGTCATCACAAGGGCACGGCATCAATTGGGTACTCCAGTCGTTTATCCCAGGAAAAGTAATTAAACGATGGAATATGTTCAGTCGCATTCTGGTGAGTAGGAATTTCTCATAGTTACTCAGAATGGAATTCATGTATGGCTCTATTTGGTCTGTTGTTTGTATGGAAAAAGACAGTTGTGCAGAGTTTTTGTTTAATTCAAGAGCCAGGCGCAGATCAGTTAGGTGGGTTAAACACATGTCTCGCAATCTTTTTCTGGGGATTAAGGTGGTATTTTGAGGGTTTGAAAAAAGATGCTCAAGTCCTAAATCCGTTAAGAACTTTTTAACAAAAGCAAGCCAAGTGATTAATGATCCGTGCTCCAATTTCATGCAATCGTTAATGAGTTCCTGAGTAAATTTTAATTCTGGTGTAGTCCAGATGCGGTGCCATAAGAGGATAGGCTGCATGCGTATCACGTCCGTGATATATGGAAGGCCCAGTTCACTGTGAATATTGAAAGTTGAAGTGGACGATGGGACTCCCAGCAGGAATTTCAAAAAGGAGTTCTCTGTCTTTTGAAGTAAAGTGACACGTGCATTTCCCCAAATCCCGGCCCCGTAGGTTGCTGTACTAAGGCATTTTGAGTTGTAGATGTCTAGCATTTCCTTAGATGCTCTTTTGCCCAGCCTCCGGGCAAACACTCTCAGGGCCGTTGTTGCTTTTAAAAACTGTGAATTTCTATTCTCTATTGCACTTTTCCAGGTAGTTTTGTTATCTATCACGACTCCTAGGTAGGGATACGTGGTGGTGTACTCTATTTTAGTGTCATGTAGATAGATATTTTTCTTTTTACGTAAATGTTTCCTTGATACCATCACAAAGGTTTTTTTGGCGTTAATGTTTAGGTCCAGTTGTTTCATAAAATTTGTATATCTGACCAGGGCCCGTTGTAACTCAAGGGGGGTGCGGGCGAGTATAACTGCGTCGTCTGCATATAAGAGGGCGGGGATTGGGCGTTGTGTGATGTGTGGCTGGTCCTGGCTACCTTTTAACAGGGCTACTTCTAGTCCGTTGGTGTAAATGTTAAAAAGAAAGGGAGCCAGGACACAGCCTTGCCTTACCCCCTGCTCAATTCCAAAAGATGATGTTAGCTGCCCCCCGATGCCATATCTTACTCTAGTAGTGGTATTCGAGTAGATTTCCCTGATGTAGTTGACCAGGTTGGTATCAATGCCCAATTGGGTCATTACGGTCCAGAGCTTAATGTGATCTACGCAGTCGAAAGCTGCGGACAGGTCGACGTATGCCATGTAAAGACTGCCACCCTTTGCATGGACATACTTCCCTCTCAAGAGTGTAAGGTTAAGGACCTGCTCTATGGTACCTCTACCTTCCCTGAACCCGAACTGTAGGTCGGATAGGATGTTGTCTGACTCAGCCCAGTTTTGTAGGCGTGCTAAGAGGATTCTACCTACTACTTTTCCAAAAGAATCCAATAAAGAAATGGGTCTATAGCACGCAGGGCTATTCCTGTTTCCCTTTTTGAATATGGGCACTAGGATCGAATCTGACCAGGAAGTCGGTAGTCCTACATGTCCCAGGGCCTCTAGGACGTTTAATAACAGAGGGGCCCAGAGGTCGGTGTTTGATTTGTATAGGTCCATAGGGACCGCATCAGGACCCGGGGCCTTTCCTAACCTGCTAACATTCAGGGCCTGCTCTACCTCTGCGAGCTCAAAGTTCATATTTAGTGGGTTAATTCGGGGCATAGGTGAGTAGTGAGTGTGTGTTAGTGGCCCGGCCGGATTTGAAAATTTTTGGGAAAATGGGTGACCCACTCTTGTTCTGAAATGGTAGTTTCAAGTGTACCGCTTACTTTCGATCCTGTCAGAAAAGAAGAGTTTACGATCTCCCAAAATGTTACCGAGTCTTTATTTTGGCAGCTGTTATGTAATGCAGTCCAATGTTCTTCTTTGAGTTCTCTTTTCCTAGATGCTACTGCCTTATTATAGTTATGCCTGGCTGTTGAGATTTCGAGAATATTTCTTGGAGATTTTTTTAGGGCAATCTTGAGGATTTTGTGGGCTCTGGAACAAACTGAATTAAACCACCTGAACTTGGGTTTATCCTGTGGTGTTTTCTGTACCCGTGGGTTGACTGTCAGGACGTTCTTAACCTGTAGTGTTATTAATTCATAGTTGGCCACAATCTCTGCAGGATTGGACGTCTCCGTTAAGCAGGCTTCGAAAGCTGGGCGGGCTGCATTAATTATGGTTTCTAGGATAGCAGTGGGGTTGATTTTAGACCATTTCAGTGCATAACCATTTGGACGGGGCATGGAGATAAGATCTGCGTGGAGTAGTGTTTCAGCATTTTTTTGTGGGGCAGTAGTTTGAATTGTAACGGTCAGTGGAAAATGATCACTAAATGCACAATCGTGAGTGAAGACATCGGTGATTAGATTAGGGAAAATATTCCCTACTAGAATGAAATCGATACAGGAGAATAAGCCTCTGCCGTTAAAAGTTGGGGCAAAGGGAGTTGTGGGAATGGTAAGTTCATTTGCAAAGGCCAATTGTAGATGAATCATGTTCTCATTCAGAACAGACCCCTTATGAGAGTGTGAAAAATGGGGAATATTGTTTTGTGAATGATCCAGGTAACCGCAATTACCATTTAAGGTACTCTTACATAGTGCTGAGTTAAAATCCCCCCCCCCCCCCAGATTATTATTGGTTCCTTGCCTTTAGTGGAGATTAATTGTTTTTGTAAGGAAACACGAATTTCTTTTATAACCTCTGCAAATCTATTTTCCGAGAGGTTGTTGTAGAAGTTAACTATTAAGATAGGTGGCATTCTACTTATGGTGACACGTATAATCTGGTATTGTGGCTCAGCTTTAAGAGTATGGGCCTCCAAGGTTGGTATTAAGTTTGAGACATATATGGTTAATTCACCCTTTGCTCTGCCGGATGTTGAAGGGAGTGCTGGGCTGAAAAAGGTCTTAAAGCCATTTATATGTAAGGGGGTTGTTAACCATGTCTCCTGGAGAGCAATAATTTCGGTTTCTTTAATAAATTTAATCTATTCTTCATTTTGGGTCTTTAGACGAAGACCTGATATGTTCCAGAAAGTTATTTTTAAAAGTGAGTTTGTTTTCTTACATTTAGGGTTAATCCTACGGATATTTTGATTGTGTACAGTAGGGTCCATGCTGGTACTGGTGTCACCCTCCCTATATTATCTAACTGTCAGAGGGGAAATATTTTCGGGAGTGCTGATCTGTTCAGGGTTGAGTGCGATCCCTTGTTGATTTGTGGGTGTTAGGTGAGTTGAGGAAGGGAAGGTCTTATTTTTCCTCGAATGTGGCTCAAAATGGGCAGTTGATAGAAGTGGAAAAAGAGTGGTAGTCGGAGGTACGGAGTTGACCGATGATGTTAACTGTCAGTCCACCTCCTCTAGTGTGGTAAGCTGTTCAAATCTGTTTTGGGTAAGGATACACCCGTTCCCGCTGTGAGCACTTATTTGCTCGCTGTGGTAGAAATAGTCAAGTGACACCATATTAATGTGATTGATTTCATGTGTTATTGTCCTATTGATGGTAGAAGCTGTACAGTCTGCCGTTAAAAGTTGGGGCAAAGGGAGTTGTGGGAATGGTAAGTTCATTTGCAAAGGCCAATTGTAGATGAATCATGTTCTCATTCAGAACAGACCCCTTATGAGAGTGTGAAAAATGGGGAATATTGTTTTGTGAATGATCCAGGTAACCGCAATTACCATTTAAGGTACTCTTACATAGTGCTGAGTTAAAATCCCCCCCCCCCCGATTATTATTGGTTCCTTGCCTTTAGTGGAGATTAATTGTTTTTGTAAGGAAACACGAATTTCTTTTATAACCTCTGCAAATCTATTTTCCGAGAGGTTGTTGTAGAAGTTAACTATTAAGATAGGTGGCATTCTACTTATGGTGACACGTATAATCTGGTATTGTGGCTCAGCTTTAAGAGTATGGGCCTCCAAGGTTGGTATTAAGTTTGAGACATATATGGTTAATTCACCCTTTGCTCTGCCGGATGTTGAAGGGAGTGCTGGGCTGAAAAAGGTCTTAAAGCCATTTATATGTAAGGGGGTTGTTAACCATGTCTCCTGGAGAGCAATAATTTCGGTTTCTTTAATAAATTTAATCTATTCTTCATTTTGGGTCTTTAGACGAAGACCTGATATGTTCCAGAAAGTTATTTTTAAAAGTGAGTTTGTTTTCTTACATTTAGGGTTAATCCTACGGATATTTTGATTGTGTACAGTAGGGTCCATGCTGGTACTGGTGTCACCCTCCCTATATTATCTAACTGTCAGAGGGGAAATATTTTCGGGAGTGCTGATCTGTTCAGGGTTGAGTGCGATCCCTTGTTGATTTGTGGGTGTTAGGTGAGTTGAGGAAGGGAAGGTCTTATTTTTCCTCGAATGTGGCTCAAAATGGGCAGTTGATAGAAGTGGAAAAAGAGTGGTAGTCGGAGGTACGGAGTTGACCGATGATGTTAACTGTCAGTCCACCTCCTCTAGTGTGGTAAGCTGTTCAAATCTGTTTTGGGTAAGGATACACCCGTTCCCGCTGTGAGCACTTATTTGCTCGCTGTGGTAGAAATAGTCAAGTGACACCATATTAATGTGATTGATTTCATGTGTTATTGTCCTATTGATGGTAGAAGCTGTACAGTCTGCCCTGTTGTTATGACTTAGAATTACTTTAGAGCTCAAAGATGGGTCTAATTCAGTATTTGGTCTTAGGGGTCCCTTTGTTGCTTGAATCTTCATCGGTCTAGTTGTGGGATGAAGGGTAGGGGTATTTACGCTAAAGTTGTTGGAAGAATAATTGAAGGTAGTGAGTTCCAGTTTGGTTGTGCATTTGGATGACTAGTTACCAGCGATGTATTGGTCGGGTTTAGTTTGGTTATGCCATCGAGTACGGTTTTAGTGAGTTGGACAAATTTATCTTCAAATACCGAAGAAAGTAGAGAGATCATTTCCCCAAGTTTGACTTCGATATCGTGACTAACAGCTAGCTGTAGTGTCTTTACGCTATTTTCTACTGATAGCTTAATCGTCTCGCCAAGAGTAAATAATTGGTCGTGGGGAGATAGATTAATTTCCTCGGTTTGTATGCCTATATCGCAGGTAGCTGGAATTGGTAAAATCTTTCCCCCTTTGGGAGGCTGGCCTTTTTTATGTGTCCCCCTCCCAATACTCATTTTAGTTTTACCTTTCCCTCGTGTTAAGGGGCCCTTTGATTGCGGTACACCGACATTCGGCCGAAGTCTAAGTCGGTCGGGTGAGGTTGAGAGGTGATTGGGAGAAGATTCACTGGTGATTGTCAGGGTATGTGATTTAGGCAATGAGGATGAATTAGAAACGTCAGCAGTTCTGTTGGATCTTATCGGGGGTTCTAAAGAGAGCCTCCTTTCTGTTGATTGTATTTCCTGTATTATTAAAGATTCTGCCCTCAACAAATAAGCGTCCAATGTGCCCACTGTGCTTTTACGTGTTTCCATTTTCGAAGGGCGGGACAGTTACAATCAGGTGGAAATTGATGGGTGACACAATACAGTTCGCGCTGTGGCGAAGGTGTGATAAGGCTTTACCGTTTGATATAGTTGACAGTACCTTGAGGAGCGATGGGGGGACGGTAATCTTTCAACCGATGATATGGCCTTGCGAAGATGTCCCAATGGGTACAGCGAAGGGGGTTGGCCCGGCCTGGCCTCCTCTGGCCCCTGATGGCCACAGACGGCCCGCCCTCTGCCCGGGCTCAGCCCGGCGCCGCCCGCGCGCGTCCGCGAGGCGGAGGGAGCTGTCTCCTTTTACACGCCTCCAGGCGCGGGAACCAGGCAGTGGGCGGTGTCGCTGTGCAGGCTGGGAAGTGTGGTCCGCCCCACTCCGCGGCCGCGGGATGTCAACAGCGCGGCGGCGGGGGCGACCACAGCTACAGGACTCCTGGGCTGCACCAGGTCCGTCTTAGCAGGATGGCAGGTGGGTAATGTCAGCGTGGCCTCCTCCAGTGTTATCTCCGGCTCGGAAAAATGCTCCCCGCTCCCCAGTGGGAGCTGCCTCCTTTTACACGCCTCCATGCGCGGGAACCAGGCAGTGGGCGGAGTCGCTGTGCAGGCTGGGAAGTGTGGTCCGCCCCACTCCTCGGCCGCGGGATGTCAACAGCGCGGCGGCGGGGGTGACCACAGCTACAGGACTCCTGGGCTGCACCAGGTCTGTCTTAGCAGGATGGCAGGTGGGTAATGTCAGCGTGGCCTCCTCCAGTGTTATCTCCGGCTCGGAAAAATGCTCAGTACACTCATTTTATCACTCTTTGGAGGATGAAGGTCCAAGTCTGTCCTGAAGGTATTCAGACCGTGGCCTGTAGGTTTAATGCAGTGTTCTACTGATACTTCAACCCACTAAGTTACCCTAAAAGAAAAGCAAGGGACACCTGGTGTTCTGGTGAGATGTAATTTAAAATGGAGCCAATGTGTCTGTAGCATTACACAAGCATACCCTTAGAAGGAAATCATTAAGTGCTACATAACACCACCTAAAAGACAAGCACAAGTATAAAAACTAGCAAAAATGCGCCACTGCAGGAATATTCAGCTTTAGTGTGAAATGTTTTTCGGAGCACTGCCTCACAAATCAATTCAGTCCAGGAGCGATTTTTAACACAGCGAGTGGTTTGACAGATGGGAGGACAAGGTTTGCCATGGCAGAGATTGAAGGTGAAAGGCAATAGGAAATGGGACAGGGGGGATACCTGTGAGGCTGTGAATCCTAAATTTTCATTCCAAGTCCAGGCAATTTCCTTCTGGAATGCACAGGCTTTGCACACATTGCACGCTGAGCATATGTGCCTGCGTGAGAGTTTAGGAAAGGCCTGAGTGTAGCAGCAACATGTATTAAATACATTCTGGGCCTTCACAGATTATTCTAATTTAAAATCCCCACAAAACTATAAGAGACTTTTAATTGTGAAGCTTTGGTGTGTCTTACACTTCCATATTTGAGCTCCAAAGCCTCATACATTTTAAGCATTGCCTGATAAACGTTTGCAATACATTCCAAGAGCTACATACCGGGCTGAGTGGATTGCACTAGTTAATTTTGTCAGCTCGGTTCAGTCACTGTTAGTGTTGATCCAATTTTACAGAATCAGATGGCAGACGATGCAATATTGCCAGCACAGTTGGTTTTGCCCGCACCAGTTTACTTGAAATTAAAGGTCTATCTCAGGTTTGTAGTTTCTATTTTGTAGCCAGCTCTTCTTGGAGAACAACAGACCCACACTGTGGCCCTCAACTGGCCTAGTGATACACGTGTTAGAAGGCCTGTAGGACTGAGCCAGAGTCAGTCGCTTGCCATTTGGGAGCCTTTATTTCATCATGTGCATGGTAGAACTTCTCTTCGCTTCTGTCTGCAGATTACATACTACAAAATGCTAATTACTGACGCAGTAGTCGCATAGCAGGGGTGAAAGGACAGAAAACACACACTCTGTAACAGGTATGTTGCGCGTGCCAATTTTGAATCTTTATATGAGGCGCAACTGTCATCCTTACTTTCCACGTAGTAGGAACAACAAACACCGGCAAAAACAAGGCAGAAAATACCCTTTCATCACCGTGTAAATCCCCCTACTTGCAGCAGGCAAAGAGAACCGGCGAACACTAATGAGACAGTATTTTTAAAGCTGGCAGAACAAACGCCATAAATCTCATAAATCCAAGTCACAAATGCGCCTTACTTTCAACGTAAACACCGCATTAAACACCGAGAAAACCATTGGTTACCTTCGTAGTATTGAGATGCAGCTTTTCATGTTTGTTATTCTCGTTTCATACGGCGTAAGTTCTTCTGCAAGGCATAAGCAGGTTTAAACACGTAGTTACCGGTGTTGTAGACACATAGATGTTAACACAGCATGCCTGGGCTGGGCTGTCCGATGTAGTGGACACTGGTGGTGCAGTCAGGCATGCTTGACAGCTTTCTAAAGTTCATGTGCATCACTTGACAGGTTTCTTTTCTTTTCTTGAAATTTCTTGATACAAGTTTCTTTTTTTTTCTTTTGCTTGACGTAGGTTTTTTCCTACATGTAGTCTTGCTGCACTCCACATCCTTAGTTGACCTCAGACTTCCTTTAACGTGAGATGAGCTCCAGATCGTCGCCAAAAATGTAGTGGGCTGAGCCCACATGTTCAGGTGATGAAGTAGACGTAGCCGAGATGGTTTTAGGTAGTTTATTAAGTCCATAGATAGAAGTTACAGCAAGCTAGGACAAGCCCAGAACAGGCTCCAGGATAGGCCCCAGAACAGCCACACCAGGAGCAGCCTCCTAGCTGCTCAGCCCATCTTCCCAACTGTCTCTCACACACACAGGAACCCAAGCATTCCACTCACACTAACATTCTACGCGGAACACTCACACTGGCTGAGCAGCTAGGTCAGAGTGAAAGGGAACATATTAACATGACCTAAGGATACTACAGATTCACTAACGCCCTGTGTTTACTGTTTGCTGGATGACCTGCACATCATGTGTACTGTGTACCTACAGATCAAAAGCATCGCATAGACTGATTTCTTACACGCATGTGTTCTACGCATTCCGTAATCAGGTGCATGCAGTTTAGTACATCGATAGCACTGTGTGCGCTCAGAACAAACGTGTTTTGGAAAGAGATGTGCCTTCTAGAAAAGGTTTTTGGAAAAGAGATATGCCTGGTGCTAACAGGGAAGGCTGACGGGTGAGCTAGAACAGAGTGCAGTGCTACATTTTCACAGGTTGCAGAGCCTCACACTGCTGGGTGAGGCAAGTCGTACCTGAACAATTGTCATCACAGATAATGGCTAACCCCATTGAATCTGGCCCATTAACAGCACTGGCTGGTAGTTGAACTGAGCTCACAGTAGCGGAGCGAGGGTACACAACAGGTTACAGCCAGCATTTGTAATTGGAAAAAAGTCGATGTGATCAGATGTACTCTCCATGTTTTTTAGCGCACACTGAAGCATGCGCAGTGTGTTTGTTCACAGCATGTGACAGGCGTCACATACCACACCAGCCACATGCACACCGATGCCCGCTTCTCTCTTTCTCCTCCCCAATGGAGGTGTATTCAGACAGCCAACAGCTTAATGTTACGACTGCCTCTGACACCCTTGTTGATAGACAGAGAGCCTCGGCAGCACAGGGCTTAAGCCATGGGTACTCAGAAACTTTCTCTCTGGGGACCAAATTTACAGTGTGGTTTGTGGCCGAGGGCCGCACCGGTGGGGAACAGGGTCAGTGGAGGGGCGGGGTCAGTGGGGGGTGGAGCTAGAGAAAAAACAAATCACTACCGTTTCAAAACATTACTAGACAATGCTGTATTTCCAAAGCAGATGTAACTACAAGGAGCATATTTGTATAATATGTTTTTATTATCAGACAATAGCAATCCACATGTGTAAAGCGCAAACAATCACCCGTAAGGGTCTCTAGGCGCTTGGGGCCATCGGGAAGATTATGCAAACTATTGCCCAGAGTCACATGGTGCTGGGCCATTCATCAAGGAGGACACAAGCTGTTGTTTACCTTTCAGGGTCAAATTGAGAGAATTAAAATGTGTGAAAAGATCTGAAAGAAAATGTAGCATAATAAGCCATTTCACATCTGTTAGTTCTGGGAATGAATGAACTCTGCTGTTCACAAAGAGTTCAATTTCAGGAAGCAATGCGATGAACCACTCCAAAACCTTCCCTTTGCTTAGCTAACCCACATCAGTGTGCATCAAGAGGTCTGTATATTCCGCTTCAGATTCCTGCAGCAATGGTTTAAAAAGTCTATGGTTCAGAACTTTGGCACAGATAAAATTAACAATTTTCACTGCAACGTTTAGGACATTATTCATTCTCCATGCTTTAATTCTTCACACAATACTTCTTGGTGAATAATGCAGTGGCAGTCTATCACAGTCTGTCATATGAGCTTCTTTTTAAGCATAGATGCAAAGCCTCTGTCATTGCCTACCATGGCAGGAGCCCCATCCGTTGTTATGCTGACAAGAGTGTTCCGTGGTATGTCATTTGTTTTAAAGTAGTTGCATATGCTGTCCAGTATATCTTCTGCTCTTGTGTGCCCTTGCAGTGGTAGAAGGCACAGGAGCTCTTCTTTGGGATGAAGCGATTGGCCCAGATACCTCACCCAAACTAATATCTGGGCCACATCGCCTAAGTCTGTGGACTCATCCATGGCAATGCTGAAGAACGGTGACTCTCTGACTGCTGTGATCTCCTGCTCTTGGACGTTTTGTCGCATTGCCTCTATTCTGCGTGCACACGTGGAATCTGATAACTGCAATGCACTGATTTCCTTTAAAATGCTGGCTTTATTAGTGTAGTTGTCAAATAAAATTTCGGTTGCAGAAAGGAAACATTTCTTCACCAACTCTGCATCTGTGAATGGTTTATTAAGTTTGGCAAACAAGTAGCATATTTTGAAAGACGCTTTTGTAACAGCCTCAGATTCCTTCATCTGGCAAAGGAAGACCTTCTGCTGGGAAAGAAGAGCTTGTTTTAACGATGCCACTTTTGCAGAACGCAGTTTTAAGTTCAGTAGGAAGTTCGCAGTGTATCCAGAGTGCCGGGTTTTGTAGTGCTGTCCCAGGTTATACCTCTTAAGAACGTTTACTTTCTTTTTGCAAAGCAAACAGGTGGCTTTTCCTTTTTGGCATTCTCCAAACAAGTACTCTTCTTCCCATGCTTCCTGGACGGTCCTATGGTCGCTCTGTATCGATCTGGATCGTTTGCAGGGCTTGGAAACTGGACTGTAGGCTATTGCGGAGCTCTCCAGCTAGTTTGTTACTATGCAATAAGTAACAAGGACCAGAAATCAGATTTTCCGCCTGATGACCAATGGACTGACACCACCCCATGACCGATGGACTGAAACGCCCCGCGACCAATGGACCGACACTGCGTCACGACCGATGGACCGACACCACGTCACGACCGATGGACCAACACCATTTCTCTCAAAAGATCTGTGAGCAACACCAAAGTAATGTTTTGTTTAAACATACAAAGTAATGGGTAAACCTGCAAATGAAAAACAGGAGGCTTTCCTAAAGCCAGTGGTTTATGCCATTAATGTGTCACTCAATAGGAATTTGAAATAAATGGCATGCACACGCACACACACGTATATACAAGCGCACGTTCACCCGTATGTATCTTGGCGCTGAATAACAGATGTATATTGCTACCTAACTCATTTTATGGACCTCAGATGGATGAAAGGCAGGACCCACCGGCATTTGAACTTGTGACTATGAGGTAGAACACAGGCCCCTGCAGTGCACGCATTAGTCCACTGACCCACCAGACCCGGCATGCACACAGTACAAGGATACAGAGTAGAAAAAAATATGGAAGGGGGTAATCAGGACTGCGCTATTTGGTGTGGAGCAGCTGTCAAACTGAAAGGCTCAGATACTATGGTCAGGCCTGTAGAGAGGAGATGGGCGAGAGGCCAGGTTTCAGATGGGGGTTAGTAGAGCGGCAGAGAATCAGAGGTCGGGAATAACATGAAGATTGGGCCATTAGGCAGAGTCAGGTGTGGACAGAAAGAGCAAAAAAAACCAAATTTTTAGTATTTGTCATTTCATTGTCCAGTTACAGCTTATCACGTTATTTAATTCAACCAATGAATACACATGTTTATCTAAGGTTTAATATGAGTTATTGACATTAAAATATATTCACAAAGTGGAATATCTTCCCAATCACAGAAATGTTCCAAATACGCTTAAAAGTTGATTCACAAGCCATTTGTCTCAGTGCCATGCAGTTTCTGTCATCAGTACTTCTCATCCCTTTTTACACAAGAGCAGTTAAAACAGGAATGGGAAAATATGCTACTTTGTAAAAAAAGTTGTTTTTTCTGACAAAAGTCTATCAGTCCCTGAAAGCTGGAAAAATGGTGATTTCAGCCCCACAAACCCATTTTTGATACCATTTGCAGTGAAAACCCCCAGAAGCTTTCATTTGTAGCACTTTTTTCCCATTTTTCCCCCAAAAAAACAAAATTTTACTGTATTTTGGCTAATTTCCTGGGTCCCCTCCATAGGAATCCACAAACAATGGGTATCTTTAGAATCCCAATGATGTTGGAAGAAAAGGATGCAAATTTGGTGTTGATACCTTATCTAGTCAAAAAGTTACAGGGGCCTAAGCGCAAACTACCCCAAATGGCCAAAAAAGGCTTAGCACAGGGGGGAAAGGCCTAGCATCGAAGGGGTTAATGTACGACAAGGAGAACAAGCATTGGCATAGCCAATAGGTCTCACCTTTTAAGTATTTAGTTATGCAGCACAATATCATTGGTACAACAGCATCAACTGTTGCATGGCTAAACACTTATAAGGTCCCAAAGGCGAGACCTACTGGCTATGCCAATTGTTGTTTTGTTATGGGGGCATACATAACAGGAGGGTGAAGGTCAGTCAGTCAGTCAGTTAGGGGTCGATTCCGATCCTGGAGAAACCGGGTACGAACCGTCGATCGGAGCGTTTTCTCCGTCCGACTCGTACCCGGTAAAAACACCATACAAACATGCAAGTACGATTTCAACGGAAACACCATTTCCGTATGAATCGTACAAAACACCGACCGACACAAAAACACATACAAATGTGATCCGGGACGGCGCGTACGCGACATGCGGATGGAGTTAGGCAGCTTTTTACGTACCAGCAAGTACGATTCGTACCGACAGCACTCCGGACTGCCATATTTTTACGGCACACAAAAGTGCCGGTAAAGCTAAGTACGCCGCGAAGTGTGAGGAAAAGGGGGCCCGGTACGCGCCGGACACCCCCCAAACCCCTCCGTATGTCTGCAACGTCCCCCCCACCTCGCCCAAGTACGTGCCGTACCCCCACCCCACCTCCGTAGGCACGGAGCTTACCCCCACCCCCGTATGTACGGTGCGGACCCCACCCCAACCCCCCGTATGTACGGTGCGGACCCCCGTAGCGTAGCGCTGGGGGTCCGCACCGTACATACGGGGGGTGGGGTGGGGGTCCGCACCGTACTTACGGGGGGTGGTGTGGGGGTCCGCACCGTACATATGGGGGTGGGGGTCCGCACCGTACATACGGGGGTGGGGGTCCACACCGTACATACGGGGGGTGGGGTGGGGGTCCGCACCGTACATACGGGGGTGGGGTTCCGCACCGTACATACGGGGGTGTGGTGGGGGTCTGCACCGTACAGATGGGGGGGCCTGGGGGGACGTCGCGGACATACGGGAGGGCTGGGGGGATGCTGCGGACATACGGGGGGCTGGGGGGACGGCACGGACATGGGGGGTGTTCGGCGCGTATGCGGGCACATGTTTGGACGTCTCCATGGTTGCTGTGGAGGTCCGCTCCGTACGGTGTTTTTACCATACGTTGTGGATTCGGACGGATCGTACTTGCGCGTTCGGACGTCGGTTTGCCGAGTCGTACATAAAAACGTCCGGGGATGTGTCAGACACTTTTTCCGACCCGAGGACGTGTCGGGGTATATTCCCAATGCGATTCGTATGGTGTTTTTTACATACGAATCGTACTTTGCCAGTTTGTACGGGACTTGTACAATTCGTACGTAAAAAAATCCGGATACGATTCGTACCGGGAATTTTTCTCCAGGATCGGAATCGACACCTTAGTCAGTTAGTGAGAGTGAGTGAGAGAGTCAGTCAGTGAGAGAGAGTCAGTCAGTGAGAGATTGAGAGAGTCAGTCAGTTAGTGAGAGTGAGAGTCAGTCAGTTAATAAGAGAGTTAGGGCCATATGTAGGTAAATGTATTTCATCGATTCATAAATACCGATTTTTACCGAATCGGTATTTATGAATCGGTAAGTTATAGGTAGGTAATCATTCGGTAATAATTACCGAATCGGTAACAATCGGTATTCAAGAATCGGAATTTACCGATTCGGTAAATACCGAAGTGTTATTTACCGAATCGGTAAATACCGAAGTGGTATTTACCGATTCGGTAAATACCGAATCGGTAGTTACCGATTCGGAAATTCTAAAACACATGACTGGATGAATCAGCCAATCCTGTGCAACCAAACCCCACCCAACCAGGAAGTGGCCACCCCCAGGCAGGTGCACACAATCATCAGACTCTGGAGAGGCTGGGAGTGCAGAGGAGAGGCAGGGAGCCAGTGCCTGATTGTGCAGCTCAAACTCACAATGTCCAGCCAGGAGACACAGAGAGATGGAGGGGAAAGGAGGAGAAAGCAGAAATTTAGCCCTAAGGAACTGCAGGTACTAGTGGAGGAGGTGGTAAAGCAGCACCAGAAGCTGTTTGGGAAGCAGTCCCTGCAAGTGCCTGAGTCGGAGAAGCGTAACATATGGCTGGGAATCCAGGCGCAGGTCAATGCTATTGGAGTGACCCCCAGGGACATTGAGGTGCTGAAAAAGCGCTGGTACGACCTAAGGATCGTCACGAAGAGGAAGATGGGGGAACTGCAGAAGGAGGCCAGCCGGACAGGAGGTGGAAGGAACAGGGCACCTGCCCTTACCGAACTGGAGGAGCTGGTGGAGTCCACAATAGAGCCCGAGAGTGTCGTGGGGCTTGGGGATGCCGACAGCTCTGCCAGAGCCGCCACCCAACAAGGTAAGACGCATGCACAGCAATGTTGCCCCCCTACCCCTATCCCACATCCCCAATTGTGAACTGAGTATCCCACTCCAGTCCATGTGTTAGTGCATACTGGCAATGCATTATGGGAGATGAAGTCTGGGAAACCCCAACCATGAACTGAATAGCACAGAACAACAAGGCATGGTACACACATTAGCGAAAAGCAGGCAGAGGACAATGTGAGAGTGTTACAGAAATGTATTGTGATGCTTGCAATGCAGGGCTTCAGGTACACTGAGCTGATGTTGCATTTCTGTCCACAGATGATACATTGTGCAGGACTGCACATGCAACAAGAGAGAGGGCACACCGGCAAGACAGTTCAGGGAAGGCCAGCACAAGTTCTGCCCAGATATCAGTACCACATGCAGCCTCACCACCACAGCCAGCATCACCACCACAGCCAGCATCACCACTCATGCTGGAGTCACCGGCATCATCACCGCCTGACGACTGCAGGGGGCCGGAGCCAACCACTGTGCCCCAGGATGGGAACCATGCCACTGTGCCCTCCACCTCAGAGGGAGCACACACAGGTGCCAGACGGCGCCGCAGGTCTCGGGTGCAGAGTCCACCAGCACACGATGAGAGCCATGGGGTGTTCTCGGGGCTCGAGGGCACCATGTTAAAGATACAGCGCCTACAAACAAAGGCAATGATGTCAGTTCAGGGCCAAATGCGGGGACTGAAAGCTACATTTGAAAACATGGACAGGGGCATTAGCGCTATGGCGGTGGGGATGAGTGAAATGGCTGCGGGCATGCGGGACATGTCCCAGTCCGTCATGCTGTTGTGCAGCAAGTATGATGCGGACAGAGCTGCACGGCGCAGGGAACGGCAGAGGAGAGATACTCATACGAGGGCACTCAACCGGCTGGCAACTGCCACTTCGCTGCTCTGCAGGCGCTCTGTGGCTATGCAGGAGGGCCTGACACACTGCAGCAATGACGTTTCAAGGGGGATGGTGCAGGTCACCAGTGCACTGGAAGTGCTACTGACAAGCCAGGCGGCCACAACTGGTGCTCGGGATGCTGTGGAAAGTATAGAACCCAGCAGCAGGAGCAGCATTACCCCCCCTGTCCCAGATACACGGAGGAGCAGCAGGCGGCATGGGGCTGCCACTAGTGAGGATGCACAATCCGTGGCATCCCACACTGTAGTGCGTGGCCGCAAACAGTAATGCTGCACGGTATAGCCTAAGACAATTGGGTGTAGTAACCCTGGACTTGCAAGTAGTCATTACACAATGTTGACAGAACGGCTTTTTCTTGGTGTTGTGGCGTAGTGCCGCATTATTAAACTACGTCATGACATCCAACAACTGGCTGTGTCCCCTTACTTACTCAGAAATAGTTGCATGTGATCTCTGCCCGTCTCTCTCTCCCATTTGTTGCTGTTGGCACTCCAGCTGCGTTGGCCTCTGGCTGTCCTGACTCATCCTCATTGTCCTCAAAATCAGTTAGTTCCACCTCTGTACCTCTCTTCGTGGCAAGGTTGTGCAGCATTGCACAAGTGGCAATGATCTTGTAGCAGATGATGGGTGTGTACTGGCGTGCGCCTCCGCTTTTGTGGAGGCAGCGGAACCTGTTTTTCAATAGTCCAAACGTGCACTCCACCACGCTGCGTGTAGATTTGTGTGCCACATTATATTGTCTCTCACTCTGGTTTGATGGGTGTAGGTAGGGAGTGAGGATGAATGACCGCACGGCATATGCACTGTCGCCTAGGTGAGTATGAGAGAACCATCAGTCACATGCCTCAATACACGATGATTTGCACTAAGTAGAATGGAGCGTCACTGTTACTTACCTAGCAGGTATCCTTCTCCAAATTCTCCCGCAAGCAGTCGTGTGTAGATCCCACTGTTCTGGAAGATGAAGGAGTCGTGGGTGCTCCCAGGAAACTTAGCTACGATATCTGTGATGATGTTCCCTGCATCGCAGATCACCTGCACATTTATGGAGTGGGTGGACTTTCTGTTCCTGTAGATGTGCTCAGTGGCAGCTGGTGGGCAGATTGGAATGTGTGTGCCATCAATACAGCCTATGACATGGGGGAACTGTGCCATGTGATAAAAGTCTGTTTTGGTTTTCTGCAGTTCAGCCTGTGTGTTTGGGAAGCTGATGTAGTGGTGCATTCTCTGCATCATGGCATCCAGGAACTTCCTGAAGAAACGGGACAGGCAACTCTGGGATACACCGCCCACCGCAGCTATCACCCCCTGGTAACTGCCAGATGCGAGTAGATGTAGGCTGCAGAGAACCTGCACATGTGGTGGTATGGCATGTGCCCTTCTTGTTGGCTGGTCCAGGAGTGGGTGCAGGTCCCTTATCAGGTCCATGATGGTTTGTGGGTGTAGCCTGTACCTTTCATGTATCTCTGCCTCAGTCTGTTGAAAGAGTGTGATGCGCTGTCTGTAAATGCATTCCTCCCGTCTCCAAATCCTCAGACCTGCTGCCTGTAGACGTAGGCGCCTTGCAATGACATACAGAGCGGCCATGTTGTCCACGCTGTTGCATTTTGGGATTGCTTATATGCACTGTTGATGCTTACCACCTGCTTTCAATCTGTGTTAATTACCGACTCTTAATTACCGAATTTCATGGATTTCTTAAATACCGAATTTACCTACATATCTTTTCTCGTTTAACCACTTCATATTTACCGAATCGGAAAATATGTATTCGGTAAATATGAATCGGTATTTTAGAATTCGGTAATTATGATCGGTATTTACCGAAAACTGGTTTTTGGCCTCCTACATCTCACTTGACTAAATACCGGTCGGTAACGGGATATTTACCGAATTTCGGCCGTTACCGACCGGTATTTAGCTACCTACATATGGCCCTTAGAGTCAGTCAGTCAGTGAGAAAGTGAGAGTCAGTGAGAGAGTGAGAGTCAGTGAGAGAGTGAGAGAGTGAGTCAGTGAGAGTGAGAGAGTCAGTCAGTCAGTGAGAGTGAGAGAGTCAGTCAGTCAGTGAGAGTGAGAGAGTCAGTCTGTCAGTGAGAGTGAGAGTCAGTCAGTGAGAGTGAATGAGAGTGAGAGAGTGAGTCAGTTAGTCAGTGAGTGAAAGAGAGTGAGGCAGTGGGATAGTCAGTAAGTGAGAGTGAGTCAGTCTTTTAGCGAGAGTCAGTCAGTCTATTAGCGAGAGTCAGTCAGTCTTTTAACAGAGAGTCAGCCAGTCAGTGAGAGAGAGTCAGTCAGTGAGAGAGTCAGTGAGAGAGAGTCAGTGAGAGAGAGTCAGTGAGAGAGAGTCAGTCAGTGAGAGTCAGTTAGTGAGAGAGAGAGTCAATCAGTGAGAGAGAGTGGGAGAGTCAGTGAGAGAGTGAGAGAGTCTATCAGTGAGAGTCTGTCAGTGAGAGTGAGTCAGGCAGTCAGTCATTGAGAGTGAGTCAGTTAGTCAATCAGTGAGAGAGAGTGGGTGAGTCTGTCAGTGAAAGTCTGTCAGTGAGAGTCTGTCAGTGAGAGTGAGTCAGTGAGAGTGAGTCAGTGAGAGTGAGTGAGTCAGTGAGAGTGAGTAAGTCAGTCAGTCAGTGAGAGATAGTGGGAGAGTCAGTCAGTGAGAGTGAGTGAGTCAGTCATTGAGAGAGAGTGGGAGAGTCAGTTAGTGAGTGAGAGTTGAAGAGTCAGTCAGTGTGAGAGAGAGAGTGAGTCAGTCAGTGAGAGTGAGAGTCTGTTAGTGAGAGTCTGTCAGTGAGAGTGAGTTAGTCAGTGAGAGAGAGAGCGTGGGAGAGTCAGTCAGTGAGAGTCAGTCAGTGAGAGTCTGTCAGTGAGAGTGAGTCAGTAAGAGTGAGTCAGTGAGAGTGTCAGTGAGAGAGTCAGAGAGAGTCTGTCAGTGAGAGTCTGTCAGTGAGAGTGAGTCAGACAGAGTGAGTCTGTCAGTGAGAGAGTCAGACAGTGAGAGAGAGTGGGAGAGTCAGTCAGTGAGAGTCTGTCAGTGAGAGTGAGTCAGTGAGAGTGAGTCAGAGAGAGTGAGTCAGTAAGAGTCTGTCAGTGAGGATGAGTGAGTCAGTCAGCGAGAGAGAGTGGGAGATTGTGTCAGTCAGTGAGTGAGTCAGTGAGAGTGAGTCAGTCAGTCAGTGAGAGAGATTCTCTCAGTCATTGAGAGAGAGTCTGTCAGTCAGTGAGAGTGAGTGAGTGAGTCACTTAGTGAGAGAGTGGGAGAGTCTGTCAATGAGTCTGTCAGTCAGTGAGAGTCTGTCAGTGAGAGTGATTCAGTCAGTGAGAGTCTGTCAGTGAGAGTGAGTGAGTCAGTCAGTCATTGATAAAGTGGGAGAGTCAGTCAGTGAGAGTCTGTCAGTGAGAGTGAGTCAGTCAGTGAGTCTGTTAGTGAGAGTGAGTCAGTCAGTCAGTGAGAGTGAGTGAGTGAGTCAGTCACTGAGAGAGTCAGTCAGTGAGAGACTGAGTGAGAGAGTGTCAGTGAGAGTCTGTCAGTGAGAGTGAGTCAGTGAGAGTGAGTGAGTCAGTCAATGAGTGAGACTGAGTGAGTCAGTCAGTCAGTGAGACTAAGTGAGTCAGTCAGTTAGTGAGAGTGAGTCAGTCAGTCACTTAGTGAGAGAGAGTGGGAGAGTCTGTCAATGAGAGTCTGTCAGTCAGTGAGAGTCTGTCAGTGAGAGTGATTCAGTCAGTGAGAGTCTGTCAGTGAGACTGAGTCAGTCAGTCAGTCAGCGAGAAAGTGGGAGAGTCAGTCAGTGAGAGTCTGTCAGTGAGAGTGAGTCAGTCAGTGAGTCTGTTAGTGAGAGTGAGTCAGTCAGTCAGTGAGAGTGAGTGAGTCAGTCAGTGAGAGAGTCAGTCAGTGAGAGAGTGAGTGAGAGTGTCAGTGAGAGTCTGTCAGTGAGAGTGAGTCAGTGAGTGAGACTGAGTGAGTGAGTCAGTCAGTGAGTGAGAGTGAGTGGGAGAGTCAGTGAGTGAGAGTGAGTGGGAGAGTCTGTCAGTGAGAGTCTATCAGTGAGAGTCTGTCAGTGAAAGTGAGTGAGTCAGTTAGTCAGTGAGAGAGAGTTTTGAGAGTCAGTTAGTGAGAGAGTGGGAGAGTCAGTCAGTGTGAATCTCTCAGTGAGAGTAAGTCAGTGAGAGTCTGTCAGTGAGAGTGAGTCAATCAGTCCGTCAGTGGGAGTCTGTTAGTGAGAGTGAATCAGTCAGTCAGTGAGTGAGTGAGAGTGGGAGAGTCAGTCAGTGAGTGAGAGTGGGAGAGTCAGTCAGTGAGAGTCAGTTAGTGAGAGAGTCAGTCAGTGAGAGTCTCAGTGAGAGTGAGTCATTGAGAGTCTGTCAGTGAGAGTGAGTGAGTCAGTCTGTCAGTGAGAGTCTGTCAGTGAGTCTGTCAGTGAGAGAGAGTGAGTCAGAGAATGGGAGAGTCACTCAGTGAGAGAATGAGAGTGGGAGAGTCTGTTGCTGAGAGTGAGATTGAGAGTCAGTGTGAGTGACAGAGTCAGTGAGTCAGTGAGAGAGTCAGTGTGAGTGAGAGAGTCAGTGAGAGTGTGAGTGAGAGTGTGAGTGTCAGTGTCATTGAGAGTGTGAGAGAGTGAGAGTCTGTGAGAGTGTCAGTGAAAATGTGATAGTCAGTGAAAGTGAGTCAGCCATTAATGCAAGGCATTTGCAGTTAGGGTGAGTACTCTAAAGCTCAACATTCATTGTGATAATGATTCGAATATAAAACCTGTACATGTTTGCAGAGTTTAACGATTTGTGGCTATTCCTAATGTTCTGAGGATACTACATTATTATATGCAAATAAATACTTGCAGAACAAATAAAAGAAACAATTATAGTGAAGACTTTGAATCCGCATGTTCTGAAAACCTGTAATTTCCCATCTTTCAAAAGAGTACAAGCAGCAGCTGTTTTAAAGCACTCGTGCTTGTGCTCGTCATTGCTAATTTATATTACTCAAATTCAATTAAGATATAGAGACAGCACATCGGATAAGGATTACAACGCACCTGAGAAAACACGTTAAACTCTTATCTTATCAAGCCCGGGAGTGGTGCGTGCGTGTGTGCGTGCACGCGCAGTCTGCTCTTTTTCGAAGCACATACTCGTGGCGCACCCCGGCACTCTCCCGCAAGGTGTATGCCGCCACAAGCACGAGTATGTGCTTCAAAAAAGAGCTGAACGATGGCTAAAGGTCTCCTAAGCAACGCATACGCGCTGCGTAGGTGAGACCTAAAAAATGAGGTGGTTTTTCATCACATTAGCACACAAAAAAGACATTGGGCTGCCATAAAGCCATCCAAAGAGAGGCATATTAATGTAAAGTTTTGCAACAGTATTTACTTTCTACCACAAAAGGTATTTTGAACTGGAAAGGCTCCCTTTTCTCAGAGCAAACAGCTCTGCTTTGTGCCATTTTTAGGTCGAGCATAAGCGTACGACCTTTTGTATACTTTATTAGGTCGAGCGTAACGGTATGACCTCTTGTATACTTTAGTATACTTCTCTTGTGGACATAAAGCCATCCCCATGTTTTTGATTTGTTTGTTTCAGTGTCCTTTACTTCAGACATGGGTCCCGTGCTCTCCATGCCACTGGAATCAAGCTATCCTGGCTGAAGAGGGGTGAAACCCCAAAACCGGTCCTAGGATGCTTGTTTCCAGTCCAGGGAGAACCTAGCTTGGCAGTTCGGGCTGGACTGTTCCCATGAGGCATAGGGTCAAGACTGTTTTGCATATGGCTGGGTTCAAACTGGAATGACATGGTGAGAAAAAAATCGATGGGTTTAGGCCCAGATCTCTGTACTGGGGTGAATGTATGACATTGTTCTGCATTCTGCCCACCAACTGTTGTTTTTGCATCAGATGTGAGCAGCACAGTTCGGGGATTTGTGAGTCCTTGTTGTAACTGGTGCTCATGTAGAGCGCTCCAATATCTAAAGGTCTAGTTTGTGCTATATAAAACTGCAGAAAAAATGATGCATGAAACTGCAGTTATGTCCTCATGAGCAGTCTTTTAATTTCATTTACTATTTACTTCAATATATGTTACGCACTTCGTCCATGCAGGTGTCTACTGCGCCCCTCTTGGTCTGGTGGAAAGGTGGGATACCACCAGGCCAGGCCAGCGACAGAATGCAGACTGAATGTGAAGTGTGTCTGCTGTGTGTACGTAAGCCACAATTTACACACTCTTTAGAGTAATGGCAAGTTCTTAAAAGAACTCTATGCACACATTTAATCAAAAGGTGCGCGCAGTTTGTCCTTTTGCCCCTTTAGGGTAGATGTACATTTTGAAGCCTGTTTTCAGCCTCGTGCTTGTTTATTCGTTATTTCTTGCAAGCCTTTTGGTGTTGTTCAGCTTCGGCTTCTAGGGCGCAATGAAAAGTGACGCATCGCTGCTGTCACGCAGCGATGCGTCACTTCTCATAATTGAGGCACAGAGTATGTACAGACATTGCTTGTAACCTGCCTATTTCACAGTGTTTACGTCTTTGCTGTGACAAGCCCTTAGGCTTCTCCAGGTGCAGCGTTCCAGGCATGTAAAAGATCAAGTAAAGGCTGGCTTTCTTCCACGGAAGATAGCATTAGAGCGTGACAGTACAGCCTTTTCTGTATCATTGGAAATAATAATTTGTTTTGATGTAGAGTTTCACAGTGCACTTCTACGTGTCTAGGCTCTAGTAAATATAGGTTTTACCTTTCTCCAATTTACCAACCTCGGAAGGATGGGAGATTGGTTTGGCCCTGACAAGGTTTAATCTTTAACTGTATGAATATTCCCATATACCACCAGGGTGATATTATGGATAGTGTGCAATGTTCCACTCTGGACAGTGAAGCGCTCTCAGCTGGGGGCGCCAGGCATGGACTGGGATAGGATTCCCTATGACTCTAAATGCGATGTTCCCAATGCAAGGACAAACTTCCATTTGTCTTTCTCTCTCTGTTCCTGTCTTTCTATCTGTTCCAGTCTTTCTCTCTCTGTTCCTGTCCTGCTCTCTCTGTTCCTGTCCTGTACGTCTCTCCTTGTTCCTGCTTTTCTCTCTCTGTTACTTTCTCTCTCTGTTTCTTCATTTTTCTCAATCTATTCCTGTCTTTCTCTCTCTACTCCTGCATTTCTCTCTCTGTTCCTGTCTTTCTCTCTCTGTTCCTGTCTTTCTCTCTCTGTTCCTGTCTTTCTCTCTCTGTTCCTGTCTTTCTCTCTCTGTTCCTGTCTTTCTCTCTCTGTTCCTGCCTTTCTCTCTCTGTTACTGTCTTTCTCTCTCTGTTCCTGCATTTTTCTCTCTCTGTTCCTATCTCTCTCTATTCTGGTATTTCTCTTTCTATTCCTGTCTTTCTCTCTCTCTCTGTTCCTGTCTTTCTCACTCTATTCCTGTCTTTCTCTATTCCTGTCTTTCTCTCTGTTCCTGTCTCTTTTTCTCTCTTCCTGTGTCTTTTTCGTGCTTTCTCTTTTTGCCGGCTGCCATAAACCCAGTGAGCTGTGGACAGAGGCACCGGTCGTCTCTGTTCCTGTCCTGCCTTTCTCTCTCTGTTCCTGTCTTTCTCTCTCTGTTCCTGCATTTTTCTCTATCTATTCCTGTCATTCTCTCTCTATTCCTACATTTCTCTCTTTGTTCCTGCCTTTCTCTCTCTGTTCCTGTCTTTCTCTCTTTGTTGGAGCATTTTTCTCTCTGTTTTCCTGTCTTTCTCTTTCTATTCCTGTCTTTCTCTCTCTATTCCTGTCTTTCTCTCTCTATTCCTGTCATTCTGTTTCTCTGTATTCCTGTCTTTCTTTCTCTATTCCTCTCTCTTTTTCTCTCCTCCTGTGTCTTTTGCGTGCTTTCTCTTTTTGCCGGCTGCCATATACCCTGGTGAACTGTGGACAGAGGCACCGGTCATCTCTGTTCCTGTCCTGCGTTTTTCTCTCTGTTCCTGCATTTCTGTCTCTATTCCTGTCTTTCTCTCTCTATTCCTGTATTTCTCTCTCTGTTCCTGCCTTTCTCTCTCTGTTCCTGTCTTTCTCTCTCTGTCCCTGCACTTGTCGCTCTCTGTTAGTGTCTTTTTCTCTCTCTGTTCCTGTCTTTCTGTCTCTGTTCCTGTCTTTCTCTCTCTATTCCTGTCTTTCTCTCTCTATTCCTGTCATTCTCTTTCTCTGTGTTCCTGTCTTTCTCTCTGTTCCTGTCTCTTTTTCTCTCTTCCTGTGTCTTTTACGCGCTTTCTCTTTTTGCCGGCTGCAATATACCCCAGGGAGCTGTGGACAGAGGCACCAGTTGTGGACCTTCAACAAGCATTAACAAGCATTTGCAATGCAATAGGTCTCGAATTTACGCGAGTTTTGGCTACTGACATTGCAAATAACAATGCCTTTTATTTTTGTTTTCGTTTTAAAACAAATAAAAGGCATTGTCATTTATAATGTCAATAGCTTAAACTTGCGTAAATGCGAGACCTATTGCATTGCAAATGCTTGTTGTTTGTTAGGAGTGGCTTGAAAGCGCAGCTGTTGCCAAACCTCATATGATCAACCTCAAAAAGCATTCAAGAGAACTACAAAGAATGGATTTGGCTCTGACTGCATGTTGGTGGGGAGGTTTAAATGTTTTTATTGAGCAGAAGTTGTGTACTTCAATGAAAAAAGTGCTTCTACTTCATGCAGCTGTGATTATTTTGTTTGTTTATTCCAGCTACTTGAGCCAGCAGCAGTATGCTTTTTTGACCTTTTGGGGGTGAAGGAGGGTGTACACACAGGCACTATAATGCTGCTAAGGGGTTTTGGATAAGTATATCATTTAAAGTGTTTGTTTTTCTCTGGTAACAGGACAGACAGGACAGTCATGGAGAATGTATTGTTATTTTCCAGCTCCAGCACCATCCCCTTGCATCATTAACTTTAAATGTCAGCGTGTAGCTGTGTGTTTGAGAATAGAATGGGAAGGCAAAGCTGCACTAATCAGCATGGATTTTTAGGTCTGGTTCGACAGCACAGCTGTTGCCTGCACTGTCTTAGTAGAGACATCATTTTGCTTACCCAACTGTTTATGACTGTGAGCCTGATGGGTTCCTTGTGGAAAAACATAAGCTCAAAGAACACACTACTTACCTTTGGTAATAGTCTTTTGTATCCTATATATAACCACAGATTACTCACGTTTGAATATTCCCCAGGCGTCAGACTGGATCTGTAAACATTTTTGCAGTATCCCTGTGTGCTGGTAGGGAGTTTTGTCTATCCTCACACCAACATTATTTCGCTCTAAAAGTGATTTGCAGAGACGCATATAAATGCCACCCATGCATGCCGACGTCAATTCCTTTATAAGCTGTCCCAGGCACAGAACCCATTAGGAGACTGGCTG
The DNA here is from genome assembly GCF_964204655.1 of Triturus cristatus. Lineage (NCBI taxonomy): Eukaryota > Metazoa > Chordata > Amphibia > Caudata > Salamandridae > Triturus > Triturus cristatus. The sequence continues at coordinate 85,333,564 of NC_140590.1, read as the reverse complement.
TGCAGATCACTGGTGGAGAGGTGTGGCTCACTAGTTAGAGGCGGCAGACCCGTAAGCAGAGAATCGGCCAGGGACCAGGGTTCAATTCCCGCCGCGGCAGGGTCGTGGACCAGGGTCAAAATGGACTCGATAATTCTCGGTACCTACTCTAACCAGGAACACACTCGGCAACTCTGGGCATTAAGCTTGCCTCATCTCTACAACGGCCCCCCACAGACGCCGGGGACGCCTGGATTCACCTTGGAGATACCCAGAAAGGGACCATCTCACAGGGATAGCCAGGACGGGTTCCCCAGCGGTCTACAGCACCGGGATGCCCCGTTGCTGGGGCAGCTGTGCGCTTTACAAGTCTACAACATTTACTAGATTTGGGACCTTTTTATATAGAGAAAGGAACCCAGTTCACAGAAGGAAGAGGATGAAAGGGTCAGTGAGGAATGTGTGGTTAGATAGAATATCCACCAGTAAGAGCACTACCAGAGGTAAGTAACCTGCTATTCTAATGTATATTTTTAACAGCTGATTCCTTAGTTTTTGAATAGATACCAAAGCAGTACAGCCCAAGTGGTCGGTCTAATTTGACAAAAAAATCCTTCAAATCTAAGCGGGCACAGTTCCCTCTCTTGACAACCCTGACAGTCTAGGCAGTAGTGCTTCATGAATGTGTTAAACAACACCAACATAGCAGCTGGTAAATATCCAGAAGAGGCACTTTGTTTGCCTTTGCCATGGTAGCCTTGGCTATGGTGAAATGAGCCTGTAAGTCTTCAGGGGGCTGCTTCTTGGCAAAAGCACAGAAGATTTTGATACAGAACACAATCCAAGAGATGTTTTTATCTGCACTACTGTGCCCTTTTTCGCTCGACTGAATCCGATAAAGAGCAGATCGTTCGCTCGATGCGGTTTGGTACAGCTGATGTCAAAGCTGAGAGCTCTTATAGGATCTAACCAATAGAGCTTCTCCTCCTCCTCGAAGAGATGAGGCAGAGCGAAGAGAGCCAAGAGAGGGATGTTTTCTTCGACATAAAAAAAGTCTCACCACTTTCGGAAGAAAGGAGGCTCAAGTTGTCAAGACAAACTTGTCCAGAAAGTAAGTCTTGTATGGTGGGCTGACAGTGACGGCTTGCTATTATATGTTGCGCTGATGTTATGCCATTCAAATAAGGCATAATGAAAGGAGTAGGCGGAGACTTGTGTGTTGAAAGGCTTGCAACATATCACAACAGGTGATTTAAATAAAGAGGGATGATACTGCAATTAAAATCAGGCCGAAAGAAAAACAACCTTGAACTGTGCCCAAGGCAAGTCCTTGCTTGTTTAGGGACTATACAAACAGCAACAGTTTGGAGAGTTCGAATTTAAGTAGGTCAAGCTGCAGAGTACCGCCCCTAAGCCACAAACTTGTCACACTGGCAACTATATAATCATTTAGTGAAAGGATGCCTAGCCGCTAAGATCATATTAAAAGCTTCAGGAGGGATGCTGAATGCTGCTCAATCACAGAGCTCGGAGGTGAAGATTGCGCAGGCCTGGGTGTAAGACCCAGCTCGACGGTTGCGGAAAAAGATTCTCCCAAAGAAGCAGCCTGATCGGAGGACTGGTACTCATTACCAGGAGTACAACACTCTCCTGGCCCAGTCTGGTGCCCCCAAGATGACTTGGATCCATTCACTCCTGATAATCTTAAGAACTTGTGGCACGAGAGGTAGTGGAGGCTAACAGGATCCCAAACTCCACTCTCAGCAAAATGCGTCTCAGAGAGAGATCCATCTGGAAAACTTCAGCACTGAAGTGCTGACATTACACATTCGCAGTGGTGGCTAAATGGTCGAGCCAAGGTTCTCCCCATTTGTAGAAGACACCTTGTGCCATTTCCAGGTAGATCAGCCATTCATGGTCCACCAGGCATCCGAAGATCGGTGTCTGCAATGGAGTTTAGGGATACCATCAGGTAGTGTACCGCCTAGAAAACCCCCTAATGTTCTAGTCATTTCTATAGGCGCAGTGCCTCCTGACACAGAGTCCACAAACCCACCCTGCTTGTTACAGTAGTAGAGAGGTCAGCAAGCACCTGCACTAGCCTCCCTTTGATAGATGATAAGAAGGCTTCTAACAACAAAGGGGTGGTCAGAAACTCCAGTAGACTCATATGGAGCCGGCCTCTGCCAAAACCCAGATGTCTGATCTTCACTCCTCCCAAATGGCCTACCCAAAGCAGAAGTGATGCATTGGTGACCACTGTTGGCTCTGGGTGGGGGAAGGAGTGAAGAATGGCACTGACCCAATCCAGGTCCAGCAGCCCCCAGAGGAGGGTGGTTTGTAGTATTCTCTGAAATCTGGACATGGTCAGAGAGATACCCTTGATGCTGAGCCACTGGGACTTCAGATCCCATGGCAGAACCTGCATTTACAACCTGGCATGTTTGACCAGCAGGATGCAGGAGACCATCATTCCCAGCACCCCTATAATTGTCCTCACTGAGATCCAGAACAGAGGCTAAGACAGAAGGATCATATCCCGAATCTCCTGGACTCTCCGCTCTGGCGGGAAGGCACGAAACTGCACCATGTCCAGAACAGCTCTGATGAAAGGTAGCGCATGAGAAGGAGCCAGGTGTAACCTTGACACAGTTAGTAAACCCCAAAAATGTTTGCCATAGTATGGAGGCGGGTGACAACTGACTGGAGCGAGCCTGCTTTCAGAAGCCAATCTTCAAGGTAGGTAAAGACTGGAACCCCTGACCTTCGAAGATGCGCTGCGACCACCACTATCATTTTCATGAACAACCGAGGGGCACTAGCGAGACCAATGGGGAGCAAATCAAACTGAAAATGCTCCAGCCCTTCATGATCCGCAGATAGCGTCTTTGAGCCTTCAGGACAGAGTATGTGAAAATAAACATTCTACAGGTCCAATGTTACCATCCAGACCCCAGGGTCAAGGGCAGACAAGACTTGGGCCAGAGCGTGCATCTTTAATTTGTCATCTCTCAAAAATGCACTGAAGAGTCTAACGTCTAAAATAACATGAAGGCCACCGTCCTCCTTTGTCATTAGAAAGTATTGAGAGTAGTAACCAGAGCCTACTTCTGATGCCAGTACCCTCTCTATGGCTTTTTTGACCAGGACAGATGGCCGCAGTCAGCTGCTGTGACAAAAGGGGTAGGTCCATCAGGGTAAAAAAGGAAGGGCGTTTAACACACTGGACAACTTGATGGACCCACTTGTCCAAAGTGATGGCTTGCCACCCTGGGAGAAAATGTTAAATTCTGCCACCGACATGGTGGCTTTGTACCTTGAAGGACACATTAAAGAGGTTTTGTGGGTGCAGTAGGGGTGAGGGACTGGGCTACAAGTTGTCCCTATTGTACACGTCTACAGTAGTGCAGCCTCGGAAACGGGTCTGCTGGTCTGGTTAAATGGATAGGTGCAGGCAGTAATGAAGGCCCCTCCCATAGCCACAGAAGGGAGTGGAACTGTTGTTGAAATTGACGCACCGGGCAGACAAGCCCAAGGAGAGGGTTGTGGCCCTGTCGTCTTTAAAGCTCTTGAGTGCGGAGTCTGCCTTCTTGCTAAACAGACAAGAGCCATCGAAGGAATACTGGGGTGTATTCCTACGTATCATGCTGATGCCAACTGCTAGACCAAGGCAATCTGTAGTATACAACCCAAACCGAAATGTGATGTTTGCGACATCACAGCCATCCTGAATCGCTTTTTAAGTGTAAGGGTGGAGCACAATTCAGCCGGCACATCAGGCAGTACCTGAACGACAGAATCCCAGGCATGAATGCAGCGGCCCAGTAGGCAGCTGGCAATGACAGATCTTAAGGCCAAGTTGCTTGAGGAAAGCCTGTGCTTCCCAAAAGGTTATGACCTCATAACACATAGAGGTACAGCTCAATAAACGCACTGCGGCGAAATTCTTCTGGTACCTCTTAGGTGAAAGTTCCATGCATTTTACTCAGTTTGCATGGCACCGCAAGAATGCAGATCCGCACGCACAGACTGTCTTCGCTAACGTCCCCTTAAATGCATCCCATAGTTTGGGCAGCACCTGTGTTTTTTCGGGTGTTGTAACCAACTTTGGTTTGATCTTTCTTTTATGCATTTTGTTGTGCTTGTTCCACCTTGGGTGTTTCTATGCTTGAATCTCTTGACCACACTGTGGGTTTACACACTGTGCCTTTAGGCAAATGATGCTAAGACCATGAGTTGAACTATGTTTGCGTGAATTTTTTGCTTTGGTATTTGGGTATTTTCTTTATAGGTTCACGATCTCCTTTCTTGACATGTTGAAAAGGAGTTTTGAAATGTGTTCTTAATTTCTGTATATAATAATATTTGATTGAAATGTTTCACTATCACTATGAAAAGTTTCACTATCACTAAATAAATTTAAATACATTTTGTACGTACTAGTAGAAAAAAAGAAAAAAAATGTCAAAATTGAGACCCGTAATTGTGTTAACTTTGCAGCCCTCTTGAAGCCTTCTTGAAAGCAAAATGCGTTGGCTGCACTTGCATGAATTGAAACAATAAAGCAAGATTTGACTTCAAGATTGAAGGCCCAAGAACCATTCTTTGTTTACTCTGTTCAACTATTGTTGCCTCTCTATTCATGTGTGTATTATTGTTTTGTATGGTCTATAAGCAGCGGACCTTAGAGGCGGGCAACTTTGTAATATTTAACAAAAAACCCAATTGTGACTACACCAGGAGGTGCAACCACAAATCCTTTGGCTGCTGCTTAGGTTGCGTCTAGTGATTTACGATATGTACTACGATAATCCGTATTAGGTTCTCTTATGAGAGATAGTATTTGGCTGTGTCAACTGTATTACTCTGCACTAAATCCTACAGACAGGTATTTTGTTGCATGGAAACTCACAGATTATGGCAATATGCAGGAGTTATGGTACTGGTTACCCCCCTGGACCAACTTAGTATAGAAGATTTGCACTGTTAGGACAGGTATCGTCTGTTTATAATGAAAAGTTATGATCCGGGTTGCTGGAACTGCGAATGTGCAGTTGTGGTGGCATTTACACTTACTTACGGATTTAACATAATCCATCATCTGCTACACAGTCTGCATATTTACACAAAAAACAATGTTTCCAGTTCAAAAGTTACTAAACGCTGTGACACGTATTGCCACACAGTGGAAAGCCCTTTGCAAAGGCTGACTGGGTACCTTTCTGTTGCTTATAGCTATACTTGATTATTAAACTGCTAGTAATGAAGTGCAACGAATGCCCAGACAGTGTTAAAAACAAGCATTTGCAATGTAATAGCACCTCAGGTTTGCGAGAGTTTAAGCAATTGGCATTGTATAGGACAATGCCTTATTTTTCTGTTTTGCTAATTAACACATAAATAAAAGACAGTAATTTACAATGCCAAAAGGCCAAACTTGTAACTGCGAGACCTATTCAAAGAAGCGGCCGTCATTGTCCCAGGCTGCTCGAAAAGTGAAATCACGCATGGCGAGCTGAATATTGCAGGGAAGCAGGTCTTGCCTGCAGTAGGAGAAACTCATTAAAGAAAATAGTGCTTACAGACTAAAAAAGATGTACCGTGTAACAACCGAAGTAAAAGGGCCAGTCCTGCTGGGAGGTTACAATTTAAGACAAGGCGGTACTAAGGAGGGACTAAAAAACCTATTAACAAATCAGAAGTCCACATTTTCGAAGGGGAATGACACAAGCCAATGACAAATATGGGTGGAGAGTGGGAGGGGCTTCTATTCCATACTCCAAAACAGCATGCCGCAGAGCAGCGCATGTGCTGCCCAGCCTGACCTAATGAGAAAATAATTAAGTAATACTGTCGCAAAATGTGCTGCATTATGCGGCATAATTTAGCCAACCCTGCCCCATAATTTGGGCCTGTGCTGCTGCCTAATTCCAGTGGCGCTGTTTATGATAAAGGCAGTAGGACTGACATATTGATTGTGAGAAGAATATATTAAAACATCAACAGGCATTTAGGAGTGGATTGCTATTTCCCTGTATTAAAACCAGACCACCGATATTTTGTAACATGAAATGTTACAGACTACATTTGAATGGAGGATTTTGGTTTTGGTTACTGCCTCATAAAACCCTACGGCTATAAGATTTGCACTGTAATAGTTTTTGCTAGCATCTCTTCGGAGGCCCTGACAAGCTCAGCTGTCTGGCACAAAACTTGTAAGAAACAAATCATTATATAATAAATATGTATAAATATAGCCATCCAAATACATAGAGGGTCTTTGGGTGAGCTCTCTTCTGCCAATGGTCTGTCTGAATGTCATCTACACTCTTCTTCCATCCATGACCGAGTACTGCATGGGATAATGGTTCAGTTCACATCAGTGACTGTCTCTACTGCCCTGGGAGTGACAGTAGTTTCTCATCACATATACATATCCACAGTAAAATGGGTGCTCTTCGGTGTTAGTTGCTCCTTTAGTTTTCAATGGTCGCCTTTTATAATTCCTCTCATTTATTTGCTTCTCATTTTTATCTTAATTTTTCTTAAGAGGATACTACAACCTCAAAGGAGTACGGACAGGTCGTTTGCTGCTTATTTCATCTGCAGTGCACAGGATCACAAGTTGCCTGTTCATCCAAACCAAGAGACCATTCTGCAACGCTGTTGTCCATAATATATCCTTTTACCATTCCAAGATGTCAAAAATGTTGGTCCTAAATGTGGCAACCATGCTGGAATTTTAAGACAACAACAGACTGTGTGCTATCCCTCACGAAACAGACACCCATTGCTATATTCAGTTTCAAGCATATGCTAGCAGTGTTTAGACTCCTGGCGGTTTTCTTTTTTCTAAATGTATTCTTTAAATTTATCTTTAAAATATTGTTGAGCTTGCATGTTTTTTATTAGAGTTGTTTAAAAAAAGGCAAAAAGAATAGTTTATCTGAAGAAAACTGACACATGGATTCACTTAGCATGCACTTTCATAACTACAACACATCACAAATATTTACTAATACATTAGCAGAGTCTTTTACTTTATAGCAGCAACTGATGAATAGTGCAGAGACATTAGGATGCATGGGCTGTTAGGTTTATGCACATAGGATATTTTGACAGTCAATATAGTTCCCTATATAGTTATTGTGGTACTTTGAAATTTGGGACCGCGTGGGAGGCAGGGCCCTACCCCTGTCTATTCCGGTATTAGCGAACCGCGAATGGTCAATGCGGTATGTACAAGTGCTTTGTATAACGTTTTAGCGATAAATGCACTATGTATACGATATTATACATTGACTTTGTGGGTTGCATCTTAGAGTGGTGGCCATCTTATGGTTGCCCTCACATAGGCTACACATTACGAACAAGTACGGGCCTTTAGAACACATGTACTCCCTGTTTGACTTCTCTGTGACCTGTGCAGCTTGGCTCCGCTGCCCCAGGTCAGTCCGGTCTCACGAGCTTCCCGTCCTACGGCCACCTGTGATTAGCATCAGGGTTTGACACACCATAAAGCCTTTTCATCCCACACAAGCCTCCGGCTAATCTCTTTCACACCTGACTCTTCCTGCTTTATGGCTTGTTTTCCAAACAGGAGATGCCCGTGTTTATTGGGGCCTGTTGATATCTGATGTGGGATCTGAGCCTCGCTGGGTAAATAATTGTGGGCTGGCTAAACTGGAATGTGAGATGGTCATCATGACTCTGCCTTTTCGTTTGTAATGGATACATGTAGATGACCATATCGTAAAACAAGGAATGTGTGCCTGAAGCATGATATTTTGTATTTAAGGAGAAGCCCGTTTCTGTAACTTTAAGCAGTCTCCTGAGAACATACATAGTGTTGTACTTCTCTGATACCTGTAATTGGTCTGCAGCCAATAAATCGATCTTTGACTTCACCTAGAAGACTCTGTGTTTCTGTAGGTCTGAAACAGGAAGAACCCGAAGTCTTAGGGTGTGTTCCCCTGCACCGCTGGGCTTAAAATTCCCAGTACTTGAGTTGGCGCCCAAAGTGGGGCGATTTCAGCGGTACCGGTCCAAGCCAGAGGTTCGTGAGGAGCGTCTTGTGGAAATTCTGGAGGAAGGCCGCCACTTCATCGACCCCTGCATGTCGACGTGGTCCGAAAGTCTTTTCTGCGAGGTTCTCCGCGTCCCGACGGCTACGAAGGACTGCTGCCCTGATTAATCACCCTGTTTGGACCCTTGACGATTTTGGTAGAGCGAAACAATCGAGAGAGTCTTCTGGTGACGCCATCGATCATCGATATTCAGTTAAGTATAAGTGGAGCGTCTCTGAGTTTGTTTGGTATCCTTCGGGATTTTTGGTATCCTTCGGGATCATTTCGATTTGGACCTTGCAAGCGCTAAAGCCAGAGGACTCGTGTATTCACGAGACTATCGTATTCGATAATCCTTTGAAGTTTGAAACTAGACTAGTGAGCGAAGATGCCTGGTTCTAGTGTATTTGGAAGATTGTTTTGTTTGGGTCGTAGAAGGGATTCCCAGTTAGAGGATTCATGTCCGGTTCCTCCAATTGGAACTCCAACTTATGAGCTTTATGTAAAACATGGCGTGGGCCCCATTGCATATAATGAAGTATGGATCCGATACACCAGAAAGGACGGTGTTTTAAAATGGCCCCAAAATGGTAGTTTCGATACAGATATCTTAGATATTTTGGAAGTTAAATTGTTTAAAAAGAAAGCCCGGCCGGCGATGTTTGATTCTTTCCGCCTATGGCGAAAGGAAGCCAAACAGAAGGAAATTAAACTAGCGAAAAGGAATTAGAGAGAAAGAGGTATGTCAATGATGCAAGCAGCTGTGCAATTTAAAGATAATGAGGAGGAACAAATGAATGAGCAGTTACATAGACAGCGCAAACTAGGGATCGATAAATGTTACCCTGTTTTGTCACCCCTTGTACAAGATGAGACAAAAGAGAAAGAGAAAGACTCCCTAATGTCCCATTCGCTAAGTTCGCCACCCCCGTATGCGCAAAATGCCACAGCGCCTCCACAGCTTGTAAATGTGCAGCCTCCAGTTAATGTGCCGCAAGCCTTCCCACAACCGCCAGCTCCTCCTCAGCTGGCTCCTATCCCTGCAGTGCAGCCCTCTCAAGGGCCGCCAGTTTTGTTACCTGTTGCCCCCGCGCTTCCTGCGACTTTGCCTAGCACATCAGCTGCCTCCCCTGGCGCTCTTTCTTACACTACCCAGGTACCTGTATCTGAATCCGCTTTTCTTCCCTCTGTCTATCCCCCCGTTTTCGCCTCAACTTCTCCTTCAGCACGACAACGACTAGCTAATGTAGTTACTAGTTTAATGTCGCCTCTATTTGGGTCATCTAGTGTGACCCCTGGTTTACAACGTAAGCAATTGCGTAGTCAGCTGCCTGGTCCTGACAAGAAAGAGGTGTTAGATCATCTGGCGCGTAGGTGGATTGGTTTCCCTTCACTCTATAATGTGGAATCGGTTGTTAACGTTTTCCACCAATGGGATGCCCCAAAACAGAGGTATGTCTTTGACAAAATGTGTGAATTCCTCTGTGAGGAATTGGAGGATAATGGTTCAAACCCAAACCCGCAGGAATTGTGTCGAGTGCGGTTTGATTTTGGAACAGGTACAATTGTGCGACCCGATGTAGATAAAGCAGTTGCGACTTTACTGTCCTTCAGGAATAGCGATTGTCAGCAATCACTGTTCGAACAGGAATTCCCTGTGGGGAAAAAGGTAAAAGCGTGCCAATATCCGATGCGTGAGGTTCCCCCAGTTTGGAGACCTGCTGAGCCAAATGCTGTTCCACCTGTCTTAGCTCATTTTCAGCGTGTTTGGGTACATGTCCCATGGAAGCGTTCTGAGGTGTTAGCGCTTAAACAGACATTGCCTGACCCCCGTAAAAACCCTACAGGATATTATAAGGAGTTATCACAAACTGCAGAATCGTGTGTCATGAATCTAGCTGACATAGATATGTTGTTTGGGAATGTGGTTCCACAGCCTTTATGGGGATCCATTCGTAATGTAGATCACGCAGCAGAATTGGGTAACACATGGGCTAATATCATTGCTGCAGACGCTGGCCAAGTTGGTGGCGCGAAGCCTGACCCTTTGGTAGCAGACCTCCCTGGTAGAATTATTACATACATGAAAACTTTAATGCCCGCGATGCGCGTAAATTGGGATAAACTATCCGCATGTAAGCAGAAGAAAGATGAGACAGTGTCCGATTTCTTTACAAGGTTTGAAGAAACGTTTATCGACCACAGTGGTCAAGACATGAGTACTGAAGGTGGCCAACGGTTATTTGTGGATAAATTTGTGCAGAATCTACTTCTCGAGTTGTGTAAGAAATTAAAAGATTCCGAAAGTTCTTGGGCTGTTTCCTCTTCAGAGCAAATACTGGCTACTGCACAGTATTATGAAAATAGAGATAAAGACGAGAAAGATATAACAGATAAGAAAACGAAAGAACTGAAAACAAAGGTCCTTTTACAGCAGGCTTATCCGCCACGTGGAGGACAGAATAATTATAGGCAAATCCAAGGTATCTATCAGCAACCCCAACAGTTTCAGAATACCCAGCAGATGAATGGGTATTATCAACCACGTATCCCTGTAGGTCCCAATCAATGTTCATATTGCAGAGAGGAAGGTCATTTCAAGTATAGTTGCCCTAAATTAATGCAGCGTACTAGTAATGCGTATGGCGCAAGAGGTAGAGGTGGTCAACAAGCTCCTAGAGGTAGAGGGCGTGGAAATGCTCCCCAGAACGCGCGTCCTCTTCCGCCTCAAAATACGATAAATAGCTTTGATCAGCAAGCCAATGCTACTGGTAATACAGCTCAGTACTATAATAATGATTATTATGCAGAAGACGACAATGTGGAAGGTAATGATTACTAGGACAGCCATAGACAGAGAGAGGGAGTTGTTTCAGTACCAGTGGATCAGAGTGGACCATATGTTAAGGTGACTACAGCGGATGTAACAGACCCCTTTCTGCTGGATACTGGTGCTGCAAAGAGTTCAATTATGCATTCAAAACTCCCTGGCCTGCCTTTGTCTGGCGAAATGAATGTTTCAGTAGGTTTTTCTGGCGCCCCAGTTAGGAACCCGATTTCTAGTCCTATGCCACTTTCTGTTGGACCTTGTGAGCTAAAAGCACCCCTCATTCTAACAACAGGTTGTGGTGAAAATTTGCTGGGATTGGATTTGTTAAAAAGATTTCATGCAACACTATATTGTTCTCCCTCAGGAGTACAACTTACATTAGGTTAGGAAGTGATTTCCCTGATGTATTTGTCTAAGAATGCAATGCCACCCGAATTGTCATCCCTTCCGGATGTCCTTTGGGCTACTGGTCCCAATGATGTGGGTCTTTTGGAAATACCGCCATATGTGGTCACTTTGAAAGCCAATGTCAGATTGCCACGTATTCCCCAGTACAAGATCTCCAATGAAGGTCAGAAAGCGTTGTTAGCAATTGTCAGTGATTTGATTAAAAAGGGTGTAATTGAAGAGACAAGAGGCAACGTTTGCAATAGTCCTGTTTTGCCTGTCTTAAAACGAACGAACCCTTCACAGCCACCTGTTTACAGATTTGTGATTGATCTTAGAGAGGTTAATAAGATTGTTGTGCCACAGTTTCCAGTTGTCCCTGATATAACTGCCTTGTTAACTATGATTCCAGCCTCCGCTGCATGGTTCTCAGTGATCGATTTAAAGAATGCTTTCTTTAGCATCCCAATTGCAGAGGAGAGCAGAGACATTTTTGGCTTCAGTTTAGGAGGTCGAAGCTTCCGCTTTAAACGCGCTCCCCAGGGCTACTGTGAAAGTCCATCAATATACAGTCAAGCTTTAAAAGCGCAGCTTGATGCACTGGTTTTACCCAGTGGCGCTATCCTCATTCAGTACGTTGACGATTTACTAATCGCCGCGGATACTGAAAAGATTTGCAAAGAAGCTACATTGTCATTGTTGCGTCATTTGTCTGCCTTTCATCACAAAGTGTCTCTCTCAAAACTGCAATATTGTCGACAAGAAGTGACCTACTTAGGTCATCTCTTATCGAAGGAGGGAAGGAAACTGACCCCAGAAAGAATTCAAGCCATTGCACAATTGAGCGTGCCAAGAACACAGAGAGAAGTGCGTGCTTTCTTGGGCATTACTTCATACTGTAGGCACTGGATACCATAATTTTTCTTTGCTGGCAAAACCTTTGTTAGCACTAACATGTAAAGACACATCGAATCCTATCCCATGGTCTGAGGAGTGTCAGAAAAGTTTTTTGGAATTGCGTGATGCATTATGTTCAGCTCCTGTGTTGGGTACCCCCGACTACAGTAAGCCTTTTACATTGTATGTTCATGAAAAAGATGGTTGCGCATTATCAGTGTTAACACAACCTTTTGGCGATAGACCGAGTCCATGCGCATATTTTTCGTCAACCTTGGACCCGGTAGCTAGGGCATTGCCAAGTTGTCTGAGAGCTACAGCTGCCGCAGCTATGTCTATTCGACAGTCTGCCGGACTAGTAATGGATAACACATTGATTGATATGGTTCCACATGCTGTGGACACATTGTTAAACAGGACCAAGACACAGCACTTAACTAGTGGATATGAATTGACACTGTTAGAAAATCATATACACATAAAGAGATGCAACACGTTGAATCCAGCTACATTATTGCCGATTCCAGCAGACCTAGATGAGCTTGAGCGACATGATTGTCTGTTCAGAACAGAAAAAGAGACGAAAGGGAGAGTGGATCTTAAAGATACTCCCCTGACTGAGTGTGATGGTACTTTATGGGTGGATGGTTCGTGCGTTAAGCTTCCGAATGGTGATACGACTGCTGCATATGCTATCACGACTTTGCACATGATTGTTGAAACTGCACGTGTGCCACATAATTCGGCTCAAGCAGCAGAATTAATTGCCCTTACAAGAGCATGCATGTGTCAGGATCCCTAATGTGAGTTCCAAAACGAAGCGCAAGGAATTAAGTTCTATGGGCGCTTCAGTCTTGAATGGGTTTCAATGGTCGAGTTTGTGGCATGCCCGCATTTCCAAGATGGCCGCGCAGACGCTGGGGTCGGCGGTCTAGTTGCTAACAGATCTAGAGAGAGACGATGTGACGCGCGCGCGCCTGAGGTAGTGCACACTTCACCAAGATTTTTCCTCAGAGAAGACGTGTTCGAGAGAGTTCCCAGTTCTGAAGAGAATACCTTTGTCAAAGAAGTTTTCCAGAGTGACACAAGAGAGTTGTGTCGATACTTACCGAAGAGAACAGAAAAAGCCGCAGAGTCCGTACATGCTACTTACTGAGAGTAGAGTTCGGAGTTTTCCTCGTCGCTACAGGAAACAAGTTACGAATTCTGCAACACCTGAAGAGAAGACAGAAGAAAGCTAAGTGAAATATTTGATAGATTATCTAAGGTCACATAAAAATGATAAGTAGTGTTTGGTGACGCAATAAGTAAAGACTTACCGGGGACAGCAGAGATCAGCATACCGAGTCCTAAAAAGAAAAGAAGTATATTGTAGTATTTACTGAAGAGGTTACTAAGGGAAAAAATTATAAAAGACAATAAGAACTGTCAACAAAGAAAATAAGGAGTAAGACTTACCAGAGCCATAACAATTCACAGTAACCATAGGAGAGGAAGCAACTGGAGAAGTTTAAGCACAAAAGAATCGTCTAGAAGACAACAAGTTATTAGTATAGCTAGAAGCAAGAAAAGAAAGAAGAGAAACCGCGAGAAGAAAGATTGATGGTAGGTCAAAAGAGAAAGTTAATGGATATTAAGACTACAAGATAAATAGGTATAATTAAAAACGAATATATGTTTTACAGATAAATAGTGACATCAATAACAAGAAAGAAGAATTAGGCAGAATTGAACAAGAAGAGAGGCACAGAGTTCAGGATACTGGGTAGGTAGGAAACACCATTACAGAAGAGAAGAAAAGAGACAGAATAGAGTAGAGGAGGAATAATAATATAATGTTGTGTGCTTAGTTACCTCAGGAAATCTTCAGTAGCAGAGAGATAGCTGAAGAAGAATTCCAGATAGGAAAACCAGAAGGTCCAGAACCAGTCTCTTCTCTCGTTTGTTATTTTATCCAATTTCCCCCTTCCCCCTTGCTGATCAGTTAGAGCCAAAGACATATCTTCGGGCTGAGTGATTAGTAGTGGGAGTCGGGAAGCTAGCAGCTTCTGTTCCTGTGCAAGACAGAGGCAACCAGCGGGAAGCTGAAGGTGAGCCTTGACAGCGTGTTGTCTGAAGGAATGAAAGTGAACATATATACGGATAGCCAGTACGCCTTTGGCGTGGCTCATAGTTTTGGGCGATTGTGGAAAGAACGTGGGTTCTTGACTTCGCATGGAGCTAAAATTCATAATGGCATGTTGGTGAATGATCTCCTTGAGTCACTGACCCTACCGTTACAAGTTGCGATTATGAAATGCAGTGCGCACAAGAAAGTCACTGATGATGTTGGTCGTGGTAACGCATTTGCTGATGAAATCGCGAAAGAAACAGCAAAAGATGTGAAGACTCGAATGTATGTTGCAGGCCCTGCAAGATGGGTTGGTGATGTTGGAATGTGTGAAAACACGATAGAGAGTGTGAAGTCCCTGCAAGCTGAAGCCACAGAGAAAGAGTTGAGCAAGTGGAGAGAAAGGACGGGTAAATTGGATGCGAATGGTTGTTGGGTTGATTTGTCAGAACATCGGCGATGGTTGTTACCTGATGCATATGTGCTTCCAGTGGTTACTATGGCACATGGAATGGCACATATCAGTATGAAAGGAATCTGTAAGTTGTTGGCTCCAGTATGGCAGAATGCTGAAATTCCCAAGTGTGCAGAGAACGTGGTCAAGAATTGTATGGTATGTTTGAAATACAACCCTGGTAGGGGAACCCCAACTCCAGCTGGCCATTTTGCGCCTCCATCATATCCATTTGAAGTTTTGCAGCTAGATTTTATCCACATGGAGAGGTGCAACAACTTGAAACATGTACTGGTTGTTGTTTGCGCTTTCTCAAAATGGATAGAAGCATATCCCCTAAAAGACAACACTGCTTTATCCACAGCCAAAGCCCTTGTGAAAGAGTTCTTCCCTAGGTTTGGAATGCCAAGAATGGTGTGGAATGATAATGGGAGTGAGTTTGTAGGTCGAGTGATGAAGAATGTATGTGAGGGGTTAGGGATAAACCAGAAGTTTCATGCTGCAAATCACCCCCAATCAGCTGGATTAGTAGAGTGCTACAATGGCACTCTGAAGCTCAAACTGGCCAAAACCAAGGCGAGCTCCGGTCTTAAATGGCCTGACGCTCTGCCTCTAGCACCCCTATCCACAAGAATGACCGTGCATTCACGAGTGGGACTTAGCCCATATGAAATTATTTTTGGCCGCCCGGCCAATGTATGGGGTGTGCCAAGACCGACAAAATTCAGCGAAATCGAACATCCAGTACTGCTTGATTATTTGTATGAATTGACGGCTAAATTGCGTGTTTTACACCAACAGGTGCATGATACTCTCCCCCAGGCCTCTGAAGCTCCAGGACACCTTATCGACCCTGGCACATGGGTCCTCGTGAAGAATTTCCAGCGGAAGAGCAATGATGAGCCCCGTTGGATTGGCCCTCACCTCGTACTTCTGTCAACAAGGTCAGCGGTTCGAGTAAAGGGGAAGAAGAATTGGATTCACGGCGCCCACTGCAAGAGGATCCCTTTGCCTCTACCATATGACTTGGGTCCAGGAGGGTATCGCCGATTCTGAAACAGACACTGTACCTCGTTTTGTACCATTTAGTGATGCACGCGTAAGAGGCACAACTTCAGCACAAGAAAGTGACGATATTTTGCAAGAAGCTGTGCCACCGTCAATTCGATTGGACACCACAGAGCCTGAACTCTTGTTTCAAGACCAGACAGTACCTGGCCGTTACCGCTACAACCTGTTGATACCAAGGCATATGGACAAATAAAAATTCCTTTCCCTTACTTGTTTTTCATATTATAGCTCTCCCATCTGAAGGACTTTCTTGATTTTTGTTTTTCGAACCACCATCCGGGTTCAGCCGCAGGGTCGCGGTGCCAAGACTTTGGGGTACAGGCCGAAGACGTTAGGTCAACGGTTCTGGTTGGTCTAGGGCGTTCCCTGGACTGACAGGCATACTCCTTAGCAGAAGATACTCACCCCCCGCGAGCGGCACGATTAGAGGATGGAGTTTTTTAAGATGGAGAGACTCGCTGAGGAAATGAACTTTAAAGCGAAAATATGTAAAATAATGAAGAGCAAACGTTTTGTATTATTATGTTTGTTTATACTATGTAGTATGATGGTGTTTACTGTAGGATTTGTATTCTTCTCCTCTCTAGACCCCTTTGCACCCACTGTACAGCCTATACCTCCTCCTACTGTCTCCTCACACTCTTTCCACCCTTTGCCTGAACACGAACAAGCTAGACGATCAGAGTTTGTAAACAACTCGTTTATTCAGCTCCTGCACCAGCACCAACTAGTCATGAATACAACCAATTGCTGTGTGTGTGGTTTAATGCCACATACGATTAACAAGGGTATTCCTTATCTAGTGCTGCCGTTTAGTTAAAATGGATCGTCATGGGCATTCCAGACCATGTTCCTTTTTGCACTAGATGCCTACTCCCCGCGACAACCGCGTTCCATCAGACCTAGCACCAATAATAAAGCTTTAATGAAAGGAGTTGCCGATATGAGCAGAGATATCGACGCATACTCATCTATTCCTAAGGATGAATTGCGAGCTTATGTAGGGTGGAACGCGACGGGGTATAGTATTAGTCTGGGTGAAAGACAGCGGAAAATCTCATCCCCAATTTGGGTCGTACCCCACATAGGTCAGTTCTGTTTACAAGGTAATGGTCAGAATCCAAGAGCTCAACTGGGGAGAAGTGACTGTACTGAAACGTACACTTTTCCATCGCAGTTTTCCCCTGCGTTTTTGGCTGCCAAGGGTACATATTTTGTCTGCAATGACCGAGCATATACATGGTTGCCCCCTGATTTCTCGGGCACATGTTATATTGCAAACCTGCTACCGCCAACATTTACTGCTGCCTCTGATTATCACAAGACCAGAGTTGTGAGAGGAGTGATTAGTAAGGAGGATACTGCCGGTCAGGAAGCGGGAGACTTCTTCTTGGGTTTCCTGCCGTTTTGGGGACCTATGGTCAATAGTAGGAACCTGAGACAACTGACTCGTGTGGTTGAATCCACTGTTAATGTAACGGCTGGTGCCCTTGGTAATTTGACAGCTGAGCTCCAAGCGGATCGCCTCATGACTTTGCAGAACCGTATGGTTCTAGACGTCATACTTGCAGACCGCGGTGGGGTATGTAAGGTTATCCAATCTAGTTGTTGCATTTTCATACCAGATAACGCTCCAACAGTTTATCAAGCCATCTCCAAACTGCATAAAATATCAGATTCCATACACGTGGATAAAGGAGATTGGTCTCTGGTGGGGTGGTTCTGGGAACTGATATCTGCCTGGGGTTGGAAAATTCTGATGGTCATTGGAATGATCTTAGCCATCCTTTTCCTGTTCTGTCTGTGCATACAGTGTGCTCCTGCGATATGTGGCCTCTGTGCTACATTATGTGTAAGGAAACCTGTAACAAGGGACGAGCTAAGTAATAGGATGATGCTACAGCAACATCTCCATGACTTTGTGAATATTGACCTGGACTCAGATTGAAATGAGTATAGTTATTGCCTATGTAAGGGCAAAAGGAGGGTCTGTGGTACTTTGAAATTTGGGACCGCGTGGGAGGCAGGGCCCTACCCCTGTCTATTCCGGTATTAGCGAACCGCGAATGGTCAATGCGGTATGTACAAGTGCTTTGTATAACGTTTTAGCGATAAATGCACTGTGTATACGATATTATACATTGACTTCGTGGGTTCCATCTTAGAGCGGTGGCCATCTTATGGTTGCCCTCACATAGGCTACACATTACGAACAAGTACGGGCCTTTCGAACACATGTACTCCCTGTTTGACTTCTCTGTGACCTGTGCAGCTTGGCTCCGCTGCCCCAGGTCAGTCCGGTCTCACGAGCTCCCCGTCCTACGGCCACCTGTGATTAGCATCAGGGTTTGACACACCATAAAGCCTTTTCATCCCACACAAGCCTCCGGCTAATCTCTTTCACACCTGACTCTTCCTGCTTTATGGCTTGTTTTCCAAACAGGAGATGCCCGTGTTTATTGGGGCCTGTTGATATCTGATGTGGGATCTGAGCCTCGCTGGGTAAATAATTGTGGGCTGGCTAAACTGGAATGTAGGATGGTCATCATGACTCTGCCTTTTCGTTTGTAATGGATACATGTAGATGACCATATCGTAAAACAAGGAATGTGTGCCTGAAGCATGATATTTTGTATTTAAGGAGAAGCCCGCTTCTGTAACTTTAAGCAGTCTCCTGAGAACATACATTGTGTTGTACTTCTCGGATACCTGTAATTGGTCTGCAGCCAATAAATCGATCTTTGACTTCACCTAGAACACTCTGTGTTTCTGTAGGTCTGAAACAGGAAGAACCCGAAGTCTTAGGGTGTGTTCCCCTGCACCGCTGGGCTTAAAACTCCCAGTACTTCATTATCTCGATAACACTATCTAGTAGCAAAATGCAATAAGTAGTGTGAGGTAACCTACTTACATGGCTGGTAGACAGAGTGCCTAAAGCAAGTAATATTTATTAAACATGCGGGCTGGTCAAACAACTGCTGTGTTTTCCTCTTGCTGGCTACTGATTGAAGTATGTTACCTGATTATCAGAAAAGTAGTCCATGGCACCAAAAGGATAATATTAGGATTTTTCAATCTGAATCATAACATCTGGTTGTCACTGCAGACCAAGTGTTACTCAATATTTAAATGCAAGGACAAAAGGAATACTGTACACCTGGCAGAAAAATGACTGCATCTTAACACAACTGTACAATTGGAAAATCAGAATTCCATGAAATGAATGGCTCAGCCCCTAGTTCAAGCGTGAATTTGGGGAGTACCTTCACTTATATTCCCCCACCTAAAGAGCGTGAATACAAAATAGTGTAATGGCCAATAGTCAGTTCTCTTAAAATGAGAAAGCGTTATTATGGTTGTTATTGGTCATGCGAAATCACTAGACCCAAAGGACTCTTGGTTATCTTTCAACAAACGGTTCCAGGGTTCTTATAGAGCCACTGAGTAATGTGCCGATTTAAAATCCAAAATACAGCGCCGGTTGGCTGTGGTGACTTTTTGATGTTCTTAAGACTCTAGAAAGTTGGACTGGATGCCTTAAGGGTGGTGGCAAGTGTCCCCATCCAAGGCTTGGCGTACTCAGTGAACAGGCAAACTTGGTCTGAAATACCTAGTGCACAGATGCGTCATCGGGGAACAACGGAGTGCCTGCTCGCAATAACAAAACCGCCCTGAACCAGTGAGTCGAGCAGGTGAGTGAGGAAGGTGAGTCAGGAAGGTGCGGGGCTCGGGTTGCCAGGCGTGGTAGCACCGCAGGCAAACCAGCTCTGAGCGAAACCCCAGGCCCGTTTACAACAGGGGCTTAGTGTGTCGGAAGTGAAACGAAACTGAGGAAAGTAAAATAAACCCAGGTCGAATCAAGACTCTCAAATTAAAGAGGCGAGGAGTTTGGCTGAGGCCTTATGTAAACGTACGTAGTGCTCGAGTTGTGAGGTGTGTGGCACCTCTATGCAACGAGTCCCTGCTTCCCGGATGGAACACAAGAGGGCAATTTGGATGACACCAGTTGCATACAATGCGCCCAAGCTGCCCTATCTGTGAAAACCCGTGGCGACTGGAGTGGAAACAAGATAATCACGATATTATGCTCGTCGACAATTTAGTAAGCAAATTTTGCATTTTTATAATTTCATTAAGATGCAAAATCTTCTTTAAAAAAATTTACTTCAATACGAATCTGAACAATACAATTAAAACTAAGTGGGCACCGGTGGTGAGATAGATCACTATTTAGAAGGTTGGTGCAAATGTTGTAAAGGGCCGAAGTCTGCCTATAGGTCGGTCATATGTTTAATGACAGATACAATAAATACCATGAAATGTTAACACCCATGTTCCAACAGGCTAAAATTCGTCGCTGTCCAGGGCGAACACTATTAAAAGAGGTTGTGGCCAAAACGCAGAGAACATGTGGTGTACCTTGGTTTGAAGGAGGATCCAGCACCCCGGGGGGAGGGGGTAGGCTAGCACTTGGGAAACAATCTGGGGAGGAGAAAAGAACATTAAGCAAACAGGGAAACCGGTTTAGTGAAGAGAAGGTGCGCACACACATGGTAATACTGGAGAGACACGTAGCAGCAGAAAGAGCCAGGTGGCGCTGCTGCTTTTAAGAGGGCTAGGTTGCCTATATGTGCCAACTTTTCTAATGTATTTACATTATAAGGATTGAAATGTAAGGAGGATGCATTTAAAAAAAAAAAAAAGTGGTTGAAATGTAAGGAGGCTGCATTTAAAACAAAAAAAAACGTGAAAGTGATCGCGATCAAACATCAAAGTGAAAGTAATCGCGTCAAGACCTCCTGTATACTTTAGTGCTTTCATTTCCGTGTGATTGAAAACAGGCCTGTACTTGTTGTCATGGCGCTGTTTTCATGTTTCACCATGGCGCGACACCAGGCCCGGACTGGCAATGCCGGGCACCGGGCAATCCCCTGGGAGGCTGCCAGGGGTGGGGGCCGGTTTTTTGGCCCGGGGCCGGTTTTGTTGTTGCGGACGATTTTTTTGTACACAGTCACTAGTACAGTAGTCACTGACTTGTCACTACTGTACTCTGCTGCGCGGCGGCGTGCGTCTGCGTGACTTTCACTCTTTCCTCGCTCAGCGCAAAAACTTAATCAATCTCTGCTGCTAATCAAATAATGCATTGGAGTGCGAGTGCCATTTTAAGGGGTGGGTCGTGCGCGCAAGTGCAGCACGCAGATGTCTCCGCCCGGCGTCCGCCGCCGCGTCTGTGTGGTCTCTTAGTCTTCTTCAGTTCACCCACCTTAGGGGGGTGGGGGTGGGCGCGGCTGTTGGTGACATGCGCATTAGGGCTCGCTCAATAAAAAATGCGCGTGAGTGACCCGCATTCCAGAGAACTAAGCCAGACGACGAGAGAGGCCCTCTCTTGGCACCGTCCCCATAATTTAATTATTTCTAGCCCTGGCCCCTGCCTGTCCCAGTGTCCCTGCTGCCGACTGTCTGCCGCCCGCAGGTGAGTGTCATTTGCATTTTTGCACATTGTTTGCATTTGCAATCAGATAATATATTACACAATACCACAGCAGAAGCCAGAAGGTGCAGTTCAACGCGGGTAAATAACCGTCGGATCGAAGTACATGTAGGCAACTGCGGGAGGGGCAGAGCTGAAGTCTTCAGACCAGAGGGCCACAGTGGGGCAGGAACGAAACGTGCATTGTTTGTATTAGCTCCATTGTCATTTATGGGGGGCAGCTTATTGGAGACATCATTTCACATCGTGTGCGTGTCTGCTCGTTTTTATTGTTTGCCTTTGTAACATTAAGTTGGCATTTCATCAAGAATGCTGTTCAGGTTATGTGTGGAGTTATTAAACATAGCGCTAAAATGACGAGGCCGGCGGCTTTTTCTGCACAGCCGCATCGGCCCATTTCTGTTTTCTCTTTTCTATGCGCTTTGCTGAGAGTGCCTCTGCGCCCTGGTCTCTGGGGCTGCCCTGCCACTGGCAGGTAACCAGCTCACATGAGCATTACCTTTACCTGTCACCAGCAGGCAGATGACAACACATGGACTATAAGGGGTCGGCATCTGGAGGGTGTAGAAAAGAGGGGGGGGGGGGGGTGTGGATAGATTCATCATGGCACTGTGGGCCGGGCGGGATTAAACAAAAGGTTTTTCCAAGTTTTGCTTTCTGCACCTCATGAGCGAACTGACTAATCTTGCCTTTCTTGGAAATGTTGTACATTAGCTCCTGTGCTGCAGAAAGTGTGATTACATTCAGACACAGGTGCACAGCTCTGATCTGGGCCTGCGCAGGCGTTCAAGCAAAGTCCCGCGGGGCTTCATCATGAACAAGGTGCCGTGCACAAGAGGAGAAGAGAACTGTATTATGCCTGTTTTCAGTTAAACTGGAAGAGTTGTATAAATTAGAACATGAGCTGAACGACAGCATAGCTCGGAAGTACGTAGGTATGATTGCTATGGCGGTATTTTTATTTTATTTTTTATTGCAGTTTTATATAGCGCGTGCTCGACTCGAAGGTATGAAAGCACTTTACATGGGGAGATTAAGTGATTTGCCCAGAATCACAGGATGCTTGAACGTCCAGCCAAATTCAAAGCTGGTTCCCCACTATCACGATTTCTTCCAAACTGTGCTGTGCTACCTGCAACTCATTTACTAATTCAGAGTTTCAGCGAGTTTCTGAGTCTGGTATGCTCCTTAAACAGGGCAAATACTTTCAATAACACGCACAGCGACACAATAAGCGAGGCGGCCCTCTTTATCAGCTGCTGCACTTCATAAATGTAAAAAAAGGTTTGTATGTTACTGCAGAGAAACTATTCCGAATAAAAAGAGCCCTTTATGTACTTTGCAAAACAGGTGCACAAAACAATCAAAGAATGACGTTCATCCACTTGGCAGGCCCTCTAAAATGTATCATAACATCAAATTTGTTGGCACGTGTTGTTGACAATATCAGCTTCTTAAATGGTATCGTATATCCTTCTGCTTCAGAGGAATTCTTCGAATGAGCAGGAAGTCGGTTACTTGCTATTTTTTTGCAATCCAAATGTATTGGAGCCCTTTACTTGAGCACCAGTCACATTACTAAGAACCACATTCATTTTTAGTAGGCACGGGGAGATGAAGTGATTTGCCCAGAATCACAGGATGTTGAGCTGACGCCGAGGCTCGAACCCGGTTCCCCAACTCCAAAGTCGGCAACTCTGGCTGTTACGCCACATCCTCTCCTTTGACACAACAATGATAGATATCCACTGGGAAACAGCAGATTCAAAGGCGCTGTCCAGGAAATTATGTCAAGATAGGTCTCAGATCCCCATCAGACGTCAACAAACAAAATAGCATTCTAAAATGGCTACGTACGGTTGGTGCGGGTTAGTGATGCGGACTGGGTCAATAAAACCGTAGTTTTTCCTCTTCTTTGGGTGGCCCGTTAAAATAGGCAAAAAAGCAGAATGGGAGTTGACAAAATGAAATGAAAGCAGATGGTGATCTGTTAACAGAGATTGTAGGCGGGAAATGCATGTTAACACTCAATTAAGGCCTATAACTTTTTGTTTACTCCCCGGCCCAGTTTTGTGCCGGCAGCACAGGCGCACAAGCACACTAGAGCCCTGGACCCTGAGTGTGGATTTATTTGTGAGCAGGCCTGCCTGCTTTGGTTCCTCCTCCCAAGGGCCGCCCGCTGCCCCCAGCAGTGCAGCACTGAATTCAAACCCTGATGAGCTCAGGTCAGATTCTGTAAAAATGGGTTTTCTTTTCGTCAGGGTCAGGTGTTGTCTGTTGTTCGTGTGTGTGTCAGACTCCGAGCAGGGCCAGGCCAGCTGAAATGTTCCGAGCCAGCAGGCAGGATACATGTCGGGTGCTCCCTTTGGTGGCGCTGTGCTGCTTGACTCTTGGGGGGCTGTAACTGGGGCAAAGGTTGGGGTCAGCAAGTCTGCTTAAAATATATTTTTCAGCACAAGCCCAAACTTGGGGCTTGTGCTGAAAAATATATTTTAAGCAGACAACAGGGCTTTCTAGTGTTTTTTTTCTTTCTTTTTAAAAGGAGTGAGTCGTTTTGTTTTGATTTCCACTGGCCACTGGTGTTGCCGCTGGCACTTGCCGCTTAGGCTAACGTGTACATTTCTAGGAGCCCTTGGTGCGTTCCCTTGATGCTGGCTCAGTTGGTTCGTGACTTACATTTTTTCAAAATTGTTCGGATTTCAGTCCGAATTTCACAAGAAAGGAGTTTGCGCTGTTAAAATGCGCACTTGTGTGTTCACTGTTCAGTGTTCACTGTTCAGCGGATGGTTCACTTCTGCAAGATGCAATCGGGCCACAGTAACGGTAGCTGCAGTTCCCAGTGTGCAATCTGACAGTTTTCAAAAGAGACTTGCTGTTTCATAATACCCAATCCCTGTGTGTTCTATGATGTTTCTATTTCAATGTCTAAGGAACACAATATCCAGCTGAATAGTATTCGTGTTTTTTGGACTCGGAAAGCTGAAAAGGCAGGGTCTGCCTTTCATCGATTCCAATCTGATTTGCTGCACAGAGTTCTCTACAGAAGGCGCAGTGTTAGGCAAATGACATCACCAATCCTCTGATGACATCACAGAGTTGATCTCTGATTCCAGCCCAAGCCCTTCAACAGCCTCCTACTTGCTCCTAAGGCCCCAGGGGCAGCAAGGGCAAGATCAGATGTGGAAGCTAGAACTGATACCTCACACGGTGTGAGCGTGTGTCACACTATTAGCTCCCTTCACATGGTCGGCAAGAGCTGTTATCATAGTGCTAGACAAGGTGAGCTGGAAACCCTTGCACAAAGCAGCCTTCCAGCTTGTGTGTGGAGGCTCTGCATTGCTGACGTCCATAAAGGGGGTTGCAACCTCCCTAGGAAATTAGTGGTAGCCTCTGAAGCTTTTGCTAGAGTTTTAGGGGAGAGGCTCCTTGTTTATGCCCCCTCCTCCTCCTCTCTCTTATAGTGAAAAGTTTTTAAAGTCGTCAGGTGTGGGGCACTTCACACACTAATAGGTCCTTTAAAACCCTCCTTAGTTTCTTTTCTGCTCCTGCCTTCTCCATTAGCCCTGATGCAGGGGTAGAAACCAACAAGGGCAGTGCCACCACGAGTACCCAAGGGCACTTTACCACCACTAACCAGTGCTAAAGTGCTTGCGCTCTTTCCTTTCAAACATGGTCAAATTGGCTTACACCGAATTAGCAATTTTAATTTACTTGTAAGTCCCTAGAAATGTGGTTCTACATGTACCCAGGGACTGTACATTAAATGCTGCTAGTGGACCTGCAACACTTATTGTGTCACCCACTTAAGTAGGCTATTTAAAGATGTGTCATGTCAAGGCCAGGGCCTTTGTGTTAATTTTTCATGCTTTCTGGCCAGGGTGCCATGCCATTTGAGACATTTCCATGCCTTCTGTCAGCCTGGGTGGTTATGTGTGACATTTCCATGCTTTCTGGCCTGGGTGCTTAATTATGTGGACTATTTCCTTAGTTTCTGGCCTCAGTGACATGGAGCTGGAGGCTCATGTGAGACATTTCCATGCTTACTGGCCTGAGTGCTTGCTCGCTACACACCATGTCGGGGGCTGGTCTCACTTTTACTTTTTTCTCTCTGATTCACTTATTGGGTCTATTTTTGGTGCTCTCTGAAAGAATGTCTATGGGTACATATGACTGGGTGGGTAACCTGGTGCTCTTTAAGGTCATCACTTACTCCTGAGTGTCACTTTCTACTGGAATCGGCAGCAATGTTGCCAGGTTCAAGGTGTTACATCGCTTAATGTGTATGTGGCTAGCCAAGAGCGTCAATTCGTACCCCGAAAGGCGTGCACTCGTGAGGTGTTGAGTCTTTGTTCTATTTAGGAGGGTGTCTACTGCATGCGGCACCATGACAATAAGGGTATTATCTAATACCAATCCAGCAGACTGGCGAATGGAAACTGCCGATGTAGCCCTCAAACAGCTAGGTAATGCCTTGGCCACTGGATCTAACGTGGCCAAAATATAGGCACAGGGACGTTGCTTGTCCCCAAATCGTTGCGTTAAAACTGATAATGCGCATCCTTCTTTCTCATGAACATAGAGTGTTAAAGGCTTACTGTAATCAGGAGTACCTAACACAGGGGCAGAGCACAAGGCAGTGCGTAAATCAGTGAAACTTGTCTGACATTCCGCAGTCCATGGAAGCGGGTGTGGTGTATCTTTAAGAGTGAGTGCCAACAAGGGTTTTGCCAGAAGGGAAAAATTGGGGATCCATTGTCTACAATAAGAGGTAATACCTAAAAAGGCACGCACCTCCTTTTGCGTACATGGAATAGGCATTTGGACAATTGCTTGGATACGTTCTGGGGTCAATCGCCGTCTCTCCTTTGACAAGAGATGACATAGGTAGGTAACCTCTTGGCAGCAATATTGCAATTTTGATGGTGAAACCTTGTGGTTGTGGTCAGATAAGTGGCGTAACAGTGAAATGGTAGCCTTTTTACAAGTGTCTTCAGAATCTGCTGCAACCAACAGGCCATCCACATATTGAATGAGAGTGGCACCTGGTGGTAACGACAAAGTTTTGAGCTGTGATTTCAATGCTTGACTATAAATGGAGGGGCTCTCGCAATAGCCTTGGGGGGCTCGCTTGAACCGGAAGCTTCGACCTGCTAAGAAGAAGCCAAAAATATCCCTACTTTCCTCAGCAATGGGAATGCTGAAGAAAGCATTTTTGAGGTCAATGACGGAAAACCAGGAAGCTGAGGCTGGTATCATTGTCAACAAGGCATTAATATCCGGGACAACAGGGAATTGAGGTACCACAATCTTGTTGACCTCTCTGAGATCAATCACAAAACGATAGACAGGTGGCTGGGAAGGGTTGGTTCGATTAAAAACAGGCAGAACCGGGCTATTGCATACATTTCCCCATGTCTCTTCAACCACACCGTTTTGTACTAAATCATGAACTATAGTCAAAAGAGCTTTTTCGCCATCACTTGGAATTTTATACTGTGTAATGCGAGGAAATTTAACATTGGGCTTGAGTGTCACAATGTAAGAAGGGATCCGCAGGAGGCCCACATCATTGGGGCCGGTGGCCCAGAGGGCGGATGGAAGAAGTTGCAATTCCGGGGGAAGCTTATCTTTAGACAAGTACATTGGTGAAGTCAATTTCTTACCTAAGGTAAGGCGTACACCAGAAGGGGAACAGTGTAGTGTTGCATACAATCTCTTCAACAAATCCAAACCCAACAAATTTTCACCACAACCCGTTGTTAAAAGGAGCGGGGCCTCCAATTTATAAGGACCTATTGAAATGGGCAAAGGGTGTGAAACTGGGTTTTGAACTGGAGCGCCAGAAAAACCTACAGAAACATTTGTACAGCCAGACCAAGGTGCCCCAGGGAGTTCAGAGTGAATCATAGAGCTCTTCGTTGCACCAGTGTCTAATAGGAATGGCTCTGTAACACCTAGTGTTTCCACATCAGCATAAGGCCCGCTTTGGTCCACTGGAACTGATACTACTCCCTTACTTTGTCCACGGCTGTCCTAGCTGGGTTGGGAATTCTGACTCTCGTCCTCAGTATAATAATCACTATTGTAATAGTTGGTAGACTGAACATTTTGCTGATCAAAATAATTCGTGGAGTTCCCAGGGGGCATGGAACGTTGGTTATTAGGCGGCGTACCTCGTCCCCTACCTCTTCGTGCTGACTGATCACCACCCTGGCCTCGTGACGTGGGAATACCGCTCGTGCGCTGTAACAGCACCGGGCAATTATACTTTAGATGGCCTTCTTCTTTACAGTAAGCGCATTGATTTTGGCCTAGTGGGGGTCGGAGAACGAACGGCCCAGAGCTCTGCAACTGTTTCTGAAACTGCTGAGGTGGCTGGAATTCACGCTGGGCAGGGCGAGGAGGATAAGCTTGTTGCAAGAGAACTTTCGTTTTCAGCTCTTTAGACTTTTTATCAAGTTTCTCTCTTTCCTCTTTATCCCTATTTTCATAATACTGAGCAGTAGCCAATATCTGGGCCGAAGAGGAGACCACCCACGCACTTTCGGAATTCTTCAATTTATTAGATATTTCCAGAACCAAATTTGACACAAATGTGTCTACAAACAACCGTTGGCCACCTTCCGTGCTCATATCCTGACCACTATGATCGATGAATGTCTCCTCGAAACGCGTGAAGAAATCAGAGACGTTTTCATCCGCTTTCTGTTTACAGGCTGCTAACTTATCCCAATTAACTCGCAGAGGGAGCATCATAGTTTCTAGTAAGGCAATGATCCTAGCTGGGAGTTCTGTAAGTAGAGCCTCAGGTTTGGCACCACCCACTTGGAGTCTGTCCGCGGCGAGTATGGCAGCCCAATCACCTCCCAGTTCCCCCACATGATCCTCCTTCCAGATCTTAGCCCATAATGGTTGTGGGACCACATTACCCATTAGCATGTCTATATCGGCCAAATTCATAACACATGCATCGACAGTTTGGGACAATTCTTTGTAGTATCCAGCAGGATTTTTACGGGGGTCCGGTAAGGACTGCTTAAGGGCCAATACCTCAGATCGTTTCCAGGGAACGTGTACCCACACACGTTGAAAATGAGCAGGTATACCAGGATTGGCCCCTTGAGCTGCAACCTCCTCCCTCCACACTGGGGGAACCTCTCTCATGGGATAGTGTTCTAACTTTCACCTGACGGAAGAATCACGTTTTGGAAAAGACCGGCAGGAGAGCATCATTCTAAAAGTGACAAGCGTTCCTACCGCGTTCTCAACCTCTGCGCCCACAATCAGCCCTTTATCAAACTCGGCCTTAACATAGAGCAAGCCCTGAGGGGCTCGTCCCAATTCCATATTTTCTCTTGACATAAAATATCGCACATAGTATTAAAAACTTGTCTCTGTGTTGGTGCCTCCCACTGCTGAAAGGTGACCATAATATCTTGCACACTATACTCGGCGTCATTTGCGATCCACCTTCGGGCTTGAAGATCTAGCACTTCCCGTTCCTCCGAACCTGGGAGCTGACTACGAGTTTGTCTACGAGGAGGAACAGGGGTCATTTGAAATGTCCCAAAGAGAGGGGACAGAAGGCCAGAAACAGTATCAATCATTTGCCTCCGAGAGGAGGGAGAATTCGTCATTAGAACAGGAGACAGAATATTAGGCGGGGCAGAAGGGGGAGTAACCGGTACAAAGGGAGACAAAGGTAAGGGAGAACTCGGTAATACCGACGAAGGCTGTGATGGGGGTGCAATAACCGGTAGCGGCGCGATAGGCGGAACAACCGGTAGAACATGTTGGGCAGGCACCAATAACAAAGGAGCATTCGCTCCGGGGGCAGGCGGTAATCCAAAAGGTACATTAGCCCCCTGCGCATAGGGTGGGGGTAATCTTAACAGATGAGACATTAAAGGATCCTTCTCAGTGTCCACAATATTCTTCGTAGGGGAAGTTGGCAACCCTGGATAACATTTATCTACCGCCATACGATGCTGCCTATCTAAAACCTCAATCGCATGATCGGTTTCTTTATTTTTAAACTGTCGTGCAGCTTGTAAAATAGACATACCCCTTCTATCTCTTTTAGCTTGTTTTATTTCTTTCTGTTTGGCCTCCTTACACCATAAGCGAAAAGAGTCAAACATAGCCGGCCGGGCTTTTCGTTTAAACAACGTGTTTTCCAAATTATCTAAGATATTGAGCTCAAAACTGCCGTTCTGCGGCCATCTTAAAACACCATCTTTTCTAGTGTAGCGAACCCACACCTCATTAAAAGCTATGGGGCCAATAACATGTTTAGAATATACTTCATAAGTGGGAGTTCCGGCCGGAGGAATTGGACAAGAGTCCTCCAGTCGGGAAGCCCTATCGCGATTATAACAAAAACAATTTCCAAATTTACTGAAACCAGGCATCGCTACCACAATAGTTTCTGTACAAACTTCAAGGGGTTTAAATAGTCACTTTATCGTACACAAACTGCACTCACCACTCGGTTTCGGCTTTTGCAAAAGTCAAACAAAACAAAACAAAGACAAATGAGTGGCCACTATACTTAACATAACCAAGTGCTTCCTTACGCCAACAGAGGTCCGTCTGATGTCTCGCAATACCAAGTACAAAGGGAGCCAGAGCGTGGCCGCAGTCAGGGCAGCAGGTCTTTGCAGCCGTTGGAGGGGAGAAGCCACACGGTAAAAAACCTTCGGTCCACTTACGACATGCAGGGGTCGATCACGTGGTACGCGTCCTCCGGAATTTCCTTGCGGGGCTCCTCACGATCCTCGGGCTGGACCTACGACCTCTGAAGCGGCCTCACAGAGGGCACCAATTGAACCGAGCTTATTAAGCCCAGCGGCGCAGGGTACGCCTGAAATCTTCTGAGTTCGCCTTCCAAATTACAGAGACACGGAACACTCTGCTTGCGTAGGAACTTCAATTTAATTAGCTGCAGCTAGGTACAGTTGTCCTAGAAGTACATCAGTGGTAGGTTCTCAGGAGACTGCCACTTCAATCCGTGGCTCACAGTCTTTTGTAGCGCTTGAATCCCCCAAGGCAACAACCCCCTCAATGTGCAATAAAAATACAAATCATCCACAAACAAACATTCTTCGTACAAGATACAGGATAATGGGCAATAGAAATTCCTTCCCTAAGGTCGTGTTCTCCACCCGACCCTATAGGTCAGGTGGCATAGCCATTCCTTGGTTAAATTAATTTACGACAGGACGTGTTTGCGTGTTGCAGATGGTGAATTCGTGAAACAACTGTGGAGGCCGAGAACGGTCACCAAGGGTCAATAGATGGTTATCTGGGGAATAAGTTGCTTCGAGTCGGTCTAAGAATGTACTTCGCTCAGGAAGACAGAAAAGGTTGTGTTATATGCTACAATATGAAGTTTGAAAAGAAACGCTACGAAGGTTATTGGTGCCTGAGTGAGGGCAACAGTGTAATGGTGTCAATGAAGGCTATGGGGCCAAATTTTAATTTCCTCAAGTGCACCACCACCAGCACAGCTTAACCTGAGCAGCAACTCAGCATCCATGCAGCACCACTTCAGCATCAGCACAGCACCACCTGAGCACCAGTTAAGCACTACCTCCTCAGCATGAATCAGTACCACCTCAGCAACAGCACAGCCCCACCTCATCAGTGTACCACCAACTCAGCATTAGTGCAGCACCACCTCAGCACCAGTGCTGCACCACCTTTACATTAGCACAGCACCATCTCCACATCAGTGCACCACCACCTCAGCACAGCACCAAATTAGCATCACTCAGCACCAGCTCAGCACCACCCGAGCATAAGTGCAGCACCACCACCTCAGCATGACTCAGCCACACCTCAGCATGATTTCACACCACCTCAGCCTGGCCTCAGCACCACCTCAGTGTCAGCACAGCACCACTTCCTCATCAGTACACCACCAGTTTAGCATCAGTGCAGCACCAGCTCTGCATCAGCACAGCACCATGTGCAGCCCGACCACAGCAGCAACTCAACACCCAAATGCAGCACCACTTTAACATCAACGCCACTTCACCTCAGCATCAGTGAGGCATCACCTCAGCAGAGACCTAACTCAGCACCATCTGAGCACCAGCTCAGCACCACCATAGCACCAGTACAGCACCGCCACTGTAGCATGACTTAGCACCACAGCATCATTCAGCTCCACCTCAGCATCATCACAGCACCACCTCCTCATCAGTTCACCTCCAACTCAGCATCAGTACAGCACCACCTCAGCACCAGCACAGCACCACACAAACATCAGCACAGCACCATTTAAGCATAGGAACAGCACCATCAGTGCACTAACACTTGTGCAGCCCCTCCTCAGCATCAGCGCAGCATCACCTCAACATAGCACCAACTCAGCATCACTCAACACCACCTGAGCACCTGGCCAGCACCACCACTGCAGAATCACTCAGCATCACTCAGCCCCAACTCAGCACCACCTCAGCATCATCGCAGCACCACCTCCTCATCAGTGCACCACCAACTCAGCATCAGCGCGGCACCACCTCAGCACCTGCTCAACATCATCACAGCACCATTTCAGCATGAGCACAGCACAATCTTGGCATCAGTGCACCACCACCAGCACAGCCTCACCTCAGCAGCAACTCACCATTCCTGCAACACCACTTCAGCATCAGCGCAGCACCACCTCAGCACCACCCGAGCATGAGGGCAGCACCACCTCCTCAGCATGAATTAGTACCCCCTTAGCATCCTTCAGCAACAGCACAGCCCCACCACCTCATCAGTGTACCACCAACTCAACATTAGTGCAGCACCACCTCAGCACCAGTGCTGCACCACCTCAGCACCACCCGAGCATCAGTGCAGCACCACCTCCTCAGCATGAATCAGTACCACCTTAGCATCCTTCAGCAACAGCACAGCCCCACCTCCTCATCAGTGTACCACCAACTCAACATCAGTGCACCACCACCTGAGCACAGCACCAAATTAGCATCACTCTCACCAGCTCAGCACCATCTCAGCACCATCTCACCACCACCTGAGCACAAGTGCAGCACCACCACCTCAGCATGACTCAGCCACACCTCAGAATGATTTCACACCACCTCAGGCTGTTCTCAGCACCACCTCAGTGTCAGCACAGCACCACCTCCTCATCAGTGCACCACCAGCTCAGCATCAGTGCCGCACCAGCTCTGCATTAGCAATGCACAATCTTTGCATCAGTGCACTACTAGCAGCGTAGCTCCACTGCAGCATCAGTGTAGCCCCACTTCAGCAGCAACTGAACACCAAAATGCAGAACCACTTCAACATCAACGCAACACCACCTCAGCATCAGTGCAGCATCACCTCAGCAGAGACCTAACTCAGTACCATCTGAGCACCTGGTCAGCACCACCTGAACACCAGTACAGCACCACCACTGTAGCATGACTTAACACCACAGCATCATGCAGCACCACCTCAGCATCTTCACAGCACAACCTCCTCATCAGTTCACCGCCAACTCAGCATCAGTACAGCACCACCTCAGCACCAGCACAGCACCACATAAACATCAACACAGCATCATCTAAGCATAGGCACAGTACCATTGCCACATCAGTGCACTACCAGAGCCGGACTGGCCGTGGCGGACACCGGGTGTTTCCCTGGAGGGCCGTCAGGGTGGGGGCCTGTTTTGAACCTCTGGGGGGCCGATTTTGTTACAGGGACGTTTTTGCAGCAAAGCTGCAATATCGGCCCTGTAACAAAATCGGCCAAAACCAGCCATGGCACAGAGCTCGGCCCACCCTCCCAAACCCCCGGGACGTGGACGAGCACTATGCCATGGCCGGTTTTGGTTCCCAGTCTGGCCCTGTGCACTACCACCAGGGCATCCCCACCTCAGCATCAGTGCAGCATCACCTCAACACAGCACCAACTCAGCATCACTCAGCACCACATGTGCACCTGGCCAGCACCACCACCGCAGAATCAATCAGCATCACTCAGCACCACTGCAGCATCACTCAGCACTACCCAAGTTTGCCCTCAGAATCTGGCATCTGTTGATTCTTCCCTAGTGTCCGCGTGTGTTGTCATTTAGTGACCATTCTTCAACTTACACTCTCCTGTTGTTTATGTCTCCCCTTCATAACAAAACAAACTATAACAAACAAGCATTAGAACAGAATGAAGAAGTTGCCAACATTGCAGGGACAAAAAAACTAGAAGACATTTTTATGGTATTTTTTTTTTAATAGGGATGTTCAGTTGTACATAATGTTTTCTTTCAACTCCACTACATAACATTCCACTGGACAACATATAATTCCACATAATCACACACACTCAGTCATACACAGTCCTACTCCACATAATTCCAATAAACTCAAAAACACTTAATTAACTATCCACATAATGCAACTGCACACCATACCACATAATTCCACTACACAAATTCACTCCACACCACAGTTTCACACCACACAATACCACAACAAACAATTCCAATCAAACCCACATAATTCCATTACACACCACATATATCCACTCCAATCCATAAAACATAGGTAAGAGACATTTACAACGCCAATAGCTATAACTCTTTCCATTTTTTTAAAACACACAGATGTGGAGCTCAGCTCACACCGATTTGTTCTTTTTCATCAGCAAAAACACAAATCTATCCACAGTCATGACACACAATTCAACTCCACACCTTTCAAATCCACACCACATAATTCCACATAATTCCACATCATGCTTCAAAATTCAACAGCACAACACATAATTAAACTGCACTACATACCACTCCACAACACAAAATACCATTCCACTAATTACACTCCATAACACCGTCCCACTCCACATAATTCCTCTACACTGAATGCCAAGTAGCTGCTAACCATATATTTCCATAGCACACCAAGCCACATAAATGCACTACACAAATCCTCTCCACACCACACAATTTCACCCCACACAATTAGACAACTAATTAATTCAATCCAACTCACATAATTACACTATACATCTCATACTCACACTCCATAAACATAACTAAAATACATTGCCATTTACAAGGTCAATAGCTCTAACTCAAACAAATGCGAGACCGGATGCATTTCCAATGCTTGTCTTTAAAGGGACATTACTTGCTTGTTACTTGGAGGATAAGTGCAAGCACCCACTGTTTATGAAACTAAGCCCAAAAGACAAGGATGGCAAGACCAGGCTTGACACCAGAAACTAAAGCTTCCGTGTAGGAATCACTAACAAGAAATATTTTCATGTTTCCAAACATTCCACACATTGCATGTGTGCTGCAATGTGTGGAACACATACACATACAATGTGTGGACATTTTAATAATTTGACTAGGTATAGGATTGTGTACTGGAAGAGTATGGTTCCAGTAGAAATTCTACAGTAGCCCCTACATACATGCCTTTGCACCGTGGTGTAACATTATTTTGTTGTGCTAGAAAGCCTATATAGTGCTACAGCAGCAGTGGGCCATTTTATTATTAAATATGGCTCTGTGATGCTTTTTTATCCTTGGGAAGGGCAGCACAGCACATTTACATCTTAGCATCTCTTCAACCGCAGGTAACCAGTTTCCACACTCTTCCTCATTTACCCAAGTTTCCCACACCCACCCTCACCACATCCTTTCTTTCCAGGCTTCTAAGCTCCTTTCTCCCAACTTTCACCCCTGCTCTTCCACATCTTCATCAGCCCCAGCATAGGATCCTTTACACTTTCACCTACTTATTCCATTCCATCCTTTTAATTAAGGTCTCTTTCTTCTAACTCCTAGCCTACTTTAACCTCAGTTCTCTGTTGCTCCTTCCCCTATTCCTCCTTCTCAAAAGCTGCCACACCTTTGCTTTGTCACTTTGGAGCAGTTCATCTCATGCATAAAGTAAAGTGGGATGCGGTTATCTGCATCGCATGCATCTTGACAGGTTAGGGGGTAGGGGCTTATTGGTGGATTCCCCTATCTCGCACGTCTCCTCGACCCTTTTTTCTTTCCCTCATGTGCCTCTTACCTGGGTAGGGAAAGTGTTTGACTGACACATCTCCAAAAACACCCTCCTAAGAGACTTCTGAGGTGTGGGGACACCAGGAAGTCATTTATGTGCTCAAGCCCACCGGGCTTTGAACATTTAGGCAGTTTTGGTAGTCTCTGGTTCAAAGGAAAAAAGGTCTGAGCTAATGGGGGCCACCACCTCGGCTTGGCAGACTTACGGGGCAGGAGTATGGTGCAGAGAAGCAAAAACTTGAGGAAGCCCGAAGGGCCTGCTTTGTGCAAATCCCCCAATGATCTTTAGGGCTGGACCCTGATGAAAGCGACAGCACCCCATTAGTTCTAAGGGCAGTTATAAGCCTGAGGAACTGGGGTCTTACCCGTTAACACTCTGCCCATGGGTGGGGCTCAGTGGCTCATCTGGCAGGTAGACAGCTTAGGTTCTACCACCACTGCCAACCTTTGCATTGCCTGTAAGAAAACCCATTACTGTGCCTATTTTTCAATAATCCTGCAGCAATATTTCTCCATCAATAAGGAGTGAGCAAACAAGTGTGGGGTGTGGATATGGGATATCGGCTCTATGTTGATGAGGAATGAAGTCATCAGGTTCCTTAGCAGAAAGTCACTCCTGTATGACTTGGATAGTGACTTCCCCTGCACCACACGCAGGATGGAAAAGAAAGGTGCATTTTTTGAAATAAGTGATTTAGAATGTGTTTTGTTACCGGTGCCAGAACAACATGTGCTTTGGGTCATTTATGACAACTGTTACTTCGGACTCTGCTGTGATCGGACTGTGGTTTCCGGGCTGCCGTGTAACACTACGAGACGCGATGTGAGGCAGCGCGTCACTTCCGAATTGGAATTGGTGGATCAGAGGTTTGTGGGTTGGAGCGCGGAGAACACAGAGGCCGTACAGTGGCTATAGAGCTCAGAATACCACAGAAATACGGCGTCTCAGTGACACAGGGCACGGAGCATCGGGCGAGTGCCCAGAAAAAGTGCATAAGAGTGTACAAGTGCTTGTTATTCTCCTCATCTTGGATCAGAAGCGGGGAATAGATCCTGCACAATTTTTTGGGGTTCTGTTTTTTGTTGTTTTGAATTGCCATTAGACCAGCGGAGCCCCCAGAGGGGGGCAGAGGCCTAAAAAGGTGGGGGAGTAACCAGCCCAGCCCAGGGTTAAGAAAGGTTATCCCCGCAGGTGCAAAGGTTATATCCACGGCAAGCCCGAAGTACCACTAGAAGACACAGCAGAGGTAAGTGAAAGTGATTTTGATACTTTGATATTTTTAAATTCTTTTTTTTTTTTGCTGCGCTGTGTTGATCTGGACGCAGTAAGAGGAAGCAGTGCAGGTCTCATTAGTTGTTGGACACATTCTGATCCATTCTGGACCCTTCCCCAGATCGTATTCATCAGTTTTAGCTGTTGTTCCAGATATATTTATTGAAACTTGACCTTTAAAATTATATCAGACCAGAACTTTCTTCCTTTTCAAAATGGCCCCTAAAAATCAAAAAATAAGCAAATTAAGAAAAGATCCTCAGATTACAAATAATGAAACAAGTGAGTTAATTAGAACCCCCATGGAGATTATAGAAGAAGAGAATGATATGAGGGGACAAAATAAAATAATAATGAAGAAAAATATACCAAATATGCTAAATACATCGCATGTGAGCACAAAAGGAGGCGGTACTGTATCCAGATCAATAAAAGATTTTGTGGGAAAACACTACACCAAGAAACCTACGCCCAAAAAAACTCAAGAATTAGAGAAGGATTTCATTCTAATCCAGGAAACAAATAATCATTTGGCTCAATGCATAGAAGATTCATTCTCCAATCATTGCGATTTAAGCCAAATATACATCAATTTGGAACCAAGACTTTCTTCATCGCCCAGGATTTTCTTCCAGCAAGGCACTGTAGATGGAGAAGATGAGGAGAATACCTAAAAAGAGCAGCAAGCTCAGAAAGATAGTGAAGTCCTGGAGGAAAGAGCAAATGGAGATAAAAGTCTGGGCCAATGGGAAATGGTGGCTCCAAGTCTCTGGAAGATATGTTACGTAATAGAACCGAGAACTTAGATTTGTCAGCAACACCATCGGCATCAATGCTGGACATGATTTTAATGCTTCAAAAGATCTTGCACGGCCTGTTAGAGGTCACACTTTCAAACAATAAAATACTAAAAGACCAGGAAATGAGCCTAAAACTCACCGTATGTGAACTACAGGGCATTAGGGGTCTAATGCGTCGGTGGTTAGACCGGTATTGGACACTACCAACTCAGAGGGCACCGGAGACACCGAGGCATTAGCCCAATTGAAATATGACCATGATGTGTACATATCGAGACAGCCAATGTAAATTAGGAGAAGAAATGAACAGTGGAGTCATAGGTGGCAAAAGTTTAGATTCCCGTTAAGGAAACCTACCTAGTGTTTAGGAAAGCATAAAGGGAAACAAATGGGCAGTAAAAAAGTAAAGTGTAAAGAAGATAAACCACTTGTATCACATGTAAAAACAGTAAGAAGAGATCCCCCTATAGTTACTAAAAAGGAAAGAAAGAAGAAGCAAGAAAGCTTCCAAGATGCAAGACTGGAGAAAATAAGAGAAAAAAGGTTCCAACAAAAAAAAAAACGGGAGGTAGTAAGGGAGGAGAAATGGTTAGAAAAAAGGGTAAATTTAAGAGAGGGGAAAAACAACCCAAAGAGTATAGGGAAATGGGGTGCTAATCTACACGACCCTAATAGAAAAAGAGATATTTGTGAGGAAAAGATTAGAGTTCCGGAAGTTACAGAGCCAAGTAATAAAAAGTGGTTATACGTTGAACCCCAGGATATACCTAAGGGCAGGAAAATTTAAGGAAAATTACTCCGTTAAATCGCTCGCAACTTTTATTTTTCTTCTCAAAATGTCAAAGCCTAGGTAAAATTGAATCAAAGGATCTAAGGCAGGTTGGCTTTTTACCAAGTAGTAAAGGTAAGGAATTGACAAAAGTCGAAGTATATTCAGGGAGTATATTCAGGGATGATTAAATCTGTAATAGTAAATGCCAAAAAAGAAATATTAAAGGAAGGAATAAGATTAATCACAGAGGCGGAATTAGAAAATGTAAGACATCCGGATAGCATTTTCTTGAACTGTTGTGCAGGCTTAGGGAAAAGACAAGCAAGATTAATCACAGGGGCATGTGGAGCAAGAGAGAAAATCAAAATTGTTGTTGAAAACCACGAGCCGGTCAAGAACTGGGGAAAATTGGAGCATCGAGGATAGAGACTTAGACGCATCTTGGTGGGCAGTAAATGAGTCTGGTCATTTTAGTGAAATAGATCAGGGATATGGGTTGTCGCATAGACTAAGAATAATCTCGTGGAACATTAATGGTCTAAAAGAGCAAATAAAGATTGATTGTGTAACAAATGTCTCACGGCAGGCAGACATTATTTGTCTGCAAGAGACTTGGCTATTCGACAGTACCCCTGTAGTTGAAGGCTTCACCCATATATATAAAGCTGCTATCAAAGCTAGATTTGGACGCCCATCTGGTGGGATTATGACACTAATTTCCACAAGAACAATAAATAAGGTGACCTCGATAAATACCTCTTGTAAATGGATGTTGGCCAGTGAGGTATGCGTACAGGACCAGGGAAAGCAAAATGAATATGTGATTGTGGTTAACATATATGTACAATGGAGTTCCCAAGAAGAATATGTAAAAGAAATGGGGCTCTTTAAAGAAAATCTGATATCTCTAAATGATAAATATGGTAAGGATTTTTTAATTATTACGGGAGATTTTAATCATAAGCTAACTCCCGTAAAGTTGGACCCTTGGATGAAGGAAATTTTAGACGCATATGTGATAATGCCGGCCCTTTTTCCCGGTGGTAATATGAATAGGCAAGATGAAGAGCTAGGGAAATCCTAGGATCACATGGACTAGTTAGCTTAAATGGCAGATCAGAATTTGATAGACCAGCAGAGCAAACAGTTAGAAGGGGCAATCAATTGTGCCCCATAGATTATTTCTTTGTACACGCCTGGAATTTTGCCTTAGTAAAAAAGTTTAAGGTAATTAAGCGCAAAGAAAGTGACCACTATCCACTGTACTGTGAAATAGTGAGAGCGCCCCCAAGAGTCTGTGGAAAAGTTCTAATACAACCTATGGATTACCCAAAACGACTGTCTACAAAATTAACTGAGGAATATATAACAAAATGATCTAGTTTTCAACAAAATCTAGCCTCTGAGATAGCATGGAACCCAAAAGTTCCATGGTTTGAAGAAAAAATTATGCAGGCAGTTCAATGCCTTTATGTCAATTTAAAGAAGACAGAAAAGGGAGGAAAAATTCTGCAAGGGGGTGGCAGACAGCAAGTGGGCTGGTTTGACTCCGCATGTAGAGAGAAAAAAAAGCAACTGAGGAGAGAAGAAAGAAAGGTGAAGTTAAGTAACGATCAGGAGGGCTATAATCATTTACTAAAATTGAGGATGGAATACAAAATGTTAATGAGATCCCAAAAAAGAAGTTTTAAAGAAAAATGTTGGGACTCTCTACTGGAAACTATTAAAAGTAAAATATTAAAGGTTTCTGGAGGTTGATCCAAGATGCAGTGGGTCGATCTACGGGAACAATGAGTTGTGAAGTCGATGAGGCTTCATGGGAGGAGTACCTAAACCAATTATACATGTCTAGTAATCGGCCAGAATTTAATGAGGAAAGAACCCGTATGCAGGATATAGTAAAAAATGTAATCCCTTTATGCTCCCTTGAAAATGTGAAGAATACCATTAGGAAACTAAAGTTAACCCGTGCGGCAGGGCCTGATAATTTACCTGCAGTAATAATTAAAACAGAGCTAAACTGGTGGGCCCAATTTTTCTCAAAGATGTTTACAGCCGTACTAACCTCAGGTATAATTCCTAAATCATGGAAGGGAGCTGTAATCAGGCCATTGCATAAAAAAGGAGACAGAAAGTACCCAAAGAATTATAGATTAATTAATTTACTGGATATTGGTGTGAAAGTGTTCTCCAAAATAATCCTGGGAAAACTGAAGGAATGGGTCGAATCAAATGCGATTGTCCCTGTAGAACAAGGAGGGTTCAAAGAGGGGCATTCAACACTCGATCATTGTTTTGGTCTGTGGGCGGTGGCTCGGAAGTCAGTGGAACAGCTGGGAAGATTATACTGCTGTTTTGTTGACTTCCGGGCTGCATTTGATCTGGTAGATAGAGAATGCTTGTGGGAGACGCTAAAAAGATATAATATCCCGAACACCTCTTAGCAGTCATCCAAGGGCTGCATAGTGAAAATTGGGCACAGGTTATTAAAGATACAGCAGGAGGTTTGACTCACGAGATAGAAATTAATAACGGTTTAAGACAGGGTTGCGTATAGGCCCCTCCTCTTTTCTCAATTTTTCTTGCTGATTTACCTAAATTATTAACAACCGAAAGAGGAGCAAGCCCAAAGGTAAATGGAAAGCATCTGTCTTGTTTATTGTATGCAGATGACCTAGTTATTTTTGATCAAACAGAACTAGGACTGCAAAGTAAGTTAAATGCATTTGAGACATATTGTTTATCCAAACACCTAACAGTAAATATGGAAAAAACAAAAATATTGTGTTTTGGAAAGAAAAATCATAAATATAGTTTGTTTTTGGGGCAGACAAAATTAGAAGGTGTTAATGAATACAAATATTTGGGAATATGGTTCGATAGAGCTTTGAATTGGGGCATGCACATGCAGAGCCAGAAAACAAAAGGCCTAGCAGGAATTTGTGGGTTGAAAAAATTCAATAGTAATTATGGGGCAATGTCGCACAGACCGGTGTTGAAGGCCTTTAAGGCTATGATCCCCCCGCAGATGCAATATGGTGCAGACATTTTGTGCTTAGGGGGGAAATGTTCATGGGATAATGAGGAAGGGAAATGTTTAAAAACTCTTCTTTCTTTGCCCAGCTCTTCAATGATACAGGCCATTAGGTTAGAACTAGATTGACCAGCATGGAACATACAAGTCCAGGTAAATCTATGTAGATTTTGGAAACGGCTAGGATCAGGACAGGAGGAGAAAGTGTCTTGTTGGTGTAGGAGGGAGATCCAACAGAGTGAACTGAATTGGGCAAAAGCTACTAGAAAGAAACTCCACTCCATTTGTGATCATTTAAAGGTGAAAATTGACCCGGAGTCGTTATGTATTGAAGGACGGAAGAGTGATCTAAAATCCTTGGGAAATGAAAAATCTAGACAAATTGATATGGATTACCTGAATCAAAAAGAGTCTGTGCATTTTATGTTAAATAGCTGGAGAAATGATAACTGGTAACCGTATTTAGATACTGTACCGAATCACTGGTTGAGATTGGAATTGCTAAAGGTGAGAATAGGCATTAATCCCGCACGTTCAAATGAGAAAATAAAAAGCATATTAATGGATGATGATGGTAAATGTACATGCGGGATAGGCTTAAAATGTACCTGTGTCCATATTGTAATGGATTGCCAAAAATTATTATCTGTACGGCAATTGATTTTAAGGCCAGTTTTTTAAAAATATGGAATAAGGTCAAGGACGCAAGCAATCGAGTTTCTCATTGACATGCAGTTCTTTGACATCGCAATTGCTTTGGCAAAGTTTGTCCAAGTAGCTAAGAGATTTCTCATGGAATAAGGAAATGGAAAGAGTGGCCCATGGAGGGACAAACAGAGTCAAATGGGACAATTTTAATAATTTTATGTATTTTCTAAACATTGAACTTTTATGTATTTGGACCTGCTTCATAGTATGATACTATGGAAACAAGTTTTTTTTAATGAGAAATAATGATCTTTTGGTTTTAGGTACTTTTATAAACATTAATTATTGTACTTTTAGCTGTTTTATGATGGTATATGTAGTTTAAAGACCAGTTGGTCATAATAAACTTATTTTTGATTGATTTATTGATTGATTGACAACTGTTACTAGCATCACTCTGCATTAGGATCACCTTACAGTGGTATACAGATGCTCAAACTGACCTGATAAGAAACCCAAACACATTCTCACTATCATAGGGTTGACATAAATGAGAGCATGCTTCTGAGTGGAAGGTATTCTTTTCTGCACAAAAACAATCTGGCATGTAACGCTGGCACCCTTCCAGCATGGTGCTGGGGTACCTGGGTTGGTGCTAGACTATGGAAGTGTGCCAGTGCTGGGAGAGAGCAGACTTTCTCCATATCTCATTAGATGAGATATGGCGCATTACTGCTCTCTCCCTTTCACGCAGCACAGCAGGTTCCCTTGCTGCATTGGGTTGTGTGAATGAGTAGTAAATCTGGCCTACAGAGTATAAGATTATCAGGTGACATAGACAAACAGATAGTGAAGTCCAAGAAGTGTCACCACTTATAATAACTCAGATGATGGAGAATTGCAGTGTAAGAAATTGAGCTGTCAGATGTGAGGGATGTGAGGCCTGCTCAGTAAAAGGTCCACAATTGCCTCTTTACTGGTAACAAAGTGCCAAATTGTTTTACTTCACTCTCCCAGGGTAGCAAAGCAAAGGAGGCTATGACCTACTCAGGGTGGGTGATGCAGTCTAGTAATGACTGTCCATTGGTTCGTCATATCAACAATCATCAAATGATTGTCCGGTGAGCGCTTTTTATTTGAAAAAAGAAAAGTGCATTTATTACACACACTACTAAATACTACACTTTTCATTTACAAATATATACAACAGACAGATTTAAATCCCTTGACATTCTGAAATCCCATTTGACCCCCAGTGGGTCAGGACCCTCAAAATCACAGTACCACCCCTACCTATACCAGGTAGAACATCACAATATAAGGGCATGTCATTTGAAATAAAACAGGTCTACAGGCTTTGTCAAGGGCCCACTATGTCATTATATGATGTAGTGGGCCCTAATTATATTAGATCAAGACATCTGACCTCCTGGTCAGGGTAACTGCTCTTCCCTCGCGCAGTTACGCCATTAAGGCACTGCCCTTATCGCCTTCTGGTGATCCAGGTAAGGTGTTCGAGGTCCTTCTCCACCCGCAGGCTCCAGCCTGCACCTCATCCCTGGTGGTCTAGTGGAAGAGCCTACTCTTCTATTAGTCCACTCCGTGGGTTTCATCCTCTGCCCTTTTTGCCTTTTTCTGTCTTTTCTTTCTGTTTTCCTGTTTTGCATTGCCTTTTCCCCTGCCGCTGCTACTCCCACAGCCCTTCCCCCAGCGTGTTCCCGCTCCTGACTCCCACCTGCTCACCTTCCCCTGACCCCTACTTAATGGGCGCCGCTGCGCGCCAAGTTGAGCAGGACCTCTGACTTCCTGGTCAGGGTAACTTCTCCCACCTCCCACAGCTCTGATGTTAAGGCTCTGCCCTTAGTGCCTTCTGATGATCCAGGTAAGGTGTTTGAGGCCCTCATCCACCCGCAGGCTCCTGCCTACGCCTTGTCCCTGGTGGTCTAGTGGAAGAGCCTGCTCTGTGTGTGTCATCCTGTTTTTGTTTTTGCCTCTCTCTGTCGTTCCTGTTATTTTACTGTTTTGCCTTTTTCTGTCTTTTCTTTCTGTTTT
The DNA here is from genome assembly GCF_964204655.1 of Triturus cristatus. Classification (NCBI taxonomy): domain Eukaryota; kingdom Metazoa; phylum Chordata; class Amphibia; order Caudata; family Salamandridae; genus Triturus; species Triturus cristatus. The sequence continues at coordinate 85,289,677 of NC_140590.1, read as the reverse complement.
TCTGTTTTGCGTTGCCTTTTTCCCCACCGCTGCATCCTCCGTGGCCCCTCCCCCCAGCGTGTTACCGCTCCTGCCTCCCAGCTACTCACCCTCCCCGATCCCTACTTAATGGCAGCCGCTCTGCAGCCCCGCCGGTGGCGCGCCGAAGGCACGCCAAAGACAACCCTGCCTGGGCCCGTCCGCTACCTGACTAGACAGTGACCAGCGAAAGGGACCCTGTTCCCCCGACCCCTCAGTGCTACAACCCTAAGCACTCTCCACGCACTCAGCCCTGGATGCAACAAAAACTGCCAGCTCTCTAAACCGAGCAACACCCACAGCCCAATCTCCTGCCAACACTGCCACCGCACCTTCTCCCGACTCCAAACCCAGACAGCCACCCCCAAACCACTGGATGCCACCGCACACAAGCCTCTGAGCTGCATACTCTTCAATGTACGCTCCATGCACAGACACGTCATAGAAATCGGGGACCTCCTCAACCCTCACTCGACAGACGTCGCCTTCCTCACAGAGACCTGGACCAACTCCAGCTCCGACCCAAACAACGCAACCGCCATTCCAGACTGATACAAGATCCTGTGAAAAGACCGCCCCAACTGCCCGGGAGGAGGCCTCGCCATTGTCCACAAAAGCTCCCTCTGGCTAACAACCATCTCCTCGGATGACGCCTTGCCAATCATGGAACACATCCACTTCCAGATCCAGCCCAACCCCAGAATTAAGCTCTGCAGAACACTCACCTACAGACTGCCTGGACCTCGCTCCACTTTACCAACGCCATCGCAGTCTACATCTCTCCCTGAAGAACCTCACCAACATTGGACTCAAGCAACGTATCTCCAACCCCACACACAGGCCAGGACACACTCTTGACCCCATCGTCACCTGAGTAAACAACAGACGCTTCAGCCACAGATCTTTTTTGGATGGACCACCACTGTGTCCATTTCTCCTTCTCGAAACTCACCGTATGCAAGCGCACGCCACGTCTCAGACACAGAAACTGGAACAAAGTCACTGAAGAACACCTCACCTCCACCATCAGCTGCACTCTTCCCCCTACTATGACAGAAGCCAACACAGCATCAAACAACCTCCACCAATGGATCGCCAACTGTGCCAACACTCTCGCTCCCTCCAGAACTCCACCAGACTACACATCACGAAAGCCACCTGGTTCACCACCACAGAAAATCCAAGTGCTCTTGCAGACAACTGGAGAAAACGTGGAGAAACAGCAAAACCCCGAAAGCATGCTCTGCCTATAAGGCCGCCACCACAGCACACCACCAACGCATCAAATCAGCGAAAAGAAACTTCATCCAAGACAGAATACTCTCCAACTCTCACAACTCCAAGGAACTCTTCGCCATCATACAAGAATTCACCAGACCCAACAGCGAAACTACCGATATCCCTCCCTCCCAAAACCTCTGATACAAACTCAGGTCCTTCAACCCACCACAAGATCAAGATGCTCTACGACAACTTCGATGACCAAGACCACATCACCACCCCAACACCCCCTCCCAGCAATGCCATCCAGCAGACCATTCTCACCTAGACACTCTCACCACAAAAGACACCGCAAAGACTATGAAAAGCATCCTTTCCAGTTCCTGGGCATTACTCTTATTAGCACGGCCTGAGGTAGGAACGACCTATTAGGCTCCACACTGCTGCGCGATGCGCTTGCATTAAGACGCCTCAGCGATTTTAATTATCCCGTTTTGTCTTTTACTTTGATTTAGTTTTGTCTACTGCTTCTCCTTGCTTTTACTCATCCTCCGCATTGCCGCACTATAATCGTGCCCCTCACCGCTATTTGGCGGCTCTGACCTTCGCGTTCTGCAAGTATTGGGCGTCATCTTGGGTGGGTTCTAGGGAAGCTCTTTCCTCACTCTGCGCTCTAGCAGTCAGGTGGTCCGGATAGAGGCAGTTCCTGGGCATTACTCTTATTAGCACGGCCTGAGGTAGGAACGACCTATTAGGCTCCACACTACTGCGCGATGCGCTTGCATTAAGACGCCTCAGCGATTTTAATTATCCCGTTTTGTCTTTTACTTTGTTTTTAGTTTTGTCTACTGCTTCTCCTTGCTTTTACTCACCCTCCGCATTGCCGCACTATAATCGTGCCCCTCACCACTATTTGGCGGCTCTGACCTTCGCGTTCTGCAAGTACTGGGCGCCATCTTGGATGGGTTCTAGGGAAGCTCTCTCCTCACTCTGCGCTCTAGCAGTCAGGTGGTCCGGATAGAGCCCTATTTTAACTGGACATCATGGCGCGCAGCGTTTGCGCGCAGCGTGTGCGCCACAGTGATGCCGGAGTCACGCCAGAGTCCAGCCCGTCTGCGCCCGTCCGCGCTGAGGACGGGCTGGCCGGCTGGACGTCTGGTCATCGCAGGGGGAATCCTATGTCCTTTAGATATTCTAGGCACGACCTTCTCAGGCTTAAACCATTCGGACTCTCATGTTCCCACAAGAACGCTCCGGAAGATCTCCTACTTCCTCTAGGCTGTGGATGCTCATTGGTAGGTTCTGGGGATCCGATCCTTACCCCATCCTCCCATTCGTCAAGACACAATATTGATATAGGAATCAGTCTGGTGAGTGAAGACTGTATTCTTATTAATGCCCGCTCGCTGATAAAGAATAATACTGCTTTTAAGGAGCTTGTACTGGACAGGAAACCCTCGTGGGTCTTTGTCACGGAGACGTGGGCAAAGGACTCCTCTGGTCCAGATCTTGTTGAAGCGGTCCCTGTGGGCTACTGCCTGTCCCGGCAGGATAGAATGGGTCGTGTGGGAGGAGGCTTAGCGATTTTGTACAAAGACAGCTTCTATTGCCATACCCTACCTCTATCAGACCCCAAGGATAACTTTCAAGCCTTGTATTTCTCTTTAAAAGGTGTTCATGAGACCACTTTTAATGGGATTCTGATTTATCGCCCCCCTGGTCCTAGAGGGGACTTTGGACAATAGCTGCTCCATATTTTAGAACCCTACTTTGGCCGCGAAAATTTAACTGTTCTGGGAGACCTAAATTATCACCTAAAGTTGTTGGAGGCCACTGACACTCTTTCCCTGCTGGATGTTATGTCAGCCTGTGGACTGACTCAACTGGTCAGAGGTGCTACCCATCGAGCGGGTCATACGCTAGATGGGATTTTTTCGAATGATGGGAGGTTGGTGGTAAAGGACCCCTTTTTCCTCTCATGGTCCGATCATCTGGCCATCCCGTTTGAGGTGTCTTGCTCGACCGTCGACAGGTACGAAAAAGTTCTGAGCAAATTGGAACTACGTAGGGATTTTAAGAAAATCACTAATAGTTCCTTTGCTCCTTGGGCTCCTAGCCTGTCCATTCCTCATGAGGAGAATGTCCAGGTAGCGGTCGCGCAATTTGAAAAGGCTGTCACTGAGGCGCTGGATGAGTTGGCTCTTATCCGGGCGCGTTACTCAGCGAGAAAAAAGCCTTCTGCCCCTTGGTTTTCGGAGCATTTAAGATCTCTCAGACAGGAAGTTAGGAGACAGGAGCGGCTATGGCATACTAGCTGGGATCGGGTGGACAAAGAGGCCCACAAAACCCTGATGAGGAAATATAAGATGGAAGTGACAAGGGCTAAACAGGAATATTTCACGGCCCTTACCTCCTCACTCTCCTCCCCTAAGGAGCTTTTCAGGATAGTGGACTCTCTTATGTCCCTTCAAACCCCAGACCCTGTTACTGCTTCGCAGCAGCTCTGTAACAGCATAGCTGTCTTTTTCCAGACGAAGATCTCTGACATTTATTCCGCTCTAGAGCTGCAGAGGACTTTAACAACTGAGCCCCTTGTACTTGGGGATATGGCTCCTGTTCCCATTGCTTTTACTGAGAATTCCTCTCTGGGACGTTTGGAGTCCTTCCCTCCCCTCTCCTTGCAGGATTTAGAGATCCTCCTGAATAATACCAAGTCAGGTTCACCACTGGATACCTGTCCTCTGAAGATCCTTAAGCAATGCAGGGAAACCCTCTTGCCCCCTCTCATTGACATCATGAATAGGGCCATGAGGGATGGTATTTTCCCCCCTCAATGGAAAAGGGCGGTAGTGAAGCCTTTACTCGAGAAACCATCTCTTGAGCCTGGGGTCTTAAAGAACTTTCGCCCCATTTCACTGCTCCCTGCCCCTGCGAAGATGTTAGAAACTCATCTGAATAAACATCTCGCAGCTTTTGTAGAAAGTTCAGGCTGCCTTGATTATTCCCAGCATGGTTTCAGGAGGGAACATAGCACCGAGTCGGCCCTCACCATAGTGCTGGATAATATCCGCACACGTGTGGACGGGGGTCAGACCGCCCTCCTGATCCTGCTGGACCTCACGGCAGCCTTTGATACCCTCTCTCCCTCAGTTTTATCATCTCGTCTGAGGGAGATTGGGGTTGAGGGAGCAGCCCTGTGTCTATTGACCTCTTTCCTCGACCAAAGAGAGCAAAGAGTGATGTTGGGGGAGTTCCTATCTCCATCCATGTCTGTGCAATGTGGGGTCTCTCAGGGGTCGGCATTAAGTCCGACCCTTTTTAACATATACGTGACCCCCCTTGCCAGACTAATTAGATCTTTTGGGATGGAGGTAGTTTCCTATGCTGATGACACACAGATCCTCGTCTCTCTCTCCCAGTCAGTTAGTTCGACTGCCTCCAATTTTAGATCTTGTATGGAGGCAGTCGGCCAATGGATGATTCACAATTCATTGAAACTGAATGGGGAGAAGACGGAGGTGATGGTGTTTGGAGGAAAGGAAGAGGTATGGTCATCCGATTGGTGGCCGGACTCATTGGGAGCGTGTCCTGTTCCCGCCTCGTCGGCCAAGAACCTAGGAGTTTTGATCGACTCCACCCTCAACATGTGTCAACAAGTTAATAGAACTGTCTCTACCTGTTGGGGCATTATACACATACTGAGGAAAATTAGGCACTATCTCTCGCAGCAGGCAAGGAAACAAGTTGCTGTTGCTCTCATTGGCTCCCGGCTGGACTATTGCAATGCGCTATATGCGGGACTGAATAGAAGTCTGCTGCAGCGCCTGCAAATGGCCCAGAACGCAGCAGCTAGGTTTGTCCTGGATTTGCCCAGGCGTGCCTCGGCTACCTCTGCCAGAAAACTGTTACACTGGCTTCCGATAGAGGACCGGATACTGTTTAAGACCATGTGCATGACCTATAGGGCTTTAGCTAATGGTAGCTCCTCCGGAGTTGGATCTATATTATCTCTCTATAGCCCCTCCAGGAACTTGCGCTCTTCCAACAGACTTCTCCTATTAGTCCCCCGTATCCGGAAAACTAAATGGGGGGGCAAAGCCTTCTCCATTCTGGCACCTAAGTGGTGGAATGATCTCCCACTGGAACTTAGGTCCCTTCCCACTCTACAGCTATTTAGAAATGCTTTGAAAACCCGTCTTTTTGCGAGGTCATACTTGTAGTTGTGTTCTGCCTTTTGTTTTTGATTTGTTTTGTCGGCGCCTTAATGCCTTCGGGTTTTAGTTGCGCAATATAAATTTTATTTCATTCATTCATTCATTCACATACTAACCCCTGCCCGCTGGACATCTTCCACAGGGCCGCCATTGCACCCAAACTGCAATGAACTATCAACTGCTCCCTCGAGATAGCCACATTCCCCGACAACTGGAAACGTGAAACCCCTCCTCATGAAGCCCTCCGCAGACCTGAAAGATCTCAAGAACTTCAGGCCCATCTCATCCCAGGTCATCGAGAAAGTCATCAACACCCAGCTAGCGTACTTCATAGAAACCAACAACATCCTTGACACCTCTCAATCTGGATTCCGCAGCAACCACAGCACCAAGGCTGCCCTCATAGCCATCAATCATTCCGGTGAAAAGCTGGCCTGGTATATGATGTCCACTAATGTAAGTGGGCACCTTACACCAGTACAGGGAACCCTATGGGGATTTAAGAGGTCTTAGACAAGCTCTCTTAGTGGTAGCTCTGGAGAGCAGCAATGAGGCTTAGTCTTGAAGGAGTGTAAAGCAGCTTTTTTTACCAGAATGCAATCTTATAGTATAGATTAAGTGAAAAGAACCACACCAGGTATTTATAAAAATATGTATTAATTATAGAATACTCTCTAGTATGTTCAAGTATTTCCAACATGGAGATCAACACAATGCACACAATAGTATAGCAAAGAAAACACAGTCAATAGCATTAATACGCAGTGGGCCCCGGGGGGGCCAAACCATATACTAAGAAAGTGGTATAAGAACTACGACTTGAGTCAGGACAATGTCGAGAGGATGTAGAATTGCTGGGGTCATACAGAACCACCTAAGGTACGTAGATAGTGACCCCATAGAGAGCGTGTGCAGTGTGTGAACACGACCTCGTACTCCGTACAAGTCTATGTGCAAGTCGAGGTTGGATTTTTAAAGAGTAAGGACCCTTCCCAGTGGACCCTGATGAAACCCCTTGAAAAATAGAAGGTGGGAGAGCCACCCCATCCGTGGATACCCTAGTACCCATGTTACCTACACCAGGGAAGCCGGTGCATAGGGGTGAAGTTGTGTCTGAAACTGCTGTCAAGCCCAATGGAGGAATTCAGAAAAGTGCCGCTGCTGGAAGAGGAAAAAGTGTCAGAGGGAATCCAAAAGTGGATTCTTGAAGAGGAGTACCTGAAAGCAGGAGTGACCAGGAGACTAGGAAGATGAATGTCCTCCGATGTCAGGTGCTTCAGGGAAGATGCTGATGACCTTAACTCTGCAGCTGTGAGGACGAGGTGATGCTGAGGATGACCAGTAGCCAGGTACGAGCTGTCCCATGAAGGATGTTGAGTACTGAGGGGTCGGTGTCCGGCGGGAGCACAAACCAGCCTTGGCAACTGCCTGCAACCCATGCAGGAAGTCAAGATGTTGCAAAGTTGTGACCAGCAAGGTCTGGGGACTCACCACAAGCAGGGGAGTCAGGGCAGGCCACGAGCAATCAGGGGAGCCAAAAGGAAACAAAGGTGATCCTCAAATGGGCCCACAGGATGAAGGCACTGGACTCATGAGAGGACCTCGAGAAGCTCGCCAAAGGAGCAGGCCACGGTATCCACGGAAACCTCACCCGGCCCGGACACGGAAAGGATTGACAGATTGATAGCTCTTTCTCGATTCTGTGGGTGGTGGTGCATGGCCGTTCTTAGTTGGTGGAGCGATTTGTCTGGTTAATTCCGATAACGAACGAGACTCCTCCATGCTAACTAGTTACGCGACCCCCAGCTTGTCCTGAGGAAGACCCCACCCGTAAGGATCTAATCAACCTACCTTGGAAGAGGGGTCGAAACGTCGACATCTCACCATGCCAGTACCTTCAATAGTGCGTTGAGCACTGTGGACTTTTACTTGTATATGGTTATTTGGTTAAACATTCAATTCTGTCAATGAATGACTCTAATCCTGACTATTTGGCACGACAGTAACGTGCCCAGCAATTGATTTGTACTATTGTTATGAACGCTTATATGTCACTTATCCTACTACCCTACCTAACTCGTCACTCCCTCCCCTTCCCCGTGGCACCCTGCACCTTTGTAAATAGTGTGATTTTTCATATGCATTTATGTGCCTGTTCCAAGTGTGATTAAATAACACTTCGGTTCTGCCTTATTCGTTGCAACAGTTATTTTGTTGACCTTTTTCAATTTTACGTATGTTCTGGGACCATTTCTATTTCACTGTTTGTTACCCAGGTCCCAGTGACTATTGGGTTTGCCCTTTGTTCTAACGCACGGTATCCACGAGGCAGTGTGGCTAAAGATGTTGGTGAAGGGGGTAGCCGCAGAATGGATCTACTTAGAGCCCAAAGCACTTGTTGCAAAGTTGCCAACAGGCCTTTGCACTTGCAAAAGTATGCAGTGCACAGGGGTTTGGTTATTGCAGTCCCCACAAGGGATACTGGCCTCAAAATCGGTGAGAGGACAGCGCAGGCCTCGAGGAACATAGGGAACCACCACCTGTGTTGTTGAACCCTTCGGAGTCCACAGGAGCTCGGAATCAGTAGACCAGTCAGCAGTGTTGAGGTGCCTGCGAATTCAGGGAGGTGATTCCTTCAAGTGTCTTTGATGCTCCACAGGCCTTCAAAGGTTTCTGTATGAAGCACAGGCACAGATGGTGCAGCAGATAAGCAGGGGGACAAAGTCCAGCTCTTACATTTTGTGCTGTCCGGGTCAAGAAGGCTGGTACCGGGAACACTGAGAGCTTAACGGAGGGCACTTCCAGTGCTTGGAATCATACCTCCCACACCGTTTACATTGTGGGGGTATGATTCCAACATGTTTGAAACCAAACATGATAGGACTCGTTGCAGCCATTTTTTAGATGGTCATCGCGTAACTACGCGGTGCTTCTCTATATAGTATAGGGATGCTTCACTGATATCCTGGGAGAATGGACTCCGTAGGCTGCAGGGTTGTCCTGCTCATGCACGGGCACCCGTTCAGTTAGAACTAAGCACCCTGCCTTCAGGATTGTCAAGGGCTGCTATGGGGGTGACTTGTAGGTTTTAAGTGCAGTGACCCTTAGCTATAGTAAACCTATATCTTTAGTAAGTGGTGCAAGCACCAAATTACACAGGCTGCAATGACAGGCCTGTAGTTCCATTTTGAATGGTCTCTCATTGGTGGCATAAAACATGCGTTCAGCCCATGGGTGAACTCTGGGGTACCTATTCCCTGGGTACATGGATACCATATACTAGGGACTGACAAGGGTACCTCACTATCTAATATGGGATGTACCTAAGTACTGAACACAACAATTTAGGGAGAAAGCAGATAGACTGGGGTCCTGATTAGCAGGATCCCAGTCAGACCAGTCAAAACAGCATCACATCAAGAAAAAAGGGGGGTACCCATAGAAGCAGATCCTACTTTCCTACAATTCCTCCCAGGAAGAACACAAACAATAAGACTCCTGACCTTCCTCTCCGAACCTACAGAGATCAGATGTGGAGAACCCTAAGGATCCTCCCCCAAGCCCCAGGCTCTTCAACATCTACATGGCCCCTCCTCGCAACCACCGTCAGAAAACACAGACTCAACATAGTCTCATACATAGTCTCATACACCGACGACACCCTGCTCATTCTCTCTATCACGAAGGAGCTCGATAACACCAGGTGCAGTTTTCAAGAAGGGATGAAGGACGTTACAGCCTGGATGAGAAGCAGCTGCCTTAAGCTCAACTCAGAGAAACCAGAAGTCCTCATCCTCAGCTCCAACCCCTCTGCATGGGACAGCTTCTGGTGCCCCCCGCCTCGGAAACCCACCCATGAGGACCATGCTCGCAACCTCTGCATCATTCTCGACTGTTCACTCACCATTAACAGACAAAGAAATGCTGTGTCCTCCACTTGCTTCAACACCCTCCGCATACTTTGCAAGACCTTCAAATGGATCCCCCCCGATGGCAGGAAGATCGTCACCCACGCACTCTTCACCAACAGACTGGACTAGGGAAACACCCTCTATGCCAGAATCAACAAAAAACACCCACGCAAACTCCAGACCATCCAGAATGCCGCATCCAGACTTATCCTCGATATCCCATGACAGGACCGCATCACCCAACACCTTCACAATCGCCACTGGCTTCCCGTCAAAAAAAGAATACCTCTACGAACAAATCTCCTTCCATGCCCCCAAGAAAAACCTCCGCTCTGCCGACCTAGCCACAGTCCACAGGGCCAGAGTGGGTGGCAGAGCCTTCTCTTACACCGCGGCCAAGACCAAGCGCAAACTCCCCCACCGCATCAGACAAAGCCCAACACTGCACCAATTCAGAAAGTATCTCAAGACCTACAGAGTTACTCGTACCTCCCCTCCCCCAGCGCCTTAAGACCCTCACAGGTGAGTAGGCGCTTTAAAATCTCAGATTGATTGATTGATATAAGGCAAGCCTATTGGCTTTGCCAAGAGGTCACCACATTAAAATACCGATAACCACAAGTTTGAAATTCACCATAATATTAATAGAATAAGTAACCATGTTTAAACACAATCATCACTGTTAATAAAACATTTCAAAGTTTAGAAAACAGCACAGCCGATATACTAATTTGAATAAATCTCTAAAAATCTAAATAACAAGAGTCCGAGTTTTTTTTTAATGGGGGGTACCCATAGATGCAGATCCTACTTTCCTACAATTCCTCACAGGTAGAACACAAACAATAAGACTCCTGACCTTCCTCTCCGAACCTACAGAGATCAGATGTGGAGAACCCTAAGGATCCTCCCCCAAGCCCCAGGCTCTTCAACATCTACATGGCCCCTCCTCGCAACCATCGTCAGAAAACACAGACTCAACATATCCACATACATAGTCTCATACACCGAAGACACCCTGCTCATTCTCTCTATCACCAAGGAGCTCGACAACACCAGGTGCAGTTTTCAAGAAGGGATGAAGGACGTTACAGCCTGGATGAGAAGCAGCTGCCTTAAGCTCAACTCAGAGAAACCAGAAGTCATCATCCTCAGCTCCAACCCCTCCACATGGGACAGCTTCTGGTGCCCCCCCACCTCGGAAACCCACCCATGAGGACCATGCTCGCAACCTCTGCATCATTCTCGACTGTTCACTCACCATTAACTGACAGAGAAATGCTGTGTCCTCCACTTGCTTCAACACCCTCCGCATACTTCGCAAGACCTTCAAATGGATCCCCCTCGATGGCAGGAAGACCGTCACCCACGCACTCTTCACCAACAGACTGGACTAGGAAAACACCCTCTATGCCAGAATCAACAAAAAACACCCACGCAAACTCCAGACCATCCAGAATGCCGCATCCAGACTTATCCTCGATATCCCATGACAGGACCGCATCACCCAACACCTTCACAATCGCCACTGGCTCCCCGTCAAAAAAAGAATACCTCTACGAACAAATCTCCTTCCATGCCCCCAAGAAAAACCTCCGCTCTGCCGACCTAGCCACAGTCCACAGGGCCAGAGTGGGTGGCAGAGCCTTCTCTTACACCGCGGCCAAGACCATGCGCAAACTCCCCCACCGCATCAGACAAAGCCCAACACTGCACCAATTCAGAAAGTATCTCAAGACCTACAGAGTTACTCGTACCTCCCCTCCCCCAGCGCCTTAAGACCCTCACAGGTGAGTAGGCGCTTTAAAATCTCAGATTGATTGATTGATATAAGGCAAGCCTATTGGCTTTGCCAAGAGGTCACCACATTAAAATAACGATAACCACAAGTTTGAAATTCACCATAATATTAATAGAATAAGTAACCATGTTTAAACTCAATCATCACTGTTAATAAAACATTTCAAAGTTTAGAAAACAGCACAGCCGATATACTAATTTGAATAAATCTCTAAAAATCTAAATAACAAGAGTCCGAGTTTTTTTTTAATGCACCCAAGCCACATATATTACAATGACTGAACCAACCTCTAAAGATCCCTTCACTCACACGCAGTAGAACAAAAGCTTCAGCTCTGAAGTGGTTTGACAATCAACAAAAACTCTCCTTGGGTCATGAATTCAATGACCCTGCAGACCTATCGGTAGTTTTTCTATTGCTATAGATTAGGGATGCTGCACTCAATGCAACTCCATAAAACACAGGGAAGAAAGAATATTGAAATAAGGCCATTGCATGTCATTAGGGGGTGCTCCCAGAAGGAATAAGTCAATATTTAAAAAGTTGGACTCCTGCCCATTGATTTCAAGCTGCTTTGTGTTTCCCCTTCTTTTCCTATTCTTTGTTTTTTAAACTGGATGCCACACTTCCACCCAGGGTACCCATAGCAGCAGTAGTTGCTGGGGGCAGCACAGGAAGCCACTCCCAGCTGCCCTGCCACTCCCCATACAAGCATGCACCTCAGGTGTGGTGCCCAGGAGCCAGTATTCTTGATACTGCCTGTGATGCAGGTGGGAGCTGGCTGGTGTGGATGGGCTTCTTTGGGCTTTTGTTTTAGGTCCTGGGGATTGGGTCTTGGAATATACTGTTGTGTGTCGGCCCCTGGGGAGATGGAGCCCCCTAGGGGCATTCTGTATATGGATGAGGGGGCCCACATACACACCTCCTTCATGAATAATATTAATCAAGATGCAACAATCTCCCTGCACTGGCCCAACCAGGGGTAGTTTTAGAACGCACTCTGTTCATCAATTTAAGTATATTAAAATAGGAAGTCCTTAAATGTGCATAACTCAGGCCTTTTGGGCTGATTTTTAAGGTCTTGGGCTCATTTTGCTCATGGTGGTGAGCTCTAGACATCTGGAGCAGTTTGAGCAAGGCTCCTGGCCTCCGAAGGCAATCTTCTGGGCAGCTGGATTTACTGGCTCCCTGCGCCAAACTCCTTTTCTGCCTGCCCTCCTCAGGTCCCATGGCCTCCTGGCCGTCTTGCAGGGCAAACAGGGTGGCAGTGGATTCCAGGTATTCCCCCAACTGGTCCTCAGCACTACTGACCTAGGAGAAACTCCTCTAGTCATGGGGATCAGCTGCAGGCACAGTCTTTAGTCTATCAGGGGCATCAGATGGCTTTGCCTTCCAGCTGTCCATGGTGTTTCTGCTGTTGCAGTCCAGGTCTCTGTCTCTGTGCAGGGGTTTATCATTGTGGCTGAAATGTTCTAGTTGGCAGGCATCACTGGGCAATTTTAGGACATCACATTGTCCCTTCATCCCTGTCTCAACCCTCCTGCACAGCATTTTTCAACAATTGAATATTTCAGAACCCTTTTTTCCCCTAGGCAGAGCTCCTGTTTTCACCCACAGGTGTAGCTATGATAATGGGCAACCCTTCCCTTGTGGCTACTCCCAACCAGTTCAGATGCAAAGGAAGAAGGCAGGCCTGGTGACAGTTTCATCTACTTGTGTCAGGGGAATCGTCAGGGGAATCATCTTTGAAGTGTAACTAGTACAGGGGTACAGCCACCAGGCCATCCTGTTATAGGAAAGCCAGCACCTGCCCACACCCAAGCCCTATGTCCTTTTTCAGGGAGAAATATACGTCTTGCCACAATGAAGCTTTCTAGTAGCCAGGTGACAATTGGAGGATTACAAGATTTAGGCACAAAAATGATAACTTTCTAAAGTTGTTTCATAGTTAGACAAAATTTGTTTGCGCCATTAAATTGCATTTTGAACTACTATTTAAATGAGTCTGTGAAATATTTGTCTAGCTGCTAACAATCTGCATTTTGCATTAACTAAAAGTAACAATGTAATGCAATTATTCCCTATTAAAGCAGCCAGCCTTACTACATGGGGGATAATTCACTGTAAGGACATGTTCAACATTAACCTCCACGTGTCCTACTTTGAAATATCATGTACCACGCCTTTATGGGCAATAAGCCCTACTTAGGGGTGGCTTATTATTGCCACTTGCTTTATGCTATTGACTTTGTAGTCCATTCTGGTGCACTGTTTCATCATGCGCGGCAACTAAAATGCAAATATTTCTCATTTTGTGCTTTGTGTGGCATGAAAGAAAGATTCATCCTAACTGAGTCGTTTAGCCAGTGGCTCACAGTCCTAGAGGCTGTATATGCTATTTTATCCATGTGGCAACTGTTTACAGAATTTTCACTGAGTGATGATGCCAAAGGCAAGAAATGGGAGGATCTTCGGTCGCATATTGATAGTGATGTGAAAAAAAGTACACTCCCCTGCATTCTTACATTTTTACAGGAAAACATGACTACTGTAGTGGACGTAATCAAAAACCAGAATCTGAAAACACCCTTGTCTACCAAGTGTTCAGTGTAATTGGTGTAGATGTGAAACATCTCCTTGGGAGTAGGCTGGATGACACTGTTAGTGACTTTGTTCCATGTTAGGATGCTTGCTACTTGCTAAGCAAGAAACGCTGAGGAACAAGTCAGGAAATGTTACAACAACCTCTCCTAGCACATTAAAGCCACCAGCTCAGTGGTAGAATTAAAACGAACAGAAAAGTGGGTTTATAAATAGGCCCTAGCCAGGGCAGCATCCTCATTTCCAGGAGTTAGAATACCCTCCCCTGTGAAATGCATACAGTACATGTACACCTAGGTGCCGATTCCGATCCGTTAAAAAGATTTTGCATACGACTCGTATCCGTATATTTTTACGTACGAATCGTACAAGTGCCCTACAACCGGTGAAGTACGATTTGTACGTGAAAAATACATACAAATCGCTTCGGGAAAAGGGTACGAGAGGGAGCCCGACTGTTTTACGTAGAAATTGTAAAACTGAAGTCCGAGCGCGCAATTATGATCCGTACCGCCCGTCCGAATACACAAGCGCATGGAAAAGGCCCCGTACGGAGCGAACGCAGTACCACTCGTACCCGGGTAAACTTGTGCCCGGGATATGAGTCGTACAGCCCGCCCCTCCTCCCGCATATGTCAGCACCGTACCCCCGTATGTCAGCACCATACCCCCCCATGTCTGCACTGTACCCCAGCCCCGTACGTGTACGCGTCGTACCCCAGCCCCGTACCCCAGCCCGGTACATGTACGCACCGTACCCCAGCCCCGTACATGTACGCACCATACCCCAACACCATACCCCAGCCCCGTACATGTACGCACCGTACCCCAGCACCCTACCCCAGCACCGTACATGTACGCACCGTACCCCAACACCGTACCCCAGCCCCGTACATGTACGCCCCATACTCCAGCACCCTACCCCAGCCCCGTACATATACGCACCGTACACCAACAACGTACCCCAGCCCCCTACATGTACTCACCGTACCCCAGCCCCTTACCCCAGCCCCGTACATGTACACACCGTACCCCAACACCATACCCCAGCCCCGTACTTGTACGCACAGTACCCCAGTGCCATACCCCAGCCCCGTACATGTACGCACTGTACCCCAACACCGTACCCCAGCCCCGTACATGTACGCACCATACCCCAGCACCGTACCCCAGCCCCGTACATATACACACCGTACCACACCACCGTACCCCAGCACCGTCCCCCAGCATCGCGTAAGTACGGACCTCACAACAACATTACATATAGAGCACGGGACAACAACAAGGTAAGGTGCGTACATACGCGAAAACGACTCGTACTGAACCAGGACACTGTAAAACAGCACAAGGAGGGTCGATTCGACTTGCACAACACCACAAAACACGTCTACACGTCTACAGTAGAAAATACATCTAAATGACTGACCTGACACATCCAAACAGGCAAACAGAGGCCCAAACTCACAACCACCTCTTATAACACACCCACCAAAATTTCAAACCCAGCCACACCCACAAATGGACCAATAAAAAGGGCCCACACACACAAACCATGAGCCTTTGCAACAGACCCACTGCTGACAGACACCACACACAAACAACTGCACCCATCCTTGTCAACGAAGTCATCAGAGTCGAGCCACAGCTCTTTGGAACATTGGTCAGACAGACCAGCATAGCAGAAAAATCACGCATGTGGCAGAGGATCGTCGACAGGGTGAATGCTGTTGCGCCCATAAGAAGGACCAGGCATGAATGCCAAGCCAGGTGGTACGATCTGCGGAGGGCAGTCAAGCGCAAAATGAAGGAGGACTACGCCCAGACCAACATCACTGGAGGTGCACTGCCCCGCAGACCGGTACATTACCATCCCTGGGAGGAGAGGGTGATGGCCATGCTTCCTCTGGTGGGTGTACACGGAGTCGAAGGAGTGGCAGAGCCTGGTGAGTACACAAACAACTTACGTAACATGGGGGTAATGGCATCCACACCCCAACTACACCAAATGCACGCAACTACCCCCAAGCCCTCACCGGACACAACCACACTCAAAAACAATGCTCATGCCACTAACATGTCCATGCCCCATTCACAAAGCAAGGCCATGCCATATCCCAGGCTACACAAACCACAAACCCAAGACTGGATGTCCGGAATGCTGGGAGGGTGGGGCTCACAAAACACATTGTTCAACTCAGAAGCAGGCACCATTGCCCTCAGCCCATATGGCCCAGGTACATACCCATGCACCATACTCAATGCACAGGGACTGGCAAAGTACTGACAAGGTAGCTGACACTTGGCCCTGCTGTATGCAGCACAAGGCCCTCCTGTGACCACTGTACACTCAAACACCAACTCCACAAGCTCAGATATCTAGCACAGGAACTCACACTCACTGTCATGCCAGCATGCTCCATGAGGGGACAGACACATCACCTGGGAGACCCAATGCCAAATCACACTACACCCAACAGCAGGCCCTGTCACACACACCCCTTACACAAGCACACACCCCCGGGGAAGGCAACGGATTTACCCACTCTCACTATGGATATGTGACACAACAAGATCAATCCATAGCCAAATAAGCATCCAAGCCAAAAATCTACAGGTCAAACACTCAGGAGAACATATCAATCTGTCCCCCGCAACATACCCATCCACAAGTGAACATTGAGAGGAATACAAGGCACAGCCAACTACCTGGAGGAACTGTGCCAACTTGAATATGTATGAAACATGGATGTTATATGAAACAGCATTAACATTGTCTCTCTCTCACACACAGGGCAACGTCATGAATCTCCCCCCAACAATGGGGGGGAAGAATCACAGTCCCAGGCTTAGCAGGAATCTGATCCCACCGGCAGCGACGACTCTCACCACTCTGTGGATGACCCCAACCAACCTGGACCCTCTGGTGCCCAAGCCCCTGCAGCACCTGCTTCAGGTACATCTGTGCCAACCACCACCCTCATTGCTGCCACATCCCAGGAGACACCCAGGAGCCCTGCCCGCACAGAACAACAGAGCCAGTCTGACCAGGAGGGACAAGGTTCTCCAGGCACCCAGGAGGAGGTAGACAACCCCGCAAATCCCATCCCTCAGGGGTCGTGTGGGCAGGGGTGGTGGGAGTGGAGGCAGGCGGAGGTGCGAACCTGACCAGCCAGCTGAGGGAACCGGTATGTCACACATACGCCACATCCTGGACACATACCGGCGTGACACCAGGGGGCATCAGCCAGGTAGTGGGGACCCTCATAGAGATAAAGGGGACCCTCAACGAACCAGCAGGCCGAGAAACATGCCAGTCAACAACAACACCAAGGACGGATGGAGGCAAGACTGGCTGAGTTCCTGGCGGTGCAAACGGACATGAGCTGTTCACTCCATCGGATCGCCGAAAACATGGGCAACCCTCCCTGTGCACCCAGACGAAGACCACCACCAGCCACAGGGAGGGAGGAGGAGGAGGAATCGTCCGACGGAGCGTCACAAACATCATCAAGGCCTGCATCTGAGGGTCCCCCGAGGAAGGTGGGTCGTCCACGGAAAAGACCGTGAGAGGCAGCGGACCATCCACATCTCCCAGGTCACCTGGCCCTCTGGCGCAACAGCAGCACCTCATCCAATGACATTCTCTGCCACATGGACTTGCTGGTCACAGTCTGACCAATGATGACCGACACTGTGGTCTGGACTCTGATGACTTCAAATGCAAAGGATCCCATCTCCCCCCTTGGATTCTATGCACACTATATAGCACCTATTTGTCCACACTAAACACGCCCCCCACAGAGAATAAATCTTCATTTCTTTACTCATATGTTGCAGTCATTTTGCATGAGTACACAACCTACGTGTGGGGAAATGTCAAACTATGCCTGAGCGTTGAAGTAACTCCAGCCATCCATACCCTGGGATCTGAGTCTGGTACAGGACACACATGGGTCACAATGTATTATCCAATACAGACATGGAGCACAATACTCACCCGTGATGGCCTCAAGCTGCTGAGGGAGGGCTTCCAATACTGTGCGGACAGACCAATTTTGAAGAGTAACATTAAGGCGTAGAGGTCATGGCTCATGTGGATGTTCCCGGGGAGGGAGTACCAGGCATGTTTTGCCAGGTGGGAGAACTATGTCCTGCATGCTGGAGTATGGTGGATGTGAAGAATGGTGGCTAGGGCAAGGTTGGATGCATGGAGTTGGCCCAACGGGGTCTTGGATGACAGACGTCCAAGGTTGGTTTGGGGTCTGGGCCTGTGGACTGCCTCCTGAGTGTGGGTGAGGAGTCTGAAGGTCATCCTGCAGCAGACAGTGATCCATAGCAGCTATCTCTGGTGGACGGTGATGTGGCTGGGGTGCGGGATGTTGAAGCTGAGGTGTGCAGATGCACCCTGGATGTGGACAAGTTTCCCGTGAGTTTTGATGTACTTGCTCCGTAGAGTGCGGGGCAGTAGTTGACACGGCTGTTGTTGTGGACCTGGGAGATGGTCTGTCTTTCCTTGGAGTGGATCTATCTGTGGATCATGTGCATCATGCAGAGGGTGTTGCAGCATGACGTACAGATACAGGTGATTTGCATGGCAAATGTGAGCGACGAATCCATGATGCACACCGTCTTGTGTGCGTGGCCACTGGGTGCTTGTGCAGGGCCCTGGCGGGTGGGACACAAGGAGTTGACCCAGCTGTAAGGGGACAATCCTCAGATGATTACCTCAGTCCTGTACAAGTCCAGCCTCATGTGGCTGATTTTCAGCCATTCATCAACGGACCTCATGCCTTCTTGAATGTTGGAACTGGCAACGGCAGCGTCTCTGGTGAGGGTGATGAGCACCTGGCTATCAATGGCATACGAGCTGATGATGAGGTTCTGTGCGCATGTGATGTTGGAGAGCGGGGTCCTGGACACATTGAAGATTGACACGCTGAGAGATGATCCCTGGGCCATGTGCCAGATGACGCCACTATACTACATGCTGAAGGCTTGAGTCCCACTCCCATGGCCTTGCTGGTGTACGGAGCCGGTGGTGAGTAGGAGGGACATGACCTGGTTGGTGTGACAGGGCCTGGAAGGCGGGGCAGTGCTGTGTAGGCAGTTGGAGTTGCACAATCAGCATGCAAAGGTGTCGTGTGTGCGCTTAGGGTATGCCTGAGAGCAGGCAGTTGATTTTCGGATGGACATTGCTTGGAGGGTGGCTGCAACATCAGACTGTAGTGTGATGTGGGTCATGCAAGGACATGAGGGTTGTGCAATGTGCACGTTGCATGCACTGACGGTCCTGCCTTTGGCACCGCGTGTCCGTAACAGTGGCACAGACAAGCTGATGACAGCCAAATGAATGGGTGGAGGGAGGAAGGGAGGAGCATCTTTGAGGCGTGTGTGTTGCCAAAAGTAGAACACAAAGACAAGGATGTCAGAAAGGACAACTGCAACAGGCGTATGTAAAGGAATGAGTGTCCAGTTACCCATGGCACACCCAGAGAAAATAGATGCACAATCACCAAAGATCTGAAGATATGTCTAGGCAAGAGTTTTGGTCTTATATTTTCAGGGAAAAGATTTCCAAATCAGTACTGTTTGATCCAATGGAATGGGTCATTTGTTTATACTTTATTCGTAATAGTGAATATAGAGAAAGAGATGGCACAGCCAACACGTGTTTCGCCCCCTACAAGGCCATCCGGCCTGGGGCTTCCTCAGGGCTGTACATGTACTATGTAACAGAACGCAATAATTATCATGCGGTTGGTGATGTGAGCATATTGTCAAGAAGTGTGAAGGATAGATAATGCGGGGTTAGTCAAAGAGACAGAGAGAAGAGGAAAAGAAAGGGGAAAAGATTTATAAAGATAAGGATGTAGATGGTGTGCGTTAACAGGAGTGTATAGGAGGGGAAGCGAAAGGGAAACGATTCAGAGTGAGATTGAGCGTAAGTTTAATAATCGGATGAAGATTAGTATAGGAAAGGCAAGGAGGATGTGGTAGAAAAGTCACAATTTAATGGGGATGTCAGCGTAAGGTGGAAATGAGTAGTTCGTATATTAGGGTTAAAATGTATTGGATGGCATATATACTGCATAGAACAAATAGGTGCCCATGGATGTTAGTTATTTAGATTTTAATTTTTGGACAGTACGTCACGCCCACAGTTAATGCAAAGTCATGCAGTCAGGAGTGAATATAGTAGGGAATGGAGAGTAGATGATAATTAGGAAAGAGTGGCGAGAAGGAGGAAATTGGCATTATACATATGTTAATCAAACATTTCATTGTTAAGAAACGAGATTGAGAAAGGTCAACAAAACAGTCACATGGTTATCAATGAAAGAGAGATAGTATTAAATATATTATCATTTGCAGGAGTGACATATTTTAACATCGCCCACGTATAGTACTTATCGAGTAGAATACACTCCTTCTCCGTTTCACTTTGCAGTCACCTGCGCTGCATCCGGAGCTTTACGAACACACTCTACATACAACTACCGCCTCACCTTTAAAAGTTTTTTTGACTGAGATTCGACCTTATTAGACCGCATCTGATTGTTTGCCGACATCGTCCCTCAGATATAACCTTCTATTTATCAATATGCATGCATAGACCCTCACTAAACCACCATCGCTCCAACACGACGATATAATCACCGTGCGACCCTGTTAAGCTATCGTCTCATTCATCCGTTTCCTTTTTGAAACTTCTGATCACTTCTTCACGTTTACTTCACCAACACGACCATGTGTTCAACGTGGAACCAGTACAGTTATCGACTCACTTATTAGCCTCCCCATTGAAACGCCTGATCACTCCTTCACGCACACCTTACCGCGCTGATAACCGACAATGCAGCTATATATACTAATTTGATCTCCTCTTTCTCGACAATATATACAACCCATGGCCCTGCTGCCCCTGATGCCGATTACTATAATGTAAACATACAATTCCTTATTTTTAGTGTCCCACCTGTTTGTCTTTAAAATCTCAAATCTAAAGCAATACGGCGTGGCACAATTTGGCTACTATTGCTGCCTAAAACAATTATCTGCTTTTGCTCTGACCCTTTTTCCTTTCATGCGTGGGTGCTCTGGCACAACTGCGATCTCACTGACAACATGATGTACATACGCGCGCATTTTTCTTTTATGTCTGCAAATGATAATATATTTAATACTATCTCTCTTTCATTGATAACCATGTGACTGTTTTGTTGACCTTTCTCAATCCCGTTTCTTAACAATGAAATGTTTGATTAACATATGTATAATGCCAATTTCCTCCTTCTCGCCACTGTTTCCTAATTTACCATCTACTCTCCATTCCCTACTATATTCACTCCTGACTGCATGACTTTGCATTAACTGTGGGTATGTCGTACTGTCCAAAAACTTAAAATCTAAATAACTAACATCCATGGGCACCTATTTGTCCTATGCCGTATATATGCCATCCAATACATTTTAACCCTAATATAGGAACTACTCATTTCTACTTCCACCTACTCACTATAATCTCATTTCCACCTTACGCTGACATCCCCATTAAATTGTGACTTTTCTACCACATCCTCCTTGCCTTTCCTATACTAATCTTCATCCGATTATTAAACTTACGCTCAATCTCACTCTGAATCGTTTCCCTTTCGCTTCCCCTCCTATACACTCCTGTTAACGCACACCATCTACATCCTTATCTTCATAAATCTTTTCCCCTTTCTTTTCCTCTTCTCTCTGTCTCTCTGACTAACCCCGCATTATCTATCCTTCACACTTCTTGACAATATGGTCACATCACCAACCACATGATAATCATTGCGTTCTGTTACATTGTACATGTACAGCCCTGAGGAAGCCCCAAGCCGGATGGCCTTGTAGGGGGCGAAACACGTGTTGGCTGTGCCATCTCTTTCTCTATATTCACTATTACGTATAAAGTATAAACAAATGACCCATTCCATGAGATCAAACAGTACTGATTTGGAAATCTTTTCCCTGAAAATATAAGACCAAAACTCTTGCCTAGATATATCTTCAGAACTTTACCTTAAATTAGGGGGATAGGGGCCTCCCCCCCTGTTATGGGCAAGAACCAGTACAAGAAGGATATATGCTTATTTTACGGCTAGTAAGGGATTGGGACCTTTTTCCCCTCATTTCCTGAAATCACAATCACCAAAGATGACTGACACAGGATCAGGAAACTGACGGCCGAGCTGCGCACAGGAGACACACCCTCAGCAGGTGTTGACGGCCCGTTGTGGGGACCAACATGCCCAAATACATACACAATCATGGATTTCATGCACAATAGAGATTCTAATCCATGAAGAACTGCATGCATGTTGCTAATCTACACATAGACTCATATGCACAATCTTTGACAACTGTGCATGAGATGCCGCATGCAAAGTGGCAAAAGACCTGCATTGACAGAGATGAGGCACCCTGATGGGTGAGGAACACCTTTATTATTCAGGCTCACACTAAGGGAAATGCATCAATATGAACAGACTCACAGGTCATTTGGATGAACATGTGGGACCTACACTGGACACCCCCTTCACAACACAGATGTTGGAAATCCAATTGAACTGGCACACAAGTGAAGGGGGTGAGCCAAACACCCCCTGCTGCACACGGAGAGGCTGCAATTCCCCATTGAGCCTCTAATGGGAATGTCCCACACTATGTCCACCCGTAGCATCCCGTGTGTTTCTGAGGGAAGTTTTACACACATTGATGCCTTCATCAGAATCCACAAACCATTACAGATGACTGTCACGAAGGGTGACTATCAATTCATGGGAGTCATGCTACATGTCATGTGCCCCATGGTGAGTCGACATGTATTCATGGTAACACAACATGCACAGGAGCAGTCCACACACATTCCAAACACGTACCACCCCCAAAACGCCTTGCTGCAATCCTTACCCAAAATGACTTTTCACCATGTCCGTGCATGGAACGCTGATTCAGCACACGTTGCAATACTCATGAGGAATAGCAGGAGGCCAACGATGACACGAGCAGACAACATGCGCAAGAACCTGGGGATGACAGACACACAACAAGTTAGCGAAAAGATAGTTATCCGCATACATGGTCATTTACTCTACAGGAATAATGTTGTCACCATGCTAATTTAAAATTTAGTGTCTCAGCTAAAATGTGTGGAATGACATCATCACTCGAGTGACACATCAGAACACACCTCTCAGTCACTGCCTTCTCCACTGCCATGTTGTGCAGCATGCAGCACACGAGGAAGATTTTGCAGACCTTCGCTGGTGCATATGGGAGGGACCCGCCTGTCTCGTGAAGGCACCGGAATCGGCTCTTCAGGAGTCCAAACGTCCTCTCAATCACGCACCTGGTCTGCCCGTGTGCGTTGTTGTAACGGTGATCTGCAGCTGATCTTGGGTTGTGGAGAGGCGTCATCAGCCATGGCATGTTGGGATAGCCAGAGTCCCCTACATGGAAACATCATGTAAAGAAGTGGGTCAGGAGATGCCGTAAGATACAAAGATACCGCTAAACACAGGACAAACAGAGTATACCCACCAACAAGACATGCTCGTTCGTTTTGCAGCCGCAGCATCATTTGTGGTAACCTGCTATGCCTCATGATGTAGGCATCGTGTGCTGACCCTGGAAAACGTGCACAGACATGGGAAATCAGCATGTTAGCAAAACACACCATAAGGGCCTTAATAGAGTGGTAATGTTTACGGTTGCGATAGGCTACCTCCTGTGCCTGTGGTGGTACCAAAGCCACATGTGTCCCATCAATGGACCCAATTACATGGGGCATCCCTCCCAGGGCATAGAAATCACCCTTGACACCTGTCAACTGCTCAGGAGTGGGAAAATGGATGAATTCATCCAGGTGCTCCAACATGGCTTCTAAAACATCATGCAGGACACGGCTGAACATCGTCTGTGACATGCCACCAACATCAGCTATGGTGAATTGAAACGTACCTGTGGCAAAAAAATGTAGGGCTGCCATCACCTTCATCTTGGGAGTCAGCGCAGTAGGATACCTGTGTCGCGGTTGGAGGTGTGGTTCCAGCCTGGTGGTCAAGTCCTCAATCAACTGTTGAGAGAATCTGTAACGTCTTATGCAGTCACGTTCCCTCATGGCACCCAAGTCTGGCATTGGTCGGGGGAGAGGCGGTGCCGTGCAGAAAATTGGAATGAATAACGAAGAGTGAGAACATAACGACATCAATGTCAATGAACTGAGCACATGCTCAACTGCTAATACACATCTGCTAAATACAGAGGGCCCGATTCACAGACCTAACTTAAGACAAAATCCTAAACTTACTACCATTTTCGTATTCACAGAAGGCACTTACTCATTTTGGCATTCACAGAAGACAATTACTCACTTTGGTATTCACAGAAGTTAGGAGTCCTAACTTTAGGACTCCTAAATGCCTTCTGTGAATACAGAAAGTCTTAAAATTAGGATTTTTCTCACTTTGTGTGTGAGTTGGGTGGAGCTGTGGTGAGAGTGTCCAAGTGATGTGTACGCCCCCTGGACATTGATGTGTGTGAATGTTCCTTGTCATGTGGGTGAGTGTCTATGTGGAGTGTTGCCCACAGCTGCATGGAGGAGGCAACAGCTATACCCATCTGATGTCAGAAGTAAGCCGTGCTGTGTGTCTGACTTGATGTGCTAGCCCCACACCTGTGACACCCCACAGGCAAGTGGCACATGTGCAGAGGTAGGTCGGTGTCCGCTGTTGCCAATGGCAGGTGATTGATCTGTGCCTGTGTGTGTCTGTGTACTCTGCTGAGGTTGCGTCAGTGGCCTGGCGCATGTGACTGCTTTGAAGTGCTGTCCATCAGCCTGGTGTTGCTTGTGATGCACAGTGTGTGCCATGATCAGGGAGTGTGTCGCACCCCTCATGCCACCTGTGTACTTTCAATGCCATGTCGTGCATTGGGGCTTCCACAGAGGACAATGTCCATATGACAAAGATGCTATTCCTTGGCAGCATCCTATGCCCTGTTGAACATATCAAAGATGTTCAATTGTGTGTCTCTGTGACATGGAGCAGGTGTAGTGATGTAGTCTCACTTTGTCATCCTCACAGCTAACTGCCTACGAGAAGGGGAAGATCTGGAAGCGGGCCATCAGGGCCGTGATACCGGCGGAGGGTCGCAGTCGGCGCCTAGCCCAAGTGAGAAAAAGATGGCAGGACATTCGGTGCTGGACCCGGAGGATCGCTCGGGTCCAGCTAAAGCTCTCACCTCCACGCCGCCACGGCGGACGCCGACGCCTGACCCACCAGATGAAGCGTGTCCTGGCGGTGGTCTTCCCTGACATGGATAGGCAGTTCCAGGAGAGACAGCAGCAAGGAGGGGGTAGGTACATGTGTGTTTGTTGTATGTCCCCAGCTTTTGGAAGTGCTCGGTCGCCTGGATACACTGCCAGGGTTTATATGTGCAGTGCATATCCTGTTCCCCAAAGTTAACCGGTGCTCTTATCCCTCCCTTTCCCTCCTTGACATGTGTTCCCTGGTCTGTGTGTAATCACTATTGCACATGGTCATCTAGGCTGCCAGTTACTCCAAGTGCATGTTGCTTTCTGCATCATGTGGGGGGGGGGTCTGTGACATGTGTTGTTACCTTGCCTGTGCCCTGTCCTGTTCAGTCATTTGGGGGTCCATATTTGTTGGCACTGATGCTGAGTCTCAACATAGGGGTGTGAGGTTTCTAATGAACACACTTGCAGCATGCATGACCGTTGTTGTGGCCTCAGACATGATGTGCATGAGTGGGAGATATGCATAGTGCCAGGACGGTTGCTCATGTTACAGTCAGATCATTCCAGGACCATGGAGCAGTGTGCCCACTACAGTCCCCTGAGACACCCTTGCCTCGTAATCATGTGTGTCATCCAACACTGTGCCCATTCTCCGTGTGTTCATCATAGGCTGGCCTCTGTGGCATTGTTCCCTGCCCTCATTTGTATTTATCTAAAGTGTGCTACATGTGTCCACTGGACAGGGAGACCCCGTTTGGCTTGTGCATACTCACACTGGGCAGTGCCTGTGTGACTATTCACAACTATCTGTTGATGGTTGTTTGTCACAAATATGTGTTGGCAGCCTCACGAGGTGATGTGGAGTACATTTTGGAATTCGTGCTGAACATTTTGGCAAACCCTGATTAAGAGTTGTCACTTCTTGATCTGTCTCAATCACATTGTCTCATGTATGTGGGGTTTGTGCTGGCAAGGCCTACATGGCCAATCCTTATGTCTCCTTGCCAGGTCTGACCTGTGTGTGATAATTGGCTGGACAGAGACTCAACATGCAGTGACCCAGTCATGTTGTGCAGGGTTTAATGTTTGTGCTTTGCAGCATGTGCCAATAGTTTAAATACACGATTCATGCTCATACAGTTTTTGGCACCAGTGTGTGGGCCAGATGCTACGTAGTTTTGTCTTTGTATGCTGACATCTGTGTGGACATTCAGGCTTGCCATGAGGGTGTCTCCTCAGTGCAGGTATGCCTCTTTCCAATACAATTGCAGGCACATTAGCTTATGCATTGTCCTGTGTTTGGACATGTATGCCACTCCACATGACAGGCAGTGGGTCAGATGTGTTGGCAACTGTGTCATCATGTTACGGATGGCCATGTGACAAGTGGCATAATTCAAGTTGTTAGTCAAAAAGTATTGTACCTTGGCACTCACTACACTTGTCAACATGTCTTCATGTTTTCAAAGCTTGATTTTGCTGTTTTGTTGTGCAGGACAAAAATGTGCCTGCATGACAGATGTCTCCCAAGGAAGTGCACAAGAAAGAACCTTTACACTTTCAGGGAACAAGCTGGCACATTTTAAAGAAGGGCACAGTTCGAATAAGACTGTTTTTCTGATTATACATATCCATGTTCCCACAGTGTGGTGGAATTTGGGTAAGTCCTTGGTTGTTGGTGATACCAACTAACGAGTGTCAAGTCATCCAGACCACCTTGGGCCCATGTATATGTACTTTCTGCAACACCATTTCTTTCTAACAGTGGCTTATTTAAATACGGCTGGCAGCCTATACAATGACTGTGTAAGAGTAGTTTTGTGTGCACCTCCTTGTGAGACTTCTTTTATACAGGCACATGTGTGTTCTGTTCACAAAGTGGCACATTCACACATTCTAAACCTGTTGATTGTGTAAAGTGGTGTGATTCCCAAGGGATCAACATGTATTTCGTTTGGGTTTCCAAAGTTCTTACAGGTATCTGAGTGTGGGGACACCTTTAGCATTGAGGTCTGTCATTTAGCCTTGGGTGCACCAATACTGTTTCTTTCCCAGTGAACAAGAGGTGGCATGACTTCATAGAATTGCTGTGCTCAACTGTTCCCAGACACTGGCTTCTCAGTATATTTCTCATTCAAGTTTTTGGCTGGTTTGTCCTATTTTTCATTGTCTCCAAGTGGCATGGTGGGTCAACCAACTGGGGAGTACTGGGCTTACATATGTGCGTAGTAATCTAGATGTTACTCATGATGTATTGCCTGATATGCACTGTGACCTATTTTGTTTGGACTCATGTGTTAGATGTATACAGGTGACTGATTTTTTTATGTATCTTCACCCTGCCCACAGCATCATCGGAGGAAACCGAGGGAGACACCTGCACGGATATGGAGGAGGGATCCAGCACCGGTGACACCAGTGCTAGCGAGTCTGCAGGAGCAAGTGGCACGGAGGGCGAGTGGAGTCAGTCGGAGTACCTGTCTGGTGGCGACACCAACTATGACGCTGACGGGTCCGAGGCTGACCTCATCAAGGGGGCGGAGGCTGCTACAACACCTGGCAGCAGCACAACATCTGTCCCCGCCTCCTCCATTCCCATCACCACCCTCCCAGTTGCCTCGGTCCCTTCTGTCCGTGCAGGGCACCACCATGTCTCCTTCATGCCAGGCACCGCACCCCCTGCCCCTGTCACCCCTGCTGCCCTCACTGCAGAGTCTGTGGACATTCAGTGGCAGTTGCAGGTTGGGAAGACATCGATGCTGGATGTCCTCCATGGCCACACCAGACTGCTGACACAGATGGTGCCGTTCATGGAGGGCATGTCAGCAACGATGTCTGACCAACGGGTGTTGCTGCGGTCCATGGACTCTTCACTGACGGCAGCAGTGAGTCTCCTGCAGCGCTTCGTCCCCTCCCTACCCCAGCCCCATCCACACTTCCCACTCTCATATCTGTCCCATGCACACCCAGACATTCCCAAGCACGCACCACACCAGACACAGGCAGCACACCACCACGTAAGGGCAAGCACACACCTCCTGGCATGCACACTCAGGGGGATAAAGGCACACCCACTGGGTCTGGGGCACACAGACATACACACAGCCACAGTCTGAGTCCACATGCCTCACAACCCAGTCCCTCCAAAAGCACTCCCCTTGGCTCCCCTGCCACAGTCAGACAAGGAAGTCTACATGTCTGTGCTGGCCCTCAGCCCCACCGTGTCACCATCCCACAAGCGGGCGAGGAACTCCACGGGCAGGGGAGTTGAGTCCCACCCTGTCTACCCCCTCCCCCAGAAGCGCTGCACCCCATCCCTCGGACCCCCCCTCCTTCGTGCCTGTGGTTTCTTCTGGTGCAGGGGATACTCTAGACAACCTGGCAGAAGTGTGCAGTGCCGAGCTCACCTCCACCTTTGGCGCTGCCCCACCCCCTGTGGTGGAGGCGTCCACCCCTGCACCCTCCACAGCTACCCTTACACCTCCTGTCCCTGCGGTGCCTGGTCCTTCCCCACATGATGCTCCCCCGGTCGACAAACCTGAGGGTTCCAATGTGCAGGCAAGCTAGGGGAGACGAGTGCGCATCTGTCCCCCCAAGGACTTCTATTCTGGACTGGCCATTGGCCTTTGTATATGGTGTTTTTACCCAACATTTTTTTTATGCTGAATAAAGCATTTTCTTTTTACTTTGAACACTATTGCATTTCAGGTATTGATGTTGGTGCTGATGCTCCAGGAGTTGGGGTTGTGGTAATGTGTTATGTTTCTGGGAAATGTTCTATTCTGATGGTCATGAGGTGGACCATGGGATCTGTGTGCCATCACAAGGTCTCTGCAAAGAATCTTTGGTCGTGTGTGTTCTTTGTTTTTTGAGACATTGTACCAAGGAGTGTTCCTTCTTCTGTGGCACCTGACATCTTCCCTGCAGAGAGTTGCACAATTGTTGTGTTGACCTGTGTCTACATTTCCTTTGTTGGTGACGGATCCCTTCAACTATGGCCATGCCTGCTCAGCAATGTCTCCGGCAGCATCGTCTGTGCCATCCTTGCTAGTCACTGTACTTGTGTATTGAGTATGTTGAAATGCCTTCATGGAGACATTCTCCCTTTTCAGCACTGTGCATGTGGGTAATCCCAGCCTAGCACACATATGGTACTTGGTCTGCAGGGTATTTGGGCACCTGACTCCCAATTGTGCGCATTGTATCTGTGGGAACTCCACCCTATTCCTTCCATGAGAGACAACATCTTGGTGGCTGTCCCAGCACCTGTACATTCCTATCAGTCCTGGGATGTGCGTGGCAGTGTGTGTTCCCTTTGGCTCTCTTAGTTTAGTAGGCATTGACATGACTATACAGTCTTGTGGCATGATCTCAGTGTGTGTATTGTGCTGCATCCGCCAGGGGTGGGTATGCATGTGTCATTTGTCATCAGACCCACATGTGGTGTGTCATGCAGTGGGGGAAAGACATCCATCCTCATGGGAGTGGGACACTGCTGTCAGTGATGTGTTGGTATGGCACTATCAACATAGTCGAAAATTAGGGATGCGTACATACACCCATGGAGTTGTGGTCATCTGATACTGTTGTACACACCCCCATGTATCTGTCCACTGCTGGGAGTGATAGGCACCCACCCCTCACATGTCTCTGTCCACTGTTGGTATTCCTCTGGACCCAACCCCATGTCTCTGTCCACTGCTGAAGTGATAGGCACTCACCCCTCACATGTCTCTGTCCACTGCTGGGAGTGATTGGCACCCACCCCTCACATGTCTCTGTCCACTGCTGGGAGTGATAGGCACCCACCCCTCACATGTCTCTGTCCACTGCTGGTATTCCTCTGGACCCAGCCCCATGTCTCTGTCCACTGCTGGGAGTGATAGGCACCCACCCCTCACATGTCTCTGTCCACTGCTGGGAGTGATAGGCACCCACCCCTCACATGTCTCTGTCCACTGCTGGTTTCCTCTGGACCCAACCCCATGTCTCTGTCCACTGCTGGGAGTGATAGGCACCCATCCCTCACATGTCTCTGTCCACTGCTGGGAGTGATAGGCACCCACCCCTCATATGTCTCTGTCCACTGCTGGGAGTGATAGGTACCCACCCCTCACATGTCTCTGTCTACTGCTGGTATTCCTCTGGACCCAACCCCATGTCTCTGTCCACTGCTGGGAGTGATAGGCACCCACCCCTCACATGTCTCTGTCCACTGCTGGGAGTGATAGGCACCCACCCCTCACATGTCTCTGTCCACTGCTGGTATTCCTCTGGACCCACCCCCATGTCTCTGTCCACTGCTGGGAGTGATTGGCACCCACCCCTCACATGTCTCTGTCCACTGCTGGGAGTGATAGGCACCCACCCCTCACATGTCTCTGTCCACTGCTGGGAGTGATAGGCACCCACCCTTCACATGTCTCTGTCTACTGCTGCGAGTGATAGGCACCCACCCCTCACATGTCTCTGTCCACTGCTGGTATTCCTCTGGACCCAACCCCATGTCTCTGTCCAATGCTGGGAGTGATAGGCACCCACCCCTCACACGTCTCTGTCCACTGCTGGGAGTGATAGGCACCCACCCCTCACATGTCTCTGTCCACTGCTGGTATTCCTCAGGACCCACCCCCATGTCTCTGTCCACTGCTGGGAGTGATAGGCACCCACCCCTCACATGTCTCTGTCCACTGCTGGGAGTGATAGGCACCCACCCCTCACATGTCTCTGTCCACTGCTGCTATTCCTCTGGACCCAACCCCATGTCTCTGTCCACTGCTGGGAGTGATAGGCACCCACCCCTCACATATCTGTTCACTGCTGGGAATCCTAGGCAGCCACCCACCCACCGACCCGCACCCTTGGTGCAGTACACTGCTGTCCTGGGCATACGCACGCCCCAATATACTGGTATTATGCTGCACCAGGCCGTAAGCCAACTTTCGTGGCGTGTGCACGCCTTGTATCAAAAATGTACTGGTGACGTAGGGGTACGCGCACCACTAAGTCACCACTCCAATGGTGGTACAGACCGTACCCACGCCCTCAGAGCATGAGTACGGTCCGTACCACGCGTACCCCTACGTCACCACTCCAATGGTGGTACGGACCGTGCCCACGCCCTCAGAGCATGAGTACAGTCTGTACCACGCATACCCCTACGTCACCACTCCAATGGTGGTACGGACCGTACCCACACCCTCAGAGCATGAGTACGGTCCGTACCACGTGTACCCCTAAGTCACCACTCCAATGGTGGTGCGGACCGTACCCACGTTCTGAGGGCGTGGGTACGGTCCGGACCACGCGTACCCCCACGGCACCACTAATATAGTGCTATGGACTGTACCCACGCTATTTATGTGTGAGTACGGTGCGTAGCACTATTGTAGTGTTGCCATAGGAGTACGCGTACACGTCCGCTTCCGTTGTTGCGGTACGCAGGGATTGGTGGACACGCCCCCCGAAGTGACCAGACCCTGGAGGTAATGTATGTCGTAAATATTGTAGGTATTTAATTTGGGTAGGGGGTATGTTTCCTGCCCCTCACCCCCCCCTTGACCCCTGGGTGTTGTTCTCACCTTCTGCGGCGTCTGCGTCTTTTTTTGTGCACCAGGTCGTAGGCTATGAGGGCCGGGATGACACGTAGGATGGGGTCCATGTCTGTCCGTCGCTCCTTTTTCGCGTGGGACTCATGTTTCCAGCTTTTTTTATCTGACGTAAAAAATAGCTGTGCGGAATGACGTAGGGATGAATCGTACTTGCTGGTCCGTAAAACGCTGCCTGACTCCGTGCGGACGTCGCGTACGCGCTGTCCTGGATCAGAATACTAGGTATTTTGTTGCCGTTCGGTGTTTTTTACGATTCATACGGAAATGGTATTTCTGTACGAATCGAACTTGCTGGTTTGTAAGGTGGTTTTCCTGGGCAGGAGTCAGACGGAGAATACGCTCCGTACGACCATTCGTACCTGGGTTTTACAGGATTGGAATCGGCACCCTAATATACTGTGACATAGCCCCCAGTAAAGTTCACACCCAACTCTTGTTAATTTAATCTTTCAATTACCTTGAGCACTCAAGTTTAGTTCCAATAATCAACAACAATTAATAATTGATACATTAATCACTACTAGAGTTGTGTGCGAATTTCCGTAAAGTGCCTCAAAGCCTTGTCAGGTGGAATTACAATTTCTTGCTTTCAGTCTCCGTCTCTCTACCTACCTGTACCTCTATCTCTGACTCTGTCTCTCTACGCAGTGTCATTTATAAAAATCCTGGGCCAGACATATTTCACCTGTTTTGTGTGAACCCTTTAAAGTTTAACATAATTTTTTATTAATAGACATCAAGAATTCAATTAGCAGGAATAAGTCGATAAATCTCAAAATTGGTCCACACTGGAGCCCCAAAAATATGTTTTTCCCAGAGCTCCCAAAATCCATCAGATGATACTGCCAGCTCATCTCTCCAAACATAAAAGGTGCCTTTGAATGTTTCCACAGATGCATGTCACTGATGGCACAGATACTTCCTGATCACAGGTGTTGCAACAGAGGCTGGCAGCCGGCTACTACAAGCTGCTCAGATGAAAGAAGCGACCCTGACCAATCTAGTTACACCATACCCACATGCTATTTCACAATCACTAAATACAAGGAAGTGTAAGCTACGGTTAAACCTGCTAGAAACAAAACAATGGATGCAAGCCCGGCCCCCTGTGCACCTCACACTATATACTTCCACCCCATGGGCCCTCGCCACACTCTAAGCGACAGAGGACCAGAGCCCAGACGCACTCAGCGCCACCTGCTGTTCTGTAACATGAGGGTCATTCTAGCTGTCACCTGTATCCTGCCTGCTCTGCTGGCTGAAGGTGAGGCCTCTTCTCTCTATAACCTGTATCCTCTCTGCTCTACAGGCTGAAGATGAGTGTCTCTCCGTCTCTATACCCTCCATCCTCTATGTTCTACAGGCTGAACATGGGTGTCTCCCTCTCTATACCCTGTATTCTCTCTTCTCTACAGGCCAAAGATAACACTCTCTCTCTCTCTCGCTCTATATATATATATATATATATATATATATATATATATATATATATTGCTTAATACTCTTTCACCACATTTCCTTCCATCTGGATACTAGATACTGGATACAAAAGAGCACGGACCACAAAATCCTTTCGTAATACCGCTCAGTTTATTTTCGTAGTTACACAACAGGAACGGCAGCCATTACGCGTTTCGTCCCTCCCTGGGGACTTGATCACATGACGCGCATTTGCCAATAGGAATGTTTTTTATAGGATACACACTTTTTTTTCCAAGCTTGTTTTTTTCTATTTCGTTTTTTTCTCCTTTCTAATACATTAACTTTATGTATTGTGATTGTGCTTATATCTTAAAGTTGTTAATAACAACATTTAAAAGCTTGTAAAAGACATCAACTTATATTGCTTGTTTTGTTGTCATCAATATTTGAATCATTTAAATCTACGATTCAGACTTTGTTTTGTGGATAACAATAAAGTGCAAGTCATTGTGTGCAAATTTGCAATTGAATAAATAGATAAATAAATAAATAGTTAAATACTTAATAATATACAAATGAAACACAATTTTTTTGCTTAAAATACATCCATAAAATCACTAAAAGCAATATTATATGATGTTTAAATACATTGCCTTATATATATATATATAAAACTTGTAGCCTCTCTGTTCTACAAACTGAAGAGAACTTTCTCTCACTCTTTCTCTCTCGCTCTCTCTCTCTCTTGCTCGCTCGCTCTCTCTCTCTCTCTGTCTCTCTAACCTGTATCCTCCCTGCTCTACAGGCTGAACATGAGTGTCTATCTCTCTCTATACCCTGTATCCTCTATGCTCTACAGGCTGAAGAGAACTCTCTCTCTCTCTCTCTCTCTCTCTCTCTCTCGCTCTCTCTCTCTCTCTAACTTGTATCCTCCTTGCTCTACAGGCTGAACATGAGTGTCTCTCTATCTCTCTCTATACCCTGTATCCTCTATGCTCTACAGGCTGAAGAGAACTCTCTCTCTATATATATAACTTGTATTCTCTCTGCCCTGCTGACCGAAGGTGAGGTTTCGTCTCTCTTTCATGTGGACCCCCTCTCCTCTTCCGGAAGAACAAGGGTCTTTCTCTCTCTCTATAACGTGTATCTTCTCTACTCTGCTGTGCGATGGTGCTTACTCTATAATGTGCACCCCTTCTGCTCTACAGTCTGAAGATGAGTCTCGCTCTTTCTCAATCTATATATATATACATACATACATATAACCTGTGTCCTCTCTGCTCTCCTTCATGCAATTGAAGTGCCTTTTTCCCCTCTGCAGCCTGTCTCCTCTCTGCTCTCTTTGCTAAGGGTGAGGTGCCCTCTCCCTCTCTCTCTAGCCTGTATCCTCTCTGCTCTCCTGGCAGAAGGTGCGGTGCCTCTCTCACCCACTGTATCATCTCTGTTCTCTTGGCAGAAGGTGCGGTGCCCTCTCTCACCCACTGTATTCTCTCTGATCTACTGGCAGAAGGTGCGGTGCCCTCTCTCTCTAGCCTGTATCCTCTCTGCTCTCCTGGCAGAAGGTGCGGTGCCCTCTCTCACCCACTGTATCGTCTCTGTTCTCCTGGCAGAAGGTGCGGTGCCCTCTCTCACCCACTGTATCCTCTCTGCTCTACTGGCAGAAGGTGCGGTGCCCTCTCTCACCCACTGTATTCTCTGTGTTCTCCTGGCAGAAGGTGCGGTGCCCTCTCTCTCTAGCCTGTATCCTCTCTGCTCTCCTGGCAGAAGGTGCAGTGCCCTCTCTCACCCACTGTATCCTCTGTGCTCTCCTGGCAGAAGGTGCGGTGCCCTCTCTCTCTAGCCTGTATCCTCTCTTCTTTCCTGGCAGAAGGTGCGGTGCCCTCTCTCACCCACTGTATCCTCTCTGTTCTCCTGGCAGAAGGTGCGGTGCCCTCTCTCACCCACTGTATCCTCTCTGCTCTCCTGGCAGAAGGTTCGGTGCCCTCTCTCTCTAGCCTGTATCCTCTCTGCTCTCCTGTTAGAAGGTGCGGTGCCCTCTCTCACCCACTGTATCCTCTCTGCTCTTCTGGCAGAAGGTGCGGTGCCCTCTCTCTCTAGCCTGTATCCTCTCTGCTCACCTGGCAGAAGGTGCGGTGCCCTCTCTCACTCACTGTATCCTCTCTGCTCTCCTGGCAGAAGGTGCGGTGCCCTCTCTCACCCACTGTATCGTCTCTGTTCTCATTCTCGACTGTTCACTCACCATTAACTGACAGAGAAATGCTGTGTCCTCCACTTGCTTCAACACCCTCCGCTTACTTTGCAAGACCTTCAAATGGATCCCCCCCGATGGCAGGAAGACCGTCACCCACGCACTCTTCACCAACAGACTGGACTAGGGAAACACCCTCTATGCCAGAATCAACAAAAAACACCCACGCAAACTCCAGACCATCCAGAATGCCGCATCCAGACTTATCCTCGATATCCCATGACAGGACCGCATCACCCAACACCTTCACAATCGCCACTGGCTCCGCGTCAAAAAAAGAATACCTCTACGAACAAATCTCCTTCCATGCCCCCAAGAAAAACCTCCGCTCTGCCGACCTAGCCTCAGTCCACAGGGCCAGAGTGGGTGGCAGAGCCTTCTCTTACACCGCGGCCAAGACCAAGCGCAAACTCCCCCACCGCATCAGACAAAGCCCAACACTGCACCAATTCAGAAAGTATCTCAAGACCTACAGAGTTACTCGTACCTCCCCTCCCCCAGCGCCTTAAGACCCTCACAGGTGAGTAGGCGCTTTAAAATCTCAGATTGATTGATTGATATAAGGCAAGCCTATTGGCTTTGCCAAGAGGTCACCACATTAAAATACCGATAACCACAAGTTTGAAATTCACCATAATATTAATAGAATAAGTAACCATGTTTAAACACAATCATCACTGTTAATAAAACATTTCAAAGTTTAGAAAACAGCACAGCCGATATACTAATTTGAATAAATCTCTAAAAATCTAAATAACAAGAGTCCGAGTTTTTTTTTAATGGGGGGTACCCATAGATGCAGATCCTACTTTCCTACAATTCCTCACAGGTAGAACACAAACAATAAGACTCCTGACCTTCCTCTCCGAACCTACAGAGATCAGATGTGGAGAACCCTAAGGATCCTCCCCCAAGCCCCAGGCTCTTCAACATCTACATGGCCCCTCCTCGCAACCATCGTCAGAAAACACAGACTCAACATATCCTCATACATAGTCTCATACACCGACGACACCCTGCTCATTCTCTCTATCACCAAGGAGCTCGACAACACCAGGTGCAGTTTTCAAGAAGGAATGAAGGACGTTACAGCCTGGATGAGAAGCAGCTGCCTTAAGCTCAACTCAGAGAAACCAGAAGTCCTCATCCTCAGCTCCAACCCCTCCACATGGGACAGCTTCTGGTGCCCCCCCACCCCGGAAACCCACCCATGAGGACCATGCTCGCAACCTCTGCATCATTCTCGACTGTTCACTCACCATTAACTGACAGAGAAATGCTGTGTCCTCCACTTGCTTCAACACCCTCCGCATACTTCGCAAGACCTTCAAATGGATCCCCCCCGATGGCAGGAAGACCGTCACCCACGCACTCTTCACCAACAGACTGGACTAGGGAAACACCCTCTATGCCAGAATCAACAAAAAACACCCACGCAAACTCCAGACCATCCAGAATGCCGCATCCAGACTTATCCTCGATATCCCATGACAGGACCGCATCACCCAACACCTTCACAATCGCCACTGGCTCCCCGTCAAAAAAAGAATACCTCTACGAACAAATCTCCTTCCATGCCCCCAAGAAAAACCTCCGCTCTGCCGACCTAGCCACAGTCCACAGGGCCAGAGTGGGTGGCAGAGCCTTCTCTTACACCGCGGCCAAGACCATGCGCAAACTCACCCACCGCATCAGACAAAGCCCAACACTGCACCAATTCAGAAAGTATCTCAAGACCTACAGAGTTACTCGTACCTCCCCTCCCCCAGCGCCTTAAGACCCTCACAGGTGAGTAGGCGCTTTAAAATCTCAGATTGATTGATTGATATAAGGCAAGCCTATTGGCTTTGCCAAGAGGTCACCACATTAAAATAACGATAACCACAAGTTTGAAATTCACCATAATATTAATAGAATAAGTAACCATGTTTAAACTCAATCATCACTGTTAATAAAACATTTCAAAGTTTAGAAAACAGCACAGCCGATATACTAATTTGAATAAATCTCTAAAAATCTAAATAACAAGAGTCCGAGTTTTTTTTTAATGCACCCAAGCCACATATATTACAATGACTGAACCAACCTCTAAAGATCCATTCACTCACACGCAGTAGAACAAAAGCTTCAGCTCTGAAGTGGTTTGACAATCAACAAAAACTCTCCTTGGGTCATGAATTCAATGACCCTGCAGACCTATCGGTAGTTTTTCTATTGCTATAGATTAGGGATGCTGCACTCAATGCAACTCCATAAAACACAGGGAAGAAAGAATATTGAAATAAGGCCATTGCATGTCATTAGGGGGTGCTCCCAGAAGGAATAAGTCAATATTTAAACAGTTGGACTCCTGCCCATTGATTTCAAGCTGCTTTGTGTTTCCCCTTCTTTTCCTATTCTTTGTTTTTTAAACTGGATGCCACACTTCCACCCAGGGTACCCATAGCAGCAGTAGTTGCTGGGGGCAGCACAGGAAGCCACTCCCAGCTGCCCTGCCACTCCCCATACAAGCATGCACCTCAGGTGTGGTGCCCAGGAGCCAGTATTCTTGATACTGCCTGGGATGCAGGTGGGAGCTGGCTGGTGTGGATGGGCTTCTTTGGGCTTTTGTTTTAGGTCCTGGGGATTGGGTCTTGGAATATACTGTTGTGTGTCGGCCCCTGGGGAGATGGAGCCCCCTAGGGGCATTCTGTATATGGATGAGGGGGCCCACATACACACCTCCTTCATGAATAATATTAATCAAGATGCAACAATCTCCCTGCACTGGCCCAACCAGGGGTAGTTTTAGAACGCACTCTGTTCATCAATTTAAGTATATTAAAATAGGAAGTCCTTAAATGTGCATAACTCAGGCCTTTTGGGCTGATTTTTAAGGTCTTGGGCTCATTTTGCTCATGGTGGTGAGCTCTAGACATCTGGAGCAGTTTGAGCAAGGCTCCTGGCCTCCAAAGGCAATCTTCTGGGCAGCTGGATTTACTGGCTCCCTGCGCCAAACTCCTTTTCTGCCTGCCCTCCTCAGGTCCCATGGCCTCCTGGCCGTCTTGCAGGGCAAACAGGGTGGCAGTGGATTCCAGGTATTCCCCCAACTGGTCCTCAGCACTACTGACCTAGGAGAAACTCCTCTAGTCATGGGGATCAGCTGCAGGCACAGTCTTTAGTCTATCAGGGGCATCAGATGGCTTTGCCTTCCAGCTGTCCATGGTGTTTCTGCTGTTGCAGTCCAGGTCTCTGTCTCTGTGCAGGGGTTTATCATTGTGGCTGAAATGTTCTAGTTGGCAGGCATCACTGGGCAATTTTAGGACATCACATTGTCCCTTCATCCCTGTCTCAACCCTTCTGCACAGCATTTTTCGACAATTGAATATGTCAGAACCCTTTTTTCCCCTAGGCAGAGCTCCTGTTTTCACCCACAGGTGTAGCTATGATAATGGGCAACCCTTCCCTTGTGGCTACTCCCAACCAGTTCAGATGCAAAGGAAGAAGGCAGG
The DNA here is from genome assembly GCF_964204655.1 of Triturus cristatus. Classification (NCBI taxonomy): domain Eukaryota; kingdom Metazoa; phylum Chordata; class Amphibia; order Caudata; family Salamandridae; genus Triturus; species Triturus cristatus. The sequence continues at coordinate 85,250,849 of NC_140590.1, read as the reverse complement.
CCTGGTGACAGTTTCATCTACTTGTGTCAGGGGAATCATCTTTGAAGTGTAACTAGTACAGGGGTACAGCCACCAGGCCATCCTGTTATAGGAAAGCCAGCACCTGCCCACACCCAAGCCCTATGTCCTTTTTCAGGGAGAAATATACGTCGTGCCACAATGAAGCTTTCTAGTAGCCAGGTGACAATTGGAGGATTACAAGATTTAGGCACAAAAATGATAACTTTCTAAAGTTGTTTCATAGTTTGACAAAATTTGTTTGCACCATTAAATTGCATTTTGAACTACTATTTAAATGAGTCTGTGAAATATTTGTCTAGCTGCTAACAATCTGCATTTTGCATTAACTAAAAGTAACAATGTAATGCAATTATTCCCTATTAAAGCAGCCAGCCTTACTACATGGGGGATAATTCACTGTAAGGACATGTTCAACATTAACCTCCACGTGTCCGACTTTGAAATATCATGTACCACGCCTTTATGGGCAATAAGCCCTACTTAGGGGTGGCTTATTATTGCCACTTGCTTTATGCTATTGACTTTGTAGTCCATTCTGGTGCACAGTTTCATCATGCACGGCAACTAAAATGCAAATATTTCTTATTTTGTGCTTTGTGTGGCATGAAAGAAAGATTCATCCTAACTGAGTCATTTAGCCAGTGGCTCCCAGTCCTAGAGGCTGTATATGCTATTTTATCCATGTGGCAACTGTTTACAGAATTTTCACTGAGTGATGATGCCAAAGGCAAGAAATGGGAGGATCTTCGGTCGCATATTGATGGTGATGTGAAAAAAAGTACACTCCCCTGCATTCTTACATTTTTACAGGAAAACATGACTACTGTAGTGGACGTAATCAAAAACCAGAATCTGAAAACACCCTTGTCTACCAAGTGTTCAGTGTAATTGGTGTAGATGTGAAACATCTCCTTGGGAGTAGGCTGGATGACACTGTTAGTGACTTTGTTCCATGTTAGAATGCTTGCTACTTGCTAAGCAAGAAACGCTGAGGAACAAGTCAGGAAATGTTACAACAACCTCTCCTAGCACATTAAAGCCACCAGCTCAGTGGTAGAATTAAAACGAACAGAAAAGTGGGTTTATAAATAGGCCCTAGCCAGGGCAGTATCCTCAATTCCAGGAGTTAGAATACCCTCCCCTGTGAAATGCGTACAGTACATGTACACCTAGGTGCCGATTCCGATCCGTTAAAAAGATTTTGCATACGACTCGTATCCGTATATTTTTACGTACGAATCGTACAAGTGCCCTACAACCGGTGAAGTACGATTCGTACGTGAAAAATACATACGAATCGCTTCGGGAAAAGGGTACGAGAGGGAGCCGGACTGTTTTACATAGAAATTGTAAAACTGAAGTCCGAGCGCGCAATTATGATCCGTACCGCCCGTCCGAATACACAAGCGCATGGAAAAGGCCCCGTACGGAGCGAACGCAGTACCACTCGTACCCGGGTAAACTTGTGCCCGGGATATGAGTCGTACAGCCCGCCCCTCCGCCCGCATATGTCAGCACCGTACCCCCGTATGTCAGCACCATACCCCCCCATGTCTGCACTGTACCCCAGCCCCGTACGTATACGCGCCGTACCCCAGCCCCGTACCCCAGCCCGGTACATGTACGCACCGTACCCCAGCCCCGTACATGTACGCACCATACCCCAACACCATACCCCAGCCCCGTACTTGTACGCACAGTACCCCAGTGCCATACCCCAGCCCCGTACATGTACGTACCGTACCCCACCACCGTACCCCAGCCCCGTACATGTACGCACCGTACCCCAGCACCCTACCCCAGCACCGTACATGTACGCCCCGTACCCCAACACCGTACCCCAGCCCCGTACATGTACGCACCATACTCCAGCACCCTACCCCAGCCCCGTACATGTACGCACCGTACACCAACAACGTACCCCAGCCCCCTACATGTACTCACCGTACCCCAGCCCCTTACCCCAGCCCCGTACATGTACACACTGTACCCCAACACCATACCCCAGCCCCGTACTTGTACGCACAGTACCCCAGCGCCATACCCCAGCCCCGTACATGTACGCACCGTACCCCAACACCGTACCCCAGCCCCGTACATGTACGCACCATACCCCAGCACCGTACCCCAGCCCCGTACATATACACACCGTACCACACCACCGTACCCCAGCACCGTCCCCCAGCATCGCGTAAGTACGGACCTCACAACAACATTACATATAGAGCACGGGACAACAACAAGGTAAGGTGCGTACATACGCGAAAACGACTCGTACTGAACCAGGACACTGTAAAACAGCACAAGGAGGGTCGATTCGACTTGCACAACACCACAAAACACGTCTACACGTCTACAGTAGAAAATACATCTAAATGACTGACCTGACACATCCAAACAGGCAAACAGAGGCCCAAACTCACAACCACCTCTTATAACACACCCACCAAAATTTCAAACCCAGCCACACCCACAAATGGACCAATAAAAAGGGCCCACACACAAAAACCATGAGCCTTTGCAACAGACCCACTGCTGACAGACACCACACACAAACAACTGCACCCATCCTTGTCAACGAAGTCATCAGAGTCGAGCCACAGCTCTTTGGAACATTGGTCAGACAGACCAGCATAGCAGAAAAATCACGCATGTGGCAGAGGATCGTCGACAGGGTGAATGCTGTTGCGCCCATAAGAAGGACCAGGCATGAATGCCAAGCCAGGGGGTACGATCTGCGGAGGGCAGTCAAGCGCAAAATGAAGGAGGACTACGCCCGGACCAACATCACTGGAGGTGCACTGCCCCGCAGACCGGTACATTACCATCCCTGGGAGGAGAGGGTGATGGCCATGCTTCCTCTGGTGGGTGTACACGGAGTTGAAGGAGTGGCAGAGCCTGGTGAGTACACAAACAACTTACGTAACATGGGGGTAATGGCATCCACACCCCAACTACACCAAATGCACGCAACTACCCCCAAGCCCTCACCGGACACAACCACACTCAAAAACAATGCTCATGCCACTAACATGTCCATGCCCCATTCACAAAGCAAGGCCATGCCATATCCCAGGCTACACAAACCACAAACCCAAGACTGGATGTCCGGAATGCTGGGAGGGTGGGGCTCACAAAACACATTGTTCAACTCAGAAGCAGGCACCATTGCCCTCAGCCCATATGGCCCAGGTACATACCCATGCACCATGCTCAATGCACAGGGACTGGCAAAGTACTGACAAGGTAGCTGACACTTGGCCCTGCTGTATGCAGCACAAAGCCCTCCTGTGACCACTGTACACTCAAACACCAACTCCACAAGCTCAGATATCTAGCACAGGAACTCACACTCACTGTCATGCCAGCATGCTCCATGAGGGGACAGACACATCACCTGGGAGACCCAATGCCAAATCACACTACACCCAACAGCAGGCCCTGTCACACACACCCCTTACACAAGCACACACCCCCGGGGAAGGCAACGGATTTACCCACTCTCACTATGGACATGTGACACAACAAGATCAATCCATAGCCAAATAAGCATCCAAGCCAAAAATCTACAGGTCAAACACTCAGGAGAACATATCAATCTGTCCCCCGCAACATACCCATCCACAAGTGAACATTGAGAGGAATACAAGGCACAGCCAACTACCTGGAGGAACTGTGCCAACTTGAATATGTATGAAACATGGATGTTATATGAAACAGCATTAACATTGTCTCTCTCTCACACACAGGGCAACGTCATGAATCTCCCCCCAACAATGGGGGGGAAGAATCACAGTCCCAGGCTTGGCAGGAAGCTGATCCCACCGGCAGCGACGACTCTCACCACTCTGTGGATGACCCCAACCAACCTGGACCCTCTGGTGCCCAAGCCCCTGCAGCACCTGCTTCAGGTACATCTGTGCCAACCGGATCACTGACATAATATCGACTACAAAAATATAGACTTACAAAAATATCGATGCCAAAATATAGAATGCCAAAATATCGAAGTCCTATCTCCAAACAGGAAATTACAAAAATATCGAATCCAAAATATCGTTGTAAATAATATAGTTAGTCAAAATATCGAATTTTTTAAATGTTTTAAAAGTAATGTTAAATAAATGAAATAATACATATAATTAACTGACACATACTTATAAATACTTAAATAACAGTAAACTAAAGTAAGTAAAAAAAAAAATTAATACATATATCTTAACGTGATATTAATTAAAAATATTCAATATTTTCTGTGTAGGATAGCGGGCGCGTAAAATTTACTATTCCCACTCCAGTGAGTGCAACAGTAGGGAAAGCGTTGGATAGCGTAGGGGTAAAAATTACTATTCCCACTCCAGAGAGTGCAACAGTAGGGAAAGCGTTGGATAGCGGAAGGGTAACATTTACTATTCCCACTCCAGTGAGTGCAACAGTAGGGAAAGCGTTGGATAGCGTAGGGATAAAAATGACTATTCCCACTCCAGAGAGTGCAACAGTAGGGAAAGCGTTGGATAGCGGGAGGCTAAAAATTACTATTCCCACTCCAGAGAGTGCAATAATAGGGAAAACATTGGATAGCGTAGGTGTAAAAATTACTATTCCCACTCCAGAGAGTGCAACAGTAGGGAAAGCGTTGGATAGCGGGAGGGTAACATTTACTATTCCCACTCCAGTGAGTGCAACAGTAGGGAAAGCGTTGGATAGCGTAGGGGTAAAAATTACTATTCCCACTCCAGAGAGTGCAACAGTAGGGAAAACGTTGGATAGCGGGAGGGTAACATTTACTATTCCCACTCCAGTGAGTGCAACAGTAGGGAAAGCGTTGGATAGCGTAGGGGTAAAAATTACTATTCCCACTCCAGAGAGTGCAACAGTAGAGAAAGCGTTGGATAGCGGGAGGGTAAAAATTACTATTCCCACTCCAGTGAGTGCAACAGTAGGGAAAGCGTTGGATAGCGGGAGGGTAAAAATTACTATTCACACTCCAGAGAGTGCAATAATAGGGAAAGCATTGGATAGCGTAGGGGTAAAAATTACTATTCCCACTCAAGTAAAATAATAGAGAAAATAATAAATGTATTTTTATTTTTAAATTAATGAATTATTAATACAAAAACAAGTATTACAATTAATTACCAATCACAAAAGAATTGATTATTTATAAATACCAATACATTTTTGTTTAATTAATTAACAATTAATAATTAATTAACAAACAATTGTTTTTCAATAACAAACATTAATAAATGCAAATAATACCAATTAATAATTAATTTATAATATATTAATTAAGGATATACACAAATTATTTAAATAATTATTTTTTTCCAATTATATTACTTCCCACCATATTCCCGTATAAACACAATACCCGCTACAAATATTAATTGAATACAATTAACATAATTATCAATTTACCTATTAATACTAATTAATTACCAATTAATACTAATTATTTACAAATTAATAATTAATCAACAACCAATTAATTTGCAATACCAATTAATAATTAACTAATAACAATTAAATTACTTCCCACCCTATTCCCCTATAAACCCACAACCCGCTACAGAAGTAAAATGCAAAATTAAATTAAAGATATATTAATTAACAATATACACAAATAAATTAAATAATTATTTATTTACAATTATATTACTTGCCACCATATTCCCCTATAAACACACTGCCCGCTACAAATATTAAATGAATACAATTAACATAATTATCAATTAAACAATTAATACAAATTAATTACCAATTAATACTAATTATTTACCAATTAATAATTAATCAACAACCAATTAATTTGCAATACCAATTAATAATTAACTAATAACAATTAAATTACTTCCCACCCTATTCCCCTATAAACCCACAACCCGTTACAGAAGTAAAACGCAAAATTAAATTAAAAATAATTAATAATTCCTATAAATTATTATTTAATAATCTATAATTAAATTACTTCCCACCCTATTCCCCTATAAACCCACAACCCGCTACAGAAGTAAAACGCAAAATTAAATTAAAAATAATTAATAATTCCTATAAATTATTATTTAATGTACTATAATTAAATTACTTCCCACCCTACTCCCCTATAAACCCACAACCCGCTACGGAATTAAATTACAAAAAAATAAAAAAACATAAAATTCAATAATTTAAAAATATTCTAACATACATTCCAATATTAATACATACTTTTAACACATATACTAACACTTAAATCACTATGAAAAATTCGATATTTTTAACAACTATATTATGACTGTCGATATTACTTACTTCTATATTATTGCAATCGATATTTCTTACCTGTTTTTCGATATTCTTCACCACTATATTTTTGCAAGTCGATATTCTGTCCATTCGATATTAAAAACTCGATATTCTTGCTACTCGATATTTTTTTTTCGATATTATGTCTAGTTACCGTGCCAACCACCACCCCCATTGCTGCCACATCCCAGGAGACACCCAGGAGCCCTGCCCACACAGAACAACAGAGCCAGTCTGACCAGGAGGGACAAGGTTCTCCATGCACCCAGGAGGAGGTAGACAACCCCGCAAATCCAATCCCTCAGGGGTCGTGTGGGCAGGGGTGGTGGGAGTGGAGGCAGGCGGAGGTGCGAACCTGACCAGCCAGCTGAGGGAACCGGTATGTCACACATACGCCACATCCTGGACACATACCGCCGTGACACCAGGGGCATCAGCCAGGTAGTGGGGACCCTCATAGAGATAAAGGGGACCCTCAACGAACCAGCAGGCTGAGAAACATGCCAGTCAACAACAACACCAAGGACGGATGGAGGCAAGACTGGCTGAGCTCCTGGCGGTGCAAACGGACATGAGCCGTTCACTCCATCGGATCGCCGAAAACATGGGCAACCCTCCCTGTGCCCCCAGACGAAGACCACCACCAGCCACAGGGAGGGAGGAGGAGGAGGAATCGTCCGACGGAGCGTCACAAACATCATCAAGGCCTGCATCTGAGGGTCCCCCGAGGAAGGTGGGTCGTCCACGGAAAAGACCGTGAGAGGCAGCGGACAATCCACATCTCCCAGGTCACCTGGCCCTCTGGCGCAACAGCAGCACCTCATCCAATGACATTCTCTGCCACATGGACTTGCTGGTCACAGTCTGACCAATGATGACCGACACTGTGGTCTGGACTCTGATGACTTCAAATGCAAAGGATCCCATCTCCCCCCTTGGATTCTATGCACACTATATAGCACCTATTTGTCCACACTAAACACGCCCCCCACAGAGAATAAATCTTCATTTCTTTACTCATATGTTGCAGTCATTTTGCATGAGTACACAACCTATGTGTGGGGAAATGTCAAACTATGCCTGAGCGTTGAAGTAACTCCAGCCATCCATACCCTGGGATCTGAGTCTGGTACAGGACACACATGGGTCACAATGTATTATCCAATACAGACATGGAGCACAATACTCACCCGTGATGGCCTCAAGCTGCTGAGGGAGGGCTTCCAATACTGTGCGGACAGACCAATTTTGAAGAGTAACATTAAGGCGTAGAGGTCATGGCTCATGTGGATGTTCCCGGGGAGGGAGTACCAGGTATGTTTTGCCAGGTGGGAGAACTATGTCCTGCATGCTGGAGTATGGTGGATGTGAAGAATGGTGGCCAGGGCAAGGTTGGATGCATGGCGTTGGCCCAACGGGGTCTTGGATGACAGACGTCCAAGGTTGGTTTGGGGTCTGGGTCTGTGGACTGCCTCCTGAGTGTGGGTGAGGAGTCTGAAGGTCATCCTGCAGCAGACAGTGATCCATAGCAGCTATCTCTGGTGGACGGTGATGTGGCTGGGGTGCGGGATGTTGAAGCTGAGGTGTGCAGATGCACCCTGGATGTGGACAAGTTTCCCGTGAGTTTTGATGTACTTGCTCCGTAGGGTGCGGGGCAGTAGTTGACACGGCTGTTGTTGTGGACCTGGGAGATGGGTTGTCTTTCCTTGGAGTGGATCTATCTGTGGATCATGTGCATCATGCAGAGGGTGTTGCAGCATGACGTACAGATACAGGTGATTTGCATGGCAAATGTGAGCGACGAATCCATGATGCACACCGTCTTGTGTGCGTGGCCACTGGGTGCTTGTGCAGGGCCCTGGCGGGTGGGACACAAGGAGTTGACCCAGCTATAAGGGGACAATCCTCAGATGATTACCTCAGTCCTGTACAAGTCCAGCCTCATGTGGCTGATTTTCAGCCATTCATCAACGGACCTCATGCCTTCTTGAATGTTGGAACTGGCAACGGCAGCGTCTCTGGTGAGGGTGATGAGCACCTGGCTATCAATGGCATATGAGCTGATGATGAGGTTCTGTGTGCATGTGATGTTGGAGAGCGGGGTCCTAGACACATTGAAGATTGACACGCTGAGAGATGATCCCTGGGCCATGTGCCAGATGACGCCACTATACTACATGCTGAAGGCTTGAGTCCCACTCCCATGGCCTTGCTGGTGTACGGAGCCGGTGGTGAGTAGGAGGGACATGACCTGGTTGGTGTGACAGGGCCTGGAAGGCGGGGCAGTGCTGTGTAGGCAGTTGGAGTTGCACACTCAGCATGCAAAGGTGTCGTGTGTGCGCTTAGGGTATGCCTGAGAGCAGGCAGTTGATTTTCGGATGGACATTGCTTGGAGGGTGGCTGCAACATCAGACTGTAGTGTGATGTGGGTCATGCAAGGACATGAGGGTTGTGCAATGTGCACGTTGCATGCACTGACGGTCCTGCCTTTGGCACCGCGTGTCCGTAACAGTGGCACAGACAAGCTGATGACAGCCAAATGAATGGGTGGAGGGAGGAAGGGAGGAGCATCTTTGAGGCGTGTGTGTTGCCAAAAGTAGAACACAAAGACAAGGATGTCAGAAAGGACAACTGCAACAGGCGTATGTAAAGGAATGAGTGTCCAGTTACCCATGGCACACCCAGAGAAAATAGATGCACAATCACCAAAGATCTGAAGATATGTCTAGGCAAGAGTTTTGGTCTTATATTTTCAGGGAAAAGATTTCCAAATCAGTACTGTTTGATCCAATGGAATGGGTCATTTGTTTATACTTTATTCGTAATAGTGAATATAGAGAAAGAGATGGCACAGCCAACACGTGTTTCGCCCCCTACAAGGCCATCCGGCCTGGGGCTTCCTCAGGGCTGTACATGTACTATGTAACAGAACGCAATAATTATCATGCGGTTGGTGATGTGAGCATATTGTCAAGAAGTGTGAAGGATAGATAATGCGGGGTTAGTCAGAGAGACAGAGAGAAGAGGAAAAGAAAGGGGAAAAGATTTATAAAGATAAGGATGTAGATGGTGTGCGTTAACAGGAGTGTATAGGAGGGGAAGCGAAAGGGAAACGATTCAGAGTGAGATTGAGTGTAAATTTAATAATCAGATGAAGATTAGTATAGGAAAGGCAAGGAGGATGTGGTAGAAAAGTCACAATTTAATGGGGATGTCAGCGTAAGGTGGAAATGAGATTATAGTGAGTAGGTGGAAGTAGAAATGAGTAGTTCGTATATTAGGGTTAAAATGTATTGGATGGCATATATACGGCATAGAACAAATAGGTGCTCATGGATGTTAGTTATTTAGATTTTAATTTTTGGACAGTACGTCGTGCCCACAGTTAATGCAAAGTCATGCAGTCAGGAGTGAATATAGTAGGGAATGGAGAGTAGATGATAATTACGAAAGAGTGGCGAGAAGGAGGAAATTGGCATTATACATATGTTAATCAAACATTTCATTGTTAAGAAACGAGATTGAGAAAGGTCAACAAAACAGTCACATGGTTATCAATGAAAGAGAGATAGTATTAAATATATTATCATTTGCAGACATAAAAGAAAAATGCGTGCGTATGTACATCATGTTGTCAGTGAGATCGCAGTTGTGCCAGAGCACCCATGCATACATGAAAGGAAAAAGGGTCAGAGCAAAAGCAGATAATTGTTTTAGGCGGTAATAGTAGCCAAATTTTGCAAAGGCGTATTGGTATTAGATTTGAAATTTTAAAGACAAACAGGTAGGACAATAAAAATAAGGAATTGTATATTTACATTATAGTAATTGGCATCAGGGGCAGCGGGGCCATGGGTTGTATGTATTGTCGAGAAAGAGGAGATCAAATTAGTATATATTGCTGCATCGTCGGTTATCAGCGCGGTAAGGTGTGCGTGAAGGAGTGATCAGGCATTTCAATGGGGAGGCTAATCAGTGAGTCGATAACTGTACTGGTTCCACGTTGAACACATCGTCGTGTTGGTGAAGTAAACGTGAAGAAGTGATCAGAAGTTTCAAAAAGGAAACGGATGAATGAGACGATAGCTTAACAGGGTCGCACGGTGGTTATATCGTCGTGTTGGAGCGATGGTGGTTTAGTGAGGGTCTATACATGCATATTGATAAATAGAAGGTTATATCTGAGGGCCGAAGTTGGCAAACAATCAGATGCGGTCTAATAAGGTCGAATCTCAGTCAAAAAATCTTTTAAAGGTGAGGCGGTAGTTGTATGTAAAGTGTGTTCGTAAAGGTCCGGATGCGGTGCAGGTGACTGCAAAGTGAAACGGAGAAGGAGTGTATTCTACTCGATAAGTACTATACGTGGGCGATGTTAAAATATGTCACTCCTTCTTCTTTTCCAAATTATCTTATTTGTATCTTACACGTTGTATTATGCCGTTTTTTTTCACGCAATTTTATTTTGTTTACTTCAAAATTGGTCCTTTATTATCTCATTTACTAGCCCTGTCTCTATTTACACAATCCTCCCCTCCTTGACCATATACATAAATTACCCCGATCCAAAATGGCGTTAGTCCGCAATTGCCATTCCCTTCCGGGTCATAAACCGGAAACACTCATACCTGACGTACAAATGGCTGTCTGTGATTTTGGCTTGACACTTACGTGAAGCCGAAGGAATCCACATTACGAGGCATTAGCCGAGACTTAAGGTAAGCGCAACCACGGCTTTTAGACGGCCATTTCGAAAGACTATCAACTTACCCGTCACAATAGTCACTCTTTGTTTATTCCTCCCCATAGAATCCAAATTTATTATTACCCTAAACAGCGTGAGAAGCTAAAACGGAACCACCCGGCACTATGAGATCCCTATAGCACTGCCCCAATAGCTCTCATAAGTGCACTTCTGAGCTTAAGCACACATCGCCCACGTATAGTACTTATCGAGTAGAATACACTCCTTCTCCTTCTCCGTTTCACTTTGCAGTCACCTGCGCTGCATCCGGACCTTTACGAACACACTCTACATACAACTACCGCCTCACCTTTAAAAGTTTTTTTGACTGAGATTCGACCTTATTAGACCGCATCTGATTGTTTGCCGACATCGTCCCTCAGATATAACCTTCTATTTATCAATATGCATGCATAGACCCTCACTAAACCACCATCGCTCCAACACGACGATATAATCACCGTGCGACCCTGTTAAGCTATCGTCTCATTCATCCGTTTCCTTTTTGAAACTTCTGATCACTTCTTCACGTTTACTTCACCAACACGACCATGTGTTCAACGTGGAACCAGTACAGTTATCGACTCACTTATTAGCCTCCCCATTGAAACGCCTGATCACTCCTTCACGCACACCTTACCGCGCTGATAACCGACAATGCAGCTATATATACTAATTTGATCTCCTCTTTCTCGACAATATATACAACCCATGGCCCTGCTGCCCCTGATGCCGATTACTATAATGTAAACATACAATTCCTTATTTTTATTGTCCCACCTGTTTGTCTTTAAAATCTCAAATCTAATACCAATACGGCGTGGCACAATTTGGCTACTATTGCTGCCTAAAACAATTATCTGCTTTTGCTCTGACCCTTTTTCCTTTCATGTATGCGTGGGTGCTCTGGCACAACTGCGATCTCACTGACAACATGATGTACATACGCGCGCATTTTTCTTTTATGTCTGCAAATGATAAAATATTTAATACTATCTCTCTTTCATTGATAACCATGTGACTGTTTTGTTGACCTTTCTCAATCCCGTTTCTTAACAATTAAATGTTTGATTAACATATGTATAATGCCAATTTCCTCCTTCTCGCCACTCTTTCCTAATTTACCATCTACTCTCCATTCCCTACTATATTCACTCCTGACTGCATGACTTTGCATTAACTGTGGGTACGTCGTACTGTCCAAAAACTTAAAATCTAAATAACTAACATCCATGGGCACCTATTTGTCCTATGCCGTATATATGCCATCCAATACATTTTAACCCTAATATAGGAACTACTCATTTCTACTTCCACCTACTCACTATAATCTCATTTCCACCTTACGCTGACATCCCCATTAAATTGTGACTTTTCTACCACATCCTCCTTGCCTTTCCTATACTAATCTTCATCCGATTTTTAAACTTACGCTCAATCTCACTCTGAATCGTTTCCCTTTCGCTTCCCCTCCTATACACTCCTGTTAACGCACACCATCTACATCCTTATCTTCATAAATCTTTTCCCCTTTCTTTTCCTCTTCTCTCTGTCTCTCTGACTAACCCCGCATTATCTATCCTTCACACTTCTTGACAATATGCTCACATCACCAACCACATGATAATCATTGCGTTCTGTTACATTGTACATGTACAGCCCTGAGGAAGCCCCAAGCCGGATGGCCTTGTAGGGGGCGAAACACGTGTTGGCTGTGCCATCTCTTTCTCTATATTCACTATTACGAATAAAGTATAAACAAATGACCCATTCCATGAGATCAAACAGTACTGATTTGGAAATCTTTTCCTTGAAAATATAAGACCAAAACTCTTGCCTAGATATATCTTCAGAACTTTACCTTAAATTAGGGGGATAGGGGCCTCCCCCCCTGTTATGGGCAAGAACCAGTACAAGAAGGATATATGCTTATTTTACGGCTAGTAAGGGATTGGGACCTTTTTCCCCTCATTTCCTGAAATCACAATCACCAAAGATGACTGACACAGGATCAGGAAACTGACGGCCGAGCTGCGCACAGGAGACACACCCTCAGCAGGTGTTGACGGCCCGTTGTGGGGACCAACATGCCCAAATACATACACAATCATGGATTTCATGCACAATAGAGATTCTAATCCATGAAGAACTGCATGCATGTTGCTAATCTACACATAGACTCATATGCACAATCTTTGACAACTATGCCAGAGATGCCGCATGCAAAGTGGCAAAAGACCTGCATTGACAGAGATGAGGCACCTTGATGGGTGAGGAACACCTTTATTATTCAGGCTCACACTAAGGGAAATGCATCAATATGAACAGACTCACAGGTCATTTGGATGAACATGTGGGACCTACACTGGACACCCCCTTCACAACACAGATGTTGGAAATCCAATTGAACTGGCACACAAGTGAAGGGGGTGAGCCAAACACCCCCTGCTGCACACGGAGAGGCTGCAATTCCCCATTGAGCCTCTTATGGGAATGTCCCACACTATGTCCACCCGTAGCATCCCGTGTGTTTCTGAGGGAAGTTTTACACACATTGATGCCTTCATCAGAATCCACAAACCATTACAGATGACTGTCACGAAGGGTGACTATCAATTCATGGGAGTCATGCTACATGTCATGTGCCCCATGGTGAGTCGACATGTATTCATGGTAACACAACATGCACAGGAGCAGTCCACACACATTCCAAACACGTACCACCCCCAAAACGCCTTGCTGCAATCCTTACCCAAAATGACTTTTCACCATGTCCGTGCATGGAACGCTGATTCAGCACACGTTGCAATACTCATGAGGAATAGCAGGAGGCCAACGATGACACGAGCAGACAACATGCGCAAGAACCTGGGGATGACAGACACACAACAAGTCAGCGAAAAGATAGTTATCCGCATACATGGTCATTTACTCTACAGGAATAATGTTGTCACCATGCTAATTTAAAATTTAGTGTCTCAGCTAAAATGTGTGGAATGACATCATCACTCGAGTGACACATCAGAACACACCTCTCAGTCACTGCCTTCTCCACTGCCATGTTGTGCAGCATGCAGCACACGAGGAAGATTTTGCAGACCTTCGCTGGTGCATATGGGAGGGACCCGCCTGTCTCGTGAAGGCACCGGAATCGGCTCTTCAGGAGTCCAAACGTCCTCTCAATCAGGCGCCTGGTCTGCCTGTGTGCGTTGTTGTAACGGTGATCTGCAGCTGATCTTGGGTTGTGGAGAGGCGTCATCAGCCATGGCATGTTGGGATAGCCAGAGTCCCCTACATGGAAACATCATGTAAAGAAGTGGGTCAGGAGATGCCGTAAGATACAAAGATACCGCTAAACACAGGACAAACAGAGTATACCCACCAACAAGACATGCTCGTTCGTTTTGCAGCCGCAGCATCATTTGTGGTACCCTGCTATGCCTCATGATGTAGGCATCGTGTGCTGACCCTGGAAAACGTGCACAGACATGGGAAATCAGCATGTTAGCAAGACACACCATAAGGGCCTTAATAGAGTGGTAATGTTTACGGTTGCGATAGGCTACCTCCTGTGCCTGTGGTGGTACCAAAGCCACATGTGTCCCATCAATTGACCCAATTACATGGGGCATCCCTCCCAGGGCATAGAAATCACCCTTGACACCTGTCAACTGCTCAGGAGTGGGAAAATGGATGAATTCATCCAGGTGCTCCAACATGGCTTCTAAAACATCATGCAGGACACGGCTGAACATCGTCTGTGACATGCCACCAACATCAGCTATGGTGAATTGAAACGTACCTGTGGCAAAAAAATGTAGGGCTGCCATCACCTTCATCTTGGGAGTCAGCGCAGTAGGATACCTGTGTCGCGGTTGGAGGTGTGGTTCCAGCCTGGTGGTCAAGTCCTCAATCAACTGTTGAGAGAATCTGTAACGTCTTATGCAGTCACGTTCCCTCATGGCACCCAAGTCTGGCATTGGTCGGGGGAGAGGCGGTGCCGTGCAGAAAATTGGAATGAATAATGAAGAGTGAGAACATAACGACATCAATGTCAATGAACTGAGCACATGCTCAACTGCTAATACACATCTGCTAAATACAGAGGGCCCGATTCACAGACCTAACTTAAGACAAAATCCTAAACTTACTACCATTTTCGTATTCACAGAAGGCACTTACTCATTTTGGCATTCACAGAAGACAATTACTCACTTTGGTATTCACAGAAGTTAGGAGTCCTAACTTTAGGACTCCTAAATGCCTTCTGTGAATACAGAAAGTCTTAAAATTAGGATTTTTCTCACTTTGTGTGTGAGTTGAGTGGAGCTGTGGTGAGAGTGTCCAAGTGATGTGTACGCCCCCTGGACATTGATGTGTGTGAATGTTCCTTGTCATGTGGGTGAGTGTCTATGTGGAGTGTTGCCCACAGCTGCATGGAGGAGGCAACAGCTATACCCATCTGATGTCAGAAGTAAGCCGTGCTGTGTGTCTGACTTGATGTGCTAGCCCCACACCTGTGACACCCCACAGGCAAGTGGCACATGTGCATAGTGAGGTCGGTGTCCGCTGTTGCCAATGGCAGGTGATTGATCTGTGCCTATGTGTGTCTGTGTACTCTGCTGAGGTTGCGTCAGTGGCCTGGCGCATGTGACTGCTTTGAAGTGCTGTCCATCAGCCTGGTGTTGCTTGTGATGCACAGTGTGTGCCATGATCAGGGAGTGTGTCGCACCCCTCATGCCACCTGTGTACTTTCAATGCCATGTCGTGCATTGGGGCTTCCACAGAGGACAATGTCCATATGACAAAGATGCTATTCCTTGGCAGCATCCTATGCCCTGTTGAACATATCAAAGATGTTCAATTGTGTGTCTCTGTGACATGGAGCAGGTGTAGTGATGTAGTCTCACTTTGTCATCCTCACAGGTAACTGCCTACGAGAAGGGGAAGATCTGGAAGCGGGCCATCAGGGCCGTGATACCGGCGGAGGGTCGCAGTCGGCGCCTAGCCCAAGTGAGAAAAAGATGGCAGGACATTCGGTGCTGGACCCGGAGGATCGCTCGGGTCCAGCTAAAGCTCTCACCTCCACGCCGCCACGGCGGACGCCGACGCCTGACCCACCAGATGAAGCGTGTCCTGGCGGTGGTCTTCCCTGACATGGATAGGCAGTTCCAGGAGAGACAGCAGCAAGGAGGGGGTAGGTACATGTGTGTTTGTTGTATGTCCCCAGCTTTTGGAAGTGCTCGGTCGCCTGGATACACTGCCAGGGTTTATATGTGCAGTGCATATCCTGTTCCCCAAAGTTAACCAGTGCTCTTATCCCTCCCTTCCCCTCCTTGACATGTGTTCCCTGGTCTGTGTGTAATCACTATTGCACATGGTCATCTAGGCTGCCAGTTACTCCAAGTGCACGTTGCTTTCTGCATCATGTGGGGGGGGGGGTCTGTGACATGTGTTGTTACCTTGCCTGTGCCCTGTCCTGTTCAGTCATTTGGGGGTCCATATTTGTTGGCACTGATGCTGAGTCTCAACATAGGGGTGTGAGGTTTCTAATGAACACACTTGCAGCATGCATGACCGTTGTTGTGGCCTCAGACATGATGTGCATGAGTGGGAGATATGCATAGTGCCAGGACGGTTGCTCATGTTACAGTCAGATCATTCCAGGACCATGGAGCAGTGTGCCCACTACAGTCCCCTGAGACACCCTTGCCTCGTAATCATGTGTGTCATCCAACACTGTGCCCATTCTCTGTGTGTTCATCATAGGCTGGCCTCTGTGGCATTGTTCCCTGCCCTCATTTGTATTTATAATAATATAATAATAATAATAATAATAATAATAATTCTTTATTCGGTTTATCACAGAGAAAACCATAAAAGAGAACAATCAAGTACAATAAAAAAGAAAAAACAGCTGTCATTTTGTTTAAGAAAAAAAGGAACTTTTTTTGTTTCTAGCAGTCAATGTTTGTTCCTAATACAGTTTGTTAGAGGTTTTTTCTATGGTTCATAATACATTTTAAAAAGTTTAGGACCAGGTAACAGACTTCTTCAGACTCTAAGGTTTGCAGTCTAAGGAAAGCCGGTCGACATTGTCTTAGGCCCCATCGCCTGCATAGCGGGAGTATCCATAGTTTTCTGTGGAGTTGATAAAATTTACAGAAGATAATGACGTGAATATTTGATTGAGTTGATATCGCATCACAGGGGCATGGAGGCAGGTTTGAGTCCCAGGCCTTATTTAAAGGAAAAGCAACCAGTCTGAAAAAGAGGTTCAGTCTGAGCCTAGTAAGCAGCATCCTCTCGTAAGATTTAGTATGTAGAGTGAGGTATGGTTGAATGCCAAAAGTTAGCTGGACTATGTTCGTCTGAACCACTGAGGGTTTTGCGGCCTCGGTTGACAGCCTTAGTGTTTCCAGGTGCCGTAGTGTAAGTTCCTTGAGCTCCTTTTTTGGGAGGGCAGCAAGCGATTCTGGGTGGAGATAATATTTTTCAAGGCCCATGTCTGTAAAAAAGTTTCTGATGTAGCGGAGCCATTTTAATCTAAAGGCGTGATCGAGTGACATTGTGTCCGCCACTATCGACTGTGATAGTGTGTTAGCATCCGAAGTCCATATACGCCTCCATAGAAGCAATGGCTGCATTTTAAGGAGATCCTGGAGGTACGGAATTCCCAGTTCCATATGGGAGGCGTAGGTTGATGAGCCTTTTGGGGTCGCAAGAAGGAATCTTATAAATTGATTTTCGATTTTTTGTAAGGCTCCAACATCTCTATGGCCCCAGACCCCTGCTCCATAGAGAGCAATCGCTTGGCACTTTGCGTTGTAGATTTTTAGGAGTTCTGCTGGCCGCCTCCTTCCCAATTTCCTCGAGAAGGACTGCAGGGCTGCTATTGAGCGCTTTAAAAGGTGGCATCTCGCTTCCACTGCTGGTTTCCAGGTTAGCTTATCGTCAATCATGATCCCGAGGTAAGGGTATTGTGTGGCGACCTCCAATGGTTGGCTATCGAGAAAGATACTTTTTTTTCCTTTCTTCACCCCCCCCGTGATCATGACGAACGTTTTTTTAACGTTAACCTTTAGATCCAAGGCGTTCATAAAGGTAGTATATTTGTCTAGTGAGAGCTGGAGTTCGCGTGGCGTTCGGGCCAGGATGACAGCGTCATCCGCGTAGAGGAGCGCTGGGATCAATCTCTGTTTCATTTTTGGGAGGTCCTGAGCCCCCCTCAGCATCTCCTCCTCCAGGCCATTTGTGTAGAGCGAGAAAAGGAAGGGGGCCAGGACGCAACCCTGCCTAACTCCTCGCTCCACGCCAAATGATGCCGTCAGCTCACCGTTCTTTCCAAACCGAACTCTAGCCCCGGAGTAGAGCTCTCTAAGAAGGTCCAGCAGTGAGGGGTCCACGTTCATTTCTCTTAGGACTGACCATAGTTTGGAGTGTGCAACGCAGTCAAAAGCGGCAGACAGGTCCACATAGACCATGTATACCGTCGATTTCTTTGCATGCATGTATTTGGCCATTATAAGGCTAAGGTTGAGTGCCTGCTCTACTGTCCCAAGGCCTTCTCTAAAGCCGAATTGTAGGTCCGAGATGATACCCTTTTCCTCGCTCCACTGATGTAGTCTCTCCAAAATGACCCGCCCCACCACTTTGCCAAGGGAGTCCAGAAGGGATATGGGACGATAACATTTTGGATCCTGTCGGTCCCCTTTCTTAAAGATGGGGACCATGATTGATCTGGTCCAGGAATCCAAAATACCCTCACTGGCTGCTGCTGTGCATACTCTCGTCAGGATAGGTGCCCAGAGCTCCTGGTTAAATTTAAAAAGGTCCACAGGGACGCCATCAGGCCCCGGGGCTTTCCCTGTTTTACTTTTTTCCAGAGCCGCAAGGACTTCGGAGATGTCAAAGGATATTGGGATTGGATATTGTACTTCATTTTGTAAATGAAGTGGATGGTCTGTGGTTCCTTGGTCTTTGAATATATTTTCAAAGTGGGCAATCCAAGTTCCCTCGTCTATAGCGACCTCTATTTTGGGAGAGTTGTTGTCTGAGAGGAATGGGGATCTAATCGTTCTCCAGAAATCCTTGCTGTTTTTTGATTGGGAGCTCTTGTCTAGGTCATTCCAGAGTTTCTCTTTCATTTGTTGTAATTTTAGTTTGCGTTCTAGTTTGTATTTTCTTCTTAGAGATTGGATAAGGCCCACGTCTCTTGGTTTTTTGTGGAGGGCAGATTTTAGATCAGTTAGGGCTCTCGTACAGTTGTGGTTAAACCAACCTTTCCTTTCTGTAAGTTTATTGGTTGTATTCCCCGTGAGTAGTCTCTTGGCTACTGTCAGAATTTCTGCAAAGTTCAGTAAGACTTCCGTATGGTTTAGGGCTGGGTCCAAACAATTAAAAATATGTGAGTACGCCTAGGTGACTAATTTCTTTATGAGGTTTTGGGGGTAGATCTTTTCCCATTTTATGGAATAACCATTATGTTTACGCAATTGCAGGCTGTCTTGAGCGAGGGCAGTTGCTATATCAGTGACCTTGGATTTATGTTCAGATGGATGGAATTCAATCTTCAGTGCGTAGTGATCGCTTAGTGTGTTGCCAATTACTTGGTGGTCTTTGACTTTTGTAGCGAGACCATGGGACAGCAGGATGTAGTCCACTGTTGTCTGGTGACCTCTAGCCACGTAAGTTGGATTGAACTGGTTTTTCTCCGCCTTCAGAGAATTAGTGATAAATAAGTCAAACTCTGACAGGGTGTTATTCAGGGCGTTGCCAGATTTATTGTGGACAAAGTGGGCTAGGGGAACGTCATTGTCGTCGACAAATCCACAGCATTGGGTAGCTGCCATTGGGCAGGGATGAATATTGAAATCACCTCCCCAGATAAGATGGATCATTTTAGAGTTGTCCTCCTTGTGTTGGGAGGATCTTAGTCTCTCCTGCATATCTTGGACAAAAGTCAGGAAATCATTTTCCATTAAGTTGTTATATGAATTGACAAGGGTAATAGTGTCTTTGTTTGCAAAGGAGAGGGAGAGTATCTGGCAGTTAGAGTCGGTGAAAAGATTGGACACTTTTAGATGTGATAGAGTGTTAGCGATATAGGTTATTAGACCTCCTTTGGGTCTGCCTGTTTCTCTTTGAGTAGCAAATGAGGAGTAAGTTTTGTACCCCAATAGGTGGAGCTCTGAGGTTGCCCAGGTCTCTTGAAGGCAAATTATTTTGCCTTGCTCTAAGAATTTAATGGCAACGGGGTCTTCGATCTTTGTTCGTAGGCCCGCCACATTCCAAAATAAAAAAGGTATTATGTGGGAGTTCACTTTCGGGGCTAGAATTGGTGGGGTTGTGACAATATTGTTGCTTAAGGAAGGGGAGTATGGCAAGTTTTGGGTGGTATGTTCTAGGTCCCTTGGTGGTCAATCCACCATTTCTAGAGGACTATATCTATTTGTTGTTAAAATGTTGTGCCAAGGAACCCATCTGGGCGGTTCTCTACGGGTCATCCTCTGCTGTTGGTATCCCCAATCTCCCCAGTTTACCCCCTGATGGCGAGGATTGACTATTTGCCAAGGGTTTTCCTGCTCCCGGAAGCGGGAGGCGCCATATTGTCTGTTGTCGCGGAAAGTTGGTTGGCGCTGGGATGGTTCCACCCAAGGGAAAGCGGGGTCCTCAAAGAAGTTATTATTTGAGGTTTGAATGAAAGGATAGAAAAATGAGAGGGGTTTAATTCTAATGCTTCCGAGTAGATTCAGTTGTTCCCAAGAGGTGACATAGTCTGCCACCCATGGGTCCTCAAAGGTGATGATGATGCAGTCCCCTAGATATTGTTTGGTGCCTTTCCCCACCCACGGGGTCCTTCAAAGAGAGGAAATCCTACCATGGCAGTTTGGTGGCATGGGGCGATTTGTCTGCAACCACTGATGTACTTTATTTTTTAGGGACCATGGCGGTTCCGTCGTGTTAGGAGGTAGTTCAGTTACTCCAATCATAACTGCTACGTAAGGGGCGGCCTCAGGAGGAAGGTCAGTATGAGCTCTATCTTCTCCCCTCCCTCTTTGGGTGTTTCTTTGGGTTGGTTGAGGAGAGAGGTTATGTGCCGGGGTCGTTAAGGGAACAGTTTTTCTTGGGGCTGATTGTGGCAGAGTGGTTGTGGGTGGTCTATTTTTGCTTTGTTTTGAGATGGTTGAACCTACAGTCGTAGTGTTTAATGTGTTTTGGGTCGTGGTAACTGGGGAAGTTGGGATAAGAAGCGGTACGGTGGGTACTACTGTCTGAGGCGTGACTGTTGGGGGAATGGAAAATTTTGCGCTAACACCCAAAGAGTTTAAGAGGGCGTTATGGGGAGAATTTGCGCTCGCTTTCTTCTTTGGGGGAGGGCCCTGGATGTGTTGTGGGGGCGAAATAAGCTTCGAGATCTGTATTTCTATCTTTGTGAGCTTTTGTTCTACAGGTCTTAGGAGTTGTTTGAAGATTTGTGTTATCTTATTTATGAAAATTAGATTTTCGTGATCTTCCGGGGCCTTTTTCGTGGGTAGTTGGGTTGGTGAGTCCAATAGAATAGGAGTGATACCTTCCAGTTGACCGTGAAGGACAGTTGCAGTAGCAAGTTCTGGGTGTAGTGGTGGTGAAGAAACTGGTAGAAGAATTGGTGAAGCCTCGGAAGTATTCGGAGGGGGAGCAGTTCTAGGTATGGTTGGAATTTTTCGGGTAAGCTTATTTTTGCTAATTGCTCCTTCTCTCCTTCCTCTAACTTGGGTATCTTCCGAGGGTGATATCTGGGTGGGGGATCGGGGGGGTAGCTCAGGAGTTTTTTCTAGTTCTGAAGATGAGGGCGAATCTGCAAGGTCAGATACGGATAGATCTACATTATTTGGGAGGCTGCTTCTACCTTCGTTCGCAGCTCCTGGTGCTTTTTTATTTGCCAGGACGGGGGTTCTAGCTTCTGCGAGGTTACCCAGGGAGGATCGTTTGGCAAAGTCTAAGTCCAATGAAACTCTTTTTTCCATAAGGGTAATACTTTGGTCAATGAGGGAATTTGCTTTTACAAGGAAGTCGTCCATAGGGCCCAGTAACTTTCTAACGCTTCCTGGAGCTAGTGTTTTTGTCCCTCTTGTGACTACCATCTTGTGATGTTATAAGGCGATGTAGTACGTGATATTTCCCGTAACTGGAATAAGTATTAGTTGGACAATAAGTATACGAAAAGGGCGAGTAATAACTTACAGAGGGTGGGGCCCAGGCCAGTCTCTCGGTCTCTCCGGGCCTCGAACGGCCTCAAACGGCCCGCTCTTTGCCCGGTCTTCGCCCCGGACTGCACCCCGCGCGCGTCCCGCGAT
This sequence comes from Triturus cristatus, assembly GCF_964204655.1. Lineage (NCBI taxonomy): Eukaryota > Metazoa > Chordata > Amphibia > Caudata > Salamandridae > Triturus > Triturus cristatus. The sequence continues at coordinate 85,228,460 of NC_140590.1, read as the reverse complement.
GCGCGTTACGGGGGCCGCCTTTACGCTGTGGTTGGTTATAGGGGCGTGGTACTGGGAGGGGGCGCGGCTCGCACGGGAAGAGGACCAGCTGGAGCTGTTGTGTGCTGGTCCTCGCAGTCCCGGGGCCAGCGCCTCTCCCTCCTCTGCGGCCACGGGGTGTGCTGGGGCTTCCTAGCCGGGCAGCGGTGCTGGTAGGTCTTGTAGAGCTACTCCTGTATCTAAGAACTGCTCCGGTCGGGCTCGGAATGAACAGAATCACTTTGCGAGTGGCACCCGCGAAGCGGGTGCCGCGAGAAGTTATTGTGCTCAGTTGGGGGCGTGGCACTGGGAGGGGGCGCGGCTCGCACGGGAAGAGGACCAGCTGGAGCTGTTGTGTGCTGGTCCTCGCAGTCCCGGGGCCAGCGCCTCTCCCTCCTCTGCGGCCACGGGGTGTGCTGGGGCTTCCTAGCCGGGCAGCGGTGCTGGTAGGTCTTGTAGAGCTACTCCTGTAGCTAAGAACTGCTCCGGTCGGGCTCGGAATGAACAGAATCTCTTTGCGAGTGGCACCCGCGAAGCGGGTGCCGCGAGAAGTTATTGCGCTCAGTTGGGGGCGTGGCACTGGGAGGGGGCGCGGCTCGCACGGGAAGAGGACCAGCTGGAGCTGTTTTGTGCTGGTCCTCGCAGTCCCGGGGCCAGCGCCTCTCCCTCCTCTGCGGCCACGGGGTGTGCTGGGCCTTCCTAGCCGGGCAGCGGTGCTGGTAGGTCTTGTAGAGCTACTCCTGTAGCTAAGAACTGCTCCGGTCGGGCTCGGAATGAACAGAATCTCTTTGCGAGTGGCACAATACCTTGGTCATATAACCCTGCCAGTTCTTTTATGAATTGAGACAGCTGACTGTAGGGTAATCTGGTATGGCACTGAAACCATGGTAATAATGAGGACCGCACTGTAAAATACTTCATTCACTCTCGCATTTTGTATTTATCTAAAGTGTGCTACATGTGTCCACTGGACAGGGAGACCCCGTTTGGCTTGTGCATACTCACACTGGGCAGTGCCTGTGTGACTATTCACAACTATCTGTTGATGGTTGTTTGTCATAAATATGTGTTGGCAGCCTCACGAGGTGATGTGGAGTACATTTTGGAATTCGTGCTGAACATTTTGGCAAACCCTGATTAAGAGTTGTCACTTCTTGATCTGTCTCAATCACATTGTCTCATGTATGTGGGGTTTGTGCTGGCAAGGCCTACATGGCCAATCCTTATGTCTCCTTGCCAGGTCTGACCTGTGTATGATAATTGGCTGGACAGAGACTCAACATGCAGTGACCCAGTCATGTTGTGCAGGGTTTAATGTTTGTGCTTTGCAGCATGTGCCAATAGTTTAAATACACGATTCATGCTCATACAGTTTTTGGCACCAGTGTGTGGGCCAGATGCTACGTAGTTTTGTCTTTGTATGCTGACATCTGTGTGGACATTCAGGCTTGCCATGAGGGTGTCTCCTCAGTGCAGGTATGCCTCTTTCCAATACAATTGCAGGCACATTAGCTTATGCATTGTCCTGTGTTTGGACATGTATGCCACTCCACATGACAGGCAGTGGGTCAGATGTGTTGGCAACTGTGTCATCATGTTACGGATGGCCATGTGACAAGTGGCATAATTCAAGTTGTTAGTCAAAAAGTATTGTACCTTGGCACTCACTACACTTGTCAACATGTCTTCATGTTTTCAAAGCTTGATTTTGCTGTTTTGTTGTGCAGGACAAAAATGTGCTTGCATGACAGATGTCTCCCAAGGAAGTGCACAAGAAAGAACCTTTACACTTTCAGGGAACAAGCTGGCACATTTTAAAGAAGGGCACAGTTCGAATAAGACTGTTTTTCTGATTATACATATCCATGTTCCCACAGTGTGGTGGAATTTGGGTAAGTCCTTGGTTGTTGGTGATACCAACTAACGAGTGTCAAGTCATCCAGACCACCTTGGGCCCATGTATATGTACTTTCTGCAACACCATTTCTTTCTAACAGTGGCTTATTTAAATACGGCTGGCAGCCTATACAATGACTGTGTAAGAGTAGTTTTGTGTGCACCTCCTTGTGAGACTTCTTTTATACAGGCACATGTGTGTTCTGTTCACAAAGTGGCACATTCACACATTCTAAACCTGTTGATTGTGTAAAGTGGTGTGATTCCCAAGGGATCAAAATGTATTTCGTTTGGGTTTCCAAAGTTCTTACAGGTATCTGAGTGTGGGGACACCTTTAGCATTGAGGTCTGTCATTTAGCCTTGGGTGCACCAATACTGTTTCTTTCCCAGTGAACAAGAGGTGGCATGACTTCATAGTATTGCTGTGCTCAACTGTTCCCAGACACTGGCTTCTCAGTATATTGCTCATTCAAGTTTTTGGCTGGTTTGTCCTATTTTTCATTGTCTCCAAGTGGCATGGTGGGTCAACCAACTGGGGAGTACTGGGCTTACATATGTGCGTAGTAATCTAGATGTTACTCATGATGTATTGCCTGATATGCACTGTGACCTATTTTGTTTGGACTCATGTGTCAGATGTATACAGGTGACTGATTTTTTTCTGTATCTTCACCTTGCCCACAGCATCATCGGAGGAAACCGAGGGAGACACCTGCACGGACCTGGAGGAGGGATCCAGCACCGGTGACACCAGTGCTAGCGAGTCTGCGGGAGCAAGTGGCACGGAGGGCGAGTGGAGTCAGTCGGAGTACCTGTCTGGTGGCGACACCAACTATGACGCTGACGGGTCCGAGGCTGACCTCATCGAGGGGGCAGAGGCTGCTACAACACCTGGCAGCAGCACAACATCTGTCCCCGCCTCCTCCATTCCCATCACCGCCCTCCCAGTTGCCTCGGTCCCTTCTGTCCATGCAGGGCACCACCATGTCTCCTTCATGCCAGGCACCGCACCCCCTGCCCCTGTCACCCCTGCTGCCCTCACTGCAGAGTCTGTGGACATTCAGTGGCAGTTGCAGGTTGGGCAGACATCGATGCTGGATGTCCTCCATGGCCACACCAGACTGCTGACACAGATGGTGCCGTTCATGGAGGGCATGTCAGCAACGATGTCTGACCAACGGTTGTTGCTGCGGTCCATGGACTCTTCACTGACGGCAGCAGTGAGTCTCCTGCAGCGCTTCGTCCCCTCCCTACCCCAGCCCCATCCACACTTCCCACTCTCATATCTGTCCCATGCACACCCAGACATTCCCAAGCACGCACCACACCAGACACAGGCAGCACACCACCACGTAAGGGCAAGCACACACCTCCTGGCACGCACACTCAGGGGGATAAAGGCACACCCACTGGGTCTGGGGCACACAGACATACACACATCCACAGTCTGAGTCCACATGCCTCACAACCCAGTCCCTCCAAAAGCACTCCCCTTGGCTCCCCTGCCACAGTCAGACAAGGAAGTCTACATGTCTGTGCTGGCCCTCAGCCCCACCATGTCACCATCCCACAAGCGGGCGAGGAACTCCACGGGCAGGGGAGTTGAGTCCCCCCTGTCTACCCCCTCCCCCAGAAGCGCTGCACCCCATCCCTCGGACCCCCCCCCCTCCTTCGTGCCTGTGGTTTCTTCTGGTGCAGGGGATACTCTAGACAACCTGGCAGAAGTGTGCAGTGCCGAGCTCACCTCCACCTTTGGCGCTGCCCCACCCCCTGTGGTGGAGGCGTCCACCCCTGCACCCACCACAGCTACCCTTACACCTCCTGTCCCTGCGGTGCCTGGTCCTTCCCCACATGATGCCCCCCCTGTCGACAAACCTGAGGGTTCCAATGTGCAGGCAAGCTAGGGGAGACGAGTGCGCATCTGTCCCCCCAAGGACTTCTATTCTGGACTGGCCATTGGCCTTTGTATATGGTGTTTTTACCCAACATTTTTTTAATGCTGAATAAAGCATTTTCTTTTTAATTTGAACACTATTGCATTTCAGGTATTGATGTTGGTGCTGATGCTCCAGGAGTTGGGGTTGTGGTAATGTGTTATGTTTCTGGGAAATGTTCTATTCTGATGGTCACGAGGTGGACCATGGGATCTGTGTGCCATCACAAGGTCTCTGCAAAGAATCTTTGGTCGTGTGTGTTCTTTGTTTTTTGAGACATTGTACCAAGGAGTGTTCCTTCCTCTGTGGCACCTGACATCTTCCCTGCAGAGAGTTGCACAATTGTTGTGTTGACCTGTGTCTACATTTCCTTTGTTGGTGACGGATCCCTTCAACTATGGCCATGCCTGCTCAGCAATGTCTCCGGCAGCATCGTCTGTGCCATCCTTGCTAGTCACTGTACTTGTGTATTGAGTATGTTGAAATGCCTTCATGGAGACATTCTCCCTTTTCAGCACTGTGCATGTGGGTAATCCCAGCCTAGCACACATATGGTACTTGGTCTGCAGGGTATTTGGGCACCTGACTCACAATTGTGCGCATTGTATCTGTGGGAACTCCACCCTATTCCTTCCATGAGAGACAACATCTTGGTGGCTGTCCCAGCACCTGTACATTCCTATCAGTCCTGGGATTGCGTGGCAGTGTGTGTTCCCTTTGGCTCTCTTAGTTTAGTAGGCATTGACATGACTATACAGTCTTGTGGCATGATCTCAGTGTGTGTATTGTGCTGCATCCGCCAGGGGTGGGTATGCATGTGTCATTTGTCATCAGACCCACATGTGGTGTGTCATGCAGTGGGGGAAAGACATCCATCCTCATGGGAGTGGGACACTGCTGTCAGTGATGTGTTGTTATGGCACTATCAACATAGTCGAAAATTAGGGATGCGTACATACACCCATGGAGTTGTGGTCATCTGATACTGTTGTACACACCCCCATGTCTCTGTCCACTGCTGGGAGTGATAGGCACCCACCCCTCACATGACTCTGTCCACTGTTGGTATTCCTCTGGACCCAACCCCATGTCTCTGTCCACTGCTGGGAGTGATAGGCACTCACCCCTCACATGTCTCTGTCCACTGCTGGGAGTGATTGGCACCCACCCCTCACATGTCTCTGTCCACTGCTGGGAGTGATAGGCACCCACCCCTCACATGTCTCTGTCCACTGCTGGTATTCCTCTGGACCCAACCCCATGTCTCTGTCCACTGCTGGGAGTGATAGGCACCCACCCCTCACATGTCTCTGTCCACTGCTGGGAGTGATAGGCACCCACCCCTCACATGTCTCTGTCCACTGCTGGTTTCCTCTGGACCCAACCCCATGTCTCTGTCCACTGCTGGGAGTGATAGGCACCCATCCCTCACATGTCTCTGTCCACTGCTGGGAGTGATAGGCACCCACCCCTCATATGTCTCTGTCCACTGCTGGGAGTGATAGGTACCCACCCCTCACATGTCTCTGTCCACTGCTGGTATTCCTCTGGACCCAACCCCATGTCTCTGTCCACTGCTGGGAGTGATAGGCACCCACCCCTCACATGTCTCTGTCCACTGCTGGGAGTGATAGGCACCCACCCCTCACATGTCTCTGTCCACTGCTGGTATTCCTCTGGACCCACCCCCATGTCTCTGTCCACTGCTGGGAGTGATTGGCACCCACCCCTCACATGTCTCTGTCCACTGCTGGGAGTGATAGGCACCCACCCCTCACATGTCTCTGTCCACTGCTGGGAGTTATAGGCACCCACCCTTCACATGTCTCTGTCTACTGCTGGGAGTGATAGGCACCCACCCCTCACATGTCTCTGTCCACTGCTGGTATTCCTCTGGACCCAACCCCATGTCTCTGTCCAATGCTGGGAGTGATAGGCACCCACCCCTCACACGTCTCTGTCCACTGCTGGGAGTGATAGGCACCCACCCCTCACATGTCTCTGTCCACTGCTGGTATTCCTCTGGACCCACCCCCATGTCTCTGTCCACTGCTGGGAGTGATAGGCACCCACCCCTCACATGTCTCTGTCCACTGCTGGGAGTGATAGGCACCCACCCCTCACATGTCTCTGTCCACTGCTGGTATTCCTCTGGACCCAACCCCATGTCTCTGTCCACTGCTGGGAGTGATAGGCACCCACCCCTGACATATCTGTTCACTGCTGGGAATCCTAGGCAGCCACCCACCCACCGACCTGCACGCCTTGTATCAAAAATGTACTGGTGACGTAGGGGTACGCGCACCACTAAGTCACCACTCCAATGGTGGTACAGACCGTACCCACGCCCTCAGAGCATGAGTACGGTCCGTACCACGCGTACCCCTACGTCACCACTCCAATGGTGGTACGGACCGTGCCCACGCCCTCAGAGCATGAGTACAGTCTGTACCACGCATACCCCTACGTCACCAATCCAATGGTGGTACGGACCGTACCCACACCCTCAGAGCATGAGTACGGTCCGTACCACGTGTACCCCTAAGTCACCACTCCAATGGTGGTGCGGACCGTACCCACGTTCTGAGGGCGTGGGTACGGTCCGGACCACGTGTACCCCCACGGCACCACTAATATAGTGCTATGGACTGTACCCACGCTATTTATGTGTGAGTACGGTGCGTAGCACTATTGTAGTGTTGCCATAGGAGTACGCGTACACGTCCGCTTCCGTTGTTGCGGTACGCAGGGATTGGTGGACACGCCCCCCGAAGTGACCAGACCCTGGAGGTAATGTATGTCGTAAATATTGTAGGTATTTAATTTGGGTAGGGGGTATGTTTCCTGCCCCTCACCCCCCCTTGACCCCTGGGTGTTGTTCTCACCTTCTGCGGCCTCTGCGTCGGTTTCTGTGCACCAGGTCGTAGGCTATGAGGGCCGGGATGACACGTAGGATGGGGTCCATGTCTGTCCGTCGCTCCTTTTTCGCGTGGGACTCATGTTTCCGGCTTTTTTTATCTGACGTAAAAAATAGCTGTGCGGAATGACGTAGGGATGAATCGTACTTGCTGGTCCGTAAAACGCTGCCTGACTCCGTGCGGACGTCGCGTACGCGCTGTCCTGGATCAGAATACTAGGTATTTTGTTGCCTTTCGGTGTTTTTTACGATTCATACGGAAATGGTATTTCTGTACGAATCGAACTTGCTGGTTTGTAAGGTGGTTTTCCTGGGCAGGAGTCGGACGGAGAATACGCTCCGTACGACCATTCGTACCTGGGTTTTACAGGATTGGAATCGGCACCCTAATATACTGTGACATAGCCCCCAGTAAAGTTCACACCCAACTCTTGTTAATTTAATCTTTCAATTACCTTGAGCACTCAAGTTTAGTTCCAATAATCAACAACAATTAATAATTGATACATTAATCACTACTAGAGTTGTGTGCGAATTTCCGTAAAGTGCCTCAAAGCCTTGTCAGGTGGAATTACAATTTCTTGCTTTCAGTCTCCGTCTCTCTACCTACCTGTACCTCTATCTCTGACTCTGTCTCTCTACGCAGTGTCATTTATAAAAATCCTGGGCCAGACATATTTCACCTGTTTTGTGTGAACCCTTTAAAGTTTAACATAATTTTTTATTGTTAGACATCAAGGATTCAATTAGCAGAATAAGTCGATAAATCTCAAAATTGGTCCACACTGGAGCCCCAAAAATATGTTTTTCCCAGAGCTCCCAAAATCCATCAGATGATACTGCCAGCTCATCTCTCCAAACATAAAAGGTGCCTTTGAATGTTTCCACAGATGCATGTCACTGATGGCACAGATACTTCCTGATCACAGGTGTTGCAACAGAGGCTGGCAGCCGGCTACTACAAGCTGCTCAGATGAAAGAAGCGACCCTGACCAATCTAGTTACACCATACCCACATGCTATTTCACAATCACTAAATACAAGGAAGTGTAAGCTACGGTTAAACCTGCTAGAAACAAAACAATGGATGCAAGCCCGGCCCCCTGTGCACCTCACACTATATACTTCCACCCCATGGGCCCTCGCCACACTCTAAGCGACAGAGGACCAGAGCCCAGACGCACTCAGCGCCACCTGCTGTTCTGTAACATGAGGGTCATTCTAGCTGTCACCTGTATCCTGCCTGCTCTGCTGGCTAAAGGTGAGGCCTCTTCTCTCTATAACCTGTATCCTCTCTGCTCTACAGGCTGAAGGTGAGTGTCTCTCCGTCTCTATACCCTCCATCCTCTATGTTCTACAGGCTGAACATGGGTGTCTCCCTCTCTATACCCTGTATTCTCTCTTCTCTACAGGCCAAAGATAACACTCTCTCTCTCTCTCGCTCTCTCTCTCTCTATATATATATATATATATATATATATATATATATATATATATATATATATATATATATATATATATATATTGCTTAATACTCTTTCACCACATTTCCTTCCATCTGGATACTGGATACTGGATACAAAAGAGCACGGACCACAAAACCCTTTCGTAATACCGCTCTGTTTATTTTCGTAGTTACACAACAGGAACGGCAGCCATTACGCGTTTCGTCCCTCCCTGGGGACTTGATCACATGACGCGCATTTGCCAATAGGAATGCTTTTTATAGGATACACACTTTTTTTTCCAAGCTTGTTTTCTTCTATTTCGTTTTTTTCTCCTTTCTAATACATTAACTTTATGTATTGTGATTGTGCTTATATCTTAAAGTTGTTAATAACAACATTTAAAAGCTTGTAAAAGACATCAACTTATATTGCTTGTTTTGTTGTCATCAATATTTGAATCATTTAAATCTACGATTCAGACTTTGTTTTGTGGATAACAATAAAGTGCAAGTCATTGTGTGCAAATTTGCAATTGAATAAATAGATAAATAAATAAATAGTTAAATACTTAATAATATACAAATGAAACACCATTTTTTTGCTTAAAATACATCCATAAAATCACTAAAAGCAATATTATATGATGTTTAAATACATTGCCTTATATATATATATATATATAAAACTTGTAGCCTCTCTGTTCTACAAACTGAAGAGAACTTTCTCTCACTCTTTCTCTCTCGCTCTCTCTCTCTCTTGCTCGCTCGCTCTCTCTCTCTCTCTCACTCTCTCTAACCTGTATCCTCCCTGCTCTACAGGCTGAACATGAGTGTCTATCTCTCTCTATACCCTGTATCCTCTATGCTCTACAGGCTGAAGAGAACTCTCTCTCTCTCTCTCTCTCTCTCTCTCTCTCTCTCTCGCTCTCTCTCTCTAACTTGTATCCTCCTTGCTCTACAGGCTGAACATGAGTGTCTCTCTATCTCTCTCTATACCCTGTATCCTCTATGCTCTACAGGCTGAAGAAAACTCTCTCTCTATATATATAACTTGTATTCTCTCTGCCCTGCTGACCGAAGGTGAGGTTTTGTCTCTCTTTCATGTGGACCCCCTCTCCTCTTCCGGAAGAACAAGGGTCTTTCTCTCTCTCTCTCTCTATAACGTGTATCTTCTCTACTCTGCTGTGCGATGGTGCTTACTCTATAATGTGCACCCCTTCTGCTCTACAGTCTGAAGATGAGTCTCGCTCTTTCTCAATCTATATATATATACATACATACATATAACCTGTGTCCTCTCTGCTCTCCTTCATGCAATTGAAGTGCCTTTTTCCCCTCTGCAGCCTGTCTCCTCTCTGCTCTCTTTGCTAAGGGTGAGGTGCCCTCTCCCTCTCTCTCTAGCCTGTATCCTCTCTGCTCTCCTGGCAGAAGGTGCGGTGCCTCTCTCACCCACTGTATCATCTCTGTTCTCTTGGCAGAAGGTGCGGTGCCCTCTCTCACCCACTGTATTCTCTCTGCTCTCCTGGCAGAAGGTGCGGTGCCCTCTCTCTCTAGCCTGTATCCTCTCTGCTCTCCTGGCAGAAGGTGCGGTGCCCTCTTTCACCCACTGTATTGTCTCTGTTCTCCTGGCAGAAGGTGCGGTGCCCTCTCTCACCCACTGTATCCTCTCTGCTCTACTGGCAGAAGGTGCGGTGCCCTCTCTCACCCACTGTATTCTCTGTGCTCTCCTGGCAGAAGGTGCGGTGCCCTCTCTCTCTAGCCTGTATCCTCTCTGCTCTCCTGGCAGAAGGTGCGGTGCCCTCTCTCACCCACTGTATCCTCTGTGCTCTCCTGGCAGAAGGTGCGGTGCCCTCTCTCTCTAGCCTGTATCCTCTCTGCTTTCCTGGCAGAAGGTGCGGTGCCCTCTCTCACCCACTGTATCCTCTCTGTTCTCCTGGCAGAAGGTGCGGTGCCCTCTCTCACCCACTGTATCCTCTCTGCTCTCCTGGCAGAAGGTTCGGTGCCCTCTCTCTCTAGCCTGTATCCTCTCTGCTCTCCTGTTAGAAGGTGCGGTGCCCTCTCTCACCCACTGTATCCTCTCTGCTCTCCTGGCAGAAGGTGCGGTGCCCTCTCTCTCTAGCCTGTATCCTCTCTGCTCTCCTGGAAGAAGGTGTGGTGCCCTCTCTCACCCACTGTATCCTCTCTGCTCTTCTGGCAGAAGGTGCGGTGCCCTCTCTCTCTAGCCTGTATCCTCTCTGCTCACCTGGCAGAAGGTGCGGTGCCCTCTCTCACTCACTGTATCCTCTCTGCTCTCCTGGCAGAAGGTGCGGTGCCCTCTCTCACCCACTGTATCGTCTCTGTTCTCATTCTCGACTGTTCACTCACCATTAACTGACAGAGAAATGCTGTGTCCTCCACTTGCTTCAACACCCTCCGCATACTTTGCAAGACCTTCAAATGGATCCCCCCCGATGGCAGGAAGACCGTCACCCACGCACTCTTCACCAACAGACTGGACTAGGGAAACACCCTCTATGCCAGAATCAACAAAAAACACCCACGCAAACTCCAGACCATCCAGAATGCCGCATCCAGACTTATCCTCGATATCCCATGACAGGACCGCATCACCCAACACCTTCACAATCGCCACTGGCTCCCCATCAAAAAAAGAATACCTCTACGAACAAATCTCCTTCCATGCCCCCAAGAAAAACCTCCGCTCTGCCGACCTAGCCACAGTCCACAGGGCCAGAGTGGGTGGCAGAGCCTTCTCTTACACCGCGGCCAAGACCAAGCGCAAACTCCCCCACCGCATCAGACAAAGGCCAACACTGCACCAATTCAGAAAGTATCTCAAGACCTACAGAGTTACTCGTACCTCCCCTCCCCCAGCGCCTTAAGACCCTCACAGGTGAGTAGGCGCTTTAAAATCTCAGATTGATTGATTGATATAAGGCAAGCCTATTGGCTTTGCCAAGAGGTCACCACATTAAAATACCGATAACCACAAGTTTGAAATTCACCATAATATTAATAGAATAAGTAACCATGTTTAAACACAATCATCACTGTTAATAAAACATTTCAAAGTTTAGAAAACAGCACAGCCGATATACTAATTTGAATAAATCTCTAAAAATCTAAATAACAAGAGTCCGAGTTTTTTTTTAATGGGGGGTACCCATAGATGCAGATCCTACTTTCCTACAATTCCTCACAGGTAGAACACAAACAATAAGACTCCTGACCTTCCTCTCCGAACCTACAGAGATCAGATGTGGAGAACCCTAAGGATCCTCCCCCAAGCCCCAGGCTCTTCAACATCTACATGGCCCCTCCTCGCAACCATCATCAGAAAACACAGACTCAACATATCCTCATACATAGTCTCATACACCGACAACACCCTGCTCATTCTCTCTATCACCAAGGAGCTCGACAACACCAGGTGCAGTTTTCAAGAAGGGATGAAGGACGTTACAGCCTGGATGAGAAGCAGCTGCCTTAAGCTCAACTCAAAGAAACCAGAAGTCCTCATCCTCAGCTCCAACCCCTCCACATGGGACAGCTTCTGGTGCCCCCCCACCTCGGAAACCCACCCATGAGGACCATGCTCGCAACCTCTGCATCATTCTCAACTGTTCACTCACCATTAACTGACAGAGAAATGCTGTGTCCTCCACTTGCTTCAACACCCTCCGCATACTTCGCAAGACCTTCAAATGGATCCCCCCCGATGGCAGGAAGACCGTCACCCACGCACTCTTCACCAACAGACTGGACTAGGGAAACACCCTCTATGCCAGAATCAACAAAAAACACCCACGCAAACTCCAGACCATCCAGAATGCCGCATCCAGACTTATCCTCGATATCCCATGACAGAACCGCATCACCCAACACCTTCACAATCGCCACTGGCTCCCCGTCAAAAAAAGAATACCTCTACGAACAAATCTCCTTCCATGCCCCCAAGAAAAACCTCCGCTCTGCCGACCTAGCCACAGTCCACAGGGCCAGAGTGGGTGGCAGAGCCTTCTCTTACACCGCGGCCAAGACCATGCGCAAACTCCCTCACCGCATCAGACAAAGCCAAACACTGCACCAATTCAGAAAGTATCTCAAGACCTACAGAGTTACTTGTACCTCCCCTCCCCCAGCGCCTTAAGACCCTCACAGGTGAGTAGGCGCTTTAAAATCTCAGATTGATTGATTGATATAAGGCAAGCCTATTGGCTTTGCCAAGAGGTCACCACATTAAAATAACGATAACCACAAGTTTGAAATTCACCATAATATTAATAGAATAAGTAACCATGTTTAAACTCAATCATCACTGTTAATAAAACATTTCAAAGTTTAGAAAACAGCACAGCCGATATACTAATTTGAATAAATCTCTAAAAATCTAAATAACAAGAGTCCGAGTTTTTTTTTAATGCACCCAAGCCACATATATTACAATGACTGAACCAACCTCTAAAGATCCCTTCACTCACACGCAGTAGAACAAAAGCTTCAGCTCTGAAGTGGTTTGACAATCAACAAAAACTCTCCTTGGGTCATGAATTCAATGACCCTGCAGACCTATTGGTAGTTTTTCTATTGCTATAGATTAGGGATGCTGCACTCAATGCAACTCCATAAAACACAGGGAAGAAAGAATATTGAAATAAGGCCATTGCATGTCATTAGGGGGTGCTCCCAGAAGGAATAAGTCAATATTTAAACAGTTGGACTCCTGCCCATTGATTTCAAGCTGCTTTGTGTTTCCCCTTCTTTTCCTATTCTTTGTTTTTTAAACTGGATGCCACACTTCCACCCAGGGTACCCATAGCAGCAGTAGTTGCTGGGGGCAGCACAGGAAGCCACTCCCAGCTGCCCTGCCACTCCCCATACAAGCATGCACCTCAGGTGTGGTGCCCAGGAGCCAGTATTCTTGATACTGCCTGTGATGCAGGTGGGAGCTGGCTGGTGTGGATGGGCTTCTTTGGGCTTTTGTTTTAGGTCCTGGGGATTGGGTCTTGGAATATACTGTTGTGTGTCGGCCCCTGGGGAGATGGAGCCCCCTAGGGGCATTCTGTATATGGATGAGGGGGCCCACATACACACCTCCTTCATGAATAATATTAATCAAGATGCAACAATCTCCCTGCACTGGCCCAACCAGGGGTAGTTTTAGAACGCACTCTGTTCATCAATTTAAGTATATTAAAATAGGAAGTCCTTAAATGTGCATAACTCAGGCCTTTTGGGCTGATTTTTAAGGTCTTGGGCTCATTTTGCTCATGGTGGTGAGCTCTAGACATCTGGAGCAGTTTGAGCAAGGCTCCTGGCCTCCAAAGGCAATCTTCTGGGCAGCTGGATTTACTGGCTCCCTGCGCCAAACTCCTTTTCTGCCTGCCCTCCTCAGGTCCCATGGCCTCCTGGCCGTCTTGCAGGGCAAACAGGGTGGCAGTGGATTCCAGGTATTCCCCCAACTGGTCCTCAGCACTACTGACCTAGGAGAAACTCCTCTAGTCATGGGGATCAGCTGCAGGCACAGTCTTTAGTCTATCAGGGGCATCAGATGGCTTTGCCTTTCAGCTGTCCATGGTGTTTCTGCTGTTGCAGTCCAGGTCTCTGTCTCTGTGCAGGGGTTTATCATTGTGGCTGAAATGTTCTATTTGGCAGGCATCACTGGGCAATTTTAGGACATCACATTGTCCCTTCATCCCTGTCTCAACCCTCCTGCACAGCATTTTTCGACAATTGAATATGTCAGAACCCTTTTTTCCCCTAGGCAGAGCTCCTGTTTTCACCCACAGGTGTAGCTATGATAATGGGCAACCCTTCCCTTGTGGCTACTCCCAACCAGTTCAGATGCAAAGGAAGAAGGCAGGCCTGGTGACAGTTTCATCTACTTGTGTCAGGGGAATCATCTTTGAAGTGTAACTAGTACAGGGGTACAGCCACCAGGCCATCCTGTTATAGGAAAGCCAGCACCTGCCCACACCCAAGCCCTATGTCCTTTTTCAGGGAGAAAAATACGTCTTGCCACAATGAAGCTTTCTAGTAGCCAGGTGACAATTGGAGGATTACAAGATTTAGGCACAAAAATGATAACTTTCTAAAGTTGTTTCATAGTTAGACAAAATTTGTTTGCGCCATTAAATTGCATTTTGAACTACTATTTAAATGAGTCTGTGAAATATTTGTCTAGCTGCTACCATCTGCATTTTGCATTAACTAAAAGTAACAATGTAATGCAATTATTCCCTATTAAAGCAGCCAGCCTTACTACATGGGGGATAATTCACTGTAAGGACATGTTCAACATTAACCTCCACGTGTCCTACTTTGAAATATCATGTACCACGCCTTTATGGGCAATAAGCCCTACTTAGGGGTGGCTTATTATTGCCACTTGCTTTATGCTATTGACTTTGTAGTCCATTCTGGTGCACTGTTTCATCATGCGCGGCAACTAAAATGCAAATATTTCTCATTTTGTGCTTTGTGTGGCATGAAAGAAAGATTCATCCTAACTGAGTCATTTAGCCAGTGGCTCCCAGTCCTAGAGGCTGTATATGCTATTTTATCCATGTGGCAACTGTTTACAGAATTTTCACTGAGTGATGATGCCAAAGGCAAGAAATGGGAGGATCTTCGGTCACATATTGATAGTGATGTGAAAAAAAGTACACTCCCCTGCATTCTTACATTTTTACAGGAAAACATGACTACTGTAGTGGACGTAATCAAAAACCAGAATCTGAAAACACCCTTGTCTACCAAGTGTTCAGTGTAATTGGTGTAGATGTGAAACGTCTCCTTGGGAGTAGGCTGGATGACACTGTTAGTGACTTTGTTCCATGTTAGAATGCTTGCTACTTGCTAAGCAAGAAACGCTGCGGAACAAGTCAGGAAATGTTACAACAACCTCTCCTAGCACATTAAAGCCACCAGCTCAGTGGTAGAATTAAAACGAACAGAAAAGTGGGTTTATAAATAGGCCCTAGCCAGGGCAGCATCCTCATTTCCAGGAGTTAGAATACCCTCCCCTGTGAAATGCGTACAGTACATGTACACCTAGGTGCCGATTCCGATCCGTTAAAAAGATTTTGCATACGACTCGTATCCGTATATTTTTACGTACGAATCGTACAAGTGCCCTACAACCGGTGAAGTACGATTCGTACGTGAAAAATACATACGAATCGCTTCGGGAAAAGGGTACGAGAGGGAGCCGGACTGTTTTACGTAGAAATTGTAAAACTGAAGTCCGAGCGCGCAATTATGATCCGTACCGCCCGTCCGAATACACAAGCGCATGGAAAAGGCCCCGTACGGAGCGAACGCAGTACCACTCGTACCCGGGTAAACTTGTGCCCGGGATATGAGTCGTACAGCCCGCCCCTCCGCCCGCATATGTCAGCACCGTACCCCCGTATGTCAGCACCATACCCCCCCATGTCTGCACTGTACCCCAGCCCCGTACGTGTACGCGCCGTACCCTAGCCCCGTACTCCAGCCCGGTACATGTACGCACCGTACCCCAGCCCCGTACATGTACGCACCATACCCCAACACCATACCCCAGCCCCGTACTTGTACGCACAGTACCCCAGTGCCATACCCCAGCCCCGTACATGTACGCACCGTACCCCAGCACCCTACCCCAGCACCGTACATGTACGCACCGTACCCCAACACCGTACCCCAGCCCCGTACATGTACGCACCATACTCCAGCACCCTACCCCAGCCCCGTACATGTACGCACCGTACACCAACAACGTACCCCAGCCCCCTACATGTACTCACCGTACCCCAGCCCCTTACGCCAGCCCCGTACATGTACACACCGTACCCCAACACCATACCCCAGCCCCGTACTTGTACACACCGTACCCCAACACCATACCCCAGCCCCGTACTTGTACGCACAGTACCCCAGCGCCATACCCCAGCCCCGTACATGTACGCACCGTACCCCAACACCATACCCCAACACCATACCCCAGCCCCGTACTTGTACACACCGTACCCCAACACCATACCCCAGCCCCGTACTTGTACGCACAGTACCCCAGCGCCATACCCCAGCCCCGTACATGTACGCACCGTACCCCAACACCATACCACACCACCGTACCCCAGCACCGTCCCCCAGCATCGCATAAGTACGGACCTCACAACAACATTACATATAGAGCACGGGACAACAACAAGGTAAGGTGCGTACATACGCGAAAACGACTCGTACTGAACCAGGACACTGTAAAACAGCACAAGGAGGGTCGATTCGACTTGCACAACACCACAAAACACGTCTACACGTCTACAGTAGAAAATACATCTAAATGACTGACCTGACACATCCAAACAGGCAAACAGAGGCCCAAACTCACAACCACCTCTTATAACACACCCACCAAAATTTCAAACCCAGCCACACCCACAAATGGACCAATAAAAAGGGCCCACACACACAAACCATGAGCCTTTGCAACAGACCCACTGCTGACAGACACCACACACAAACAACTGCACCCATCCTTGTCAACGAAGTCATCAGAGTCGAGCCACAGCTCTTTGGAACATTGGTCAGACAGACCAGCATAGCAGAAAAATCACGCATGTGGCAGAGGATCGTCGACAGGGTGAATGCTGTTGCGCCCATAAGAAGGACCAGGCATGAATGCCAAGCCAGGTGGTACGATCTGCGGAGGGCAGTCAAGCGCAAAATGAAGGAGGACTACGCCCAGACCAACATCACTGAAGGTGCACTGCCCTGCAGACCGGTACATTACCATCCCTGGGAGGAGAGGGTGATGGCCATGCTTCCTCTGGTGGGTGTACACGGAGTCGAAGGAGTGGCAGAGCCTGGTGAGTACACAAACAACTTACGTAACATGGGGGTAATGGCATCCACACCCCAACTACACCAAATGCACGCAACTACCCCCAAGCCCTCACCGGACACAACCACACTCAAAAACTATGCTCATGCCACTAACATGTCCATGCCCTATTCACAAAGCAAGGCCATGCCATATCCCAGGCTACACAAACCACAAATCCAAGACTGGATGTCCGGAATGCTGGGAGGGTGGGGCTCACAAAACACATTGTTCAACTCAGAAGCAGGCACCATTGCCCTCAGCCCATATGGCCCAGGTACATACCCATGCACCATGCTCAATGCACAGGGACTGGCAAAGTACTGACAAGGTAGCTGACACTTGGCCCTGCTGTATGCAGCACAAGGCCCTCCTGTGACCACTGTACACTCAAACACCAACTCCACAAGCTCAGATATCTAGCACAGGAACTCACACTCACTGTCATGCCAGCATGCTCCATGAGGGGACAGACACATAACCTGGGAGACCCAATGCCAAATCACACTACACCCAACTGCAGGCCCTGTCACACACACCCCTTACACAAGCACACACCCCCGGAGAAGGCAACGGATTTACCCACTCTCACTATGGACATGTGACACAACAAGATCAATCCATAGCCAAATAAGCATCCAAGCCAAAAATCTACAGGTCAAACACTCAGGAGAACATATCAATCTGTCCCCCGCAACATACCCATCCACAAGTGAACATTGAGAGGAATACAAGGCACAGCCAACTACCTGGAGGAACTGTGCCAACTTGAATATGTATGAAACATGGATGTTATATGAAACAGCATTAACATTGTCTCTCTCTCACACTCAGGGCAACGTCATAAATCTCCCCCCAACAATGGGGGGGAAGAATCACAGTCCCAGGCTTGGCAGGAAGCTGATCCCACCGGCAGCGACGACTCTCACCACTCTGTGGATGACCCCAACCAACCTGGACCCTCTGGTGCCCAAGCCCCTGCAGCACCTGCTTCAGGTACATCTGTGCCAACCACCACCCCCATTGCTGCCACATCCCAGGAGACACCCAGGAGCCCTGCCCGCACAGAACAACAGAGCCAGTCTGACCAGGAGGGACAAGGTTCTCCAGGCACCCAGGAGGAGGTAGACAACCCCGCAAATCCCATCCCTCAGGGGTCGTGTGGGCAGGGGTGGTGGGAGTGGAGGCAGGCGGAGGTGCGAACCTGACCAGCCAGCTGAGGGAACCGGTATGTCACACATACGCCACATCCTGGACACATACCGGTGTGACACCAGGGGCATCAGCCAGGTAGTGGGGACCCTCATAGAGATAAAGGGGACCCTCAACGAACCAGCAGGCCGAGAAACATGCCAGTCAACAACAACACCAAGGACGGATGGAGGCAAGACTGGCTGAGCTCCTGGCGGTGCAAACGGACATGAGCCGTTCACTCCATCGGATCGCCGAAAACATGGGCAACCCTCCCTGTGCCCCCAGACGAAGACCACCACCAGCCACAGGGAGGGAGGAGGAGGAGGAATCGTCCGACGGAGCGCCACAAACATCATCAAGGCCTGCATCTGAGGGTCCCCCGAGGAAGGTGGGTCGTCCACGGAAAAGACCGTGAGAGGCAGCGGACCATCCACATCTCCCAGGTCACCTGGCCCTCTGGCGCAACAGCAGCACCTCATCCAATGACATTCTCTGCCACATGGACTTGCTGGTCACAGTCTGACCAATGATGACCGACACTGTGGTCTGGACTCTGATGACTTCAAATGCAAAGGATCCCATCTCCCCCCTTGGATTCTATGCACACTATATAGCACCTATTTGTCCACACTAAACACGCCCCCCACAGAGAATATATCTTCATTTCTTTACTCATATGTTGCAGTCATTTTGCATGAGTACACAACCTACGTGTGGGGAAATGTCAAACTATGCCTGAGCGTTGAAGTAACTCCAGCCATCCATACCCTGGGATCTGAGTCTGGTACAGGACACACATGGGTCACAATGTATTATCCAATACAGACATGGAGCACAATACTCACCCGTGATGGCCTCAAGCTGCTGAGGGAGGGCTTCCAATACTGTGCGGACAGACCAATTTTGAAGAGTAACATTAAGGCGTAGAGGTCATGGCTCATGTGGATGTTCCCGGGGAGGGAGTACCAGGTATGTTTTGCCAGGTGGGAGAACTATGTCCTGCATGCTGGAGTATGGTGGATGTGAAGAATGGTGGCCAGGGCAAGGTTGGATGCATGGAGTTGGCCCAACGGGGTCTTGGATGACAGACGTCCAAGGTTGGTTTGGGGTCTGGGCCTGTGGACTGCCTCCTGAGTGTGGGTGAGGAGTCTGAAGGTCATCCTGCAGCAGACAGTGATCCATAGCAGCTATCTCTGGTGGACGGTGATGTGGCTGGGGTGCGGGATGTTGAAGCTGAGGTGTGCAGATGCACCCTGGATGTGGACAAGTTTCCCGTGAGTTTTGATGTACTTGCTCCGTAGAGTGCGGGGCAGTAGTAGACACGGCTGTTGTTGTGGACCTGGGAGATGGTCTGTCTTTCCTTGGAGTGGATCTATCTGTGGATCATGTGCATCATGCAGAGGGTGTTGCAGCATGACGTACAGATACAGGTGATTTGCATGGCAAATGTGAGCTACGAATCCATGATGCACACCGTCTTGTGTGCGTGGCCACTGGGTGCTTGTGCAGGGCCCTGGCGGGTGGGACACAAGGAGTTGACCCAGCTTTAAGGGGACAATCCTCAGATGATTACCTCAGTCCTGTACAAGTCCAGCCTCATGTGGCTGATTTTCAGCCATTCATCAACGGACCTCATGCCTTCTTGAATGTTGGAACTGGCAACGGCAGCGTCTCTGGTGAGGGTGATGAGCACCTGGCTATCAATGGCATACGAGCTGATGATGAGGTTCTGTGCGCATGTGATGTTGGAGAGCGGGGTCCTGGACACATTGAAGATTGACACGCTGAGAGATGATCCCTGGGCCATGTGCCAGATGACGCCACTATACTACATGCTGAAGGCTTGAGTCCCACTCCCATGGCCTTGCTGGTGTACGGAGCCGGTGGTGAGTAGGAGGGACATGACCTGGTTGGTGTGACAGGGCCTGGAAGGCGGGGCAGTGCTGTGTAGGCAGTTGGAGTTGCACACTCAGCATGCAAAGGTGTCGTGTGTGCGCTTAGGGTATGCCTGAGAGCAGGCAGTTGATTTTCGGATGGACATTGCTTGGAGGGTGGCTGCAACATCAGACTGTAGTGTGATGTGGGTCATGCAAGGACATGAGGGTTGTGCAATGTGCACGTTGCATGCACTGACGGTCCTGCCTTTGGCACCGCGTGTCCGTAACAGTGGCACAGACAAGCTGATGACAGCCAAATGAATGGGTGGAGGGAGGAAGGGAGGAGCATCTTTGAGGCGTGTGTGTTGCCAAAAGTAGAACACAAAGACAAGGATGTCAGAAAGGACAACTGCAACAGGCGTATTTAAAGGAATGAGTGTCCAGTTACCCATGGCACACCCAGAGAAAATAGATGCACAATCACCAAAGATCTGAAGATATGTCTAGGCAAGAGTTTTGGTCTTATATTTTCAGGGAAAAGATTTCCAAATCAGTACTGTTTGATCCAATGGAATGGGTCATTTGTTTATACTTTATTCGTAATAGTGAATATAGAGAAAGAGATGGCACAGCCAACACGTGTTTCGCCCCCTACAAGGCCATCCGGCCTGGGGCTTCCTCAGGGCTGTACATGTACTATGTAACAGAACGCAATAATTATCATGCGGTTGGTGATGTGAGCATATTGTCAAGAAGTGTGAAGGATAGATAATGCGGGGTTAGTCAGAGAGACAGAGAGAAGAGGAAAAGAAAGGGGAAAAGATTTATAAAGATAAGGATGTAGATGGTGTGCGTTAACAGGAGTGTATAGGAGGGGAAGCGAAAGGGAAACGATTCAGAGTGAGATTGAGTGTAAATTTAATAATCAGATGAAGATTAGTATAGGAAAGGCAAGGAGGATGTGGTAGAAAAGTCACAATTTAATGGGGATGTCAGCGTAAGGTGGAAATGAGATTATAGTGAGTAGGTGGAAGTAGAAATGAGTAGTTCGTATATTAGGGTTAAAATGTATTGGATGGCATATATACGGCATAGAACAAAAAGGTGCCCATGGATGTTAGTTATTTAGATTTTAATTTTTGGACAGTACGTCGTGCCCACAGTTAATGCAAAGTCATGCAGTCAGGAGTGAATATAGTAGGGAATGGAGAGTAGATGATAATTAGGAAAGAGTGGCGAGAAGGAGGAAATTGGCATTATACATATGTTAATCAAACATTTCATTGTTAAGAAACGAGATTGAGAAAGGTCAACAAAACAGTCACATGGTTATCAATGAAAGAGAGATAGTATTAAATATATTATCATTTGCAGACATAAAAGAAAAATGCGTGCGTATGTACATCATGTTGTCAGTGAGATCGCAGTTGTGCCAGAGCACCCATGCATACATGAAAGGAAAAAGGGTCAGAGCAAAAGCAGATAATTGTTTTAGGCGGTAATAGTAGCCAAATTTTGCCAAGGCGTATTGGTATTAGATTTGAAATTTTAAAGATAAACAGGTAGGACAATAAAAATAAGGAATTGTATATTTACATTATAGTAATTGGCATCAGGGGCAGCGGGGCCATGGGTTGTATGTATTGTCGAGAAAGAGGAGATCAAATTAGTATATATTGCTGCATCGTCGGTTATCAGCGCGGTAAGGTGTGCGTGAAGGAGTGATCAGGCATTTCAATGGGGAGGCTAATCAATGAGTCGATAACTGTACTGGTTCCACGTTGAACACATCGTCGTGTTGGTGAAGTAAACGTGAAGAAGTGATCAGAAGTTTCAAAAAGGAAACGGATGAATGAGACGATAGCTTAACAGGGTCGCACGGTGATTATATCGTCGTGTTGGAGCGATGGTGGTTTAGTGAGGGTCTATACATGCATATTGATAAATAGAAGGTTATATCTGAGGGCCGATGTTGGCAAACAATCAGATGCGGTCTAATAAGGTCGAATCTCAGTCAAAAAATCTTTTAAAGGTGAGGCGGTAGTTGTATGTAAAGTGTGTTCGTAAAGGTCCGGATGCGGTGCAGGTGACTGCAAAGTGAAACGGAGAAGGAGTGTATTCTACTCGATAAGTACTATACGTGGGCGATGTTAAAATATGTCACTCCTTCTTCTTTTCCAAATTATCTTATTTGTATCTTACACGTTGTATTATGCCCTTTTTTTTCACGCAATTTTATTTTGTTTACTTCAAAATTGGTCCTTTATTATCTCATTTACTAGCCCTGTCTCTATTTACACAATCCTCCCCTCCTTGACCATATACATAAATTACCCCGATCCAAAATGGCGTTAGTCCGCAATTGCCATTCCCTTCCGGGTCATAAACCGGAAACACTCATACCTGACGTACAAATGGCTGTCTGTGATTTTGGCTTGACACTTACGTGAAGCCGAAGGAATCCACATTACGAGGCATTAGCCGAGACTTAAGGTAAGCGCAACCACGGCTTTTAGACGGCCATTTTGAAAGACTATCAACTTACCCGTCACAATAGTCACTCTTTGTTTATTCCTCCCCATAGAATCCAAATTTATTATTACTCTAAACAGCGTGAGAAGCTAAAACGGAACCACCCGGTAAGAACCGAACTGATTGCACTATGAGATCCCTATAGCACTGCCCCAATAGCTCTCATAAGTGCACTTCTGAGCTTAAGCACACATCGCCCACGTATAGTACTTATCGAGTAGAATACACTCCTTCTCCGTTTCACTTTGCAGTCACCTGCGCTGCATCCGGACCTTTACGAACACACTCTACATACAACTACCGCCTCACCTTTAAAAGTTTTTTTGACTGAGATTCGACCTTATTAGACCGCATCTGATTGTTTGCCGACATCGTCCCTCAGATATAACCTTCTATTTATCAATATGCATGCATAGACCCTCACTAAACCACCATCGCTCCAACACGACGATATAATCACCGTGCGACCCTGTTAAGCTATCGTCTCATTCATCCGTTTCCTTTTTGAAACTTCTGATCACTTCTTCACGTTTACTTCACCAACACGACGATGTGTTCAACGTGGAACCAGTACAGTTATCGACTCACTTATTAGCCTCCCCATTGAAACGCCTGATCACTCCTTCACGCACACCTTACCGTGCTGATAACCGACAATGCAGCTATATATACTAATTTGATCTCCTCTTTCTCGACAATATATACAACCCATGGCCCTGCTGCCCCTGATGCCGATTACTATAATGTAAACATACAATTCCTTATTTTTAGTGTCCCACCTGTTTGTCTTTAAAATCTCAAATCTAATACCAATACGGCGTGGCACAATTTGGCTACTATTGCTGCCTAAAACAATTATCTGCTTTTGCTCTGACCCTTTTTCCTTTCATGTATGCGTGGGTGCTCTGGCACAACTGCGATCTCACTGACAACATGATGTACATACGCGCGCATTTTTTTTTATGTCTGCAAATGATAATATATTTAATACTATCTCTCTTTCATTGATAACCATGTGACTGTTTTGTTGACCTTTCTCAATCCCGTTTCTTAACAATGAAATGTTTGATTAACATATGTATAATGCCAATTTCCTCCTTCTCGCCACTCTTTCCTAATTTACCATCTACTCTCCATTCCCTACTATATTCACTCCTGACTGCATGACTTTGCATTAACTGTGGGTACGTCGTACTGTCCAAAAACTTAAAATCTAAATAACTAACATCCATGGGCACCTATTTGTCCTATGCCGTATATATGCCATCCAATACATTTTAACCCTAATATAGGAACTACTAATTTCTACTTCCACCTACTCACTATAATCTCATTTCCACCTTACGCTGACATCCCCATTAAATTGTGACTTTTCTACCACATCCTCCATGCCTTTCCTATACTAATCTTCATCCGATTATTAAACTTACGCTCAATCTCACTCTGAATCGTTTCCCTTTCGCTTCCCCTCCTATACACTCCTGTTAACGCACACCATCTACATCCTTATCTTCATAAATCTTTTCCCCTTTCTTTTCCTCTTCTCTCTGTCTCTCTGACTAACCCCGCATTATCTATCCTTCACACTTCTTGACAATATGCTCACATCACCAACCACATGATAATCATTGCGTTCTGTTACATTGTACATGTACAGCCCTGAGGAAGCCCCAAGCCGGATGGCCTTGTAGGGGGCGAAACACGTGTTGGCTGTGCCATCTCTTTCTCTATATTCACTATTACGAATAAAGTATAAACAAATGACCCATTCCATGAGATCAAACAGTACTGATTTGGAAATCTTTTCCCTGAAAATATAAGACCAAAACTCTTGCCTAGATATATCTTCAGAACTTTACCTTGAATTAGGGGGATAGGGGCCTCCACCCCTGTTATGGGCAAGAACCAGTACAAGAAGGATATATGCTTATTTTACGGCTAGTAAGGGATTGGGACCTTTTTCCCCTCATTTCCTGAAATCACAATCACCAAAGATGACTGACACAGGATCAGGAAACTGACGGCCGAGCTGCGCACAGGAGACACACCCTCAGCAGGTGTTGACGGCCCGTTGTGGGGACCAACATGCCCAAATACATACACAATCATGGATTTCATGCACAATAGAGATTCTAATCCATGAAGAACTGCATGCATGTTGCTAATCTACACATAGACTCATATGCACAATCTTTGACAACTATGCCAGAGATGCCGCATGCAAAGTGGCAAAAGACCTGCATTGACAGAGATGAGGCACCTTGATGGGTGAGGAACACCTTTATTATTCAGGCTCACACTAAGGGAAATGCATCAATATGAACAGACTCACAGGTCATTTGGATGAACATGTGGGACCTACACTGGACACCCCCTTCACAACACAGATGTTGGAAATCCAATTGAACTGGCACACAAGTGAAGGGGGTGAGCCAAACACCCCCTGCTGCACACGGAGAGGCTGCAATTCCCCATTGAGCCTCTTATGGGAATGTCCCACACTATGTCCACCCGTAGCATCCCGTGTGTTTCTGAGGGAAGTTTTACACACATTGATGCCTTCATCAGAATCCACAAACCATTACAGATGACTGTCACGAAGGGTGACTATCAATTCATGGGAGTCATGCTACATGTCATGTGCCCCATGGTGAGTCGACATGTATTCATGGTAACACAACATGCACAGGAGCAGTCCACACACATTCCAAACACGTACCACCCCCAAAACGCCTTGCTGCAATCCTTACCCAAAATGACTTTTCACCATGTCCGTGCATGGAACGCTGATTCAGCACACGTTGCAATACTCATGAGGAATAGCAGGAGGCCAACGATGACACGAGCAGACAACATGCGCAAGAACCTGGGGATGACAGACACACAACAAGTCAGCGAAAAGATAGTTATCCGCATATATGGTCATTTACTCTACAGGAATAATGTTGTCACCATGCTAATTTAAAATTTAGTGTCTCAGCTAAAATGTGTGGAATGACATCATCACTCGAGTGACACATCAGAACACACCTCTCAGTCACTGCCTTCTCCACTGCCATGTTGTGCAGCATGCAGCACACGAGGAAGATTTTGCAGACCTTCGCTGGTGCATATGGGAGGGACCCGCCTGTCTCGTGAAGGCACCGGAATTGGCTCTTCAGGAGTCCAAACGTCCTCTCAATCACGCGCCTGGTGTGCCCGTGTGCGTTGTTGTAACGGTGATCTGCAGCTGATCTTGGGTTGTGGAGAGGCGTCATCAGCCATGGCATGTTGGGATAGCCAGAGTCCCCTACATGGAAACATCATGTAAAGAAGTGGGTCAGGAGATGCCGTAAGATACAAAGATACCGCTAAACACAGGACAAACAGAGTATACCCACCAACAAGACATGCTCGTTCGTTTTGCAGCCGCAGCATCATTTGTGGTACCCTGCTATGCCTCATGATGTAGGCATCGTGTGCTGACCCTGGAAAACGTGCACAGACACGGGAAATCAGCATGTTAGCAAGACACACCATAAGGGCCTTAATAGAGTGGTAATGTTTACGGTTGCGATAGGCTACCTCCTGTGCCTGTGGTGGTACCAAAGCCACATGTGTCCCATCAATGGACCCAATTACATGGGGCATCCCTCCCAGGGCATAGAAATCACCCTTGACACCTGTCAACTGCTCAGGAGTGGGAAAATGGATGAATTCATCCAGGTGCTCCAACATGGCTTCTAAAACATCATGCAGGACACGGCTGAACATCGTCTGTGACATGCCACCAACATCAGCTATGGTGAATTGAAACGTACCTGTGGCAAAAAAATGTAGGGCTGCCATCACCTTCATCTTGGGAGTCAGCGCAGTAGGATACCTGTGTCGCGGTTGGAGGTGTGGTTCCAGCCTGGTGGTCAAGTCCTCAATCAACTGTTGAGAGAATCTGTAACGTCTTATGCAGTCACGTTCCCTCATGGCACCCAAGTCTGGCATTGGTCGGGGGAGAGGCGGTGCCGTGCAGAAAATTGGAATGAATAACGAAGAGTGAGAACATAACGACATCAATGTCAATGAACTGAGCACATGCTCAACTGCTAATACACATCTGCTAAATACAGAGGGCCCGATTCACAGACCTAACTTAAGACAAAATCCTAAACTTACTACCATTTTCGTATTCACAGAAGGCACTTACTCATTTTGGCATTCACAGAAGACAATTACTCACTTTGGTATTCACAGAAGTTAGGAGTCCTAACTTTAGGACTCCTAAATGCCTTCTGTGAATACAGAAAGTCTTAAAATTAGGATTTTTCTCACTTTGTGTGTGAGTTGAGTGGAGCTGTGGTGAGAGTGTCTAAGTGATGTGTACGCCCCCTGGACATTGATGTGTGTGAATGTTCCTTGTCATGTGGGTGAGTGTCTATGTGGAGTGTTGCCCACAGCTGCATGGAGGAGGCAACAGCTATACCCATCTGATGTCAGAAGTAATCCGTGCTGTGTGTCTGACTTGATGTGCTAGCCCCACACCTGTGACACCCCACAGGCAAGTGGCACATGTGCAGAGTGAGGTCGGTGTCCGCTGTTGCCAATGGCAGGTGATTGATCTGTGCCTGTGTGTGTCTGTGTACTCTGCTGAGGTTGCGTCAGTGGCCTGGGGCATGTGACTGCTTTGAAGTGCTGTCCATCAGCCTGGTGTTGCTTGTGATGCACAGTGTGTGCCATGATCAGGGAGTGTGTCGCACCCCTCATGCCACCTGTGTACTTTCAATGCCATGTCGTGCATTGGGGCTTCCACAGAGGACAATGTCCATATGACAAAGATGCTATTCCTTGGCAGCATCCTATGCCCTGTTGAACATATCAAAGATGTTCAATTGTGTGTCTCTGTGACATGGATCAGGTGTAGTGATGTAGTCTCACTTTGTCATCCTCACAGGTAACTGCCTACGAGAAGGGGAAGATCTGGAAGCGGGCCATCAGGGCCGTGATACCGGCGGAGGGTCGCAGTCGGCGCCTAGCCCAAGTGAGAAAAAGATGGCAGGACATTCGGTGCTGGACCCGGAGGATCGCTCGGGTCCAGCTAAAGCTCTCACCTCCACGCCGCCACGGCGGACGCCGACGCCTGACCCACCAGATGAAGCGTGTCCTGGCGGTGGTCTTCCCTGACATGGATAGGCAGTTCCAGGAGAGACAGCAGCAAGGAGGGGGTAGGTACATGTGTGTTTGTTGTATGTCCCCAGCTTTTGGAAGTGCTCGGTCGCCTGGATACACTGCCAGGGTTTATATGTGCAGTGCATATCCTGTTCCCCAAAGTTAACCGGTGCTCTTATCCCTCCCTTCCCCTCCTTGACATGTGTTCCCTGGTCTGTGTGTAATCACTATTGCACATGGTCATCTAGGCTGCCAGTTACTCCAAGTGCACGTTGCTTTCTGCATCATGTGGGGGGGGGGGGTCTGTGACATGTGTTGTTACCTTGCCTGTGCCCTGTCCTGTTCAGTCATTTGGGGGTCCATATTTGTTGGCACTGATGCTGAGTCTCAACATAGGGGTGTGAGGTTTCTAATGAACACACTTGCAGCATGCATGACCGTTGTTGTGGCCTCAGACATGATGTGCATGAGTGGGAGATATGCATAGTGCCAGGACGGTTGCTCATGTTACAGTCAGATCATTCCAGGACCATGGAGCAGTGTGCCCACTACAGTCCCCTGAGACACCCTTGCCTCGTAATCATGTGTGTCATCCAACACTGTGCCCATTCTCTGTGTGTTCATCATAGGCTGGCCTCTGTGGCATTGTTCCCTGCCCTCATTTGTATTTATCTAAAGTGTGCTACATGTGTCCACTGGACAGGGAGACCCCGTTTGGCTTGTGCATACTCACACTGGGCAGTGCCTGTGTGACTATTCACAACTATCTGTTGATGGTTGTTTGTCACAAATATGTGTTGGCAGCCTCACGAGGTGATGTGGAGTACATTTTGGAATTCGTGCTGAACATTTTGGCAAACCCTGATTAAGAGTTGTCACTTCTTGATCTGTCTCAACCACATTGTCTCATGTATGTGGGGTTTGTGCTGGCAAGGCCTACATGGCCAATCCTTATGTCTCCTTGCCAGGTCTGACCTGTGTGTGATAATTGGCTGGACAGAGACTCAACATGCAGTGACCCAGTCATGTTGTGCAGGGTTTAATGTTTGTGCTTTGCAGCATGTGCCAATAGTTTAAATACACGATTCATGCTCATACAGTTTTTGGCACCAGTGTGTGGGCCAGATGCTACGTAGTTTTGTCTTTGTATGCTGACATCTGTGTGGACATTCAGGCTTGCCATGAGGGTGTCTCCTCAGTGCAGGTATGCCTCTTTCCAATACAATTGCAGGCACATTAGCTTATGCATTGTCCTGTGTTTGGACATGTATGCCACTCCACATGACAGGCAGTGGGTCAGATGTGTTGGCAACTGTGTCATCATGTTACGGATGGCCATGTGACAAGTGGCATAATTCAAGTTGTTAGTCAAAAAGTATTGTACCTTGGCACTCACTACACTTGTCAACATGTCTTCATGTTTTCAAAGCTTGATTTTGCTGTTTTGTTGTGCAGGACAAAAATTTGCCTGCATGACAGATGTCTCCCAAGGAAGTGCACAAGAAAGAACCTTTACACTTTCAGGGAACAAGCTGGCACATTTTAAAGAAGGGCACAGTTCGAATAAGACTGTTTTTCTGATTATACATATCCATGTTCCCACAGTGTGGTGGAATTTGGGTAAGTCCTTGGTTGTTGGTGATACCAACTAACGAGTGTCAAGTCATCCAGACCAACTTGGGCCCATGTATATGTACTTTCTGCAACACCATTTCTTTCTAACAGTGGCTTATTTAAATACGGCTGGCAGCCTATACAATGACTGTGTAAGAGTAGTTTTGTGTGCACCTCCTTGTGAGACTTCTTTTATACAGGCACATGTGTGTTCTGTTCACAAAGTGGCACATTCACACATTCTAAACCTGTTGATTGTGTAAAGTGGTGTGATTCCCAAGGGATCAAAATGTATTTCGTTTGGGTTTCCAAAGTTCTTACAGGTATCTGAGTGTGGGGACACCTTTAGCATTGAGGTCTGTCATTTAGCCTTGGGTGCACCAATACTGTTTCTTTCCCAGTGAACAAGAGGTGGCATGACTTCATAGTATTGCTGTGCTCAACTGTTCCCAGACACTGGCTTCTCCGTATATTGCTCATTCAAGTTTTTGGCTGGTTTGTCCTATTTTTCATTGTCTCCAAGTGGCATGGTGGGTCAACCAACTGGGGAGTACTGGGCTTACATATGTGCGTAGTAATCTAGATGTTACTCATGATGTATTGCCTGATATGCACTGTGACCTATTTTGTTTGGACTCATGTGTCAGATGTATACAGGTGACTGATTTTTTTCTGTATCTTCACCTTGCCCACAGCATCATCGGAGGAAACCGAGGGAGACACCTGCACGGACCTGGAGGAGGGATCCAGCACCGGTGACACCAGTGCTAGCGAGTCTGCGGGAGCAAGTGGCACGGAGGGCGAGTGGAGTCAGTCGGAGTACCTGTCTGGTGGCGACACCAACTATGACGCTGACGGGTCCGAGGCTGACCTCATCGAGGGGGCGGAGGCTGCTACAACACCTGGCAGCAGCACAACATCTGTCTCGGCCTCCTCCATTCCCATCACCGCCCTCCCAGTTGCCTCGGTCCCTTCTGTCCGTGCAGGGCACCACCATGTCTCCTTCATGCCAGGCACCGCACCCCCTGCCCCTGTCACCCCTGCTGCCCTCACTGCAGAGTCTGTGGACATTCAGTGGCAGTTGCAGGTTGGGCAGACATCGATGCTGGATGTCCTCCATGGCCACACCAGACTGCTGACACAGATGGTGCCGTTCATGGAGGGCATGTCAGCAACGATGTCTGACCAACGGGTGTTGCTGCGGTCCATGGACTCTTCACTGACGGCAGCAGTGAGTCTCCTGCAGCGCTTCGTCCCCTCCCTACCCCAGCCCCATCCACACTTCCCACTCTCATATCTGTCCCATGCACACCCAGACATTCCCAAGCACGCACCACACCAGACACAGGCAGCACACCCCCACGTAAGGGCAAGCACACACCTCCTGGCACGCACACTCAGGGGGATAAAGGCACTCCCACTGGGTCTGGGGCACACAGACATACACACAGCCACAGTCTGAGTCCACATGCCTCACAACCCAGTCCCTCCAAAAGCACTCCCCTTGGCTCCCCTGCCACAGTCAGACAAGGAAGTCTACATGTCTGTGCTGGCCCTCAGCCCCACCGTGTCACCATCCCACAAGCGGGCGAGGAACTCCACGGGCAGGGGAGTTGAGTCCCCCCTGTCTACCCCCTCCCCGAGAAGCGCTGCACCCCATCCCTCGGACCCCCCCCCTCCTTCGTGCCTGTGGTTTCTTCTGGTGCAGGGGATACTCTAGACAACCTGGCAGAAGTGTGCAGTGCCGAGCTCACCTCCACCTTTGGCGCTGCCCCACCCCCTGTGGTGGAGGCGTCCACCCCTGCACCCACCACAGCTACCCTTACACCTCCTGTCCCTGCGGTGCCTGGTCCTTCCCCACATGATGCCCCCCCGGTCGACAAACCTGAGGGTTCCAATGTGCAGGCAAGCTAGGGGAGACGAGTGTGCATCTGTCCCCCCAAGGACTTTTATTCTGGACTGGCCATTGGCCTTTGTATATGGTGTTTTTACCCAACATTTTTTTTTATGCTGAATAAAGCATTTTCTTTTTACTTTGAACACTATTGCATTTCAGGTATTGATGTTGGTGCTGATGCTCCAGGAGTTGGGGTTGTGGTAATGTGTTATGTTTCTGGGAAATGTTCTATTCTGATGGTCATGAGGTGGACCATGGGATCTGTGTGCCATCACAAGGTCTCTGCAAAGAATCTTTGGTCGTGTGTGTTCTTTGTTTTTTGAGACATTGTACCAAGGAGTGTTCCTTCCTCTGTGGCACCTGACATCTTCCCTGCAGAGAGTTGCACAATTGTTGTGTTGACCTGTGTCTACATTTCCTTTGTTGGTGACGGATCCCTTCAACTATGGCCATGCCTGCTCAGCAATGTCTCCGGCAGCATCGTCTGTGCCATCCTTGCTAGTCACTGTACTTGTGTATTGAGTATGTTGAAATGCCTTCATGGAGACATTCTCCCTTTTCAGCACTGTGCATGTGGGTAATCCCAGCCTAGCACACATATGGTACTTGGTCTGCAGGGTATTTGGGCACCTGACTCACAATTGTGCGCATTGTATCTGTGGGAACTCCACCCTATTCCTTCCATGAGAGACAACATCTTGGTGGCTGTCCCAGCACCTGTACATTCCTATCAGTCCTGGGATGTGCGTGGCAGTGTGTGTTCCCTTTGGCTCTCTTAGTTTAGTAGGCATTGACATGACTATACAGTCTTGTGGCATGATCTCAGTGTGTGTATTGTGCTGCATCCGCCAGGGGTGGGTATGCATGTGTCATTTGTCATCAGACCCACATGTGGTGTGTCATGCAGTGGGGGAAAGACATCCATCCTCATGGGAGTGGGACACTGCTGTCAGTGATGTGTTGTTATGGCACTATCAACATAGTCGAAAATTAGGGATGCGTACATACACCCATGGAGTTGTGGTCATCTGATACTGTTGTACACACCCCCATGTCTCTGTCCACTGCTGGGAGTGATAGGCACCCACCCCTCACATGTCTCTGTCCACTGTTGGTATTCCTCTGGACCCAACCCCATGTCTCTGTCCACTGCTGGGAGTGATAGGCACTCACCCCTCACATGTCTCTGTCCACTGCTGGGAGTGATTGGCACCCACCCCTCACATGTCTCTGTCCACTGCTGGGAGTGATAGGCACCCACCCCTCACATGTCTCTGTCCACTGCTGGTATTCCTCTGGACCCAACCCCATGTCTCTGTCCACTGCTGGGAGTGATAGGCACCCACCCCTCACATGTCTCTGTCCACTGCTGGGAGTGATAGGCACCCACCCCTCACATGTCTCTGTCCACTGCTGGTTTCCTCTGGACCCAACCCCATGTCTCTGTCCACTGCTGGGAGTGATAGGCACCCATCCCTCACATGTCTCTGTCCACTGCTGGGAGTGATAGGCACCCACCCCTCATATGTCTCTGTCCACTGCTGGGAGTGATAGGTACCCACCCCTCACATGTCTCTGTCCACTGCTGGCATTCCTCTGGACCCAACCCCATGTCTCTGTCCACTGCTGGGAGTGATAGGCACCCACCCCTCACATGTCTCTGTCCACTGCTGGGAGTGATAGGCACCCACCCCTCACATGTCTCTGTCCACTGCTGGTATTCCTCTGGACCCACCCCCATGTCTCTGTCCACTGCTGGGAGTGATTGGCACCCACCCCTCACATGTCTCTGTCCACTGCTGGGAGTGATAGGCACCCACCCCTCACATGTCTCTGTCCACTGCTGGGAGTGATAGGCACCCACCCTTCACATGTCTCTGTCTACTGCTGGGAGTGATAGGCACCCACCCCTCACATGTCTCTGTCCACTGCTGGTATTCCTCTGGACCCAACCCCATGTCTCTGTCCAATGCTGGGAGTGATAGGCACCCACCCCTCACACGTCTCTGTCCACTGCTGGGAGTGATAGGCACCCACCCCTCACATGTCTCTGTCCACTGCTGGTATTCCTCTGGACCCACCCCCATGTCTCTGTCCACTGCTGGGAGTGATAGGCACCCACCCCTCACATGTCTCTGTCCACTGCTGGAAGTGATAGGCACCCACCCCTCACATGTCTCTGTCCACTGCTGGTATTCCTCTGGACCCAACCCCATGTCTCTGTCCACTGCTGGGAGTGATAGGCACCCACCCCTCACATATCTGTTTACTGCTGGGAATCCTAGGCAGCCACCCACCCACCGACCCGCACCCTTGGTGCAGTACACTGCTGTCCTGGGCATACGCACGCCCCAATATACTGGTATTATGCTGCACCAGGCCGTAAGCCAACTTTCGTGGCGTGTGCACGCCTTGTATCAAAAATGTACTGGTGACGTAGGGGTACGCGCACCACTAAGTCACCACTCCAATGGTGGTACAGACCGTACCCACGCCCTCAGAGCATGAGTACGGTCCGTACCACGCGTACCCCTACGTCACCACTCCAATGGTGGTACGGACCGTGCCCACGCCCTCAGAGCATGAGTACAGTCTGTACCACGCATACCCCTACGTCACCAATCCAATGGTGGTACGGACCGTACCCACACCCTCAGAGCATGAGTACGGTCCGTACCACGTGTACCCCTAAGTCACCACTCCAATGGTGGTGCGGACCGTACCCACGTTCTGAGGGCGTGGGTACGGTCCGGACCACGCGTACCCCCACGGCACCACTAATATAGTGCTATGGACTGTACCCACGCTATTTATGTGTGAGTACGGTGCGTAGCACTATTGTAGTGTTGCCATAGGAGTACTCGTACACGTCCGCTTCCGTTGTTGCGGTACGCAGGGATTGGTGGACACGCCCCCCGAAGTGACCAGACCCTGGAGGTAATGTATGTCGTAAATATTGTAGGTATTTAATTTGGGTAGGGGGTATGTTTCCTGCCCCTCACCCCCCCTTGACCCCTGGGTGTTGTTCTCACCTTCTGCGGCGTCTGCGTCGGTTTCTGTGCACCAGGTCGTAGGCTATGAGGGCCGGGATGACACGTAGGATGGGGTCCATGTCTGTCCGTCGCTCCTTTTTCGCGTGGGACTCATGTTTCCGGCTTTTTTTATCTGACGTAAAAAATAGCTGTGCGGAATGACGTAGGGATGAATCGTACTTGCTGGTCCGTAAAACGCTGCCTGACTCCGTGCGGACGTCGCGTACGCGCTGTCCTGGATCAGAATACTAGGTATTTTGTTGCCGTTCGGTGTTTTTTACGATTCATACGGAAATGGTATTTCTGTACGAATCGAACTTGCTGGTTTGTAAGGTGGTTTTCCTGGGCAGGAGTCGGACGGAGAATACGCTCCGTACGACCATTCGTACCTGGGTTTTACAGGATTGGAATCGGCACCCTAATATACTGTGACATAGCCCCCAGTAAAGTTCACACCCAACTCTTGTTAATTTAATCTTTCAATTACCTTGAGCACTCAAGTTTAGTTCCAATAATCAACAACAATTAATAATTGATACATTAATCACTACTAGAGTTGTGTGCGAATTTCCGTAAAGTGCCTCAAAGCCTTGTCAGGTGGAATTACAATTTCTTGCTCTCAGTCTCCGTCTCTCTACCTACCTGTACCTCTATCTCTGACTCTGTCTCTCTACGCAGTGTCATTTATAAAAATCCTGGGCCAGACATATTTCACCTGTTTTGTGTGAACCCTTTAAAGTTTAACATAATTTTTTATTGTTAGACATCAAGGATTCAATTAGCAGGAATAAGTCGATAAATCTCAAAATTGGTCCACACTGGAGCCCCAAAAATATGTTTTTCCCAGAGCTCCCAAAATCCATCAGATGATACTGCCAGCTCATCTCTCCAAACATAAAAGGTGCCTTTGAATGTTTCCACAGATGCATGTCACTGATGGCACAGATACTTCCTGATCACAGGTGTTGCAACAGAGGCTGGCAGCCGGCTACTACAAGCTGCTCAGATGAAAGAAGCGACCCTGACCAATCTAGTTACACCATACCCACATGCTATTTCACAATCACTAAATACAAGGAAGTGTAAGCTACGGTTAAACCTGCTAGAAACAAAACAATGGATGCAAGCCCGGCCCCCTGTGCACCTCACACTATATACTTCCACCCCATGGGCCCTCGCCACACTCTAAGCGACAGAGGACCAGAGCCCAGACGCACTCAGCGCCACCTGCTGTTCTGTAACATGAGGGTCATTCTAGCTGTCACCTGTATCCTGCCTGCTCTGCTGACTGAAGGTGAGGCCTCTTCTCTCTATAACCTGTATCCTCTCTGCTCTACAGGCTGAAGATGAGTGTCTCTCCGTCTCTATACCCTCCATCCTCTATGTTCTACAGGCTGAACATGGGTGTCTCCCTCTCTATACCCTGTATTCTCTCTTCTCTACAGGCCAAACATAACACTCTCTCTCTCTCTCTCTCTCTCGCTATATATATATATATATATATATATATATATATATATATATATATATATATATATATATATATATATATATATATATATATATATATTGCTTAATACTCTTTCACCACATTTCCTTCCATCTGGATACTGGATACTGGATACAAAAGAGCACGGACCACAAAATCCTTTCGTAATACCGCTCAGTTTATTTTCGTAGTTACACAACAGGAACGGCAGCCATTACGCGTTTCGTCCCTCCCTGGGGACTTGATCAAATGACGCGCATTTGCCAATAGGAATGCTTTTTATAGGATACACACTTTTTTTTCCAAGCTTGTTTTTTTCTATTTCGTTTTTTTCTCCTTTCTAATACATTAACTTTATGTATTGTGATTGTGCTTATATCTTAAAGTTGTTAATAACAACATTTAAAAGCTTGTAAAAGACATCAACTTATATTGCTTGTTTTGTTGTCATCAATATTTGAATCATTTAAATCTACGATTCAGACTTTGTTTTGTGGATAACAATAAAGTGCAAGTCATTGTGTGCAAATTTGCAATTGAATAAATAGATAAATAAATAAATAGTTAAATACTTAATAATATACAAATGAAACACAATTTTTTTGCTTAAAATACATCCATAAAATCACTAAAAGCAATATTATATGATGTTTAAATACATTGCCTTATATATATATATATATATAAAACTTGTAGCCTCTCTGTTCTACAAACTGAAGAGAACTTTCTCTCACTCTTTCTCTCTCGCTCTCTCTCTCTCTTGCTCGCTCGCTCTCTCTCTCTCTCTCTCTCTCTCTAACCTGTATCCTCCCTGCTCTACAGGCTGAACATGAGTGTCTATCTCTCTCTATACCCTGTATCCTCTATGCTCTACAGGCTGAAGAGAACTCTCTCTCTCTCTCTCTCTCTCTCTCTCTCTCTCTCTAACTTGTATCCTCCTTGCTCTACAGGCTGAACATGAGTGTCTCTCTATCTCTCTCTATACCCTGTATCCTCTATGCTCTACAGGCTGAAGAGAACTCTCTCTCTATATATATAACTTGTATTCTCTCTGCCCTGCTGACCGAAGGTGAGGTTTCGTCTCTCTTTAATGTGGACCCCCTCTCCTCTTCCGGAAGAACAAGGGTCTTTCTCTCTCTCTCTCTCTATAACGTGTATCTTCTCTACTCTGCTGTGCGATGGTGCTTACTCTATAATGTGCACCCCTTCTGCTCTACAGTCTGAAGATGAGTCTCGCTCTTTCTCAATCTATATATATATACATACATACATATAACCTGTGTCCTCTCTGCTCTCCTTCATGCAATTGAAGTGCCTTTTTCCCCTCTGCAGCCTGTCTCCTCTCTGCTCTCTTTGCTAAGGGTGAGGTGCCCTCTCCCTCTCTCTCTAGCCTGTATCCTCTCTGCTCTCCTGGCAGAAGGTGCGGTGCCTCTCTCACCCACTGTATCATCTCTGTTCTCTTGGCAGAAGGTGCGGTGCCCTCTCTCACCCACTGTATTCTCTCTGCTCTCCTGGCAGAAGGTGCGGTGCCCTCTCTCTCTAGCCTGTATCCTCTCTGCTCTCCTGGCAGAAGGTGCGGTGCCCTCTCTCACCCACTGTATCGTCTCTGTTCTCCTGGCAGAAGGTGAGGTGCCCTCTCTCACCCACTGTATCCTCTCTGCTCTACTGGCAGAAGGTGCGGTGCCCTCTCTCACCCACTGTATTCTCTGTGCTCTCCTGGCAGAAGGTGCGGTGCCCTCTCTCTCTAGCCTGTATCCTCTCTGCTCTCCTGGCAGAAGGTGCGGTGCCCTCTCTCACCCACTGTATCCTCTGTGCTCTCCTGGCAGAAGGTGCGGTGCCCTCTCTCTCTAGCCTGTATCCTCTCTGCTTTCCTGGCAGAAGGTGCGGTGCCCTCTCTCACCCACTGTATCCTCTCTGTTCTCCTGGCAGAAGGTGCGGTGCCCTCTCTCACCCACTGTATCCTCTCTGCTCTCCTGGCAGAAGGTTCGGTGCCCTCTCTCTCTAGCCTGTATCCTCTCTGCTCTCCTGTTAGAAGGTGCGGTGCCCTCTCTCACCCACTGTATCCTCTCTGCTCTCCTGGCAGAAGGTGCGGTGCCCTCTCTCTCTAGCCTGTATCCTCTCTGCTCTCCTGGAAGAAGGTGTGGTGCCCTCTCTCACCCACTGTATCCTCTCTGCTCTTCTGGCAGAAGGTGCGGTGCCCTCTCTCTCTAGCCTGTATCCTCTCTGCTCACCTGGCAGAAGGTGCGGTGCCCTCTCTCACTCACTGTATCCTCTCTGCTCTCCTGGCAGAAGGTGCGGTGCCCTCTCTCACCCACTGTATCGTCTCTGTTCTCCTGGCAGAATGTGAGGTGCTCGATCCTTGTCTCACCACCTGTTTCTTCTCTGCTCACCTGGTGGAAGGTGAAGTGCCCCCTCCCTCTCTGCAGACTGTATCCTGTTTTCAGCCATGTCTGAAGTTCCCTTTTCTCCTCTTTGGCCTGCATCCTCCCTGCTCTCCTGGCTGTGCTCTCTCCCACTCTTGAGTCTGTATTGTCTCTGGTCTTCAGTCTGCAGGTGAGTGGAGCTGTCTCTCTACACCCTTTATCCACCCTGCCTTCCAGGCTGAAAAAAGAGATTGTCTTTATCCAGATCGCTGCTCTATTTAA
This sequence comes from Triturus cristatus, assembly GCF_964204655.1. Taxonomy (NCBI): domain Eukaryota; kingdom Metazoa; phylum Chordata; class Amphibia; order Caudata; family Salamandridae; genus Triturus; species Triturus cristatus. The sequence goes on along the minus strand of NC_140590.1, from coordinate 85,189,962 downwards.
TCAAAATTGATGCCTCCACCCTCAGGTGTTTCCTACTGAGCAAAAACAATCCTGCCTGTCATGCAGACTCCCTTGCACAATGGCGAAGGTGTGCCAGTGCTGGCGTTATTCCAAACTCTATGGGGCATATTAGCAAGCCAGGCGATAAAATTATCGCCGCTTTAACGGCAGAAAACTGCCGCTAAAACGGCGATAATGGCCTTGATAATATGCTCTATGGAATTCCAATTGAAACCCATGTTAGATGTGAAGGACATCTAACCTGAGCATCAATTGATGGACATCTAACCTGAGCTTCAATTGGAATTCCATAGAGCATATTATCAAGCCCATTATCGCCGTTTTAGTGGCAGTTTTCTGCCCCTAAAGCGGCGATAATTTTATCGCCTGGCTTGTTAATATGCCCCCATTTGCTCTATCTAAATAGAATTCACAACACATAGCAGCAGCCATAAATGCTGCACTGTTTTGCGTGAGAAGGAGAGTTCAGGGGAGGACAGGACAGCGCCATAACTACAGAGATCGGGCTCTCTCCTCCTCACTCCCAAGGGCTGGTGCCTAATCAGGCTGGCGATCACCACACGCACACTTTTGAGCCATGGGGCAGAGCTTGCGTGATTCTACCACAAGGTTTGTACTGAAACGGTGCCCTTGCATTGCAAAATACTATGCTGAGACTAAATGTAGACCTTTTCCTATCTGTATGTGTGCTGTACAGTGCAGCACACATGCAACATTCGCAAAGAAAGGAGAAATAAAAGCATTTCTCCCTAATAGCACCTATTTCAAAGCAGCATTATTTTTTTCTGCAAACCCCTGTCTATTTTTTTTACTAGATAGGGTTTTGTTTCATAAACCATGGATGGTTGCATGGGAACACCCAAACACCACTCGTGGAATGCACCCTTGGCGCTAAGTAATTCAAAACAGCGCTAGTCGCTCCTTTGCACTACTGTCAAGTGAATTTTCAGTGCAAAACACGTTTTGTGTTGGAAAGTAAACAGAAAAAAAATATATATTTTCCATTGATTCGAATCACATGGCACAAAATCTTAGTAAATATACCCCACAGTGTGCCAGCGCAAGGAGGCAGCAGAAATGCACCATATCTTTGTAGATATGATGCATTTCCACTGTTTCTCTTTCACACTACAGAGAGCAGCAACTTTGCTTGCTGCCCCGCGCTCCATGAAACATTAGTAAACCTGCCCCAAAGTTCGTGAGTTCATATCTAGGTTAGATCACCTCAGCCTTCCTCCTTTCTGAGGTGGGAAAAAACTCTTTTTACAATGCCTTGAACGCAGCATATTCAAGTTCCGGGCTTTCCTTTCGCACAATAACCACTCCAACGCTGAATGTTAGGGTGAAAGGCCATTTATTAGGACAGGGTTGACAATAATTAACCAAAAACGTCAATAACTTATCGACAAACCCAAACTTCATGTCTTTCATCCATCATCCATTCCCACACTCCAGTTACCCTCTCCGGCTTCACTCAGCGATCTCCTCCCTTCTTCCAGTCGCTTCCACACTTATCTTTCAACCCCTCCAGCATCTCCAGCCATCGCACTCTTGCATCCCACAACCCCATCATGCACCTGTATCCCCCGCCCGGGGGGTGTGAGTATGCCTGTCATAGACTCTCCACCCCTCCACAGTATTGCTAGCACCAACCTTCAACCTGTCTTAAACTGGCACGCTATTCCGGGTAATTACCCGTTTCCCCCTCCTGTAACATGTAGGGTGGGAGAGTGGATCAATTTGAAAACTAGACCCTTCCCTAGTGGCGGTGAGGGCAGGAAGAGGCTGAAACCTCCTCCACTGCCCTCCTCATACCGTAATCCTAACCCTACCCTTAACCCAACCCCCTAACCCTAACCTCAGCCCTGTCCTTCTAGTCTTGAGCGAAAACCCCAGGGGAAGACTGGTCTACCGACCCTACTTTCCCCGGGGGCCGCATCGCGCAGTATCCACTCCAGTGCTGAATGTTAGCGTAAAAGGCCATTTATTAGGACAGGGTTGACAACAATAATTAAACAAAAACATCAATAACTTATCAACAAATCCAAACGTCATGTCTTTCATCCATCATCCATTCCCACACTCCAGTTACTCTCTCCCACTTCACTCAGCGATCTCCTCCCTTATTCCATTCGCTTCCACACTTATCTTTCAACCTCCTCCAGCATCTCCAGCCATCGCACTCTTGCATCCTGCACCCCATCATGCACCTGTATTCCCCTCCCTGGGGGGGGTGAGTATGCCCGTCATAGACTCCCCACCCCTCCACAGTACTGACAACCAGGGAACGGCCATAGGGCGGTTTCCTGCTCCACCCACGTTCAGTACACATTTCGCCCTCAAACCCGGCGGCACCAAATGGACTCGTTCCACAATTTACTGATGGCATATCTCTTTTCCATCATGTAATATGCATTACCTATGTGCGAAAGGTACACCCCATCACCGTGAAAAAGCAATGGCTCTTCCATCCGCAAACCCATGTGTGCAATCACCTTGATCCCTGCGTTCCCACAAAAAACTCTCATTGCGCGATTCAATTTCCTTCGCACTTTTTCAACTGCAGCTGGCTTTAGAGCTACCCTCCAGGTTCTCCTTGGTACAAACTCTGTCCAAACAATACATGCGCCCGTAAGATTGCTCTTCATGGCCTTCAAGTCACGTTGCATCAAATGTAACAGGGACACACCAAACTGCTTTATTCAGTCATTTTCTCCCGGATGAATCACCAACATGCCTGGGCAAACTCTTTGGGCCACCTTCTTTGTTAGCCAGGGCAACAACGCCCCCCAGCGCATCCCACTCTTCCCCCACCAATGCACCTCGTGGTGGCTGCTACGCAGGCCCAGGCTACGGCCATATACCTGCCTGTCTGGGCACTTCGACGCCCAATGTACAAATGAGTGCCCGACAATCCAGGTAACCGTCTTGGCTCCCAGGCCCCCAATACAACCTATGAAGAAAAACATATGTTAATACAAACTGTCCCACAAATCCAACAAAACTTTCACTGGTGCCTCCCACCATCCAATTTGGACCTATTTTCGCACATAGCGTTCGCAGCAGCGAGGTCTCCGCCGCCCAATCTGCCGTAACCTATCCCAGGACCTTCCCAAGCATGCCGCCGCCATTGCCGCACCAATGCGAAAGGAATGCGTACCATACCTAGCGCGGTCCCTGCCCAAACGCCTCAACGCCATTCGCAACACCGCCAGCAACTGATACGCTGTCACACGCTTCTGCAAAACATGACAAAAAATCTCACTAGATACACTCCGGGCCTGCTGACAAAAATCTCTCCACTCTATCACCGGGCATGCCCCTGCAACCCGTTTCGCTCAGCCAAACCCACTTACCCCTACCCACTTGGTCAGTTTTAGAACGACCCAACCAAATCCCCGAACCTGTCCCATCCAGTCGCAAATCATCATGCACTCTCCCCTCTCTCCCTTGGGCACCCAACAACTCGGACATCCAGAAAGCACCAAAGAACATCCATATCATACAAACGGAACAAAGAAACCTTGTGCTCATCATAACAACAATGCGGCAACTCTGCCAACAGCCCCTGCAAAAGATCAAACGTAATCGCCTCCCTAGGTGCCTCACACCCCCCTTCACTCCGCTCCCGATCCCAACCTTTCAACATCCTGCTCAACAACTCGCTCTTGGCTGGATCATAACCCATGTACAAAGTGCTGTAAAAAGAAATTCCTGCCAATTTGCCCCCAATGCGATCCAAAACAAAACGAAGAACTCCCTGTTCACAGTCCTGCCGTGACATGTGCCACGTCTCACTGGTCCATCTCAGAAAGGCTCCGAATTCAGACCACGCCAATCTGTAAGTGCGCCCCCTAGATTCAGCTACATATTTTTCGTCGAGGCCCACCACTCTCACCCTCCCCCCCCAAGCCCAGATGCCATCCGGCACCTTGGTCTTGCGAGCATCAGCTCCTGGCGTCAGGCGTCTGAAACGCTGCCACTGCGAACGAGACAATGCATCCGCCACCTCATTGTTTGCTCCTGGGACATGTTGCGCACGAACATCACATTCAGTTGCAGGCATTGCAACATAAAACTTCGCAACAGGCACATCACCCGCAGGTCTCTGGCTTTCTGGTTATTCACCAAGTCCACTATCGTCATGTTGTCCACATGGAACAATACTGACCTGTCCCGGAACTCCGCGCCCCAGACCTCTAACACGACCAGCACAGGGAAAAATTCTAAGAAAGCAATACTCCTGCCCTGTTTCAACCAATGTTCTGGCCACTGCTCTGCGCACCAGCTCCCGTCTCAGAAGATCCCAAAACTGCGAGGCCATGAGGCGTCAGAGAAAAGATGCACCTGCCAAACTATCCTGTCATCCACAAAGTCCAGTGACACACCATTGAAGTCCGATAAAAACATCTGCCACACCCGAAGGTCCGCCCTGACCCCCAAGGAGATCCGGACCCTGTGATGTGGAAGCACCGCCCCCGACATGGCCATGCCGAGGCGTCTGCAGAAAGTCCTCCCAGCACGCACCACCCTGCACGCAAAGTTTAGGAAACCCAGGAGTCGCTGCACCGACTGCAAATCAATCTTTTTCTCAATAACGTGCAGCAGGAAAGCCTGCATGTCTATCACCTTCTGTTCCGGTAACAAGGCCTCCCACACGGCCGAATCGAACTCAATGCCCAAGAATGTCAAACTGCAGCCGGGCCCAGCTGTTTTCTCAAAAGCCAATGGAACCCCGAAATCCTGCGCCAGAGAGATACCGCAAGATGACCTCTCCTGTCTGTGAATGCCCACTGCAAAAAAGAGCTGAAAGCCTCAAATAACACGCAGGAAATGGCACAACCCATGGGCAAAACCTTGTCAACAAAGATGGAACCCTCGAACTGCATCCCCAGCAACAAGAAGTTTGCTGGGTGTATGGGAAGGAAGCGAAAGGCCGACTTTATGTCACACTTTGTCAATTCTGCACCCTGCCCGCACACCCGCACCTAACTGATCGCATCGTCAACAGAAGCGTATAAAACTCTGGAATCCTCCTCGGCAATGTAATCATTCACAGACCTCCCCTCCGGCCAGGACAAATGATGGATCAGCCTGAACTCCCCCAGCTCCTTCTAGGGCACCACTCCCAAAGGTGATATGATCAGGTCAGGGACAGGCCAGTGGTCAAAGGGGCCAACTATCCTGCCTTCCGCCACCTCCTTCTGCAACTTATCTGCAACAACACTTGGCAATTCTTTTGCAGACCCCAAATTCTCCGCCCATCTCTGCTCCCAGGGGCCCTGGTAACCCACCCGAAAACCCTCAGCGAAACCCCAATGAATCCTCAGCGCGGCCTCTCTATGAGGATATCGTGAGAGCCACGGACCCATGGCCCCAACCCTAACCAGTTTAGGAGCCCTTAGGCCCAGCTTGCCCCCGTCCCTTCGTACCTCGCCACTGCTCTGAGGGCGTGGCCAACATGAAACATTGCTTGAAAGGGTGGCCTCCGCCACACTTGGAGCACTCGTGCTTAAATTTGCTGGGGTGCCGCGTGCAGAAACCCTTGTTGAAGTTACAACATGCACCTGTACTAACCCCCGTGGGCTTGGGCGACTGGCCTATTGACCCAGAGTAATTGCTCTGACCTCCCGCTCCGGTGTACGAGCTCTGCCCTCCCACCCCAGTCTGGGCGGGACGCGATTGAAAAGGCCGGTAAGTGACTGACAAGCCACTGGCCATGTGCATGGATGCCGACGACTAAGTGGAGGACATCCACTGCATCCAGAGCTCTTGATCAACTTACCCCCATGGCTTATCTGGATTGACACTAATTGCGGCCCTAAACTCCTCGTTGTAACTGAGCCAAGCGAAACCCCTGAAATGCATCTGAGCCTTTCGAATGATGTCCATATATTTAAGCAAAGCAATTGCGCGATCCAAATGTTTCTCACAATATATACTCACATAGATAAAAAATGCCGACGTCCATTTCTCCATGTTAACCGGCATCCGCGGCCGCCTAGTCAATTCCCATTCCTCTTCCTTAGAGCCCTCCTTGTTCTGTATCTCCCTGTACAAGAGCTTGAATACATCCACATATCTGTGTTTCCAAATCCTGGACTTAGTTTTTTCCGCCAAAAAATGTGACCCTAGTGCCATCGCCTACCCCATATACGGTAATTTCTTATGGTGTTTGTCCTCTGCCTTGTCATCCTTCCCCTCCTGGTCGTCAGTCTTGTCCGTCTGGACCCCTGCGCCTACCAATTACTTGCCACCACCCACCAACTCTATTGCCGCTTTAGCAGGGGCACCTGGGTCCCTCACGGACCCTTCCCCCACACCCACCGATGGCAGGCTTTTTTCCGCCGCCCTTTAGGACCATCATCACATGCGACCCACCAAGCACCCTCACCTGATAGATTCGTAGGTCCTTTCCTCGGGCGTCAAACGTATTCTGGTTCGCCTTCTTGGTCCCACTGGTGCTGGCCTGTGCAGCCTGTAAAACACCAAGCATTCCTGTTGCCCCCTTTGGCCACCCCCAATCCCCACTGTTGCGCACTTCACCCTCTTCCAGATCATCACTCTCCTCATCATAATTCAGTTGTTCCTCTTACTCAACCTCAACCGGCACTTCCAGCACCTCATGTACCACTCTCTTCAGACCTTTTCCTTTCACACCAGCCATAAAATCACACTCCGGCGCTGTTGATGTCTGCTCCCTCGGTGGAGGGCAGGCTGCCGCAGATCCCCCTGCAGCTTCCACCCTGCGTCTAGGAGCCGTCTTGCGCCCCGCCAGCCCACCCACGCCTCTACCAGTCTCCACCGCTGGCTTGTGCCCTCCCCAGGCTGTTGGAACCTGAGGGGGCCCCAGCGACATCAGGTCTCTGAGCCGTCCCTACCCCTAATGTGGGCCCCACCTCATCTACCCAAACCCACTTGCCTCGGGATTCATTTGCCCCTTGACCATACCCAGGAACTGCTTCTCACACCAAAAAGGGGGCTGGGGGCCCAGCCCCTCTCTTCCACCACCAAACCCTCATACCTGGCTGCACACAACACCTGCCACCTCAACTCAGTCTCCTGGATAATGCGACATTGGTCGCGTATTATCTCCTCCGGGGACATGCCTGTCCACCTGGACAGCATGGGCAGGAAATGCTGCTCATTAGTCCCCCCTGTCCTGGCCCCCAGGCACGCTGTTCCTGGCTGCTTCCCCCTGTCTCTGCTTGTAGCGGGCCTTACCTGCCCCCCCGCCACCCCCCGTGGGGCAGGTTCCCTCCCACCGCCCCTGGAGAGGTCGATGGGCACCTCCTCCCCAAACCTCTCCCCTCCCCCTCTGACTCACCACCCGAGAGCACGAGTTGAAAATGCTTAGCCACGGGCTCATCCCAGTCTGTGCCTTCCTCCACCCCCTCATTATCTAGCGCATATGCCCTGGCCTCAGCATCCCTGCCCTTCTGACCCCACAACTGTGAAAAGCCAGGTGCATCCACGGAGGCCACCAACTCTGCCACGCGCTACTGTGATGGAACACTCCCGCCCCTCCCCCCGGTCCTGGCAGCGCAAGGGGTGCGGCCGCATCTCCCAGCAAGCACAGAGGCAGACTCTTCCACCGCCCTCTGTGCTTCCCTGTCTCGCCCTGCACAAGGCCCCGGCCCCACCCAGGCATACCTCGACATGGTGGTGGCGCCTCCTCCTGGCACGCCACCACCGCTGCAGCAACCCCAGCAGACGTCGATCGAGGCGTACGGGCCATGCCGACCCACGCCTCCTCCAAGACCCCGTCCGCAGGATATCTGCTCTCCCCGCACCACCCAGGACCTGCAGCGCAGCGCAGACCGCCTCCGGTGCTGCCATCGTCTCCTCAGGAAGCGGTGCTCACACTGGTGGACAATCGGGTAAATGCCGCCTTAATACGATGCACCAGGACACGAATCCTTACTCCCCCTAACTACGCTATCAATTGGAAAACTAGACCCTTCCCTAATGGCGCTGAGGGCATGAAGAGGCTGAAAACTCCTCCCCTGCCCTCCTTATACCCTAATCCTAACCCCACCCTTAACCCAACCCAACCCCCTAACCACAGCCCTGTCCTTCCGGTCTTGCGCTAAAACCCCGGGGGAAGACTGGTCTGCCGACCCTACTTCCCCCGGGGGCTGAATTCAGGCGCGTTAGTCCGATTGTTTAAGTTGAAATGAGCCAGTGCTACAGTTCTACAATGTGTCTGCAGGGTGTGGCAGGGCTCAAGTTCTGGGGCTGTGATGTTTTGGGAGTTCAGGGTAGGATGCCACGGGCGGGGCAGCGGTGTTGATGTTGGTTGTGGGACGATGGTGTTTGGGGGTGGTATGGCATTGTGCAGGCTGCCTACGGTGGGGACAGCAGCCTTCTTCTTCTGTTCTCAGCTTGGCCTAGGATTTAGAGAGTTATCACAAAGGTATATATAGCAACATGAACCTATGCTTTAGTTTAAAAAAGTCAATGCCCAGCACAGTAATAACTTAGAGAATAGTTAGCATTTTTAAAGCTCAAAGCTAAGCAAAACTAATGAGTTTGACTAAAACAAAGTAACATGGAAGGTTTTCTGGAAGAATATCTATAGGGAAAAATATCGTCTGACATACATTTTGTGGCCTATGTGTCCTTTGCAACAATATTGCTCCACTTCAAGTAGAGTTTCTATTACTAAATCCAATGGAGTGAGATTTTAGGTTTTAGGCCTTGATACTGCGCAGGGTGCTACGGCTGTGCGGTAGAAAGGCAATTCTGTGCCACCATTTTTGCCTTTTAATGGCACAGAATTTACTAATCCAGCCTGGAAGGCTTTCCTTTGTCCTGTCTAAGGTTTAGCAAGTTCTGTAAAGTTAACTATGTCTTTAACTACCTTTAACATTACTGCCTGGCTGTTGCCTTGTTAACATTAACTGTGTCCTGTGAGGTTACTAATGAAAGTACAAATAACTTCACAAAGGCCCCCGGGATGACTGTGGTTTGCAAATGCATTTTCTGAGCCCACCCAGGTGACTAGTGGAGCCGTTCAACTCTTTCTAACAATAAAAAATATATATATTCAAAGACTGATCTATGAGAAGAAAGAACGACTAACCATCATCATATCCAGGCACCGAAATGTTTTCTCTCTTTTTTGTTCTCCAGGAAATGCCCTCTTGTGCCAACAATGTGTTAGCACTACTGCTTCGACCTGCACAGGGACTTCACAGACCTGCACTTTCCCAGTTAACACCTGCCGTTCTCTGCTCACCGAGACCAGCGCTGGTAAGTTTACATTTACAAAACGAACTAGTCACTAGTGTCACCAGTGGGTGGCGCTACATGTGAACCCTGAGGCTGGAAGTCTGACTCTGTCGCGGTAGATGGTCCAGAGGTGAACTGGTATGAAAGTGTCTGGCGTGAGTGCCCCAAGGGAGGTTCTACAGGGTGCTTGTCTGAGTGCTCAGAGGCGCAAGAGGAAGCAACGTAACCCTAATTCCGACTCTAGCTAGGCCAAACATGACACCAGGGAGAAAAACATGACTCCGTGTCATGTTTGTGGGGAAAGCGCCATCACATGGCATCCAATTTATTTACTACTGCCGTTTCTCTGCACCTGTGACACCATTTACTTCTTTCAGAAATGCTTCTGTCCATTTTTGAAAAGAGTAAATAAAGCGACTTCCTGGTTAGCCAGGTCAGGCACTGGGCATTTTCCCAGGAGCCCGGGAGGCTGGTTTTGATCAGGTGCGGCTGCTGCTGCTTTCCCGACTCTCTAGGCCCCAGGATGCAGGGGGTATGTTCAGGTTGTGGGTTGGGGTGTTACATCCCCCTAATAAAGGTATCTTCTGATAAATAGTTAGGTATTGGAGGCACTGTACTTGCCTGGATCAAATCATTTCTGGCTGTTCTCGGGAATACGCTGTCAATTATGGAGTTCCGCAGGGATCGACGCTGAGCCCCACGCTTTTTAATATCTATCTACAACCCCTTGCGTCCGTGGCAAATAACCAAGGACTGTCATTAGTATCTTCTGCTGATGACAATCAGCTGGTTATCTCCTCCAACAACTGCCACCATTCCCTAATCAAATCCTAGGAGGATATACTGGCTGTAGCAGACTGGATGTCAGCCAATTGCCTGCAGCTTAATGCCAGCAAATTCGAAATCGTGTTGTTAAGTAAAGATACCCATTTATGGACAGACTAATGGTGGCCGGACGCGCTGGAGTCTGCGCCTTCCCCCAAGAAGATTGTAAAAAATCTGGGTGTATAGGTGGACAGTGCCTTGTCCTTCAAAGCCAAAACAAAAGCGGTGGCAGGGGTCTGTTTTGGTCTTCTACGCTGACTTAAGCGTCTGTTAGGGTTTTTGACCCACAAACACGCCAGATCATATCCAATCTACGATCTTGTCCAGATTGGAATATTGCAACTCCTTGTATCTAGGCACCAACAAATCTGGGATACAGCGCTTGCAGAGGATTCAAAATGCGGCAGCGGGCACTCTCTTTGCACTCCATATATCTTGTCAAGTATCGAAACTCATCCCTAAATTTCGGTGGCTGCAAGTGGACAGGAGAAGTCATTTCAGGACCCTATCCTTTGGCCACAAAATTTTCATCCACCAAGCGCCTCCTAGTCTATCTGATCTTCTCTTGCTGTATACACCGCGCCGCATTCTCCGTTCAGCGGATCTACACCTCGCATAAGTCCCCCGAGTTAAAAGAGCAAGAGCTGGGGGATGCTTTTTCAGGGCTATGGCAGCACTCTGGAACTCCCTACCTGCGACTATTAGGAGTATTCAGAATCATCTGGCTTTTAGAATGCCCATAAAAACCTGGCTCTTCCCGGTCTAGTCCCTGCCTCCCGTTTTCTTTCCACCCTGCCAGGTTATGTCTGGATTTTAGCGCTGGGATGCCCCGTTGCTGGGGCATCCATGCGCTTTACAAATCTAATAACATAACATAACATCCCGCTGGTTTGAGGTGACCTGAAATTGTTCAAAATGTCAAGCTCGTATGACTGTGATGGTTAGTAAGGCATTCGGGAGCACTGGCAGGAGCTCTGGGTGGTGCCAGTGACCGTGGACACCTGATAAATACCTTGGGCATTGACGCTTATTCTTTTTTTTTTTTCTTTCTAATTAAGCACTGTTGTCAGCAAGGCAACGGTCTGGAGCAGTGACCATGACTCGATCTTACGCCAGCCATAAAGAGCAAACTGCAGCTGTGGCTCCTCCACAATGGTACAGAGGTTAACCTGAGTTTCAACCCTTGCTGTGTGCTTTGCATGCAGCAAGCTTATTTAATTCTGAGCCCACCCTGTAGCTTTTGAGGACCATCAGAAGCAAGAGAGAAACAGTCTCTGCATGCTGTGGTTCTGTAAACTGATTGGGCCGATGAATCAGGCCATCACAACGCTGAATGCCAATGCCTGCCTTTCCGCTTTCAGTGAACTCTTAGCCAGTGCTTAATTTGTGCCAGTGTTTTCCAGTGCTTGGCACCAGCACTTATTTATAAGCACCGGTAATTATTTAGGAGATTTGAGCACAAGGTTGCAGTATCTGTCGACTCTTCAACTGAGCACATACTTAAAAATGATACAACTAGCACCTCTAGGTCTTCCCTGTGGTTTGAGGTGACCTGAAATAGTCCAAACAACTTGGGTATTAGCACTTTGTTAATTTTTTTAACAAACGTAGCATGGCTGTTAGCAAAGCATTAGTACTTCTAGGCCATCGAAGGCAGCTGTATTGCACAGCCGGGTTGAGAAACACAAAGGGTACCAGTCACTTACCGAGAGCCGAACTATGGTGCTCATACTGAGAGCAGCATCAGGACTGGCAGTCCTGCCAAGTACCACGCATCTGGCATTAGACCAATGCATTGCAGTGTGGTGCTCCACATCACTGCGCTGAAATGCATTGTCATGCATTTGCATAGTGTCCCAGCCTCATTGAAGCACTGGCTAAAACTGTCATATCATGGTGTGGTAGCTAGCAGCGTGCCGCCCATGCCGTGCGCACGTTGCTCGTGCCAGCTTGGTGCTTGCAGCTGAGCTATGGCTGCTGGCAGCCAGCTCACTGCTACATTATATCTGAGGTGGCACTTTGATCATGGCGCTCCACTCGCAGTGCTGCCTCAGCCTGCTTCTCGCACCGGCACGGGCCGCCGGCTGCAGATAAATATCCAGACATGCCAACCCTCCCGATTCAGGTGGGAGTCTACCGATTTCAAGGCTAGTCTCCCGCCTCCTGATTCCTGCAAGCAAAAACCCGATTCCTCGGGGGTTTCAGCTGACAGGTCTTAGTATTGTGTAACGTGCTAATTCTTCCAGCAATACTCAGAGTGGCGATGCAGGGTCTCTAGAAGGGGTGAAAAACCAACAAGGCCTCATTAACAAGCGAATGGTCTTTTAAAGACCTGTGAAGTACTAGCGGGCGGCTGTGTGTGTGCCCGGGAAGCTGTTTCAGCCCGGGCTGCCCCACACACGGGGGCTGTGGGGTGTGTATGCACTGCCAGGCCAGTGCACAACACTTGCATCACCCTCTCTCTGCCTGCCATTGCGCTCCATGCTTCTGAAAGGTAAGAATAAAACGTGCATTTGCGTTTCAAATGTCCAGTCCTGCAGCAGCACACTTCCAAAGCCCATACATGACAGTAACCCGATTCAAGCTCCCATTCTCCCGAATTTTTTTTTAATCTTCCATTTTGCTCCTCTGAAATGTTGGCATGTATGAATATCGAATGTGACCCACGCTGAATTCAATTATAGCCATGCCTCATGTCACTGAGGCATTGACCCGCAATTACAGTGGCCGCCCAGGAACACAGCACAAGCAAAGAACGAGGTGAGGTTGTCTTATAGTCACCTATGAATTATTTGTGGACTGTGCCCCTAAACTTAAACATTGTTGCTTCTGAAAGGCCTAACTGCTGCCTTTGTTTGGTGCTGCTCCATAGTGGGCTTCAGCGGGCAGAGTCTTCAGGATTTCTGAGGGCATCAGGATGCCAAAAAAATGGCTCTGCACATCAAATACATCCTGGTGGTTTAACCGTGGCATGAGGGAATGAAGCGACAGCCAGCGTGAGGGTTTTGGGGTTGCCCGAAATATGCAGAGGCTTTATGGCCTGTCCAATCACTGTGTCTGCTTTGGTGTGTTATTAGTGGTGTCTTGCATGAGGGTGAGTCATATAGAACACTCACTGTACAGCAGCAGACTCACCGAAGACAGCCCTGGACTAAGGAGGCGGGTGCTTCCATGGCACCCAGCCTAAACCTGCCACACAGAGTCCACTGCAGGCTCATGGTTCCCATGCTCGTAATACTAAACCTCCACACCTCACAGTGTCTCTTGCCCCTTGCCATAGTCAAAACAGCTGTAGGTCCAAGCGAGTAAATCCATGATTCTCCACTCTCTGCATTTGAGGTAGGGGGGTACCTTGCAGGCACAGTGTCTTTATAAGGCTGCAGGCAGACATACCAGAAACAGACAATAATACAGCACTAAATAATATAATACAAAATGAAACAAAATACTGGCAATATGACTTGCTGCGTTCCCGCGGAACAGGGACCCTTGAAGGGCAAGCAAGAGCAACATTAAGGAGAGCTCGTGGATCCACAATTGCATACAAAAGAATCAATGGGATGAGTGGAATGGACCGAAAGGAGGAAGAAAACATGACAGAAGAGAACACAGGGGAAAAGAACAAACAAGTAGGGAGTCCATACTTGCATACACACTCACACCTCCGGGGGAGGAAGGGGGAGGGGAAAGAACAATAATGAAAGGACAGCGAGAGAGAAGAAGGAATTAGATGGAGATGGAAAAAGATGAGAAATAAGAAAGAAGAGAGAATTGGAGAAGAGGGAAAAAAGAGGAAAAGAAAGAGCAAGTAAAATAGGCATGCATCTCCACGAGCATGACCAGGTGTCAAGCGATGCCAGTGTGGTACAATTTACCAGCCAACTCTTTAGGGAAGAGTGTGTATGTAGTTAAGCACTATTGGGCGGTGTCCTGGAGGAAGGCTGCCAAGGTGTGAAGAAAGGCCTATATCTTGGCCTGGAAGTTGTAGATGACCTCATAGGAGGCCTTCTGGCCCATCGACGAGAACCATTCTTCATGGGAAGAAGGGGTTGGGGAACGCCAGTGGCAAAGAATGCACATCTTAGCCCGAGCGAGTGACGTATGTAAGAGACAGCTCTGTAGACAGGAGAGGTTCGCAGAGCCCGCGAGATCATGTAGATGGATCAGGGGGTGAGACAGAGGAGTCACGACTGAAAGAATCTCACTCACGGGAATGCTCCTTGCCTCACAGAAAGGATGTTTCGAGGGGCAGTCACAGAGGACATGCAGCAGGTCACAGTGGTCATGGGAACGGCACCAGCAATTTAGGTAAGGTAACAGGCCCACTTCTCGCAACTTCACGGGAGTCCAGTGCCAGTCATCCAGTGATTTAAAAAGGCAAAACTTCAGTTTTGCCTCTCGGGCCCAGCAATCAGGTGCCTCTAGGAGTTCAGCCCTATCCTCCGGTTCATATTCCATCTGGAGTCTGGTTTGCCGTGTGATGCGGAGGCTACTGAGGTAAGGCAGGGAGAAAAAGGGAGGCTTAAGAGGCTATCTCCTCATCACCTCACAGAAGTCGTCCCACATCCTAAGATAGGAGACTACAGGAGATGGTTAGAGGACTTAGGGTGGCATATCCAGATGACTATTTAGGAAATGCCGTAGCTGCAGGTACACCCAGGACTGGTGGGGTGAGAGGCCGAATTCCTCATGGAGCATCATGAAGGATTTAAGGGAACCTTGGTCAAGGATCTGATGGAGACTGCCGATGTCCACTGAGCACCACGCCTCCCAGTCCAACATCTCGCAACCTATGCGTAGGCTGAAGTTAACCCAGAGTGGTGCGTGGTCGTGGAGAAGGGGGTCCACACCAAAGAGGCGGTGGGCCCCTTGCCATCATTTTACTATGGCTTGCAGCATCAGGTTGGCAGAGCCTGACATGGGCATGCCACCCTTGTAGAGTGGGTGTAATCCCTACAGTCAATACAGCAGTGTATGGTCCTGAACAGCAGCCGGATGGGCATCCGATCAAGACATCATTTGTCCCAGTCCCTTCAGCCTTGATGCAGGGTTACCCAAGACTGGGGAGGAAGGGATGAGAGGATCAGAGAAGGTAGGCAGTGGCTACATCCTACATCCCATTGGCTAATGGTAGCAAGTCAGGTGTGCACCCTTTTCATTAGACCCTCTGGATTCATGTGGATTTTGGTAGCTTGGGAAAGACCTGCAGGGAAAATGAAAGCATTCATGTGGTGTTTGGCAGCTTGGAAAGGACTCGCAGAGAAAACTAAAACACTCCTAAGAGTGGCAACACACTGGACAAAGAGATCGTGCAGGGAAAGCTAAGGAACTGGTCATGGGAATTGAGGAAGCTAATTATCATCTCTTAAGAGGCACCCTGTGTACAGGCCCAGTAACATAAATTCTTTTGATATTAAAGAATATGTCATGTTATGTTAAAAGGATTTATACAGTGCATGGCTGCCCCAGCGACAGAGCGTCCCAGCGCTACCCAGGTAAGAGTTGCCGAAGATTAGCAGAGGGAGAGACTCTCTACGAACATAACCTTCTCGTAGTAGGTCTGAATCCTTGAGGAAGGTCATTAAAAGAAGAAAGAGCTCAAAACTGTACTTTTTTTGTTTAATCCATTTTATTTGGTTTTCCTGATGCAATATGGGCCATAGACCTACAAGTACCATCAGAAAACAAAATGAGTCAGGAGTCCCATAGCATTTAATCAATTGTAAATCCTGCGGAACCTGCAGGTCAAAAAATATAAACATGGTGCAGACAGTTCTAGATCCCAGTGGTTGCGTAAATGTTACATACGTACAAAGGCAGACTATTACATGACATGGAATGATACGTTCAATAAACATTTGTATGTGTGGTGATTTCTATCAGAGGTCCAAATATGGGAGGGGGGAAGGTCTATCCCTCGGTATGTTGCCCAACGGGTCCATATTTTTCTATGTTTCTGGGGGCAGCCACAGGCCAGAAACACTGCGATCTCTGCACCCATACACCTGTCCAGTTCAGCCTTCCATTTACCTATGGTCGGAGGGGAGGCCCCTGTCCACAGCTGGGCTATATCGCCTTTGTCAATGACAAGAGTAAAAAAAAGCAGATGTTGTTTGTACTTGTTACCCCTTATCTTGTCAGTGCTGTGTAACAGAAAAAGTCTTGGATCAAGTGGGAGCTCCCATGAGAGTATGTTGCTAAGGCAAGAAGCCACCCTCCTCCAGAACGGTTGCAATGCAGTACAGCTCCAGACCGTCTGTAAAAATGTACCCTCTTCCCTCTCACATCTCAAGCAGATAGGGGACTGGATAACCCTTATTTTTCAGAGTCATGCTCGGTTATAGTATGTGCGATGTATATACTTGAATTGTATAAGGCGGTAGCTTGTAGATACAGCATCGCCGCCTCGGGTGCTGGCTATGGCTTCAGCCCAGTCATCATCTGTCAAGTCAGGAATGCTGTCTTGCCATGCTCTTCAAGTCTTGTGGAGTTTTGTTCGTGTGTGCGTCATCAGTGTTAATACATTTGCCTGATTTTATGTAGCTCCAAGGCTCCCATCAGTAGGCGGCCCTCAAGTGGGTGGAATTCCAGTAGGGTTTCTAGAGCGTGAATCTGGGGGCCCAAAGCATGGCGTATTTGAAGATATTTATAAAATTGAGTCTTATGTAATTGAAATTCCTCTTGCAACTGTTGAAAGGATTTCAATGTACTGCCCGGCATCACGTCTCCCAACGTAGATATTCCTACCAAAACCCATTGATGAAACCCCTTCAAGGCCGTCACTGGGCGCAAGTATGCGCTTTGCTACAGAGAGGGTGTCTGGGTCAAGGTCCCGCACCACCCCATCTGCCTCACCGTGTACCGCCAGAGCTTAATCACAGTTTTCTAATTGTCAGGGGTAATATATTTAGATTCCTGGAGCTATACAAGAGCTGAAGAAGGGAGGCCCTCTCCATTGCCGCATGGTCCAGCACAAAAGCCGGGTCGGTTGGGGAGTTATACCACCATTCATTTATTATTAACAGGTGAGAGGTAGCGTAGAATGCATATATGTCAGCTGCTGCAATTCCCCCACAATACGTGTATTGCGTGCATGTGTGTAGCACCACCCGGATCGCCCCCCATTCCACGGTAATTTTTTGTGTATGGCATTGACTTGTGCAAACCAGGATCGTGATATGTTGTAAGGTAAGTTTTGTAATCAGTAGAGAATTCTAGGCAGAGAGACCATCTTAAAGATGGTGGACCGCCCATATAATGAAAGTGGAAAGGAGGACCATATTGTTGTTTCTTTATTTAGACTTGTAAGTAGCAGGTTAATATTGTGTTCCAGTAAAATCTTTGGACAATGCAATACAAAGATGCCCAAGAATTTAAAACCCCCAGTCCCGTGTGATCGCTGCGTCGCCCAGGTGCCCCACCCCTGGTTTCCACATACTGGAAAAAGCACAGATTTAGCAGGGTTAGTGTGAAGGCCTGTAGTTTCCCAAAACACTCAGTGGATTTGTAAGAGATGTGGGCCCGAAAACCACGGGTCAGTTAAAAGGAAGAGGACGTCATCTGCATATAGCGCTATGTGATCCGATCTTGACTGAGACCACTCAAATCCACGGAACACAGGGTCACTCCGAACCCACGCTGTCAGGGGCTCCACTACCAAAGCGAATAACAGCGGGGACAGGGGGCACCCCTGCCTCATGCCCCTGTATATAGGGAAGGGGTCTGAGCGATGTCCTGCTATACGAACCGAGGCCATCAAGTTAGTATACAGCAAACAGACATAAACCGAGGTCCAAAATTAAACGCTTTGAGTAATTGGAAAAGATAGACCCAGCTAAGAGAATCAAATGCTTTCTCTACATTGGCTAATAGTATAGCTGCTGGGTGTCCTAGTACTGGGGCTAGTGCCATGGCATTATACTGCCTTCGGATGTTGTGACGGGTGGCTCGGAATGTCATGAAGGCAGATTGATCTGGGTAGATTAAATCTGACACACAAGTCTGTAGACTGTCTGCCAGAACCTTCCCTAACAGTTTTGGTTCAAAGTTAATGAGGGAGATAGGGCGGTATGAAGAGGGCTCATCCGGAGGGTGACCCGGTTTGAGGAATAAAACAATCTCCGCGTGGCACCAGTCCTGGGGTAGTATACTCTGTTCTTGGGTGTCCTGTGTCACCGCTAGCAAGTGTGGGCCCAACGTGTGCATGTGCGCTTGCAGGAATTCTATGGGGAATCCATTGGGTCTGGAGGCCCACCCCAGACACATGGCGTGTAGGGCCCCACTCAACTTGTCTAGTGTAATGGGGGCCTCTAGTTGGTCCCGCATGTGGTCTGTGAGTCTGCGGGGTGGGATATCTCTAAGGAATTCCGCTATTTGAGCTCCTGAGAGCTGCTCACAACATTCGTATAGTGAGGAGAAGTGACGTACAAATTCTTGAGCTTTCTTCCCCGGGGACGAACAAAGGCCCCCATCAGCGTCCCATAAGGTAGGGACTGCAGCGGGAGATTTGTCCACTTGGCATAGCCTGTGCAGCATTTTACTCGACTTTTCTCCCCACTGATATATCCTATGTTGCGATGTCTCCCGGGTCTCCTTTGCTTCGGCCATTAGGTATTGTTGTATAGCTTGTTGCATCTGCAGCAGGTTGCACTGGAGTGAGGGGCTAGGGTATATATTAAGTTGGGTCGCCAGGGCTTAGTGGAGTGACTCTAGTTTCGCCAATTGTGCTTGTCGCGTGTGCTTCTCTTTGGTGTTTTAGCTAATTTCTGGACCGTGGGATTTAGGGCTTCCCAGAGGATACCTTTCGATGGAGCCAAAACTGCATTAGTGTCGAGATATTCGGATAATACCTTATCTAGCATATCTTGATAGTGTGTGTCTCGAAGGTGCAACGAGGACATTCGCCACCTAAACTGGTATGAAATTTGAGACTAACTGGGGAGTGATCCGAAAGCCCTCTGGAGAGGTGAGATATTTGTGAGAACCTATGAATATATGTGTGAGGTGTAAAGAAGTGATCTAGTCGGGACTGCGAACCATGTACCGCAGACATATAGGTGTAACTTTGTTTGGCTGGGTGATGTTCACGCCAGATGTCGGCCCAACCTAAAGTAGAGGCAAGGAGTTGCAGTTTGTAAGGGCCTGCAAGCGAGTGGTGGTCTGAGCTGCGCTGTCTATCTGCAGGGGCCATGGTGTCGTTCCAGTCCCCGCCCAGGAGGGTTAAGCACTCCGGAAGTTCCCCCAAAGTTTAGAGATCCTGTCAACAAAGGCAGTCCCCAATGGGGAGGAGCATAGATACTGCCTATGGTGATATGCTCGCCGTATAACGTGCCTGTGACAGTCACATAGTGCCCCCTGGCTCCACCCATTGCTTTGTGTGTACAAAAGGAACTCTATGGTGTATTAAAATGGCCGTTCCCCGCGATCCCCTGGTGAACCCTGCGTGGTATATAGTTTGGTAACCAAATCTGTCCAGGCAAGGAGTTTTAATGCCAAGAAGGTGGGTCTCTTGTAAGAGTAGTATATCTGCCTCATATTGCTTGGCTTAGCGTAGGACCGCACCCCGTTTAATTTTATTAAGCAGACCCCTGATATTCAGAGAGGGGCTGTGCTCATCTGTGCTGTCATCCCGTATCTATGAGAACACTGCGTGTAGTGCGTTGAGTCTAGATAATGTGTCTGCATGTATAAAAACAATGAAACTGCCCCCATGAACCACCCCCAAAATTCCCTCAACAACCCCCTCCCCCCACCCAATATTGCCATGAACTAGGAGCATCTGTCGCGGTGAGAGGTATGCCTGGCCCCCGACGGGGGGAACCAGGGACCTGCCACCAAAAGTACCCAACCCACCCCCAAAACATTTAACAGGGGGAGGTGAAAATGTTACAGGCAGTCGGATCCATGGCTGGGCATCCATGCCCGTTCGGAGGTCAGTGAAGAGCAGGGTAATCACAATAAAACATATATTCCTTGGCTACGGCGGTTAGCCAAACACTGGCTGTCTGGCTAGTTCAGGATACATGTTCTGGACTGGAGAAGCGCCTGTCTGATCTCTTACTTCGCTTTGATTTGGTCCATCTGTGTCTGGTCCGCCGTGAGCCTTGGGAAGAGTCAATGTCCTGTGACGGAGGCCTATGTAATTTGAGATGAGTGCGTTCATCTGACCATGCAAATACAGCTTCCGGGGTATCAAAGAAATGTGACTTAGAGTTAAATATAACTCTCATCATGGCTGGGTATAAAAGCATGTATTGCATGTTGAGGTCTCGTAATCTACGCTTCGCTACAACAAAAGACTGGCGTTGCTGTTGGACCAAGTGTCGATAGTCAGGAAAAATCATGATGGGCTTCGAATCATAGTGGAGTTTATTTTTATGTGATCTAGCGAACTGCAGGATGGCATCCCGATCTGCATAGTTCAGCAGCCGTGCGATCACTGGTCTAGGATTCTCGCCTGGGAGGCTTCTTTGTCAGTGCTCGGTGACCCCTCTCAACGACAAAGCAAGAGGATAACATTTCATTTGGCATGAGATCTTTGAGCCACTGGGCGATAAAGAGAATCATGGAGGTACCTTTACATCCCTCCGGAGGGCCTACAAAGCACAGGTTATTGTGCCTTGCACAGCCTTCTGCGTCTTCCAATCTGGAGACAAGTTCTTATGAAACAACCGTTAGCTTGTTAACTTTTTTTGCACGGTAGCCACCGAGTCTTCAACAGTCGATACACCCGCTTCGCCCTCTGTGATCCGGTCCACCGCCTTCCTGAGATCCTGGTGCAGGAACGTGACTTCGGCCCCCACTGCGCCAATTTTGACAACAAGCTTGTCTCTGCAGCATTGTCCGGCACCGTACCTTCCACATCGTCCCCAGTGGCCACTGTAGTCGTGGCATACTGGTCCAGGATACTCTGCTTGGAGCTTGCCCCGCCAGGTTTGTCCTTGCTCATAGTTGTAAGCAAGGGTGGATAGGCGCCGGGCCCCCAGGAATTCTGCTGTCAGGTGCTGCCTATTTGATGGAAGGGAGCACCACCTCGTCGGGGAAGGCCGTGACGATGGCGTCAGGCCTATAGTGGGGATGCACTGACGGCAGGCCCTCTTGGAATCAGGCATGTCCTTGGCCACAAGCCGCACCAAGCCTAGCTCAGCTGCCTCCGCTGCCCAAAGTCACCTGCTAATTAGGCCCTGTATTGGGACCAGACTCGCCAGACCACCCACCTACAGTGCCCCAAAGTAAACAGCAAGTTTTCAGGCACCAGTGACTCCCCCAAGGCTCTAGGGGGCCGAATACACCCCTGGTCACTAAGCCACTCCATCATTCAAGGGGGATCGGTCCTCCCCTATGTTTCCCCCGGTGCCCACATGTGGTCTTGTGCCTTCAGATGTGGGCTGCAAGCGGGTGCTGATCCTCGCCATCCACAGAGGCCTCCACCTTTGCCCATAATTTCCCCCTCGCAGGTCTAATAATCAGGGATGGGAGCAGGAGTCAGGCCAAAGCACCAGATTTCGGGCCAGGCCGGTGTGCGGGCCGTGGTGATCTACAATATAACGCCCCAAACTTTAAATCCAGGGTCCTGGGGGGTCCAGGTCTCTGCCATGTTGCTGGTGCAGCTGGGAGTCCCCGCTGATGACCTTTCCGGGCGGTTGGCAACACCAGGGGCCGGTCCCTTCCCCTGCAGGCCCGTCACAGCCTTAGGATATTTGCCACGGGTCGGCACTCACCACCGCACCCCCTTGTTTCAAGCGCTGTTGCTCACCTTCTGGGCCTCAACCCGGCCCCATCAGTGATGTCATTTGAGATGTCATCAGTGATGTCACTGACCATGTCATGAATGATGTAATATGTGACGTCATCAGCAGTGCATTGCGGGGGCGTGAGTTATAGATAGCTGAACTAACTATAACACCGAAATTTCTATGGTTTTGTACGAGTGAAATGTCCGACTAACTATAACGTTCCTGAAACCTATGGTTTTTTCAGTTAATTTCTATGGTTTTTTAAGTGCTAATTTCTAACTATAACATGCCTGAAACCTATGGTTTTTCCAGTGAATTTCAAAGGTTTTTTAAATGAAAATTTGTAAGTCTAACAATCCTATGTTTTTTTATTTTATATATATATATATATGTTACCTACTAGGTAGATATAGTTAGGGCCTATTTTCCATAGGAAGTCTGCAACATTCTATTTGGAATAACTTTGGCGCTGATTGACAAATCTTCGCTAAATTTTCAAGCTTTTGGCCAGCTCCGGTCTGCTCCTATCCTGAAAGTTTCACGGTGATTCGACAAGCGGGGGCTGAG
This sequence comes from Triturus cristatus, assembly GCF_964204655.1. Lineage (NCBI taxonomy): Eukaryota > Metazoa > Chordata > Amphibia > Caudata > Salamandridae > Triturus > Triturus cristatus. The sequence goes on along the minus strand of NC_140590.1, from coordinate 85,167,580 downwards.
AAAAAAGGGGGGTCCCAAAACTCATTTTCCCCATGCAATTTCCCATAGGACCTTTAGCCGCAGCTACAGCCCGACCTGCTGAACGGAATTACACCAAATTTAGCGAAGAGGTAGTCCATAGTTCAGACTCGTGCCTTTTGCTTAATTGGTGTAAATCCGTTCAATAGTTCCTGAGAAATTGACATTTAAAAGTATATATATATCTATGGCCTCGGAGGGTCCGTGTACCCTAAGTGCAGCCGAAGCGCACCCTGCCGTGCACCAGCTGCATTCTAATTGGCTGTCAACACTCCAAATCAGGAAATGTTGGCAGCCATCTTGGGCCTCTGTAGAACCGAGGCACAAGAAATCAGCAAAAGAAACACGAAAAACGCAAAAAGGGGGCAGGATAGAAACACCTGACCACCTAGGCCTGCTCAGAGGGTCCCACAAGGACCCCCAGGGCCAAAAAAAGCTTTTTATTAAAAATGAAATTGGCGAGATTCGCGCACCCAGCGCGAATTTTGGCCGAAATAAAAAAAAAATGAGGCGCGGGCTCCCGCGCTTCTTTGGTAATTTGGTAATTGGAGGCCAAATCCTGGGGGCATTTTAAAAGAAAAGTGTGGGGGGTCCCAATCCCCCCCACACTGCCTGGGGACCACCACCCCCCGGGGCTTATTAATATTGGGTGGGGGGATCTCAGGCGCCCCCAGCCCCGGGGACTGCCACCCCCCCGGGGTTTCTTCAAAATGCGGAAGGGGGGCTACGCAGCCCCCCTCCTGGAGCCTTGTCTAGGCCCTGGGGACCGCCACCCCCCAGGGCCGGCTCCTGCAGTGTCCTGGGGTGCCCACCCCCGGGACACTGTAGTTTGCAATGACAGGGCGGGAGCCTCGCGGCTCCCACCCTGTCATTGCAAACTGCTTTCCTATTTGGAATAGAGAGCAGGTAACCTTCTCTCTCTACCAAATAGGAAAGCAGATTGCTTTTCCACAGGGGGAGCAGCATGTTAGCTGCTCCCCATGTGGAAAAGCAATGCCGGCTCCCGCAGGACGCGGGGAGCCTGCTGGGACCGTGGGGGGATTGGGGACCCCCCATGGCCCCCAACGAAGAGGGACAGCCCCAGGGGATGGGGTCCCCAGGGGCTGGGGTCCCCGGGGCCATAAGTGGCCACAGGAGGGGGGCAAGGCAGCCACCCTTCAAAATATTTTTTTTTTTAAAAAGGACCATACCCCGGGGAAAATTATATATATATTTTTTTAATTGGGGGCAGGCCCTGGGGGGTGGGGTCCCCAGGGCCAATAAATTAGAAAAAGAAGGGGGGCTACACAGCCCCCCTTCTTACAAAAAAAAAGTCCGGAGGCCACGCCCCCTCCTTGCACCACTCTGCAAACGCGCCCCCTGGTGCGTTTGCAGAGGGGGAACTAATTCCCCTTGAATACTGGGGGTCACTGGGGGCCAACTAGCCCACCAGGAACCTCCAGTATGCGCCAGAGGGCTGTGTTGCAGAGAGGTGTAATGAGGCCATGCCCCTTTTTACACCTCTGCAACACAGCTCCGTGGCACTTACTGGAGGTACCTGGTGGGCTAGTTGGCCCCCAGTGACCCCCAGTATTCAAGGGGAATTAGTTCCCCCTCTGCAAACGCACCAGGGGGCGCGTTTGCAGAGTGGTGCAAGGAGGGGGCAGGGCCTGAGGTGATATGTGTGCAAACACGCCCTGTGGCTCATTTTAAGTTGGGGAATTCATTCCTCTTCAATACAGAGGTCCCCTAGGGGCCAACTAGCCCACCAGGTACCTCCAGTAAGCGCCACGGAGCTGTGGCGTGTTTTAAGTTGGGGAATTAAGTCCTCCTCAATCCTGAGAATCCCCTCCTTGCAGGACTCGCGCCCCCTGGCACGTTTGCAGAGTCCTACAAGGAGGGGGCATGACATCTGGTGCGATGCCGGTCTTATTTTTATTTTTTATTTTTAAGAAGTGAGGCTGTGTGGCCCCCCCTTCTTTTTCTAATTTATTGGCCCTGGGGACCCCATCCCCCAGGGCCTGCCCCTTTTTTTTCTTTTTAAAAACAAAAACTTTGTAAGGGGGCCTCGTGGCCCTCCTCCCAAGGCCTTAATCGGCCCCAGGGACCCCAACCCCCGGGGCATGGCCTTTTTTTCTAAAACAAAATTATTTTGGAAGGGGGCTGCGTTGCCCCCCTCCTCAGGCCACTTATGGCCCTGGGGACCCCATCCCCCAGGGCAGACCTTTGGTTTTTTTTGGGGGGGGGAGGGGGGCCGCGTGGCCCCCCTACCGGGTCACTTGTAGCCCCGGGGACCCCATCCCCCGGTGCTGGCCCTCTCCGTTAGGGACAATGGGGGGTCCCCAAGCCCCCACGGTCCCGCCGGCTCCCCGTGTCCGTCGGGAGTCGGCATTGCTTTTGCACATGGAGAGCTGCTCAGATGCAGCTCCCCGTGTGGAAAGGCAATCGCAGGTTTCCTGCTCTCTCTTCCAAAAAACAAAGCAGTTTGCTATGGCAGGGCGGGAGCCGCGAGGCTCCCGCCCTGCCATAGAAAACTACAGTGTCCCAGAGGTGGGCACCCTAGGACACTGCAGGAGCCGGCCCTGGGTGGTGGCGGTCCCCAGGGCCATCAAAGGCTCCAAGAGGAGGGCCGCGCGGCCCCCCTCCCAGCATTTTCAAAGCCCCGGGGGTTGGTGGTCCTTGACGGACCCCCCAATTTAAAGACTTAGTGCCCTGGGGAGGTGGCGGGACCATGGGGCATGTGGGGGTCTTGAGCCCCCCACACAGGTTACTTAATATTATTATTTTTTGAAAACACAAGCCCTGGGGGGTGGCGGTCCCCGGGGCTGCAGGGGGGGCCGCGAGCCCCTGCATATATTGTCATAAAGCCCCGGGGGTGACGGTCCCCAGGGCTAGGGGGGCCGCAAGCCCCCCACCCATGTATTTTGAAGCCCCAGGGGTGGTGGTCCCCAGGGCTGGGGGGCTGTGAGCCCCCCTACATAATTGTTAAAAGCCCCAGGAGGTGGTAGTCCCCGGGGCTGGGGGGGCCCTCTGGGTCCCGCATTACATGACAGTATTGCCCCCGGGACTTGGCCCCCCGGGGGCTAAATAGCAACGAAGCGCGGGAGCCCGTGCTTCATTTAAAAAAAATAAAAAAGCAGGGCAAGGGGGTCAGGGTGTTTCTACCCTGCCCCCTTTTCGCGTTTTGCGCATTTTCTTTTACTGATTCACTGACAAGATGGCTGTCAACACTTCCTGGTTTGGAGTGTTGACAGCCAATTACCATAAAGCTTTTGATCGGGAGGGTCCGCGGATCCTCTGCGGCCATAGATATATATGTGTTTTTACTTTTGATTTTCTCAGCAACTACTGAACGGATTTACGCCATTTAAAAAAAAGGGTTCCTTCTGAACCAAGGGCTACCTTTTGGCCGAATTTGGGGTAATTCCGTTCAGCAGTTCGGGCTGTAGCTGTGTCTAAAGTTTCCTATGGGAAATTGCATGGGGAAAACATGTTTTGGGATCCCCCTTTTTTCTCAGCCCCCGCTTGCCGAATCACCCCGAAACTTTCAAGATAGGAGTGGACCAGAGCGCCCCACGTGTTTTGAGAATTTCGCAAAGATTCATCAACCGGCACCAAAGTTATTGGGAATGGAATGTTGCGAATTGGAAAATAGGTCCTAACTATAACTATCTACTGGCGACCGCCAGTAGATAATATATACACATAAATATATATATATATTTAAAAAAATTGTGAATCATTTTTAGTTAGGAAAACTATATTCATTTAAAAAAAAAATATATATATATTATACAGAAGTCGCACACCATTTGCGCACCCTACACCATGGCTGCGCGCATTCCGGTAGCTAGCTAGCTACCCCGTCGTGACTTCGGCGTAATTTGTAAAGTATGAAATATCTTTAAATTATTTATAAATAAAAGTTTTCCTTTAAGTGTTTGTCTAGCTGTATTAATAAAAGTATTTTAAAGTATAATTTTCAATATAATTTCGACTAAAAATTATTCGATTATTATTGGATTCGGAGGTTAGGAAGGATGGCCATTTTGCTCGATCTGTTTTGCAAGATTTGTTGGTCTAGTCAGGTGGATACCCTCCTCCGGGTGAGGTACGGCTTGAGGATTCCATTCAAAAGGTGAGGAATCAACAGGCAGAAGTATCCATCAGAAGAGCAAGTTACTTACCTTCGGTAACGCTTTTTCTGGTGGATACAGTATCTGCCTGTGGATTCCTCACGGTCCCACCCACCACCCCGTTGACCACCTGTGTCTACCTAAATGATGCTTTTACTATTTGGCATGAATGTTTTTAATATGTCTTAATCATGCTTATGTTTTAATAGTGAGAAATGCTTGATCTGTTGCTATTTCTTTATGCCTTTATTGGTTATGCTGAACAGAATTGCTTGAAATTTGGCAGAGAGGTAGTCCTCAGGTCAGGGAAGTGCCTTTTGCAGGTCTGGTGTCAATCTGTTCAGTAGTTCCTGAGAAAATCAAAAGTAAAATCATATATATATGTGGGCGGAGCCTAACCACACATCTCATCCTGAGATCTGATTGGCTGTCAGCACTTCATCCAAGAAGTGTTGGTGCTGCAGATCAGCGCATATAAATTCTCCCAGCTTCCACGGACAGAGTAAATCTACAGTCACACGCCTACTCACACATCATACACTAGGGCCCATATCACTAAATTCACACTATTACTCTATCCACACTGAATATAGGAGAGAAAACCTAGACCAATCTGCATCTACAATGAGGTCAATGCGACCTTAATGACATTGCCTTGAGTCATGATTTTGAACATAAGAAATACATTTGAAACTCCATAAATGACAAAGAATAAACACCCGACACTGTAATTCAAACAAATGCTTGTTTATCTAAAATTAATTCAAAAGTAAAGTCATTCATTAGCAAAATCGTTATTCTCATAGTTACCTATTCTAGCTAAATGGGACAGGACAGGTCTCTCGGTAAAGTCTCTCGAGCCGCCGTCCTCAGCATAGGAAACGTCCAGACGTCAAAACGCGATGAAAGAATGAACCAGCGAACGAACATGGACCCTCTCTAGTCTAACATACTTATAGTATATGTTGCAAATAAAAGTAACAAACAAATGTTAGATATCCGTTGAGCCACTGAGCAGAGCGAGCAGGAAAGGAAGTCTTTAGATACATTTAGAAAATCTCTGCTCAGGAAAAATCACAAAAATAAAAAGACGGAAGAAGGAAACTCGAGTTTGCAAATGTTTCTTTCGAAAATGCTCTTCCTTGATATCTTAGCAGAGCCACCGCAGCATTGTCATTGTCCATTGTGGCTTTATCCTTGTCCAAGGGCAATTGGACTCGTTCCCGGAGCTGCTGTCCTCACGGAAAACTTTTTAACCAGGCAAAGGCTGTGGTCAGGTGACTCTCGACCATGTTCAGCAAGGCCTCTTATCAAAATTCGATCACTCGAGCGCAGCCTGTAAAAGGCAGCCATCTTTATATAGGCCAAAACGGACCATCTTAATTAAAAGGGACAAAAACAACGATACCACATCATAATGATTGTACAGTGTTAAACCCCTCTAATACCCTTATGTGTATGTACTTATCTAGCCTTCTGCAACACAATAAAGCATTAGTACACGTTATTTTAAACGCACAAAACACAAAACAAATAGCATTTGTGAATAAACCGCACACTATTATTAAGCAACATATATGCATCCCACGTGTAGTTTCTCTCATTAGTAATATTGATTAGTCCAGACAAAACAAACTATTAATTAATCATTACTAATTAGTGTTTTAAAATCATAACATATAGACGAAACTGGAGCTTAAAACTCGATAAATTTTCAACAGAAAACTCTGCTCCAGCAATCCCCCCTTTGGTGATATCTTATCACCACAAAAACCACCCAAAAAAGAAAAATTTAGTCCCAAATTTAGGAGAACTTGAAAATGTCTTTATAACACAACATTAAACACCAGATTCTCTCACATCATCCCTCCTTGACTCCAAGTACACACTCTCCCTCAACGTTTCTAATTCTATTTCTTGTGGATCTCTCCTTGACCTCTTTTGTCTCTATTCAGCATTGCTTCTAATTATTCTCTTTTTCCCTCCCCTGTTTTTACAACACAAACACCCCAATCTCAATATCAATAAAGCAACAATTATGCATGTCAAAGGAAACAATATTTTACCAATAATGGTACTACCTATCTTAGCAATAAAACTCTTAACAGCAATTATCTTATTAGCTATTTTAGTCCAGACACTTTCAGCTTCAAGTGGTACTAATTCCTCATGCAAATCAGTAATATTTTTGATATAGACCTTTAGGTCTCTGCTTTCGTCAGGAATGTAAGTGCAACAATGTTGAACTTTCAGCATTCCACAAACTCCACCCTCTTTGGCCAAAAGAATATCAAGGGCAAGTCGATTTTGCATAGACATGGCTCGTACGGCAATCATTTCCGTATTCACCAAGAGAAACCCTCCAGCGGTACTTGTCGATAAACGATCCACCACTGTTGACAGTTTCCGAATCCCATATGCATTTAAAGAAATTCCCACTGCTGGAATTAAAGCACCAAAAATGTCACCCACTATCTCTGACCAAGTTTCTCTCTTAAAACGTGTTAGTAAATTAATGTGTTCTACATCTTCTATTCTATCTATATGAAAAATCTTTGGAAAGACCAGGCCCACATAACATGTGCCATACCAATGGTCAGGCAACTTGTAATAAGCCTTGTTCCCACAAACATAATACACTCCTGGGAAAACTGGATCTTCACCACCTTTAAAACCCCATCCTGTTGCAATGAAATATGTATCATGACACTCACTAGTCCCAACAAAATATGTATCATATTAGGATTTCTTTCTGGTAATGCATAGTTTACCCTTCTGTGGTGCATCTAAAGCCAAAGTCGGACTGGCTCCATTTCTCAACTCCTTTCCCATCTCAATGTCCCAAATTGTCTCACTCACTTTATATTTCCCTGCCTTCTCATGTATGCTCTTTCTCCTTTCCTCTACCATGTTTAGGAAAGCTTTCTCCTCTTCTTTCAGACTGCAAGTTAAATTGTTTCTAAAAATGTAATCTAAGGTTAATTCTTCTTTCTCAATAAAAATCTCACCAAAAATGTTAGCTTCTTTAGCTGGATTCAGCTTTTTATCCATTGGCAATTGCCCAAAAATGTTATCTTTGTTAGACATCTCATAATCTATTTTCCCTAACAAATAAAAAACACTACTTAGCACACTACATGAAATTCCATACGTAGCTGGTAAATGGTGATAAGTAACACCCTCTGAAACGGATGCAGGTAATTGCATACAAACGTAGCAATCCCTAACTTCCATTGTCTTTACGTATTCGTACAACAACTTTGAAAAAACATTACTAGAAAAATCATTAATTGACCTATCCTTATGCACATAAGTGTTACTAATTCTAGTTGGAACTACTTTTTGTGAACTCATCTCTACATTGGTCACATTTTCAGTATGTATTCCTAAAGCGTCTACTGTAACTCTAAAAGTAACTAATAAAGCTAAAACACCCCATAATAGCATTAATAATCCAGTACAGCAGCAGCACATTTTACACCATCTTTTCAAAAAGGCACATCTACTTTGATTATTCTCTGTGTTAGCCATTTTACTACTTTGGCAGTGTCTTTTGACTTAGCCTCTTCTTCTCCACTACTGGGAAACTAGAACACTAGATTATTTCACACAGCTAATTTCAGGTTTTTTTCTTTTCACTCTTTTCCAAGTGACTCTTTCAGTTCACTCAATTCGGATTTACATCACTTTTCACTTCTTCTTCAGCAACATCAAATTGTATTAGATCATCAACAACATCCTGTGCATCCGACTCTTCTCCAATGTCAGTCAGAATAACTTTTAGAATACCAACAGTTTTCTCCTCAACCACTTCTCGTACGGTCCCCTCTGGATTTCCTTGACTTTCTGCCTCTTCACCTTCAGACAGTGCCACATACGTCCATTTCGGTGACCTATACTTCTGGTTAGGTTTTCTGATTCTCTTTATCTCCTCTGGTTCCTTTGTAACCTTTTGCTTTTCACCTTTTGTTTGATTCTGACTGGACACCTCGTTCCCCTGTTCAGCTTTCGATGAACTTGCTCGTGTCAGTCTGTATTGTAACCTCTTTATCCTGTTAGGCCAGAGATCTCCTCTTACAACCCTTTTTGGTCTCACCTCTGTTATTTCTTTCTCCGATCCAAGTTCTCTTTCTCAGAACTCGACCCTCTGATTTCTCATTTTCACTCTCATCTGATTCTGTCTCATTTGCCTCTTGTTCTTCAACAATTTTCTTTTGCTCCACAGTCTTTTCCACTACCGATTGAGACTTCCCTAACTCTGTCCCTCCTCGGGTCTCCGACACGCAATCTTCTTGCTGTCTACTTGTCCCTTCACCTTGCTTATCAGGAATGTTCCCTACACCTCCTCGGGGGTCTTCCGCAATCTGTCCCTCTCTAACTTCTACTGACCCTGCTTCTCCAGGTGTAATCTCAAGTGGATTTTCAACCTCTTCATCTGATTCAGGTGTAATCTCTGTGGAATTGCTCCTTTCTCTTCTACTGCTCGTTGGAACTTCAGGCACTCTTACAGAATCCGATCTCTCCTCTGAGACTCTCAATGTTTCTCTTGAATCCTCTCTTGGAAAGGGGAAAGAATCACTCAACTCTCTTTCACCTTCACCTCTTTCAGGATTTCTCCCCCTTCTCACTGGTTCAGTTTCTGCATCATCACTGAAATCTGACTCTTCAAAATACTCCTTACCAGTCCCATCCTTTGGATTTGGAACTCTCAGAGTATGACTCGCATGCACCCAGTTTTTCACACCGGCACACTTTACTGCAGTTGTCGTAGTCAGAATGACTTGTCTCGGCCTTCCCCACCTTGGAACCAAGCAATTTCTTCTCCTGTGCACCTTAATCCTCACCCAGTCCCCTGGACTCAGATCATGGGCTTGCTTCTTCTCAAGTGTGGTAGCGTCTTCTCCAACCTGGTGAAACACAGAATGAACTGCGTCAGCCAGGCCTTTACAGTAATCCAAAATCATGTCATCAGTTATTGTCATCAATTTGTTGACAGGCACAAATGCATGTCTCATGGCACGTCCCATTAAGATTTCGTGCGGACTCAAACCTGTGGTTCTATCTGGAGTAGACCTAATAGTCATCAGCACTAGAGGCAAGACATCAGGCCATTTCATTCCAGTGGCTAAACACATCTTACCAATTCGGTTTTTTATTGTGCCATTCATCTGCTCCACAACACCAGAAGCCTCTGGTCTGTATGCACAATGTAGCTTCTGCTGTATGCTCAATGCTTCACAAATTAAACCCATGAGCTCATTATAGAAGTGTCCACCTCTATCAGACTCAATAGTCACTGGGAACCCGTATCTAGGAATCAACTCCCTTAACAGTAATTTTGCAACTGTTATTCCATCATTTCTCCTAGTCGGATAGGCCTCCACCCATCTTGAGAACAAACAGACTACCACTAGAACATACCTCAATTTGTTCACTTGGGGCATTTCAATGAAATCTATTTGCATTCTTGTGAAAGGACCTCCTTCTCTACCTATTGTTCCTCGACTCACTACTGTCTTTTTCCCAGTATTGAACTGCTGACAAATCAAACATCTCTGACAGATACTCTCTGCAATCAACCTGAACTTCGCATTGTACCAGGTTTGTTTAAAAGACCTGATCATCGCATCCCTTCCCAAATGTCCCTGGCCATGATACATTCTTGCCATTGTCGACAACATTGAGTTAGGCATGACTGGTCTACCATCTCTGTAGATCCAAACATGATCTGTTTCTCTTGGGGCACAACCTGCCTTGATCCAATCTCTCATTTCCTCATCTCCTGCCTCATCCTGCAACTGTTTCACTTCATCCCACGTTTCTAGGACATTAGTAAACATCACAGAACAAAAAGACATTTCCCTCTCTCGTGCCCTATTAATCGAATGATTGTTTTTAGCACAATACTGTGCTATGTCATTGGCAAATCTATTACCAAGAGTGACAAAATCATCTCCTTGTCCATGTGCAGTACATTTCACAACTGCTAACTCTTTAGGCAGCTGTATCGCCTCAAGCAATTTCCCAATCACTTCAGCATTCTTTATTGGAGTCCCACTCGACGTCAAGAAACCTCTCTGTAGCCAAAGCTGGCCAAAGTCATGAACGACTCCAAATCCATACTGACTATCAGTCATCACAGTCACTCTCAGATTTTTCCCAATTTTGCAAGCTTTTGTCAATGCCACCAATTCAGCCACTTGAGCAGATCTCACTCCTTTCAAAGGCGAAGCTTCCATAACTTCTGAAACCTTGCACACCGCATATGCTGCACTCAGCACACCATCATCAGTTCTCAGACACGATCCATCCACAAACAGCACATGATCACTCTCAGGCAACGGTAAATCTCTTATGTCTGGTCTTGGTTTTGTGCAATAGTCAAGCACATCCAAACAATCATGATCAACATCATCTCCAACATTCACATTGTCAGCATCTGGTAACAACGTTGCTGGATTCACATTCACACATCTCTCAAGAGTCACATTTGATGCTCCCAGAATGATTTTCTCATATTTAGTCAGCCGACTATGTGACATGTACTGAGTTCTGCTTCTTGTCAAAAGAATTGCCACATCATGAGGTACGAACACCCTTACAGGATATCCCATTATTATACCCTCACTCTGTTCCAAGCTTCTGCATGTAGCAGCTACTGCTTTCAGGCAACCTGGCAAACCCACAGCTACGGGGTCAAGTGTCGATGAGAAGTACGCAATCGGCCTTCTCAGTTGTCCGTGCTTCTGAATTAACACTGAAAGTGCACACCCATTTCTCTCACTGCAGTACAACTCAAACTCTTTCTCATAGTCTGGCATTCCCAAAGCAGGGGCTTCACACATTCTGCTCTTTAACTCTTCAAATTCTGCCATTTGTTCTCCATCCAGTTCCAATGGATCTCTCACCTCACTTTTGGTCAACTTAATCAGTGGCTTTGCTATCAGGGAGAAATTACTTATCCACTGACGACAATAACCCACCATCCCCAGAAACATCCTCACTTCTCTCTGGGTCATCGGGGCTCTCACTCCTCTGATAATTTTGATCCTGTCATCGATCACCTTTCTCAGACCCTTTTCAATATTGTGTCCAAGATAATGCACCTCTTTCTTGCAAAATTGCAATTTGGCTGGAGATACCTTTAACCCTCCATCTGCCAGATGATTCAGTAAAGCTATGGTATCTACTTCACAAGCTTCACGTGTCTTCCATGCCACAAGTAAGTCATCAATATACTGCACTAGCACTGAGCTTTCGGGCATGATCAAACTCTCCAATGACTTTTTCAACAACTGATTGAATATCGAAGGACTCTCTGTATACCCCTGTGGGATACGACACCATACTAAAATACGCTGGCCAAACCGGAATGCAAAAATCGGCTGGCTGTCATGATGCAATGGAATTGAAAAGAAAGCATGACACAAATCAATCACTGTGTACCACTCAGCATCATGAGGAATCTGATACAAAATCACTGAAGGATTTGGCACAATGGGACAACATGCCACCACAATTTTGTTAACTTTTCTCAAATCCTGTACAATCCTGAACTTTCCATTAGGTTTCTTCAGCCCCATTATCGGTGAATTACACGGGCTACTCAGTAACTCTCTCAAAACACCCTGTTGAATCATCTTGTCAATTATAGGGGTTATTCCCTCTATTATCTCTGGTGTCAGTCTGTACTGTGGGATATTAGGGTAAGTGATTCCCTCTTTCACTGAAATCTTCACTGGATCTACATTATTCATCAATCCCACATCTTCTCCAGTAAAATCCCAAACAGCTGTTTTCACTGTGTGTCTCAACTCCTGAGGCAAATCATCTGTATTAAACACAGCATATGTACCAACAATCTCACTCTCTCTATTATCTAGAGTCATCCGGTACAAAACATCCTCATCTGGTGTCTCAAAAGCTATTCCATTCGGAGTACAAAAAATTGTACAATTCATCTTGCACAATAGGTCCCTACCTAACAAGTTCACTGGACTGGTGTCACAGACAACAAATCTGTGCATATCTGAAAATTTCCCTATTCTTACCCTTACTGGTTCGGTAAAACGAGTCTTAATCTGTGTATTGGCTACACCAACTACTTGGATTGCTTCGTCCGAGAGAGGAAGATTTCTAATATCTGCTGACCTGACAGTTGATCTCGTCGCTCCTGTGTCTACCAAAAAAGTAACACTCTCCCCATTTATTTTCCCATCTTCAAATGGTCCTGCCTGGTCTATTTCTAGAGTTGCACCAAGTATGCACTCTTCCTCCTCTCTTCGGCACCGTCAATAGTCCCCTTCAGACTCACTCCCCTCATTCTTTAACCAGTACTGTTGTACCAGGTTAGAACGTCTCGGTTTGTTTACCTGCTCATCATTGTAGAATCCTGAGTCCTGGTTATACTTTTGGGACCCTCTATTCTACGGCAAGGGCAGTTTTGGCTCTTGACTCTGCTGTCTGACAACCTTCTGCTGTTGCTGCTGTTGATTACACCCCTCGTTCTGCACCTGTTGATTTAAGGGTTTACTTTCATTACTCACTAATGGTGGATTGGTACACTCGGATCTCCAATGCCCCAATTGTCCACAGTTGTGACAAGGGAATTTCTTTTTAGCCTCCTCTAAATTACCCTTTCCTTTTCCCACATATCTGGGTCTAATTCCTGGATTATTTGCCTGTTCCATCAACTGTGCTTCTTGTCTTTCAGCAACTTTCACCTGAGCCCACATTGCTTTCTCTTTCAGCTTTCTCTGTTTTGCCTCAATCTCATCACTGAAGTACTTTGCATGTCTCAAGATTTCATCAATCTTTTTACTCTGCCAGTCAACCGTATGCTCACGTATTCTTTCACTTATTTCAGGTCTCAGGCCATATACAAACCTGTAAACAAAATGACTCAAATCCTTATCATCCAGGTGTTCATCTCCACTGAACTGTTTAAAAGCCAGTATCAGCCTTTCGTAAAAAGCATGAACTGATTCTTTTGTTTCCTGATGTGTTTGATCTATCTTAACCTTTTCTTGTACCACCTATCCTTCCACTTTTCTACATCACCCCATTTTCGCAATAATGCAATCATTTCCTTAATCTGTCCTGTTCTGCCAGCACCATTTAGATTTTCAATATCTCTGTCTGTAAAATCCCCTCTGTAAGGTTTCTGCAAAGCTTTCACCTTATCCATGTCAACCCCCTGTTCACTCGCTATTGCTCTTAACCTTTCATGTGTATTCTTAGCTCTCCAGGTGATGCTCTTACACATAAATAACAATTCTCCATCATGATGGTTTTTGAGTATGTCTGTAGGAATTGTCCCTGGAATAAGCTCCTCCAATTCCATGCACAACCTGGCTACATCAATTGCCTGTGAATCTTTATCCTTCTTCTGAAGAACTTTCAACCAATCATTCAAATCTTCAGCTGTTATTTCAGTAGACTTTTTCACTGCACCCACTTGTTCTGTCATCCTCTGTGGTTCCAAAATTGTTCCTCCCAAACAACCAGTATTCAATCCTCAATTAGGCTGCACATCTAATCCTCCACTACATGTGTCATGTCTCGACTGCCTTGAATAATTTCCTCCTATTCTCACTCTTGATTCCTCCAAAGTACAAGTACCAACTAAACCATTCCCAACATAAGGAACTGTCAAATTATTTTCACCCATTCTTTGTTTATCAAAAATAGGCACAACCGGACCAATAGTTACAGGTACTGTAACTGCTTCAAGATTTTTCGTCAGCTCGCGAATTTTCTCAGTCAGCTCAGATGTGGTTCTGGCTAATTCTCTTGTTTTCTCTTCACTGACTCGATTCTCTCTCTCACGCTCTCTCTCTCTCTCCCTTTCTGTGAAAGAGCTACTATTTTTCAGATCAGGTGTCACAACCTAAGTTTTAATAATTCACAAAGTATCTCTTACAGGAGTAGAAACTGGCGTACTCTCTTCTGGTTCTGGTCTATACGGAGGTGGTCTCTTGTAAATCATGTCATCCAAGACCTCGTCCTCATAATCAGTAACTCCGTACCTTCTCACTTCTGTATCAGGCACCTTTTCTGCACCTTTCCTCCCTTCCGCTTCATCAACAGTCCTCATAGGATATAATCCCTCTGACATACTAGCATCTTGTCATCTCCTCATTCGATCATGATGAGTCTCACGATCATATTTCCTCCCAAAAAAGGACCTATAATTGCCTCCACTCCTCTGCTTTTCTCGCTCATGCACCTCATCTTCCCATTCCACCAACGCCTCAAACTGTGTCGGCCTTGGTCTAGGCTCTAGACACATCATCTTTTCCCGTAAATTTCTCAACACGGCCAGATTAAATGAACCATGTTCCGGAAGTGCTAAGACACCATCATCCTTAGTATACTTAGCCCAATTATCCAACCATTTACAGGTATGATACCCATATTTCGCAACCATGAGGGATGCAGGAGTTCTCGTCGGAGGTAGCAATTCACCTTCTCTAGTTATTACATTTTTATCTTTGTCGAACCACCTTTTTATTTTACCGAACAAAGATTTTTTCTTCCTTTCTTCCGGTTGGTAATACATTTTAACGTTTACCAATATTCTCTAGTCCCTTCCGCACAGTTGTGAATCTTTGCCCAATAACAGCGCGACTCACACCAACGCACCAATCCTTGAGCGTCTACGTCACTCTGTACTCCTTCCAATCCCTGCGCGGCTCACACCAACGCACCAATCCTAGCGCGAGCACTATTCTGAGTCACTATCCAATCACAGCGCGGTCTGAATGACGTCAGCAGTCGCTGCAGTCGCTTCTGCTCTGTCTCCTGTCACTCGTCTACCCCTCCTTTACAAAGCCTTTTTAGTAGACTTCGTTTCAGATTCTACAAAATCTATTAGTTACAACATATAAACATCTCCATTGTCTGCTTCGCTAACCACAGAATAGTAAAGAAAATCTTTCTCACAAGAATCCCGCTTCTCTCTAGAACAGCGCTTACCTCTGTTCCACCACGGAATAATCACTTTCGTTGACACAGTAGCACATCCCTCTACTCTGCCCTTCTAACATGCATCCATTAACTGTTTCCTCTAGGACTGTTCCAAAGAGTCTTACAATCAATTAAATGCTCATATATTCACGCACTTTCACACCCGAAAATGTAGAACATGCACACAGAATCCTGCCTTTCCCGAGAACAGCGAACAATCTGTCCCACTACAGAATTATAACACACGTTAACCAAGCAGCTTACCTCTGCCCAGTCCTTCAAACTAGCTTAGAGAATACCTATTACTACTCCAGCGATAAGCTTTAACGGCAAACCTTACGGATCCCTGGGACTTAAGACCAAAGTTTCACAGATAACCTTCGCTACCATACACACTCCTTTTATACCGAAAATATATCCCTAATAGTAACACACGACGATGTCACTGATTCCGAACCCAGACAATGTGACGCGCAACTTCAATTGTCACACATTTTTCCCCGCATACGTACAGGGCCAACAATCCCGTTTTTCCCGAGAGCAGCACTTACTTCCCTCTGCCCTACTACGGAACTGTCACCAGCTCCCAAGTTCCAGAAGCCGCACACACTACATAGAACTCAACACGACGACCTCAACATATAGTATTAGTACATATACCAACATTAATCAATAATCAATAATCAAAGCCTATGTACAAGCAATCTAATCAGATCAAGACAATGATCACAACCATCATACTGCTACTAGGAAACTGCAGCAGATCGGCGCATATAAATTCTCCCAGCTTCCACGGACAGAGTAAATCTACAGTCACACGCGCAGTCACACATCATACACTAGGGCCCATATCACTAAATTCACACTATTACTCTATCCACACTGAATATAGGAGAGAAAACCTAGACCAATCTGCATCTACAATGAGGTCAATGCGACCTTAATGACATTGCCTTGAGTCATGATTTTGAACATAAGAAATACATTTGAAACTCAATAAATGACAAAGAATAAACACCCGACACTGTAATTCAAACTAATGCTTGTTTATCTAAAATTAATTCAAAAGTAAAGTCATTCATTAGCAAAATCGTTATTCTCATAGTTACCTATTCTAGCTAAATGGGACAGGACAGGTCTCTCGGTAAAGTCTCTCGAGCCGCCGTCCTCAGCATAGGAAACGTCCAGACGTCAAAACGCGATGAAAGAATGAACCAGCGAACGAACATGGACCCTCTCTAGTCTAACATACTTATAGTATATGTTGCAAATAAAAGTAACAAACAAATGTTAGATATCCGTTGAGCCACTGAGCAGAGCGAGCAGGAAAGGAAGTCTTTAGATACATTTAGAAAATCTCTGCTCAGGAAAAATCACAAAAATAAAAAGACGGAAGAAGGAAACTCGAGTTTGCAAATGTTTCTTTCGAAAATGCTCTTCCTTGATATCTTAGCAGAGCCACCGCAGCATTGTCATTGTTCATTGTGGCTTTATCCTTGTCCAAGGGCAATTGGACTCGTTCCCGGAGCTGCTGTCCTCACGGAAAACTTTTTAACCAGGCAAAGGCTGTGGTCAGGTGACTCTCGACCATGTTCAGCAAGGCCTCTTATCAAAATTCGATCACTCGAGCGCAGCCTGTAAAAGGCAGCCATCTTTATCTAGGCCAAAACGGACCATCTTAATTAAAAGGGACAAAAACAACGTTACCACATCATAATGATTGTACAGTGTTAAACCCCTCTAATACCCTTATGTGTATGTACTTATCTAGCCTTCTGCAACACAATAAAGCATTAGTACACGTTATTTTAAACGCACAAAACACAAAACAAATAGCATTTGTGAATAAACCGCACACTATTATTAAGCAACATATATGCATCCCACGTGTAGTTTCTCTCATTAGTAATATTGATTAGTCCAGACAAAACAAACTATTAATTAATCATCACTAATTAGTGTTTTAAAATCATAACATATAGACGAAACTGGAGCTTAAAACTCGATAAATTTTCAACAGAAAACTCTGCTCCAGCATTGGCAGCCATCTTGGGACCAATATACATGATAGCACCTCATTAAAAAGCATTGCAGTTAATAGAAGGTTTTAAGACTTTAGTTACATTATAAATCATTTGTTGATGGTACCATACTCATTTTAGGAATTGTGGTATGTTCTAAGGGGATGTCACCATGTGAAAAAGCCTTCTGCTGGGATATCATGATTGAGAGAAAAATATTTTCTCATGCTTTTCCCACAGAGGTTTGGAAGGTGATCTATAAGCTAAACTGAGAGCTTATTTTCTGTAAATTCACATTATCTTTCTCAGTCATGTGAGAATGAAGTCTGACATTCTCAGTAAAACATGTACATCCAACAAGGGCAGAGACTGTCAGTTGGTTCCTTTGTGTTCTACTGCAGCTTCCCAGAGTGTTCCAAAGAACAACTAGAGCGCTAACAGTCCTACTTATGATAAACGTATGGCACACCTGAAGCCATCTTGCTTGGATTAAAGTGGTAACTCTTAAAACATTTAATTTAAAAAGTAACAAAATGAGGGGGTTCATTTTTCCATAAAAAGTATGATTAGTGCTGCAGAAAGAAAAATTAGGGCACATTTTGAGTGACTTCTCAAATCCTCTTCTATTTCATTAAAGAATTCTGACATGCAGACTGAAACATGCACTTTCAATACCAGCAGCAGACTTCCCTGGTGAGCAGTAGCTTTACTACAGTGATCTAATGAGCGACTAGAGTGCTAACATTCTGAATTTATGGCAAATGTGTGACACATCTGAATGCCTTCTTCAATGAATCAAAGTAAAAAACTGACAGTATGCCTACTGAGGAGACTGCAGTAAATGAGGAAATTAGGAATCTTCATAACAAGGTTCCCAAGATGGCCACCAGAGACAAAAGAGCCCAAATGTAGCACAAATATCACCGAGATGTAGCCCAAGTATAGTCCAATGACAGAAATCCCAGAGTGTTTTAAAGAACAACTAGAGCGCTAACAGTCTTACTTATGAGAAAGGTATGGCACACCTGAAGCTATCTTGATTGGAATAAAGTGGTAACATTTAAAACATTTAATTTGCAAAGGAACAAAATGAGGGGGTTCATTTTGCCATAGAAATTATGATTAGTGCTGCAGAAAGAAAACTTAGGGCACATTTTGACTTCTCAAAACCTCTTCTATTTCATTAAAAAGTTCTGACATGCAGACTGAAACATGCACTTTGAATACCAGCAGCAGACTTCCATGGTGAGCAGTAGCTTTGCTACAGTGATCTAATGAGGAACTAGAGTGCTACCATTCAGAATTTATGGCAAATGTGTCAAATCTGAATGCCTTCTTGATGGAACCAAAGTAAACAAGCATTGAAAATGCAATAGGTCTCGCCCTCGTTTAAGTTAAAGCAATTCTGTTTATAATTAGGTGGCTTTTTAGCTTTGCTTTTATTAGTGTTTTTCAAAATTTCATATACATACCATGCATATGTATGCATATATGTATATGTATATGTTTGCATGAATTTATATTTATATAGATATGCAGATTATATGTTTATATATGTATATATATATACACATACATATATAAATGCATATGCATATATATGCATATATATATATGTGCATATGTGTGCATGTACAGAGAGGTAGAGAGGTAGAGGTGTATAGGTAGAGGTGTAGAGGTAGAGAGGTAGAGGTAGAGAGGTAGAGAGTAGTAGAGAGAGAGGTAGAGAGGCAGAGAGTAGAGAGCGAGTAATAGAGAGTAGAGAGTGAGTAGTAGAGAGTAGTAGAGAGTAGTAGAGAAAGTATCAGAGAGTGAGTAGTAGAGAGTCGTAGAGTGAGTAATAGAGAGTGAGTAGTAGAGAGTGTGTATTAGAGAGTGAGTAGTAGAGAGTAGTATAGAGTGAGTAGTAGAGTGAGTAGTAGAAAGTAGTAGAGAGTAGTAGAGAGTGAGTAGTAGAGAGTGAGTAGTAGAGAGTAGTAGAGAGTGAGTAGCAGAGTGAGTAGTAGAGAGTAGTAGAGAGAGAGTAGTAGAGAGTGAGTAGTAGAGAGTAGTAGAGAGTGAGTAGTAGAGAGTGGTAGAGAGAGTAGTAGAGAGTGAGTACTAGAGAGTAGTAGAGAGTGAGTACTAGAGAGTAGTAGAGAGTGAGTAGTAGAGAGTAGTAGAGAGTGAGTAGTAGAGAGTGAGTAGTAGAGAGAGAGTAGTAGAGAGTAGTAGAGTAGTAGAGCGTGAGTAGTAGAGAGTGAGTAGTAGAGAGTAGTGGAGTAGTAGAGAGTGAGTAGTAGAAAGTAGTAGAGAGTGAGTATTAGAGTGAGTACTAGAGAGTAGTAGAGAGTGAGTAGCAGAGAGCAAGTAGTAGAGAGTGTTTAGTAGAGAGTGAGTAGTAGAGAGTGAGTAGTAGAGAGAGTAGTAGAGAGTGAGTAGTAGAGTAGTAGAGAGTGAGTAGTAGAGTGAGTAGTAGAGAGTAGTTGAGAGTGAGTAGTAGAGAATCAGTAGTGGAGAGTGAGCAGTAGAGAGTAGTAGAGAGTGAGTAGTACAGAGTGAGTAGTAGAGACTAGTAGAGAGTGAGTAGTACAGAGTGAGTAGTAGAGAGTGAGTAGTAGAGAGAGAGTAGTAGAGAGTGAGTAGTAGAGTATAGTAGAGAGTGAGTAGTAGAGCGAGTAGTAGAGAGGAGTAGTAGAGAGTGAGTAGAAGAGAGTGAGTAGCAGAGAGAGTAGTATAGAGTAGTAGAGGGTAGTAGAGAGCGAGTAGTAGAGAGTGAGTAGTGGAGAGTGAGTAGTAGAGAGCGAGTAGTAGAGAGTGAGTAGTAGAGAGTGAATAGTAGAGAGTGAGTAGTAGAGAGAGAGTAGTAGAGAGTGAGTAGTAGAGAGTAGTAGAGTGAGTAGTAGAGAGTGAGTAGTAGAGAGTAGTAGAGAGAGAGTAGTAGAGAGTGAGTAGTAGAGAGAGAGTAGTAGAGTAGTAGAGAGTGAGTGCTAGAGATCAGCAGAGAGTAGTAGAGTGAGTAGTAGAGAGTAGTAGAGAGTGAGTAGTAGAGAGTGAATAGTAGAGAGTAGTAGTAGAGAGTAGTAGAGAGAGAGAGTAGTAGAGAGTGTAGTAGAGAGTGAGTAGAGAGAGTAGTAGAGAGTGAGTACTAGAGAGTAGTAGAGAGTGAGTACTAGAGAGTAGTAGAGAGTGAGTAGTAGAGAGTAGTAGAGAGTGAGTAGTAGAGAGTGAGTAGTAGAGAGAGAGTAGTAGAGAGTAGTAGAGTAGTAGAGCGTGAGTAGTAGAGAGTGAGTAGTAGAGAGTAGTGGAGTAGTAGAGAGTGAGTAGTAGAGAGTAGTAGAGAGTGAGTATTAGAGTGAGTACTAGAGAGTAGTAGAGAGTGAGAAGTAGAGAGAGTAGTAGAGTAGTAGAGAGTGAGTAGTAGAGTGAGTAGTAGAGAGTAGTTGAGAGTGAGTAGTAGAGAATCAGTAGTGGAGAGTGAGCAGTAGAGAGTAGTAGAGAGTGAGTAGTACAGAGTGAGTAGTAGAGACTAGTAGAGAGTGAGTAGTACAGAGTGAGTAGTAGAGAGTGAGTAGTAGAGAGAGAGTAGTAGAGAGTGAGTAGTAGAGTATAGTAGAGAGTGAGTAGTAGAGCGAGTAGTAGAGAGTAGTAGAGTAGTAGAGAGTGAGTAGAAGAGAGTGAGTAGCAGAGAGAGTAGTATAGAGTAGTAGAGGGTAGTAGAGAGCGAGTAGTAGAGAGTGAGTAGTAGAGAGTGAATAGTAGAGAGTGAGTAGTAGAGAGAGAGTAGTAGAGAGTGAGTAGTAGAGAGTAGTAGAGTGAGTAGTAGAGAGTGAGTAGTAGAGAGTAGTAGAGAGAGAGTAGTAGAGAGTGAGTAGTAGAGAGAGAGTAGTAGAGTAGTAGAGAGTGAGTGCTAGAGATCAGCAGAGAGTAGTAGAGTGAGTAGTAGAGAGTAGTAGAGAGTGAGTAGTAGAGAGTGAATAGTAGAGAGTAGTAGTAGAGAGTAGTAGAGAGAGAGAGTAGTAGAGAGTGTAGTAGAGAGTGAGTAGTAGAGAGTAGTAGCGAGTGAGTAGTAGAGAGTGGTAGAGAGTGAGTAGTAGAGTAGTAGAGAGTGAGTGGTAGAGAGTTGTAGAAAGTAGTAGAGTGAGTAGTAGAGAGTGAGTAGTAGAGAGTGAATAGTAGAGAGTAGTAGAGAGTGGGTAGTAGAGAGTAGTAGAGCGTGAGTAGTAGAGAGTGAGTAGTAGAGAGTAGTAGCGAGTGAGTAGTAGAGTAGTAGAGAGTGAGTATTTGAGAGTGAGTAGTAGAGAGTGAGTAGTAGAGAGTAGTAGAGTAGTAGAGAGTGAGTAGTAGAGAGTAGTAGAGAGTGAGTAGTAGAGAGTGAGTAGTAGAGAGAGAGTAGTAGAGAGTAGTAGAGAGTCAGTAGTAGAGTAGTAGAGAGTAGTCAGTTAGTGTCAGTCAATGTCAGTCAGTCAGTGTCAGTCAGTCTGTCAGTGTCAGTCAATCAGTGTCAGTCAGTGCCAGTCAATCAGTGTCAGTCAGTCAGTGTCAGTCAATCAGTGTCAGTCAGTCAGTGTCAGTCAATCAGTGTCAGTCAGTGTCAATCAGTGTCAGTCAGTGTCAGTCAGTCAGTGTCAGTCAGTCAGTGCCAGTCAGTCAGTGTCAGCTAGAGCAGCTCTGCTGACCTGGTTCTCTGGCTCTAAAGCAGCTCTGCTGACCTGGTTCTCTCTCTCTAAAGCAGCTCTGCTGACCTGGTTTCTCTAGGTACACAAAAAACTGTCACAGTGGAAACACATTTAGAAATGTAAAAAAGCCATACATCTGTTAGCAATACAAACAAATTTTACGACAACACCTGTTGCTTGCATGTATGCACATTATTTAATGTCCAGTTTCTCAGTCCAACAAAAGGATCAGTAATTCAACACAGCGCCAAAAGCATCACAATATCAACATTTTCAAAAGTATCTTGGTGTAAGGTACGTGATAAGTGCAGGATTTTAGGGATTAGTGCAGGGCGTAGTGAGGGAGGGAGGTTGTGAAAGATTTAGGAACATCCACAATTCAATTGAAGAACCTGACCTGCCAGTTAAATGGCCACAAAACTTAAATTAGATAACACAGACTAAGACAGCAGTTGTACATTCACTGACAATCTCCTGTGTTGATTGAGGAAATGAAAAAAGTCGACGTTTCGACCCCTGTTAGAGCCAGCAAATTGGTTTGCTTGGGGTTGGGGTCTTCATCAGGACCGGGGGAAGGGCTTACACCTGGGGGCAAAAGGTCAAAAATAAAGAACCGTGAGGTGTGTCTATGGAGGACCATTACAGTTAAGAGAGAACAAATGTGAAAAATAATTACCAGCATCAGCAGCAAATGTCACGCTGGAAAAATTGGGAAGGGGCCAATCAGTGCTCCTAGGAGGAAGGAAAAGAGACGAGGAATACTAAAACCATACTTAAAAATCGGGTGTCAGTAAAACCTAAGTGACCAGAAATACTCACCCAAGGTGTAGTATTCCAATGCTCGAAAAATGAGACAAGGGAAGGCTGAATGTATCAGCATAAACAATCATCCAATGGTGTTAGAAGCTGGAAAGAAAGGGGGGGAGATGGCGTTAATGATCTCCCACACTCCAAACCCGTTGTGAGACAAAGCGCATATAAGGTTACTAACCCTGAATATATTGCGCGGGAAACATGCGAAACAAAATTAAGTATCAGCGCATTCATGGTACGTCTGCAAACTATGGCGGGGCGTACAGAAGTGTAGGGAATCCCAAATACAATGAAAAAGTGGCAAGACTCACTCGTAAAATAGCATTGGGGGAAAGGACCACTGAGTACTTGGGCTGCAACATACCTCGAGGGCCGCGCCGTGGAAACTGACAGCTAACCCTGGGTGTCGTCACAGGACTAAACAAATACGGGCCAATCGCGCGCACAACCAATTGGTCGCACCTTGATTGGTAGGCTTGGGGGTGTGTCAGGTCACGTGTTCATGTGCGAACCCGGCCAAGGGTCTGGAAGTTTAACGAGAGACGGAGAGAAGCGAAACCACCGCAGCTGCAAGCGATAACATACCTCGAGGGCCGCGTAAGTCGGTCTGACAGCTAGCCCTGAGCCGCGTCACCCGATCAAATATATATCGATCAGACGCGTCCTGATTGGTGGAGGATAAAGGGTGTGTAATGATAGCTAAGCTGATGTCAGCTCGTCTAAAGCAGGGACCATTTGCTGGTTCTTGATTCATGATCACGGTATTAAAAAGCAATACATTAATATGGTTACATCAGTAGATGATACGGAAAACAACCACAACATTTGACATGACATATATATCCTTGGTTAACGCTCAAATAGCATATGAAATAGCACAGGTAATTGGTATCACTCAACGGCACCACAGCAGAGGTGTATTCATATAAACACTGCAAATACCCAATGTAATGGGGTTCACCAAGACTTATACTAGACAATTGCAGGGGTGTGTCCCATGCTGGATTAGATGTTTAACCATTGTTTATTAATGATATTTGGGTAAAAGTTGCGTCAAGTTCATTCAAGCCACATGTGACAGAGTCAAAACGGTCCATCCACTTACACTCCCTGATGTTTAGGATTGAAACGAGGTCACCACCCCTAACACCCAGTGTTATGGCTTCAATTACCAGCCATCTAAGCGATTCAGGGGAATGGTTGCATGTTTTGAAATGGTCAACCATGGGTGCACCAGGTGTATTACATCTAATCCTGCTGCAGTGTTGCAATATCCTGCATTTCACTTTCTGGGTGGTCTGGCCTATATAGATCTTGTTACATGGGCAGACTATCACATAGATAACATTCTTAGTATTGCAATTGGTGAGCGTCTTTAAATCCACCGTGCAGTTGTTATGTTGGAACGTCTTTGTTTCAAGAGTCAAATTGCAGGCTTTGCACTGTCCACATTTCACATGACCCGTGGGGGCCGGAAGATGCCAAAGCGATTCAATTGTTGGTCTAGGTTGTGTTTCCAAAAGTGATTTCACCACATGATCGCGGACATTTTTGCCTTTTTTGAAGGCATGCATTGGGGGTTCAGTGAGCTGAAGTTCTGCTGCCACCAGGTGCCAATGTTTGTTGACAATTTTGCGGATATCATTACTCCTGGTGTTAAAGGTCGTAACACATATAAGTCTGTTGAGATCGTCCATCCGTGCTTTGGGGGTAAGGAGGAGGTCTCTATGATTGTACCAGGCTCTCTTGCGGGCCCTCTTGACAAGCCTCCGAGGGTAGCCGCGTTCAATCAGTCTGAGGATGAGGTCATCGGATTCCGTGAAGAAATCGTCTTTTCTGGAACAGTTCCTCCTGATCCTCAGAAACTGTCCGAAGGGGAGGTTATCACGTAGTCCTCTCGGGTGGTGACTTCCATACCTCAATAGGGTGTTTCTTTCCGTAGTTTTTCGGAACAGGGTTGTGTACAGACAGTCGTCCATAACCTTGATAGTGATATCAAGGAAATCGATACTGGACTTGTCCTTGGTCATAGTAAACCGAATGTCTGCCGATCTATCATTCAACCAAAGAAAGAACTCATCAAGATCCTGGTCGTTGCCCGTCCAAATCATCAGGACATCGTCGATATATCGTTTCCAATATTTGACTCTTTGCCTGAATGGGTTGGTGATATTACTGACAAAAGTCTGTTCGAAGTTGTCCATATACAAAATAGCCAGATCTGGGGCAAAGCTGGCACCCATCGCCACGCCTTTCGTTTGCATGAAGAAGTCATTTTGGAAGAAGAAGAAATTCTGCGTCATTGCTATGTTGAGCAATTTGATGATAAAATCAGAGGGGACTTGCACTGGTTGGCTTCTTGTCTCTAAACATTTCAAAATCTAAATGTTTAGAGACAAGAAGCCAACCAGTGCAAGTCCCCTCTGATTTTATCATCAAATTGCTCAACATAGCAATGACGCAGAATTTCTTCTTCTTCCAAAATGACTTCTTCATGCAAACGAAAGGCGTGGCGATGGGTGCCAGCTTTGCCCCAGATCTGGCTATTTTGTATATGGACAACTTCGAACAGACTTTTGTCAGTAATATCACCAACCCATTCAGGCAAAGAGTCAAATATTGGAAACGATATATCGACGATGTCCTGATGATTTGGACGGGCAACGACCAGGATCTTGATGAGTTCTTTCTTTGGTTGAATGATAGATCGGCAGACATTCGGTTTACTATGACCAAGGACAAGTCCAGTATCGATTTCCTTGATATCACTATCAAGGTTATGGACGACTGTCTGTACACAACCCTGTTCCGAAAAACTACGGAAAGAAACACCCTATTGAGGTATGGAAGTCACCACCCGAGAGGACTACGTGATAACCTCCCCTTCGGACAGTTTCTGAGGATCAGGAGGAACTGTTCCAGAAAAGACGATTTCTTCACGGAATCCGATGACCTCATCCTCAGACTGATTGAACGCGGCTACCCTCGGAGGCTTGTCAAGAGGGCCCGCAAGAGAGCCTGGTACAATCATAGAGACCTCCTCCTTACCCCCAAAGCACGGATGGACGATCTCAACAGACTTATATGTGTTACGACCTTTAACACCAGGAGTAATGATATCCGCAAAATTGTCAACAAACATTGGCACCTGGTGGCAGCAGAACTTCAGCTCACTGAACCCCCAATGCATGCCTTCAAAAAAGGCAAAAATGTCCGCGATCATGTGGTGAAATCACTTTTGGAAACACAACCTAGACCAACAATTGAATCGCTTTGGCATCTTCCGGCCCCCACGGGTCATGTGAAATGTGGACAGTGCAAAGCCTGCAATTTGACTCTTGAAACAAAGACGTTCCAACATAACAACTGCACGGTGGATTTAAAGACGCTCACCAATTGCAATACTAAGAATGTTATCTATGTGATAGTCTGCCCATGTAACAAGATCTATATAGGCCAGACCACCCAGAAAGTGAAATGCAGGATATTGCAACACTGCAGCAGGATTAGATGTAATACACCTGGTGCACCCATGGTTGACCATTTCAAAACATGCAACCATTCCCCTGAATCGCTTAGATGGCTGGTAATTGAAGCCATAACACTGGGTGTTAGGGGTGGTGACCTCGTTTCAATCCTAAACATCAGGGAGTGTAAGTGGATGGACCGTTTTGACTCTGTCACATGTGGCTTGAATGAACTTGACGCAACTTTTACCCAAATATCATTAATAAACAATGGTTAAACATCTAATCCAGCATGGGACACACCCCTGCAATTGTCTAGTATAAGTCTTGGTGAACCCCATTACATTGGGTATTTGCAGTGTTTATATGAATACACCTCTGCTGTGGTGCCGTTGAGTGATACCAATTACCTGTGCTATTTCATATGCTATTTGAGCGTTAACCAAGGATATATATGTCATGTCAAATGTTGTGGTTGTTTTCCGTATCATCTACTGATGTAACCATATTAATGTATTGCTTTTTAATACCGTGATCATGAATCAAGAACCAGCAAATGGTCCCTGCTTTAGACGAGCTGACATCAGCTTAGCTATCATTACACACCCTTTATCCTCCACCAATCAGGACGCGTCTGATCGATATATATTTGATCGGGTGACGCGGCTCAGGGCTAGCTGTCAGACCGACTTACGCGGCCCTCGAGGTATGTTATCGCTTGCAGCTGCGGTGGTTTCGCTTCTCTCCGTCTCTCGTTAAACTTCCAGACCCTTGGCCGGGTTCGCACATGAACACGTGACCTGACACACCCCCAAGCCTACCAATCAAGGCGCGACCAATTGGTTGTGCGCGCGATTGGCCCGTATTTGTTTAGTCCTGTGACGACACCCAGGGTTAGCTGTCAGTTTCCACGGCGCGGCCCTCGAGGTATGTTGCAGCCCAAGTACTCAGTGGTCCTTTCCCCCAATGCTATTTTACGAGTGAGTCTTGCCACTTTTTCATTGTATTTGGGATTCCCTACACTTCTGTACGCCCCGCCATAGTTTGCAGACGTACCATGAATGCGCTGATACTTAATTTTGTTTCGCATGTTTCCCGCGCAATATATTCAGGGTTAGTAACCTTATATGCGCTTTGTCTCACAACGGGTTTGGAGTGTGGGAGATCATTAACGCCATCTCCCCCCCTTTCTTTCCAGCTTCTAACACCATTGGATGATTGTTTATGCTGATACATTCAGCCTTCCCTTGTCTCATTTTTCGAGCATTGGAATACTACACCTTGGGTGAGTATTTCTGGTCACTTAGGTTTTACTGACACCCGATTTTTAAGTATGGTTTTAGTATTCCTCGTCTCTTTTCCTTCCTCCTAGGAGCACTGATTGGCCCCTTCCCAATTTTTCCAGCGTGACATTTGCTGCTGATGCTGGTAATTATTTTTCACATTTGTTCTCTCTTAACTGTAATGGTCCTCCATAGACACACCTCACGGTTCTTTATTTTTGACCTTTTGCCCCCAGGTGTAAGCCCTTCCCCCGGTCCTGATGAAGACCCCAACCCCAAGCAAACCAATTTGCTGGCTCTAACAGGGGTCGAAACGTCGACTTTTTTCATTTCCTCAATCAACACAGGAGATTGTCAGTGAATGTACAACTGCTGTCTTAGTCTGTGTTATCTAATTTAAGTTTTGTGGCCATTTAACTGGCAGGTCAGGTTCTTCAATTGAATTGTGGATGTTCCTAAATCTTTCACAACCTCCCTCCCTCACTACGCCCTGCACTAATCCCTAAAATCCTGCACTTATCACGTACCTTACACCAAGATACTTTTGAAAATGTTGATATTGTGATGCTTTTGGCGCTGTGTTGAATTACTGATCCTTTTGTTGGACTGAGAAACTGGACATTAAATAATGTGCATACATGCAAGCAACAGGTGTTGTCGTAAAATTTGTTTGTATTGCTAACAGATGTATGGCTTTTTTACATTTCTAAATGTGTTTCCACTGTGACAGTTTTTTGTGTACCTAGTTATACCCGAGTCCAGTGGTCTACCGGGTTACCCCATTAATATATAACTCTCGACCTGGTTTCTCTGGCTCTACAGCAGGTCTGCTGACCTGGTTCTCTGGCTCTAGAGCAGCTCTGCTGACCTAGTTCTTATGCTACAGAGCAGCTCTGCTGATCTAGTTCTCTGGCTCTACAACAGCTCTGCAGACCTGGTTCTCTGGCTCTAAAGCAGCTCCGTTGACCCAGTTCTATGGCTCTGAAGCAGTTCTGCTGACATGGTTCTCTGGATCTATAGAAGCTCTGCTGACCTGGTTCTCTTCCTCTAAAGCAGCTCTACTGACCTGGTTTCTCTGGCTCTGCAGCAGCTCTGCTGACCTGGTTCTCTGGCTCTAGAGCAGCTCTGTTGACCTGGTTCTTAGGCTCTAGAGCAGCTCTACTGACCTGGTTCTCTGGCTCTAAAGCAGCTCTGCTGACCTGGTTCTATGGCTCTAAAGCAGCTCTGCTGATTTGGTTCTCTGGCTCTAGAGTAGCTCTGCTGACCTGGTTCTCTGGCTCTAAAGCAGCTCTGCTAACATGGTTCTCTGGCTCTAAAGCAGCTCTGCTGGCCTGGTTCTCTGGCTCTAAAGCAGCTCTGCTGACCTGGTTCTCTCCCTCTAAACAGCTCTGCTGACCAGGTTTCTCTGGCTCTAATGCAGCACTGCTGACCTGGTTCTCTGACTCTAGAGCAGCTCTGCTGACCTAGTTCTTAGGCTCTAGAGCAGCTCTGCTGACCTGGTCCTCTGGCTCTACAGCAGCTCTACTGACCTGGTTTTCTGTACTCACTACGCACGCACCCGACTTCGCGAAAATATATTTAAAAATGATATAAGTTTCTTATAAGTACAAATATATTATTTTGATGAATATCTTACATAATCTCTTGCCTTAATATGTATATTGAAGACACATACATATCATTTTGGAACATAAATTCTTTTTGCAGGAGTCGCGCACCCAGCGCGCCCCAGCACGTATATGATGTCACGCGGGACCCGCAAGCGCGCAAACATCTTGTACCGTAATGCGCATGTGTCGCGAATGTGCAGGAGGAGGAGTCGCAGACTGGTCGCATACCAATCGCGCATATCACGTGATATTAAATGTATATGATGTAACTGAAAAACACGCAGCCGTCGCACACCATACGCGGATCCTTCATGACTTTTCTAAAATGGAGGCTAGAATGCGCGCACCCACCGTGATGTGTACACTTTGAGTGCGCGACTGCGAAATTGTTTTTAATTTTTTTTAAAGAAAATGATATAAATATATTAAAATAAAAAATGAAAACAAGAAAATTAATCAATATTTCAGTTTTAATTAAAAAACGTTTTTTGCAATTTTCAGAAAAATATATGTTATTTAATGAATAAAATATTTATAAATAAACAGTTAAAAAACTGTAGAAGATCAGTACCAAAAAATAGATATAACTACTATCACACTTAAAAGTTAGCATTTAAAAAACCTTTGAAATTCACTGAAAAAAAACATAGGTTTCAGAGACGTTATAGTTAGAAATTAGCATTTAAAAAACCTTAGAAATTCACAGAAAAAAACATAGGTTTCAGGGGTGTTATAGTTAGCTGCCCATTTCACTCGTACAAAACCATAGAAATTCCTCCGTTATAGTTAGTTCTGCTAACTATAACTCACGCGCCCGCAATGCACTGCTGATGATGTCACATATTGCATCATTCATGACATGGTCAGTGACATCACTGATGACATCACTGATGACATCATCCACTGAATGTGGTTTAGTTTGAAATTTAAATATGTATTATATATATACCAATCTGTATTGAAGATTGAGTGGATATATAACTGTCTGGATGGAGGATTTAGTAGCTGTCTGACTGTCTTTTTAAGTGAGTAATTAAAAGTATCTCACTTAATACATGGATTAGTAACGAAACTATGTGAATGTTATAGTTAGCAGAACTAACTATAACGGAGGAATTTCTATGGTTTTGTACGAGTGAAATGGGCTGCTAACTATAACACCCCTGAAACCTATGTTTTTTTCAGTGAATATATATATATGTATATATATATATATATATATATATATATATATATATATATATATATATATATATATATATATATATATATATATATATATATATATATCGAAGCTCCAAGGTTGCCCTGTTGTGGGAAGCAGTCTGACGCTGCTCATGGGTAACACCCTTTTATTGGTACAAGAGGCGCAGATGAAACATTAATCGCATAGGCAGTTCAGCAACGTCCCAGAGCCTGTTGCGTTTCGAAGTATGGAAAACCTTCTTCCTCAGAGGCAAAGACGTTCTGAAGGTGTGCATTCTGTGGACTTGCCCCTTAAATTGCCAAATGGCCCGCCCTTGATGGGCCGCTCATGCCATTCTGAGCAAGGGATGCTGGGCCATAAATATGCAAAAAAACCCGGTCTGGCTAGACCGCTCATCACCATGAGCGAGGAATTCTGGGCCATGTAGTCCACGATGAATTTGATCGCGTTGCACCAAATGTTACTGCTGCCAAATTCAGGCCCTCAGATGGGCCTCAAGGTCCATGCCCCTCTTTAAATCCGTCACAACGTCCCCAAATGCAGGTCAGCAAGTTAACTGTCCCCCTGGCCTTCTGATGTGGGGTGGTGCATTCCTGGCGGCCGGACCGCCACCTAAAATTGAAGCTCCAAGGTTGCCTTGTTGTGGGAAGCACTCTGACGCTGTTCATGGGTAACACCCTTTCATTAGTACAAGAGGCGAAGATGAAACATCAATCGCGTAGGCAGTTCAGCAACGTCTCAGAGGCAAAGGCGTTCTGAAGGTGTGCATTCTGTGACATTGCCCCTTAAATTGCCAAATGGCCGACCCTTGATGGGCCGCTCATGCCGTTCTGAGCAAGGGATGCTGGGCCATGAATATGCCAGAAAACCAGGTCTGGATAGACCGGTCATCACCATGAGCGAGGAATGCTGGGCCACGTAGTCCCCGACAAATTTGATCGCGTTGCACGGAATGTTACTGCCGCCAAATTCAAGCCCTCAGATGGGCCTCAATATCCATGCCCCTCTTTAAATCCATCACAATGTCCCCAAATGCAGGTCAGCTAGTTAACTGTCCTCCTGATGTGGGGTGGTGCATTCCCGATGGCCGGACCGCTGCCTAAAATCGAAGGTTGCCCTGTTGTGGGAAGCACTCTGACACTGTTCATGGGTAACACCCTTTTTTTGGTAGAAGAGGCGCAGATGAAACATCAATCGCGTAGGCAGTTCAGCAACGTCCCAGAGCCTGACGTGTTTCAAAATATTGAAAACCTTCTTCCTCAGAGGCAAAGATGTTCTAAAGGTGTGCATTCTTTGGACTTGCCCCTTAAATTGGCAAATGGCTGACCCTTGATGGGCCGCTCATGCCGTTCTCAACAAGGGATGCTGGGCCATGAATATTCCAGCAAACCCGGTCTGGATAGACGGCTCATCACCATGAGGGAGAAATGCTGGGCCACGTAGTCCCCGACAAATTTGATCGTGTTGCACGGAATATTACTGCCACCAAATTCAAGCCCTCAGATGGGCCTCAATGTCCATGCTCCTCTTTAAATCTGTCACAACGTCCCCAAATGCAGGTCAGCTAATTAACTGTCCCCCTGGCCCCCTGATGTGGGGTGATGCATACCAGGCACCGGACAGCCATCTAAAATCAAAGCTCCAAGGTTGCCCTGTTGTGGGAAGCACTCTGACGCTGTTCATGGGTGACACCCTTTTATTGGTACAAGAGGCGCAGATGAAACATTAATCGCGTAGGTAGTCCAGCAACGTCCCAGAGCCTGACGCGTTTCGAAGTATGGGAAACCTTCTTCCTCAGAGGCAAAGATGTTCTGAAGGTGTGCATTCTGTGGACTAGCCCCTTAAATTGCCAAAAGGCTCGTCCTTGATGGGGCCGCTCATGCCGTTCTGAGCAAGGGATGCTGGGCCATGAATATGCCAAAAACCCGGTCTGGATAGACCTCTCATCACCATGAGCGAGGAATGCTGGGCCTCGTAGTCCCTGACGAATTTGATCGTGTTGCACGTAATGTTACTGCCGCCAAATTCAAGCCCTCAGATGGGCCTCAATGTCCATGCCCCTCTTTAAATCCGTCACAACGTCCCCAAATGCAGATCAGCTAGTTAACTGTCCCCCTGGCCCCCTGATGTGGGGTGGTGCATTCCAGGCACCGAACCGCCGCCTAAAATCAAAGCTCCTATGTTGCCCTGTTATGGGAAGCACGCTGACGCTGTTCATGGGTAACACCCTTTTATTGGTACAAGAGGCGCAGATGAAACATTAATCGCGTAGGTGGTTCAGCAACGTCCCAGAGCCTGACGCGTTTCAAAGTATGGAAAATCTTCTTCCTCAGAGGCAAAGATGTTCTGAAGTTGTGCATTCTGTGGACTTGCCCCTTAAATTGCCAAATAGCCCGCCCCTGTGTGGGGCGCGAGTTATAGTAAGCTGAACTAACTATAACTGGGGAAATTCTCTGGTTTTGTACGAGTGAAATGTCCAGCTAACTATAACCCCCCTGAAACCTATGGTTTTTTCTGTGAATATATATATATATATATATAGATATATATTATCTACTGGCGGTCGCCAGTAGATAGTTATAGTTAGGACCTCTTTTCCATAGGAAATCCGCAACAATCTATTCCCAATAAGTCTGGCGCCGGTTGATATATATATATATATATATATATATATATATATATACTCACTGAAAAAATCATAGGTTTCAGGGGTGTTATAGTTAGCTGGACATTTACCGCGTACAAAACCCTAGAAATTCCCCTGTTATAGTTAGTTCAGCTAACTATAACTCGCGCCCCCGCAATGCACTGCTGATGACGTCACATATTACATCACTCATGACATGGTCAGTGACATCACTGAAGGCATTACTGATGACATCTCAAATGACATCACTGATGACATCACTGATGACGTCATCCATGTGATAAATTAGTGCATCTTCTCACACCCTAATATAACCTTTGATACACCGACTCAAAATTTCAGACGGCCATTTTGACAACCATAGATACTCCAATACCAATAACTACTCACCCACTCATTGACTTTTAGGTCTACATACATCTCCACTCACTCACCTGTACAGTCACTCATACTTACAGTCACTCTGTGCATTTATACACCCATATACACACTCACACACCGCCAATCATCCATTGAGGTACTGACACATCTAGTCAGTCATGCAAATAATTAATCACAGTAAAATTTACTCACCTATACAGTTAAAAACACTCAAGTTCACTTACTCATAAAAATACTAACAAATTCTGGGGCCGATTCCGATCCTGGAGAAACCGGGTACGAACCATCGGTCGGAGCGTTTTCTCCGTCCGACTCGTACCCGGTAAAAACACCATACAAACATGCAAGTACGATTCGTACGGAAACACCATTTCCGTACAAATCGTACAAAACACCGACCGACACAAAAACACATACAAATGTGATCCGGGATGGCGCGTACGCGACATGCGGACGGAGTTAGGCAGCTTTTTACGTACCAGCAAGTAGGGGTGGGCGGAATTTGCGGAATTAACCTTCGCAAATTATCGCGAGAATGTTTAAAATTATCGCAAACAAGCAGAAATATCGCAAAGATGCGGAAGTTTTTTTCCGGCATGTTCGCGAGATTTTCTGCATGGTTGCGGGTCGCCAACTTACCCATGTGGTTGCTTGCGGGCGCGGCCATCTTGTTTTGAGTTGTTCTCGCGGTGCATGATCGCGAGAAGAAAGACGTGATCGCGCGACGCATGACGTCACTGCGGGCGCGAACTGTCGCGAGACAGCGCAAATGGCTAAAAACAATACAACATCTCATGGAGAACGCGACCGGATCAAGAAAACTTGTCAGCGAACGCAGGGATTCAGGTAAGGCGATCGCGCGCGCGCGAGAATGTATCATTTTACAGCGCGAGCAAGAAACAAATTATCGCCAAGCTGCGGAAACCGGAATTTTTGACATTTTCGCGCTCTCCGCGGAACGCAAAAATGTCAAATTATCGCAATTTCCGCGAACGGAACGAAATTTTTGCCCAGGCCTACCAGCAAGCACGAATCGTACCGACAGCACTCCGGACGGCTATATTTTTACGGCACACAAAAAGTGCCGGAAAAGCTATGTACGCCGCGAAGCGTGAGGAAAAGGGGGCCCGGTACACGCCAAACACCCCCCCAGACCCCCTGTATGTACGGTGCAGACCCCCACCCCCGTATGTATGGTGCAGACCCCGCGCTGGGGGTCCGCACCGTACATACGGGGGTGGGGGTCCGCACCGTACATACGGGGCTGGGGGTCCGCACCGTACATACGGGGGTGGGTGTCCGCACCATACGGGGGTGGGGGTCCGCACTGGACATACACGGGTGGGGTGCGGGTACGTCGCGGACATACGGGGGGGCTGGGGGTACGTCACGGGCATACAGGGGCTGGGGGTACGGCGCAGACATACGGGGGCACTGGGTGTACAGCGCGGACATACGGGGGGGCTGGGGGTACGGCGCGGACATGGGGGGGTGTTCAGCACGTATGCGGGCACATGTTTGGACGTCTCCATGGTTGCTTTGGAGGTTCGCTCCGTACGGTGTTTTTACCATACGGTTGTGGATTCGGACAGACGGCACGGATCGTACTTGCGCGTTCGGACGTCGGTTTACCGAGTCGTATGTAAAACCGTCCGGGGACGTGTCGGACACTTTTTCCGATCCGAGGACGTGTCGGGGTATATTCCCAATGCGATTCGTATGGAGTTTTTTACATACGAATCGTACTTGCCAGTTTGTACGGGACTTGTACGATTCGTACGTAAAAAAATCCGGATACGATTCGTACTGGGAATCTGTGTCTTCCTGCAGAAAAACAAACAGCACATGACACAGATATCCTTGCACTATGGCGCATACAGCCACTCCCAAAATCACACACTCTCACATATAGATAGTTATATACTCTTACACACATATACACTGCGTTTCACATATGTACTTACTGACACATGTACAACTGAGATATACATTCAATCACTAACACACCCATACATACACTCACCCAACCATACAGTCCCTCACAGATGCACTCTTAAAAACATGCACCCACTGAATCACCCACTCACACATCTAGTCACAGAGTCACACACACCCCACCCACACAAACACTCAGGCACCCATACAGATACTCAGACAACCAATCAATAACCCATATAGACACTCATATAGCTATTCACAAAACCATGCAGCCACTTATACACCAACACACAGACACATACAGACATTCACACAGTTTAGTCACTAGTCTGCAGTAAGATACATTTAATGACTCACTTATAGACTCAGTTACGCACCTAGAAAATCATCCATTCACACACTTGTACACCCACTTATTTTTCAACAGGCCTTTCCCTATATATATTAAACATAATAAAACTGTTCAGAAACACATACTTAATGGATGATGTCATCAGTGATGTCATCAGTGATGTCATTTGAGATGTCATCAGTGATGTCATCAGTGATGTCACTGACCATGTCATGAGTGATGTAATATGTGACGTCATCAGCAGTGCATTGCGGGGGCGCGAGTTATAGTTAGCTGAACTAACTATAACAGGGGGATTTCTAGGGTTTTGTACGAGGGAAATGTCCAGCTAACTATAACACCCCTGAAACCTATGGTTTTTTCAGTGAATTTCTAAGGTTTTTTAAATGCCAATTCCTAACTATAACGCCCCTGAAACCTTTGGTTTTTTCAGTGAATATATATATATATATATATATATATCGCAGTGAACCTTTCTTTCAAACGATCGTCTTTACCATCGATCAAGAAGGGGACGGACTTCCCTTAATTGTTCCCGATTTGTTTTATTTTGTTCGTGCGCTATGCCGCCATGACGCGTTTCGGGCTCAACAGCCCTTGATCACATGACGTGCCCCTTGCATTTCTCCCATTTTTAAAGTGACAGTGCATTGTTAATTGCCATAGACATAGACAACATACAACCATGTTTCAAGCGCTTTTTGTGCGCAAATTCTTCTTGCATCAAAAATGGTTTGTTATAACTGTAAAATACAAAACATGATTAATAACTTGTGGCTACAGATTTGTAAATATCGAGCTATTGGCTCACATATTATAAAATGCATGTGCCTTTGTATAAATACATAAATAGACTGCACATATAAAATCAGAGCAATATACAAGATAATATCATGTTAAAAACCATATTGTTAAAAAAGTATTGGAGAAATATTTGGCAGCATGGTTTAGTCTAATTGTGCAAATACGGCAAATAAGTGCAAATTTGTGCAAACCTGTGCAATATAGCATTTGTGCAAAATCTAATTGATAGTTCAATAGGTACCTTGACATAACCATCTATAACACTTTGTTTATGACGATGGAAAAAGAATCAAGGGAAAAAGAAAAAAAGGGAGGGAAAGAAAAGGGAGAGAGGAAACAGGAAGGAACATCCTAGCAAATATGTCACTGTACATTGTTAAAAATAATCTCATTCTATTTTACTGTTATTGGAGAAGCATTAGGGAAAGGAAGTCTATTTATGCTATTGCTTGTTTAGCTTGTATTGCAATGCTGAATTTTTATTTACATAGACATCCTAAAGCCACGTGTATAAGTCTTCTGTGGCATTTAGCCCATGTGGGCTTTTGCTATCCAGTTCAAGTATATACTGTGTCTCCAATTTTCTCAAAAGTGCCTCACGATCCCCGCCTCTTCTGAGGGGCGGAATACAATCAATTGCAAAGTATGTAAGAATTTTTATATTGCTTTCGTGACAATCCCTGAAATGCTGAGCCACCGGATAGGATATATCTACATTCGTGATTGCACGTAGATGTTGGAGAGTTCTCTTGTGGACCTGCAATTTGATGGATCCCACGTATTGCAGCCCACAAGAGCACTCCAACACATAAATAGCAAATTCTGTTTTGCAAGTCATGTTTTTCATGATTGTGTGTGCTTTATCATCAAACGGTGTTGTGTATGAAGATTTGTTGGTTGCATGCTTACAAGCCTTGCAGGTGGAGCATTTTAAAAAACCCTTGCGTTTAGTCAACCAGTTAGTGCCTGATTTTGTTTCTGGACTGCTGTTTACAAGAAAATCACTAGTAGACGGAGCCCTTCTGAAAGTAATGGTTGGATTAGAAGGAATAATTTCACTAAGTTGCGTGTCCAGGTGTAAAAGGTACCAATTATCCTTTATGATTTTGATGAGGCTGTCTTTCTGTCTGTTGTACGTTAAGATTAACCTTATTTCCTCTGTCTTGTTGGTATCTACAGTTTGCGTGTTGGGTTTAGGTTTTATACTGTTTTTGGATGGTTTAAATAACAAGTCCTCACGTTTCATAGATCTAGTTTTTTGTATGGCCTCATCGATGCTTTTGCTACTGTAGCCTCTTTCTAGAAATCTGTTCTTACTTTCTTGTTGGGAGATTATTAGATCATTGTTATTGCTACAGATTCGTCAAATCCGTAACATCTCTCCGTAAGGAATACTGTGAATGGTGTGTTTGGGATGAAAACTAGAGGAATGCAAAGTTGTGTTTCCTGCTGTAGGTTTGCGGTAAAGTTGTGTATGTAGCTGATTATTAGCGACATATACCTGCACATCTAGAAAGCACACCTCTGTTTTATCAATGGTACTGGTAAAATGCAAGTTTAGATCATTATCATTAATACCCTCTATAAAATTCAGAGCCTCCCTTTCACTGCCCCGCCAAATTATAAACAGATCATCTATATATCACATCCATTTCATCACATGATCTGACATTGGTATTGTGTGCTTGGTTTTTAAAATAGTCTCTTCCCAAAAGCCCATATGGAGGCAAGCATAGCTTGGAGAAAAGCTAGCCCCCATGGCTACTCCTCTCAGTTGCTGGTAGACTTGATGATTAAACAAAAAGTAGTTGTTGTTTAAACAGAACTGAATGAGACTGATAAGCATTTTGTTGTGTTGATGAAATTGGATCAGTCTGTTTGACAGAAAGTATTCTACCGCTCTCAACCCATCTTTGTGATTAATTGAAGTGTATAGGTTGGAAACGTCCAAGGTTATTAGAAGATAGTCCTCTTTCCACTGATAGTTATAAATTTGTTTTAGGAAATCAGATGTGTCTTGGACGTATGATGGTAGTCCTTTAACCAAGTCTTGTAAGAAGAAATCTATATAGATTGAAACGTTTTCAAGTAGGCTTTGTTTGGCAGATATTATTGGCCGTCCTGGAGGGTGTTGAATATCCTTGTGAATTTTAGGTATGAAGTATATGACTGGCATAATAGGATGATCTTTCTTCAGGAATTTGTACTCATCTTGATTGAGGAGGCCGATGCTCTTCCTAGCCAATAATTTGGAGAATAGTTCATTTTGTGCCTGTGATGTTGCTTGTTTATTGCTTAACTTGTAGCATGACCTATCATTTAGTTGCGACAAAGCTTCTTGAGTGTATTGTTGCAGGGGCCAGAGTACCACGTTTCCCCCTTTATCTGAGTTACGAATAACCACTTTATCTTGCTCTTTGAGTTATTTCATTAGTTGATGATATTTTTGTTCTTGATAGGAATATTGCTTTTTTGTACCCGCTGTTTTGTAGTTAAGTTTTTTAATTTCTGCCACCACTGTCTCGCTG
This sequence comes from Triturus cristatus, assembly GCF_964204655.1. Classification (NCBI taxonomy): domain Eukaryota; kingdom Metazoa; phylum Chordata; class Amphibia; order Caudata; family Salamandridae; genus Triturus; species Triturus cristatus. The sequence continues at coordinate 85,128,770 of NC_140590.1, read as the reverse complement.
AAAATATCAATATTATCTCTGGGTAAGATTGGCACAAACTTGGACTTGGGTTTGAAGTTAGTATCCGGTCTCTGATTTGTATTGAGATGCTGTTGCGCAAAGATAGATTGAGACGAGAGGGACACAGCACTTGGAGATACATTTTGTTCTAATTCTTGTAGTGTCCCTAACAGATTGGCATCCGAAATCGCCAGCTGGATAGTTCCCCCTGATGAGTTTACTTTGGTGGGGAGATCAGATTCTTTATTAGGTTTTTGACAATGGAATCTACAGTTTGCGTGTTGGGTTTAGGTTTTATACTGTTTTTGGATGGTTTAAATAACAAGTCCTCACGTTTCATAGATCTAGTTTTTTGTATGGCCTCATCAATGCTTTTGCTACTGTAGTCTCTTTCTAGAAATCTGTTCTTACTTTCTTGTTGGGAGATTATTAGATCATTGTTATTGCTACAGATTCGTCAAATCCGTAACATCTCTCCGTAAGGAATACTGTGAATGGTGTGTTTGGGATGAAAACTAGAGGAATGCAAAGTTATGTTTCCTGCTGTAGGTTTGCGGTAAAGTTGTGTATGTAGCTGATTATTAGCGACATATACCTGCACATCTAGAAAGCACACCTCTGTTTTATCAATGGTACTGGTAAAATGCAAGTTTAGATCATTATCATTAATACCCTCTATAAAATTCAGAGCCTCCCTTTCACTGCCCCGCCAAATTATAAACAGATCATCTATATATCGCATCCATTTCATCACATGATCTGACATTGGTATTGCGTGCTTGGTTTTTAAAATAGTCTCTTCCCAAAAGACCATATGGAGGCAAGCATAGCTTGGAGAAAAGCTAGCCCCCATGGCTACTCCTCTCAGTTGCTGGTAGACTTGATGATTAAACAAAAAGTAGTTGTTGTTTAAACAGAACTGAATGAGACTGATAAGCATTTTGTTGTGTTGATGAAATTGGATCAGTCTGTTTGACAGAAAGTATTCTACCGATCTCAACCCATCTTTGTGATTAATTGAAGTGTATAGGTTGGAAACGTCCAAGGTTATTAGAAGATAGTCCTCTTTCCACTGATAGTTATAAATTTGTTTTAGGAAATCAGATGTGTCTTGGACGTATGATGGTAGTCCTTTAACCAAGTCTTGTAAGAAGAAATCTATATAGATTGAAACGTTTTCAAGTAGGCTTTGTTTGGCAGATATTATTGGCCGTCCTGGAGGGTGTTGAATATCCTTGTGAATTTTAGGAATGAAGTATATGACTGGCATAATAGGATGATCTTTCTTCAGGAATTTGTACTCGTCTTGATTGAGGAGGCCGATGCTCTTCCAAGCCAATAATTTGGAGAATAGTTCATTTTGTGCCTGTGATGTTGCTTGTTTATTGCTTAACTTGTAGCATGACCTATCATTTAGTTGCGACAAAGCTTCTTGAGTGTATTGTTGCAGGGGCCAGAGTACCACGTTTCCCCCTTTATCTGAGTTACGAATAACCACTTTATCTTGCTCTTTGAGTTATTTCATTAGTTGATGATATTTTTGTTCTTGATAGGAATATTGCTTTTTTGTACCCGCTGTTTTGTAGTTAAGTTTTTTAATTTCTGCCACCACTGTCTCGCTGAAAATATCAATATTATCTCTGGGTAAGATTGGCACAAACTTGGACTTGGGTTTGAAGTTAGTATCCGGTCTCTGATTTGTATTGAGATGCTGTTGCGCAAAGATAGATTGAGACGAGAGGGACACAGCACTTGGAGATACATTTTGTTCTAATTCTTGTAGTGTCCCTAACAGATTGGCATCCGAAATCGCCAGCTGGATAGTTCCCCCTGATGAGTTTACTTTGGTGGGGAGATCAGATTCTTTATTAGGTTTTTGACAATGGAATCTGCGTAGCTTGAGCTTCCGTATAAAGTGATAAACATCTGCTCTAGTTTGTGCATAGTTGAAATTGGTTTCGGGACAAAATGATAATCCTAATGCGAGAAGTTGTTTTTCCGCTTCATCTAGATTGATGTTAGCTAGATTGATGATGGTGTGGATGCCTGAGTATGTGAATCTTTATTTAACGTCTCCAGTTTCGTTTCTGTGTTCGGTTGTATCTCCCTTTGTTTTTTCCGTCGTCGTTTCCTTCTTTCGTTTCTTTTGAAGTTTCGTTCTTTGTTCCTGTCGCTTGTTGATTTCTTGGGCGCACTGTTTGGCGCCGCTCGTCTCTTAAAAAATGAAGTTCATCGACTAGCGTGTGTTTTTCCTTGGGAATACTTGTTCCACCCGTTGCTCCTCTACTAGATTCAATGTCCGATTCGCTTTCGATGGCTGAGCTGAGATCGGAGATTGAAGACAAATCCACTTGTGCATGGCTTGGTCCTGCTGAGGTTGTGGGAACGGCGGGCTTGTTAATTTTTGACGAAGCTTTTATGGCGTCATATTTACGCGCAAACGTAAAAATCTGACCACGCTCGTAATCTTGTTTATCCCGCTGGAATTTGAAACTTTTTCTTTGAATGATGATGTCTTCTTCTTTTTTAAGTCTGACCATCATTTCGTCTCGCCATTTGTTTCTCGCCTCTCCAGTTTCAAGTGCAGCAATTTGTGCGTTTAATTTTTCTATTTCCGTTACCAGTTCCAATCTGTCGATATGAGCATATTTGATTAACACTTTCATTAATTCACTTGACGCCATTAAGTGTTCAGCTTACTATAACTCGCGCCCCACACAGGGGCGGGCTATTTGGCAATTTAAGGGGCAAGTCCACAGAATGCACAACTTCAGAACATCTTTGAGGCAAAGATGTTCTGAAGTTGTGCATTCTGTGGACTTGCCCCTTAAATTGCCAAATAGCCCGCCCCTGTGTGGGGCGCGAGTTATAGTAAGCTGAACTAACTATAACTGGGGAATTTCTCTGGTTTTGTACGAGTGAAATGTCCAGCTAACTATAACCCCCCTTTAACCTATGGTTTTTTCTGTGAATATATATATATATATAGATATATATATATATATATTATCTACTGGCGGTCGCCAGTAGATAGTTATAGTTAGGACCGTGTTTCCATAGGAAATCCGCAACATTCTATTTGGAATAACTTTGGCGCCGGTTGACGAATCCTCGCAAAATTTTCAAAATAGGTGGGGTGCTCCGCTCCGCTCCTACCCTGAAAGTCTCGGGGTGATTCGTCAAGCGGGGGCCGAGAAAACAGGGGGGTCCCAAAACACGTTTTCCCCATGCATTTTTCCATAGGACCTTTAGTCGAAGGTACAGCCCGAACGGCTGAACAGAATGACTTGAAATTTGGCAGAGAGGTAGTCCTCAGGTCAGGGAAGTGCCTTTTGCAGGTCTGGTGTCAATCTGTTCAGTAGTTCCTGAGAAAATCAAAAGTAAAATCATATATATATGTGGGCGGAGCCTAACCACACATCTCATCCTGAGATCTGATTGGCTGTCAGCACTTCATCCAAGAAGTGTTGGCAGCCATCTTGGGACCAATATATATGATAGCACCTCATTAAAAAGCATTGCAGTTAATAGAAGGTTTTAAGACTTTAGTTACATTATAAATCATTTGTTGATGGTACCATACTCATTTTAGGAATTGTGGTATGTTCTAAGGGGATTTCACCATGTGAAAAAGCCTTCTGCTGGGATATCATGATTGAGAGAAAAATATTTTCTCATGCTTTTCCCACAGAGGTTTGGAAGGTGATCTATAAGCTAAACTGAGAGCTTATTTTCTGTAAATTCACATTATCTTTCTCAGTCATGTGAGAATGAAGTCTGACATTCTCAGTAAAACATGTCCATCCAACAAGGGCAGAGACTGTCAGTTGGTTCCTTTGTGTTCTACTGCAGCTTCCCAGAGTGTTCCAAAGAACAACTAGAGCGCTAACAGTCCTACTTATGATAAACGTATGGCACACCTGAAGCCATCTTGCTTGGATTAAAGTGGTAACCCTTAAAATATTTAATTTAAAAAGGAACAAAATGAGGGGGTTCATTTTTCCATAAAAAGTATGATTAGTGCTGCAGAAAGAAAAATTAGGGCACATTTTGAGTGACTTCTCAAATCCTCTTCTATTTCATTAAAAAATTCTGACATGCAGACTGAAACATGCACTTTCAATACCAGCAGCAGTTTTCCCTGGTGAGCAGTAGCTTTACTACAGTGATCTAAGGAGCAAAAAGAGTGCTAACATTCTGAATTTATGGCAAATGTGTGACACATCTGAATGCCTTCTTGATGGAATCAAAGTAAAAAAAACTGAAAGTATTTCCTACTGAGGAGACTGCAGTAAATGAGGAAATTAAGTAACTTCATAACTAATAAGTCTCCCAAGAAGGCCACCAGAGACAAAAGAGCCCAAATGTAGCCCAAATATCACCCAGATGTAGCCCAAGTATAGCCCAATGACAGAATTTTCCAGAGTGTTCTTAAAAACAACTAGAGCGCTTACTGTCTTCATTAAGACAAAAGTATGGCAAACCTGAAGCCATCTTGATTGGAATAAACTGGTAACACTTAAAACATTTAATTTAAAAAGGAACACAATGAGGGGGTTCATTTTGCTATAGAAATTATGATTAATGCTGAAGAAAGAAAATGAGGGCACATTTTGAGTGACTTCTCAAATCCTCTTCTATTTCATTAAAAAATTCTGACATGCAGACTGAAATATGCACTTTTAATACCAGGAGCAGACTTCCATGGTGAACAGTAGTTTTACTACAGTGATCTAATGAGCAACTAGAGTGCTAACATTCAGAATTTATGGCAAATGTGTGACATATCTGAATACCTTCATCATGGAATCAAAGTAAAAAACTGAAAGCATTTCCTACTGAGGAGACTGCAGTACATGAGGAAATTAGGAAACTTCATAACAAATAAATCTCCCAAGATGGCCACCGGAGACAAAAGAGCCCAAATGTAGCCCAAAATCACCCAGATGTAGCCCAAATATAGCCCAATGACAGAAGTGTGCAAAACACTTATTATTTTGTGTTTTTGCAGTTTTATATAGTGCAGACTTGTCAGGTATTGGAGTGCTTTACATGAACACTGGTTACATCACACAAGATCAAATTCATTTTGGTTGTAGACATGGGGAGATTAAGTGATTTGACCAGAATCACAGAACGTCGAGCTGAAGCAGAAACTCCAACCTGGTTCCCCAGTTGCAAAGTCTGCAGTTCTGGAAGTAACACCACATCCTCTCCCCTAAGTGCAACATTTAATCAAGTGGTCAACTGGATAAAAAAACATAAAGATAACAAATAAATTAAAAGTGCTTTGTCGCTATTTGAAAACTCAGAAAATATGTCCTTATTTTAGTCTTTTAGAGCACTAACCATAATTTTTATGCCAATAAGACCCTCTCATATATGTAATTTCTAAAGGAAATGCTCTAGGTAATACAGTTTTGATTACATCAAGATGACGTCAGGCGTTCCACACTTTTGTAATAAATATAGAATGTTAGCAATCTAGTTGTTCATTAGGATACTGTTGAGAGGCAGAGGCCAGGGGCACGGACTCTGAAAATTGAGGGCAGGTAGGAGGGTGCAAAGGCAACAATTTAACCACACTGAGCAGGCAGGAAGGGCCGTGGCAGCACAACAGACTATGGAGGGCAGTGGAAAGGGGGGCAGGGGCAACAAACCAACAATACAGGACTTGTAAGAGAGGCTGTGGCAATGTAATAGACCATTGTGGGCAGAAGGAAGAGGCAATGGTAGTACAACCATACATGCCAACAGACCCGATTCAGCCAGGAAACGTCCAATGTTTTTAAGCTCAAATGGGCTTTATTTGATCTATCTCCTGTCTACAATCTCCTCTTTTTCAATGTAACTCAAAGGGGGAAATCAATACCCCAGTTTTTTTTCAAAATCTCCCTCTTACCAAGTTCAAAATGTTCGTAAGTATGGTACATTGGATCATGGAAGGAAATGGGGTAGGGACATGGACTTGGATAACAGAGGACAGGAGGGACATGGAGAGGTGCACCAAACTGACCCTGCAGGGCAGGCATCAGCGTTTGCAGCAGCACAATACACCACACAGGGCGTGCGGGACGGGAGTGCAGCACAACAATCTATAGAAAGCAAGAGGGAGGGGACAGGACCATGCACATGGACAACAGAGAACAGAGGGGCAAGAGGCAATGGTAGCTAGCTGACCATAATGGACAGACAGGAGAGAAAGCTGCAGCATAACAGACCATAAAGGGCAGGAGGGACGGATCAGGGGCATTACAATGGAACAGACAAGCCAGGAGGGAGGGAATAGGGGACTGCACATGGAAACAGAGGGCTGGGGGCAAGGGGGCAGGGCAGGAGCAGCACGGTGACCATGGAGGTCAGGCAGGATGGGCACTAGAAACAAGACACACCATGGAGAGCAACAATGAGACTATGGTGGCATCCACACAGACCATGGAGGGAAGGTGGGAGGGGGTCAGGGGCAGCTAGCTGACCACACAGGGAAGGTGGGAGGGGCCATGGCAGCACAGAAGACCATGCATGGCAAGCGGGAGGGTTAGTGGCAGCACAATGGCTATGATGGGCAAGAAGGAGGGTGCAGGGGCATGCACAAAGGATGATGGAGGAAAGAAGGGAGGGTCAGGACCTGTGCACAGACAAGAAAGTTCAGGGGAAGGGGCCTCACAACAGACCGCACGGGGCAGGCAGGAGGAGCAGTTTCAGCACAACAGACCAGGGAGGGCAGAAGGGTGTGGCAGTACAATGGACCATGTAGGACAGGAGGAAGAGGATAGGGGCATGGCATGTGGACAGGCAGGGTGGAGGTGGCAGGGACAGGTTACAGTCATCTGACAATGCTAGGCAGGTGGGAGGGGAGTGGCAACTCAACAGAACAATCAGAGAGACAGGAGTGGCAGGTCCATGGAACATGGTGGGCAAAAAGGATGGAGCAGGGGCATGCACAAAGACATCGGAGGGCAGGGGGAAGGAGAATAGGGGCAGCAAGCTAAGCACAGAGTTTAAGAAGGAGGTCAATGATGGGGCATAGAATTGGGCAATGGAGGGCAGGAGGAGTGGACTGGTACATCATACTAAATTGAGGGCAGTGGCAGCACATCAGACCATGCATGGCAGGAGGGAGGAGGCTAGTCCATGGATTCACACAACAGAGGATAGGGAGGAGGGGGATGGGGCAGCAAGCTAACTGTTCAGAGAAGGCGGGTATTAGGAACTTTATTGTTTTTAAAACGTGTGTCTGTGCGAACTACTTAAAATATGAACAAGTATGCAGCATAATCTCACTTTTATTCAGGAAGAAGAGGACGTTTGTGACTGTGACTCCGGGCTCACTTGGCAGAAACACCCCCTGACCCTCCACCCCCTATCGCAAAATGTAATGCCCGTGAAAAGGGTAGGTGAAAACAGTGTTATATAGAACATAGTCCTGAGAGCACGATTGAAAATGAAAACTAGATATAGTGTATGGTATAAACTATGCACCAAAAAGTGTGATATAAGATGAACCGGGCGTGAAATATAATATGCAATACTTTGTGCGCAATGACAGATTCATTGGAGAGCGCGAGATAGCACAGGCACTAGCGCGTGCTATGCGATATGCGCCTTGGAGTGTAATATGCACAGGGCAGTGTTGTGTAACCTAACTAGTCTCTAAAGTTGTAATATAAAATATGTGCTGGGGAGTGTAACGTTGCATATGCACTGTGACAAAGATATAGATCCCAGATTTTAATATGTATGGCATAGCACTGTGCGTTATAACATAGGCATCGAGGAAGGCACATTAGATGGGGCAATATAACCCGTGCGAAGACAAGTGTGGCATGACATATTCACGGGGTGGTGTTACAGTGCACATGGGCTAGAGAGTGTCATAGCATATGCACTAGCTAGTGGAATACAACACAGAGGTGTGTGGCACTCAGCAGGCAATGGTGGGTGTAACACAGCATTGGGCTCTGCCAGGAGCACGCTGTGACTCTCAAGTGATGTTCGTCCCCTTTCCAGAGAGTAAAATAAAAAGTATTACACATCCGGCAGTGGATGTGTGTTTTATTAACCGTGAGGGGGGTTTCTTGCATAGTTTTGGTCGAATTTTTGTCGAATCCCCTTTGAATGGCTTGGTGTGCATGTGTATTAAATGTGCCCGTCAATAGCTACCCATGTTTGTATAAATAAACGACAAGGGTGTCTACCGGGATTAGGCACGGTAGGGCATCAGACATGTCAGAGCTTCACTAGTGGTGTAAATACATTCCACGTGGATTCATTGTATGCATAGTCGCCTTTTAATGAATATCACGCAAATCGTCATGGTGATAGGTGCGTACGGTTTGTCCAGCATGTCCTAGGTGTGTCTATAAATATATATTTTTAAAAAATAATAAAAAACAGTGGCCGGCCCTGGGGATTGGGGTCAAAAAAATATAATTAGGAGACAGGCCCTGGGGGATGGGGTCATCAGGGCCAATAAATTAGAATAAGAAGGGGAACCACACAGCCCCCCTTCTTAAAAAATTAAAATAAATAAAAGACTGGCATCGTGCCGGAGGCCACGCCCCCTCCTTGCAGCACTCTGCAAACGCGCCCCCTGGCGAGTTGTAAGTTGGGGAATTAATTCCTCCTCAATACTGAGGGTCCCTGAGGGCCAACTAGCCCAACAGGCATCTCCAGTATGCGCCAGGGAGCTGCGCTGCAGACAGGTGTTCTGAGGCCAAGCCCCTTTTTACACCTCTCTGCAACGCAGCTCGGTGGCGCTTACTGGAGGTACCTAGTAGTCTAGTTTGACCCTAGGGACCCTTAGGATTCAATGGGACTTAATCTCTCAACTTAGAACAGCCACAGGGCGCGTTTACACAGTGGTGAAGGGAGGGGATGGGGCCTGAGGTGACGTGTGCAAACACGCACTATGGCACGTTTTAAATTGGGGATATAATTTCCCTTCAATACTGAGGGCCCCTGGGGGCTAACTAGCCCACCAAGTGCTTCCAGTAAGCGACACTGAGCTGCATTGCAGAGAGGTGGTCCACGCCATGCCACTTTTTACACCTCTCTGCATCGCAGCTCTGTGGCACTTACTGGAGGTACCTAGTGGGCTAGTTGGACCCTAGGGACCCTCAGGATTCAAATGAACTTAATCTCCCAACTAAAAACGGACACAGGGCGTGTTTACACAGTGGTGAAGGGAGGGAACGGGGCCTGAGTTAATGTGTGCAAAAACGCCCTGTGGCCTGTTTTAAGAGGTAGTTTTAATCCCCCTGCCCTATTATATACTAGGGGCTTACAGAGGAGGTCATGCTAATCACAGGGGGACCCCAAAGCATAATGTTCCCTAGTGTATGTAGGTGTTTTCACTGTATTCTAAGTGTCTTTTAACATAGCACTGGCTCTAGGACTGGTTAGTCAGACTCAGTTACCACCAGTATCCGTCTGAAAAAGTTGAGGGTACAGGATGATTTTGCAACAAGGCTTCTTTCTGCTCTTCTTTTTGTTCTTTCTGCACGTTATCCTTCTTCCTGCACTTTTCTTCGTCTTTGAGGACTTCTGTTGCTTCTTTCTGCACTTCTTTTTTTTCTTTCTGTGCATTTTTTCTTCTTTCTTCACATGTCCTATCTCTGTAGGCATAGTTATAAATTAGCATTTAAAAAACCTTTGAAATTCACAGAAAAAACCATAGGTTTCAGGCACGTTATAGTTAGGAATTAGCATTTAAAAAACCTCAGAAATTCACTGAAAAAACCATAGGTTTCAGGGGTGTTATAGTTAGCTGGACTTTTCACTTGTACAAAACCATTGAAATACCCCCGTTATAGTTAGTTCAGCTAACTATAACTCGCGCGCCCGCAATGCACTGCTGATGATGTCACATATTACATCACTCATGACATGGTCAGTGACATCACTCATGACATCACTGATGACATCTCAAATGACATCACTGATGATACCTGGATGCCGCAGCCAATGCATGGCGTGAACTTTGTTAAATAGCCATAGTGCGTGCAAATGTGTACATAGGATGTAAATTGTTTTCCGTTCTGTCTTATAATTCAGATTGGCATTAAGGATGATGTAATTGTGATTTGCCATGTATTCACTATCTGAACAAGTTACTATTGCAACAAGTTACTATTGCAAATTTAGCAATGGCGGACGATATATTTGTTGAATGTGCAAGTCCGCTTTCTAAGTTGACTTATCGCTATGATAGCCCATGCATGCATTTAAAATGTGCGAGCAAACACCGAGGAAGGCAATTCGCCGAAACGCGTCTGTTTGCTACACCGGAATAAAATTTCTTACGAGCGTCTCCCGTGAGTGCCTATTTCCTTTGCGACAGGAGGAAGTTGGAGCATTGATTATTTGTGGAGTGCATCGCCACATTCAGGGCACCCACCCGTGAGTGAATTCCCGATTCGAAAAGGTGCAACCAGAGCTGATATTGATGGGAATGCACCGCCAACCATTGCAAGCATCATAAGAATTGCCGAGTCAATGCGGACGTCGGAAACGGACACCACAAGTAAGACGCCGCGTAACTAATGGCAATATGATTGCATGACATATTTATGCTAGTAATTGGGTGAAGACTGGCAGGGTGAGGGAGACGCGTAAGAAGTAACAACATTCCGAACGGGCGCTAAGATGTTTAGTGACTCAGCACGCCGCGAGGCCACACAAGGCATGTTTAAAAGCAAGGCATCAAAAGTAACGAGTGATTCAGACACGCCCACGAATGTAAAATCGACAAGTGGGATCAGTGTCATGCTAACGAAGTTGGAGAGACTCTACGAAAGAGAAACAAGAAAGTTGTGGGAGGAGACTTCACTTCAGAGTTACATTGAGGCTAACAGGATACCAAGGGGTTTAAGAGTTTATACAATTCCCTCTTATGAAAACACGGATCCGGCATTATTGGCGGAATGGGCAGAACACACAGCCTCATACTGCAAAGGTACACTGCAGATCTTAGTGAAGTACGCGTGGAGTGATCGTGACAAAGCATTACAAGAAATTAAAGAGGTGGAAAACATGTTAGCCAAAGAAGAGGATAAGAACAGAGTGGAAGAACTGTTGGGGCAAATGAAGACACGCCTCCAAAAATACGAAAGTAAGATAAAAAACAGGAAACAAGAAAAATATGAAAGGGACGAACAGGATTACCTCCATGGAAGAGTGCTAACGTTTGCACGCAAATTCGATATTCCCAGAAAACAATTATCTTTGCAAACTATGCAAATGGAAACTGGGCAGGTGGTAACATCTGAATCAGAAGTCACTGAAAATGAGTCAGAAGATGAATGCACTGGAAGCCAGGCGACTGTCGGAAATACTACCACTCCTTTTTTCGACGAGTTCAAAATCATCATATATATATATATATATATATATATATATATATATATATATATATATATGTGTGTATACCAGCAAGCTCCACACCTCCACCTGGCGAGGATTTTCCACAGCACCAGAAGAGCCAAATCCACAAGTAGGTTGCATGTAAAACCAAAAAAGTGTTTATTTAATACAGCATCGTGCAAAGCATGGACGGTCTACGGGTTTTGGTTCTCCGCCTTCAACTGGACCATAGAGTCTCTCTTGCCGATATTAAAGCAAGGGGTGACAATATGATCTGATTTACACATTACAAAAAGTGCTAGGTGCCGGTAATCATTCTTCCATTTGTACAGAAGTATCTATAAAGTATATATATTTTGTTCTACAAATGGAAAGATTCATACATTTTCACATCTAAAACACTTGCAGTGTAGAAAAAAGTTCATTTGATCCAGTCCCATTGTACTTCATTTTTGTGGCACAGATTTGCATCATATTGCGTTCTTTTTTGTACTTTTGTTTCTCTTTTTTTCTTCTTTCTCTTTTTCTTTCCCGTCTTTTCTGGGTATCTTATGGTGAGTTCATTCATGGCAAATTTCTTTCAAAATGTGATTTCTCTTGGTTAGCCCCTGTACAACATATTCTATGGCAATAGGTAAAACAATTTTCATTTTAGATATCAATACAAATAAGTATCAATAAGTTTTTGTACATGAATTTATTGCAGATGTATATGCAGTTCTGTATCCAGATTGTGGGTTTAGTTCCTGCATGTCATTTCGGGACCCATTTAAAGCCCTCCAGTGGGCCCCCACGACGAGACTCTGCAATGTAAATTATTTAGCCTGCTTTCGCCACATCAAAGAGGAACATTACCTCTCTGGCGGTCCTGTTAGAGATTTTCAGGCAGTGCGATCCCTCCACGGCCGGAGCCGCCGCGATTTGTATTTCCACATTCCCGAAATGACATGCAGGAACTAAACGCACTAGAGGGCAGTGAAATGTGCTAAGTAACTACATGGCCCAGCATGCATTGTTGAAGATGAACTCTATTTCAAGAGGATACACCTGAGACTAATGAGAGTCTCTTTGAAAGCAAGCGGAGAAGATGTGGCAGCAATGGACTTTGATTTCCTGCGTGGGCCTCTGATGAGAAGCGCAAATGCTTCGAAACGCGTAAGGCTAAGGGACGGAACACCGCGATGGAAAGCTGCAATGTTTTCAATAAAAGGTTTTGTGAACCACCTGCAGTCGGTGTGCGGCCTCATCTCTAAGCAACTTGTGGAAATATATATATATATATATATATATACACATCGCTCAGAAACCCACTCATCAACCAAGTGAAGAGACCGCACTCCAATGAAGGTGTATACTCGGTATTTTATTTCACTGGGTAGAAATAAACATGATGCGTTTCGGCTTCGCGCCTTCTTCCAACTGATAACAAAGACAGGGGGCACCGCCATACTTTTACAAAATAACGAAGGGAGTACTTCCGGGGTGAATTTCATAAACAAAATAGAAGATGGACAAACAGTACAAACTATGGTGCCCACCTTTGAATGGCGTGGTATCGGTGTGACTGTATTGTACATTCTACAATAAAATCAAATTCAATGCATGAGATGGAAATCATTTCTATTTTTGCTATAAATATCTCGCCCTGAATGAGCATTAAGTCGCAGTTGTAAATTATATAAATATCAAAGAAAAAATACCAATCATTTTTTACCATTTCAGAGCAACATTAATTCATATTCATTTGTCTCTGTAAATCAAGTAATTCATTCAGCACTGAGCCCGATTCCATGAATCAATAAATTTCTCGCCCTCGATGGGTATTGAAGTTCTTTAGTTATTTTAAGCTAGACTTCGTTGGTATCTGATTCACATTAAGTTACATTTGTATATCAAACACATCATTCAATGATTTAGGCTAATATGCATCCTTTGTTAAGCAAATAATTTTTCTAGTGACCAACTCATTTCCTTTCATCATGAATCAAGAAATCTAACACTCCACTCCCTGATAGAATCCTTAACCCCATTCATAAATTAAAAAAAAATAATTTTCCTCATTAAAGGCTTGTATAGCATAATGATATATAGCCTATCACAAATTGTTATATACAGATAAACTTCTATTTGTAATGCCAATAATCAGACTAGTGCTAAATTTACAGTGTTACAAAGATACATTTAAAAAGAACTGATAACTGTTGAAGAACATTGTTCATACACCAAATACAGTAACCCTAGAACCTCTAGCCTAGATGAATGGCTAACTCTTCTTAAATATTGAGGCCTAATGGAGCCCTTGTCTGTAGATCCACTATGAACCTGAATTCTAGTCTCCGTAGTCTAAGTTCCCTTTTTCCTCCACGTTCATGTACTGGAACGTGGTCAAGACAGTCGAATTTTAGCAGATTTCTGTTGCTTTGATGGAAACGGGCAAAATGCCTGGCTACGGGGTAAGTTGCATCATTTCTTTCAATGGCCCTGGTATGTTCTGGAATCTTACGTTTGGTAGGGTGTATCGTGCTACCTATATATTGTAGGTTGCACAGGCAAACCAAACTGTACACACAGAAAGGTGTAGTGCGAGTTAGAAATGTGGTGATCTTTTTAGGGCCCACCATCCCCAGTATTTGATATGTTGCAGTCTTGACACTATTCCTACAAGCTTAGCACTTTGTGCAAGGAAAGAATCCGGTCACATTACTCATTCTGGGATTGTAGGGGATTGAGTCCAAATGACTCTGCACTAAAAAGTCCTTAAGAGAGCGACATCGTCTATATGTCGTTTTCGGATGATCAGGAATATCATGCCCAATCACAGAGTCTGATTTTAGAATATGCCAGTTACGTGTCAACGCATGGTATATATATATCTATATATATATAAATTCACTGAAAAAACCATAGGTTTTAGGGAAAGTTATAGTTAGTTGGACATTTCACTCGTACAAAACCATAGAAATTCCCCCGTGATAGTTAGTTCAGCTAACTATAACTCGCGCCGACGCAATGCACTGCTGATGACGTCCTATATTATATCACTCATGACATGGTCAGTGGCATCACTGATGACATCACTGATGACATCTCAAATTACATCACTGATGACATCACTGATGACATCATCCATGTGATAAATTGATGCATCTTCTCACACCCTAATATAACCTTTGATACACCCACTCTAAATTACAGACTGCCATTCTCAAAACCATAGACACTCCAACACCAATAACTACATACCCACCAACCTCCTGAGGTCATAATCGGCCCCGGGGACCCCATCCTCCGGGGACATGGCCAGTGTTTTGGTTTTTTAAATTTCTTTGGAGGGGGGCTGCGTGGCCCCCCTCCTCAGGCCATTTATGGCCCCCCTCCTCAGGCCATTTATGGCCCCGGGGACCCCATCCCCTGGGGCCAGCCACTGCGTGTTTTTAGTTATTTATTTGTTTATTATGGGGAGGGGGGCTGCGTGGCCCCCCTCCCTGGCAACTTCTGGCCCCGGGGACCCCATCCCCCGGGGCCTGGCCTCTCGTTGGGGAACTGTGGGGGAGCCCCAATGCTCCCACGGTCCCTGCCGGCTCCCCACGTCCTGCGGGAGCCGGCATAGCTTTTCCGCATGGGAAGCTGCTGACATGCATCTCCCCGTGTGGAAAAACAATCTGGTTTGGATTTTGGAAAATCCAAACCAGTGTTTGCTATGACAGGGCGGGACCCGCGAGGCTCCCCCCCTGTCATAGCAAACTGCAGTGTCCCAGGGTTGGGCACCCCAGGACACTGGGGGGTGGCGGTCCCCAGGGCCATCACAGGCTCCAGAAGGGGGGCCGTGCGGCACCCCTCCCAACGAATGCACAGCCCCGGGAAGGTGGTGGTCCCCGGGCCATGTGGGGGCTCGAGCTCCCCACACAGGTATTTTTATTTTTTTAAAAGAAGGTGGTGGTGATCCTTGGGGCTGCGGGGGGGGCAGTGTGCCCCCCGCAAATATTTATAGAAAGCCCCAGGGGTGGCGGTCCCTGCGGCTGTGGGGGTCCCCCTGGGTACCCACAATAATTTTTTCGCATGCCCCCGGGACTTGGCCCATTTGGGGGCTAATTATTAAAGAAGCGCGGGAGTCTGCGCTTCATTTTTTTTATTGTTGCGGCCAGATCCGCGGAACATCCGCGCATCTCGCCGATTTTCTTTTTTTTTTTTATAAATGCTTCTTTTGGCCCTGGGGGTCCTTGTGGGAACCCCTAAGCAGGCCTAGGGGGTCTGGGTGTTTCTACCCTGCCCCCTTTTCTTGTTTTGTGCGTTCGTTTTTCTGTTTTCTTGTGCCTCGATTACCAAGGCAGAAGATGGCTGCCAAAACTTCCTGGTTTGGAGTATTGACAGCAAATTAGCATAAAGCTCGTGGTCGGGAAGGTGCGCGGATCCACCGCGCCTGTACATATCAAAACTTTTATTTTTTTATTTTCTCAGCAACTACTGAACGGAATTACACCATTTAAAAAAAAAGGTATTTTTCTGAACCAAGGGCTACCTTTTTGCCAAATTTGGTGTAATTCCGTTAAGCAGTTTTGGCTGTAACCGTGTCTAAAGTTTCCTAAGGGAAATTGATTTTTTTACCTCTATTTTTTGAATTTATTTGCACCTTTTAAAAAAAGGTCTCCTTCTGAACCAAGAGCTACCTTTTTGCAAATTTGGTGTAATTCCGTTCAGCAGTTCGGGCTGTAGTCGTGTCTAAAGTTTCCTATGGGAAATAACATGGAGAAAACGCGTTTTGGGCCCCCCCTTTTTTCTCGGCCCCTGCTTGGCACATCACCCCGAAACTTTCAGGATAGGAGCTGACCGGAGTGGGCCATACGTTTTGAAGATTTCGCGAAGATTCATCAATCGGCGCCAAAGTTATTTGGAAAACAAAAAACGATTTTCCTACGGAAAATATGTCCTAACTATAACTACCTACTGGCGACCGCCAGTAGGTTATATATATATATATATTCACTGAAAAAACCATAGGTTTCACACATGTTATAGTTAGCGGAAATTTTACTGATAAAAAACCAATGAAATTCCCCCGTTATAGTTAGTGCAGGCAACTATAACTCACGCGACCGCAATCCTCTGCTGATGCTAATACTGTATTTAGACACTTATTTGCCCATGTCTTCTTCCATACATTTTTAGCTATACATATATTACAAATATTTTTTTTTCATAAAGACACATATGTCATCAGCAGAAGATTGCGGTCGCGTGAGTTATAGTTGCCTGCACTAACTATAACGAGGGAATTTCATTGGTTTTTTATCAGTAAAATTTCCGCTAACTATAACATGTGTGAAACCTATGGTTTTTTCAGTGAACTTGTACGGTTTTTTAAATGCTAATTCCTAACTATAACGTGTGTGAAACCTATGGTTTTTTCAGTGAATTTGTACGGTTTTTTAAATGCTAAGTTACTTTACGCCATTCGTGGCGTGCGCGCCCACTTAACGCAGTTCGTTCCGTGCGCGCACGGTGCGCTTCGCGCACCGTGCGCGCACAGTGAGCATGCGGTGTGCTTCGCGTACCGCGCGCCCACTTTACGCAGTTAGTGCCGTGCACGCACGGTGGGCACGCGGTGCGCTACGCGCACCGCGTGCCCACGTTATGCTAGATGGGCCATGTACGCACGATGCGCTTCGCGCACCGTGCGCACATGGAGGACATATGATGCACTTCGTTTTGAAAGGTAATATTTTAATTTTTTGTATATTTTATAAGCCATGCACAAATGGTGCCCTTCGGGCACCATTTGCACACGGGGTGGAGAGAGTGTGGATAATTTTTTTTTTTATAATTGTTTTTAACAATATTTTAGTTTATCTCAGGTGTAATAAGCCATGCACAATTGGTGACCTTCGGGCACCAATTGCACACGGGGTGGAGAGAGTGTGGATAATTCTTTTTAAAAAATTTTTTTTACCGTACGCGTACGGTAAGCGTAATCGGCGAAATTACCGAAAAAATAAAAATTCTGTTTTTGGCCTTGGGGGATCTTTGGGGACTCCCTCAACATGGCTATGTGTGTGGGAGCTGTCTAAACAGCCCCTTTACATGTTTTTGGGCTTTATATTTTAAAAATCACTCTCAGTGCGAGAGAGAAAATGGCGGCCGCCGCTTCCTGGTTTCGGCCGATTCGAATGTTTACTTAGATCTAAGAGCCAATCAGAATCGCGCTCGCGCACGCCACCGTACGCGTACGGTAAGCGTACCGTAAGCGCACCGTAAGCTGGCTCAGATATATATATTGATGTAAAGGCTATTTTCTCAGAATCTACTGAACAGATTTACACCAAACCTACAAAAGGCACTTCCTTGACCTGAGGACTACCTCTCTGCCAAATTTCTAGTAATTCTGTTCAGCCGTTCGGGCTGTAGCCCTGTCTAAAGGTCCTATGGAAAAATGCATGGGAAAAACGCGTTTTGGGACCCCCCTTTTATCTCAGCCCCTGCTTGACGAATCCCCCCGAGACTTTCAGGGTAGGAGCGGAGCGTAGCGCCCCACCTATTTTGAAAAATTCGCGAGGATTCGTCGACCGGCGCCAAAGTTATTCAAAATAGAATGTTGCGGATTTCCTATGGAAACGTGGTCCTAACTATAACTACCTACTGGCGACCGCCAGTAGGTAATATATATATATATATATATATATATATATATATATATATATATATATATATGTATGCTCCTTTGCCTTGTCCCAGAAAATTGAGCTGCACTCGCACACAGAACCAAAGGTGGCAAGCCTTTATTTAAGAGTACAAGCGGCATACTGCAAGCAATTTCAATCAGACAGCCATAGACGCGACATGCCTGATGCGTTTCAAGGGTGTGTCCCTCTTCTTCAGAGGCAATCGCGGCTGCAGGAGTGCTCCGGTTCCGGTCCCAACATGCCATTTTGATTGAAATTGCTTGCAGTATGCTGCTTGTACTCTTAAATAAAGGCTTGCCACCTTTGGTTCTGTGTGCGAGTGCAGCTCAATTTTCTGGGACAAGGCAAAGGAGCATACATTTTTGGCGGTGGTCCGGCCGTCGAGCAGCACCACCCCGTGAAGAGAGGGGGCCACACGGCAGGATATATGCCAAGCCGTTCTTGTGGAGCACAGACCAGGGATTAAAGCGGACTCTGTGGGCGGTGGCCCATCTGTGGGCTTGAAAGGGACAGAACATTCGTGCACCATCAGTGGTTTAATTTACCGGGACTGCAAGTCCCAGAATTCCTTGGG
This sequence comes from Triturus cristatus, assembly GCF_964204655.1. NCBI lineage: Eukaryota > Metazoa > Chordata > Amphibia > Caudata > Salamandridae > Triturus > Triturus cristatus. The sequence continues at coordinate 85,110,155 of NC_140590.1, read as the reverse complement.
ACATTTGACCCGCCCATCTGGGGGCGTGATAATGGCATGTTGGGACCGGAACCGGAGCACTCCTGCAGCCGCGATTGCCTCTGAAGAAGAGGGACACACCCTTGAAACGCGTCAGGCATGTCGCGTCTATGGCTGTCTGATTGAAATTGCTTGCAGTATGCCGCTTGAACTCTTAAATAAAGGCTTGCCACCTTTGGTTCTGTGTGCGAGTGCAGCTCAATTTTCTGGGACAAGGCAAAGGAGCATACATTTTTGGTGGTGGTCCGGCCGTCGAGCAGCACCACCCCGTGAAGAGAGGGGGCCACACGGCAGGATATATGCCAAGCCGTTCTTGTGGAGCACAGACCAGGGATTAAAGCGGACTCTGTGGGCGGTGGCCCATCTGTGGGCTTGAAAGGGACAGAACATTCGTGCACCATCAGTGGTTTAATTTACCGGGACTGCTAGTCCCAGAATGCCTTGGGACATTTGACCCGCCCGTCTGGGGGCGTGATAATGGCATGTTGGGACCGGAACCGGAGCACTCCTGCAGCCGCGATTGCCTCTGAAGAAGAGGGACACACCCTTGAAACACGTCAGGCATGTCGCGTCTATGGCTGTCTGATTGAAATTGCTTGCAGTATGCCGCTTGTACTCTTAAATAAAGGCTTGCCACCTTTGGTTTTGTGTGCGAGTGCAGCTCAATTTTCTGGGACAAGGCAAAGGAGCATACATATCTATATATATATATATATATATATATATATATATATATATATATATATATATCCACCAACACAAGAGTTACCCCCAAGGAAGAGCCTCCAGGCAAATATTAGATGCACGCTTTTAATGAAATGCTGCAGAGTCATTCCGTCAGGAAAACAGACTTTATAATCATCAACGACCTTGGCCAGACGCGTTTCAGGTTTCCCCTTAATCATTGGCATTGGTACAGCAATGTTCACAGGCAAAAATGGTGCTGCTAATTATATTCTTGAACCCGCCCCAGTGGGCGTGGCCGCTCCTGCAGCCTGCTGGTTCCTGTAGTAGCGTTTAGTATTACTCCAGTGAGTTTTGCCCAGAATGTGCATTTAAAATAATAAACACCCAAGTGGGTAAAAGCTACAGTCCTGCAAAAATGCACTGCTTCACTTGTGCATCTCATTAGGCAAATGCCTCCCGTATCACCGATGCCTAGATTTATGTAGACATCACGGGTCCGCAACAGCAGTGGGGCATCATCCGAGGCTGGGTCAGCCGCTATACATCCACCAACACAAGAGTTACCCCCATGGAAGAGCCTCCAGGCAAATATTAGATGCATGCTTTTAATGAAATGCTGCAGAGTCATTCCGTCAGGAAAACAGACTTTAAAATCATCAACGACCTTGGCTCTTCCATGGGGGTAACTCTTGTGTTGGTGGATGTAGAGCGGCTGACTTTACTTTAACCTTTGGTTTAGTGAATATATTTATCTTTACCCTAACAACTAAAAAGATTGAAGTAACGTTATAGTTAGGTTAAATGTTCAGTAATAACGTAACATTTTAAATTCTAAAAACCTCAGTAATTCACCAGTGATAGTTATGGTTATCTCAAATAACTATAACTCGTGCCCTAAGGTAACTATAACTTGCGCACCCGCCATGCAGAGATTTCTCATCAATAATTTCATTCCAAATGTTGCAGTGCTATTATCAATTATGTCATATAAGAGGTCATGAGTGATGTAATATGTTGGGTTATTAGTAAGGCTCCTGGTTTTATAGTATTTATTTTTCAGACAATTTCCGTCTGTATTTATCCATATTTATTTTTTGGCCATGTTATCTGTATTCATCCATATTTATTTTGTACTTTACGTATAAATGAAGTTGTAAAACTGTACATTTCCATATCTATTTAACTGATAGACGCGCACTCATACTATGATGTCTGTCAGGTTTTAGCTATTTAAGCTGCCAAATATTACATAACAGTACATCCACTGGTATATTCTAGCATTATACCATAAATGTAAGTTGACATATGCTGTTATTGAAAGAAATTTCATCCTGTTTTTTAATTTCCCTTGCTGTCCATCTGCTCAGCTGCTAGCCTATAGTTCATGAAACACTGCACAGAGAATAATATATATAATAAATGCAGAAAGAAAACACATTGCTTTCTGTCTGTATTTATCTGTAAAAATCCGTAAAAACTGAAAACAGGGAGCCTTAGTTATTAGCATGGCGAGGGCACAAGTTATGCTTACCTTAGGGCTCAAGCTTGCATAGCTATAATGGTATACCCGTTAAAAGATGTCATCAATGATATCATTTGAGATGTCATGAGTGATGTCATAAATGATGTCACAGAACATGTCATGAGTGATGTAATTTGTGAGGTCATAAGCAGTGCATAGCAGGGGCACAAGTTATAGTTAGTGGCATAACTATAACTGCTGAATTACTGTATTGTTTAGTTCAAACGTTTGCATTGTCACTTAGAACATCACCTAAGTATAAAGTTACTTTTTTTTCAGTGAATTTCTAAGGTGTTCTTTAATCGTTTTTATTACATCTAACTATAATGTTCCTTTACCTTTGCTTTTTTAGTGAATATATATATATATATATGTCAAAATGGCTGTCTGAAATTTTGAGTCGGTGTATCAAAGGTTATATTAGGGTGTGAGAAGATGCACTAATTTTTCACATGGATGACGTCATCAGTGATGTCATTTGAGATGTCATCAGTGATGTCATCAGTGATGTCACTGACCATGTCATGAGTGATGTAATATGTGACGTTATCAGCAGTGCATTGCGGGGGCGCGAGTTATAGTTAGCTGAACTAACTATAACAGGGGAGTTTCTAGGGTTTTGTACGAGGGAAATGTCCAGCTAACTATAACACCCCTGAAACCTATGGTTTTTTCAGTGAATATATATATATATATATTTAGTATACTATGCATACATGTGAAATTGTGTCGGTCCACCTGTTTACCTCGGTGGCATGGAAAAAATGGCTGGAACTGACGTCAGCAGGCTGACGAGGTCCTCTTATGGCTCCTATGACATCATACGGTGTCACAATCGGAGCCGTGCTATTATGACATTGTCGTCGACGTGGGAGAGCTAGGAAAGAATTTCCGCGTAATGCTGGCACAGGGGATATTCATCTAAGTGTTCAGGCTAGTCCTTTGGGAGAAACTGTTTATGTTGCCACTCCAGAAACCGAAACCAGTGATTCGAGTGCAGAGGCCCTGCAGATGGCACACGAGGTAGGGAGCCCAGTCGTGTGCACCGGCGGGCCAGCGAAGTGACAAGCACCACTACCCACATAAAAGGTAACAAGGGCACTGAATAACACAGGATCTTCTCTTTGTATCTGGCAGGAGCAACAAGTTATGCCTAAGTTCCAAAATGTAGAATTAGTGCTACAACGGTCTTGAAGAGGACCTGCGATGGATGTCGCTTCTGCCTTCCGTACACTGGAGGCGGCACATGGGTCACGCTGTACGGTTGACCTCTCATGGCACTGCTCCACACTTCGGGGACAACGCTTTCCATTAGCTGTGTTTTCTCATGACGTGTTGCGCTGGCCCATCCAACAGCGGAACCCCTTTAGATCCAAACAGACTCTTCCACTCTCTCAACTGAAGTGAAACCAGGCCACACGGACACTTTCACAATACAACGGGACTGCACTTTTTGGAGAAAAAAACCCCACATTCCTTCTTCCTAATTTATCAAATAAACGACTCACTGAAGAACAGGGGTCGGCTTCGATCGGTAAACAGCAGTTACAACAACTTTTTTACTTCGCGATACCATTACAACGCATGCATTACCACGCATGCATTGTACATCGCAAAGTCATTACTACACATTTTCTAAGAACGCATGGTCATTTACCACACATGCCTTTACAACGAATTATGTTGGAAAAGTATGTATGGTAAATGACTGTGAGTTCTAAAAAACATGTACACGATCCACGTCGTTGTAAGGAAACAGAGGCTGTTCCGTTTCCTCACAACTACGTGCACCGCCCCTCAGAGACGACATTAAGCAGGAACCACGAGGAGAGGGAACCATGAGGAGGGAAAGGTAAGGGGGATTGGGCATGGGGTGGTGGTTACTTTTCTAGGGTTTAGGGTAGTGCAGTGGTGTTTGGGTAGTGTAGGGGGTAGTGCTGAGGGTAGTGTTTTAGGGTTTAGGGTAGTGCAGTGGTGTTTGTGTAGTGTAGGGGGTCATGCTGGGGGTACTGTTTTTAGGGTTTAGGGCAGTGCAGTGGTGTTTGTGTAGTGTAGGTGTACGTGCTGGGGTAGTGTTTTAGGGTTTAGGGCAGTGCAGTGGTGTTTGTGTAGTCTAGAGGGTCGTGCTGGGGTAGTGTTTTAGGGTTTATGTAGTGCAATGGTGTTTGGGTAGTGTAGGGGGTACTGCTGGGGGTAGTGTTTTAGGGTTTAGAGTAGTGCAGTGGTGTTTGGGTAGTGTAGGGGGTCATGCTGGGGTAGTGTTTTATGGTTAAGGGTAGTGCAGTGGTGTTGGTGTAGTGTAGGGGGTCGTGCTGGGGATAGTGTTTTAGGATATAGGATAGTGCAGTGGTGTTTGGGTAGTGTAGGGGATCATGCTGAGGGTAGATTTAGGGTTTAGAGTAGTGCAGTGGTGTTTGGGTAGTGTAGGGGGTCATGCTAGGGGTAGTGTTTTAGGGTTTAGGGTAGTACAGTGGTGTTTGGGTAGTGTAGCGGGTCGTGCTGGGGTAGTGGTTTAGGGTAGTGCAGTGGTGATTGGGTAGTGTAGGGGGTACTGCTGGGGGTAAGATTTTAGGGTTTAGGGTAGTGGAATGGTGTTTGGGTAGTGTAGGGGTACTGCTGAGGTTAGTGTTTTAGGGTTTAGGGTAGTGCAACGGTGTTTGTGTAGTGCAGGGTGTCATGTTTTAGGGTTTACTGTAGTGCAGTGGTCTTTGGGTAGTGTACGGGGTCATGCGGGCTATAGTGCTTTAGGGTTTATGGTAGTGCAGTGGTTGTTGGGTAGTGTGGGGGGTCATGCTGGGGGTAGTGTTTTAGGGTTTAGGGTAGTGCGGTGGTATTTGGGTAGTGTAGGGGGTCGGGCTGGGGGTAGTGTTTTACGATTTAGGGTAGTGCATTGGTGTTTGTGTAGTGAAGGGGGTCTGGCTGGGGGTAGTGTTTTAGTATTTAGGGCAGTGCAGTGGTGTTTGTATAGTGTAGGAGGTTGTGCTGGGGGTAGTGTTTTAGGGTTTACGGCAGTGCAGTGGTGTTCGGGCAGTGTAGGGGGTTGTGCTGGGGTGGTGTTTTAGGGTTTAGGGCAGTGCAGTGGTGTTTGGCAGTGTAGGGGGTCGTGCTGGGGGTCGTATTTTACGGTTTAGGGCTAAGTAGTGATGTTCGGGCAGTGTAGGGGGTCATGCTGGGAGTAGTGTTTTAGGGTTTAGGGCAGTGCAGTGGTGTTCGGGCATCGTAGCGGGTCGTGCTGGGGGTAGTGTTTTAGTGTTTAGGGCAGTGCAGTGGTGTTTGTTTAGTGTAGAGGGCCATGCTGGGGGTAGTGTTTTAGGGTTTAGGGCAGTGCAGTGGTGTTTGTGTAGTGTAGGGGTCGTGCTGAGGGTTGTTTTTTAGGGGTTAGGGCAGTGGTGTTCCGGCTGTGTAGGGTTCATGCGGCGGGTGGTGTTTCAGGGTTTAGGGCAGTGCAGTGGTGTTCGGGCAGTGTAAGGGTTGTGCGGAGGTGGTGTTCCAGGGTTTAGGGAAGTGCAGTGGTGTTCGGGCAGTGTAGGGGTAGTGCAGGGGGTGGTGTTTCATGGTTTAGGTCAGTGCAATGGTGTTCGGGCAGTGTAGGGGGCCGTGCAGAAGGGTGGAGTTTCAGGGATTAGGGCAGTGCAGTGGTGTTTGTGTAGTGTAGGGGGTTATGCCGCGGGTAGTGTTTTAGGGTTTAGGGCAGAGCAGTGGTGTTTGTGTAGTGTAGGGGTCATGCTGAGGGTGGTGTTTTAGGGATTAGGGCAGTGCAGTGGTGTTCGGGCAGTTTAGGGGGTCGTGCTGGGGGTCGTATTTTACGGTTTAGGGCTAAGTAGTGATGTTCGGGCAGTGTAGGGGGTCATGCTGGGAGTAGTGTTTTAGGGTTTAGGGCAGTGCAGTGGTGTTCGGGCATCGTAGCGGGTCGTGCTGGGGGTAGTGTTTTAGTGTTTAGGGCAGTGCAGTGGTGTTTGTTTAGTGTAGAGGGCCATGCTGGGGGTAGTGTTTTAGGGTTTAGGGCAGTGCAGTGGTGTTTGTGTAGTGTAGGGGTCGTGCTGAGGGTTGTTTTTTAGGGTTTAGGGCAGTGGTGTTCAGGCTGTGTAGGGTTCATGCGGCGGGTGGTGTTTCAGGGTTTAGGGCGGTGCAGTGGTGTTCGGGCAGTGTAAGGGTTGTGCGGAGTTGGTGTTCCAGGGTTTAGGGAAGTGCAGTGGTGTTCGGGCAGTGTAGGGGTAGTGCAGGGGGTGGTGTTTCATGGTTTAGGTCAGTGCAATGGTGTTCGGGCAGTGTAGGGGGCCGTGCAGAAGGATGGAGTTTCAGGGATTAGGGCAGTGCAGTGGTGTTTGTGTAGTGTAGGGGGTTATGCCGCGGGTAGTGTTTTAGGGTTTAGGGCAGAGCAGTGGTGTTTGTGTAGTGTAGGGGTCATACTGAGGGTGGTGTTTTAGGGATTAGGGATTAGGGCAGTGCAGTGGTGTTCGGGCAGTTTAGGGGGTCGTGCAGGGGGGTGGAGTTTCAGGGTTTAGGGCAGTGCATTGGTGTTCGGGCAGTGTAGGGGGTCATGCAGGGGGCTGGTGTTTCACGGTTTAGGGCAGTGCAGTGGTGTTCGGGCAGTGTAGTGGGTCATGCAGGGGGGTGGTGTTTCAGGGTTTAGGGCAGTGCAGTGGTGTTCGGGCAGTGTAGTAGGTCGTGCTGGAGCTGGTATTTCAGGGTTTTGGGTAGTACAGGGGTGTTTGGGCAGTGTAGGGGGTCATGCTGGGGGTAGAGTTTCAGAGTTTAGGGCAGTGCAGTGGTGTTTGGGCAGTGAAGGGGGCCGTGCTGGGAGTGGTGTTTCAGGGTTTAGGGCAGTGGTATTCCGGCAGTGTAGGGGATCGTGCTGGGGCTGGTGTTTCAGTTTTTAGGGCAGTGCAGTGGTGTTCGGGCAGTGTAGGGGGTTGTGCTGGCTGTAGTGTTTTGGGGTTTAGGGTAGTGCAGTGATGATTGAGTAGTGTAGGGGGTCATGCTTAGGGAAGATTTAGGGTTTAGGGTAGCGCAGTGGTGTTTGTGTAGTGTAGGTGGTCGTGCTGGGGGTAGTGTTTTAGGGTTTAGAGCAGTGCAGTGGTGTTTGGGTAGTGTTGGGGGTAGTGATTTAGGGTTTAGGGTAGTGCAGTGGTGTTTGGGTAGTGTAGGGGGTCATGCAGGGGTAGTGTTTTAGGGTTAAGGGTAGTGCAGTGGTGTTGGTGTAGTGTAGGGGGTCATGCTAGGGGTAGTGTTTTAGGGTTTAGGGCAGTGCAGTGGTGTTTGGGTAGTGTAGCGGGTCGTGCTGGGGTAGTGGTTTAGGGTAGTGCAGTGGTGTTTGGGTAGTGTAGGGGGTACTGCTGGGGGTATTATTTTAGGGTTTAGGGTAGTGCAATGGTGATTGGGTAGTGTAGGGGTACTGCTGGGGGTAGTGTTTTAGGGTGTAGGGTAGTGCAGTGTTGATTGGGTAGTGCAGGGGTCATGCTGAGGTTAGTGTTTTAGGGTTTAGGGTTGTGCAACTTTGTTTGTGTAGTGCAGGGGGTCATGTTTTAGGGTTTAGTGTAGTGCAGTGGTCTTTGGGTAGTGTAGGGGGTCATGCGGGCTATAGTGCTATAGGGTTTATGGTAGTGCAGTGGTTGTTGGGTAGTGTGGGGGGTCATGCTGGGGGTAGTGTTTTAGGGTTTAGGGTAGTGCAGTGGTATTTGTGTAGTGTAGGGGGTCAGGCTGGGTGTAGTGTTTTACGGTTTAGGGTAGGGCATTGGTGTTTGTGTAGTGAAGGGGGTCTGGCTGGGAGTAGTGTTTTAGTATTTAGGGCAGCGCAGTGGTGTTTGTATAGTGTAGGGGGTTGTGCTGGGGTAGTGTTTTAGGGTTTATGGTAGTGCAGTGGTGTTCCGGCAGTGTAGGGGGTTGTGCTGGGGATGGTGTTTTAGGCTTTGGGGCAGTGCAGAGGTGTTTGACAGTGTAGGGGGTCGTGCAGGGGGCTTGTGTTTCACGGTTTAGGGCAGTGCAGTGGTGTTGGGGCAGTGTAGTAGGTCGTGCTGGGGCTGGTGTTTCAGGGTTTTGGGTAGTACAGGGGTGTTTGGGCAGTGTAGGGGGTCATGCTGGGGGTAGAGTTTCAGAGTTTAGGGCAGTGCAGTGGTGTTTGGGCAGTGTAGGGGGCCGTGCTGGGAGTGGTGTTTCAGGGTTTAGGGCAGTGCAGTGGTATTCGGGCAGTGTAGGGGATCGTGCTGGGGCTGGTGTTTCAGTTTTTAGGGCAGTGCAGTGGTATTCGGGCAGTGTAGGGGGTTGTGCTGGCTGTAGTGTTTTAGGGTTTAGGGTAGTGCAGTGATGATTGAGTAGTGTAGGGGGTCATGCTTAGGGAAGATTTAGGGTTTAGGGTAGCGCAGTGGTGTTTGTGTAGTGTAGGGGGTCGTGCTGGGGGTAGTGTTTTAGGGTTTAGAGCAGTGCAGTGGTGTGTGTGTTGTCAAGGGGGTCGTGCTGGGGTAGTGTTATAGGGTTTAGCGTAGTGCAGTGGTATTTGGGTAGTGTTGGGGGTAATGCTGGGGGTAGTGATTTAGGGTTTAGGGTAGTGAAGTGGTGTTTGGGTAGTGTAGGGGTTCATGCAGGGGTAGTGTCTTAGGGTTAAGGGTAGGGCAGTGTTGTTGGTGTAGTGTAGGGGGTCTGCCTGGGAGTAGTGTTTTAGTATTTAGGGCAGCGCAGTGGTGTTTGTATAGTGTAGGGGGTTGTGCTGGGGTAGTGTTTTAGGATTTACGGTAGTGCAGTGGTGTTCGGGCAGTGTAGGGGGTTGTGCTGGGGATAGTGTTTTAGGGTTTAGGGCAGTGCAGTGGTGTTTGGCAGTGTAGGGGGTCGTGCAGGGGGCTGGTGTTTCACGGTTTAGGGGAGTGCAGTGGTGTTCGGGCAGTGTAGTGGGTCATGCAGGGGGGTGGTGTTTCAGGGTTTAGGGCAGTGCAGTGGTGTTCGGGCAGTGTAGTAGGCCGTGCTTGGGCTGGTGTTTCAGGGTTTTGGGTAGTACAGGGGTGTTTGGGCAGTGTAGGGGGTCATGCTGGGGGTAGAGTTTCAGAGTTTAGGGCAGTGCAGTGGTGTTTGGGCATGGAAGGGGGCTGTGCTGGGAGTGGTGTTTCAGGGTTAAGGGCAGTGCAGTGGTATTCGGGCAGTGTAGGGTATCGTGCTGGGGCTGGTGTTTCAGTTTTTAGGGCAGTGCAGTAGTGTTCAGGCAGTTTAGGGGGTCGTGCAGGGGGTAGTGTTTTAGTGTTTAGGGCAGTGCAGTGGTGTTTGTTTAGTGTAGAGGGCCATGCTGGGGGTAGTGTTGTAGGGTTTACGGCAGTGCAGTGGTGTTTGTGTAGTGTAGGGGTCGTGCTGAGGGTTGTTTTTTAGGGTTTAGGGCAGTGGTTTTCAGGCTGTGTAGGGTTCATGCGGCGGGTGGTGTTTCAGGGTTTAGGGCAGTGCAGTGGTGTTCGGGCAGTGTAAGGGTTGTGCGGAGGTGGTGTTCCAGGGTTTAGGGAAGTGCAGTGGTATTCGGGCAGTGTAGGGGTAGTGCAGGGGGTGGTGTTTCAGGTTTTACGTCATTGCAATGGTGTTCGGGCAGTGTAGGGGGCCGTGCAGAAGGGTGGTGTTTCAGGGATTAGGGCAGTGCAGTGGTGTTTGTGTAGTGTAGGGGGTTATGCCGGAGGTAGTGTTTTAGGGTTTAGGGCAGAGCAGTGGTGTTTGTGTAGTGTAGGGGTCATGCTGAGGGTGGTGTTTTAGGGATTAGGGCAGTGCAGTGGTGTTCGGGCAGTTTAGGGGGTCGTGCAGGGGGGTGGAGTTTCAGGGTTTAGGGCAGTGCAGTGGTGTTCGGGCAGTGTAGGGGGTCGTGCAGGGGGCTGGTGTTTCACGGTTTAGGGCAGTGCAGTGGTGTTCGGGCAGTGTAGTGGGTCATGCAGGGGGGTGGTGTTTCAGGGTTTAGGGCAGTGCAGTGGTGTTCGGGCAGTGTAGTAGGTCGTGCTGGGGCTGGTGTTTCAGGGTTTTGGGTAGTACAGGGGTGTTTGGGTAGTGTAGGGGGTCATGCTGGGGGTAGAGTTTCAGAGTTTAGGGCAGTGCAGTGGTGTTTGGGCAGCGAAGGGGGCCGTGCTGGGAGTGGTGTTTCAGGGTTTAGGGCAGTGCAGTGGTATTCGGGCAGTGTAGGGGATCGTGCTGGGGCTGGTGTTTCAGTTTTTAGGGCAGTGCAGTGGTGTTCGGGCAGTGTAGGGGGTTGTGCTGGCTGTAGTGTTTTAGGGTTTAGGGTAGTGCAGTGATGATTGAGTAGTGTAGGGGGTCATGCTTAGGGAAGATTTAGGGTTTAGGGTAGCGCAGTGGTGTTTGTGTAGTGTAGGGGGTCGTGCTGGGGGTAGTGTTTTAGGGTTTAGAGCAGTGCAGTGGTGTGTGTGTTGTCAAGGGGGTCGTGCTGGGGTAGTGTTATAGGGTTTAGCGTAGTGCAGTGGTGTTTGGGTAGTGTAGGGGATCGTGCTAGGGCAGTGTTTTAGGGTTTAGGGTAGTGCAGTGGTGTTTGGGAAGTGTAGGGGGTACTGCTGGGGGTAGTATTTTAGGGATTAGGGTAGTGCAATGGTGTTTGGGAAGTGTAGGGGGTACTGCTGGGGGTAGTGTTGTAATGAAGATCGTTATCTACCTATGTACAACGCTAAGTTAGCATAGCTGTGTTAAATGTCAGAAAGCCATATTGCCGCCTTTGCTGCTTTTGCACACGACACTGTAGTAACATGTTATTAAATTGAGAAATGCTTACTCGACCTTGCTTCACATGAGAACTGTCTGTTGTTAACATCCCAAACAGTGAGCAGCGACCTTGGTCTGTACACAGTGTAAAAGAAACAGTCTGGGTCGCTAGACGGTGCATGTTGTTGAGTTCAGGTTGATCGGCCCACTAGTTTAGCCATAACACGCACGCAGCTGCAAATACCTGAAAGTCGAGTGCTTTTAAAATTGCAGTGTGACATGTTTTCATTACATTCGGAAGAAGAGCGTTCCTAGGAGCAGAGCATAGCTGATCCTGTGATGTGAACTCTCTGAGCTGATCTTTACGGTATGGGGTTCCCCATTCATGCCTAGAGACCTTTTATTAGTCTAATAATACTATTAGTGTGTTAGAGGAAGGAAGGTGGCCTAGAGCCACTGTCATTTTAGTATGATTACTCCTTTCATTTTCTATGGTATTGTAACTATGCTGATGGTTTTGATTTTAATAGTTTGTCTGCTAATGTTAGCCAAACTGCTGCATCTTAGGACACGAGGTTTATAAAATAAACTCTTTAAACTTTTACCGTGTCTCTGTCTACTCTGTTGTGGACTGGTACGAGAATAATTATGAAAAGGTATTTCTGATTCCCACCATTCCTGAGAAATATACTAAGTCGCTTGTTCTGGGTTGTCTATACATTGGGACCGCCGAGTTAAACCTCGGATAACGAATAGGACACTGATGCTGGCCGGATGAGGGGTTCTGGGTTCTGAGGTGAGTTTTTGGTACACCGCAATTCACTGAGGGCCTGGGTTCCTGCGCATAGTTCTGCGCATAAGCAGAATCCCTGCAACATGGCGCACCTAAAGTTTGGTCTATTGATTTGAGACGCCTTAGTAGTGCTTGTATTAGTCCACAACACCCTCACTCTGGTTTCCGGATAATGGGAGTGACGGTTTAACCTACCTGTGTTTCGACTAAATAGGTTCCTTCAAGCTTGATCATTAAAAAGGTTATTTAATCTGAACCCTAGTGCTACTGATATATTATAGATTTACTGTTAGTGTCCTAATGGCGGTCTATATTCCGGCTCATAGCCGGGCACCCCTGAAACGTCATTTGGCGCAGTATGGGGTGCCGGACGATGGTATGGCTGTAATTTTTGTAGTAAGTGCCGATGCGTTGTTTCCGTTTGAGTTGTTACACTCTTGGGTTACTTTGCCCGCAGTGAGTGAAGACGATGATACGTTCCACATCTATACTGCCACGGCGCTACTAGCCAACTATACGCCATATAGGACTCAGGAAATTCCTATTTCTGCCTGGCAGCATAGCATTTGGTTTAATGGCGCCCTTCCCCATGCGATTATACCGGCGAGAATGGGCCCTTTGTCGATTGCAGGGGCCACATGGCCGGTATTAGCCGGATATACGCCTCATCCCCGCTACCTACAGGTGACGGTGGCTGAGTTGCGTGTACTGCACACTGCCCTTATTACAGTACATAGGGCTTTAGTGCAGTACGTGTCACGCAACGTGCAGGTGGTCTCTACTGCTGTTGCGGGACAACCGACGGACCACCACGTGGTGGTTATTAGTCCTGTTATGGTCAATTCGGTTGTGGGCAAGCAACCCCAAAATAGGGATGATTTCCCTTATTGGCTTGCTGAGAAATTTGATCAGATAGAAGCGGTTTATCCGCATACGACTCCTGTGGAGAAACACAGGATCCTTACCATCGCTTTGCCGAAAGACTTAGTCCCAGATATGGCCGATTGTGAGAACTGGGGTAAGGTCTTTGCAGCGACATACTCGAAGTGCTTTGGCACTCCGTCTCTGTCGGTACTGCCCTCCATTATAAAACGTGTTCAGGAGAATCACGGTGCGGAGGCTGCTATTGAATTAGAAATGCGGTTTGTCGGTGTGTTCGATGTGGTTGCTACCATGATATTGGGCAACCTCAAAGGAGATGCTATGCAATTCCAAGTGCTTAATAAATTAGAGACAGTGAACGAAGACGACAAGCCAAGGGAATTCGCAAAAATTATCGCGAAAGCCTATAGACAAGTTGGTCGTAGCGCCTTAGGTGTTAAACCAACTGTGAAGAATCCTGATTTGATACAGCAGACAAAGGCAAACTCGTCTGGTAAGGATGAATGCCCTAATTTTCCAAAACAAAGTTGGAGGGCAAAAAAACAGGAGAAGCAGCAACAGAAACAGGGGTCCCGTCCTGCCTCTCCAGTACAGTCAAGTAGTGAACGCACTTATGATCTGCGTGATCGTGCTACGATAAAGTCACCTGATAGATTTCAGGTTTCTGACCAACGTTCTCCTCGTTCTTCACAGGAAACATCGGCTTCACAGTCCGGTGGGGGAGGCGGTGGCAATAGTCGGGGTGCACCACAACCACGTGAGCAATCCCGACAGACTGACGGCAAAGGCAAGCAAGAAGACTCTGCACGTCAAAGACCCCCGTTTCAGAAGAAAAAAGTTGCTGCACCGACAGCGAGGTATGCCTCAGATGGTACGGACGCAGCTTCAGAACCTGACATGGGCGCTAACGCTGCTAGACAGCGCAGCGGAAGTTACAGTAGTGCGACAAGCACTGCGTCCATATCTGGTGGCGACAGCAACTGATATATTTGTGAATATTGAAACTGCTGACACTCGGGTGTCTCCCCCTGATAGACTGTATAATATAGTCATTGAAATTGAAGGTGACATACAACGTACAATTCAAGGGGTTTTTTGGAATAATCTGACCACTACCTATGATATTTTGTTGGCGGAGGCAGATTGGCCCCCGGCTTTCGTTTTAGATGCTCCTAGAGGGGAGGAAGTAATCCTCCCGTCCTTTGCGCACACGGTGCCTAAGGTCCTAGCTTAAAAGTACGCCGGGGAATGGGCTCAGGTGCAAGCACCTGCGTTATATCAAAATCAGGTTGGCTGGGATAAATTGTCTCCCGGCCATGAGATTGCGTTGCGGACTACGCCCCAGCCTCAACCCCAATACCCCATGCGTCATGAAGCTAGACCTCACGTCGCATCAATCCTTGAACAATTGGAATATCAGGGAGTAATCGAAACATGTGTGTCACCTATGAATAATCCCTTGTTTACTGTGACGAAGCCTAACGGGTCGTACCGCCTAGTTTTAGATTACCGGCACCTTAACTCTCATTGCCGGACCTGTGCAGTACAGAACACCCACAGTTCGGCTCTCGTCGATAGTCTCGTGAGAAAAAGGTTCAAAACCACACTTGACATTTCCAATGGCTTTTATAGCCATAACCTGTCCTCTCTTAGTAGTGAGTGGACGGCGTTCACCTCTGGTGGCAAACAAAAACAATTCAAAAGATTGCCAATGGGCTATAAGAACAGCCCAGGAGTCTTTGCCGTTCGCGTGGTCTCCCTCTTGGAGGGTGTAGACCCGGATGCGTACTCGTACGTTGATGACATTTATCTCACGGATGACGAGTTAGACCCGCATCTCCGTCGCGTTGATCGCATTATTGTTTTGTTTGCAGACTTCGGTTACAAATTCAATTTTGCGAAGTCACATATTGCGGAATATACAGTGTTGTTCTTGGGGTACGAACTCAACAATGAAGGTTGAGGATTGGCTCTGCACTTTCTAGAGAAGTGTGCATGCCTCCGTGCTCCTACTTCACTGAAGAAATTACAATCCCTGCTGGGTTTTCTGAATTTCGGTCGAATTTATATCCCGGATTATGCCCAGCGTATCAAGCCGCTTTATGCCTTGGTACACCTACTTTTTCCAAATCTTGTTGGCTGCCTGAGCATTCAGCTATTTTGCAGTTATGGCAAGCTGATCTTCTTGCTTCTAAGTACTTACTGACACGTGATAACCACACTAACCTGGTCATAAGAATAGTGCCCGGCGCAGTTGGTTTCACATACTTAACGTTCAATGAGGGCGACACCGTCCCCATTACTTACAAATCTCACTTGTACACTTCAGCTGAACTGCGTTTTTCCGCTGTCAAGAAGGTTCTGACAGCAGTGCAGATGGCGATTCTGAAAGAACGAGCGCTGTCGCAAGGAAAACGAATGTTGGTGGTGACACCCTATCCTGCCCTTGAGGCAGTGACAAAAGCGAGTGTACCAAATTCTAATGCTTTGCATCCAAGGTGGATAGAATGGGCCACTTCCTTGACTTCGCCGGACGTCACTTTTATCTTTGATGCGGCACTACAGACTCAGGAGTTTTTGCAGTATGAATTTGTTCATCCGGCTCCTCTGTCCTTGCGCCCGCTTGAGGATTACCATTGTGTCATATACACTGACGGGTCTGCGCAACCCGCAACTGGATCAAAGCACGCCTAATCAGCGGCTTGCGCAATTGTAGTCGGTACTTTCGTAAATGGAGAATTCCAGTCCGATGTTGTGCATACACAGTCATTGGGTGTTTGTACCGCGCTGTTGGCGGAGCTTCGTGCTCTGGTGCTTGCACTGGAGTTTGCTGATCCCCGAGTCACTACACTTATAGTGAGTGACTCCTTTTATTGTGTTCAATCTTACAACGACAATCTTCATTTTTGGTCTCAGAATGACTACCATGATTCCAAAGGTAGCACTATTAAGCATAAACTGCTTTGGGTTCGAGTGGCAGATCTTAAAGACCGTCTGCCTCTCGTGAATGTAATTCACACTCTTGGTCACCAACGCGTTGGTGTCCATGCTGTCGGCAACAGCTTAGATGACGAGGCAGCAAAAACAGCAGTGGCGACATACTTAGTAGCAGCAGTTAAAAGATCCAAAAGTAAGATTGATGATGACATCTTGGCAGCTATTGCTGCTACAGAACAGGGAACGAAGCCACCAAGAGGTTTCCCTGCTCGTTACCATTATCGCTTAAGTCCTGATAAAGTCCCGTTAGTGAGGATTAATGACGTTGGTGACAGATTAACTCCCAACGCGGACTGCAGACCTCCTTTGATATTGGCGGCCCACGAGGGCATGGCGTCCGCGCATGCCGGCGTTGCGGCTACTGTATCTCTGCTACAACAACGTTACTGGTGGTGCGGTTTGTACAAACAGGCCAGGGCTTATGTTCTTAATTGTAACATTTGCCAGCAGATTAAACCTTCAACTGCGGCATGCCCACCACAAACTCAGTTGTACATATCTAATAAACCATTGGGTTGTGTTTATTTAGATCACTGCGGTCCTTTTACCTCTGATACTGCGTACAAATACATCTTGGTTGCAGTAGATTCGTGCACACGTTTTCTGTGGGTATGGCCACAAAGGAGTGCTGATTCTCGCACTGTCATAAAAGATTTGTGTGTCTTTGTTGGGAGTTTTGCATGTGGTACCTTTCATTCTGATCAGGGCCCGGCGTTCGCCTCTATGGCGTACAAAGAGGCCATGAGAAATTTGGGGGTCCAAGTCAAATTTTCGTCTCCATACCGGCCTGAGGGTAATAGTGTAGTGGAGCGAATGAACCGTGACTTAAAGCAATCTTTGACAGCCAGGGTTTTGGGTACTGGCCGGAACTGGCTAGCCCACTTGTATGACGTGCAACGTGCACTTAATAATCTCCCTAGAAGGTCTCTGGGTGGGCGGACCCCATGCATGATGCTCTTTGGTGTTCGAATGTTTGTTCCGGACCTTGATGGTCTAGACATGGCGGCGTCAGCCGCACCCTTTGACGTAGATGAACACTGTGCTGTATTGCAGACTCTTCAAGAAGCCAGAAACAGTCTAGCGAAGGAACACGTACCCTCCTCGTCTGAAGCTGAACTTCAGAATCCGGTAGTCGGCTGGCTACCTCGAGTTGGTGATCTGGTCCGTGAGAAGGTGGAGAACAAGAAGGAGTTCGGCCCCTCTTATCGTGCACCGGTTCCAGTGCTTGGAGTGCAGGGTACTAGAACAGTCATTTTACCTCCACTTCCTGGTCGAAAGGATAACAGGTACATTTCGATTGACAATGTCAAACTACAACGAGTAGCCAATTCTTCTTAGTATGACTCCGGCGGTTTCCTGCCCTTCGATGCTGAGAAATTCTGTTGTGGCCCGAGCTTCTGACACAGTGCCTGATGTTGCCATCGAGATGCATGCCGTTACTGGTCCCTTGTTGCCACAAACACCTAGTGGTGTGCTTGAAGAAGTTGAGTATGCTTATCCTGCGTATGTTACCTGTTTTACAATCCACCACAGTTGCCCACTCACAAGACTCTTTTGATTCTCGTTCAACGACTTCCATTGCCCCGTCCAAAGTCTCGATTTTTGTGGCCTGGTTCAAAAGACATTTTTTAATTCCCCCTTGGACTTACATTTGGCTGGTGCTCATATGTGTTTTTTTGTTTATGTCTATTGGCTTTGGGGTAGTGTTTTTTAGACTTATCAATGGACACTACCTGAATGAACGGTCTACGATTCGACTAATTAATGGAACTTTGGCCCCCCACTCCTCATCACACATTATGAAGAGGGACCAGACTTTTGTGAACATTACTGCCTGGCCTGTACGTGATGGGATCGCTTGGGATGCCGTTAAATTTCAAATTCATGGCCCCACTGAAGTGATTAATGTGCCAAATGTATTTCGTGTTTCTATGGGTGATGTTGTTAAGCAGAACATCCACTCAGATGACTGGGATGTTCAAGCCATTGAAGCACTGTTTTCTGATTTGAAATATTATGCTGCATTTGATGCTGAGGATTTGTATTTAGATACTGCTAATTATGATGAACAATTTTGTTATCAACATTATGGCACGCATTTCCTACACAAAGCAAATACGTTTAGAAATTTTGTACGTTTTACGCAGTGGGAACACTGCCCTGCCCCTAGGATGGGCAGCTCTGCCACGTTAGTGGAAAAGTTCACTTATTTTTCTGTTTTAAGTGTGTCTAATCCAGCCGCCTTTTATTTTAAAGTTGCGCCTGAGTCTGCTTCTAAAGTTAGGCTGACACACACCAAATTGTTGTATTCCAAGTCCTTTATGGACGAGTTGGCAATTGGCGGGTATGATCTGTGGAAAGCTACAGTTGATCTTAAATCGGTTTGGGGCTCCAAACGATGGCAAGTACAGGGAACAGAGGATTTGCATCATGCCTGTCTTATCCCAAATCATATGTTATTTTTAAATTCCTCAATTTTTCAGACAACCTGTTTTGGATTGGCAACGTCTAAAAAATTAAATTCTCCCTCCGTTCCGGGTCTGGGTGCTTATCCCAAGTGGGATAATCATACGGATCTATCCCTTGATCTGTTGCAGACACAGGTTTCCAACACATCCTTCAATATTTCTGAATTGGATCCGGAAGGGTGGTTGGTGTGGCAAACGAGTTCGGACTCCTGTCACCATAGGTTCCTGGGATTAAAGCAGGGGTATTCACAGGTTCGTGTGGACCCCCGTTTTGAATCCTCTCACACCGTAACTACCTACTCAGTAGGGAAGTTATGCCTGTATTGTATTGTATTGTATATTGTATATCGATTTGTATAGCGCGATGGCTGCCCCACGGGCGTCCAAGCGCTAGGTATGTAGACAGGGCTGGGCGGTGCAGCAGAAGTTTAGGACTCGTTGGACCTGGCAAACAGAAGGGTCTTCAATTGTTTGCGAAAGGAGAGCAAGTTAGGGTTGGACCGGAGTTGTAGAGGAAGTGAGTTCCACAGTTTTGAGGCGTTCAGGGTGAACATCCTGCCTCCAATTCTAGCTCTCTTAACTTTCGGCACCACGGCCAAGAAAGCCTCCGTGGAGCGAAGATTTCTGCTTGGGTGGTAGCGGGTGACTAGGTTGTCATTTATTGCTGGACCTGTTTTCCAGAAGGCTCGATGTGAAATACACAATGCCTTAAAAGCCACTCTCTGCTTCACCGGCAGCCAGTGTAGACTTTTTAGTCCAAGTCTGGCTGACTGCGTACGTGGGACCTTAAGCAGGGTACGGGCTGCGCAGTTCTGCACCACCTGTAGCTTCTGTAGGGTCATCTCAGGGGCTCCCACGTAGAGAGCGTTATTAAAATCCAGCCGGGACTGTATCAGGCCTTGTACTGCCACCTGTTTGGCCTCCATAGGTAAAAGGGGCAAAACTTTCCTGAGTGTTCTGAGCAGGCCGAAGCATGTGGCAGATAGCTTAGTGGCCTGGGGGGTAAATGTAAGACTTTTGTCCAACCAAATTCCCAGGCTCTTTACACTTTCTTTGGGGGAAGGGGGAGTGCCCAGGCAGGAAGGCCATAAGGAGATAAATGGCACTGGCGACACTGGGCCCAGGAGCATAAGCTCAGTTTTATCCCCGTTGAGCTTTAAGGAGGAAGCTGTCATCCACCCTTTAACCTCCTCTAGACATTTCATCAGGCCTAGCGGGGTTTGCCTGTTGCCCTCCTGCGTCAATGAAACCACTAGCTGGGTATCGTCCACGTATGATATGATCTTAATACCGTGCGGTTCGACGACCCCAGCCAGTGGTCTCATGTATATGTTGAACAACGCAGGCCTCAAGGAGGAGCCCTGCGGAACCCCACAACTCAGTGATTTGCTGACTGACACCGTGTCCCCGTCAAAGATCTGGAAAGATCTGTTAGTCAGGAAAGAATCAAGCCACCTCAGTGCATTGCCTGTTACCCCGATGTTGAGGAGACGGTTCAGTAAGGTGGTGTAACTGACCGTGTCGAAGGCTGCACTTAGGTCAAGGAGGATCACTGCCACTGATCCTCCTTGATCCAGTATCTTCCGTGACTCTTCGGTGACTGCCAACAGCGCAGTTTCAGTTCCGTGCTTGGGTCTAAAGCCTGTCTGGGTCGTGTCTAATAGCAGGTTGTTCTCAAGGAACTGAATTAGCTGGGTATTTATGTGTTTTTCCAAGATCTTACTTGCCCAAGGGAGCAATGAGATTGGGCGATAACTGGCGTGATCTTCTGGGTCAAGATTCAGTTTTTTTAACAGTGCCCGTACCATGGCTCTTTTCCATACAGTGGGCACTATGCAAGATGAGATGGAGGAATTTAATAGATCCAAGATTACGGGCAGAGTGGTTTGACTTGCCCGCAACATGATCTCCGGTGGAGCTGGGTCAAGTGGAGAGCCAGATTTGACTTGCCAAGCCAGTTTATTCAAGGTGTCAAGGTCTAGAGGGGGGAAATGTTCAAGAGTTGGTTGGTCTGGGAGAGTGGAGTGTCTCGAGAGTGTTTGCTCAGCTCCTCCAGAATTTGAGGCTACTGTCGGAAAAGAAGAATAAATCTGGGAAACTTTATTATGGAAGAATTCCGCTAGCTCGTTGCACTGATCTTGCGTTTTTGGCAGGGGTATGGCTGTGTTTAATCTAGTGCATTTTTTTACCAAGTGAAAGATTTCCTTGGGTTTGGATTTAGCTTCCATAATTTTATCTGTGAAGTAGGCAGCCTGGGCCGTCCTTACCCCATCTCTATAGGCCTTGATTGCCTCTCTATATTGAAGCTTTTTTCCGGGTAGGAAATCTAGGCGCCACGCTCTCTCTCGTTTCCTACAGAGGCGTTTTTTCTCCCTTAAGGTGTCTGAGAACCAGGGACCTGATTTATGCAGCCTCTTTGATGTAAATCTCCGACAAGGGAGAATAGTCTCCAATGAGTTTGTGATCCAACCCTCATAATCCTTATTTGCCAAGTTGGGGTCTGTGCAGAGGGATGGGCGGGTGGAATCTAAGTTGCTTCACCACACCTCCATGGGAAGTTTAGGCCAGTTCCTCTTAGCTTTCACTTGGGGGGCGGGCGGGGGGGATTTACGAGTGAACCAGGTCAGCGGGACTAAGAAGTGATCGGACCAGGGAAGGGGAGTGGGTTGGCCCACCATCAGCTCAGTACAGTTGCTAAAGATCGGGTCAAGTAAATTGCCCTTTTCATGGGTAGGGGCTGTGACCTGCTGGATTAACTGTAAGGCTGCCAGATCATCTGTTAGTTCCATAGCAGTATGGTCTGTGGGAGTATTGAAATGGAAATTAAGATCTCCTAGCACTGTATAGTTAGCTAAAGACATAGCTCGTTTAGCTATGATGTCTGGAAGAGATCTGTGGAACATTTTGGCCGGCTCTGGGGGACGGTATATTAGAGTGCCAGAGAAGGAGCTATTAGCAGTGAAGTCAATACTAAATGCTAAGCTCTCGCATTCGGGGATGGTTTCAGTTGTAGTGCGGCATTGGTACTGGTCTTTCAGTATAATAGCCAAACCTCCTCCTCTCCCCTCTGTCCGGTCCAGTCTGTGGATTTGAAAGCCAGAGGGTAAGGCTGAGATTATGTGTGGCTCTGATTGGGGGGTGAGCCATGTTTCCGTCAAAAAGACGGCGTCCGGCTTGCGCTCCTCTAGCAGTAGGGCGATTTGTGTGCTATGTCTCGGGAGTGACCTGCAATTTAGCAAATACATGCGGTACTCCTGCGTCGTGGCTAATACTGTGGTATTATAGAAAGAGTGTTTACATCCAAGGCAATGGGGGGAAGTTCAGCTGGTGAATAGATGTGTGCGCAGTGAACAGCCACCATAGCCCCTATGTTATGGATGTCTGATGAGCTATACGTCCTGACCTGCGGTAAGTGGGGGCCAGGGATTGTGGCCCCTGGTCCCGGTTGGTCGCGGACGGGCGCAGACGGGCTTGCCTTTTGCGCGCCTTCGGCGCACCGCCGGCGCGCCCGCTGCGCCTGTCCGCTGCGCTTCCGGAAACAGCACATCCTTATATATGTCTTGGCTGCAACATTCCACTTTAGCGTCAGTTAAACTTCATTTAGCACGATTAAAAGACAAAATAGATTTGAATGATTTTGTTAAGGGTCCTGCTGTTGGCAGGCCCAAACGATGGGTGTATGCTGTTTATAACGAAGTTTGGAAGTTATCACAAATTGAGGCTGCATCCAGGTTACGTGCTATTGATCAAGCCAATATGGAAAAGGTGTTGGCTGTAATAGATAATAGTATTAACACCCTCTCTTCTAGAATTTATACCTTAGATAATATTGTATCATCTGTGGTAGACATTGTGCAGGATGATTTGTCTGTATTGTATCATGGTCAAAATCAGTTGCGTTCTATTATGCAGTTTGCATGGACGTTGCAAACTTTAAAGGCAAGGAAAGTCCCTTGGGATTACATGAATACTTCATCTTTGTTCCTTCCTTTTAATTTAACTGCAAAACAGCAATTCATGTCCATGAAAGATGCTACATATTCATTGCTAGACATTGAAAAGTTAGAACCTTTGCCTTTCTCTGTTGCCGAATTGAATTCTGCTGTGTGGCTTGTACATGGGTTGATCACGTTACCGTTTCCCCTGTTTAAGTTTAGTTTGTGCATGAAACATTATGCTCTAGGCAGATACAAACAAATAGGTACTGCCTTCCTGCACGAAGTTTGGTCGCTCCCTTTCACATACAGATGTGTGAGGGACGGCAAGGAGGTTTACTTGAAAGGTGAAGAGTGCACTTCCACTCCGGATCATTCTGTTGTGTGTAGGCACATTCAATTGCATGGTGCATGTAATGTGCACGCCCCGAATTTAGCTTGCGCCCTGAAAGGGATTCCTGTGCCAGTTATAACTCCATCTTTTACGCTGCTTGCTAACGGTAGTTATTTGCTGTTAAATAATGAAGCTTGCTGTGGGATGTTAGTGGGAATTCCCTACATAGTGACCTTATCACAGCGAGTAGTTTGCTGTAATAACGTCCTTTTCCCACCTCCGCATGGCCGGCTCGATGTATCCATCTGGCCTTCCATTCCAACCTTGAAAGCAGAGTTCAACAAGATGAGCAGAATAAGGGCTCTATTGTCTCAGAAAGAAGTCGCGTTCACTTCATCCCGGGAAATATTTGTCCTTCACGTAGCAAACACGCGCACTGAGGAGCAAGCGCTTTTAAATACTGATCTACCCCTTCATTTTGGGACTCTGATACAGACTATCTTTAATGCCTCATCCACAAGCGGCATAGCTCATTTTTTTTAAATTGTGGGCTCCGGCCTCGTGACATCTTTTCAAACTATTTTTGGAGTGATCCCGGCCTTTTTTCATTCTATTTTTTCCAGCGTTTTCGGAGGTCTCCCTTTGCTTCTCGCCCTCATTGCTGGAATACTTTTGTTGATCTGCACCCTGCGCTATGGATGCACAGCTTGCGTCACACGACAACATGTCCCGGCTGCTCCATCTTCGTAATCGGATGCTTGAATTCTATGGCACTGTACCGCTGGCAACTCTGAGCGCAGCCTATGGATTGTCCTTCCGGTTTGCCTACTTTACTTGTGTGCAGCCAGTCTTTCATTGCCTAGATTGTCCGTTCCAATGGGCTCTGGATTTGTGTCTGTCTACCTCGGTGTCTACTGACCCAGATTATGATCGGCTAATGAGCCCCTTAGTGGCTCATGAGTAGGACTGTTCTGGTGTCGGGATTATGGCCTGTGCAGCAGCGCATGGAGTTCTTGGAAATTGGGACATCGGAACGGCGGCGGTTGACTTCTTAGTGAGAAGTTATCTTGAAGAACACGCCAGTTGTCCTCGTCTGGTGATGGAAGCTCCGGTGGTTGAGGAGCATGTATGTTCCTTCCCTGTCCTGAATTGGATGGCAGATACTTTTGCGGATCGTTCCAATGATTTCCTCTTGGAAGCCGTTGCAACTTATTGTGCCTACACATTGATGGATTGACTTTTTTTACTTTCATTTCGTCCTACGTCCTTCAATGATGTTTTTTTTTATCCTCTACATGGTTTTTTTACTCCGTTTTAACTTTTTTCTTTGTTGTTTTTTTTTTTTCTCTCTTCAAACTTTTTCTCTTCCCTTCTATGGACTTACAGTTCATGCCCTTGGTTCCGTTCTATCAAACTTGAACTCTGCGTTCTTGCAAGTGCGCCCCTACTGGTTAGTGGTCCGATCAAGGGGGGGTGTAGTGAAGATCGTTATCTACCTATGTACAACGCTAAGTTAGCATAACCGCGTTAAATGTCAGAAAGCCATCTTGCCGCCTTTGCTGCTTTTGTACACGACACTGTAGTCACATGTTATTTAATTGAGAAATGCTTACTCAACTTTGCTTCACATGAGAACTGTCTGTTGTTAACATCCCAAACAGTGAGCAGCGACCTTGGTCTGTACACAGTGTAAAAGAAGCAGTCTGGGTCGCTAGACGGTGCATGTTGTTGAGTTCAGGTTGATCGGCCCACTAGTTTAGCCATAACACGCACGCAGCTGCAAATACCTGAAAGTCGAGTGCTTTTAATATTGCAGTGTTACATGTTTTCATTACATTCGGAAGAAGAGCGTTCCTAGGAGCAGAGCATAGCTGATCCTGTGATGTGAACTCTCTGAGCTGATCTTTACGGTATGGGGTTCCCCATTCAAACCTAGAGACCTTTTATTAGTCTAATAATACTATTAGTGTGTTAGAGGAAGGAAGGTGGCCTAGAGCCACTGTCATTTTAGTATGATTACTCCTTTCATTTTCTATGGTATTGTAACTATGCTGATGGTTTTGATTTTAATAGTTTGTCTGCTAATGTTAGCCAAACTGCTGCATCTTAGGACACGAGGTTTATAAAATAAACTCTTTAAACTTTTACAGTGTCTCTGTCTACTCTGTTGTGGACTGGTACGAGAATAATTACGAAAAGGTATTTCTGATTCCCACCATTCCTGAAAAATATACTAAGTCGCTTGTTGTGGGTTGTCTATACATTGGGACCGCCGAGTTAAACCTCGGATAACGAATGGGACACTGATGCTGGCCGGATGAGGGGTTCTGGGTTCTGAGGTGAGTTTTTGGTACACCGCAATTCACTGAGGGCCTGGGTTCCTGCGCATAGTTCTGCACATAAGCAGAATCCCTGCAACAGTGTTTTAGGGTTTAGGGTAGTACAGTGGTGTTTGTGTAGCATAGGGGTAGTGTTTTAGGGTTAAGGGTAGTGCAGTGGTGTTTGTGCAGTGTAGGGGTTCATGCTGGGGGTAGTGTTTTAGGGTTTAGGGTAGTGCAGTGGTGTTTGTGTAGTGTAGGGGCTCGTGTTTTAGAGTTTATGGTAGTGCAGTGGTGTTTGGATAGTGTAGGGGGCCGTGCTGGGGTTAGTGTTTTAGGGTTTAGGGTAGTGCAGTTGTCTTTGGGTAGTGTAGGTGGTCATGCTAGGGGTTAGTGTTTTAGGGTTTAGGGTAGTGCAGTGGTGTTTGGGTAGTGTAGGGGTTCATGCTGTGGGTAGTGTTTTAGGGTTTAGGGTAGTGCAGTGGTGTTTGTGTAGTGTAGGGGGTCGTGCTGGGGATGGTGTTTTAGAGTTTAGGGCAGTGCAGTGGTGTTCGGGCAGTTTAGAGGGTCGTGCTGGGGCTGGTGATTCAGGGTTTAGGGCAGTGCAGTGGTGTTCGGGCGGTGTAGAGGGTCGTGCTGGTTGTGGTGTTTTAGGGTTTAGAGCAGTGCAGTGGTGTTCGGGCAGTGTAGGGGGTCATGCTTGGGCTGGTGTTTCAGGGTTTAGGGCAGTGCAGTGGTGTTCGGGCAGTGTAGGGGGTCATGCTGGGGCTGGTGTTTCAGGGTTTAGGGCAGTGCAGTGGTGTTCGGGCAGTGGAGGCGGTCATGCTTGGGGTGGTGTTTCAGGGTTTAGGGCAGTGTAGTGGTGTTTGTGTAGTGTAGGGAGTCATGCTGGGGGTAGCGATTTAGGGTTTAGGGCAGTGCAGTGGTGTTCGGGCAGTGCAGGGGGTTGTGCTGTGTGTGGTGCTTTAGGGTTTAGGGCTGAGCAGTTTTCTTCAGGGAGTCTAGGAATCGTTGATTGGAGTGGTTTTAGGGTTTAGGGCAGTGCAGTGGTGTTCGGGCAGGGTAGTGGTTGTGTGGGGGGTGGTGTTTCAGGGTTTAGGGCAATGCAGTGGTGTTCGGGCAGTGTTGGGGGTCTTGCTGGGGGTGGTGTTTCAGGGTTTAGGGCGGTCGTGTTCGGGCAATGTAGAGGGTCATGCTGGGGGTCATGATTGAGGGTTTATGGTAGTACAGTGGTATTCGGGCAGTGTAGGGGGTCGTGCTGTGGGTGGTGTTTTAGGGTTTTATGGCAGTGGTGATCGGGCAGTGTAGGGGGTTGTGCTGTGGGCAGTGTTTTAGGGTTTAGGCTAGTGCAGTGGTGTGTGGGTAGTGTAGGGGGTCGTGCTGGGGGTATATTTTGGTCCCGATTCACAGAATTAACTTAAGACAAAATCCTAAATTTACTACTTTTGGTATTCACAGAATGCACTTACTACTTTTGGTATTCACAGAATGGATTTATGACTACTAACTTTACGTCCGCACTCGGGCCGGAGATTCCGGCCCGGTAGCGGAGCTTTCGGCCCGGAGTCGGAGCTTTTGGCCCAGAGGCGGCGCTTCCGGCCCAGAGGCGGACCTTCTGGCCCAGTGGTGGAGATTTCGGCCATGGCTAAATCTCTGCCACCGGACGGAATCCCCACCTCTGGGCCGGAAGCTCCGCCTCTGGGCAGAAATCCCCGCCTCCGGGCCGGAATTTCCATCCCGAGTGCGGATGTAAAGTTAGTAGTCGTAATTCCATTCTGTGAATACCAAAAGTAGTAAGTGCATTCTGTGAATACCAAAAGTAGTAAGTGCATTCTCTGAATACCAAAAGTAGTAAGTTTAGGATTTTGGCTTAAGTTAATTCTGTGAATCGGGCCCTTAGGGTTTAGGGTAGTGCATTGGTGTTGGGGTAATGTAGGGGGTCTTGCTGGGGGTAGATTTAGGGTTTAGGGTAGTGCA
Source organism: Triturus cristatus (assembly GCF_964204655.1). NCBI lineage: Eukaryota > Metazoa > Chordata > Amphibia > Caudata > Salamandridae > Triturus > Triturus cristatus. The sequence goes on along the minus strand of NC_140590.1, from coordinate 85,083,560 downwards.
GTGGTGTTTGGGTAGTGTAGGGAGTCATGCTAGGGGAGTGTTTTAGGGTTTAGGATAGTGCGGTGGTGTTTGGGTAGTGTAGGGGGCTGTGCTGGGTATAGTTTTTTAGGGTTTAGGGTAATGCAGTGGTGTTTGGGTAGTGTAGGGGTCGAGCTGGGGGTAGTGTTTTTGGGTTCAGGGGAGTGAAGTGGTGTTTGGGTTGTGTAGGGGGTACTGCTGGGGTTGGTGTTTTAGGGTTTAGGGTAGTGCAATGGTGTTTGGGTAGTGTAGGGGGTACTGCTGGGGTGGTGTTTTAGGGTTTAGGGTAGTGCAGTGGTGTTCGGGCAGTGTAGGGGGTCGTGCTGGGTGTGGTGTTTTAGGGTTTAGTGCAGTGGTGTTCAGGCAGTGTAGGAGGTCATGCGGGGATTTGTGTTTGAGGGTTTTGGGCTGTGCAGTGGTGTTCAGGCAGTGAAGGGGGTTGTGCTGAGGGTGCTGTTTTAGGGTTTAGGTTAGAGCAGTGGTGTTTGTGTAGAGTAGGGGCAGTGCTGGGGGTAGTGTTTTAGGGTTTAGGGTAGTGCAGTGGTGTTTGTGTAGTGTAGGGGTAGTGTTTTAGGGTTTAGGGTAGTGCAGTGGTGTTTGTGTAGTGTAGGGGTTTATGCTGGGATAGTGTTTTAGGGTTTAGGGTAGTGCAACAGTGTTTGGATAGTGTAGGGGGTCATGCAGGGTGTAGTGTTTTAGGGTTTATGGTAGTGCAGTCATTGTTGCGTCATGTGGGGTTTGTGCTGGAGTAGTGTTTTAGGGTTTAGGGTAGTGCAGTGGTATTTGTGTAGTGAAGGGATTCTGGCTGGGGGCAGCGTTTTAGTATTTAGGGCAGTGCAGTGGTGTTTGTGTAGTGTAGGCGGTGGTGCTGGGGGTAGTGTGTTAGGGTTTAGGGCAGTGCAGTGGTGTTCGGGCAGTGTAGAGGGTTGTGCTGGGGGTGGTGGTTTAGGGTTTAGGACAGTGCAGTGGTGTTTGGGCAGTGTATGGGGTCGTACTGGGGGTGGTGTTTTAGGGTTTAGGGCAGTGCTATGATGTCAGGGCAGTGTAGGGGGTTGTGCTGGGGGGAGGCCTTTTAGGGTTTAGGGCAGTGCAGTGGTGATCGGGGCAGTGTAGGGGGTCATGCTGGGGTAGTGTTTAAGGGTTTAGGGTACTGCAGTAGTGTTCGGGAAGTGTAGGGGGTCGTGCTGGGGGTAGTGTTTTAGGGGTTAGGGTAGTGCATTGGTGGTTGTGTAGTGTATGGGGTCGTGCTGGGGTGGTGTTTCAGGGTTTAGGGCGGTCGTGTTCGGGCAATGTAGAGGGTCATGCTGGGGGTCATGATTGAGGGTTTATGGTAGTACAGTGGTATTCGGGCAGTGTAGGGGGTCGTGCTGTGGGTGGTGTTTTAGGGTTTTATGGCAGTGGTGTTCGGGCAGTGTAGGGGGTTGTGCTGTGGGCAGTGTTTTAGGGTTTAGGCTAGTGCAGTGGTGTGTGGGTAGTGTAGGGGGTCGTGCTGGGGGTATATTTTGGTCCGGATTCACAGAATAACTTACGACAAAATCCTAAACTTACTACTTTTGGTATTCACAGAATGCACTTACTACTTTTGGTACTCACAGAATGGATTTATGACTACTAACTTTACGTCCGCACTCGGGCCGGAGATTAGGGGGTCATGCTGGGGTAGTGTTTTAGGGTTTAGGGTACTGCAGTGGTGTTCGGGAAGTGTAGGGGGTCGTGCTTTGGGTAGTGTTTTAGGGTTTAGGGTGGTGCATTGGTCGTTGTGTAGTGTATGGGGTCGTGCTGGGGTAGTGTGTTAGGGTTTAGGGTAGTGCAGTGGTATTTGTGTAGCGTAGGGGGTCGTGCTGATGGTGGTGTTTTAGGGTTTAGGGCAGTGCAGTTGTGTTCAGGCAGTGTAGGGGGTCATGTGGGGGGGTGTTTCAGAGTTTAGGGAAGTGTAGTGGTGTTTGGGTAGTGTAGGGGGTCGTGCTGGGAGTGGTGTTTCAGGGTTTAGGGCAGTGCAGTGGTGTTCTGGCAGTGCAGGGGGTCGTGCTAGGGCTGGTGTTTCAGGTTTTAGGGCAGTGCAGTGGTGTTCTGGCAGTGTAGGGGTTCGTGCTGGTTATAGTGTTTTAGGGTTTAGGGTAGTGCAGTGATGTTTGTGTAGTGTAGGGGTCATGCTTGGGGAGGAGTTAGGGTTTAGGGTAGTGCAGTATTGTTTGTGTAGTGTAGGGTGTCGTGCTGGGGGTAGTGTTTTAGGGTTTTGCATAGTGCAGTGGTGTTTGGGTAGTGTAGGGGGTTGTGCTGGGTGCAGTGTTTTAGGGTTTAGGGGAGTGCAGTGGTGTTTGGGTAGTATAGGGGGTCGTGCTGGGGTAGTGTTTTAGGGTTCAGGATAGTGCAGTGATGTTGGTGTAGTGCAGGGGGTTGTGCTGGGGGTAGTGTTTTAGGGTTTAGAGTAGTGCAGTGATGTTGGTTGTAGTGCAGGGGCTTGTGCCGGGGGTAGTGTTTTAGGGTTTAGGGTAGTGCAATGGTGTTTGGGTAGTGCAGGGGGTCGTGCTGAGGGTAGATGTAGGGTTTAGGGTAGTGGAGTGGTGTTTGGGTAGTGTAGGGGGTCATACTGGGGGTAGATTTAGGGTTTAGGGTAGTGCAGTGGTGTTTGGTTAGTGTAGGAGGTCATGCTGGGGGTAGATTTAGGTTTTAGGGTAGTGCAGTGGTGTTCAGGCAGTGTAGGGGGTCGTGCTGGGGGTGGTGTTTTAGGGTTTAGGGCAGTGCAGTGGTGTACGGGCAGTGTAGAGGGTCGTGCTGGGGTTGGTGTTTGAGGGTTTAGCGTAGTGCAGTGGTGTTTGGGTAGTTTAGGGGGTCGTGCTTTTGCTAGTGTTTTAGGGGTGAGGGGAGTGCAGTGGTGTTTGGGTAGTGTAGGGGGTCATGCTGGGGTAGTGTTTTAGGGTTTAGGGTAGTTTACAGGTGTTGGTGTAGTATAGAGGGTCGTGCTGGGGGTAATGTTTTAGGGTTTAGGGTAGTGCAGTGGGGTTTGGGTAGTGTAGGGGGTTGTGGTGAGGGTAGATTTAGGGATTAGGGTAGTGCAGTGGCGTTTGGGTAGTGTAGGGAGTCGTGCTAGGGTTGGTGTTTCAGGGTTTAGGGCAGTGCAGTGGTGTTCGGGCAGTGTAGGGGGTCATGCTTGGGCTGGTGTTTCAGGGTTTAGGGCAGTGCAGTGGTGTTCGGGCAGTGTAGGGGGTCTTGCTGGTGCTGGTGTTTCAGCGTTTAGGGCAGTGCGGTGGTGTTCGGGCATTGTAGGGGGTCATGCTTGGGATGGTGTTTCAGGGTTGCAGTGGTGTTTGTGTAGTGTAGGGAGTCATGCTGGGGGTAGTGTTTTAGGGTTTAGGGCAGTGCAGTGGTGTTCGGGCAGTGTAGGGGGTTGTGCTGTGTGTGGTGTTTTAGGGTTTAGGGCAGAGCAGTTTTCTTCGGGGAGTCTAGGGCTCGTTGATTGGGGTGGTTTTAGGGTTTAGGGTAGTGCAGTGGTGTTCGGGCAGGGTAGTGGGTCGTGTGGGGGGTAGTGTTTCAGGGTTTAGGGCAATGCAGTTGTGTTCGGGCAGTGTTGGGGGTCTTGCTGGGGGTGGTGTTTCAGGGTTTAGGGTGGTCGTGTTCGGGCAATGTAGGGGGTCATGCTGGGGGTCGTGATTTAGGGTTTATGGTAGTACAGTGGTGTTTGGGCAGTGTAGGGGGTCGTGCTGTGGGTGGTGTTTCAGGGTTTTATAGCAGTGGTGTTCGGGCAGTGTAGGGGATTGTGCTGTGGGCAGTGTTTTAGGGTAGGGCAGTGGTGTGTGGGTAGTGTAGGGGGTCGTGCTGGGGGTATATTTAGGGTTTAGGGTAGTGGAGTGGCGTTTGGGTAGTGTAGGGGGTCATACTGGGGGTGGGTTTAGGGTTTAGGGTAGTGCAGTGGTGTTTGGTTAGTGTAGGAGGTCATGCTGGGGGTAGATTTAGGTTTTAGGGTAGTGCAGTGGTGTTCGGGCAGTGTAGGGGATCGTGCTGGGGGTGGTGTTTTAGGGTTTAGGGCAGTGCAGTGGTGTACGGGCAGTGTAGAGGGTCGTGCTGGGGTTGGTGTTTGAGGGTTTAGCGTAGTGCAGTGGTGTTTGGGTAGTTTAGGGGGTCGTGCTTCTGCTAGTGTTTTAGGGGTGAGGGGAGTGCAGTGGTGTTTGGGTAGTGTAGGGGGTCATGCTGGAGTAGTGTTTTAGGGTTTAGGGTAGTTTACAGGTGTTGGTGTAGTATAGAGGGTCGTGCTGGGGGTAATGTTTTAGGGTTTAGGGTAGTGCAGTGGGGTTTGGGTAGTGTAGTGGGTTGTGGTGAGGGTAGATTTAGGGATTAGGGTAGTGCAGTGGTGTTTGGGTAGTGTAGGGAGTCGTTCTGGGGTTGGTGTTTCAGGGTTTAGGGCAGTGCAGTGGTGTTCGGGGAGTGTAGGGGGTCATGCTTGGGCTGGTGTTTCAGGGTTTAGGGCAGTGCAGTGGTGTTCGGGCAGTGTAGGGGGTCATGCTGGGGCTGGTGTTTCAGCGTTTAGGGCAGTGCGGTGGTGTTCGGGCAGTGTAGGGGGTCATGCTTGGGGTGGTGTTTCAGGGTTTAGGGCAGTGCAGTGGTGTTTGTGTAGTGTAGGGAGTCATGCTGGGGGTAGTGTTTTAGGGTTTAGGGCAGTGCAGTGGTGTTCGGGCAGTTTAGGGGGTTGTGCTGTGTGTGGTGTTTTAGGGTTTAGGGCAGAGCAGTTTTCTTCGGGGAGTCTAGGGCTCGTTGATTGGGGTGATTTTAGGGTTTAGGGCAGTGCAGTGGTGTTCGGGCAGGGTAGTGGGTCGTGTGGGGGGTAGTGTTTCAGGGTTTAGGGCAATGCAGTTGTGTTCAGGCAGTGTTGGGGGTCTTGCTGGGGGTGGTGTTTCAGGGTTTAGGGTGGTCGTGTTCGGGCAATGTAGGGGGTCATGCTGGGAGTCGTGATTCAGGGTTTATGGTAGTACAGTGGTGTTTGGGCAGTGTAGGGGGTCGTGCTGTGGGTGGTGTTTCAGGGTTTTATGGCAGTCGTGTTCGGGCAGTGTAGGGGATTGTGCTGTGGGCAGTGTTTTAGGGTTTAGGGTAGGGCAGTGGTGTTTGGGCAGTGTAGGGGGTCATACTGGGGGTGGTGTTTTAGGGTTTAGGGCAGTGCTGTGATGTCCGGGCAGTGTAGGGGGTCGTGCTGGGGGTAGTGTTTTAGGGTTTAGGGCAGTGCAGTGGTGATCGGGCAGTGTAGGGGGTCGTGCTGGGGTAGTGTTTTAGGGTTTAGGGTACTGCAGTGGTGTTCGGGATGTGTAGGGGGTCATGCTGGGGGTAGTGTTTTAAGGTTTAGGGTACTGCAGTGGTGTTCGGGATGTGTAGGGGGTAGTGCTTTGGGTAGTGTTTTAGGGTTTAGGGTGGTGCATTGGTCGTTGTGTAATGTATGGGGTCGTGCTGGGGTAGTGTTTTAGGGTTTAGGGTAGTGCAGTGGTGTTTGTGTAGCGTAGGGGGTCGTGCTGATGGTGGTGTTTTAGGGTTTAGGGCAGTGCAGTGCAGTGGTGTTCAGGCAGTGTAGGGGGTCATGCGGGGGTGGTGTTTCAGGGTTTAGGGAAGTGTAGTGGTGTTCGGGTAGTGTAGGGGGTCGTGCTGGGAGTGGTGTTTCAGGGTTTAGGGCAGTGCAGTGGTGTTCTGGCAGTTCAGGGGGTCGTGCTGGGGCTAGTGTTTCAGGTTTTAGGGCAGTGCAGTGGTGTTCGGGCAGTGTAGGGGGTCGTGCTGGTTATAGTGTTTTAGGGTTTAGAATAGTGCCGTGATGTTTGTGTAGTGTAGGGGTCATGCTTGGGGAAGAGTTAGGGTTTAGGGTAGTGCAGTATTGTTTGTGTAGTGTAGGGTGTCGTGCTGGGGGTAGTGTTTTAGGGTTTTGCATAGTGCAGTGGTGTTTGGGTAGTGTAGGGGGTCGTGCTGGAGTAGTGTTTTAGGGTTTAGGGTACTGCAGTGGTGTTCGGGATGTGTAGGGGGTCGTGCTGGGGGTAGTGTTTTAGGGTTTAGGGTACTGCAGTGGTGTTTGGGATGTGTAGGGGGTAGTGTTTTGGGTACTGTTTTAGGGTTTAGGGTGGTGCATTGGTCGTTGTGTAGTGTATGGGGTCGTGCTGGGGTAGTGTTTTAGGGTTTAGGGTAGTGCAGTGGTGTTTGTGTAGCGTAGGGGGTAGTGCTGATGGTGGTGTTTTAGGGTTTAGGGCAGTGCAGTGGTGTTCAGGCAGTGTAGGGGGTCATGTGGGGGTGGTGTTTCAGGGTTTAGGGAAGTGTAGTGGTGTTCGGGTAGTGTAGGGGGTCGTGCTGGGAGTGGTGTTTCAGGGTTTAGGGCAGTGCAGTGGTGTTCTGGCAGTTCAGGGGGTCGTGCTGGGGCTAGTGTTTCAGGTTTTAGGGCAGTGCAGTGGTGTTCGGGCAGTGTAGGGGGTCGTGCTGGTTATAGTGTTTTAGGGTTTAGAATAGTGCCGTGATGTTTGTGTAGTGTAGGGGTCATGCTTGGGGAAGAGTTAGGGTTTAGGGTAGTGCAGTATTGTTTGTGTAGTGTAGGGTGTCGTGCTGGGGGTAGTGTTTTAGGGTTTTGCATAGTGCAGTGGTGTTTGGGTAGTGTAGGGGGTCGTGCTGGAGTAGTGTTTTAGGGTTTAGGGTACTGCAGTGGTGTTCGGGATGTGTAGGGGGTCGTGCTGGGGGTAGTGTTTTAGGGTTTAGGGTACTGCAGTGGTGTTTGGGATGTGTAGGGGGTAGTGTTTTGGGTACTGTTTTAGGGTTTAGGGTGGTGCATTGGTCGTTGTGTAGTGTATGGGGTCGTGCTGGGGTAGTGTTTTAGGGTTTAGGGTAGTGCAGTGGTGTTTGTGTAGCGTAGGGGGTAGTGCTGATGGTGGTGTTTTAGGGTTTAGGGCAGTGCAGTGGTGTTCAGGCAGTGTAGGGGGTCATGTGGGGGTGGTGTTTCAGGGTTTAGGGAAGTGTAGTGGTGTTTGGGTCGTGTAGGGGGTCATGCTGGGAGTGGTGTTTCGGGGTTTAGGGCAGTGCAGTGGTGTTCTGGCAGTGCAGGGGGTCGTGCTAGGGCTAGTGTTTCAGGTTTTAGGGCAGTGCAGTGGTGTTCGGGCAGTGTAGGGGGTCGTGCTGGTTATAGTGTTTTAGGATTTAGGGTTGTGCAGTGATGTTTGTGTAGTGTAGGGGTCATGCTTGGGGAAGAGTTAGGGTTTAGGGTAGTGCAGTATTGTTTGTGTAGTGTAGGGTGTCGTGCTGGGGGTAGTGTTTTAGGGTTTTGCATAGTGTAGTGGTGTTTGGGTAGTGTAGGGGGTTGTGCTGGGTGCAGTGTTTTAGGGTTTAGGGGAGTGCAGTGGTGTTTGGATAGTATAGGGGGTCGTGCTGGGGTAGTGTTTTAGGGTTCAGGATAGTGCAGTGATGTTGGTGTAGTGCAGGGGGTTGTGCTGGTGGTAGTGTTTTAGGGTTTAGGGTAGTGCAGTGATGTTGGTTGTAGTGCAGGGGGTTGTGCTGGGGGGTAGTGTTTTAGGGTTTAGGGTAGTGCAATGGTGTTTTGGTAGTGCAGGGGGTCGTGCTGAGGGTAGATTTAGGGTTTAGGGTAGTGGAGTGGTGTTTGGGTAGTGTAGGGGGTCATACTGGGGGTAGATTTAGGGTTTAGGGTAGTGCAGTGGCGTTTGGTTAGTGTAGGAGGTCATGCTGGGGGTAGATTTAGGTTTTAGGGTAGTGCAGTGGTGTTCGGGCAGTGTAGGGGGTCGTGCTGGGGGTGGTGTTTTAGGGTTTAGGGCAGTGCAGTGGTGTACGGGCAGTGTAGAGGGTCGTGCTGGGGTTGGTGTTTGAGGGTTTAGCGTAGTGCAGTGGTGTTTGGGTAGTTTAGGGGGTCGTGCTTTTGCTAGTGTTTTAGGGGTGAGGGGAGTGCAGTGGTGTTTGGGTAGTGTAGGGGGTCATGCTGGGGTAGTGTTTTAGGGTTTAGGGTAGTTTACAGGTGTTGGTGTAGTATAGAGAGTCGTGCTGGGGGTAATGTTTTAGGGTTTAGGGTAGTGCAGTGGGGTTTGGGTAGTGTAGGGGGTTGTGGTGAGGGTAGATTTAGGGATTAGGGTAGTGCAGTGGTGTTTGGGTAGTGTAGGGAGTCGTGCTGGGGTTGGTGTTTCAGGGTTTAGGGCTGTGCAGTGGTGTTCGGGCAGTGTAGGGGGTCATGCTTGGGCTGGTGTTTCAGGGTTTAGGGCAGTGCAGTGGTGTTCGGGCAGTGTAGGGGGTCATGCTGGTGCTGGTGTTTCAGCGTTTAGGGCAGTGCGGTGGTGTTCGGGCAGTGTAGGGGGTCATGCTTGGGGTGGTGTTTCAGGGTTTAGGGCAGTGCAGTGGTGTTTGTGTAGTGTAGGGAGTCATGCTGGGGGTAGTGTTTTAGGGTTTAGGGCAGTGCAGTGGTGTTCGGGCAGTGTAGGGGGTTGTGCTGTGTGTGGTGTTTTAGGGTTTAGGGCAGAGCAGTTTTCTTCGGGGAGTCTAGGGCTCGTTGATTGGGGTAGTGTTTCAGGGTTTAGGGCAATGCAGTTGTGTTCGAGCAGTGTTGGGGGTCTTGCTGGGGGTGGTGTTTCAGGGTTTAGGGTGGTCATGTTCAGGCAATGTAGGGGGCGTTGCTGGGGGTCGTGATTCAGGGTTTATGGTAGTACAGTGGTGTTTGGGCAGTGTAGGGGAACGTGCTGTGGGTGGTGTTTCAGGGTTTTATGGCAGTGGTGTTCGGGCAGTGTAGGGGATTGTGCTGTGGGCAGTGTTTTAGGGTTTAGGGTAGGGCAGTGGTGTGTGGGTAGTGTAGGGGGTCGTGCTGGGGGTATATTTAGGGTTTAGGGTAGAGCAGTGGTGTTGGGGTAGTATAGGGGGTCTTGCGGGGGGTAGATTTAGGGTTTAGGGTAGTGCAGTGGTGTTTGGGTAGTGTAGGGAGTCGTTCTGGGGGAGTGTTTTAGAGTTTAGGATAGTGCAGTGGTGTTTGGGTAGTGTAGGGGGCTGTGCTGGGTGTAGTTTTTTAGGGTTTAGGGTAGTGCAGTGCTGTTTGGGTAGTGTAGGGGGTCATGCTGGGGTTGGTGTTTTAGGGTTCAGGTCGAGTGCAGTGGTGTTTGGGTAGTGTAAGGGGTACTGCTGGGGTTGGTGTTTTAGGGTTTAGGGTAGTGCAATGGTGTTAGGGTAGTGTAGGGGTACTGCTGGAGGTGGTGTTTTAGGGTTTAGGGTAGTGCAGTGGTGTTCGGGCAGTGTAGGGGGTCGTGCTGGGTGTGGTGTTTTAGGGTTTAGGGCAGTGCAGTGGTGTTCAGGCAGTGTAGGCAGTTGTGCGGGGGTTGTGTTTGAGGGTTTAGGGCAGTGCAGTGGTGTTCAGGCAGTGTAGGGGGTCGTGCTGGGGGTGGTGTTTTAGGGTTTAGGTTAGAGCAGTGGTGTTGGTGTAGTGTAGGGGCAGTGCTGGGGGTAGTGTTTTAGGGTTTAGGGTAGTGCAGTGGTGTTTGTGTAGTGTAGGGGTAGTGTTTTAGGGATTAGGGTAATGCAGTGGTGTTTGTGTAGTGTAGTGGTTCATCATGCTGGGATAATGTTTTAGGGTTTAGGGTAGTGCAACAGTGTTTGGATAGTGTAGGGGGTCGTGCAGGGTGTAGTGTTTTAGGGTTTATGATAGTGCAGTGGTTGTTGGGTAGTGTGGGTGGTTCATGCTGGGGGTAGTGTTTTAGGGTTTAAGGTAGTGCTGTGGTATATGAGTAGTGTAGGGGGTCGGGTTGGGGGTAGTATTTTACGCTTTAGGGTAGTGCATTGGTGTTGGTGTAGTGAAGGGAGTCTGGCTGGGGGCAGTGTTTTAGTATTTAGGGCAGTGCACTGGTGTTTGTGTAGTGTAGGGGGTCATGCTGGGGGTAGTGTTTTAGGGTTTAGGGCAGTGCAGTGGTGTTCAGGCAGTGTAGAGGGTTGTGCTGGGGGTGGTGGTTTAGGGTTTAGGGCAGTGCAGTGGTGTTTGGGCAGTGTAGAGGGTCGTACTGGGGGTGGTGTTTTAGGGTTTAGGGCAGTGCTGTGATGTCCGGGCAGTGTAGGGGGTCGTGCTGGGGGTAGTGTTTTAGGGTTTAGGGCAGTGCAGTGGTGATCGGGCAGTGTAGGGGGTCGTGCTGGGGTAGTGTTTTAGGGTTTAGGGTACTGCAGTGGTGTTCGGGATGTGTAGGGGGTCGTGCTGGGGGTAGTGTTTTAGGGTTTAGGGTACTGCAGTGGTGTTCTGAATGTGTAGGGGGTAGTGCTTTGGGTAGTGTTTTAGGGTTTAGGGTGGTACATTGGTCGTTGTGTAGTGTATGGGCTCGTGCTGGGGTAGTGTTTTAGGGTTTAGGGTAGTGCAGTGGTGTTTGTGTAGCATAAGGGGTCGTGCTGAAGGTGGTGTTTTAGGGTTTAGGGCAGTGCAGTGGTGTTCAGGCAGTGTAGGGGGTCATGCGGGCGTGGTGTTTCAGGGTTTAGGGAAGTGTAGTGGTGTTCGGGTAGTGTAGGGGGTCGTGCTGGGAGTGGTGTTTCAGGGTTTAGGGCAGTGCAGTGGTATTCTTTCAGTGCAGGGGGTCGTGCTGGGGCTAGTGTTTCAGGTTTTAGGGCAGTGCAGTGGTGTTCGGGCAGTGTAGGGGGTCGTGCTGGTTATAGTGTTTTAGGGTTTAGAATAGTGCAGTGATGTTTGTGTAGTGTAGGGGTCATGCTTGGGGAAGAGTTAGGGTTTAGGGTAGTGCAGTATTGTTTGTGTAGTGTAGGGTGTCGTGCTGGGGGTAGTGTTTTAGGGTTTTGCATAGTGCAGTGGTGTTTGGGTAGTGTAGGGGGTCGTGCTGGGGTAGTGTTTTAGGGTTTAGGGTACTGCAGTGGTGTTCGGGATGTGTATGGGGTCGTGCTGGGGGTAGTGTTTTAGGGTTTAGGGTACTGCAGTGGTGTTCGGGATGTGTAGGGGGTAGTGCTTTGGGTAGTGTTTTAGGGTTTAGGGTGGTGCATTGGTCGTTGTGTAGTGTATGGGGTTGTGCTGGGGTAGTGTTTTAGGGTTTAGGGTAGTGTAGTGGTGTTTGTGTAGCGTAGGGGGTCGTGCTGATGGTGGTGTTGTAGGGTTTAGGGCAGTGCAGTGGTGTTCAGGCAGTGTAGGGGGTCATGCGGGGGTGGTGTTTCAGGGTTTAGGAAAGTGTAGTGGTGTTTGGGTAGTGTAGGGGGTCGTGCTGGGAGTGGTGTTTCAGGGTTTAGGGCAGTGCAGTAGTGTTCTGGCAGTGCAAGGGGTCGTGCTAGGGCTAGTGTTTCAGGTTTTAGGGCAGTGCAGTGGTGTTCGGGCAGTGTAGGGGGTCATGCTGGGGTAGTGTTTTAGGGTTTAGGGTAGTTTACAGGTGTTGGTGTAGTATAGAGGGTCATGCTGGGGGTAATGTTTTAGGGTTTAGGGTAGTGCAGTAGGGTTTGGGTAGTGTAGGGGGTTGTGGTGAGGGTAGATTTAGGGATTAGGGTAGTGCAGTGGTGTTTGGGTAGTGTAGGGAGTCGTGCTGGGGTTGGTGTTTCAGGGTTTAGGGTAGTGCAGTGGTGTTCAGGCAGTGTAGGGGGTCGTGCTGGGGGTGGTGTTTTAGGGTTTAGGGCAGTGCAGTGGTGTACAGGCAGTGTAGAGGAGGGTCGTGCTGGGGTTGGTGTTTGAGGGTTTAGCGTAGTGGGTAGTTTAGGGGGTCGTGCTTTTGATAGTGTTTTAGGGGTGAGGGTAGTGCAGTGGTGTTTGGGTAGTGTAGGGGGTTCTGCTGGGGGTAGTGTTTTAGAGTTTAGGGAAGTGCAATGGTGTTTGGGCAGTGTAGGGGCTACTGCTGGGTTAGTGTATTAGGGTTTAGGGTAGTGCAGTGGTGTTTGGGTGGTGTAAGGGGTAGTGTTTTAGGGTTTAGAGTAGTGCACTGGTGTTTGTGTAGTGTAGGGAGTCGTGCTTTAGGGTGTATGGTAGGCCTGGGCTAAATTTCTGTTCCGCTAGCGGAAATTGCGATAATTTGACATTTTCGCGTTCCGCGGAGAGCGCGAAAATGTCAAAATTTCCGCATTCCGCAGCTTAGCGATAATTTGTTTCTTGCTCGTGCTGTAAAATAATACATTCTCGCGCGTGTGCGATCGCCTTACCGGAATCACCGCGTTTGCCGACAAGTTTTCCCGATCCAGTCGCGTTCTCCACGAGATGTTGGCTTGTTGGTAGCCATTTGCGCTGTCTCGCGACAGTTCGCGCCCGCAGTAATGTCATTGGTCGTGCTATCACGTCTTTCTTCTCGCGATCATGCACCGCAAGAAGAGTGAAAACAAGATGGCCGCGCCCGCGAGCAACCGCATGGGTAAGTTGGCGAGCCGCGACCACGCAGAAAATACCCCAAACAGGCAGGAAAAAAACTTCCGCATCTTCGCGATATTTCCGCTTGTTTGCGGAGATTTTGAACATTTTCGCGATAATTTGCGAAAGTCACTTTCGCAAATTCCGCCCACCCCTAGTGTATGGTAGTTCAGTTGTGTTTGGATAGTATAGGGGCCGTGCAAGGGGTAGTGTTTTAGGGTTTACGGTAGTGCAGTGGTGTTTGGGTGGTGTAGGTGGTCATGCTGGGGGTTAGTGTTTTAGGATTTGGGGCAGTGCAGTGGTGTTTGGGCAGTGTAGGGGGTCGTGCTGAGGGTAGATTTAGGGATTAGGGTAGTGCAGTGGTGTTTGGGTAGTGTAAGGAGTCATGCTGAGGGAGTGTTTTAGGGTTTAGGGTAGTGCAGTTGTGTTTGGGAAGTGTAGGGGGTTGTGCTGGGGGCGGTGTTTTAGGGTTTAGGGCAGTGCAGTGGTGTTCGGGCAGTGTAGGGGGTCGTGCTGAGGGTAGATTTAGGGATTAGGGTACTGCAGTGGTGTTCGGGATGTGTAGGGGTAGTGCTTAGGGTAGTGTTTTAGGGTTCAGGGTGGTGCATTGGTCGTTGTGTAGTGTATGGGGTCATGCTGGGGTATTGTTTTAGGGTTTAGGGTAGTGCAGTGGTGTTTGTGTAGCGTAGGGGGTCGTGCTGATGGTGGTGTTTTAGTGTTTAGGGCAGTGCAGTGGTGTTTAGGCAGTGTAGGGGGTCATGCGGGGGTGGTGTTTCAGGGTTTAGGGAAGTGTAGTGGTGTTTGGGTAGTGTAGGAAGTCGTGCTGGGAGTGGTGTTTCAAGGTTTAGGGCAGTGCAGTGGTGTTCTGGCAGTGCAGGGGGTCGTGCTGGGGCTAGTGTTTCAGGTTTTAGGGCAGTGCAGTGGTGTTCGGGCAGTGTAGGGGGTCGTGCTGGTTATAGTGTTTTAGGGTTTAGGGTAGTGCAGTGATGTTTGTGTAGTGTAGGGGTCATGCTTGGGGAAGACTTAGGGTTTAGGGTAGTGCAGTATTGTTTGTGTAGTGTAGGGTGTCGTGCTGGGGGTAGTGTTTTAGGGTTTTGCATAGTGCAGTGGTGTTTGGGTAGTGTAGGGGGTTGTGCTGGGTGCAGTGTTTTAGGGTTTAGGGGAGTGCAGTGGTGTTTGGGTAGTATAGGGGGTCGTGCTGGGGTAGTGTTTTAGGGTTCAGGGTAGTGCAGTGATGTTGGTTTAGTGCAGGGGGTTATGCTGGGGGTAGTGTTTTAGGCTTTAGGGTAGTGCAGTGATGTAGGTGTAGTGCAGGGGGTTGTGCTTGGGGTAGTGTTTTAGGGTTTAGAGTAGTGCAATGGTGTTTGGGTAGTGCAGGGGGTCATGCTGAGGGTAGATTTAGGGTTTAGGGTAGTGGAGTGGTGTTTGGGTAGCGTAGGGGGTCATGCTGGTGGTAGATTTAGGTTTTAGGGTAGTGCAGTGGTGTTCGGGCAGTGTAGGGGGTCATGCTGGGGGTGGTGTTTTAGGGTTTAGGGCAGTGCAGTGGTGTACAGGCAGTGTAGAGGGTCGTGCTGGGGTTGGTGTTTGAGGGTTTAGCGTAGTGCAGTGGGGTTTGGGTAGTGTAGGGGATCGTGCTTTTGGTAGTGTTTTAGGGGTGAGTGGAGTGCAGTGGTGTTTGTGTAGTGTAGGGGGTCATGCTGGGGTAGTGTTTTAGGGTTTAGGGTAGTTTAGAGGTGTTGGTGTAGTATAGAGGGTCGTGCTGGGGGTAATGTTTTAGGGTTTAGGGTAGTGCAGTGGGGTTTGGGTAGTGTAGGGGGTTGTGGTGAGGGTAGATTTAGGGATTAGGGTAGTGCAGTGGTGTTTGGGTAGTGTAGGGAGTCGTGCTGGGGTTGGTGTTTCAGGGTTTAGGGTAGTGCAATGGTGTTTGGGTAGTGTAGGGGATCGTGCTGGGGTAGTGGTTTAATGTTTAGGGGAGTGCAGTGGTGTTTGGGTAGTGTATGGGGTTCAGCTGGGGGTAGTGTTTTAGAGTTTAGGGAAGTGCAATGGTGTTTGGCTAGTGTAGGGGCTACTGCTGGGTTAGTGTTTTAGGGTTTAGGGTAGTGCAGTGGTGTTTGGGTAGTGTAAGGGGTAGTGTTTTAGGGTTTACGGTAGTGCTCTGGTGTTTGTGTAGTGTTGGGGGTCGTGCTCTAGGGTGTATGGTAGGCCTGAGCTAAATTTCCTTTCCGCTCACGGAAATTGCGATAATTTGACATTTTCGCGTTCCGCGGAGAGCGCGAAAATGTCAAAATTTCCGCATTCCGCAGCTTAGCGATAATTTGTTTCTTGCTCGCGGTGTAAAATAATACATTCTCGCGTGTGTGCGATCGCCTTACCTGAATTACCGTGTTCGCCGACAAGTTTTCCCGATCCAGTCGCGTTCTCCACGAGATGTTGGCTTGTTGGTAGCTGTTAGAATCCGGGGTCTCTGGTTGGCGCAGGTATGCACTTGCGACAAGCAGGGACCCTTTTCATCTAAGTCAGGGCATAGGATCACCCCTTAAAAATAATCCCTGCTCACCCTCTAGGTAACGTGGCGCGAGCAGTCAGGCTAGATTCCAGAGGGCATTAGGTTAAGCGTTGCAAGTTGTCCCACACAATAATCACCTCCCCACCACACAAAGACACAAGGCTGTATTTCTGTAAAAATATAGGTCTTTATATAAAAGATTTCTTTTAGGCAGGTTGATAAAATACAGTTCTCTTGTAAGTACTAATCCAGTTACACTTTAAAGGCTTAAAGGCAGACCACAGTTGAAAAATGGCACAGTTCTATGCAAAATAAGCTCCTGTGGGGTGTTGTGCGCTTCGTAGCGCCTCAGGTACGCTTCGTACCGCTATTTTCGTACGTCGTGCCGTTTCTCACGCTTCTCGCGTGAGTACGCGTATGCAGGCCTTGAGGCAGATGGTCCGTACCTACGTAGGTACGCGTCGAACTTGTTCCAGGCTTCGCTTGCCAAGTCTCACGCTTCCCGTGTGAGCGCCGGCAATGCTTTTTGATGCTGTACTGTCCGTACAGTGGCAGGGACGTGCCGTACACGGTCGGCAACACAGGTACGGCTCAACAGTGGCTGGTACTGTTCGTACCAGGGCAGTACGGGTCGAACTACGCACAAGTCACAAGTTTTCCAAAGGCAGGTACGGCACAAGTCACAAGATACTCCCGATGCAAGTACGGTCCGTACGAAGGCAAGTACGGGCCGTATTACGCGCACAAGTCACCAGATACTTCAAAAGCAAGTACGGGCCGTACTTTAGCGCGAAATGTCACCAATACCTTTAATCTTCACGGGGATGGTCACTGCAGCCTCGGGGTTCCACGGAGAGGTGTCCCACGTCGCGGTGTCGTCCCTCACAGTCAGAGGGCGGCGGTGCTTCGTGGCACACTCGCAGAAGGTCTCAGCCACACGACCAAGGTCAGAGGAGGGGAGAGCAGCTCTGGGGCAATTCTTAGCGCGTTGCAGCGCGATCGGCTTCCCCGGGGATCACCAGTGTGTAAGAGGTCCTCGCGGTGATCTCGGCGGCACAGGGTCGCAGAGGCTCGGTGGTTGGACACTCAGGTTCTTTTCTTCGCAGTGCGAGCTACGGCTCGAAGGGACAGTCACTTGCGGTGCTGGGACCAGCTAGACAGGTCCTTGCGGTGCTCGTGGTAGCCCCAGGTGGCAGATGTCGCGGTGCAGAGAAAGTGAAAGGCACACAGGTTCTCTGGGGGTCAGCGTCACGGGATTGCGTCCAGCAGCTTCTCCTCTACTGGTGGAAAGGTAGCGCCCACTGTTCCTGTGGCGCAGATCAGGGGGCAAGTTCACAAGCAAGCCCTTGGAGATTGTTTGAAAGCACAAGTTGATGCAAAGTCTTTTTCCTTTAGTTTTTTCCTCTCCTTCCAGCAGACAGGCACCCACTGCAGGTCAGTCTCTCAGGCTGAGAGACAGTATTCCTCCTTTAGCTTCTCCAGGTCCTTCTCCTTCAGGCAGAGGTTCGTCTTGGCGCAAACAGGATCTGATTTCTTAGGCGCAGGGCTCCTTCTTTTATAGCACAATTCTTTTGTTCTTTGTCGCCAGGGGGCCTGGGCCTGGCTCAGTCCAGTTTTGGAGCACTTTGTTGTGGTGACTCTGCTCTTTCCTTTCAGCAGCAGGGCAGAGACATCAGCCGCTCCACAGTGGGTGGAGACGGCTTTGTGCTGGCAGAGCACAGGTCTATTCAAGAGTCAAGGTGTACTCCTCCCACCCATCCTGGTGTAATCTCTATACCCACCACCTGGCAGCCAGCCTGTCTCCTGGAATTCCCCGGCTCTGCTCCTTCCCTGTTACTAGGCAGAACACACACACACAGCGCAGAGGCGGACTGAAATGGCCAGGTCAGTAAATACTAACTTTCTAAAAGTAGTATTTACAAACACAGGATATTAAAATAAACTTTACTAAAAGAAGTATTTTATTATTCTCAGTTCAGGCGTACTAAACATGACTTTCTACCATGCTCTATGAGTCCACTGGGATTACAGCGTGTAGTAATTCCAGCAGCCCATTCTGGCCTATGGAGAGCAGGTAGCCTTCAATAGTGAAAAACGAAAATGGCTGTAATTCACTATTAAGACATGCCACACACATCAGGGCCTGTCCTACCTTATGCCTACAATGCACCCTGCCCTTGGGCCTACCAGAGGGGTGACTAATATGTAGTTAAGGGAAGGTTTAGGGATTGGCAAGTGGGTGCACTTGCGCAGTCAGCGCGACAGTACCAGACTTCACGAAGGTTCTGCAGTGGCAGATCCTAGACACATTTTACTAGGCTGCTTCTGTGGGTGGCACAACCAGTGCTGCAAGCCCACCAGCGGTATTTGTATTTACAAGCCCTGGCACTCCTGGTGCACTTTACTAGGGGCTGACAGTAAACCAAATGAACCAATCATGGACACCAATCAATGTATACACTTTTCAAAGGGAGCACTTGCACTGTGGCACTGATTAGCAGTGGCACAGTGCCCTGAGCAGCTAACACCAACAAAACACAATGAGGCACATCAGCAAAAAGTGGAAGGGAAACTCACGCCAAGGTGCCAGGTCTAACACGTGTCCCCTCCAGCTGAAATGTGGGGGGAACTACCCTACCCCAGGGAGTTCCTCTTCAATAAGGCAGAAAAACCTGGACAGACCGTCAGCATTGGCGTGATCTGTGCCAGGGCGATGCTCCACCGTAAAGTCCATACCCTGTAGGGAGATGGACCACCTCAACAGTTTTGGGTTCTCACCCCTCATTTGCATCAACCATCTGATGGGCCTGTGGTCGGTCTGAACCCGGAAGTGAGTCCCAAACAAGTAGGGCCTCAGCTTCTTCAGCGCCCAGACCACAGCAAATGCTTCTCGCTCTATCGCACTCCACCTTTGTTCCCGTGGAAGTAACCTCCTACTTATGAAGGCTACAGGTTGGTCCCAGCCCTCCTCAGTCATCTGTGAGAGAACAGCCCCTACACCATGCTCTGATGCATCTGTCTGCACTAGGAATTCTTTGGAGAAGTCAGGAGCCAAGAGCACGGGCGCCGTGCACATGGCAGTCTTCAGGGTGTCAAAGGCCTTCTGACAGGTGTCAGTCCATATCACTTTTCTGGGCTGCTTCTTCGAAGTCAGCTCTGTCAAGGGGGCAACAATGCTGCCATACCCCTTGACAAATGTCCTGTAGTACCCTGTGAGTCCTAAGAAGGCCCTCCGTCTGGGTCTTTGGGGGCTCCCAAGTCAGGATGGTTTCGATCTTGGGTTGCAGGGGCGCCACCTGGCCGTTCCCTACTTGGTGTCCCAAGTACACCACGGAACCCTGCCCGATCTGACACTTGCTTGCCTTGATCGTGAGGACTGCCTTGCGCAGTGCCATCAACACTTCCCAGAGATGTTGCAGGTGTTCTTTCCATGTGCCACTGAACACTGCGATGTCATCCAGGTATGCTGCGCTGAACTTGGTCAGTCCAGCCAACACCTGGTTGACCAACCTCTGGAAGGTGGCAGGGGCATTCTTCATCCCAAATGGCATAACCTGGAACTGGAAATGCCCATCTGGTGTGGAGAATGCGGACCTCTCTTTGGCCCCATCAGTTAAGGCGATCTGCCAGTACCCAGACGTTAGATCAAACGTGCTGAGGTACCGTGCAGCCCCTAACCGATCGATGAGCTCATCAGCTCTGGGGATGGGGTGCGCGTAAGTCTTCGTGACTGAATTGAGTCCTCGGTAGTTCACACAGAACCGGAGTTTGGGTGTGGCACCCGGAGCTGCAGCCTTTGGGACCAGGTCCACTGGGCTGGCCCAAGGACTGCTGGAGGACTCAACCACCCCAAGAGCAAGCATCTTTGAGACCTCCTCTTTGATGCAGGCTCTGACCCTGTCACTTACCCTGTATGCTGTGTGCTTCACAGGTAAGCTGTCTCCTGTATCCTCATCATGGACTCACCAATCTGTGATACCAGCAACCAGGGAGAACAAGTCAGGAAACTGCCCCAGCAGCTGGCGGCAGTCATTCTGTTGCTCAGGGGTCAGGGTGGGTGAGAGGTTAACTCCATCCACTGACCCGTCTTGCTCTGAGGCTACCAAGAGGTCAGGAAGAGGCTCAGACTCCTCCTCCGTCCCATCATCGGTGGCCAAGAGCATGCCCACTTCGGACCTTTCCAAGTGTGGGCTTGAGGCGATTGACATGTAGGACCCTTAAGGGGTTCCTAGGAGACTGCAAGTTCACCAAGTAGGTGACAGAACTCTTGCGCTCCACAAACTCAAAGGGTCCTGTCCACTTGTCCTGGAGTGCACAAGGCTCCACAGGGGCCAGGACCCATACCTTTTGACCAGGTTGAAGCTCAACCAGAGTGGCATTCTGGTCGTACCACCGCTTCATTTCCTCCTGGCTGGCTTCCAGATTTGCCTCAGCAAGTTGCCTAAAATGCCTTGTCTGATTCTTGAAGGCCAGCATGTAACTAAATACATTCTGGGGAGGTTTCCTGGGAGATTGCTCCCAGCCTTCCTTGACCAGACTAAGAGGTCCTCGTACTGGGTGGCCATACAACAGCTCAAAGGGACTGAACCCTAGAGACTTTTGTGGCACCTCATGGTACGCAAAGAGAAGGCATGGTAGGAGGACGTCTCACTTACGCCTCATGGGTTCCTCAAGACCCATAATCATGCCTTTTGGGGTTCGGTTGAAGCGCTCAACCAACCCGTTTCGTTGGGGATGGTAAGGGGTGGTGAACTTGTATGTCACACCACACTCTTGCCAAAGGGATTTCATATATTTCGATATGAAATTGGTCCCCCTGTCAGATACCACCTCTAGAGGGAATCCTACTCATGAGAAAATTCCCATCAGTGCCCGTCCCACCACGGGGGCCGTCACTGTCCTCAGAGGGATGGCTTCAGGGTACCGGGTGGCATGGTCCACCAAGACCAGGATGAACCTGTTGCCCATGGCTGTCTTGGGGTCCAGTGGCCCCACAATGTCAATCCCCACTCGCTGGAATGGGGTACTGACCACAGGGAAAGGTTGGACTGGAGATTTCAGCTTCCTTCCACTCTTGCCACTTGCCTGGCAAGTCTGGCATGTCCTGCAGTGAGTGTCAGAACTCTTGCGCATTTGGGGCCAATAGAAGTGGGTGACAAGCCTCTCAAAGGTCTTGTCCTGCCCCAAATGTCCTGCTAATGGAACGTCGTGAGCCAGCCCCAGTAGGAAGGCTCTGAACTTCTGGGGTACCACCAGCGCACGGGCTGACCCAGGTTCAGCAACCTTAGGCTCTGAGTACAGGAGGTTGTTCTCACAGTAGATTAAGTGAGTTCTGGACTGATCACCATTGGCCTGGGCTGCAGCCTGCTGCCACATACAATCTAGAGAGGGGCACTCTTTCTGCTCCCTGCAGAATTCCTCCCTGGAGGGGCCTCCTTCTTGCTGCCAATGGGTCAGCTCAGGCAGGTCCCCCAGTTTGGCTATCCTCAAGGTCTGCTTCCTCCTGGGCTGTGGGAACTTCAGGAGCCGGTTTCCCATGCCTCCCTTGCCCTCTCTCTAAGGCCGGTTCCTGGGCCTCTCCCTCAGGCTCCAGGGTCCCTTCAACACCCCTACTGGCTGCCATTGACCGGGTGGTCACGCACGCCCAATCAGGTAAACCAACCATCCGCAGATGGGCTGTCTTCTCCACCTTTTCCCAAGGGGAGCTCTCCAAGTCATTTCCTAGGAGACAGTCTACGGGCATGGCAGTTCTCACAGCGACTTGCAGAGTACCAGAGACCCCCCCCGACTCAAAGGGAACTTGAGCCATTGGACAATGACTCTCTGTGTTGTCAGCATTGACAACCCGACAATAGGCATGGGGTACGACCTGCTCTTGAGATACCAGGTGCTGCCGCACTGCAGTCACGCTGGCTCCTGTGTCTCTAAGAGCCTCTACCTTCTTCCCATTGACGGTCACCACTTGCCCATATTTCTTAGTGTTAGAGGGCAAGTTGGCTTGGGGGACCATCTCACTGTCTCTTAGTGAGACTAAGGTCATCTGGACAGGGTCCCACCCACCTTGGACTTCTACCTCTTCCCCAAAGGCTACTGTAGCCACTTGCCTGGGTGGAGCACCAGTGGGTGCGGGTTTCACATACTGGCGACATTTGGGAACACTGGCAAAGTGACCCAGCTCACCACATTTATAACACTGAGGGGGCCCTTTGGGAACAGGTTTACCTGTCAGGGCCCCTGTCTGCTTCCGGGGTGGGGGAGGCTGTGAACCTTTCTGCTGGTTCCCTTGGGTATTACTTTGGGGGCCTTTTGGAAACCCCTTCTGTTTTTCCCTGTCCCCCCCACTCTTCTGCTGGGGACCCTGCCCACCCTTGGCGGAGTCTCCCACGTGACCCTTGCGGACCCTGGTGCTGACCCAGCAGTCCGCCTCCTCTGCAAGCTTCCTAGGGTTAGTCAGCTTGCAATCTATCAGGTGTTGGCGTAGCTCAGGAAAACAATTAAGCGACAAGTGCTCCCATGCAATTAAATCAAAGAGACCTTGGTAATCATCAACTTTGCTACCCTTCACCCAGCCATCCAGTGCTCTGCAGAAAAAGGTCACATACTCCACATATGTACTCCCCGCAATCTTGGTGCACCCCCTGAACCTCTGTCTATACAATTCAGGAGTTAGCCCATATCTGGTCACTAAAGCTTCTTTCATGTCCGGGGTAAGAATTCTGCATGTCAAAGGGCAAATCTAAAAGTGTGTCCCGCCCCTCACTGAGGAACCGTCCCCACAACTGCGCTCCCCAATCTCTCTTAGGGACCCGGTGGGAGGACATGGCTACCTCATAGGCCCGGAACCATTGCCCTATGTCATAATTCCTGAAGAACTCTTTAACTACATCTTTTGGTATGTGCACCCTTGACTCTACCTGCACCGGCGTTGCGCTGCCACCAGAGGGAGTGTTCTCCAAACTTTTCTCTTTTATCGCCAGTTCCCTCATTCTGGCGTCGTGCTCCATTTGGATCTTTCTTTCTTCAAGAGCCATCTTCTTGCTCTCTAACTCCAATTGTCCTTTTAGCTTCAGCTCTGCCAATTTCATTTCATGATCCCTGGTGGCCTGTATGTCTGCCAGCTCCCTTGGTGACAGATATCGGCCAGCACTGTGGATGCTCTCTGCTGGCGCCACTAGGTCAACTTCCTCAGGTACAACATCCTCAGTTGCACCCCTTGATTCCATCCAGGCTCTCAGTGCCATTTTGAAATCTGCTTTGGTTGAGCATCCTCTGCGTGGAACCTTGAACTTCCTGCAGAAGTGTATGAGGTCATCTCTTTTGTAGTTTTCCAGGTTGGATGCATCCCATTCCAGTTCCTCTCTCTCAGAGGTTCTAGATGCTGTGTTCTCTGTGCTGTTTGAGCCCGGCATGGCTTCAGACACAAGGGATCTCTTTTCTTGGCAAGTGAAAATAAAAAGTTCTGTGGCTCAAGCTACTGGACTGTCCTCACTGTGCAATGGTTAGTAATCACTGCGCAGACACCAAGAACGCAAATCCGTAAATCCTCACAGCTCCCACCAATGTTCGAATCCGGGGTCTCTGGTTGGCGCAGGTATGCACTTGCGACAAGCAGGGACCCTTTTCATCTAAGTCAGGGCGTAGGATCACCTCTTAAAAATAACCCCTGCTCACCCTCTAGGTAACGTGGCGCGAGCAGTCAGGCTAGATTCCAGAGGGCATTAGGTTAAGCGTTGAAAGTTGTCCCACACAATAATCACCTCCCCACCACACAAAGACACAAGGCTGTATTTCTGTAAAAATATAGGTCTTTATATAAAAGATTTCTTTTAGGGAGGTTGATAAAATACAGTTCTCTTGTAAGTACTAATCCAGTTACTCTTTAAAGGCTTAAAGGCAGTCCACAGTTGTAAAAATGGCACAGTTCTATGCAAAATAAGCTCCTTTGGGGTGTTGTGCGCTTCGTAGCGCCTCAGGTACGCTTCGTACCGCTATTTTCATACGTCGTGCCGTTTCTCACGCTTCTCGCGTGAGTACGCGTATGCAGGCCTTGAGCCAGACGGTCCGTACCTACGTAGGTACGCGTCAAACTTGTTCCAGGCTTCACTTGCCAAGTCTCACGCTTCCCGTGTGAGCGCCGGCAATGCTTTTTGATGCTGTACGGTCCGTACAGTGGCAGGGACGCGCCATACACGGACGACAACACAGGTATGGCTCAACAGAGGCGGGTACGGTTTGTACCAGGGCAGTACGGGTCAAACTACGCACAAGTCACAAGTTTTTCAAAGGCAGGTGCGGCACAAGTCCCAAGATACTCCCGATGCAAGTACGGTCCGTACGAAGGCAAGTACGGGCCGAAATGTCACCAATACCTTTAATCTTCACGGGGATGGTCACTGCAGCCTCGGGGTTCCACGGAGAGGTGTCCCATGTCGCGGTGTCGTCCCTCACAGTCAGAGGGCGGCGGTGCTTTGTGGCACACTCGCAGAAGTTCTCAGCCACACGACCAAGGTCAGAGGAGGGGAGAGCAGCTCCGGGGCAATTCTCAGCGCGTTGCAGCGCAATCGGCTTTCCCGGGGATCACCAGTGTGTAAGAGGTCCTCGCGGTGATCTCGGCGGCGCAGGGTCGCAGAGGCTCGGTGGTTGGACACTCAGGTTCTTTTCTTCGCGGTGCGAGCTACGGCTCGGAGTAGACAGGTCCTTGCGGTGCTCGTGGTAGCCCCAGGTGGCAGATGTTGCGGTGCAGAGAAAGTGAAAGGCACACAGGTTCTCTGGGGGTCGGCGTCACGGGATTGCGTCCAGCAGCTCCTCTTCTTCTGGGGGAAAGGTAGCGCCCACTGTTCCCGGGGTGCAGATCAGGGGACAAGTTCACAAGCAAGCCCCTGGAGATTGTTTGAAAGCACAATTTGATGCAAAGTCTTTTTCCTTTAGTCTTTTCCTCTCCTTCCAGCAGACAGGCACCACTGCAGGCCAGTCTCTCAGGCAGAGAGACAGTATTTCTCCTTCAGCTTCTCCAGGTCCTTCTCCTTCAGGCAGAGGTTCGGCGCAAACAGGAGCTGATTTCTTAGGAGCAGGGCTCCTTCTTTTATAGAACAATTCTTTTGTTCTTTGTCGCCAGGGGGCCTGGGCCTGGCTCAGTCCAGTTCTGGAGCACTTTGTTGTGGTGACTCTGCTGGTGTAATCTCTATACCCACCACCTTTGCAGCCAGCCTGTCTCCTGGAATTCCCCAGCCCTGCTCCTTCCCTGTTACTAGGCAGAACACACACACACACAGCGCAGAGGCGGACTGAAATGGCCAGGTCAGTAAATACTAACTTTCTAAAAGTAGTATTTACAAACACAGGATATTAAAAAAAACTTTACTAAAAGAAGTATTTTATTATTCTGAGTTCAGGCGTACTAAACATGATTTCTACCATGCTCTATGAGTCCACTGGGATTACAGCGTGTAGTAATTCCAGCAGCCCATTCTGGCCTATGGAGAGCAGGTAGCCTTCAATAGTGAAAAACGAAAATGGCTGTAATTCACTATTAAGACATGCCACACACATCAGGGCATGTCCTACCTTATGCCTACAATGCACCCTGCCCTTGGGCCTACCGGAGGGGTGACTAATATGTAGTTAAGGGAAGGTTTAAGGACTGGCAAGTGGGTGCACTTGCGCAGTCAGCGCGACAGTACCAGACTGCACGCAGGTTCTGCAGTGGCAGATCCTAGACACATTTTACTAGGCCGCTTCTGTGGGTGGCACAACCAATGCTGCAAGCCCACCAGCGGTATTTGTATTTACAAGCCCTGGCACTCCTGGTGCACTTTACTAGGGGCTGACAGTAAACCAAATGAACCAATCATGGACACCAATCAATGTATACACTTTTCAAAGGGAGCACTTGCACTGTGGCACTGATTAGCAGTGGCACAGTGCCCTGAGCAACTAAGACCAACAAAACACAATGAGGCACATCAGCAAAAAGTGGAAGGGAAACTCACGCCAAGGTGCCAGGTCTAACAGTAGCCATTTGCGCTGTCTTGCGACAGTTCGCGCCCGCCGTAATGTCATTGGTCGCGCGATCATGTCTTTCTTCTCGCGATCATGCACTGCAAGAAGAGTGAAAACAAGATGGCCGCGCCCGCGAGCAACCGCATGGGTAAGTTGGCGAGCCGCGACCACGCAGAAAATACACCGAACAGGCAGGAAAAAAACTTCCGCATCTTTGCGATATTTCTGCTTGTTTGCGGAGATTTTGAACATTTTCGCAATAATTTGCGAAAGTCACTTTCGCAAATTCCGCCCACCCCTAGTGTATGGTAGTTCAGTTGTGTTTGGATAGTATAGGGGCCGTGCAAGGGGTAGTGTTTTAGGGTTTACGGTAGTGCAGTGGTGTTTGGGTAGTGTAGGTGGTCATGCTGGGGGTTAGTCTTTTAGGATTTGGGGCAGTGCAGTGGTGTTCGGGCAGTGTAGGGGTCGTGCTGAGGGTAGATTTAGGGATTTGGCTAGTGCAGTGGTGTTTGGGTAATGTAAGGAGTCATGCTGAGGGAGTGTTTTAGGGTTTAGGGTAGTGCAGTTGTGTTTGGGTAGTTTAGGGGGTCATGCTGAGGGTGGTGTTTTAGGGTTTAGGGCAGTGCAGTGGTGTTTGGGCTGTGTAGGGGGTCGTGCAGGTGGGTGGAGTTTCAGGGTTTAGGGCGGTGCAGTGGTGTTCGGGCAGTGTAGCGGGCCGTGCAAGGGGCTAGTGTTTCACAGTTTAGGGCAGTGCAGTGGTGTTCGGGCAGTGTAGTGGGTCATGCAGGGGGGTGGTGTTTCAGGGTTTAGGGCAGTGCAGTGGTGAATGGGAAGTGTAGGGGGTCGTGCTGGGGTGATGTTTCAGGGTTTAGGGCAGTGCAGTGGTGTTCGGGTAGTGTAGGGGGTGTGGTGGGGGTAGAGTTTCAGGGTTTAGGGCAGTGCAGTGGTGTTTCGGCAGTGTAGGGGTCATGCTGGGTGTGGAGTTTCTGGGTTTAGGGCAGTGCATTGGTGTAAGGGCAGGGTAGGGGGTCGTGCTGGGGCTGGTGTTTCAGGGTTTAGGGCAGTGCAGTGGTGTTTGGGCAGTTTAGAGGGTCGTGCTGGGGCTGGTGTTTCAGGGTTTAGGGCAGTGCAGTGGTGTTCGGGCGGTGTAGGGGGTCGTGCTGGTTGTGGTGTTTTAGGGTTTAGGGCAGTGCAGTGGTGTTCGGGCAGTGTAGGGGGTCATGCTTGGGCTGGTGTTTCAGGGTTTAGGAGAGTGCAGTGGTGTTCGGGCAGTGTAGGGGGTCATGCTGGGGCTGGTGTTTCAGGGTTTAGGGCAGTGCAGGTGTGTTCGGGCAGTTAAGGGGGTCATGCTTGGGGTGGTGTTTCAGGGTTTAGGGCAGTGCAGTGGTGTTTGTGTAGTGTAGGGAGTCATGCTGGGGGTAGTGTTTTAGAGTTTAGGGCAGTGCAGTGGTGTTCGGGCAGTGTAGGGGATTGTGCTGTGTGTGGTGTTTTAGGGTTTAGGGCAGAGCAGTTTTCTCCGGGGAGTCTAGGGCTCGTTGATTTGGGTGGTTTTAGGGTTTAGGGCAGTGCAGTGGTGTTCGGGCAGTGTAGTGGGTCATGCAGGGGGGTGGTGTTTCAGGGTTTAGGGCAGTGCAGTGGTGAATGGGAAGTGTGTGGGGGTGGGGTTTCACGGTTTAGGGCAATTCAGTGGTGTTCGGGCAGTGTTTGGAGTCTTGCTGGGGGTGGTATTTCAGGGTTTAGGGTGGTCGTGTTCGGGCAATGT
This sequence comes from Triturus cristatus, assembly GCF_964204655.1. NCBI lineage: Eukaryota > Metazoa > Chordata > Amphibia > Caudata > Salamandridae > Triturus > Triturus cristatus. Next base: position 85,056,980 of record NC_140590.1, on the reverse strand, counting down.
AGGGGGTCATGCTGGGGGGTCTTGATTCAGGGTTTATGGTAGTACAGTGGTGTTCGGGCAGTGTAGGGGGTCGTGCTGTGGGTGGTGTTTCAGGGTTTTATGGCAGTGGTGTTCGGGCAGTGAAGGGGGTTGTGCTGTGGGCAGTGTTTTAGGGTTTAGGGTAGTGCAGTGGTGTGTGGGTGGTGTAGTGTGTCGTGCGGGGGCAGTGTTTTAGGGTTTAGGGTAGTGCAGTGGTGTTTGGGTAGTGTCGGGGGTCATGCTGGGGGTAATGTTTTAGGGTTTAGGGTAGTGCAGTGGTGTTTGGGTAGTGTAGGGGGTTGTGGTGAGGGTAGATTTAGGGATTAGGGTAGTGCAGTGGTGTTTGGGTAGTGTAGGGAGTCATGCTGGGGTTGGTGTTTCAGGGTTTAGGGTAGTGCAATGGTGTTTGGGTAGTGTAGGGGGTCATGCTGGGGTAGTGGTTTAATGTTTAGGGGAGTTCAGTGGTGTTTGGGTAGTGTAGGGGGTTCTGCTGGTGGTAGTGTTTTAGAGTTTAGGGTAGTGCAATGGTGTTTGGGTAGTGTAGGGCCGTACTGCTGGGTTAGTGATTTAGGGTTTAGGGTAGTGCAGTGGTGTTTGGGTAGTGTAGGGGGTCATGCTGGGGGTAGTGTTTTAGGGTTTAGGGTAGTGCAGTGGTGTTTGTGTAGTGTAAGGGGTAGTGTTTTAGGGTTTAGGGTGGTGCACTGGTGTTTGTGTAGTGTAGGGGGTCGTGCTTTAGGGTGTATGGTAGTTCAGTTGTGTTTGGATAGTATAGGGGCCGTGCAAGGGGTAGTGTCATGCTGGGCATGGAGTTTCTGGGTTTAGGGCAGTGCATTGGTGTAAGGGCAGGGTAGGGGGTCGTGCTGGGGCTGGTGTTTCAGGGTTTAGGGCAGTGCAGTGGTGTTCGGGCAGTTTAGAGGGTGGTGCTGGAGCTGGTGTTTCAGGGTTTAGGGCAGTGCAGTGGTGTTTGGGCGGTGTAGGGGGTCGTGCTGGTTGTGGTGTTTTAGGGTTTAGGGCAGTGCAGTGGTGTTCGGGCAGTGTAGGGGGTCATGATTGGGCTGGTGTTTCAGGGTTTAGGACAGTGCAGTGGTGTTCGGGCAGTGTAGGGGGTCATGCTGGGGCTGGTGTCTCAGGGTTTAGGGCAGTGAAGGTGTGTTCGGGCAGTGTAGGGGGTCATGATTGGGGTGGTGTTTCAGGGTTTAGGGCAGTGCAGTGGTGTTTGTGTAGTGTAGGGAGTCATGCTGGGGGTAGTGTTTTAGAGTTTAGGGCAGTGCAGTGGTGTTCGGGCAGTGTAGGGGGTTGTGCTGTGTGTGGTGTTTTAGGGTTTAGGGCAGAGCAGTTTTCTCCGGGGAGTCTAGGGCTCGTTGATTGGGGTGGTTTTAGGGTTCAGGGCAGTGCAGTGGTGTTCGGGTAAGGTGGTGGGTCGTGTGGGGGGTGGTGTTTCAGGGTTTAGGGCAATTCAGTGGTGTTCGGACAGTGTTGGGTGTCTTGCTGGGGGTGGTGTTTCAGGGTTTAGGGCGGCCGTGTTTGGGCAATGTAGGGGGTCATGCTGGGGGTCATGATTCAGGGTTTCTGGTAGTACAGTGGTGTTCGGGCAGTGTAGGGGGTCGTGCTGTGGGTGGTGTTTCAGGGTTTTATGGCAGTGGTGTTCGGGCAGTGAAGGGGGTTGTGCTGTGGGCAGTGTTTTAGGGTTTAGGGTAGTGCAGTGGTGTTTGGGTAGTGTCGGAGGTCATGCTGGGGATAATGTTTTAGGGTTTAGGGTAGTGCAGTGGTGTGTGGGTAGATTAGGGGGTTGTGGTGAAGGTAGATTTAGGGATTAGGGTAGTGCAGTGGTGTTTGGGTAGTGTAGGGAGTCATGCTGGGGTTGGTGTTTCAGGGTTTAGGGTAGTGCAATGGTGTTTGGGTAGTGTAGGGGGTCGTGCTGGGGTAGTGGTTTAATGTTGAGGGGAGTGCAGTGGTGTTTGGGTAGTGTAGGGAGTTCTGCTGGTGGTAGTGTTTTAGAGTTTAGGGTAGTGCAATGGTGTTTGGGTAGTGTAGGGCCGTACTGCTGGGTTAGTGATTTAGGGTTTAGGGTAGTGCAGTGGTGTTTGGGTAGTGTAGGGGGTCATGCTGGGGGTAGTGTTTTAGGGTTTAGGGTAGTGCACTGGTGTTTGTGTAGTGTAGGGGGTAGTGTTTTAGGGTTTAGGGTAGTGCACTGGTGTTTGTGTAGTGTAGGGGTCGTGCTTTAGGGTGTATGGTAGTTCAGTTGTGTTTGGATAGTATAGGGGCCGTGCAAGGGGTAGTGTTTTAGGATTTAGGGTAGAGCAGTGGTGTTTGGGTAATGTAGGGGGTCATGCTGAGGGTTAGTGTTTTAGGATTTGGGGCAGTGCAGTGGTGTTCGGGCAGTGTAGGGGGTCGTGCTGAGGGTAGATTTAGGGATTAGGGTAGTGTAGTGGTGTTTGGGTAGTGTAGGAAGTCATGCTGAGGGAGTGTTTTAGGGTTTAGGGTAGTGCAGTCGTGTTTGGGAAGTGTAGGGGGTTGTGCTGGGGGCGGTGTTTTAGGGTTTAGGGCAGTGCAGGGGTGTTCGTACAGTGTAGGGGGTCGTGCTGGGGTTGCTGTTTCAGGGTTTGGGGTAGTGCAATGGTGTTTGGGTAGTGTAGGGGGTCCTGCTGGGGGTAGTGGTTTAACGTTTAGGGGAGTGTAGTGGTGTTTGGGTAGTGTAGGGGGTTGTGCTTGGGGAAGATTTAGGGTTTAGTGGAGTGTTGGTGGTGTTAATGTATTGTAGGGGTTCGTGCTGGGGGTAGTGTTTCAGGGTTTAAGGCAGTGCAGTGGTGTTCGGGCAGTGTAGGGGTCATGCGGGGGTGGTGTTTCAGGGTTTAGGGCAGTACAGTGGTGTTTGTGTAGTGTAGGGGGTCGTGTTTTAGGGTTTATGGTAGTTCAGTTGTGTTCGGGCAGTGTAGGGGGTCGTGCTTGGGGAAGAGTTTGGGTTTAGGGGAGTGTGGTGGTGTTTATGTATTGTAGGGGGTCATTCTTGTGGTAGTGTTTCTGGGTTTAGGGCAGTGCAGTGGTGTTCGGGCAGTATAGGGGGCTGTGCTGTGGTGGTGTTTTAGGGTTTAGGGTAGTGCAGTGGTGTTCGGGCAGTGTAGGGGGTTGTGCTTGGGGAAGATTTAGGGTTAAGTGGAGTGTGGTGGTGTTTATGTATTGTAGGGGTTCGTGCTGGGGTAGTGTTTCAGGGTTTAGGGCAGTGCAGTGGTGTTCGGGCAGTGTAGGGGTCATGCTGGTTATAGTGTTTTAGGGTTTAGGGTAGTGCAGTGATGTTTATGTAGTGTAGTGGGTCGTACTTGGGGAAGATTTAGGGTTTAGGGAAGTGCAGTGGTATTTGTGTAGCATAGGGGGTCGTGCTGGGGGTAGTGTTTTAGGGTTTAGAGGAGTGCAGTGCTGATTGGGTAGTGTAGGGGGCCGTGCTGGGGTGGTGTTTCAGGATTTAGGTTAGTGCAGTGGTGTTCGGGCAGTGTAGGGGGGTCGTGCCGGGGGTAGAGTTTCAGGGTTTAGGGCAGTGCAGTGGTGTTTGGGCAGTGTAGGGGGTCATGCTGGGAGTGGTGTTTCCCAGGTTTAGGGCAGTTCAGTGGTGTTCGGGTAGTGTAGAAGGTCATGCTGGGAATGGTGTTTTAGGGTTTAGGGCAGTGCAATGGTGTTCGAGCAGTGTAGAGGGTCGTGCTGGGGCTGGTGTTTCAGAGTTTAGGGCAGTGCAGTGGTGTTCGGGTGGTGTAGGAGGTCATGCTGGGAATGGTGTTTTAGGGTTTAGGGCAGTGCAATGGTGTTCAAGCACTGTAGGGGGTCGTAGGGGTGGTTTTTTAGGGTTTAGGGCAGTGCAGTGTTGTTCGGGCAGTGTAGGGGGTCGTGATGGGGTGGTGTTTTATGGTTTAGGGCAGTGCAGTGGTGTTCGGGCAGTGTAGGGGATTGTGCTGGGGGTGGTGTTTCAGGGTTGAGGGCAGTGGTGTTCGGGTAGTGTAGGGGGTCTTGCTAAGGATGGTATTTCAGGGTTTAGGGCAGTGCAGTTGTGTTCGAGCAGTGTACAGGGTCGTGAGGGGGGTGGTGTTTCAAGGTTTAGGGCAGTTGCAGTGGTGTTCGGGCAGGGTAGTGGGTCATGTGTGTGATGGTGTTTCAGGGTTCAGGGCTGTGCAGTGATGTTAGGGCATTGTAGGGGGTCGTGCTGGGGGTGGTGTTTCAGGGTTTAGGGCAGTGCAGTGGTGTTCGGGCAGTGTAGTGGACTTCATGGTTGTAGTATTTTAGGGTTTAGGGTAGTGCAGTCAATCAATCAATCAATCATAGGCATTTGTATAGCGCACTACTCACCCGGAGGGTCTCAAGGCGCTGGGGGGGGGAGGGAACGCTACTGCTCGAACAGCCAGGTCTTGAGTTGCTTCCTGAAGGCGAGATGGTCTTGCGTTGTCCGAAGGTGGATGGGGAGGGAGTTCCATGTCTTGGCTGCCAGGTAGGAGAAGGATCTTCCTCCGGCGGTGGCTCTGCGGATGCGGGGGACGGTGGCGAGAGTGAGGCTGGCGGAGCGGAGCTGGCGGGTGGGCTTGTGGAAGGTCAGGCGGCTGTTGAGGAACTGGGGCCCAGGTCGTGGAGGGTCTTGTGTGCGTGGGTGAGGAGTCGGAACGTGATTCTTTTGTTGACGGGGAGCCTGTTCAGGTCTCTCAGGTGTCCGGAGATGTGGCTGTGTCGGGGGATGTCCAGGATGAGTCGTGCTGAGGCGTTCTGGATCCGTTGGAGTTTCTTCTGGAGTTTGGCGGCGGTGCCGGTGTAGATGGCGTTCCCGTAGTCCAGCCGACTGGTGTCGAGGGCCTGGATGACCGTCTTCCCGGTCTCGGTGGGGATCCACCGGAAGATCTTTCGAAGCATGCGCAGGGTGTTGAAGCATGAAGACGAGACGGCGTTGACTTGTCTGGTCATCGAGAGGGAGGAGTCCAGGATGAAGCCTAGGTTGCGTGCGTGGTCCGTTGGCTTGGGGGTGGCTCCCAGGGCGGGGGGCCACCAGGAGTCATCCCAGGCGGTGGGTGATGATCCCAGGATGAGGACCTCCGTCTTGTCTGAGTTCAGTTTCAGGCAGCTGTTCTTCATCCATTCGGCGACGTCTTTCATCCCTTCGTGTAGGCTGGCTCTGGCGGCGTCCGGGTCGCTGGTGAGGGAGAGGATCAGCTGGGTGTCGTCGGCGTAGGTGATGATCTTGAGGTTGTGTTGACGTGCGATGGTTGCGAGGGGGCTCATGTAGACGTTGAAGAGGGTGGGGCTGAGCGATGACCCTTGTGGAACGCCGCAGATGACTTCGGTGGCCGCTGACCGGAATGGGGGGAGGCGGACTCTCTGGGTTCTTCCGGCGAGGAATGAGGTGACCCACTCCAGGGCTTTCTCCTGGATGCCGGTGTTGTTCAGGCGCTGTACCACGGTGCGGTGGCAGACAGTGTCGAAGGCTGCGGAGAGGTCCAGGAGGATGAGGGCTGCAGTTTCCCCGTTGTCCATTAGGGATCTGATGTCGTCTGTGGCTGCGATGAGGGCGGTCTCCGTGCTGTGGTTGGCTCGGAAGCCGGATTGCGAGTGATCGAGGGATCCGTTGGTCTCGAGGAAGGCGGCTAAACCCTAATTCTTCCCCAAATATGACCAACTGCACTACACAAACAAACATCATTGCACTACCCTAAACCCTAAAACACTATAACCAACACGACCCCCTACACTGCCCGAACACCACGGCACTGCCCGAAACCCTGAAACACTAGCCCAGCACGTCCCCCTACAATACATAAACACCACCACACTCCCCTAAACCCTAAATCTTCCTCAAGCACAACCCCCTACACTACACAAACATCACTGCACTACCCTAAACCCTAAAATACTACAATCAGGAAGTCCCCCTACACTGCCCGAACACCACTGCACAGCCCTAAACCCTGAAACACCAGCCCCAGCACGACCCCCTACACTGCCCGAAAACCATTGCACTGACCTAAACCCTGAAACACCACCCCAGCACGGCCCCCTACATTGCCCAATCACCACTGCACTACTCTAGACCCTAAATCACTACCCCCAGCATGACACCCTACACTACACAAATACCACTGCACTCGCCTAAACCCTAAATCTTCCCCAAATACAACCCACTACACTACATAAACAAACCTCACTGCACTACACTAAACCCTAAAACACTATAACCAGCACGACCCCCTACGCTGCCCGAACACACCGGCACTGCCCTAAACCCTAAAACATTTCCCCCAGCACGACCCCCTACAGTACATAAACACCACCACACTCCCCTAAACCCTAAATCTTCCCCAAGCACAACCCCCTACACTAAACACACATCATCTTCCTCAAGCACAACCCCCTACACTACACAAACATCACTGCACTACCCTAAACCCTAAAATACTACAACCAGGAAGTCCCCCTACACTGCCCGAACACCACTGCACAGCCCTAAACCCTGAAACACCAGCCCCAGCACGACCCCCTACACTGCCCGAAAACCAATGCACTGACCTAAACCCTGAAACACCACCCCAGCACGGCCCCCTACATTGCGCAATCACCACTGTACTACTCTAGACCCTAAAAAACTACCCCCAGCATGACCCCCTACACTACGCAAATACCACTGCACTCCCCTAAACCCTAAATCTTCCCCAAATACGACCCACTACACTACACAAACAAACCTCACTGCACTACACTAAACCCTAAAACACTATAACCAGCACAACCCCCTACACTTCCCGAACACAAATGGTTTTCGGGCAGTGTAGGGGGTCGTGCTGGGGCTGGTGTTTCAGGGTTTAGGGCTGTGCAGTGGTGTTCGGGCAGTGTAGGGGGACTTGTTATGTTATTTTATGTTATTGTTTGTTTTGTAGAGCGCTCAGCTGCTCCAAAGAGCGTCCCGGCGCTAAAGATCATCACACCAAATACCAGCAGCAAACAAACAGCCATAACAGAAAACATAACCAGAATTAACCATAACAGCATTACAAAGCAAACAGATAGGTTTTAAGTCCTTTCCTAAAAACCGAGAGATTGGTGCACACCCGCAACGTCAAGGGCAATGTGTTCCAGAGGCGGGGTGCAAGGTAACTAAAGGAGCGACCTCCACAGCGAGCACGCTTCACTGTTGGAACGATAGCCTTGGCCTGGGCAGCAGATCTCAGAGGTCTAGATGGAAGATAGAAATTGACCCTTCTCTGCAGATATTCAGCGCCGAAATTGTGAAGCGCCCTAAAAGCTGTAGTTAGGGTCTTGAAGAAGATACGCTTACGAATCGGCAACCAATGCAGAGAGACAAGGAGATTGCTGGCCCTAGATCTTCTAGTTAAACCGAAGATTGCCCTGGCTGCAGAATTTTGAACTATCTGCAGACGAGTCAGCAGATACTCAGGAAGACCTAAGTAAAGGGTGTTGGCGTAGTCTAGGCGCGAGCCAATTAATGCTTGCACCGTAATTTTCTTATGCTCCAAAGATAAATAGGGCAGAAACTTGCGCAACATCCTTAAGATGGCAAAGCACTTCCCAGTCAAGCCAGCAACCTGGGTTTTAAAGGAAAGAGTGTTATCGACCATCATACCCAGGTTCTTCGCTGTGACCGAATCGCTGGCAGGGGGAGACATGGCCGAAGGCCACCATAGCTTCCAACGTGGGTCTGCAGGACAGCCAAAGAACAATATCTCGGATTTGTCGGAGTTGCATTTGAGGCCATTTTTCCCAAACCAGTCAAACACAAACTCCAAACACTTCCGAATGGCTGCTCCATCGAAGTCACAGCCCCTGTCACAAGTGAACAGGAGCTGTGTGTCATCCGCATAGGATATGATCTGGGCCCCTAGCTCCTCCACCCGTGCCGCAAGAGGTGTAAGGAAGATATTAAAGAGGGAAGGACTCAGTATGGAGCCCTGCGGGACCCCTACCTTAAGCTGCGGCATCCGGGCGGAGAAAGGGGGAGCCCAGATCTTCCTGGTTGTAGTATTTTAGGGTTTAGGGTAGTGCAGTGATGTTTGTGTTGTGTAGGGGTTGTGCTTGAGGAAGATGATGTGTGTTTAGTGTAGGGGGTTGTGCTTGGGGAAGATTTAGGGTTTAGGGGAGTGTGGTGGTGTTTATGTTTTGTAGGGGGTCGTGCTGGGGGAAGTGTTTTAGGGTTTAGGGCAGTGCCAGTGTGTTCGGGCAGTATAGGGGGTCGTGCTGGTTATAGTGTTTTAGGGTTTAGTGTAGTGCAGTGAGGTTTGTTTGTGTAGTGTAGTGGGTCGTATTTGGGGAAGATTTAGGGTTTAGGGGAGTGCAGTGGTATTTGTGTAGTGTAGGGGGTCATGCTGGGGGTAGTGTTTTAGGGTCTAGAGTAGTGCAGTGGTGATTGGGCAATGTAGGGGGCCGTGCTGGGGTGGTTTTTCAGGGTTTAGGTCAGTGCAATGGTTTTCGGGCAGTGTAGGGGGTCGTGCTGGGGCTTGTGTTTCAGGGTTTAGGGCTGTGCAGTGGTGTTCGGGCAGTGTAGGGGGACTTCCTGGTTGTAGTATTTTAGGGTTTGGGGTAGTGCAGTGATGTTTGTGTAGTGTAGGGGGTTGTGCTTGAGGAAGATTTAGTGATTAGGGGAGTGTGGTGGTGTTTATGTATTGTAGGGGTCGTGCTGGGGTAGTGTTTCAGGGTTTCGGGCAGTGCCGTGGTGTTCGGGCAGTGTAGGGGGTCGTGTTGGTTATAGTGTTTTAGGGTTTAGGGTAGTGCAATGATGTTTGTTTGTGTAGTGTAGTGGGTTATATTTGGGGAAGAATTAGGGTTTAGGGGAGTGCAGTGGTATTTGTGTAGTGTAGGGGGTCATGCTGGGGGTAGTGATTTAGGGTTTAGAGGAGTGCAGTGGTGATTGGGCAATGTAGGGGGCCGTGCTGGGGTGGTGTTTCAGGGTTTAGGTCAGTGCAGTGGTATTCGGGCAGTGTAGGGGGTTGTGCTGGGGTAGAGTTTCTGGGTTTAGGGCAGTGCAGTGGTGTTTGGCCAGTGTAGGGGGTCATGCTGGGAGTGGTGTTTCCCAGGTTTAGGGCAGTTCAGTGGTGTTCGTGCAGTGTAGGGGGTCGTGCTGGGGCTGGTGTTTCAGGATTTAGGGCAGTGCAGTGGTGTTCGGGTAGTGTAGGAGGTCATGCTGGAAATGGTATTTTAGGGTTTAGGGCAGTGCAATGGTGTTCGAGCAGTTTAGGGGGTCGCTGGGGGTGGTGTTTTATGGTTTAGGGCATTGAAGTGGTGTTCGGGCAGTGTAGGGGGTTGTATTGGGGTGGTGTTTCAGGGTTGAGGGCAGGTGTGTTCGGGCAGTGTAGGGGGTCTTGCTAAGGGTGGTATTTCAGGGTTTAGTGCAGTTGTGTTCGAGCACTGTAGGGGGTCATGAGGGGGTGGTGTTTCAAGGTTTAGGGCAGTGCTATGGTGTTAGGGCAGGCTAGTGGGTCATGTGGGGGGTGATGTTTCAGGGTTTAGGGCTGTGCAGTGATGTTAGTGCATTGTAGGGGGTAATGCGGGGGGTGGAGTTTCAGGGTTTAGGGCAGTGCAGTTTTGTTCGGGCAGTGTAGGGGGTCATACTGGGGATGGTGTTTCAGGGTTTAGGGCAGTGCAGTGGTGTTCGGGCAATGTAGGGGTCGTGCAGGGGGTGGTGTTTCCGGGTTTAGGGCAGTGCAGTGGTTTTCGGGCAGTGTAGGGGGCTGTGCTGGGGTGGTGTTTCAGGGTTTAGAGGAGTGCAATGGTGTTCGGGCAATGTAGGGGGTTGAGCTGTGGGTTGAGTTTTAGGGTTTAGAGCAGTGCAGTGGTGTTCGTGCAGGGTAGTGGGTCATGTGAGGGTGGTGTTTCAGGGTTTAGGGCAGTATAGTGGTGTTCTGGCAGTGTAGGGGGTCTTGCTGGGGGCGGTGTTTCAGGGTTTAGGGCGGTGGTGTTCGGGCAATGTAGGGGGTCATGCTGGGGCTGGTGTTTCAGGATTTAGGGCAGTGCAGTGGTGTTCGGGTAGTGTAGGAGGTCATGCTGGGAATGGTATTTTAGGGTTTAGGGCAGTGCAATGGTGTTCGAGCAGTTTAGGGGGTCGCTGGGGGTGGTGTTTTATGGTTTAGGGCATTGAAGTGGTGTTCGGGCAGTGTAGGGGGTTGTATTGGGGTGGTGTTTCAGGGTTGAGGGCAGGTGTGTTCGGGCAGTGTAGGGGGTCTTGCTAAGGGTGGTATTTCAGGGTTTAGTGCAGTTGTGTTCGAGCACTGTAGGGGGTTATGAGGGGTGGTGTTTCAAGGTTTAGGGCAGTGCTATGGTGTTAGGGCAGGCTAGTGGGTCATGTGGGGGGTGATGTTTCAGGGTTTAGGGCTGTGCAGTGATGTTAGTGCATTGTAGGGGGTAATGCGGGGGGTGGAGTTTCAGGGTTTAGGGCAGTGCAGTTTTGTTCGGGCAGTGTAGGGGGTCATACTGGGGATGGTGTTTCAGGGTTTAGGGCAGTGCAGTGGTGTTCGGGCAATGTAGGGGTCGTGCAGGGGGTGGTGTTTCCGGGTTTAGGGCAGTGCAGTGGTTTTCGGGCAGTGTAGGGGGCTGTGCTGGGGTGGTGTTTCAGGGTTTAGAGGAGTGCAATGGTGTTCGGGCAATGTAGGGGGTTGAGCTGTGGGTTGAGTTTTAGGGTTTAGAGCAGTGCAGTGGGGTTCGTGCAGGGTAGTGGGTCATGTGAGGGTGGTGTTTCAGGGTTTAGGGCAGTATAGTGGTGTTCGGGCAGTGTAGGGGGTCTTGCTGGGGCGGTGTTTCAGGGTTTAGGGCGGTGGTGTTCGGGCAATGTAGGGGGTCATGCTGGTGGTCGTGTTTCTGGGTTTATGGTAGTGCAGTGATGTTCGGGCAGTGTAGGGGGTCGTGCTGGGGGTGGAGTTTCAGGGTTTTATGGCAGTGGTGTTCGGGCAGTGTAGGGGGTTGTGCTGTGGGCAGTGTTTTAGGGTTTAGGGTAGTGCAGTGGTGTGTGGTTAGAGTAGGGGGTCGTGCTGGGATAGTATTTTAGGGGTTAGGTTAGTGCAGTGGTGTTGGTGTAGTGTAGGGGGTCGTGATGGGGGTATATTTAGGGATTAGGGTAGTGCAGTGGTGTTGGGGTAGTGTAGGGGGTCTTGCTGGGGGTAGATTGTGGGTTTAGTGTAGTGCAGTGGTGTTTGGGTAGTGTAGGGAGTCATGCTGGGGGAGTGTTTTAGGGTTTAGGATAGTGCAGTGGTGTTTGGGTAGTGTAGGGGGCTGTGCTGGGTGTAGTGTTTTAGGGTTTAGGATAGTGCTTTGGTGTTTGGGTAGTGTAGGGGTCGTCCTGGCGGTAGTGTTTTTGGCTTCAGCAGAGTGCAGTGGTGTTTGGGTAGTGTAGGGGTACTGATGGGGGTGGTATTTTAGGGTTTAGGGTAGTGCAATGGTGTTTGGGTAGTGTATGGGGTACTGCTGAGGGTGGTGTTTTGGGGTTTAGGGTGGTGCAGTGGTGTTTGGGCAGTGTAGGGGGTCGTGCTGGGGATGGTGTTTCAGGGTTTAGGGCAGTGCAGAGGTGTTCAGGCAGTGTAGGGGGTCGTGCTGGGGGTGGTGTTTTATGGTTTAGGTTAGTACAGTGGTGTTTGTGTAGTGTAGGGGCAGTTCTGAGGTTAGTGTTTTGGGGTTTAGGGTAGTGCAGTGGTGTTTTTGTATTTTAGGGGTAGTGTTTTAGGGTTTAGAGTAGTGCAGTGGTGTTTGTGTAGTGTAGGGAGTCATGCTGGGGTAGTGTTTTAAGGTTTAGGGCAGTGTAGGGGGCTGTGTTGGGGTGGTGTTTCAGGGTTTAGAGGAGTGCAATGGTGTTCGGGCAATGTAGGGGGTTGAGCTGTGGGTTGAGTTTTAGGGTTTAGAGCAGTGCAGTGGTGTTCGTGCAGGGTAGTGGGTCATGTGAGGGTGGTGTTTCAGGGTTTAGGGCAGTATAGTGGTGTTCGGGCAGTGTAGGGGGTCTTGCTGGGGCGGTGTTTCAGGGTTTAGGGCGGTGGTGTTCGGGCAATGTAGGGGGTCATGCTGGTGGTCGTGTTTCTGGGTTTATGGTAGTGCAGTGATGTTTGGGCAGTGTAGGGGGTCGTGCTGGGGGTGGTGTTTCAGGGTTTTATGGCAGTGGTGTTCGGGCAGTGTAGGGGGTTGTGCTGTGGGCAGTGTTTTAGGGTTTAGGGTAGTGCAGTGGTGTGTGGTTAGAGTAGGGGGTCGTGCTGGGATAGTATTTTAGGGGTTAGGTTAGTGCAGTGGTGTTGGTGTAGTGTAGGGGGTCGTGCTGGGGGTATATTTAGGGATTAGGGTAGTGCAGTGGTGTTGGGGTAGTGTAGGGGGTCGTGCTGGGGGTAGATTGTGGGTTTAGTGTAGTGCAGTGGTGTTTGGGTAGTGTAGGGAGTCATGCTGGGGGAGTGTTTTAGGGTTTAGGATAGTGCAGTGGTGTTTGGGTAGTGTAGGGGGCTGTGCTGGGTGTAGTGTTTTAGGGTTTAGGATAGTGCTTTGGTGTTTGGGTAGTGTAGGGGTCGTCCTGGGGGTAGTGTTTTTGGCTTCAGCAGAGTACAGTGGTGTTTGGGTAGTGTAGGGGTACTGATGGGGGTGGTATTTTAGGGTTTAGGGTAGTGCAATGGTGTTTGGGTACTGTATGGGGTACTGCTGAGGGTGGTGTTTTGGGGTTTAGGGTGGTGCAGTGGTGTTTGGGCAGTGTAGGGGGTCGTGCTGGGGATGGTGTTTCAGGGTTTAGGGCAGTGCAGAGGTGTTCAGGCAGTGTAGGGGGTCGTGCTGGGGGTGGTGTTTTATGGTTTAGGTTAGTACAGTGGTGTTTGTGTAGTGTAGGGGCAGTTCTGAGGTTAGTGTTTTGGGGTTTAGGGTAGTGCAGTGGTGTTTTTGTATTTTAGGGGTAGTGTTTTAGGGTTTAGAGTAGTGCAGTGGTGTTTGTGTAGTGTAGGGAGTCATGCTGGGGTAGTGTTTTAAGGTTTAGGGTAGTGTAGGGGGCTGTGTTGGGGTGGTGTTTCAGGGTTTAGAGGAGTGCAATGGTGTTCGGGCAATGTAGGGGGTTATGCTGTGGGTTGAGTTTTAGGGTTTAGGGCAGTGCAGTGGTGTTCGTGTAGGGTAGTGGGTCATGTGAGGGTGGTGTTTCAGGGTTTAGGGCAGTATAGTGGTGTTCGGGCAGTGTAGGGGGTCATGCTGGGGGTGGTGTTTCAGGGTTTAGGGCGGTGGTGTTCGGGCAATGTAGGGGGTCATGCTGGTGGTCGTGTTTCTGGGTTTTATGGCAGTGGTGTTCGGGCAGTGTAGGGGGTTGTGCTGTGGGCAGTGTTTTAGGGTTTAGGGTAGTGCAGTAGTGTGTGGGTAGAGGAGGGGGTCATGCTGGGATAGTATTTTAGGGTTTAGGTTCGTGCAGTGGTGTTGGTGTAGTGTAGGGGGTCGTGCTGGGGGTATATTTAGGGATTAGGGTAGTGCAGTGGTGTTGGGGTAGTGTAGGGGGTCTTGCTGGGGGTAGATTGTGGGTTTAGTGTAGTGCAGTGGTGTTTGGGTAGTGTATGGAGTCATGCTGGGGGAGTGTTTTAGGGTTTAGGATAGTGCAGTGGTGTTTGGGTAGTGTAGGGGGCTGTGCTGGGTGTAGTGTTTTAGGGTTTAGGATAGTGCTTTGGTGTTTGGGTAGTGTAGGGGTCATCCTAGGGGTAGTGTTTTTGGCTTCAGCGGAGTACAGTGGTGTTTGGATAGTGTAGGGGTACTGATGGGGGTGGTATTTTAGGGTTTAGGGTAGTGCAATGGTGTTTGGGTAGTGTATGGGGTACTGCTGAGGGTGGTGTTTTGGGGTTTAGGGCAGTGCAGTGGTGTTTGGGCAGTGTAGGGGGTCGTGCTGGGGATGGTGTTTCAGGGTTTAGGGCAGTGCAGAGGTGTTCAGGCAGTGTAGGGGGTCGTGCTGGGGGTGGTGTTTTATGGTTTAGGTTAGTACAGTGGTGTTTGTGTAGTGTAGGGGCAGTTCTGAGGTTAGTGTTTTGTGGTTTAGGGTAGTGCAGTGGTGTTTGTGTAGTGTAGGGAGTCATGCTGGGGTAGTGTTTTAAGGTTTAGGGTAGTGCAACGGTGTTTGTGTAGTGTGGGGGGTCATGTTACAGGGTTTAGGGCAGTGCAGTGGTGTTCATGCAGTTTAGGGGGTCGTGCTGGGGTAGTATTTTAGGGTTTAGGGCAGGGCAGTGGTGTTTGGACAGTGTAGGGGGTCATGCAGGGGTTGGTGTTTTAGGGTTTAGGGCAGTGCAGTGGTGTTTGGGCTGTGTAGGGGGTCTTGCTTGGGATTGTGTTTCAGGGTTTAGGGCAGTGGTGTTCGGACAGTGTAGGAGGTCTTGCTGGGGGTTGTATTTCAAGGTTTAGGGCAGTGGTGTTCGGGCAGTGTAGGGAGTGTTGCTGGGGGTGGTGTTTCAAGGTCTAGGGTAGTGCAGTGGTGTTTGGGCAGTGTAGGGGGTGTTGCTGGGGGTGGTGTTTCAGGGTTAAGGCAGTGCAGTTGTGTTCGGGCAGTGTAGGGGGTCTTGCTGTTGCTGGTTTTTCAGGGTTTAGGGCAGTGCAGTGGTGTTCAGGTAGTGTAGGAGGTCTTGCTGGGGGTGGTGTTTTATGGTTTAGGTTAGTACAGTGGTGTTTGTGTAGTGTAGGGGCAGTTCTGAGGGTAGTGTTTTGGGGTTTAGGGTAGTGCAGTGGTGTTTCTGTAGTGTAGGGGTAGTGTTTTAGGGTTTAGGGTAGTGCAGTGGTGTTTGTGTAGTGTAGGGAGTCATGCTGGGGTAGTGTTTTAAGGTTTAGGGTAGTGCAACGGTGTTTGTGTAGTGTAGGGGCTCATGTTTTAGAGTTTAGGGTAGTACAGTGGTCTGTGGGTACTGTAGGGGGTCGTGCTGGGGGTAGTGTTTTAGGGTTTAGGGTAGTGCAGTGGTGTTTGTGAAGTGTAGGGGGTCGGGCTGGGGGTAGTATTTTACGGTTTAGGGTAGTGCATTGGTGTTTGTGTAGTGAAGGGAGTCTGGCTGGGGGTAGTGTTTTAGTATTTAGGGCAGTGCACTGGTGTTTGTGTAGTGTAGGTGGTCGTGCTGGGGTAGTGTTTAGGGTTTAGGGCAGTGCATTGGTGTTCGGGCAGTGTAGGGGGTTGTGCTGGGGGTGGTGTTTTAGGGTTTAGGGCAGTACTGTGATGTTCGGGCAGTGTAGGGGGTCGTGCTGGGGTAGTGTTTTAGGGTTTTGGGTATTGGAGTGGTGTTCGGGAAGTGTAGGGGGTCGAGCTGGGGTAGTGTTTTAGGGTTTAGGGTAGTGCATTGTTGTTCGTGTAGTGAAGGGGGTCATGCTGGGCGTAGTGTTTTTTAGGGTTTAGGGCAGTGCAGTGGTGTTTATGTAGTGTATGGGGTCGCGCTGGGGTCGTTTTTTAGGGTTTATAGCAGTGCCGTGGTGTTTGTGTAGTGTAGGGGGTCGTGCTGATGGTGGTGTTTTAGGGTTTAGGGCAGTGCAGTGGTGTGCAGGCAGTGTAGGGGGTCATGCGGGGGTGGTGTGTTAGGGTTTAGGGCAGTTCAGTGGTGTTCGGGCAGTGTTGGGGTCATGTGGGGGGTGGTGGTCCAGGGTTTAGGGCAGTGAAGTGGTGTTCGGGCAGTGTAGTGGGTCGTGCTGGGGCTGGTGTTTCAGGGTTTAGGGCAGTGCAGTGGTGTTCATGCAGTTTAGGGGGTCGTGCTGGGGTAGTATTTTAGGGTTTAGGGCAGGGCAGTGGTGTTTGGACAGTGTAGGGGGTCGTGCAGGGGGTGGTGTTTCAGGGTTTAGGGCAGTGCAGTGGTGTTTGGGCAGTGTAGGGGGTCTTGCTTGGGATTGTGTTTCAGGGTTTAGGGCAGTGGTGTTCGGACAGTGTAGGAGGTCTTGCTGGGGGTGGTGTTTCAGGGTTTAGGGCAGTGGTGTTCGGGCAGTGTAGGGGGTGTTGCTGGGGGTGGTGTTTCAGGGTTAAGGCAGTGCAGTGGTGTTCGGGCAGTGTAGGGGGGTTGCTGGGGCTGGTGTTTCATGGTTTAGGGCACTGCAGTGGTGTTCGGGCAGTGTAGGGGGTCTTGCTGTGGCTGGGTTTTCAGGGTATAGGGCAGTGCAGCGGTGTTCAGGCAGTGTAGGGGGTCATGCAGGGGGTGGTGTTTCAGGGTTTAGGGCAGGGCAGTGGTGTTCGGGCAGTGTAGGGGGTCTTGCTGGGGATGGTGTTTCAGGGTTTAGGGCAATGGTGTTTGGACAGTGTAGGGGGTCTTTCTGGGGGTGGTGTTTCAGGGTTTAGGGCAGTGGTGTTCGGGCAGTGTAGGGAGTGTTGCTGGGGGTGGTGTTCAGGGTTTAGGGCAGTGCAGAGGTGTTCGGGCAGTGTAGGGGTTCTTTCTGGGGCTGGTGTTTCAGCATTTAGGGCAGTGCAGTGGAGTTCAGGCACTGTAATGTTTCGTGCTGGGGCTGGTGTTTCAGGGTTTAGGGCAATTCAGTGGTGTTCGGGCAGTGTATTGGGTCGTGCCTTGACAGGTGTTTCAGGGTTTAGGTCAGTGCGGTGGTGTTTGGGCAGTGTAGGGGGTCGTGCTGGGGCAGGTGCTTCAGGGTTTAGGGCAGTGCAGTGGTGTTCATGCAGTGTAGGGGGTCTTGCTGGGGGTGGTGTTTCAGGGTTTAGGGTAGTGGTGTACAGGCAGTGTAGGCGGTCTTACTGGAGGTTGTTTTTGAGGGTTTAGGGCAGTTCAATGGTGTTCGGGCAGTGTAGGGGGTCTTGCTGGGGGTCGTGTTTCAGTGTTTAGGGCAGTGCAGTGGTCTTTGGGCAGTGTATTGTTCGTGCGGGGGTGGTGTTGCAGGGTTTAGGGCAGTGCAGTGGTGTTTGGGTAGTATTGAGGGTTGTGCTGGGGCTGGTGTTTCAGGGTTTAGGGCAGTGCAGTGGTGTTCGGGCAGTGTAGGGGGTTGTACGTGGGCTGGTGTTTCAGGGTTTAGGGCAGTGCAGTGGTGTTCGGGCAGTGTAGGGTGTCGTGCTGGGGCTGGTGTTTCAGGGTT
Source organism: Triturus cristatus (assembly GCF_964204655.1). Lineage (NCBI taxonomy): Eukaryota > Metazoa > Chordata > Amphibia > Caudata > Salamandridae > Triturus > Triturus cristatus. The sequence continues at coordinate 85,039,973 of NC_140590.1, read as the reverse complement.
TAGGGCAGTGCAGTGATGTTCGGGCAGTGTAGGGGGTCGTGCTGGGGCTGGTGTTTCTGGATTTACGGCAGTGCAGTGGTGTTCGGGCAGTGTACGGGGTCTTGCTGGGGGTGGTGTTTCAGGGTTTAGGGTAGTGGTGTTTGGGCAGTGTAGGGGGTCTTACTGGGGGTTGTTTTATCATGATTTAGGGCAGTGCAGTGGTGTTTGGGCAGTGTAGGTGATCGTGCTGGGGGTGGTGTTTCAGGGGTTAGGGCATTGCAGTGGTGTTTTGGCAGTGTAGGGGGTCTTGCTGGAGGTGGTGTTTCACGGTTTAGAGCAGTGGTGTTCGGGCAGTGCAGGGGGTCTTACTGGGGGTGGTGTTTCAGGGTTTAGGGCAGTGGTGTTCGGGCAGTGTAGTGGTCATGCTGGGGTAGTGTTTCATGGTTTAGGGCAGTGCAGTTGTGTTCGTGCAGTGTAGGGGGTCGTGCTGGGGTAGTGTTTTAGGGTTTAGGGCAGGGCAGTGGTGTTTGTGTAGTGTGCAGCTCATGTGCTGCATTGCTAGGCGAGACCTAAAAAGCATTGCATCAGGATGGCTGCCAACACTTCCTGGATTGTGTTGGCAGCCATTTAGAGCCAAGTTTGTGCTTGTGTAGTTAGGTCCTGCCCAGATATATAAAGATTTTTTTCCTTTAATATCTCGAAAACTACTTAACGGGTTTACACCGTTTAAAAAAAAAAGGTCGCTTTATGAACCAAGCGCTACCTTTTGCCAAATTTGGTGTAAGTCCGTTCAGCAGTTTCAGCTGTAACCATGTCTAAAGTTTCCTATGGGAAATTGATTTTTTTATCTCTATTTTTTGAATTTCTCAGGAACTACTGAACGGATTTACACAATTTAACTTCCTGAACCAAGAGCTACCTTTTTGCCAAATTTGGTGTAATTCCGTTTAGCAGTTCGAGTTGTCGAGTTGTTCGAGTTGTAGTAGTGTCTAAAGTTTCCTATGGGAAATAACTTGGAGAAAACACGTTTTGGGACCCCGTATTTTTCTCGGCCCCCGCTTGGCGAATCACTCCCAAACTTTCAGGATAGAAGCTGGCCGGAGTGGGAACACATTCATCAACCGGCACCAAAGTTATTGGGAAAAGAAAAAACGCTTTTTGAATAGAAACAAGTTCCTAACTATAACTACCTACTGGCGACTGCCAGTAGGTAATATGTGTATATATATATATATATATATATATATATATATATATATATATATATATATATATATATATATATATATACACTTAAAAACCATAGGTTTCACACATGTTATAGTTAGGTGGACATTTCACTCGTAAAAAAACAATGAAATTCCCCCGTTATAGTTAGTTCAGGTAACTATAACTCGCGTGCCCGCAATCCTCATGACGTCACATATTACATCACTCATGACATGGTCAGTGTCATCACTCATGACATCACTGATGACATCATCCTTGTGATAGAGTGGCGGTCGCGCGAGTTATAGTTATCTGAACTAACTATAACGGGGGAATTTCATTGGTTTTTTACGAGTGAAATGTCCACCTAACTATAACCTGTGTGAAACCTATGGTTTTTTAAGTGAATTTGCAAGGTTTTTTAAATGCTAATTCCTAACTATAACGTGTGTGAAACCTATGGTTTTTTAAGTGAATTTGTACGGTTTTTTAAATGCTAAGTTATGTATTTATTAATATATATATTTTTTTAAGGTTTTTCACCGTGCGTGCACCGTGCGCGCACGGTGCGCTTCGAGCACCGCACGCGCGCGTTGGGATCACGGTGCGCCGCGTGCACCGTGCACCATGCGCGCACCGTGCACGCACCCCGCGATTTTTATAAAAAAAAAAAGATGTTTATTTCACCCATGGGGGTCCTTCTGTGACCCCATGACAAAGGCTGGGGGGTCAGGAACTCTCTTCCCTGCCCCCTTTTCACGTTTTCCACCTTTTCCCCCCTTTCCTTTTCAGTGCGAGAGACAAAATGGCGGCCGACACTTCCTGATTTCGACCGATTCAAATGTTGACTGACATCTAACAACCAATCAGAATTTCGCTCGCGCACGGCACCGTGCGCGCACGTGCGCACACCGTGCGCGCACGGTGAGCGTGTATAGATATTTATATGCTTTTAAATGCTATTTTCTCAGGAAATACTGAACAGATTGACACCAGACCTGCAAAAGGCACTTAACACAAAGAAATTATACTCTACCCTTTATATTAGAAAAGTACAATGTATCAAGGATTTAAATACAGGCTAGAGACACTCTGATAGAAACGAACATAGAATATGTATACACACATATACAACTACTCCCTTTTGTGTGTAGTACAAAATTTATTTCGCTTGTTTTGTTATTTCAGGTAATACAGATCATATTTTATACATTTGGTAAATTCTATGCAACAGAGGAAAGAGAAAACAGGTTCCCACTAGGAAAAAGAAAACTAATCACACATACATTCATTCACATCCAAAACAAACATTCATACAGAATCACACAAATGCACTGTTCATACTAGTGCAAACTGAAAGCACTGAAAAGTCCCACCCAGCGAAAAAGATTATCACAACAAGGAATTGCTCAAAAACACAAATGTGTATATAGGCCTATATAGACAAGCGATGGAATCAAAGGTTTCTGAGTAACACAGTTTTTCTTGGTGTTAAATCCAATGAAGAGAAAGGGTGGGGCCCTGTGCAAAACGCCGACGCGCGTTTCGGTGAGACAACTCCTAATTACGGAGTACCACCTTCTTCAGGGCGTAACAGAACCGCATAAATTGAATCGGGACCTGGAACACAAAAGAAGGAAGTAAAATATATATATATGTGCATATATATATCGAGCAAGGGAACAAATTCATATGTAACTATTCATACAGAGTGCCACTTAGCCAAACCAGAAAACGGATAAACATTATTTTTATTAAAATATGATGGTTATTCATGCGCACCAGGAGCCATGAGGGATAATGTGAAGAGATAACAAAAAATAGAGAAGCAGAGAAAGATGGACAAAAAAAGAAAGATGGAGAAAAATACAGCAATCACCACACGCAAAAAATGTCGCTCTCTTATCCTAGGCTAAGTCCCAGAAAGAAGATTTACCTGTATCGATAGAAGGGAGACTGTTCAGCGTAATTACTTCTAAAACGGAGTTTCACCACGAAGGAAGAATATCATTCTATTCAAACAAATATTTTTAAATGAAAACTAAATAAGTCTATAACAAAACTAAGCAATAAAAGAATAAGCATTAAACCACACTACATATCCAAAAATTGCAAATATGTAACCAAGAAACACAGATTACCTAAAATCAATAAGGATACACAAAATCTTCAAGGTTAATGGGCAGGAAGAGGCCCATGCGCCAGGATTCGATCTTTAATGAGAGAGAGAGACACACACACTGTCCCAGCGGGTTCAATTCTAATGCAGGGAGTGAAGAAAAAAAGAAGAAAAAAGAAAGATAAACGGACTATAGGCAGCTGTTTAAAGCGACATAATACCACAGTCTGCAACAACATACAAGGTTGCAACAGAAGTGTCGAGTTTGCAAAACAATGGATAAAAACAGAGGGCCAAAAAATACTTTGCTCACCTAGTGTCGAGGCACGACCCAGAGACTTGCAGAAGCGTCAACTTGTTCGTATAGATTCTAAACGGATAAGCGAAAAGCTTAGAATAAGCTGGAAACAAGCAGAAAAACTGTGAAATCGTTATAGAATGAACAGAGCGGATTTAAAGAAAACGAAGAAAAATGAAGAAAAATAGCGTTCAGAGAAAACGGACCAGCATGTAAATAGCTTAAGCGAAAATAGAGGCCAGATAGAACTGCAATACCTTAAGGAATCAGCGTAGCGTCTGGAATGATCAAACGACGTCTAAACAGCGGCGTCCATGAAAAGCGATCGCTTGCGAGAGAGAGCCCGCCCGAATCAGGCTATTTAAACCCTCCAATCAAGCAAACGTCAATTAGGGGTGTGTTCAAAAAACCGATTCGCCAGACTTAAAGACGTAGTGAAGAATAAAAATAAAAAGGGACAGGTCGCTATTAAACCCAGCACCCATTAGGAAAAACGTAGTATGGGGGTGAATTCAAATCAAAAACATGCCAGAGATCAAACTAACAAAAAAAAGAAATGAAGAAATAAAAACCAAAATGGTACAAAGATATACGACAAAGTCAAAAGTTAAGGCATAGTAGGAGTAAAAAATAAAAAGTGAGAAGGGACAAAAGGAAGACCAAAATAAAAAAATTAATGAAAAGGAGATAAAAAGAAATAAAAAGAAGGAAGAATGATATTACAAAATGCAAAAAGCAAGTCAATAATAGACAGAAACTAAATAGATAAAAAGATTTTATGAAAAAACGCATACATAAAGACAATTAATAGAAAAAATAAATGAAGATAATAGAAAAGACAGAGACAAGAGGCACTACAAAAAAGGTCTCAATCAAGCAATAGAGAACTGAATGGAAAAACTACATATATGTATTCTCCCATTGAAGGGATTCATTCAGGCCCCTGTCTTTGGTGTTAAGGACAAAAATCCAAAAAACCTCGCGTTTCTTGCGTATGTTATCCGAATTGGACCCCTTCTGTGGGCGGATTTTCCCAAGAATAGTCCAACGCAGTTCATCATCTTTATGATTTTTTTCGATCCAATGGCTAACCAGGGGTGCTGTATGTTTGGACCGTCTGATATTGGATTTGTGCTCCCCAATCCGAACCCTGACCTCTCTAGAGGTTTCACCTACATAGGAGGATAAACAGGGACATTGTATAGCGTAAACACAATTAGATGTCCTGCAATTGGTCATCTCCCTCAATTCAGCAGTATAACCATTGATGCAGATGGAAGTGCCAACAATAGCATTAGCACATGCATGGCATGTGCCACATTTGTGGTTACCTCTAACAGGAGAGGAACCCTCAATGGATTTTTGCAAAAAGGTTTTCTGATCTGAATCTTTTGCTCTCACCAAAAGATTTCTGAGATTTTTATTTCTGCGAAACGCAAAAACAGGTTTTGGCATAGGAGGTGTTTGTTCACCTAAATTCAACAGATGCCACTCTGAATTGATAATTTGTCTGATCTTATTGTTAAATGGAGAGTGCTTGGTGACACAAACAAGTTTGTCTGCTTGTTCCTGCGATTTGGGTTGAAACATGGAATCACGGTTGTAGAATCGTGCCCTTTTAGAGGCATCTCTCACCATCCTGGGAGGATACCCTCTGCTGATAAATTTGAGCTTCATAATTTCCGCATTACGGAGATAATCCTTAATAGAAGTACAATTTCTGCGGAGACGCAAAAATTGGCTGAAGGGGATCCCATCCTTCTGACTTCTAGGGTGGAAGCTTTCAAAATGAAGCAGTGTGTTTCTAGCGGTGGGCTTCGTATATAGAGACACCATAAGCTAACAGTCATGGTGTTCTATCCAAACATCAAGAAACTCCAGTTTTGCGGTACTGAAATGGGCAGTGAACCTGATGTTATTATCAGCCGCATTCAACCATTCAATGTAGTCGTTCAAAGATGGTTGGTCGCCAGTCCAGATGAAAAAAACATCATCAATATAGCGCGACCAATGTCGGACATTCTCGAAAAAAGGAGCAATTTCATTGCGGATGTTGTTTTTCTCATAGTCGCCCATGTATGACTGTTATCATATGTGAAGGATACTGGGCATTTTATATCCAAGATTGAAGGCCTTGATTATGAACCCCGAGCGAGAAATTCTGGTAACGCTTGATGTTGAATCGCTTTACTCTAATATTCCCCAAAGGGAGGCCTGTAGGGTGGTAAGTAACATCATTGCCTCTGATCAATCCTTATCCAATGGCACTTTTTTGATACAATGCCTCGAGATTGTTTTAGAGGAAAACTTTTTCGAATTCAATGGGCAACTCTATCAGCAAGTGCAGGGAGTAAGTATGGGGGCGGCCTGCGCACCAAGTATTGCATGTCTATACATGGGCGACTATGAGAAAAACAACATCTTCAATGAAATTGCTCCTTTTTTCGAGAATGTCCGACATTGGTCGCACTATATTGATGATGTTTTTTTCATCTGGACTGGCGACCAACCATCTTTGAACGACTACATTGAATGGTTGACTGCGGCTGATAATAACATCAGGTTCACTGCCCATTTCAGTACCGCAAAACTGGAGTTTCTTGATGTTTGGATAGAACACCATGACTGTTAGCTTATGGTGTCTCTGCATTAGAATTGAACCCACTGGGAGGGTGTGTGTGTCTCTCTCTCTCATTAAAGATCGAATCCTGGTGCATGGGCCTCTTCCTGCCCATTAACCTTGAAGATTTTGTGTATCCTTATTGATTTTAGGTAATCTGCGTTTCTTGGTTACATATTTGCCATTTTTTGGATATGTAGTGTGGTTGAATGCTTATTCTTTTATTGCTTAATTTTGTTATAGACTTATTTAGTTTTCATTTAAAAATATTTGTTTGAATAGAATGATATTCTTCCTTCATGGTGAAACTCCGTTTTAGAAGTAATTATGCTGAACAGTCTCCCTTCTATAGATACAGGTAAATCTTCTTTCTGAGACTTAGCCTAGGATAAGAGAGCGACATTTTTTGCGTGTGGTGATTGCTGTATTTTTCTCCATCTTTCTTTTTTTGTCCATCTTTCTCTGCTTCTCTATTTTTTGTTATCTCTTCACATTATCCCTCATGGCTCCTGGTGCGCATGAATAACCATCATATTTTAATAAAAATAATGTTTATCCGTTTTCTGGTTTGGCTAAGTGGCACTCTGTATGAATAGTTACATATGAATTTGTTCCCTTGCTCGATATATATATGCACATATATATATATTTTACTTCCTTCTTTTGTGTTCCAGGTCCCGATTCAATTTATGCGGTTCTGTTACGCCCTGAAGAAGGTGGTACTCCGTAATTAGGAGTTGTCTCACCGAAACGCGTGTCGGCGTTTTGCACAGGGCCCCACCCTTTCTCTTCATTGGATTTAACACCAAGAAAAACTGTGTTACTCAGAAACCTTTGATTCCATCGCTTGTCTATATAGGCCTATGTACACATTTGTGTTTTTGAGCAATTCCTTGTTGTGATAATCTTTTTCGCTGGGTGGGACTTTTCAGTGCTTTCAGTTTGCACTAGTATGAACAGTGCATTTGTGTGATTCTGTATGAATGTTTGTTTTGGATGTGAATGAATGTTTGTGTGATTAGTTTTCTTTTTCCTAGTGGAAACCTGTTTTCTCTTTCCTCTGTTGCATAGAATTTACCAAATGTATAAAATATGATCTGTATTACCTGAAATAACAAAACAAGCAAAATTAATTTTGTACTAAACACAAAAGGGAGTAGTTGTATATGTGTGTATACATATTCTATGTTCGTTTCTATCAGAGTGTCTCTAGCCTGTATTTAAATCCTTGATACATTGTACTTTTCTAATATAAAGGGTAGAGTATATTTTCTTTGTGTTAAACTCGTCTTTTCCCCTGAATCTCTACCTATATTATACCTTTAGGGGGCCCCTCTGTTTATTGGTCCTGCAAAAGGCACTTCCCTGACCTGATGACTACCTCTCTGCCAAATTTCACGTAATTCTGTTCAGCCGTTAGGGCTGTACCTTCGACTAAAGGTCCTATGGAAAAATGCATGGGGAAAACGCGTTTTGGGACCCCCCTTTTTTCTCGGCCCCAGCTTGACGAATCACCCCGAGACTTTCAGGGTAGGAGCTAAGCGGAGCGCCCCATTAGTTTTAAAAATTTCGCGAAGATTCGTCAACCGGCGCCAAAGTTATTCAAAATAGAATTTCGAGATTTCCTATGGAAACACGGTCCTAACTATAACTATCAACTGGCGGCCGCCAGTAGATTATATATATATATATATATATATATATATATTATCTACTGGCGGTCGCCAGTAGATAGTTATAGTTAGGACCCTGTTTCCATAGGAAATCCGCAACATTCTATTTGGAATAACTTTGGCGCCGGTCGATGAATCCTCGCGAAATTTTCAAAATAGGTGGGGCGCTACGCTCCGCTCCTACCCTGAAAGTCTCGGGGGGATTCGTCAAGCGGGGGCTGAGAAAAAAGGGGGGTCCCAAAACGCGTTTTTCCCATGCATTTTTCCATAGGACCTTTAGACACAGCTACAGCCCGAACGGCTGAACAGAGTTACTTGAAATTTGGCAGAGAGGTAGTCCTCAGGTCAAGGAAGTGCCTTTTGTAGGTCTGGTGTAAATCTGTTCAGTAGTTCCTGAGAAAATAGCATTTAAATCAATATATATATGTGGGCGGAGCCTAACCACACATCTCATCCTGAGATCTGATTGGCTGTCAGCACTTCATCCAAGAAGTGTTGGCAGCCATCTTGGGACCAATATACATGATAGCACCTCATTAAAAAGCATTGCAGTTAATAGAAGATTTTAAGACTTTAGTTACATTATAAATCATTTGTTGATGGTACCATACTCATTTTAGGAATTGTGGTATGTTCTAAGGTGATTTCACCATGTGAAAAAGCCTTCTGCTGGGATATCATGATTGAGAGAAAAATATTTTCTCATGCTTTTACCACAGAGGTTTGGAAGGTGATCTATAAGCTAAACTGAGAGCTTATTTTCTGTAAATTCACATTATCTTTCTCAGTCATGTGAGAATGAAGTCTGACATTCTCAGTAAAACATGTACATCCAACAAGGGCAGAGACTGTCAGTTGATTCCTTTGTGTTCTACTGCAGCTTTCCAGAGTGTTCCAAAGAACTACTAGAGCGCTAACCGTCCTACTTATGATAAATGTATGGCACACCTGAAGCCATCTTGCTTGGATTAAAGTGGTAACTCTTAAAACATTTAATTTAAAAAGGAACAAAATGAGGTGGTTCATTTTTCCATAAAAAGTATGATTAGTGCTGCATAAAGAAAAATTAGGGCACATTTTGAGTGACTTCTCAAATCCTGGCATGCAGACTGAAACATGCACTTTCAATACCAGCAGCAGTTTTCCCTGGTGAGCAGTAGCTTTACTACAGTGATCTAATGAGCAAAAAGAGTGCTAACATTCTGATTTTATGGCAAATGTGTGACACATTTGAATGCCTTCTTGATGGAATCAAAGTAAAAAACTGAAAGTATTTCCTACTGAGGAGACTGCAGTAAATGAGGAAATTAGGAAACTTCATAACAAATAAGTCTCCCAAGATGGCCACCAGAGACAAAAGAGCCCAAATGTAGCCCAAATATCACCCAGATGTAGCCCAAGTATAGCCCAATGACAGAATGTCCAAGAATGTTCTTAAAAACAACTAGAGCACTTACTGTCTTCATTATGACAAAAGTATGGCACACCTGAAGCCATCTTGATTGGAATAAACTGGTAACACTTAAAACATTTAATTTAAAAAGGAACACAATGAGGGGGTTCATTTTGCCATAGAAATTATGATTAATGCTGAAGAAAGAAAATGAGGGCACATTTTGAGTGACTTCTCAAATCCTCTTCTATTTCATTAAAAAATTCTGACATGCAGACTGAAACATGCACTTTTAATACCAGGAGCAGACTTCCATGGTGAGCAGTAGTTTTACTACAGTGATCTAATGAGCAACTAGAGTGCTAACATTCAGAATTCATGGCAAATGTGTGACATATCTGAATACCTTCATGATGGAATCAAAGTAAAAAACTGAAAGCATTTCCGACTGAGGAGACTGCAGTACATGAGGAAATTAGGAAACTTCATAACAAATAAATCTCCCAAGATGGCCACCGGAGACAAAAGAGCCCAAATGTAGCCCAAAATCACCCAGATATAGCCCAAATATAGCCCAATGACAGAAGTGTGCAAAACACTTATTATTTTGTGTTTTTGCAGTGTTATATAGTGCAGACTTGTCAGGTATTGGAGTGCTTTACATGAGCATTGGTTACATCACACAAGAACAAATTCATTTTGGTTGTAGACATGGGGAGACTAAGTGATTTGACCAGAATCACAGAATGTCGAGCTGAAGCAGAAACTTCAACCTGGTTCCACAGTTGCAAAGTCTGCAGTTCTGGAAGTAACACCACATCCTCTCCCCTAAGTGCAACATTTAATCAAGTTGTCAACTAGATAAAAAAACATAAGATAACAAATAATTTAAAAGTGCTTTGTCGCTATTTGAAAACTCAGAAAATATGTCCTTATTTTAGTCTTTTAGAGCACTAACCATAATTTTGATGCCAATAAGACCCTCTCATATATGTAATTTCTAAAGGAATGCTCTAGGTATTACAGTTTTGATTACATCAAGATGATGTCAGGCGCTCCACACTTTTGTAATAAATATAGAATGTTAGCAATCTAGTTGTTCATTAGGATACTGTTGAGAGGCAGAGGCCAGGGGCACGGACTCTGAAAATTGAAGGCAGGTAGGAGGGTGCAAAGGCAACAATTTAACCACACTGAGCAGGCAGGAAGGGCCGTGGAAGCACAACAGACTATGGAGGGCAGTGGAAAGGGGGGCAGGGGCAACAAACCAAAAATACAGGACTTGCAAGAGAGGCTGTTGGAGGGAAGATCTATTACGGGTCAAGGAAGCTAGGGGCGGTCCCCAGAGCCCCGGGAGCCACCACAGAACTGAGCAGGAGAGTGAGTCAGGGACAAAAGGGGCACCTTAATTTGAGCCGGGGTGCCTAGGAACGCTTGCTCCAAAAATGAAGAAAACAGACATATGAGACATGGAATTGGAGGCAGAATACAATGGCAGTTTAATGAGAAGATGCAACTTCAAAGAAACCGCAGAATAGAGACCTAAAGTACAAAATACAGAATCCAGATAATCATACAGCTGTCATGATATTCTCTGTATCTCAATTAATGGACTGACAGAGAGAGAGAGAAAACACATCTATAAATGCATCATGAGAAACAAGTTACACCAAGGAAAATGTTACCTAGGGACACTCACATTTACTCTTAGAGCAAGCATTCCTGCAATTACAATACAACATCTTTTAAATGCAAAAGTAAAGAGAACAATGGTTAAACATAACATGACATTTCATATAGGTAAAATAGAATAAGATACTTCAAGCAAAGCCGAGCAAGACATTTTAAGCAAAGGAAGACAAGAGCTCCCAGTTCTTGGGGAAAACCTGCACAGCCTGTTAACCTACATACAGACGGCGAGGTTGTCCGTCGATATCTGTGGGTGCTCCCTTTTTATATCATTTTGTGGGCTCCTTTGCACGCTACATCTACCTACATATGCTACCCAAAAGCTTCGTCTGCAGATTTTACCAGACATTTCGTCATTTACCCACTTAATGCTGACAATGGACTGGGTGAAAAGGTCAGTCTCTCAGGCCAATCGCTTATCGTAAGTTCCATAGAGCAAGCAGAAAATAATGGGTATTGTACAGGAATTCAATATATTCATGTATAAAATCTCCTCAGTTCTCCTAACTTGACGCTCTGCGGTTGCCACTTCCTTAAAAGCGGGAAACCTGCCCAGGAAGCAAGTACCAGTCCAGGATGCAGCCTACTGTATGTCGACAGCTTCAGGGGGATGTTGAACTTTGATACCGAGCACGGAGCACTCGGGTAGGGTGGGGGCTACTAGTTTGGAGCAGAAGGCCTCGCAGACCTGCCTTCAGACTGCTATACACTAAAATTGCAGAGCTATGGTCAATTTAACAAAGAGGCCTACATATTGAACAGAAGGGCCTACACAGGGGTTTTATGCTGGCTGAGTGGTAAGGATGTCTCAGGATAATTATATAGCAACACAGGACCCGCTGGTCAATTTAATACGGCCTACAAATGCGGCTGGCAGGGCAAGGACAAGGGTCTCATACTTCAGGTGTGGACAGAACAGGCCAGGGGCCCCCTGTGATACAAAATCTACCCTCCTTCAAGGCTGTGGCAATGTAATAGACCATTGTGGGCAGAAGGAAGAGGCAATGGTAGTACAACCATACATGCCAACAGACCCGATTCAGCCAGGAAACGTCCAATGTTTTTAAGCTCAAATGGGCTTTATTTGATCTGTCTCCTGTCTACAATATCCTCTTTTTCAATGTAACTCAAAGGGGAAAATCAATACCCCAGTTTTTTTTCAAAATCTCCCTCTTACCAAGTTCAAAATGTTCGCAAGTATGGTACATTGGATCATGGAAGGAAATGGGATAGGGACATGGACTTGGATAACAGAGGACAGGAGAGACATGGAGAGGTGCACCAAACTGACCCTGCAGGGCAGGCATCAGGGTTTGCAGCAGCACAATACACCACACAGGGCATGCAGGACGGGAGTGCAGCACAACAATCCATAGAAAGCAAGAGGGAGGGGTCAGGACCATGCACATGGACAACAGAGAACAGAGGGGCAAGAGGCAATGGTAGCTAGCTGACCATAATGGACAGACAGGAGAGAAGGCTGCAGCATAACAGACCATAAAGGGCAGGAGGGACGGATCAGGGGCATTACAATGGAACAGACAAGCCAGGAGGGAGGGAGTAGGGGTCTGCACATGTAAACAGAGGGCTGGGGGCAAGGGGGCAGGGCAGGAGCAGCAAGATGGCCATGGAGGTCAGGCAGGATGGGCACTAGAAGCAAGACACAACATGAAGAGCAACAGTGAGACTGTGATGGCATACACACAGACCATGGAGGGAAGGTGGGAGGGGGTCAGGGGCAGCTAACTGACCACACAGGGAAGGTGGGAGGGGCCATGGCAGCACAGAAGACCATGCATGGCAAGTGGGAGGGTTAGTGGCAGCACAATGGCTATGATGGGCAAGAAGGAGGGTGCAGGGGCATGCACAAAGGACGATGGAGGATAGAAGGGAGGGTCAGGACCTGTGCACAGACAAGAAAGTTCAGGGGAAGGGGCCTCACAACAGACCACACGGGGCAGGCAGGAGGAGCAGTTGCAGCACAACAGACCAGGGAGGGCAGAAGGGTGTGGCAGCACAATGGACCATGTAGGACAGGAGGAAGAGGATAGAGGCATGGCATGTGGACAGGCAGGGTGGAGGTGGCAGGGACAGGTTACAGTCATCTGACAATGCTAGGCAGGTGGGAGGGGAGTGGCAGCTCAACAGAACACTCAGAGTAGATAGGAGTGGCAGGTCCATGGGACATGGTGGGCAAAAAGGATGGAGCAGGGGCATGCACAAAGACATCGGAGGGCAGGGGGAAGGAGAATAGGGGCAGCAAGCTAAGCACAGAGTTTAAGCAGGAGGTCAATGATGGGGCATAGAATTGGGCAATGGAGGGCAGGAGGAGTGGACTGGTACATCATACTAAATTGAGGGCAGTGGCAGCACATCAGACCATGCATGGCAGGAGGGAGGAGGCTAGTCCATGGATTCACACAACAGAGGATAGGGAGGAGGGGGATGGGGCAGCAAGCTAACTGTTCAGAGAAGGCGGGTATTAGAAACTTTATTGTTTTTAAAACATTTTGTCTGTGCAAACTACTTAAAATATGAACAAGTATGCAGCATAATCTCACTTTTATTCAGGAAGAAGAAGACGTTAGGGACTGTGACTCCGGGCTCACTTGGCAAAAACACCCCCTGACCCTCCACCCCCTATCGCAAAATGTAATGCCCGTGAAAAGGGTAGGTGAACACAGTGTTATATAGAACATAGTCCTGAGAGCACGATTGAAAATGAAAACTAGATATAGTGTATGGTATAAACTATGCACCAAAAAGTGTGATATAAGATGAACCAGGCGTGAAATATAATATGCAATACATTGTGCGCAATGACAGATTCATTGGAGAGCGCGAGATAGCACAGGCACTAGCGCGTGCTATGCGATATGCGCCTTGGAGTGTAATATGCACAGGGCAGTGTTGTGTAACCTAACTAGTCTCTAAAGTTGTAATATAAAATATGTGCTGGGGAGTGTAACGTTGCATATGCACTGTGACAAAGATATGGATCCCAAATTGTAATATGTATGGCATAGCACTGTGCGTTATAACATAGGCATCGAGGAAGGCACGTTAGATGGGGCAATATAACCCGTGCGAAGACAAGTGTGGCATGACATTTTCACGGGGTGGTGTTACAGTGCACATGGGCTAGAGAGTGTCATAGCATATGCACTAGCTAGTGGAATACAATACAGAGGTGTGTGGCACTCGGCAGGCAATGGTGGGTGTAACACAGCATTGGGCTCTGTCAGGAGCGCGCTGTGACTCGCAAGTGATGTTCGTCCCCTTTCCAGAGAGTAAAATAAAAAGTATTACACATCCGGCAGTGGATGTGTGTTTTATTAACTGTGAGGGGGGTTTCTTGCATAGTTTTGGTCGAATTTTTGTCGAATCCCCTTTGAATGGCTTGGTGTGCATGTGTATTAAATGTGCCCGTCAATAGCTACCCATGTTTGTATAAATAAACGACAAGGGTGTCTACCGGGATTAGGCACGGTAGAGCATCAGACATGTCAGAGCTTCACTAGTGGTGTAAATACATTCCACGTGGATTAATTGCATGCATAGTCGCCTTTTAATGAATATCACGCAAATCGTCATGGTGATAGGTACGTACGGTTTGTCCAGCATGTCCTAGGTGTGTCTATAAATATATATTTTTTAAAAATAATAAAAAACAGTGGCCGGCCCTGGGGATTGGGGTCAAAAAAATATAATTAGGAGACAGGCCCTGGGGGATGGGGTCATCAGCGCCAATAAATTAGAATAAGAAGGGGAACCACACAGCCCCCCTTCTTAAAAAAATAAAATAAATAAAAGACTGGCATCGTGCCGGAGGCCATGCCCCCTCCATGCAGCACTCTGCAAACGCGCCCCCAACAGGCATCTCCAGTATGCGCCAGGGAGCTGCGCTGCAGACAGGTGTTCTGAGGCCAAGCCCCTTTTTACACCTCTCTGCAACGCAGCTCTGTGGCGCTTACTGGAGGTACCTAGTGGTCTAGTGTGACCCTAGGGACCCTTAGGATTCAAGGGGACTTAATCTCTCAACTTAGAACAGCCACAGGGCGCGTTTACACAGTGGTGAAGGGAGGGGACGGGGCCTGAGGTGACGTGTGCAAACACGCACCATGGCACGTTTTAAATTGGGGATATAATTTCCCTTCAATACTGAGGGCCCCTGGGGGCTAACTAGCCCACCAAGTGCTTCCAGTAAGCGCCACTGAGCTGCATTGCAGAGAGGTGGTCCAGGCCGTGCCACTTTTTACACCTCTCTGCAACGCAGCTCTGTGGCACTTACTGGAGGTACCTAGTGGGCTAGTTGGACCCTAGGGACCCTCAGGACTCAAATGAACTTAATCTCCCAACTAAAAACGGACACAGGGCGTGTTTACACAATGGTGAAAGGAGGGGACGGGGCCTGAGTTAACGTGTGCAAAAACGCCCTGTGGCCTGTTTTAAGAGGTAGTTTTAATCCCCATGCCCTATTATATACTAGGGGCTTATAGAGGAGGTAAGGCTAATCACAGGGGGACCCCAACGCATAATGTTCCCTAGTGTATGTAGGTGTTTTCACTGTATTCTAAGTGTCTTTTAACATAGCACTGGCTCTAGGACTGGTTAGTCAGACTCAGTTACCACCAGTATCCGTCTGAAAAAGTTGAGGGTACAGGATGATTTTGCAACAAGGCTTCTTTCTGCTCTTCTTTTTGTTCTTTCTGCACGTTATCCTTCTTCCTGCACTTATCTTCGTATTTGAGGACTTCTGTTGCTTCTTTCTGCACTTCTTTTGTTTCTTTCTGTGCATTTTTTCTTCTTTCTTCACATGTTCTATCTCTGTAGGCATAGTTAGAAATTAGCATTTAAAAAACCTTTGAAATTAACAGAAAAAACCATAGGTTTCAGGCACGTTATAGTTAGGAATTAGCATTTAAAAAACCTCAGAAATTCACTGAAAAAACCATAGGTTTCAGGGGTGTTATAGTTAGCTGGACTTTTCACTTGTACAAAACCATTGAAATTCCCCCGTTATAGTTAGTTCAGCTAACTATAACTCGCGCGCCCGCAATGCACTGCTGATGACGTCACATATTACATCACTCATGACATGGTCAGTGACATCACTCATGACATCACTGATGACATCTCAAATGACATCACTGATGACATCACTGATGACATCATCCTTGTGATAGAGTGGCAGACCTCCTCTCACCCTAATATAACCTTTGATACACACATTCAAAAATAGAGACTAAAACTTTCAAAACAATGGACATACCAATACCAGTTACAACAACCTCTTCAGTAATTCTAAGATCCACATACACATCCACTCATTCACCAACAGTCCAATACAGTCACTCATACATGTACTCACTCATCATATGTACTCATACACCTATACATCCTGTTACACAATGCCACTCATCCATAGTTACTCACACACATAGTCACTCATGCTAATAAAGAATCAAACATACATTTACTTGCATATACAGTTATACACACACCACCACACTTACTTCTACGGAAACTTACACATACTTAGTCTTTTAAACAATCACTTATAGAAACACATACTTATTCATACAGGAACTCTTTCAATCTCTCACTCTCACATATACTCACATATATACACCAATAGTCACATATACTAGTTTAAAACATATGTAGTTACTCATAAAGACACTATTGAGACAGTCATTCACTCACTAACACACCCATACACACACTCATCCACCCATACAGTCCTGCACACATACTGTGTTCAACACATACAAACAGTGAGTCACTCATTCATGCACCTATGCACTACGTAATACCCCCACCGAACCATGCAGACACTCAGACTGATACTCAAAAAACCAACTAATAACCTATATAGACACCCATGTAGCTACTCACCAACCCATGCAGCCACTTATACACAAAGTGAGAGACTGATACAGATATTTACATATTTAAACATTACTCACTAAGCCATGTATTCACTATGATACACTTAATCAGTCAGTTACACAATCAATTTTTCAAAAACAAATCATCCATTTAGACACTTATATACCCATTTATTCTTCCATCGACCTTGAGATATACATATATAAAACATATTTAATTTTCAGAATAACACACATTCACTGGATGATGTCATCAGTGATGTCATCAGTGATGTCATTTGAGATGTCATCAGTGATGTCATGAGTGATGTCACTGACCATGTCATGAGTGATGTAATATGTGACGTCATCAGCAGTGCATTGCGGGCGCGCGAGTTATAGTTAGCTGAACTAACTATAACGGGGGAATTTCAATGGTTTTGTACAAGTGAAAAGTCCAGCTAACTATAACACCCCTGAAACCTATGGTTTTTTCAGTGAATTTCTGAGGTTTTTTAAATGCTAATTCCTAACTATAACGTGCCTGAAACCTATGGTTTTTTCTGTTAATATATATATATATATATATATATATATATATATATATATATATATATATATATATATATATATATATTTATATATGTATTACCTACTGGCGGTCGCCAGTAGGTAGTTATAGTTAGGACCCCTTTTCCATAGGAAATCCGCAACATTCTATTTTGAATAACTTTGGCGCAGGTTGACGAATCCTCGCAAATTTTTCAAAATAGGTGGGGCGCTACGCTCCGCTCCTACCCTGAAAGTCTCGGGGGGATTCGTCAAGCGGGGGCTGAGATAAAAGGGGGGTCCCAAAACACGTTTTCCCCATGCATTTTTCCATAGGACCTTTAGAACGAGCTATAGCCCGAACGGCTGAACAGAATTACTCAAAATTTGGCAGAGATGTAGTCCCTAGGTCAAGGAAGTGCCTTTTGTAGGTTTGGTGTAAATCTGTTCAGTAGATTCTGAGAAAATAGCCTTTAAATCAATATATATATCTGAGCCCGCTTACGGTACGCTTACCGTACGCTTACGGTAAGCTTACGGTACGCGTACGGTGGCGTGCG
This sequence comes from Triturus cristatus, assembly GCF_964204655.1. NCBI lineage: Eukaryota > Metazoa > Chordata > Amphibia > Caudata > Salamandridae > Triturus > Triturus cristatus. Next base: position 85,022,014 of record NC_140590.1, on the reverse strand, counting down.
CGAGCGCGATTCTGATTGGCTCTTAGATCTTAGTAAACATTCGAATCGGTCGAAACCAGGAAGCGGCGGCCGCCATTTTGTGTATTTCACTCTGAAAAAAAAGAGTGAAAACAAGGAAAGGGGGCAATGAGGAGAGTTACAGACCCCCTAACATTTGTAAGGGGGTCAAAGAAGGACAGAAAAGTACAAAGAAAACATTTATTGATTTTAAAAAAAATCACGGGGTACGCGTACGGTAAGCTTACGGTAAGCGTACGGTAAAAAAAAATAAAAATAAATAAAAGAAAAGCAGATTTAAGAGTTTAGATATTAGGGAGCTCTAAAAAGAGCTGTTGTGTTTATGAAGTCATTTTTTTAGTGGTACCTACAAGTAAGTACCGATGCAGAGTCTAAGGTTCAAGAGGAAGACTCTGTTCCCTTCATCATTGAAGTGCACACCATCTCCTCTATAAATGTCTTGCATGTCATAACGCAAGTTGTTGTGGTAAATGGCACCCATACCATAGTCACGGAGGAAAGCAGAAACAGATTTGTTGACGTGCTTTCTTGCTTTGTCAATCTGTGGACAGAAATGATTGGACCAGTTCCATTTTTGCCTTTGGCATATGTTGGAAAACACAAAGGCAGTTTTAGGGAAAAGTGTAAACAGTTGTGCAAAGGTGTCCTTCATAAGCATTTCCAGACCTACCCCAGTCAAAGTGCCTAGGTCATTGCCACCACAGTGCACTATTATGAGGTCAGGGTGTTGGATTTGAATGAAGGATTTCACCAATGGCATCAATTGGTGCCACTTTAACCCTCTCTGACCAATGCATTTAATGTCTACATTTGGCAAAGCAAGGTCTCTCACCATACCTGTTTTCTCTGCAAACTTTTCACTCCAGAAGACATAGCTGTGCCCTACAATCCACACTGTGAACATCTTCAAAGGAGAACTGGATGCACTCAGGAGGTGTCTTTCAGTAGAATGGCAATATGAAAAGAAAGACAGTTTGGAAATGGAGGCATACATATTTTTTTCAAAACAAAAAGAACTGATTGGCTGTTTCATACCATTCTAGAATAAAAACTAGGCTGTATGTGTAAATTAATAGAAGCATGTTTTTTATTGGTAAAAAAAAATGTGTAACGAAAGAACAGTACTATGGATTTGCTGTTAGGCTTGAAAAGTCAAGCACTCTTGCTCTGTGGAATTGAAACATTGTTTGGCGAACTTCTGACCTAACTCAACACAGCAGTGTTCCATGAGCTGTTGCTATGGTAGCAGGCAGAAGTCAAGTTGGGGGAAGGGTACTAGGCAGAAGTCAAGTTGGGGGAAGGGTACTTTTGGAAAAGGGTTGGTTTTAAACCAATAGAAATGTGTGATTACATTTGAAAAAAAGGGGGAAGCACTGAGATTTGAAACTTACAAGTATATGTGTGGAAAAATAGAGGGAAAGTTTGCCATTATCTGGTTCTGCTGAGAGGAGAGAGGTGAACACAACAGAGATCCTGGCTCTGATAATCTGCTGTTTGAGTGTCACATTTCTTTCACAACTAACTAATTTTAAAGGTGAGTTTACAGTTTGAGAGGGGATGTATGTGGTAACTTAAAAATGAATAATAGAAATGGAAATTGTTTTTGTTGTAGTTACACATGGTGGTTTCATAATGTGTCAGCCTGTAAAAGTGATTTTCACTTGCCCCGAAAAAAAAAAGAGCAGTAAGTGTGCTTTCAAATTGGCAAAGAAATTTCGTTTTGGGACTAATGTGAAAACATGACTCTGTGTGCAGAGAGGAATTATAGGCAGAGATTTATTGCGTCTTGCTCTGGTGATTTCAAAGTTGCATTAGATGGAAAGGGGGAGCGAATTTTTGGGGGAAGAAGCAGAGTCTTAGCACACACCCATGTGCTTGCCATGTATAGTCATGCACAGTATTTACAAGCGAGTGGGGTTTTCAGGTTTCAGTCTGTAATGCAAATACATTCAGCATCAATAAGGCTGGTTGCCCTTGCTGGACTGTAGGCAGTCACCGAGAATACACATGGTGGTGGTCTGAAAAAACAGTTTGGACATGTGCATTTAAATAAATCAAAAAAAGTGGTTTCATAATGTGTCAGTCTGTAAAAGTGATTTTCACTTGTAAAAAGTGATTTTCACTTGCCCCGAAAAAAAAAAGAGCAGTAAGTGTGCTTTCAAATTGGCAAAGAAATTTAGTTTTGGGACTAATGTGAAAACATGACTCTGTGTGCAGAGAGGAATTATAGGCAGAGATTTATTGCGTATTGCTCTGGTGATTTCACAGTTACATTAGATGGAAAGGGGGAGCGAATTTTTGGGGGAAGAAGCAGAGTCTTAGCACACACCCATGTGCTTGCCATGTATAGTCATGCACAGTATTTACAAGCGAGTGGGGTTTTCAGGTTTCAGTCTGTAATGCAAATACATTCAGCATCACTAAGGCTGGTTGCCCTTGCTGGAGTGTAGGCAGTCACCGAGAATACACATGGTGGTGGTCTGAAAAAACAGTTTGGACATGTGCATTTAAATAAATCAAAAAAAGTGGTTTCATAATGTGTTAGTCTGTAAAAGTGATTTTCACTTGCCCCGAAAAAAAAAAGAGCAGTAAGTGTGCTTTCAAATTGGCAAAGAAATTTCGTTTTGGGACTAATGTGAAAACATGACTCTGTGTGCAGAGAGGAATTATAGGCAGAGATTTAAAGCGTATTGCTCTGGTGATTTCACAGTTGCATTAGATGGAAAGGGGGAGCGAATTTTTGGGGGAAGAAGTAGAGTCTTAGCACACACCCATGTGCTTGCCATGTATAGTCATGCACAGTATTTACAAGCGAGTGGGGTTTTCAGGTTTCAGTCTGTAATGCAAATACATTCAGCATCACTAAGGCTGGTTGCCCTTGCTGGAGTGTAGGCAGTCACCGAGAATACACATGGTGGTGGTCTGAAAAAACAGTTTGGACATGTGCATTTAAATAAATCAAAAAAAGTGGTTTCATAATGTGTTAGTCTGTAAAAGTGATTTTCACTTGCCCCGAAAAAAAAAAGAGCAGTAAGTGTGCTTTCAAATTGGCAAAGAAATTTCGTTTTGGGACTAATGTGAAAACATGACTCTGTGTGCAGAGAGGAATTATAGGCAGAGATTTAAAGCGTATTGCTCTGGTGATTTCACAGTTGCATTAGATGGAAAGGGGGAGCGAATTTTTGGGGGAAGAAGTAGAGTCTTAGCACACACCCATGTGCTTGCCATGTATAGTCATGCACAGTATTTACAAGCGAGTGGGGTTTTCAGGTTTCAGTCTGTAATGCAAATACATTCAGCATCACTAAGGCTGGTTGCCCTTGCTGGAGTGTAGGCAGTCACCGAGAATACACATGGTGGTGGTCTGAAAAAACAGTTTGGACATGTGCATTTAAATAAATCAAAAAAAGTGGTTTCATAATGTGTCAGTCTGTAAAAGTGATTTTCACTTGCCCCGAAAAAAAAAAGAGCAGTAAGTGTGCTTTCAAATTGGCAAAGAAATTTCGTTTTGGGACTAATGTGAAAACATGACTCTGTGTGCAGAGAGGAATTATAGGCAGAGATTTATTGCGTCTTGCTCTGGTGATTTCACAGTTGCATTAGATGGAAAGGGGGAGGGAATTTTTGGGGGAAGAAGCAGAGTCTTAGCACACACCCATGTGCTTGCCATGTATAGTCATGCACAGTATTTACAAGCGAGTGGGGTTTTCAGGTTTCAGTCTGTAATGCAAATACATTCAGCATCACTAAGGCTGGTTGCCCTTGCTGGAGTGTAGGCAGTCACCGAGAATACACATGGTGGTGGTCTGAAAAAACAGTTTGGACATGTACATTTAAATAAATCAAAAAAAGTGGTTTCATAATGTGTCAGCCTGTAAAAGTGATTTTCACTTGCCCCGAAAAAAAAAAGAGCAGTAAGTGTGCTTTCAAATTGGCAAAGAAATTTCGTTTTGGGACTAATGTGAAAACATGACTCTGTGTGCAGAGAGGAATTATAGGCAGAGATTTAAAGCGTCTTGCTCTGGTGATTTCACAGTTGCATTAGATGGAAAGGGGGAGCGAATTTTTGGGGGAAGAAGCAGAGTCTTAGCACACACCCATGTGCTTGCCATGTATAGTCATGCACAGTATTTACAAGCGAGTGGGGTTTTCAGGTTTCAGTCTGTAATGCAAATACATTCAGCATCACTAAGGCTGGTTGCCCTTGCTGGAGTGTAGGCAGTCACCGAGAATACACATGGTGGTGGTCTGAAAAAACAGTTTGGACATGTGCATTTAAATAAATCAAAAAAAGTGGTTTCATAATGTGTCAGTCTGTAAAAGTGATTTTCACTTGTAAAAAGTGATTTTCACTTGCCCCGAAAAAAAAAAGAGCAGTAAGTGTGCTTTCAAATTGGCAAAGAAATTTAGTTTTGGGACTAATGTGAAAACATGACTGTGTGTGCAGAGAGGAATTATAGGCAGAGATTTATTGCGTATTGCTCTGGTGATTTCACAGTTACATTAGATGGAAAGGGGAAGCGAATTTTTGGGGGAAGAAGCAGAGTCTTAGCACACACCCATGTGCTTGCCATGTATAGTCATGCACAGTATTTACAAGCGAGTGGGGTTTTCAGGTTTCAGTCTGTAATGCAAATACATTCAGCATCACTAAGGCTGGTTGCCCTTGCTGGAGTGTAGCACTCTGGACATGGGCTTTTTAAAAAATCTGAAAAGTGGTTTCATAATGTGACAGTTTGTAAAAGTGATTTTCACTTGCCCAAAAAAAAGAGCAGTTTGTGTGCATTCAAAATTGGCAAAGAAATTTCGTTTTGTGACTATTGTGAAAAGAAATGTAGTAATATATTTAAATACAATAAAGGATTTTTTTTTTAGTTTTTTTCAGGTATTGCTGAAGAGCAGTGAACAAAATTTAAGATGCCTACAAAATCCAGAGTTCAAAAAACGCTAAAAAAAAAACTATATTTGAAGACAACTGGAGGACCAAAGTTAGTAGAAGATGCTCATGTTGGGAAAAAGAAGAAATCTTCTGGTAAGCAGAAAAAACAATTTCTTAAAAATATATTCAAAACAAAGAAAAATGTACAAAATGTCTGTACTGGAAAGAATGTTACAAAAGGAAGAGAACAGGAAAAAATTGAGAATTTAGTTAATGCAAATATACCTTCTGCAACTGAAAAGATTTACATAAACAGAAAAACAGCGTTTAAAGAGATACGTAGAAAAATGTTTCAGAGAAGAGTTATGTCCAATTTGATAAAGGATGTGAAGAAATATAAGCAAAAGGCAAAATATTACAAGAGAAAAAAAGAAATTGAAGCCATTGCAGCAAAGGCATTAGAATTAAAAAGGAAACTATTCATATTAATTTTGAATAGGATGCGTACATTAGACAAAATGGTTAATGTACTGAAATCACATAGCAAAAGGAAAAGAGTAGTGAACAGAACAAACTTTTGTAAAGTGTTTTTAGGAAAGTGGATGCATAGTTCAAGTAGTGAACCTTTTTTTAATGAAGAGAGCTATTTTCAAAGTAATAGTTTGCTGCATGCAGTTGACACCAGAGGTCGTTCATACGAAGTAACAAATGGTTGCATAATGGAGAAGGAGATAATGGTTCCAAGAGATGAGGTACAAGTGATGGCAGATGAGGCAATGGGGAGACGTCCTAAAGCCCCAGTGTACACTTGGAATTGTAGTAGTATTTGCACTGTGCGTCAGGAATCTATTGACAAATTTCGAGAGTTTCTAAGAGAATATAGTAAAAAAAGTGTAAAACAGAAGATTAAGGTGCTTCAAAGTCTGGATCCATGCAGAGTGAGAGAGAATACTGGTTTGCAGGGTCATTCTCTGGCTTGTCTATCTAGAAAAGTGTGCAATAGTGTTTTCCATCATTTTAGGATGCTGGCTGTTCATCATACTGGAATGAGAAAGTTTGTGAGACGGTTCTATTTTGCCAAAAGTCCAGCAATAAAGTTAAATGAATTGAATAGGGCTCTGTTCCGAGGAACGGTATCAGATGTAGAGAAGGTTGTTGATGAAATTCAGTTTTGTTACTTTGGTCCTGAACAAAACAGTGCAGAGAAGGACACAGTAAATGAGGAAGAAGTGGAAGAGAATGTAGAACCTTCTGTAAGTAAGACATTTAATGATCACATAACAAAATTTGCAATAGTCTCTAATGAAAGACCAAATGTTACTTGTATTTGTTGCCGCAGAACTCATTATAGAAAACAAACTAGGAATGTTGATCTCTACAGAAAGAGTGAAAATGAAGATAATTATAAGTGGAAGGATTTTGCCACATATATATTTCTAGAAAATTGTTTTGAATTGGGTGAAGATCAGCGTATTTGTAAATACTGTTACAACAAGTTAGAGGAAAATAGAATGCCGACCAGAGCTGTACATAATAATTTAGAATTGGATGCTATTCCTGCTGAACTTTCTGAATTAAATACATATGAGTCTATACTCATTCAATGTGTTCATCCGTTCCAGACCATTGTACGTATGGAGCCCAAAACTGGTAAATTACCTCCTTCAGATTTACTGAGAGGTTTAAAAGGTAGAGTGGTGTATTTGCCCTTGGATTTGAAAAAAAATATGGAAACTATTGATGCGGATACTTTGGAAACTGAACCATTAATTATTCTGGTTAATGGTGTACCTACAAAGAATAAGAAGATTTGGCAGGAGCTGGTAGATGTGCGGAAAGTACAAAGAGCAAATTTGTATTTGAAAAAAAATAACAAATGGTATGAATCAATTTATATAGAAGAAGAAGAAGAAGAAGAAGATTTTCAAGAAGACACAGAAACACCAACTGGACAAATTGAAAAAGTGGACAAGTCAAAGGAAGAAGAAATTTATGAACATTTTAGCATACATCCTCTTCATTTGAAAGAAGTTATGGGAGACAATATTGATCTCTTTCAGATGAAGAAAGCAAAAGGAACTCCTGTGAGTGTATGGGAGGAGAGCTTGGAAGCTCGATGTTTTCCTCAGCTGTTTCCTAAAGGAAAAGGAGGACGATACGATGAACGTCCAGAACAGATTCCAGCTTCAGAGTATCGGACTACAAGACTATATGCTGAAGATCCCAGATTTCGACAAAGTATTCCTTATTTGTTCCATCTTTTATTTGAAAGCGACTTGTCTGCACTGTCTTATGCAGTAAATCACATTTTAAAAAGTGGAGTACATTTACAAAATGTGTCTGCTAAGGATTTTATGGAGAAAGTGCAGCACCGAGATGATCATTTGGAAACACAACTGATCAATCTGATGGCTTGTCAGCGTGGGACAACTGAATATTGGTACCGACGCCATGGTGAACTAAAATGCATGTTACGGAATTTAGGAACACCAACATGGTTCCTTACCCTAAGCTGTGCCGAGTACGCTTGGGATGATTTACTGGATTTTCTACGAGAGGCCAATTCAAACATTAAAAACATCGAATACAAGACAGCAGGAGAACTGTGCTCATTGGATCCGGTTAATGTTTGCAGATATTTCAATCATAGATTTGAGGCTATGATGTCCTTCATCTGCAATAAAAAAAATCCACCCCTTGGAGAAGTAGTGGATTTCTTTTGGAGAAAAGAGTACCAGGCAAGAGGTGCTCCTCATATTCATATGCTGTTGTGGATCAAGGATGCCCCAAAGTTTGGAACAGATGCTGATGAAGCAGTGTTATCTTACATTCAAGAATATGCAACATGTGCTATACCAAAAAGCACAGAAGAGAACAAGTTAAAGGAGCAAGTTTTACGTTTCCAAAGTCATCGGTGTGGAAAATACTGTCGACGGAAATACAAGAGCAAAGAAAAATACTACACTAAATGTCGATTTGGATTTCCTAGACCTGTTCTTTCAAATGGAAGAGTCAACAGTTTTATGTCAGCTGTGAGACATACTATCACAAGAAAATCACCTAAGAATACCTACAACCTTAAAAGAAAAGAAGAATCAAAAAATATAAATGACTACAACCCAGTCATTTTATCCATGTGGAATGCTAACATGGATATACAGTATGTAGCTGACAATTCCATTGCTGTGGCACGATATGTAACGTCTTACATTACGAAATCAGAAAAAACAGAATTGAAGGAAATGTGGGAAGAGATTTCTCACGAGAAGACTGTCAGTAAGAAGCTGTACAGTTTCAGTTTGAAGATGTTATCGCATCGAGAAATTGGATCCTACGAATGTTCAGATAGGTTATCTTCTGCAAGTCTCTACTCGAAGTCAAGAAGAAGAATTTGGGCAAGTTTAGGCCTTGCAGCAATGAGAAATCGGGTACTGAAATCTGTAGGAGAAATTGAATATTTGGTCGAGAATGACCCAGAAAGTACAGATATATTGAAAACAAACATGTTGGACACATATTATCCCAAGAGAAGTCATCATCTGGAGAACATGTGTCTCTATGAAGTGCTGCAGAACTACATTTATTCAAGGAAAGCCGCAGAAGACATCAATAATGGAAAATATAAAGTCGTTGGTGAAGAAGGATGTTTGGTGAAGCAAACAAAAGGAAGTTTGATAAATCACCGGAAGCTGAGTTGCGACACTACTGACAAGAAAGAATTTTACTACTTGGCTCTTTTACAGTTGTTTAAACCATGGCGTACAGAGGATGAACTACTGGGAGAATTTCAAAGCTATGAAGATTCATTTAATGGTTGCAAAGACAGCATACAATGCAATACATTCACAACTTATCTGCAAATGTTAAATGAAGAAATTGAACAGGAAACTACAATTGCAGCAGAAATAGCTAGAGACAGTTCTCAGGACAGCCAAAGTTCAGGAACACACAGTCAAGATCCCCTAGGACAACCAATCATTGAAAATGAAGCATCAATAGCCATGAATGAAGTGGAAACGGCTATGAATCAAGCTCAAGAAGAATGTATAGACTTAGAAAATTTGGAAAGACAACTGAATCAAGAGCAGCAACAAATTTATGAAGAGATCAAAAACAAAATTGATCACGGATTTCTACATGTAAAAAAAGAGTGCTCATGCACATCATTTCATCCAATCAGGATGTATGTAAGCGGACAAGCTGGAACTGGAAAAAGTTTCCTAATAAAAGTCATCAGAAGCTACCTACAGCAAAAAACGGATTCTACTTTGTCTTGTGTGGTTACTGCTCCAACTGGGTTAGCAGCATATAACATAAAAGGAATCACCTTACATCGTTTGCTAATGTTACCAGTGGAGCATGAGAACAAAATACAATTCAACAAGCTAACTGGAGAAGCATCCTTGGAAGTTTCAAGAGTATTGAAGAAGATGCAAGTTCTCATTATTGATGAGGTGAGCATGGTATCAAACCTAATGCTTGCCTTTGTGCATTTAAGAATGCAGCAAATTTTGAAGACAGACTATGACATGTTATTTGGTGGAAAACACGTCATAGTTTTTGGAGATCTTTTGCAACTTACTCCAGTTAAAGGACAACCAGTGTTTAATACTGTGACACATGAAGACACGAAGAAGTCATTGGGAAGCATCGGAAATACAAATATTTGGTCCTTCTTTGAGTACAAGGAACTTACTACTAATATGAGGCAAGCAAACGATGAAGAATATGGAAGTATTCTGAAAGATATCAGGATTGGACTACTGACAGAAGTTGGCAAAAAAGCATTACAGAGTCGGCTGCTACATAATTTATTTCCAAAGGAAGAAATAGTTGCAGAGAAGATATACAAGAACATTGCAGAAAACAAAAGTGTCATCTGCTTAATGCCAACTCTACGTGAATGCTCAATATTCAATGAGGAGCTTTTGAAATTGGAAAAGGAAGAGATCAGGAAATTGGAAGCAGTGGACAAAATTGAGGATGGAAGAATTACTGTCACAGTAACAGGCAAACTGAAAAATAAATTGGACTCACTAGAGAAGAACATCTCCAAAACAGCTGGATTAGAAAAAAATCTATATGTTTGCATGAACTGTAGAGTGTTTTTAAGGAGAAATTTGGATGTTGAGAAAGGTTTAGTTAATGGAGCGATGGGAAGAGTTGTGGGTTTTATTAATTACCAGAAAAAAGAAGGAGTTGAATGTTTAAAAATAAAATTTGATCAGATAGATGAAGTTAAAGATATTTGTCGTTGTACAGTTCGTTTTATGCTTGTGAAAGACTTATATGTACGTAGGAAGCAGTTTCCGTTTTCTCTAGCATATGCTGTAACTATTCACAAGTCTCAAGGATTGACTGTAGATTGTGCATTTGTGAACATTGGTTCAACTGTGTTCAAAGAAGGTATGGCATATGTTGCTTTGTCACGAGTCAAAACATTATCAGGTTTATTCATGATAGACTTTGATGAGTCAAAAGTTAGTGCTGATACAAACTGTGTAAAAGAGTATAATAGATTAAGAAGAAGCTATGCTCCTCATTTAGGTCAGTATCCTGTGTTGGAGAAACGTGTAGTTTCTCGTAAAAGAAAAAATGAGAATATCTGTAGTGAAGATGTAGAGAAGAGGAAAAAAAAGAGGAGTGATGTAATTGCAAGCAAAAAGAAAAAGGAAAATGAAGAACAGGTTGTAGGATGTCATTTTGAAAATAGCTCTGGTGTCAACTGCTACGCAAATGTAGTGCTGAATGTTGCATTTTATCTCGAAAGTTTGCAAGAGCAGATAATAGTAAATCAGGGAAAAAGATTCTGTTCAGAGCTGAGTCTCCTTTTTCAAAAGCTGAGTAAAGATAAAACTCAAATAGAAAGTGCTACTGACATTAGAAAACTTTTAGATGTATGTTCAGGACGAACACAGTTTTCTCAAAATGAACAGCAAGATGCACATGAATTTTTGATGTATTTTCTTCAGGTAGTGGAAGAAGAAGGAGTTCCCATTGACATTTTTTTTGGTCTCTCTTATAAATGGGAACATAGTTGTGATAATTGTTATAATATATGTGGCTCTATTGTTGATAATGAAAGGTTTATTTATTTGACATTGCCAGAGAGTAAAACAGTCACTTTTGCAAAATTAGTTAAAGATGCTAATCATAGCATGAAATGTGGTGAGTGTAATTCTGACATGTTTTCAACATTAATTTTAAAGGAATACGGACAGTATGTAATTTTAATGATGCAACGATGTAGAGCTGATGGTTCAAAATTGGATACTTTAATAAAGAAGTTTACAGGACAGCAATTATCAATTTCAGGAAAAACTTTTTTAACTGTTGCAATAATTTTCCATGATGGACCTACTGTTACTTCGGGACATTACACAGTTTATCTTAAATGTGAAAAAGGCTGGACACTGTGTAATGATTCCCAATTGATTTTCAAACAACGTTTGCCTTTTGATTTAGCAAATTCCTATCTAATCTTCCTGAAACCTAAATTTTAGAGAGACTTGGCAAGATCTGGACAAAACAATTTTACCATTTTACTGGATTACCATTGCAATTTTGTAAAAAAAATATTTTTTAAATTATCATTTGGCCTAATGGAAAGATAACCAATTGTAATGTGGACTTTTTTAATTTTTAATGAAACTTTGAAAAACCAATAATTTAGAGATTATCGGTAACTTCTGCACATTTTAAATTTTGGAATATTATTGGACTTCCATTGGAAATTTTTTCAAAAATGTTTTAAAAAATTACTATTTGGCCATGTGGAAAAGTAACCAATTCTATTGTGGACTTAATAAAATATTCAAAAAATTTTCGTGAACCAAAATGTTACAGAGAATCGGTGAGATCTGGACAAATTAAACTTTAGGATTTTATTGGATTACCGTTGGAAATTTATTCCCAAAAAAAATTTAAAATTACTATTTGGTCTAAAGGAAATGAAATCAGATGTATTTTGGAGTTATTTGAGATATAATATTGTGATTATACTTCTGAAACAAACATATCAGACGGTATTTTAAAGAAATAACTATTGGTATTAGATGATATTTTTTTAGAATATTATGCTTTTCTATAATGTTAAGTTTAAGTAAAAAGAGATTCTGGGCTTTTTTATTACAATCTTTGTGATTGTTATTTTTTTTTGCCCGCTGTAAAATGATGAATGCAATTGCTTTCACAATTTATAGTGAAATGCAATATATTCTGAAAACAGCAAAAATAAGGCGAAAATATTTTTTGGAAAAAAATGTAAATGTGTGTACTGTATTATAAAATGTTTTTAAAATATTAATACTTTTTTCTTTTTTTCCAGATAGATATAGAAAATTTTCGAAAACTACAAACATTTTTAAAACTATTTTTTAAAAAAACAAATGAATAAATATTTTTTCAGTGAGTATGGTAAGTCAATAATAATAATTGTAGTCTCTCAAGGACAATGTAATGTGATAAATGATTTTTAGTGTTTTTTAAAAAAAAAAAAAAAAAGTACGCGCACCGTACGCGTACGGTAAAAAAAAAATAAAAAAAAGTTTTTAAAAACATATGTAAAAAAAAGATGAAAGATAAGGTTGGCTCTTAAAAGAACCGTTGTGTTCATGCAGGGACAGAGGAAAGGAAGCATGGGAAAATTATTCAAAGCGACAAATGTGCTGATCTATTTTGTTGTTCACTAGGGAAACACTGGTCTCCCTATGGCAAATTAGATCTTTACAAAATGTGCAATGAATATCAACCTTCCGAAATCGAGGGTTCATTTCCAGAGGGCCAGCAAAAGGAGATTCTCCCCCCACAGATGAAGGGCTCACCTGACCTGCAGAAGAAGGAGTCAGCCCTGCAGATGATGGTTCAGGCTGAGCTACTGTGGATGTACTGGCTCGTCTTTCTGAAGAGTTACCTCCAAAAAGATGACCATGTGTCCTTCTGTGTACATCCTGGAGGTGTCTCTTCATGGTGTGATTCCCAAAGGAATACTTCCTGTTAGGATTACCTCTAGAAAGTACACGCTGACACAGCTTACAAGTCACTAAGGGTGCATTTACCTTTTGCTGGCCTTCAGGAAAAGTAAAATAATCCCATACATAAGAGGGCTTTTGTTTCCTCGATCTCTGCCTCAAGACAGTGCTGCTAGTGCTAGCCTCACTCTCAGAAGAGCTCTGCTGTTCTGCCATCGTATCCCAAAGACAAACCAGCTCCTTCTCCCAAGGGATCACAAGCAGAAATGAGGGGAATGGGTGTGGTGTAGGAGAGTTCTAGAACTGAAAGTAGTTTCAACCAATCAAAAGTTGTGTTTCATGATCACATGACCTACCGTACGCTTACGGTACGCTTACGGTACGCTTACGGCAAAAGTGCGCATGCGCGTAAAAAAGACACGCGCTTGCGCGCATGCGCATAACAGTCACTACCCGACACTTCCGCGTAACGTGCGCGTGTGGCGTAAGCGCGCACGCGTCCCACGCGCAGTACGCGCGGCAACGCAAAGTGCGTAACTATACGCAAGCAGCGTAGATAGATTACGGACGTTGCGTAAACCGTACGCTTACCGTGAGCTTACGGTACGCGTACTAAAAAAAATATTTTTTTAAAAAAAAAAGTACTGCAAATAAATTTTACATGTTTATTTTTAAAAATATATTTAAAAAAACATATTAAAGAATTTTAAAAATGTAATCATAGTCTTTATAAAAGGTAAGATAATTAAATTAAAAATATGTTAGAAAAAAAAATAAAAAAAAAAAAATTAGCATTTAAAAATTCTTGCAAATTCACTGAAAAAACCATGGGTTTCACACACGTTATAGTTAGGAATTAGCATTTAAAAAACCTTAGAAATTCAGTGAAAAAACCATAGGTTTCACACACGTTATAGTTAGGAATTAGCATTTAAAAAACCTTAGAAATTCAGTGAAAAAACCATAGGTTTCACACATGTTATAGTTAGCTGGACATTTTACTCGTAAAAAACCAATGAAATTGCCCCGTTATAGTTAGTTCAGCTAACTATAACTCGCGCGCCCGCAATGCACTGCTGATGACGTCACATATTACATCACTCATGACATGGTCAGTGACATCACTCATGACATCACTGATGACATCTCAAATGACATCACTGATGACATCACTGATGACATCATCCAGTGAATGTGTGTTTTTCTGAAAATTAAATATTTTTTATATATGTATATCTCAAGGTCGATGGAAGAATAAATGGGTATATAAGTGTCTAAATGGATGATTTGTTTTTGAAAAATTGATTGTGTAACTGACTGATTAAGTGTATCATAGTGAATACATGGCTTAGTGAGTAATGTTTAAATATGTAAATATCTGTATCAGTCTCTCACTTTGTGTATAAGTTGCTGAACTTGTGACCTGTGAGCTCAGGGCAGTGTTCCATGACCTGTTTCTATGGTAACTGGCAGAAGGCAGATTGGGGGAAGGGTTGAAATGTATTTCAGTTGGAAAGGGTTGAAATGTTTAACCAATAGAAATGTGTGTTTGCTTTTGAGTTTATGTGAGAAGGATTGTGATTTGATGTTTACATGTATATGTGTGGAAAATGAAAGGGAAACTTTTCCATTCTTTGCTTTTGCTGAGAGGTGCAAAGTGCAGAGATTCTGTAAAAGAAAATATGATGAGTGATTGATATACTTCTAAATCTACAAAAGAACTTGAAAGATGAGTTATTTAATTGTGAGGGGATGTATGTAGACTATTTTGATTTTAATCAGACTAATGTATTTCTCCTGCTAAAGTGTAGGGAGTACTTTTTTCTCTACAATGTGTGTGCATGTAGAAACCATTCTGTGATAAGCATTTGTGTTTTTCATGTGTTTGTATACAGATAACTGTGCTGTTTTTATATTTTGGTAGAATTAGAAACCAGTCATTGTTTACGAATTTGTGAAATGAGTTATGTTATGTTTCTATACTAAAATGTAGTACTACTTATAGATGAAGAAATGTGTTGTGGTATAGTGCAAGGGATAGTGTTGTTTGTCTAGAATCACACAGTGAGTCTGTGTGCATTTGGGAACCACTGTGAGAGAAGCATTTGGTAACATCATGTATTTGCTGACAGATAACTGTTTTAACTTGTCATGTTGTGAAGTTTTAGTAGCATTAGAAGACAGTTATGGCTTATGATTTGATTAAATGAGTCAGGCTTTGACAGAAAAGTGCAGTCCTGAAATATGTAGATCGTGTGCAGTTCCCTTACCACTTGCATTGTAGTGAATGAGTTTTGGTAAGCTCCTAGGGATAGTGGTGCATGTCTAGAATCACAGTGTGAGTTAGTGCGTATTTGGGATCAGTGTGAGAGAAGCATTTGGTGACATCATGTATTTGCTGACAGATAACTTTTTTAAAACCTGTCATGTTGTGAAGTTTTAGTAGCATTAGAATCCAGTCTTTGCTTATGTGTTGATTAAATGACTCATGCTTTGACACTGATGTGCTGTACTTAAATATGTAGATTGTGTTCAGTACCATTAACTCTTCTAGACTATTGAATGAGTTTTGGTAAACTCCTAGGATAGTGTTGATTGTCTAAAATCACATTGTGAGTCAGTGTGCATTTGGGTAAGGATTGTGAGAGAAGCATTTGGTAACATCGTGTATTTGCTGACAGATAACTGTTTTAAAACCGGTCATGTTGTCAAGTTTTAGTAGCATTAGAAGCCAGTCTTTGCTTATGCTTTGATTAAATGAGTCAGGCTTTGGCACAAAAGTGCAGTCCTGAAATATGAAGATTGTGTGCCGTTCCCTTATCACTTCCACTGTAGTGAATGAGTTTTGGTAATCTGCTAGGGATAGTGTTGTTTGTCTAGAATCACACTGTGAGTCTGTGTGCATTTGGGAACCACTGTGAGAGAAGCGTTTGGTAACAACATTTCATGTTGTTATGTTTTAGTAGCATTAGAAGACAGTTATGGCTTATGCTTTCATTAAATGAGTTAGGCATTGACAGTAAATTGCAGTCGTGAAATATGTAGATTGTGTACAGTTCCCTTACCACTTGCACTGTAGTGAATGAGTTTTGGTAAACTCCTAGGATAGTGGTGCTTGTCTAGAATCACACTGTGAGTCTGTGGGCATTTAGGAACCACTGTGAGAGAAGCTAACAGATAACTGTTTTAAAACCTGTCATGTTGTCAAGTTTTAGTAGCATTAGAAGCCAGTCTTTGCTTATGCGTTGATTAAATTAGTCAGGCATTGACACTAAAGTGCAGTCGTGAAATATGTAGATTGTGTGCAGTTCCCTTACCTCTTCCACTGTAGTGAATGAGTTTTGGTAAACTCCTAGGGATTGTGGTGCTTGCCTAGAATCACACTGTGAGTCTGTGTGCATTTGGGAACTACTGTGAGAGAAGCGTTTGGTAACATCGTGTATTTGCTAACAGATAACTGTTTTAAAACCTGCCATGTTGTCAAGTTTTAGTAGCATTAGAAGCCAGTCTTTGCATATGCGTTGATTAAATGAGTCAGGCATTAACACTAAAGTGCAGTCGTGAAATATGTAGATTGTGTGCAGTTCCCTTACCTCTTCCACTGTAGGGAATGAGTTTTGGTAAACTCCTAGGGATAGTGGTGCTTGTCTAGAATCACACTGTGAGTCTGTGTGCATTTGGGAACCACTGTGAGAGAAGCGTTTGGTAACATCGTGTATTTGCTGACAGATAACTGTTTTAAAACCTGTCATGTTGTCAAGTTTTAGTAGCATTAGAAGCTAGTCTTTGCTTATGCATTGATAAAATGAGTCAGGGTTTGACACTAAGGTGCAGTACCATGTACTATTCTGTTCACTGTGGCAGAACTGAACATTTAAAAGTTTTACCTAAGCACTGTCCTAGAAGTAGTCTGATTATTTAGTCAGATTCTAAGTACCAAATAGATTCCTTCAAATGTCTATGCAGTATGCATGTAGTGTTCTAACATACTATACACTTGTCTTTTACACCTTCAATTCCCTAGTCAGTATCCATTCACTTCCAGGAAGCATCCTGTCACTTATTTTGCAGTTCTCTAGAGACCCATTCAACAGCATGTACTAATCCATTCACTGTGCCAAACACTTATAAATTCACCAAGACACTCTCTTTCCAGTAGTCTAATGATTCAGTCACTGCCTAAGTATTCATGCACTGAGCCAGGTCTCAGCACATGGACTTCTTCAAACCCCTATCCACTATGCATGCAGTCCTCTAACCATCTACACACTTGTCTTTCACACCTTCAATTCCCCAGTCAGTATCCATTCACTTCCAGCAAACACCCTGTCACTCCCCTTGCACTCCTCTAGTGACCCATTCAGCATCATGTACTAATCCATTCACTGCGCCAAACCCTAATAAATTCACCCAGGCACTCTCCTTGCAGTACTCCAATCATTCAGTCAGTACCCAAGTACTCAGCCAGTGACCCAGGCCTTAGTATATGGACTGCTTCAAACCCTTATCCACTATGCATGCAGTCCTCTAACCACCTACACAATTGTCTTTCACACCTTCAATTCCCCAGTCAGTATCCGTTCACTTGCAGCAAACACCCTGTCACTCCCCTTGCACTCCTCTAGTGACCCATTCAGCATCATGTACTAATCCATTCACTGCGCCAAACCCTAATAAATTCACCCAGGCACTCTCCTTGCAGTACTCCAATCATTCAGTCAGTACCCAAGTACTCATCCAGTGACCCAGGCCTTAGTATATGGACTGCTTCAAACCCTTATCCACTATGCATGCAGTCCTCTAACCACCTACACAATTGTCTTTCACACCTTCAATTCCCTAGTCAGTATCCATACACTTCCAGGAAATACCCTGTCACTCCCTTTGCAGTCCTCTAGTGACCCATTCAGCACTATGTACTAATCCATTCACTGTGGTAAAACCCAAACACTTATAAATTCACCAAGATACTATCTTTGCAGTACTCTAATCATTCAGTCAGTGTCTAAGTATTCATATGCTGAGCCAGGCCTTAGCACATGGACTGCTTCAAACCCCTATGCACTATGCATGTAGTCTTCTAACCACCTAGACACTTGTCTTTCACACTTTAAATTTCCTAGTCAGTGTCCATACAGTCCAGCAGTTGTCACTGCCTTTGCACTCCTCTAGTGACCCATTCAGTACCAAGTACTAATCCATTCCCTGTGCGAAAGGTCTAGCACTTATAAATTCACCTAGGCACTCTCCTTGCTGTACTCTAATCATTCAGTCAGTACCCAAGTAGTTATGCAGTGAGCCAGGCCTTAGCACATGGACTGCTTTAAATGCCTATGCAGTATGGATGCAGTCCTCTGATCACCTACACAGTTGTGTTTCACACCTTCAATTCCCTAGTTAGTATTCATACTCTTCTAGCAAACAACCTGTCACTCACCCAGTGTGTCTCCTTATAGTACTGTAATCATTTAGTCAGTTAGCATGTAGTCTTTTAGTGAGGTAGGCTTTAGGGCATGAACTGCTTCAAAGTAGTATGCACTATGCATGTAGTGTTTTAACGATCGTCACACTTGTGGTTCAGGGCTATAGTTTCTTAGTCAGTTTTTATATAAAATGTGTTTGTACAGTAATGGAATAGTATAAATTTGAAAGTTATTAATATACATTTATTTGTGATTCTTCTTTACAGATACAAAACAGGAGTGTTTCTCATCTGTTTGCACTCTTCTCGTGCAAGATTGTTTGGATGAAGGGTCCTTAGGTGTTTCATCATACTTGCTGTGCCGCACAAGTATTTTTTGTTAGGATCCCCTTGTAACAGAACTCTTTGGCAAATCTTGCGAGTGACGAAGGTGGCATTGGTCTTTGCCCCTTGGAAAAAGTAAAAAATGTCCTCACCACTGAAGAAAAACGTTGTGGGCGTGGTGCCTTCTGCAGAAAATTTTCCTCAGATTCGGTAAATATTTTAAAGCGGCAACATTTACAGTTTTTGTAAGTTACATTTATCAAATTTTGTTAGCTGTATGCATTTTATATATCTGTGATTTGTTTCTTGTGGTATTTTGTTGAGAATACCATGTTGTTTTTTTTTTAACAATCTTTCTGATTTTCCAGGTCTGTCGACGACATCCATGGTTCCCACAGGAGTGTTCCGCCTCGTTGTTTTGTAATATTGTTGTTACATTTTGTTTCTTAGTTTATTGTTCATATATATGTTAATAAAAAAATAAAGTTTGAAAATAGTTTATCGTTTATATATTTATTATTATAAAAAATAAAGTTTGAAAAAAAAAATTATAACGTTTTTGGTTGTTCTCTTAACTGCTGTGTGACTCTTTCTTGTTCTTATTATTGTTATTTGATGGAGTCCACCATGGTGTTAAATTTTGGGGCACTTATCGCTGGAATACTGGTGATATCTGCAGTTTGCTCCAATTTCTGAATAGTGTGTTAGATTTATCTCAACTTTACTTCCGTTAAAGTGCTGATAATGAAATGGAGAGTAGCCGTTCCCGTGCAAAAAGACATGAGGTGCACCTTTCCGATTTATTCTAAATACTAAAATCCTGCATTGAATTGCACTGAGGTATTGGCTGCACTTACAGTGTACACACAAAATCTATTAAGAAATCTCATTGTATTTATATTGATTGGGAATAGTGCGTCAGGTGCTGGATCTTGACGAGATACACTGCTCAATTCGTATATTGTTTTGCAAACGAGAAAAATCACATCATAACTTTCACACCAATTGCAATGCGAAACAAATTCCGGTGATAAGACACGTTAGCACCAGGGAATTTACACCTGCTTTCTGCTGGTGTTAAGCAGGACAACCACCTGCACCATGAAAGGGAACACAGCCAAGAGCCACACCAGAACACCCACAGGTGCCATAGAGTCAATGAGCATGAGACAGGGATACCCATGAGGGCCAGAAGACTCATCTCAACAACTCCAGGACTGCCAATGCCCCCCAAACCCACATCTTAGTAAGTGTGTCCCTGTGGTCATTGTCTTAGCATGATAGGCACGAGCCCTGCAACATCACAGTGTGCTGTCACCTCAGCGTTGGCAGTGAGCCTGGATGTGTAGCTACGCACGCATCCTCCTGCATGCACAACTGGCGTGTGCTGGTCTGGGGTTCACAGGTCAGTGCAGGGGTGTGCCTATCCGGCAAGGGGAATGGGGTGTCTCTGACATGTCCGTGTACAGGAAGTGCGGTAAGTGTGTCTCTGTGTTCTGGTGTGGCCTGTTACAAGAGCCGCAGCAGTCGATGTTGTAAAGTGGCATGCACCACCTCCAAACGGCACTGTGATGTTGTAGTTGGAATGTAGCAGGACATGCGCAAATAGGCATTACAATGGTGTGCCGTACGAGTGCACGAGATACAACAGCGCACCGTGCAAAAGTGAGGGGGCTAGTGGGAGGGAGGAGCAGCCGTTTGGCAACATAACACACAGTGAACTCGACCATGTGCCACATGCTGGGCATCTCATCCATGATGACCACGGTCGCAGACATCCCACAACACCAACGACTGGCCTTTGTACACATCCTGTATGAATGCAGCGTGGTTTTCACTTCTATGCTCGTTCAGTGGTGTGATGTTGGCGGGTTGTGTGACTTGTGCTCCTTGTTGGTGTGTTTCAGTTTGGCCATTGTAAGTCTATATGTGTGTTGTACTTAATTGTGCATGTGTGCCATTCTGCCCATCTCCCCCCTCCCCCCACTCCCTGCTTCTTCCTCTTCCTAGTGCTGTTGTGTCTATAATTTTGTTGCTGCACACATAAATACATGTAAAGAATAAATTAGAATAGTTCCTTGATTCTTTTAGGTTTCAAAACTTCTCTATTGGTTTCTTTTTAATTTTCCATATGAACCGTTTTTTTAATATTCAACAACACATAGAAGTCAGAAGTGCAACGTATTCTATCAACATACTTTCTAGAACATTCTACAATACGTGCAGGTTAAAAGTTCATCAATTTTTTAAAACTTTACGATATTTTTTTGTAACATTTTCTTGAACATTTAACGACACATGCAGGTTAAAAGTTGACGATTGTTTTAAGTTCGAACAGTGCCTTCCAAATGCAAGTAGCAGGTGTGGTTGAGCTGAGCAAATTTTATCCTATGATATGTACTCCACGTTGAAACTGCTTTTTCTTAACCAATCACAAAGATGCTTTTCCACAAAACTAATGTGCACCTTACTTTTAAAAAAGAATGCTTTTCATGATATCTTTAGAGATAAGTTATAGATAGGAATTAGCATTTAAAAAACCTTTGAAATTCACTGAAAAAACCATAGGTTTCATGCACGTTATAGTTAGGAATTGGCATTTAAAAAACCTTTGAAATTCACTGACAAAAAACCAAAGGTTTCAGGGGCGTTATAAAGGCCCTGGGAACCGCATTTCCCAGGGCTGCTACTTAACTTAAATGGGAGGGGGCAGCGCAGTCCCCCAGGGCCCTCATTAATTAAAGTTGGGTGCCTACCTGGGATACCCACTATCTACAACATTGGCCTCTGTGGCCTTTACGGTTCCCTGCATGCTGCGGGAGCCGCATTGTTCCCACCCACAGGGATCAGCTATCATCATCATTGTGGACAGGGCAACAGAGCATTTTTAAAGTTTCCGCCTGCTGGGAGCAGACCTTAAGTAGTCTTCCGTTTGGTGGAGGTTTTGAAAATGCTCCAGACGGGAGCAAATATGCATTTCCCTGGCTGCGCCGATGCAGACAGGAAAACTGCTGTTTCTCGGGGTGGGCTCTTTGGGACACAGCAAGTAAGGCAGCCCCGGGAGATGGGGTCCCCAGGGCCATAGAAGGCTCAGGGAGGAGGGGCAATGTGGCCCCCTCTCTTTCTGTTAAAAGTATGAGCCCTGTGGGATTGGGTCCCCAGGGTCTTTTGAAGGCTCGGGAAGGGGGGCTGTGCAACCCCGCCCATTTTTGCAAGTTTCAGCCCAAGGGGTGGGTTCCCTGAAAACTTTAATGGCTCGTCAGTGGGGTCTTGTAACCCCCTGGCCATTTTAGCACATTTTGGCTCTAAAGGGGGGCTTCCCAGTGTATTTCAAGGCTCCGGGAAAGGGGCCACATGGCCGCTCATCCTTTTGTGCATATTTTGGCCCTGAGGGTGGGCTTCCCGGGGTCTATAAGGTCTTGGGCAGGCAGGCTGCACGCCCCATCCCCCTATGAAATGCAGCACCAGGGCAGGGCTCGCCAGCGCCCACAATGGCTATGAGAGGGGTGCGTACACCCCCTCCCCTTAATTTACCAAAGCAGCTCCAGGCCACCATTTTGATTTTTCAGTTTTTTTTTATAAACCTGCAAAAAATGTAAGTTTTTTTCCAATTCTGGCCCAGGGGTTTCCCTGTGGGTCCCCCCATGGAGTCTATGGAGACAGGGTATCCCTACCCTGCCCCCTTATATCTATTTTTTTTCAAAATTCAGAACACGGCATTAGGTCCCTGAGTACTGTCATGGCTGCCAGCAACATTCTTCTGAAGTTGCTGGCACCTAAACAGAGTGCTCGCTCCTGCAGGACTTCGACTCCCATGGGAGCAAATTGATCCAAGTGAAATAAAGCTTGCTGGGCCAATAAGAACACTATATTTTTTAATTGGCCCTCCCACAAGAGTCTCTTGAGCCTCTTGCGGACCCAACCATCCAGATTGTTGACCCTTAATTTAATTTCTTAAAATGTCTGCACAGATTTATACCAAATCACAAACAGGACTATCTGTAGACCATGATCTAGCTTCCTGCCAAATTTGGTGTAATTCCAGTTTTTTATTATATCCATATATATAAATATATATATATATATATATATATATATATATATATATATATATATATATATATATATATATTCGCTGAAAAAACCATAGGTTTCAGGGGTGTTATAGTTAGCTGGACTTTTCACTTGTACAAAACCATTGAAATTCCCCCGTTATAGTTAGTTCAGCTAACTATAACTCGCGCGCCCGCAATGCACTGCTGATGACGTCACATATTACATCACTCATGACATGGTCAGTGACATCACTCATGACATCACTGATGGCATCTAAAATGACATCACGGATGACATCACTGATGACATCATCCAGTGAATGTGTGTTTATTCTGAAAATTAAATATGTTTTATATATGTATATCTCAAGGTCGATGGAAGAATAAATGGGTATATAAGTGTCTAAATGGATGATTTGTTTTTGAAAAATTGATTGTGTAACTGACTGATTAAGTGTATCATAGTGAATACATGGCTTAGTGAGTAATGTTTAAATATGTAAATATCTGTATCAGTCTCTCACTTTGTGTATAAGTGGCTGCATGGGTTGGTGAGTAGCTACATGGGTGTCTATATAGGTTATTAGTTGGTTTTTTGAGTATCAGTCTGAGTGTCTGCATGGTTCGGTGGGGGTATTACGTAGTGCATAGCTGCATGAATGAGTGACTCACTGTTTGTATGTGTTGAAGACAGCATGTGTGCAGGACTGTATGGGTGGATGAGTGTGTGTATGGGTGTGTTAGTGAGTGAATGACTGTCTCAATAGTGTCTTTATGAGTAACTACATATGTTTTAAACTAGTATATGTGACTATTGGTGAATATATGTGAGTATATGTGAGAGTGAGAGATTGAAAGAGTTCCTGTGTGAATAAGCATGTGTTTCTATAAGTGATTGTTTAAAAGACTAAGTATGTGTAAGTTTCCATAGAAGTAAGTGTGGTGGTGTGTGTATAACTGTATATGCAAGTAAATGTATGTTTGATTCTTTATTAGCATGAGTGACTATGTGTGTGAGTAACTCTATGGATGAGTGGCATTGTGTAACAGGATGTATAGGTGTATGAGTACATATGATGAGTGAGTACATGTATGAGTGACTGTATAGGAATGTTGGTGAATGAGTGGATGTGTATGTGGATCTTAGAATTACTGAAGAGGTTGTTGTAACTGGTATTGGTGTGTCCATTGTTTTGAAAATTTTAGTCTCTATTTTTGAATGTGTGTATCAAAGGTTATATTAGGGTGAGAGGAGGTCTGCCACTCTATCACAAGGATGATGTCATCAGTGATGTCATCAGTGATGTCATTTGAGATGTCATCAGTGATGTCATGAGTGATGTCACTGACCATGTCATGAGTGATGTAATATGTGACGTCATCAGCAGTGCATTGCGGGCGCGCGAGTTATAGTTAGCTGAACTAACTATAACGGGGGAATTTCAATGGTTTTGTACAAGTGAAAAGTCCAGCTAACTATAACACCCCTGAAACCTATGTTTTTTTCAGTGAATTTCTGAGGTTTTTTAAATGCTAATTCCTAACTATAACGTGCCTGAAACCTATGTTTTTTTCTGTGAATTTCAAAGGTTTTTTTAAATGCTAATTTCTAACTATGCCTACAGAGATAGGACATGTAAAGAAAGAAGAAAAAATGCACAGAAAGAAGCAAAAGAAGTGCAGAAAGAAATAACAGAAGTCCTCTAATACGAAGATAAGTGCAGGAAGAAGGATAACATGCAGAAAGAACAAAAAGAAGAGCAGAAAGAAGCCTTGTTGCAAAATCATCCTGTACCCTCAACTTTTTCAGACGGATACTGGTGGTAACTGAGTCTGACTAACCAGTCCTAGAGCCAGTGCTATGTTAAAAGACACTTAGAATACAGTGAAAACACCTACATACACTAGGGAACATTATGCATTGGGGTCCCCCTGTGATTAGCATGACCTCCTCTGTAAGCCCCTAGTATATAATAGGGCATGGGGATTAAAACTACCTCTTAAAACAGGCCACAGGGCGTTTTTACACACGTTAACTCAGGCCCCGTCCCCTCCCTTCACCACTGTTTAAACACACCCTGTGTCTGTTTTTAGTTGGGAGATTAAGTTCATTTGAATCCTGAGGGTCCCTAGGGTCCAACTAGCCCACTAGGTACCTCCAGTAAGTGCCACAGAGCTGCGTTGCAGAGAGGTGTAAAAAGTGGCACGGCCTGGACCACCTCTCTGCAATGCAGCTCAGTGGCGCTTACTGGAAGCACTTGGTGGGCTAGTTAGCCCCCATGGGCCCTCAGTATTGAAGGGAAATTATATCCCCAATTTAAAACGTGCAATAGTGCGTGTTTGCACACGTCACCTCAGGCCCCGTCCCCTCCCTTCACCACTGAGTAAACGCGCCCTGTGGCTGTTCTAAGTTGAGAGATTAAGTCCCCTTGAATCCTAAGGGTCCCTAGGGTCAAACTAGACCACTAGGTACCTCCAGTAAGCGCCACAGAGCTGCGTTGCAGAGAGGTGTAAAAAGGGGCTTGGCCTCAGAACACCTGTCTGCAGCGCAGCTCCCCTGGTGCATACTGGAGATGCCTGTTGGGGGCGCGTTTGGAGAGTGCTGCATGGAGGGGGCATGGCCTCCGGCACGATGCCAGTCTTTTATTTATTTTAATTTTTTAAGAAGGGGGGCTGTGTGGTTCCCCTTCTTATTCTAATTTATTGGCCCTGATGACCCCATCCCCCAGGGCCTGTCTCCTAATTATATTTTTTTGACCCCAATCCCCAGGGCCGGCCACTTTTTTTTATTATTTTAAAAAAATATATATTTATAGACACACCTAGGAAATGCTGGACAAACCGTACGTACCTATCACCATGACGATTTGCGTGATATTCATTAAAAGGCGACTATGCATGCAATGAATCCACGTGGAATGTATTTACACCACTAGTGAAGCTCTGACATGTCTGATGCCCTACCGTGGCTAATCCCGGTAGACACCCTTGTCGTTTATTTATACAAACATGGGTAGCTATTGACGGGCACATTTAATACACATGCACACCAAGCCATTCAAAGGGGATTCAACAAAAATTCGACCAAAACTATGCAAGAAACCCCCCTCACGGTTAATAAAACACACATCCACTGCCGGATGTGTAATACTTTTTATTTTACTCTCTGGAAAGGGGACGAACATCACTTGAGAGTCACCGCGCTCCTGACAGAGCCCAATGCTGTGTTACACCCACCATTGCCTGCCGAGTGCCACACACCTCTGTTTTGTATTCCACTAGCTAGTGCATATGCTATGACACTCTCTAGCCCATGTGCACTGTAACACCACCCTGTGAATATGTCATGCCACACTTGTCTTCGCACGGGTTATATTGCCCCATCTAACGTGCCTTCCTCGATGCCTATGTTATAACACACAGTGCTATGCCATACATATTACAATGTGGGATCCATATCTTTGTCACAGTGCATATGCAACGTTACACTCCCCAGCACATATTTTATATTACAACTTTAGAGACTAGTTAGGTTACACAACACTGCCCTGTGCATATTACACTCCAAGGCGCATATCGCATAGCACGCGCTAGTGCCTGTGCTATCTCGCGCTCTCCAATGAATCTGTCATTGCGCACAATGTATTGCATATTATATTTCACGCCCGGTTCATCTTATATCACACTTTTTGGTGCATAGTTTATACCATACACTATATCTAGTTTTCATTTTCAATCGTGCTCTCAGAACTATGTTCTATATAACACTGTGTTCACCTACCCTTTTCACGGGCATTACATTTTGCGATAGGGGGTGGAGGGTCAGGGGGTGTTTCTGCCAAGTGAGCCCGGAGTCACAGTCACAAACGTCCTCTTCTTCCTGAATAAAAGTGAGATTATGCTGCATACTTGTTCATATTTTAAGTAGTTCGCACAGACACAATGTTTTAAAAACAATAAAGTTCCTAATACCCGCCTTCTCTGAACAGTTAGCTTGCTGCCCCATCCCCCTCCTCCCTATCCTCTGTTGTGTGAATCCATGGACTAGCCTCCTCCCTCCTGCCATGCATGGTCTGATGTGCTGCCACTGCCCTCAATTTAGTATGATGTACCAGTCCACTCCTCCTGCCCTCCATTGCCCAATTCTATGCCCCATCATTGACCTCCTGCTTAAACTCTGTGCTTAGCTTGCTGCCCTTATTCTCCTTTCCCCTGCCCTCCGATGTCTTTGTGCATGCCCCTGCTCCATCCTTTTTGCCCACCATGTCCCATGGACCTGCCACTCCTATCGACTCTGAGTGTTCTGTTGAGCTGCCACTACCCTCCCACCTGCCTAGCATTGTCAGATGACTGTAACCTGTCCCTGCCACCTCCACCCTGCCTGTCCACATGCCATGCCCCTATCCTCTTTCTCCTGTCCTACATGGTCCATTGTACTGCCACACCCTTCTGCCCTCCCTGGTCTGTTGTGCTGCAACTGCTCCTCCTGCCTGCCCCGTGTGGTCTGTTGTGAGGCCCCTTCCCCTGAACACTCTTCTCTGTGCACAGGTCCTGACCCTCCCTTCTATCCTCCATCGTCCTTTGTGCATGCCCCTGCACCCTCCTTCTTGCCCATCATAGCCATTGTGCTGCCACTAACCCTCCCACATGTCATGCATGGTCTTCTGTGCTGCCATGGCCCCTCCCACCTTCCCTGTGTGGTCAGTTAGCTGCCCCTGACCCCCTCCCACCTTCCCTCCATGGTCTGTGTGTATGCCATCACAGTCTCACTGGTGCTCTTCATGGTGTGTCTTGCTTCTAGTGCCCATCCTGCCTGACCTCCATGGCTATCTTGCTGCTCCTGCCCTGCCCCCTTGCCCCCAGCCCTCTGTTTACATGTGCAGACCCCTACTCCCTCCCTCCTGGCTTGTCTGTTCCATTGTAATGCCCCTGATCCGTCCCTCTTGCCCTTTATGGTCTGTTATGCTGCAGCTTTCTCTCCTGTCTGTCCATTATGGTCAGCTAGCTACCATTGCCTCTTGCCCCTCTGTTCTCTGTTGTCCATGTGCATGGTCCTGTCCCCTCCCTCTTGCTTTCTATGGATTGTTGTGCTGCACTCCCGTCCTGCATGCCCTGTGTGGTGTATTGTGCTGCTGCAAACCCTGATGCCTGCCCTGCAGGGTCAGTTTGGTGCACCTCTCCATGTCCCTCCTGTCCTCTGTTATCCAAGTCCATGTCCCTATCCCATTTCCTTCCATGATCCAATGTACCATACTTGCGAACATTTTGAAC
Organism: Triturus cristatus; assembly: GCF_964204655.1. Classification (NCBI taxonomy): domain Eukaryota; kingdom Metazoa; phylum Chordata; class Amphibia; order Caudata; family Salamandridae; genus Triturus; species Triturus cristatus. Next base: position 84,994,075 of record NC_140590.1, on the reverse strand, counting down.
TTGGTAAAAGGGAGATTTTGAAAAAAAACTGGGGTATTGATTTTCCCCTTTGAGTTACATTGAAAAAGAGGAGATTGTAGACAGGAGACAGATCAAATAAAGCCCATTTGAGCTTAAAAACATTGGACGTTTCCTGGATGAATCGGGTCTGTTGGCATGTATGGTTGTACTACCATTGCCTCTTCCTTCTGCCCACAATGGTCTATTACATTGCCACAGACTCTCTTGCAAGTCCTGTATTGTTGGTTTGTTGCCCCTGCCCCCCTTTCCACTGCCCTCCATAGTCTGTTGTGCTTCCACGGCCCTTCCTGCCTGCTCAGTGTGGTTAAATTGTTGCCTTTGCACCCTCCTACCTGCCTTCAATTTTCAGAGTCCGTGCCCCTGGCCTCTGCCTCTCAACAGTATCCTAATGAACAACTAGATTGCTAACATTCTATATTTATTACAAAAGTGTGGAACGCCTGACATCATCTTGATGTAATCAAAACTGTAATACCTAGAGCATTTCCTTTAGAAATTACATATATGAGAGGGTCTTATTGGCATCAAAATTATGGTTAGTGCTCTAAAAGACTAAAATAAGGACATATTTTCTGAGTTTTCAAATAGCGACAAAGCACTTTTAAATTATTTGTTATCTTTATGTTTTTTTATCCAGTTGACCACTTGATTAAATGTTGCACTTAGGGGAGAGGATGTGGTGTTACTTCCAGAACTGCAGACTTTGCAACTGGGGAACCAGGTTGGAGTTTCTGCTTCAGCTCGACATTCTGTGATTCTGGTCAAATCACTTAGTCTCCCCATGTCTACAACCAAAATGAATTTGTTCTTGTGTGATGTAACCAATGCTCATGTAAAGCACTCCAATACCTGACAAGTCTGCACTATATAACACTGCAAAAACACAAAATAATAAGTGTTTTGCACACTTCTGTCATTGGGCTATATTTGGGCTACATCTGGGTGATTTTGGGCTACATTTGGGCTCTTTTGTCTCCGGTGGCCATCTTGGGAGATGTATTTGTTATGAAGTTTCCTAATTTCCTCATGTACTGCAGTCTCCTCAGTAGGAAATGCTTTCAGTTTTTTACTTTGATTCCATCATGAAGGTATTCAGATATGTCACACATTTGCCATAAATTCTGAATGTTAGCACTCTAGTTGCTCATTAGATCACTGTAGTAAAACTACTGTTCACCATGGAAGTCTGCTCCTGGTATTAAAAGTGCATGTTTCAGTCTGCATGTCAGAATATTTTAATGAAATAGAAGAGGATTTGAGAAGTCACTCAAAATGTGCCCTCATTTTCTTTCTTCAGCATTAAGCATAATTTCTATGGCAAAATGAACCCCCTCATTGTGTTCCTTTTTAAATTAAATGTTTTAAGTGTTACCAGTTTATTCCAATCAAGATGGCTTCAGGTGTGCCATACTTTTGTCATAATGAAGACAGTAAGCGCTCTAGTTGTTTTTATGAAAATTCTGGGACATTCTGTCATTGGGCTATACTTGGGCTACATCTGGGTGATATTTGGGCTACATTTGGGCTCTTTTGTCTCTGGTGGCCATCTTGGGAGACTTATTTGTTATGAAGTTTCCTAATTTCCTCATTTACTGCAGTCTCCTCAGTAGGAATACTTTCAGTTTTTTTACTTTGATTCCATCAAGAAGGCATTCAGATGTGTCACACATTTGCCATAAATTCAGAATGTTAGCACTCTTTTTGCTCATTAGATCACTGTAGTAAAGCTACTGCTCACCAGGGAAAACTGCTGCTGGTATTGAAAGTGCATGTTTCAGTCTGCATGTCAGAATTTTTTAATGAAATAGAAGAGGATTTGAGAAGTCACTCAAAATATGCCCTAATTTTTCTTTCTGCAGCACTAATCATACTTTTTATGGAAAAATGAACCCCCTCATTTTGTTCCTTTTTAAATTAAATGTTTTAAGAGTTGCCACTTTAATCCAAGCAAGATGGCTTTAGGTGTGCCATACGTTTCTCATAAGTACGACTGTTAGCGCTCTAGTAGTTCTTTGGAACACTCTGGGAAGCTGCAGTAGAACACAAAGGAATCAACTGACAGTCTCTGCCCTTGTTGGATGTACATGTTTTACTGAGAATGTCAGACTTATTTCTCACATGACTGAGAAAGATAATGTGAATTTACAGAAAATAAGCTCTCAGTTTAGCTTATAGATCACCTTCCAAACCTCTGTGGTAAAAGCATGACAAAATATTTTTCTCTCAATCATGATATCCCAGCAGAAGGCTTTTTCACATGGTGAAATCACCTTAGAACATACCACAATTCCTAAAATGAGTATGGTACCATCAACAAATGATTTATAATGTAACTAAAGTCTTAAAACCTTCTATTAACTGCAATGCTTTTTAATGAGGTGCTATCATGTATATTGGTCCCAAGATGGCTGTCAACACTTCTTGGATGAAGTGCTGACAGCCAATCAGATCTCAGGATGAGATGTGTGGTTAGGCTCCGCCCACATATATATATGCTTTTAAATGCTATTTTCTCAGGAAATCCTGAACAGATTTACACCAGATCTCGGCCCCTGCTTTACGAATCACCCCGAGACTTTCAGGGTAGGAGCTGAACGGAGCGCCCCATTAGTTTTGAAAATTTGGCGAGGATTCGTCAACCGGCGCCAAAGTTATTCAAAATTGAATTTTGAGATTTCCCATGGAAACTAGGTTGTAACTATAACTATCTACTGGCGACCGCCAGTAGATAATATATATATATGTGGATAGATCCGTTCCCACTCCTGCTCCTCTCCCACATCGGACTCCGTATGCAGGCACCGACACGGCTGAGACCAGTTCATATATTTATTAGTTAGCAGAAACAAACAATGCATTTTGGTGGTGACAGCCACCTTGCCCACATCACCATTTTGGTTTTCTACTTAAGCAACTGTTGCTACGCATGTCAGCATAGACATTGACAACATACTTGATGTATCTGAAAACATACTTGCTTTTAAAGGACGCAGTGCAAATCTAAAATTATTTTTAACACAAATGAATCCATTGTTAATATAAATCACAATTAAAATCATGTTTTCTACTCACACCGTAAAATATAATTTCAGAAGGGCTCTTTAAAAGTCAATGTGACTTGCCTTCTTATTTTAGATTATAAACCTAAATATTTTCAACAAGCACCACATTCAATGAGGGGTTACCAACTACAACATGGTCTGGAATTCATGGTTAAATATCCATTTTTTGTTTGACAGAACAGTACCAAACATATTCTAAAGCAATCACTTTTTTGTAAACCTTTGCTAAAATGTACTGCCCGGCCCATATGTAGTCCATGCAGAGGCTATAGCTTGAATCCAACCCAAGTGGGTTCTTCTTATTACATGATTTCCCCTTTGTTTGGTTTTTGATATATCATTGTCAGACCTCCCTAGGTTTCACCACATACTGATTATTCTACAGCGCCCTTTTTTTTTACCCAAAAAGTGCTCAAAGTGTGAAATAAATTAAATAATTGTTCTCCTTATTCAACCATGACGTTCAACTTATGGCCATTGAAAGTAGCAAGAAAGTCAGCCATTAATAGTTTTACAGGTGTACATACATCTCGTCCAAATTTAGACCATTCGGCATCTTACTCTTCAACATAACTATATAGCGAGACTCCAATCTTCTCAGTCTTTGTTCCCTGTTGCTGCCTCTTATATTCTTGGGGACAGAGTCTATCACATAATAGACTAGATCTGCTGCCTTTCCCCCATGCTTCTCATGAATGTGGCGAGCAACAGCATAGCTTTCATCTTCCCTTGCTATAGTCCTTAGATGTTGTAAAATTCTGTACTGCCCACATATACTTTTGGGCATGTGCATTGTAGGATATATACAGCAAAATCACTTCTACATTTGTATGTGTTGCATATTTTCAGTGGGAATTAAGTAAAGGTGATGTACCTTCCCTTGTATTTACTTCAAATTTGCAAGCCTTGCATCTATGGCATTTTTGAAAGCCCTGGTTTGATGTTAACCATGTCTCTGATTTGGTCATCTCAGGACTACTGAAAACTAATTCTCTCCTCATCGATTTAGCTCATCTGAAAGTGAGAAGTAGATTTTTTGTCACTTTGTCACTTTTAATGAGATTCTGTTGTAACCTGTGTTTTATTTATCTGGTTACTTACTCCCTAGCTGCTCAGCCAGTGTGAATGTAATGCATGGAATGTTGGTGTGATGGATATGAATGGAATGTTTGGGTGCCTGAAAGCTTGAGTGTGACAGTTGGAGTATGGGCTGAGCAGCAGGCAGACTGCTCCTGGTGGTTATTCTTTCTTTCCATTTCTCTTATACTCCGGTCTTAACCTTTCATTTAATTTTCTCTTGTACTTACTCTTCCATATCTCTAGTGTATTAACTTCCTAGCTCATGCTTGATTTTGCTTGGCATCTTTGCTATGATCTTTTGACATTTGGGTTCACTTTCTTCTTTCTTTTCTCTACTTTCCAATTGTTCTTTTTCTTGGGGTTCTCCTTATTCGAACCTTTTCCTTCTTTGTAGTTTCTATTTTTATTTTGGGGAGGAAGGGAAGGTATGTTGTGACCTGTGTTGCATTTATCAGGTTACTTACTCCCTAGCTGCTCAGCCAGTGTGAATGCGATGCATGGAATGTTGGTGTGATGGATATGAATGAAATGTTTGGGTGCCTGAATGCTTGAGTGCGACAGTTGGAGTATAGGCTGAGCAGCAGGCAGACTGCTCCTGGTGGGGCTGCATCTCTACAACTTATCTACATGTAACGGGTCTCAATAAATCTACTTAAAACTACATCCTGGCTGCGGACTTCATTACTACAAATTGCAATGTGTAGTAAGGGTTTTCCTCACTCTCTGATGGTACACATTGTACCCTGTGCTATATATATATATATTATCTACTGGCGGTCGCCAGTAGATAGTTATAGTTAGGACCGTGTTTCCATAGGAAATCCGCAACATTCTATTTGGAATAACTTTGGCGCCGGTTGACGAATCCTCGCGAAAGTTTCAAAATAGGTGGGGCGCTCCGCTCCGCTCCGCTCCTACCCTGAAAGTCTCGGGGGGATTCGTCAAGCGGGGGCTGAGAAAAAAGGGGGGTCCCAAAACACGTGTTCCCCATGCAATTTTCCATAGGGAACTTTAGTCCAAGGTACAGCCCGAACGGCTGAACAGAATTACTTGAAATTTGGTAAAGAGGTAGTCCTCAGGTCAGGCGTGTGCCTTTTGCATATATGGTGTCAATCTGTTCAGTAGTTCCTGAGAAAATCAAAAATAAAATCACATACATATCTGGGCGGAGCCTAACCACACATCTCATCGTGAGATCTGATTGGCTGTCAGTACTTCATCCAAGAAGTGTTGGCAGCCATCTTGGGACCAATATACATGATAGCACCTCATTAAAAAGCATTGCAGTTAATAGAAGGTTTTAAGACTTTAGTTACATTATAAATCATTTGTTGATGGTACCATACTCATTTTAGGAATTGTGGTGTGTTCTAAGGTGATTTTACCACGTGAAAAAGCCTTCTGCTGTGATATCACGAATCATGTTTGAGAAAAAACAATTTTCTCATACTTTTCCCACAGAGGTTTGGAAGGTGATCTATAAGCTAAATTGAGAGCATATTTTCTGTAAATTCACATTATCTTTCTCAGTAAAACATGTACATCCAACAAGGGCAGAGACTGTCAGTTGATTCCTTTGTGTTCTACTGCAGCTTCCCAGAGTACTCTAAAGAACAACTAGAGCGCTAACAGTCTTACTTATGACAAAAGTATGGCACACCTGAAGCCATCTTGATTGGAATAAAGTGGTAACACTTAAAACATTTAATTTACAAAGGAACAAAATGAGGGGGTTCATTTTGCCATATGAATTATGATTAGTGCTGCAGAAAGAAAAACTAGGGCACATTTTGGCTTCTGAAATCCTCTTTTATTTCATAAAAACATTCTGACATGCAGACTGAAACATGCACTTTGAATACCAGCAGCAGACTTGCCTGGTGAGCAGTAGCTGTACTACAGTGATCTAATGAGCAACTAGAGTGCTAACATTCAGAATTTATGGAAAATGTGTGACACATCTGAATGCGTTCTTGATGGAATCAAAGTAAAAAACTGAAAGTATTTCCTACTGAGGAGACTGCAGTAAATGAGGAAATTAGGAAACTTCATAACAAATACATCTCCTAACATGGCCACCAGAGACAAAAGAGCCCAAATGTAGCCCAAATATCACCCAGATGTAGCCCAAATGTAGCCCAATGACAGAAGTGTGCAAAACACTTATTTTTTGTGTATTTGCAGTTTTATATAGTGCAGACTTGTCAGGTATTGGAGTGCTTTACATGAACATTGGTTACATCACACAAGATCAAATTCATTTTGGTTGTAGACATGGGGAGATTAAGTGATTTGACCAGAATCACAGAATGTTCAGCTGAAGCAGAAACTCCAACCTGGTTCCCCAGTTGCAAAATCTGCAGCTCTGGAAGTAACACCACACCCTCTCCCCTTGGATGCAACATTTAATCAAGTGGTCAACTAGATACAAAAACCAAGATTACAAATAATTTAAAAGTTCTTTGTCGCTATTTGAAAACTGAGAAAATATGTCCTCATTTTAGTTTTCTAGAGCACTAACCATAATTTTGATGCAAATAAGACCCTCTCATATATGTAATTTCTAAAGGAAATGCTCTAGGCATTACAGTTTTGATTACATCAAGATAACGTCAGGCATTCCACACTTTTGTAATAAATATAGAATGTTTGCAATCTAGTTGTTCATTGGGATACTGTTGAGAGGCAGAGGCCAGGGGCACGGTCTCTGAAAATTGAAGGCAGGTAGGAGAGTGCAGAGGCAACAATTTGACCACACTAGGCAGGCAGGAAGGGCAGTGGCAGCACAACAGACCATGGAGGGCAGTGGAAAGGGGGGCAGGGGCAACAAACCAACAATACAGGACTGGCAAGAGAGGCTGTGGCAATATAATAGACCATTGTGGGCAGAAGGAAGAGGCAGTGGTCATACAACCATACATGTTAACAGACCCGTTTCAACCAGGAAACATCCAATGTTTTTAAGCTCAAATGGGCTTTACTTGATCTGTTTCCTGTCTACAATCTTCTCTTTTTCAATGTAACTCAAAGGGGAAAATCAATACCCCAGTTTTATTTCAAAATCTCCCTCTTACCAAGTTCAAAATGTTCGCAAGTATGGTACATTGGATCATGGTAGGCAGGAGGAATTGGGGTAGGGACATGGACTCGGATAACAGAGGACAGGAGGGACATTGAGAGGTGCACCAAACTGACCCTACAGGGCAGGCATCATGGTTTGCAGCAGCGCAAGACACCACACAGGGCATGCGGGACGGGAGTGCAGCACAACAATCCATAGAAAGCAATAGGGAGGGGACAGGACCATGCACATGGACAACAGACAACAGAGGGGAAAGAGGCAATGGTAGCTAGCTGACCATAATGGACAGACAGGAGAGAAAGCTGCTGCATAACAGACCATAAAGGGCAGGAGGGACGGATCAGGGGCATTACAATGGAACCGACAAGCCAGGAGGGAGGGAATAGGGGTCTGCACATGGAAACAGAGGGCTGGGGCAAGGGGGCAGGGCAGGAGCAGCAAGATGACCACGGAGGTCAGGCAGGATGGGCACTAGAAACAAGACACACCATGGAGAGCAACAGTGAGACTATGATGGCATACACACAGACCATGCAGGGAAGGTGGGAGGAGTTCAGGGGCAGCTAACTGACCACACAGGGAAGGTGGGGGGGGGCCATGGCAGCACAGAAGACCATGCATGGCAAGCGGGAGGGTTAGTGGCAGCACAATGGCTATGATGGGCAAGAAGGAGGATGCAGGGGCATGCACAAAGGACCATGGAGGATAGAAGGGAGGGTCAGGACCTGGGCACAGACAAGAGAGTTCAGGGGAAGGGGCCTCACAACAGACCGCACGGGGCAGGCATGAGGAGCAGTTGCAGGACAACAGACCAGGGAGGGCAGAAGGGTGTGGCAGTAAAATGGACCATGGAGGACAAGAGGAAGGGGATAGGGGCATGGCATGTGGACAGGCAGGGTGGAGGTGGCAGGGACAGGTTACAGTCATCTGACAATGCTAGGCAGGTGGTAGGGGAGTGGCAGCTCAACGGAACACTCAGAGTAGATAGGAGTGGCAGGTCCATGGAACATGGTGGTCAAAAAGGATGGAGCAGGGGCATGCACAAAGACATCGGAGGGCAGGGGGAAGGAGAATAGGGGCAACAAGCAAAGCACAGAGGCTAAGCAGGAGGTCAATGATGGGCCATAGAATTGGGCAATGGAGGGCAGGATGAGTGGACTGGTACATCATGCTAAATGCAGGGCAGTGGCAGCACATCAGACCATGCATGGCAGGAGGGAGGAGGCTAGTCCATGGATTCAGACAACAGAGAATAGGGAGGAGGTGGATGGGGCAGCAAGCTAACTGTTCATAGAAGGTGGGTATTAGGAACTTTATTGTTTTTAAAATGTGTGTCTGTGCGAACTACTTAAAATATGAACAAGTATGCAGCATAATCTCACTTTTATTCAGGAAGAAGAGGACTTTTGGGACTGTGAGTCCGGGCTCACTTGGCAGAAACATCCCCTGACCCTCCACCCCCATCGAAAAATGTAATGCCCGTGAAAAGGGTAGATGGACGCAGTGTTATATAGAACATAGTCCTGAGAGCACGATTGAAAATGAAAACTAGATATAGTATATGGTATAAACTATGCACCAAAAAGTGTGATATAAGATGAACCGGGGCGTGAAATATAATATGCAATACATTGTGTGCAATGACAGATTCATTGGAGAGCGCGAGATAGCACAGGCACTAGCACTTGCTATGTGATATGCGCCTTGGAGTGTAATATGCACAGGGCAGTGGTGTGTAACCTAAGTAGTCTCTAAAGTTGTAATATAAAATATGTGCTGGGTAGTGTAACATTGCATATGCACTGTGACAAAGATATGGATCCCAGATTGTAATATGTATGGCATAGCGCTGTGCTTTATAACATAGGCATCGAGGAAGGCACGTTACATGGGGCAATATAACCCGTGCAAAGGCAAGTGTGGCATGACATATTCACAGGGTGGTGTTACAGTGCACATGGGCTAGAGAGTGTCATAGCATATGCACTAGCTGGTGGAATACAACACAGAGGTGTGTGGCACTCGGCGGGCACTGAAGGGTGTAACACAGCATTGTGCTCAGCCAGGAGCACGCTGTGACCCTCAAGTGAGGTTTGTCTCCTTTCCAGAGAGTAAAATAAAAAGTATTACACATCCGGCGGATGTGTATTTTATTAACCGTGAGGGGGTTTCTTGCATAGTTTGGTCGAATTTTTGTCGAATCCCCTTTGAATGGCTTGGTGTGCATGTGTATTAAATGTGCCCGTCAATAGCTACCCATGTTTGTGTAAATAAACGACAAGGGTGTCTACTTGGAGAGTACCCACCGTCGGGGGCGCCGGCATTAGGCACGGTAGGGTGTCAGACATGTCAGAGCTTCACTAGCGGTGTGAATACATTCTACGTGGATTCATTGTATGCATAGTCGCCTTTTAATGAATATCACGCAAATCGTCATGGTGATAGGTACATACGGTTTGTCCAGCATGTCCTAGGTGTTTCTATAAATATATATATATATATTTTTAATTAAAAACAAAGGCCGGCCCCGGGGGATGGGGTCCCCGGGGCCATAAGTGGCCTGAGGAGGGGGGCAACACAGCCCCTCTCCTAAAGAATACATTTTTTTTAAAAAGGCCATGACCTGGGAGTTGGGGTCCCCGGGGCCGATTAAGGCATTGGGAGGGCCAAATTAATTTTTTTCAACAAAAAAAATTAGGGTGCAGGCCCTGGGGGATGGGGTCCCCAGGGCTAATAAATTAGAAAAAGAAAGGGGGCCACACAGCCCTCCTTCTTAAAAATAAATAAATAAAAGACCGGCATCGCACCGGAGGCTACGCCCCCTCCTTGCAGCACTCTGCAAACGCGCCCCCTGGCCAGTTGTAAGTTGAGGAATTAATTCCCCTTCAATACTGAGGGTCCCTGAGGGCCAACTAGCCCAACAGGTATCTCCAGTATGCGCTAGGGAGCTGCGTTGCAGACAGATGTTCTGAGGCCACGCCCCTTTTTACACCTCCATGCAACGCAGCTCTGTGGCGCTTACTGGAGGTACCTAGTGGGCTAGTTTGACCCTAGGGACCCTTAGGATTCAAGGGGACTTAATCTCCTAACTCAGAACGGCCACAGGGCGCGTTTACACAGTGGTGAAGGGAGGGGACGGGGCCTGAGGTGACATGTGCAAACACGCCCTGTGGCACGTTTTTAAGTTGGGGAAATAATTCCCTTTCAAACCTGAGGGACCCTGGGGTCCAACTAGCCCACCAGGTGCTTCCAGTAAGCACCACTACTCTGCGTTGCAGAGGGGTGGTGCAGGCCGTGCCACTTTTTACACCTCTCTGCAACGCAGCTCTGTGGCGCTTACTGGAGGTACCTAGTGGTCTAGTTGGACCCTAGGGACCCTCAGGATTCAAGGGGACTTAATCTCCCAACTTAAAACGGCTACAGGGCGTGTTTACACAATGGGGAAGGGAGGGGACGGGACATGAGGTGACGTGTTCAAACATGCCCTGTGGTGCGTTTTAAGAGGTAGTTTTAATCCCCTGCCCTATTATATACTAGGGGCTTACAGAGGAGGTCATGCTAATCACAGGGGGACCCCAACGCATAGTGTGCCCTAGTGTATGTAGGTGTTTTCACTGTATTCTGAGTGTCTTTTAACATAGCACTGGCTCTAGGACTGGTTAGTCAGACTCAGTTACCACCAGTATCCGTCTGAAAAAGTTGAGCGTACAGGATGATTTTGCAACAAGGCTTGTTTCTGCTCTTCTGTTTGTTCTTTCTGCACGTTATACTTCTTCCTGCACTTTTCTTCGTCTTTGAGGACTTCTGTTGCTTCTTTCTGCATTTCATTTTTTTCTTTCTGTGCGTTTTTCCTTCTTTCTTCACATGTCCTATCTCTGTAGGCATAGCTAGAAATTAGCATTTAAAAAAACCTTTGAAATTCACTGAAAAAACCATAGGTTTCAGGCACGTTATAGCTAGGAATTAGCATTTAAAAAACGTTAGAAATTCACTGAAAAAACCATAGGTTTCAGGGGCGTTATAGTTAGCTGGACTTTTCACTCGTACAAAACCATAGAAATTCCCCCGTTATAGTTAGTTCAGCTAACTATGACTCGCGCGCCCGCAATGCACTGCTGATGATGTCACATATTACATCACTCATGACATGGTCAGTGACATCACTCATGACATCACTGATGACATCATCCTTGTGATAGAGTGGCAGACCTCCTCTCCCCCTAATATAACTTTGATACACACATTCAAAAATAGAAATAAAATTTTTCAAAACAATGGACATACCAATACCAGTTACAACAACCTATTCAGTAATTGTAAGATCCACATCCACATCCACTCATTCACCAACAGTCCTATACAGTCACTCATACATGTACTCACTCATCATATGTACTCATACACCTATACATCCTGTTACACAACGCCACTCATCCATAAAGTTACTCAAACACATAGTCACTCATGCTAATAAAGAATCAAACATCCGTTTACCTGCATATACAGTTATACACACACCACCACACTTACTTCTACAGAAACTTACACATACTTAGTCTTTTTAACAATCACTTATAGAAACACATACTTATTCATACAGGAACTCTCTCAATCTCTCACTCTCACATATACTCACTTATATACACCAATAGTCACATATACTAGTTTAAAACATATGTAGTTACTCATAGAGACACTATTGAGACAGTCATTCACTCACTAACACACCCATGCACACACTCATCCACCCATACAGTCCTGCACACATGCTGTCTTCAACACATACAAACAGTGAGTCACTCATTCATACACCTATGCACTACGTAAAACCACCCACCGAACCATACAGACATCAGACACTTATACTGATACTCAAAAAACCAACTAATAACCTATATAGACACTCATGTAGCTACTCACCAACCCATGCAGCCACTTATACACAAAGTGAGAGACTGATACAGATATTTACATATTTAAACATTACTCACTAAGCCATGTATTCACTAAGATACACTTAATCAGTCAGTTATGCAATCAATTTTTCAAAAACAAATCATCCATTTAGACACTTATATACCCATTTATTCTTCCATCGACCTTGAGATATACATATATAAAACATATGTAATTTTCAGAAAAACACACATTCACTGGATGATGTCATCAGTGATGTCATCAATGATGTCATTTGAGATGTCATCAGTGATGTCATGAGTGATGTCACTGACCATGTCATGAGTGATGTAATATGTGAAGTCATCAGCAGTGCATTACGGGCGCGTGAGTTATAGTTAGCTGAACTAACTATAACTGGGGAATTTCTATGGTTTTGAACGAGTGAAAAGTCCAGCTAACTATAACGCCCCTGAAACCTATGTTTTTTTCAGTGAATATATATATATATATATATATATATATCTCGCTCCAAGTTTTCCTCACTCCCGTCCGGGAAGAAGATAGCAGCACTCGCGGGTTAGGTTGGTTACCAGTTTTTATTAAGCGCTACACAGACGCGTTTCGGGTCTTCCCTTCGTCAGTGTGTTGAATGACAGATACAGCGCGGCGCCATTTTATATACAAAAAAAAAAAAAATGCATCACATTATCCATTACGGGCAATGAAAAACAACGAGGGACTATTCCCACCGAGTTACTGTGGGCGCCATCTTTGAATATGCACATATTGTGTTCACACTAATTTGTCAAATAAAGTTATATACAATATTCACAGTATTTTACAACATAATTGTCGACAAAGTTCATTGTTTATGAAGTGTGATTATTCATGAATTCATTCTAAATGAGGTTACAATCTCGCCGTGGATCGGCGTTAGTGGCTCCATAGAACCACCCTCTTCCCCTCGCGTTTATAAATCTTGCCGTGTATCGGCTATCCCACATAATGTGTGCATTAAGAGGTGTGTACAGATTCGTCTAATTTATCATAATTTTATCGCCTATACCCCCAGGTGTACCGTTAATTCCTCATTGCTGTTCAAACCTTTCGGGCTTTTCGTTTGTAAGTCGATAATAAATCTTGATTCTAATCTCCTCAATTTGAGGACCCTGTCCCCTCCCCTAGTGTGAGGGGGCACATGATCAAGCCCAAAATACTGAAGTAGGTTCCTGTTGCTTTGGTGTTTGATGGCGAAATGTCTGGCAACTGGATAGCTCATGTCCCCGTTAGTGATAGCACGCATGTGCTCCAAAATTCTGATTTTAACACTATGTATAGTGCTCCCAATATATTTGAGATTACAGGGACATGTCAGACAATAGACTACATGCGTGGTTTGGCATGTAATGAATTTTTTGATGGTTTGTCTCTCTTTCATACCCTTAATTTCATAGTTAAGGATTCTTTTGCTAAATGCACATGCCTTACATTTCCCACACGGGAAAAAACCCCTTAGTTCCCCGAATGTCCCTTGTTTCACTATGGGGTTTTCCAGATGGCTATGGACCAATTTGTCTTTTAGTGATCTAGCCTTTCTAAAAGTCATTAGTGGGACAGGTGGAATATCCTTCCCAATGATCTGGTCAGTTTTCAAGATATGCCATTTTTTTCTGAAAATGCGTCTTAAGGAGTCAGCATCCTCAGAAAAGGTCGTAATTATGCGGAATTTGCCCTCATCTTTCTTTTCTTCTTTGGTTTTAGCCTCTAACAATTTTCCTCTTGGTATCTTGTTGACCTTTTCTAGGGTGGTATCTAATAACTTCAGATCATATCCTCTAGCAGCAAATCTCTCTATACTCTCTCTTGCTGCATGTGCGAAGTCACAATCCCTTGAGCAGTTGCGTTTAAGACGCAATAATTCCCCGTATGGGATGCTCTTCTTCAATTTGTCTGGATGGCCACTGGTAGCGTGTAATGTGCTATTGCCTGCAGTCGGCTTTCTGTATAGAGCCGTAGTGATCTTATTCTCTTGAATCCTCACTTCCAGGTCGAGATAGTTCACTGCCACTGAACTAATCTCGCCTGTGAATTGAAGATTAAGATTGTTGTTGTTCAAGTGGGCTATATAGTCTATGGCACTGTTATTGGACCCCCTCCAGACAATAAATAGGTCGTCAATGTACCTATGCCAAGTCACTATATTGGCTGTCCATATCGCATTGGTGGGGGACCGGACCACCTGCTCCTCCCACCAGCCCACGAACAAGTTCGCGTAGCTGGGGGCGAAGCAGGTACCCATCGCGGTCCCCGACACCTGCCTGTAGAGGTCACCTTGGAAAAGGAAAATGTTATTGTATAGGCAAAACCTTATGAATTCGATAAGCATCTTGTTATGTTCCAGTAATTTGATCGACCTTTTGTTCAACTTAAAACTTGGAGCGAGATATTTCACACGGGGCACCACCGTGCGAGCAGCACCCGCCAGAGAGTGATCCGTTTTTGAAAGGTGCATGGGAGCAAGCAGATACATAACGGAGGCACCGCCCTGGGGAAGAAGACATCCAATAGAGGCTGTTCGGGCACAACGGACGACTGAGGTCAGCAGGGTATCACACCTAAAGACAGTCCGGTAAGACGAACGCCGTAAAAACTTTGAATGTGATTTGACCAGGGCTTGGCGAGGGGAAGACGGATCAGACCAATTTTTAAGCGCTGGAGCCCGGGACCGGTGCTCCAATCTCGAAACAAACAGCATGTTCAGTGAAACTGCACGCAGGGAAGCGGCGGCTGATATGTTCAAGAGGAAAACTACAGATTCAATCAATCCGGCAACTACGGACAAAGCGTCTACATGCAACAACTTGCAAATGAAATTTACTAAACTCGAGAGACTGTACGAACGCGAAATGCGCAAATGGTGGGAGGCGACCTCCCTCCAAAATTACATCGAGGTTGAGAGGGTCCCACGAGGTTTGCGCATATATACGGTGCCCGCCTATGAAAATCCGGACCCGCTCCTGTTGGAGGAGTGGGCTGCACATATAGCCTCCTCATGCAAAGGGAGTCTAGAAATCCTGGTAAAATTTGCGTGGAGCGACAGGACAAAGACCCTAGCGGAAATTGAGAAGGCGGAGGAAGAAATCGCGAAAGATACAGACAAGAATAAACAGGAAGAAATGAGAGACAAAATGAAGAAACGATTACAACAGTATGAGCTAAAAATCCGGCATAGAAAACAAGAAAAATTCGAACGCGACGAGAGAGACTACCTTATGGGGAGAGTACTAACGTTCGCCAAAAAGTTCGACGGACCCCGGAAAGAAATGTACAAGAGCAAGCAGACACCGATACAAATACCAGAAAGAATTGAGACGTCAGAATCAGACGTGACCGAAAATGAGCAGTCCGGTGATGAGACAGCGGGCCCTTCTGGTGAACCAACGAGAACCCCTTTTCACCAAGAATTCAATCTGATACGACAGTCATGGTTGAGGGGGGGGAAAAGCAAGCCCCCAGAAGTGGACGGAGGCAGACCAGAAGGAGCGGTTGGAAGAGGAAGAGGAAGGGGCAAAACAACCCGGAACAAGAGAGGCGCAAGGTGGTAAATGAAGAGGACAACCTCACCATCATTAATTTAACCTCTAAAAAACTTACCAAGACAGAGGAATCAGTATTGAAATTGGGGCTATCCTTTTGTCCACAAACAAAGTTTGAATTTACACAAACGAGGATTGATCTTTTTAAATTCACTAGAAAACTTAAACTACACAAGTTTTTTAAGATCAAACCAACGAACAAAGAAGCCAGACTAATCAAAGGAAATACCAAGGAGACAGATTTACTAACAGTGGATGACCTTACCACATTGGAACTACTGGAAGAATTACGAAAAGGACAGGAATCGATCACAGAAGAAAATGTAATGACAACAACACAAAGAGCTAGGACCTTGGGGCTTGATCAAGAAGCACCATGTAGTAACTTCAAACCGGTTTCACAATTCTTACCACAAATGCCTCAAGATGCGATCGATGTTTTTTCTGAATCAGTAATCAAGGATCTTGTGCAGTTACGAGAGAAAGAAAATTACAGAACCACCAAACGTAACTTGACTAAAGCCCAAGAGAAAACTTTGCGAGAACTACAAAGCGATCCGACAGTAGTCTACAAACCCTCTGATAAAGGGGGCAATATTGTCTTGATACCAAGGGAACAGTATGTAAGGGAAGCCCTAAGACAACTAACTGATACACACAACTATGAATTGACAAACAAAAAGAAATATGAGGAGAGTATCAATGAGTACCACCAAATGATTAAGAAATGGCAGGACAAAACGATGTTAACCATGGAAGAGTTCCTATTTCTAAGAGCCAGCAATCCCATAATTCCAACGTACTATTATCTGCCCAAAGTCCACAAGGACAAATTGAATCCACCCGGCAGACCCATAGTCTCATCATTGGGCAGTCTAACTGAAAAGATGTCTGTATTTGTGGACCATTTTCTATTTCAGTTCGTCCTACAATTGTCTTCTTATATAAGAGACACCAAAGATTTCATTGCATGCATAGAAAAAGTTAGATGGGAGTCTTCATTCGTCCTCATAACATTGGACATTACTGGATTATACACATGCATAGACCACAAACAGGGACTGGAGGCGGTGGAATATTTCCTGAACAAAAGGTCGATCAAATTACTGGAACATAACAAGATGCTTATCGAATTCATAAGGTTTTGCCTATACAATAACATTTTCCTTTTCCAAGGTGACCTCTACAGGCAGGTGTCGGGGACCGCGATGGGTACCTGCTTCGCCCCCAGCTACGCGAACTTGTTCGTGGGCTGGTGGGAGGAGCAGGTGGTCCGGTCCCCCACCAATGCGATATGGACAGCCAATATAGTGACTTGGCATAGGTACATTGACGACCTATTTATTGTCTGGAGGGGGTCCAATAACAGTGCCATAGACTATATAGCCCACTTGAACAACAACAATCTTAATCTTCAATTCACAGGCGAGATTAGTTCAGTGGCAGTGAACTATCTCGACCTGGAAGTGAGGATTCAAGAGAATAAGATCACTACGGCTCTATACAGAAAGCCGACTGCAGGCAATAGCACATTACACGCTACCAGTGGCCATCCAGACAAATTGAAGAAGAGCATCCCATACGGGGAATTATTGCGTCTTAAACGCAACTGCTCAAGGGATTGTGACTTCGCACATGCAGCAAGAGAGAGTATAGAGAGATTTGCTGCTAGAGGATATGATCTGAAGTTATTAGATACCACCCTAGAAAAGGTCAACAAGATACCAAGAGGAAAATTGTTAGAGGCTAAAACCAAAGAAGAAAAGAAAGATGAGGGCAAATTCCGCATAATTACGACCTTTTCTGAGGATGCTGACTCCTTAAGACGCATTTTCAGAAAAAATTGGCATATCTTGAAAACTGACCAGATCATTGGGAAGGATATTCCACCTGTCCCACTAATGACTTTTAGAAAGGCTAGATCACTAAAAGACAAATTGGTCCATAGCCATCTGGAAAACCCCATAGTGAAACAAGGGACATTCGGGGAACTAAGGGGTTTTTTCCCGTGTGGGAAATGTAAGGCATGTGCATTTAGCAAAAGAATCCTTAACTATGAAATTAAGGGTATGAAAGAGAGACAAACCATCAAAAAATTCATTACATGCCAAACCACGCATGTAGTCTATTGTCTGACATGTCCCTGTAATCTCAAATATATTGGGAGCACTATACATAGTGTTAAAATCAGAATTTTGGAGCACATGCGTGCTATCACTAACGGGGACATGAGCTATCCAGTTGCCAGACATTTCGCCATCAAACACCAAAGCAACAGGAACCTACTTCAGTATTTTGGGCTTGATCATGTGCCCCCTCACACTAGGGGAGGGGACAGGGTCCTCAAATTGAGGAGATTAGAATCAAGATTTATTATCGACTTACAAACGAAAAGCCCGAAAGGTTTGAACAGCAATGAGGAATTAACGGTACACCTGGGGGTATAGGCGATAAAATTATGATAAATTAGACGAATCTGTACACACCTCTTAATGCACACATTATGTGGGATAGCCGATACACGGCAAGATTTATAAACGCGAGGGGAAGAGGGTGGTTCTATGGAGCCACTAACGCCGATCCACGGCGAGATTGTAACCTCATTTAGAATGAATTCATGAATAATCACACTTCATAAACAATGAACTTTGTCGACAATTATGTTGTAAAATACTGTGAATATTGTATATAACTTTATTTGACAAATTAGTGTGAACACAATATGTGCATATTCAAAGATGGCGCCCACAGTAACTCGGTGGGAATAGTCCCTCGTTGTTTTTCATTGCCCGTAATGGATAATGTGATGCATTTTTTTTTGTATATAAAATGGCGCCGCGCTGTATCTGTCATTCAACACACTGACGAAGGGAAGACCCGAAACGCGTCTGTGTAGCGCTTAATAAAAACTGGTAACCAACCTAACCCGCGAGTGCTGCTATCTTCTTCCCGGACGGGAGTGAGGAAAACTTGGAGCGAGATATTTCACACGGGGCACCACCGTGCGAGCAGCACCCGCCAGAGAGTGATCCGTTTTTGAAAGGTGCATGGGAGCAAGCATATATATATATATATATATATATATATATATATATATATATATATATATATATATATATTACCTACTGGCAGTCGCCAGTAGGTAGTTATAGTTAGGACTTATTTTCCATAGGAAATCCGCAATATTCTATTTGGAATAACGTTGGCGCCGATTGACGAATCTTTGTGAAATCTTCCAAACTTTTGGCCAGCTCCGGTCTATTCCTATCCCGAAAATTTCACAGTGATTCATCAAGCGGGGGCTGAGAAAAAAAGGGGGTACCAAAACACGTTTTCTCCATGCATTTTCCCATAGGACCTGTTGACGCAGCTACAACCCGAACTGCTGAAAGGAATTACACCAAATTTGGCAAAGAGGTGGTCCTCAGTTCAGACTCGTGCCTTTTGCTTCAATGGTGTAAATCTGTTCAGTAGTTCCTGAGAAAATTAGAGTTAAAAAGATAGATATATCTGGGTGGAGCCTAACCACACCTCATCGTGAGAATTGATTGGCTGTCAGTACTTCATCCAAGAAGTGTTGGCAGCCATCTTGGGACCAATATACATGATAGCACCTCATTAAAAAGCATTGTAGTTAATAGAAGGTTTTAAGACTTTTGTTACATTATAAATCATTTGTTGATGGTACCATACTCATTTTACGAATTGTGGTGTGTTCTAAGGTGATTTTACCATGTGAAAAAGCCTTCTGCTGTGATATCATGAATCATGTTTGAGAGAACTTTTTTCTCATGCTTTTCCCGCAGAGGTTTGGAAGGTGATCTATAAGCTAAACTGAGAGCATATTTTCTGTAAATTCACATTAACTTTCTCAGCCATGTGAGAATGAAGTCTGACATTCTCAGTAAAACATGTACATCCAACAATGGCAGAGATCATCAGTTGATTCCTTTGTGTTCTACTGCAGCTTCCCAGAGTGTTCTAAAGAACAACTAGAGCACTAACAGTCCTACTTATGACAAACGTATTGCACACCTGAAGCCATCTTGATTGGAATAAAGTGGTAACTCTTAAAACATTTAATTTAAAAAGGAACAAAATGAGGGGGTTCATTTTGCCATAGAAAGTATGATTAGTGCTGCAGAAAGAAAAATGAGGGCACATTTTGAGTGACTTCTCAAATCCTCTTCTATTTC
Organism: Triturus cristatus; assembly: GCF_964204655.1. Taxonomy (NCBI): domain Eukaryota; kingdom Metazoa; phylum Chordata; class Amphibia; order Caudata; family Salamandridae; genus Triturus; species Triturus cristatus. Next base: position 84,974,139 of record NC_140590.1, on the reverse strand, counting down.
ATAAAATAATTCTGACATGCAGACTGAAACATGCACATTCAATACCAGCAGCAGAATTCCCTGGTGAAAAGTAGCTTTACTACAGTGATCTAATAAGCAACTAGAGTGCTAACATTCTGAATTTATGGCAAATGTGTGACACATCTGAATGCCTTCTTGATGGAATCAAAGTAAAAAACTGAAAGTATTTCCTACTGAGGAGACTGCAGTAAATGAGAAAATTAGGAAACTTCATAACAAATAAATCTCTCAAGATGGCCACCAGAGACAAAAGAGCCCAAATGCAGCACAAATATCACCCAGATGTAGCCCAAGTATAGCCCAATGACAGATTGTCCCAGAGTGTTCTAACGAACAACTAGAGCGCTAACAGTTTTACTTATGACAAAAGTATGGCACACCTGAAGCCATCTTGATTGGAATAAAGTGGTAACACTTAAAACATTTAATTTACAAAGGAACAACATGAGGGGGTTCATTTTGCCATTGAAATTATGATTAGTGTTGCAGAAAGAAAAATTAGGGAACATTTTGACTTCTCAAATCCTCTTCTATTTCATAAAAAAATTCTGACATGCAGACTGAAACATGCACTTTGAATACCAGCAGCAGACTTGCCTGGTGAGCAGTAGCTGTACTACAGTGATCTAATGAGCAACTAGAGTGCTAACATTCAGAATTTATGGAAAATGTGTGACACATCTGAATGCGTTCTTGATGGAATCAAAGTAAAAAACTGAAAGTATTTCCTACTGAGGAGACTGCAGTAAATGAGGAAATTAGGAAACTTCATAACAAATAAATCTCCTAACATGGCCACCAGAGACAAAAGAGCCCAAATGTAGCCCAAATATCACCCAGATGTAGTCCAAATGTAGCCCAATGACAGAAGTGTGCAAAACACTTATTTTTTGTGTATTTGCAGTTTTATATAGTGCAGACTTGTCAGGTATTGGAGTGCTTTACATGAACATTGGTTACATCACACAAGATCAAATTCATTTTGGTTGTAGACATGGGGAGATTAAGTGATTTGACCAGAATCACAGAATGTTCAGCTGAAGCAGAAACTCCAACCTGGTTCCCCAGTTGCAAAATCTGCAGCTCTGGAAGTAACACCACACCCTCTCCCCTTGGATGCAACATTTAATCAAGTGGTCAACTAGATACAAAAACCAAGATTACAAATAATTTAAAAGTTCTTTGTCGCTATTTGAAAACTGAGACAATATGTCCTCATTTTAGTTTTCTAGAGCACTAACCATAATTTTGATGCAAATAAGACCCTCTCATATATGTAATTTCTAAAGGAAATGCTCTAGGCATTACAGTTTTGATTACATCAAGATAACGTCAGGCATTCCACACTTTTGTAATAAATATAGAATGTTTGCAATCTAGTTGTTCATTGGGATACTGTTGAGAGGCAGAGGCCAGGGGCACGGTCTCTGAAAATTGAAGGCAGGTAGGAGAGTGCAGAGGCAACAATTTGACCACACTAGGCAGGCAGGAAGGGCAGTGGCAGCACAACAGACTATGGAGGGCAGTGGAAAGGGGGGCAGGGGCAACAAACCAACAATACAGGACTGGCAAGAGAGGCTGTGGCAATATAATAGACCATTGTGGGCAGAAGGAAGAGGCAGTGGTCATACAACCATACATGCTAACAGACCCGTTTCAGCCAGGAAACATCCAATGTTTTTAAGCTCAAATGGGCTTTACTTGATCTGTTTCCTGTCTACAATCTTCTCTTTTTCAATGTAACTCAAAGGGGAAAATCAATACCCCAGTTTTATTTCAAAATCTCCCTCTTACCAAGTTCAAAATGTTCGCAAGTATGGTACATTGGATCATGGTAGGCAGGAGGAATTGGGGTAGGGACATGGACTCGGATAACAGAGGACAGGAGGGACATTGAGAGGTGCACCAAACTGACCCTACAGGGCAGGCATCATGGTTTGCAGCAGCACAATACACCACACAGGGCATGCGGGACGGGAGTGCAGCACAACAATCCAGAGAAAGCAATAGGGAGGGGACAGGACCATGCACATGGACAACAGAGGGGAAAGAGGCAATGGTAGCTAGCTGACCATAATGGACAGACAGGAGAGAAAGCTGCTGCATAACAGACCATAAAGGGCAGGAGGGACGGATCAGGGGCATTACAATGGAACCGACAAGCCAGGAGGGAGGGAATAGGGGTCTGCACATGGAAACAGAGGGCTGGGGGCAAGGGGGCAGGGCAGGAGCAGCAAGATGACCATGGAGGTCAGGCAGGATGGGCACTAGAAACAAGACACACCATGGAGAGCAACAGTGAGACTATGATGGCATACACACAGACCATGGAGGGAAGGTGGGAGGGTTTCAGGGGCAGATAACTGACCACACAGGGAAGGTGGGGGGGCCATGGCAGCACAGAAGACCATGCATGGCAAGTGGGAGGGTTAGTAGCAGCACAATGGCTATGATGGCCAAGAAGGAGGATGCAGGGGCATGCACAAAGGACCATGGAGGATAGAAGGGAGGGTCAGGACCTGGGCACAGACAAGAGAGTTCAGGGGAAGGGGCCTCACAACAGACCGCACGGGGCAGGCATGAGGAGCAGTTGCAGCACAACAGACCAGGGAGGGCAGAAGGGTGTGGCAGTAAAATGGACCATGGAGGACAAGAGGAAGGGGATAGGGGCATGGCATGTGGACAGGCAGGGTGGAGGTGGCAGGGACAGGTTACAGTCATCTGACAATGCTAGGCAGGTGGTAGGGGAGTGGCAGCTCAACAGAACACTCAGAGTAGATAGGAGTGGCAGGTCCATGGAACATGGTGGTCAAAAAGGATGGAGCAGGGGCATGCACAAAGACATCGGAGGGCAGGGGGAAGGAGAATAGGGGCAGCAAGCAAAGCACAGAGGCTAAGCAGGAGGTCAATGATGGGCCATAGAATTGGGCAATGGAGGGCAGGATGAGTGGACTGGTACATCATGCTAAATGCAGGGCAGTGGCAGCACATCAGACCATGCATGGCAGGAGGGAGGAGGCTAGTCCATGGATTCAGACAACAGAGGATAGGGAGGAGGTGGATGGGGCAGCAAGCTAACTGTTCATAGAAGGTGGGTATTAGGAACTTTATTGTTTTTAAAATGTGTGTCTGTGCGAACTACTTAAAATATGAACAAGTATGCAGCATAATCTCACTTTTATTCAGGAAGAAGAGGACGTTTGGGACTGTGAGTCCGGGCTCACTTGGCAGAAACATCCCCTGACCCTCCACCCCCCATCGCAAAATGTAATGCCCGTGAAAAGGGTAGATGGACGCAGTGTTATATAGAACATAGTCCTGAGAGCACGATTGAAAATGAAAACTAGATATAGTATATGGTATAAACTATGCACCAAAAAGTGTGATATAAGATGAACCGGGGCGTGAAATATAATATGCAATACATTGTGCGCAATGACAGATTCATTATAGAGCGCGAGATAGCACAGGCACTAGCACTTGCTATGTGATATGCGCCTTGGAGTGTAATATGCACAGGGCAGTGGTGTGTAACCTAAGTAGTCTCTAAAGTTGTAATATAAAATATGTGCTGGGTAGTGTAACATTGCACATGCACTGTGACAAATATATGGATCCCAGATTGTAATATGTATGGCATAGCGCTGTGCTTTATAACATAGGCATCGAGGAAGGCACGTTACATGGGGCAATATAACCCGTGCGAAGGCAAGTGTGCCATGACATATTCACAGGGTGGTGTTACAGTGCACATGGGCTAGAGAGTGTCATAGCATATGCACTAGCTGGTGGAATACAACACAGAGGTGTGTGGCACTCGGCGGGCACTGGTGGGTGTAACACAGCATTGGGCTCAGCCAGGAGCACGCTGTGACCCTCAAGTGAGGTTTGTCTCCTTTCCAGAGAGTAAAATAAAAAGTATTACACATCCGGCGGATGTGTATTTTATTAACCGTGAGGGGGTTTCTTGCATAGTTTGGTCGAATTTTTGTCGAATCCCCTTTGAATGGCTTGGTGTGCATGTGTATTAAATGTGCCCGTCAATAGCTACCCATGTTTGTGTAAATAAACGACAAGGGTGTCTACTTGGAGAGTACCCACCGTCGGGGGCGCCGGGATTAGGCACGGTTAGGTGTCAGACATGTCAGAGCTTCACTAGCGGTGTGAATACATTCTACGTGGATTCATTGTATGCATAGTCGCCTTTTAATGAATATCACGCAAATCGTCATGGTGATAGGTACATACGGTTTGTCCAGCATGTCCTAGGTGTTTCTATAAATATATATATATTTTTTTTAATTAAAAACAAAGGCCGGCCCCGCGGTATGGGGTCCCCGGGGCCATAAGTGGCCTGAGGAGGGGGGCAACACAGCCCCCCTCCTAAAGAATAAATTTTTTTAAAAAAGGCCATGACCTGGGAGTTGGGGTCCCCGGGGCCGATTAAGGCATTGGGAGGGCCAAATTAATTTTTTTCAACAAAAAAAATTAGGGTGCAGGCCCTGGGGGATGGGGTCCCCAGGGCTAATAAATTAGAAAAAGAAAGGGGGCCACACAGCCCTCCTTCTTAAAAATAAATAAATAAAAGACCGGCATCGCACCGGAGGCTACGCCCCCTCCTTGCAGCACTCTGCAAACGCGCCCCCTGGCCAGTTGTAAGTTGAGGAATTAATTCCCCTTCAATACTGAGGGTCCCTGAGGGCCAACTAGCCCAACAGGTATCTCCAGTATGCGCTAGGGAGCTGCGTTGCAGACAGGTGTTCTGAGGCCACGCCCCTTTTTACACCTCCATGCAACGCAGCTCTGTGGCGCTTACTGGAGGTACCTAGTGGGCTAGTTTGACCCTAGGGACCCTTAGGATTCAAGGGGACTTAATCTCCTAACTCAGAACGGCCACAGGGCGCGTTTACACAGTGGTGAAGGGAGGGGACGGGGCCTGAGGTGACATGTGCAAACACGCCCTGTGGCACGTTTTTAAGTTGGGGAAATAATTCCCTTTCAAACCTGAGGGACCCTGGGGTCCAACTAGCCCACCAGGTGCTTCCAGTAAGCACCACTACTCTGCGTTGCAGAGGGGTGGTGCAGGCCGTGCCACTTTTTACACCTCTCTGCAACGCAGCTCTGTGGCGCTTACTGGAGGTACCTAGTGGTCTAGTTGGACCCTAGGGACCCTCAGGATTCAAGGGGACTTAATCTCCCAACTTAAAACGGCTACAGGGCGTGTTTACACAATGGGGAAGGGAGGGGACGGGACATGAGGTGACGTGTTCAAACATGCCCTGTGGTGCGTTTTAAGAGGTAGTTTTAATCCCCTGCCCTATTATATACTAGGGGCTTACAGAGGAGGTCATGCTAATCACAGGGGGACCCCAACGCATAGTGTGCCCTAGTGTATGTAGGTGTTTTCACTGTATTCTGAGTGTCTTTTAACATAGCACTGGCTCTAGGACTGGTTAGTCAGACTCAGTTACCACCAGTATCCGTCTGAAAAAGTTGAGCGTACAGGATGATTTTGCAACAAGGCTTGTTTCTGCTCTTCTGTTTGTTCTTTCTGCACGTTATACTTCTTCCTGCACTTTTCTTCGTCTTTGAGGACTTCTGTTGCTTCTTTCTGCATTTCATTTTTTTCTTTCTGTGCGTTTTTCCTTCTTTCTTCACATGTCCTATCTCTGTAGGCATAGCTAGAAATTAGCATTTAAAAAACCTTTGAAATTCACTGAAAAAACCATAGGTTTCAGGCACTTTATAGCTAGGAATTAGCATTTAAAAAACGTTAGAAATTCACTGAAAAAACCATAGGTTTCAGGGGCGTTATAGTTAGCTGGACTTTTCACTCGTACAAAACCATAGAAATTCCCCCGTTATAGTTAGTTCAGCTAACTATGACTCGCGGGCCCGCAATGCACTGCTGATGACGTCACATATTACATCACTCATGACATGGTCAGTGACATCACTCATGACATCACTGATGACATCATCCTTGTGATAGAGTGGCAGACCTCCTCTCCCCCTAATATAACTTTGATACACACATTCAAAAATAGAAATACAATTTTTCAAAACAATGGACATACCAATACCAGTTACAACAACCTATTCAGTAATTGTAAGATCCACATCCACATCCACTCATTCACCAACAGTCCTATACAGTCACTCATACATGTACTCACTCATCATATGTACTCATACACCTATACATCCTGTTACACAACGCCACTCATCCATAAAGTTACTCAAACACATAGTCACTCATGCTAATAAAGAATCAAACATCCGTTTACCTGCATATACAGTTATACACACACCACCACACTTACTTCTACAGAAACTTACACATACTTAGTCTTTTTAACAATCACTTATAGAAACACATACTTATTCATACAGGAACTCTCTCAATCTCTCACTCTCACATATACTCACTTATATACACCAATAGTCACATATACTAGTTTAAAACATATGTAGTTACTCATAGAGACACTATTGAGACAGTCATTCACTCACTAACACACCCATGCACACACTCATCCACCCATACAGTCCTGCACACATGCTGTCTTCAACACATACAAACAGTGAGTCACTCATTCATACACCTATGCACTACGTAAAACCACCCACCGAACCATACAGACATCAGACACTTATACTGATACTCAAAAAACCAACTAATAACCTATATAGACACTCATGTAGCTACTCACCAACCCATGCAGCCACTTATACACAAAGTGAGAGACTGATACAGATATTTACATATTTAAACATTACTCACTAAGCCATGTATTCACTAAGATACACTTAATCAGTCAGTTATGCAATCAATTTTTCAAAAACAAATCATCCATTTAGACACTTATATACCCATTTATTCTTCCATCGACCTTGAGATATACATATATAAAATATATGTAATTTTCAGAAAAACACACATTCACTGGATGATGTCATCAGTGATGTCATCAATGATGTCATTTGAGATGTCATCAGTGATGTCATGAGTGATGTCACTGACCATGTCATGAGTGATGTAATATGTGAAGTCATCAGCAGTGCATTGCGGGCGCGTGAGTTATAGTTAGCTGAACTAACTATAACTGGGGAATTTCTATGGTTTTGTACGAGTGAAAAGTCCAGCTAACTATAACGCCCCTGAAACCTATGGTTTTTTCAGTGAATATATATATATATATATATATATATATATATATATATATATATATATTACCTACTGGCAGTCGCCAGTAGGTAGTTATAGTTAGGACTTATTTTCCATAGGAAATCCGCAATATTCTATTTGGAATAACGTTGGCGCCGATTGACGAATCTTTGTGAAATCTTCCAAACTTTTGGCCAGCTCCGGTCTATTCCTATCCTGAAAATTTCACAGTGATTCATCAAGCGGGGGCTGAGAAAAAAAGGGGGTACCAAAACACGTTTTCTCCATGCATTTTCCCATAGGACCTGTTGACGCAGCTACAACCCGAACTGCTGAAAGGAATTACACCAAATTTGGCAAAGAGGTGGTCCTCAGTTCAGACTCGTGCCTTTTGCTTCAATGGTGTAAATCTGTTCAGTAGTTGCTGAGAAAATTAGAGTTAAAAAGATAGATATATCTGGGTGGAGCCTAACCACACCTCATCGTGAGAATTGATTGGCTGTCAGTACTTCATCCAAGAAGTGTTGGCAGCCATCTTGGGACCAATATACATGATAGCACCTCATTAAAAAGCATTGTAGTTAATAGAAGGTTTTAAGACTTTTGTTACATTATAAATCATTTGTTGATGGTACCATACTCATTTTACGAATTGTGGTGTGTTCTAAGGTGATTTTACCATGTGAAAAAGCCTTCTGCTGTGATATCATGAATCATGTTTGAGAGAACTTTTTTCTCATGCTTTTCCCGCAGAGGTTTGGAAGGTGATCTATAAGCTAAACTGAGAGCATATTTTCTGTAAATTCACATTATCTTTCTCAGCCATGTGAGAATGAAGTCTGACATTCTCAGTAAAACATGTACATCCAACAATGGCAGAGATCATCAGTTGATTCCTTTGTGTTCTACTGCAGCTTCCCAGCGTGTTCTAAAGAACAACTAGAGCGCTAACAGTCCTACTTATGACAAACGTATTGCACACCTGAAGCCATCTTGATTGGAATAAAGTGGTAACTCTTAAAACATTTAATTTAAAAAGGAACAAAATGAGGGGGTTCATTTTGCCATAGAAAGTATGATTAGTGCTGCAGAAAGAAAAATGAGGGCACATTTTGAGTGACTTCTCAAATCCTCTTCTATTTCATAAAATAATTCTGACATGCAGACTGAAACATGCACATTCAATACCAGCAGCAGAATTCCCTGGTGAAAAGTAGCTTTACTACAGTGATCTAATAAGCAACTAGAGTGCTAACATTCTGAATTTATGGCAAATGTGTGACACATCTGAATGCCTTTTTGATGGAATCAAAGTAAAAAACTGAAAGTATTTCCTACTGAGGAGACTGCAGTAAATGAGAAAATTAGGAAACTTCATAACAAATAAATCTCTCAAGATGGCCACCAGAGACAAAAGAGCCCAAATGCAGCACAAATATCACCCAGATGTAGCCCAAGTATAGCCCAATGACAGATTGTCCCAGAGTGTTCTAACGAACAACTAGAGCGCTAACAGTTTTACTTATGACAAAAGTATGGCACACCTGAAGCCATCTTGATTGGAATAAAGTGGTAACACTTAAAACATTTAATTTACAAAGGAACAACATGAGGGGGTTCATTTTGCCATAGAAATTATGATTAGTGCTGCAGAAAGAAAAATTAGGGAACATTTTGACTTCTCAAATCCTCTTCTATTTCATAAAAAAATTCTGACATGCAGACTGAAACATGCACTTTGAATACCAGCAGCAGACTTGCCTGGTGAGCAGTAGCTGTACTACAGTGATCTAATGAGCAACTAGAGTGCTAACATTCAGAATTTATGGAAAATGTGTGACACATCTGAATGCGTTCTTGATGGAATCAAAGTAAAAAACTGAAAGTATTTCCTACTGAGGAGACTGCAGTAAATGAGGAAATTAGGAAACTTCATAACAAATAAATCTCCTAACATGGTCACCAGAGACAAAAGAGCCCAAATGTAGCCCAAATATCACCCAGATGTAGCCCAAATGTAGCCCAATGACAGAAGTGTGCAAAACACTTATTTTTTGTGTATTTGCAGTTTTATATAGTGCAGACTTGTCAGGTATTGGAGTGCTTTACATGAACATTGGTTACATCACACAAGATCAAATTCATTTTGGTTGTAGACATGGGGAGATTAAGTGATTTGACCAGAATCACAGAATGTTCAGCTGAAGCAGAAACTCCAACCTGGTTCCCCAGTTGCAAAATCTGCAGCTCTGGAAGTAACACCACACCCTCTCCCCTTGGATGCAACATTTAATCAAGTGGTCAACTAGATACAAAAACCAAGATTACAAATAATTTAAAAGTTCTTTGTCGCTATTTGAAAACTGAGACAATATGTCCTCATTTTAGTTTTCTAGAGCACTAACCATAATTTTGATGCAAATAAGAACCTCTCATATATGCAATTTCTAAAGGAAATGCTCTAGGCATTACAGTTTTGATTACATCAAGATAACGTCAGGCATTCCACACTTTTGTAATAAATATAGAATGTTTGCAATCTAGTTGTTCATTGGGATACTGTTGAGAGGCAGAGGCCAGGGGCACGGTCTCTGAAAATTGAAGGCAGGTAGGAGAGTGCAGAGGCAACAATTTGACCACACTAGGCAGGCAGGAAGGGCAGTGGCAGCACAACAGACTATGGAGGGCAGTGGAAAGGGGGGCAGGGGCAACAAACCAACAATACAGGACTGGCAAGAGAGGCTGTGGCAATATAATAGACCATTGTGGGCAGAAGGAAGAGGCAGTGGTCATACAACCATACATGCTAACAGACCCGTTTCAGCCAGGAAACATCCAATGTTTTTAAGCTCAAATGGGCTTTACTTGATCTGTTTCCTGTCTACAATCTTCTCTTTTTCAATGTAACTCAAAGGGGAAAATCAATACCCCAGTTTTATTTCAAAATCTCCCTCTTACCAAGTTCAAAATGTTCGCAAGTATGGTACATTGGATCATGGTAGGCAGGAGGAATTGGGGTAGGGACATGGACTCGGATAACAGAGGACAGGAGGGACATTGAGAGGTGCACCAAACTGACCATACAGGGCAGGCATCATGGTTTGCAGCAGCACAATACACCACACAGGGCATGCTGGACGGAAGTGCAGCACAACAATCCAGAGATAGCAATAGGGAGGGGACAGGACCATGCACATGGACAACAGACAACAGAGGGGAAAGAGGCAATGGTAGCTAGCTGACCATAATGGACAGACAGGAGAGAAAGCTGCTGCATAACAGACCATAAAGGGCAGGAGGGACGGATCAGGGGCATTACAATGGAACCGACAAGCCAGGAGGGAGGGAATAGGGGTCTGCACATGGAAACAGAGGGCTGGGGGCAAGGGGGCAGGGCAGGAGCAGCAAGATGACCATGGAGGTCAGGCAGGATGGGCACTAGACACAAGACACACCATGGAGAGCAACAGTGAGACTATGATGGCATACACACAGACCATGGAGGGAAGGTGGGAGGGTTTCAGGGGCAGATAACTGACCACACAGGGAAGGTGGGGGGGGCCATGGCAGCACAGAAGACCATGCATGGCAAGCGGGAGGGTTAGTAGCAGCACAATGGCTATGATGGGCAAGAAGGAGGATGCAGGGGCATGCACAAAGGACCATGGAGGATAGAAGGGAGGGTCAGGACCTGGGCACAGACAAGAGAGTTCAGGGGAAGGGGCCTCACAACAGACCGCACGGGGCAGGCATGAGGAGCAGTTGCAGCACAACAGACCAGGGAGGGCAGAAGGGTGTGGCAGTAAAATGGACCATGGAGGACAAGAGGAAGGGGATAGGGGCATGGCATGTGGACAGGCAGGGTGGAGGTGGCAGGGACAGGTTACAGTCATCTGACAATGCTAGGCAGGTGGTAGGGGAGTGGCAACTCAACAGAACACTCAGAGTAGATAGGAGTGGCAGGTCCATGGAACATGGTGGTCAAAAAGGATGGAGCAGGGGCATGCACAAAGACATCGGAGGGCAGGGGGAAGGAGAATAGGGGCAGCAAGCAAAGCACAGAGGCTAAGCAGGAGGTCAATGATGGGCCATAGAATTGGGCAATGGAGGGCAGGATGAGTGGACTGGTACATCATGCTAAATGCAGGGCAGTGGCAGCACATCAGACCATGCATGGCAGGAGGGAGGAGGCTAGTCCATGGATTCAGACAACAGAGGATAGGGAGGAGGTGGATGGGGCAGCAAGCTAACTGTTCATAGAAGGTGGGTATTAGGAACTTTATTGTTTTTAAAATGTGTGTCTGTGCGAACTACTTAAAATATGAACAAGTATGCAGCATAATCTCACTTTTATTCAGGAAGAAGAGGACGTTTGGGACTGTGAGTCCGGGCTCACTTGGCAGAAACATCCCCTGACCCTCCACCCCCCATCGCAAAATGTAATGCCCGTGAAAAGGGTAGATGGACGCAGTGTTATATAGAACATAGTCCTGAGAGCACGATTGAAAATGAAAACTAGATATAGTATATGGTATAAACTATGCACCAAAAAGTGTGATATAAGATGAACTGGGGCGTGAAATATAATATGCAATACATTGTGCGCAATGACAGATTCATTATAGAGCGCGAGATAGCACAGGCACTAGCACTTGCTATGTGATATGCGCCTTGGAGTGTAATATGCACAGGGCAGTGGTGTGTAACCTAAGTAGTCTCTAAAGTTGTAATATAAAATATGTGCTGGGTAGTGTAACATTGCATATGCACTGTGACAAAGATATGGATCCCAGATTGTAATATGTATGGCATAGCGCTGTGCTTTATAACATAGGCATCGAGGAAGGCACGTTACATGGGGCAATATAACCCGTGCGAAGGCAAGTGTGCCATGACATATTCACAGGGTGGTGTTACAGTGCACATGGGCTAGAGAGTGTCATAGCATATGCACTAGCTGGTGGAATACAACACAGAGGTGTGTGGCACTCGGCGGGCACTGGTGGGTGTAACACAGCATTGGGCTTAGCCAGGGGCACGCTGTGACCCTCAAGTGAGGTTTGTCTCCTTTCCAGAGAGTAAAATAAAAAGTATTACACATCCGGCGGATGTGTATTTTATTAACCGTGAGGGGGTTTCTTGCATAGTTTGGTCGAATTTTTGTCGAATCCCCTTTGAATGGCTTGGTGTGCATGTGTATTAAATGTGCCCGTCAATAGCTACCCATGTTTGTGTAAATAAACGACAAGGGTGTCTACTTGGAGAGTACCCACCGTCGGGGGCGCCGGGATTAGGCACGGTTAGGTGTCAGACATGTCAGAGCTTCACTAGCGGTGTGAATACATTCTACGTGGATTCATTGTATGCATAGTCGCCTTTTAATGAATATCACGCAAATCGTCATGGTGATAGGTACATACGGTTTGTCCAGCATGTCCTAGGTGTTTCTATAAATATATATATATTTTTTTAATTAAAAACAAAGGCCGGCCCCGCGGTATGGGGTCCCCGGGGCCATAAGTGGCCCGAGGAGGGGGGCAACACAGCCCCCCTCCTAAAGAATAAAAAAATTTAAAAAGGCCATGACCTGGGAGTTGGGGTCCCCGGGGCCGATTAAGGCATTGGGAGGGCCAAATTAATTTTTTTCAACAAAAAAAATTAGGGTGCAGGCCCTGGGGGATGGGGTCCCCAGGGCTAATACATTAGAAAAAGAAAGGGGGCCACACAGCCCTCCTTCTTAAAAATAAATAAATAAAAGACCGGCATCGCACCGGAGGCCACGCCCCCTCCTTGCAGCACTCTGCAAACGCGCCCCCTGGCCAGTTGTAAGTTGAGGAATTAATTCCCCTTCAATACTGAGGGTCCCTGAGGGCCAACTAGCCCAACAGGTATCTCCAGTATGCGCCAGGGAGCTGCGTTGCAGACAGGTGTTCTGAGGCCACGCCCCTTTTTACACCTCCATGCAACGCAGATCTGTGGCGCTTACTGGAGGTACCTAGTGGGCTAGTTTGACCCTAGGGACCCTTAGGATTCAAGGGGACTTAATCTCCTAACTCAGAACGGCCACAGGGCGCGTTTACACAGTGGTGAAGGGAGGGGACGGGGCCTGAGGTGACATGTGCAAAGACGCCCTGTGGCACGTTTTTAAGTTGGGGAAATAATTCCCTTTCAATCCTGAGGGACCCTGGGGTCCAACTAGCCCACCAGGTGCTTCCAGTAAGCACCACTACTCTGCGTTGCAGAGGGGTGGTGCAGGCCGTGCCACTTTTTACACCTCTCTGCAACGCAGCTCTGTGGCGCTTACTGGAGGTACCTAGTGGTCTAGTTGGACCCTAGGGACCCTCAGGATTCAAGGGGACTTAATCTCCCAACTTAAAACGGCTACAGGGCGTGTTTACACAATGGGGAAGGGAGGGGACGGGACAATAGGTGACGTGTTCAAACATGCCCTGTGGTGCGTTTTAAGAGGTAGTTTTAATCCCCTGCCCTATTATATACTAGGGGCTTACAGAGGAGGTCATGCTAATCACAGGGGAACCCCAACGCATAGTGTGCCCTAGTGTATGTAGGTGTTTTCACTGTATTCTGAGTGTCTTTTAACATAGCACTGGCTCTAGGACTGGTTAGTCAGACTCAGTTACCACCAGTATCCGTCTGAAAAAGTTGAGCGTACAGGATGATTTTACAACAAGGCTTGTTTCTGCTCTTCTGTTTGTTCTTTCTGCACGTTATACTTCTTCCTGCACTTTTCTTCGTCTTTGAGGACTTCTGTTGCTTCTTTCTGCATTTCATTTTTTTCTTTCTGTGCGTTTTTCCTTCTTTCTTCACATGTCCTATCTCTGTAGGCATAGCTAGAAATTAGCATTTTAAAAACCTTTGAAATTCACTGAAAAAACCATAGGTTTCAGGCACGTTATAGCTAGGAATTAGCATTTAAAAAACCTTAGAAATTCACTGAAAAAACCATAGGTTTCAGGGGCGTTATAGTTAGCTGGACTTTTCACTCGTACAAAACCATAGAAATTCCCCCGTTATAGTTAGTTCAGCTAACTATAACTCGCGCGCCCACAATGCACTGCTGATGACGTCACATATTACATCACTCATGACATGGTCAGTGACATCACTCATGACATCACTGATGACATCATCCTTGTGATAGAGTGGCAGACCTCCTCTCCCCCTAATATAACCTTGATACACACATTCAAAAATAGAAATTAAAATTTTCAAAACAATGGACATACCAATACCAGTTACAACAACCTATTCAGTAATTGTAAGATCCACATACACATCCACTCATTCACAAACAGTCCTATACAGTCACTCATGCATGTACTCACTCATCATATGTACTCATACACCTATACATCCTGTTACACAACGCCACTCATCCATAAAGTTACTCAAACACATAGTCACTCATGCTAATAAAGAATCAAACATCCGTTTACCTGCATATACAGTTATACACACACCACCACACTTACTTCTACAGAAACTTACACATACTTAGTCTTTTTAACAATCACTTGTAGAAACACATACTTATTCATACAGGAACTCTCTCAATCTCTCACTCTCACATATACTCACTTATATACACCAATAGTCACATATACTAGTTTAAAACATATGTAGTTACTCATAGAGACACTATTGAGACAGTCATTCACTCACTAACACACCCATGCACACACTCATCCACCCATACAGTCCTGCACACATGCTGTCTTCAACACATACAAACAGTGAGTCACTCATTCATACACCTATGCACTACGTAATACCACCCACCAAACCATACAGACATCAGACACTTATACTGATACTCAAAAAACCAACTAATAACCTATATAGACACTCATGTAGCTACTCACCAACCCATGCAGCCACTTATACACAAAGTGAGAGACTGATACAGATATTTACATATTTAAACATTACTCACTAAGCCATGTATTCACTAAGATACACTTAATCAGTCAGTTATACAATCAATTTTTCAAAAACAAATCATCCATTTAGACACTTATATACCCATTTATTCTTCCATCGACCTTGAGATATACATATATAAAACATATGTAATTTTCAGAAAAACACACATTCACTGGATGATGTCATCAGTGATGTCATCAATGATGTCATTTGAGATGTCATCAGTGATGTCATGAGTGATGTCACTGACCATGTCATGAGTGATGTAATATGTGAAGTCATCAGCAGTGCATTGCGGGCGTGTGAGTTATAGTTAGCTGAACTAACTATAACGGGGGAATTTCTATGGTTTTGTACGTGTGAAAAGTCCAGCTAACTATAACGCCCCTGAAACCTATGGTTTTTTCAGTGAATATATATATATATATATATATATCCTCCAAAGATGCCCTGCAACAGAGACGCACTCCTCCAGCTGATCGGTTACATAACCATTTATTAACAAGGAACAGGATTACAGCTCCGACTTGCTTTGTCCATTGCCTTACGCGTTTCAGAGCATTCATGCTCTTTCATCAGAGGCCATTTAAAATCACAGCTGTTCTTTGGAAACCCACAGTTCCCTGCGTGCTTGACTGCTTTTAAGGCTTCCGGTGCGCCTTTCTCGACAGAATTAATTGCAGTGCATGCCGGAACTTGTAGTGTTAAATTTCATATGCTTTTTTACCTCCAGTGGTCGTGTGTCTTTTAAATCATTTCATGGACCAATTTCTGCCCTCCAGTGGGCCACAGAGCTGGACGCCTGTTCCGAAATGCATACATCAGCTGCGCCGTCCTCCCAGCCAGGATGATTCATGGCAGACGAGCCCTTTTGAATAATGGGTGGTGCGAACTCCCACGGCTGGACCTGCCGTGTGTAAATCCTCCAAAGATGCCCTGCAACAGAGACGCACTCCTCCAGCTGATCGGTTACATAACCATTTATTAACAAGGAACAGGATTACAGCTCCGACTTGCTTTGTCCATTGCCTTACGCGTTTCAGAGCATTCATGCTCTTTCATCAGAGGCCATTTAAAATCACAGCTGTTCTTTGGAAACCCACAGTTCCCTGCGTGCTTGACTGCTTTTAAGGCTTCCGGTGCGCCTTTCTCGACAGAATTAATTGCAGTGCATGCCGGAACTTGTAGTGTTAAATTTCATATGCTTTTTTACCTCCAGTGGTCGTGTGTCTTTTAAATCATTTCATGGACCAATTTCTGCCCTCCAGTGGGCCACAGAGCTGGACGCCTGTTCCGAAATGCATACATCAGCTGCGCCGTCCTCCCAGCCAGGATGATTCATGGCAGACGAGCCCTTTTGAATAATGGGTGGTGCGAACTCCCACGGCTGGACCTGCCGTGTGTAAATCCTCCAAAGATGCCCTGCAACAGAGACGCACTCCTCCAGCTGATCGGTTACATAACCATTTATTAACAAGGAACAGGATTACAGCTCCGACTTGCTTTGTCCATTGCCTTACGCGTTTCAGAGCATTCATGCTCTTTCATCAGAGGCCATTTAAAATCACAGCTGTTCTTTGGAAACCCACAGTTCCCTGCGTGCTTGACTGCTTTTAAGGCTTCCGGTGCGCCTTTCTCGACAGAATTAATTGCAGTGCATGCCGGAACTTGTAGTGTTAAATTTCATATGCTTTTTTACCTCCAGTGGTCGTGTGTCTTTTAAATCATTTCATGGACCAATTTCTGCCCTCCAGTGGGCCACAGAGCTGGACGCCTGTTCCGAAATGCATACATCAGCTGCGCCGTCCTCCCAGCCAGGATGATTCACTAGAGGGAAATAAATGGCCGAGATTTGCTTCGTTTCCGTTGTGCCAGTAAAGCCTGTGAACAAGAGCCAGGAGGCTTGAAACGCGTCAGGCGAAATTTGAAATTCGAACATGAATGCACAGTCCTGCTCCTGCATTCAATAAAGCTACGTTAGCAATCTTCCATGGAGTGCGCCTTCGTTTTTGGATAACACTGAAAGATATATATATATATATATATATATATATATATATATATATATATATAGATATATTACCTACTGGCAGTCGCCAGTAGGTAGTTATAGTTAGGACTTATTTTCCATAGGAAATCCGCAATATTCTATTTGGAATAACGTTGGCGCCGATTGACGAATCTTTGTGAAATCTTCCAAACTTTTGGCCAGCTCCGGTCTATTCCTATCCCGAAAATTTCACAGTGATTCATCAAGTGGGGGCCGAGAAAAAAAGGGGGTACCAAAACACGTTTTCTCCATGCATTTTCCCATAGGACGTGTTGACGCAGCTACAACCCGAACTGCTGAAAGGAATTACACCAAATTTGGCAAAGAGGTGGTCCTCAGTTCAGACTCGTGCCTTTTGCTTCAATGGTGTAAATCTGTTCAGTAGTTCCTGAGAAAATTAGAGTTAAAAAGATAGATATATCTGGGTGGAGCCTAACCACACCTCATCGTGAGAATTGATTGGCTGTCAGTACTTCATCCAAGAAATGTTGGCCGCCATCTTGGGACCAATATACATGATAGCACCTCATTAAAAAGCATTGTAGTTAATAGAAGGTTTTAAGACTTTTGTTACATTATAAATCATTTGTTGATGGTACCATACTCATTTTACGAATTGTGGTGTGTTCTAAGGTGATTTTACCATGTGAAAAAGCCTTCTGCTGTGATATCATGAATCATGTTTGAGAGAACTTTTTTCTCATGCTTTTCCCGCAGAGGTTTGGAAGGTGATCTATAAGCTAAACTGAGAGCATATTTCCTGTAAATTCACATTATCTTTCTCAGCCATGTGAGAATGAAGTCTGACATTCTCAGTAAAACATGTACATCCAACAATGGCAGAGACCATCAGTTGATTCCTTTGTGTTCTACTGCAGCTTCCCAGAGTGTTCTAAAGAACAACTAGAGCGCTAACAGTCCTACTTATGACAAACGTATTGCACACCTGAAGCCATCTTGATTGGAATAAAGTGGTAACTCTTAAAACATTTAATTTAAAAAGGAACAAAATGAGGGGGTTCATTTTGCCATAGAAAGTATGATTAGTGCTGCAGAAAGAAAAATGAGGGCACATTTTGAGTGACTTCTCAAATCCTCTTCTATTTCATAAAAAAATTCTGACATGCAGACTGAAACATGCACATTCAATACCAGCAGCAGAATTCCCTGGTGAGAAGTAGCTTTACTACAGTGATCTAATAAGCAACTAGAGTGATAACATTCTGAATTTATGGCAAATGTGTGACATATCTGAATGCCTTCTTGATGGAATCAAAGTAAAAAACTGAAAGTATTTCCTACTGAGGAGACTGCAGTAAATGAGGAAATTAGGAAACTTCATAACAAATAAATCTCTCAAGATGGCCACCAGAGACAAAAGAGCCCAAATGCAGCACAAATATCACCCAGATGTAGCCCAAGTAGAGCCCAATGACAGATTGTCCCAGAGTGTTCTAACGAACAACTAGAGCGCTAACAGTTTTACTTATGACAAAAGTATGGCACACCTGAAGCCATCTTGATTGGAATAAAGTGGTAACACTTAAAACATTTAATTTACAAAGGAACAAAATGAGGGGGTTGATTTTGCCATAGAAATTATGATTAGTGCTGCAGAAAGAAAAATTAGGGAACATTTTGACTTCTCAAATCCTCTTCTATTTCATAAAAAAATTCTGACATGCAGACTGAAACATGCACTTTGAATACCAGCAGCAGACTTCCCTGGTGAGCAGTAGCCTTTCTACAGTGATCTAATGAGCAACTAGAGTGCTAACATTCAGAATTTATGGCAAATGTGTGACACATCTGAATGCCTTCTTGATGGAACCAAAGTAAAAAACTGAAAGTATTTCCTACTGAGGAGACTGCAGTAAATGAGGAAATTAGGAAACTTCATAACAAATAAATCTCTCAAGATGGCCACCAGAGACAAAAGAGCCCAAATGCAGCACAAATATCACCCAGATGTAGCCCAGATGTAGCACAATGACAGAAGTGTGCAAAACACTTATTTTTTGTGTATTTGCAGTTTTATATAGTGCAGACTTGTCAGATATTGGAGTGTTTTACGTGAGCATTGGTTACATCACACAAGATCAAATCCATTTTGGTTGTAGACATGGGGAGTTTAAGTGATTTGACCAGAATCACAGAATGTTGAGCTGAAGCAGAAACTCCAACCTGGTTCCCCAGTTGCAAAGTCTGCAGCGCTGGAAGTAACACCACATCCTCTTCCCTAGTTGCAATATTTAATCAAGTGGTCAATTGGATAAAAAAACATGAAGATTACAAATAATTTAAAAGTTCTTTGTCGCTATTTGAAAACTCAGAAAATATGTCCTTGTTTTAGCTTTTTAGAGCACTAACCATAATTTTGATGTAAATAAGACCCTCTCATATGTAATTTTTAAAGGAAATGCTCTAGGTATTACAGTTTTGATTACATCAAGATGACGTCAGGCGTTCCACAATTTTGTAATAAATATAGAATGTTAGCAATATAGTTGTTCATTGGGATACTGTTGAGAGGCAGAGGCCAGGAGCACAGACTCTGAAAATTGAAGGCAGGTAGGAAAGTGCAGAGGCAATCATTTGACCACACTGGGCAGGCAGAAAGGGCAGTGGCAGCACAACAGAGTATGGAGGGCAGTGGAAAGGGGGCAGGGGCAACAAACCAACAATACAGGACTGGCAGGAGAGGCTGTGGCAATATTATAGACCATTGTGGGCAGAAGGAAGAGGCAGTGGTAGTTCAACCATACATGCCAACAAACCCGTTTCAGCCAGGAAACGTTCAATGTTTTTAAGCTCAAATAGGCTTTGTTTGATCTGTCTCCTGTCTACAATCTCCTCTTTTTCAATGTAACTCAAAGGGGAAAATCAATACCCCAGTTTTTTTTCAAAATCTCCCTCTTACCAACTTCCAAATGTCCGCAAGTATGATACATGGGATCATGGTAGGCAGGAGGAATTGGGGTAGGGACATGGACTCGGATAACAGAGGACAGGAGGGACATGGAGAGGTGCACCAAACTGACCCTACAGGGCAGCCATCAGAATTTGTAGCAGCACAATAGACCACACAGGGCATGTGGGACGGGAGTGCAGCACACAAATCAATAGAAAGCAATAGGGAGGGGACAGGACCATGCACAAGGACAACAGAGAACAGAGGGGAAAGAGGCAATGGTGGCTAGCTGACCATAATGGACAGACAGGAGAGAAAGCTGCAGCATAACAGACCATAAAGGGCAGGAGGGACGGATCAGGGGCATTACAATGGAACAGACAAGCCAGGAGGGAGGGAATAGGGGACTGCACATGAAACA
Source organism: Triturus cristatus (assembly GCF_964204655.1). Lineage (NCBI taxonomy): Eukaryota > Metazoa > Chordata > Amphibia > Caudata > Salamandridae > Triturus > Triturus cristatus. The sequence goes on along the minus strand of NC_140590.1, from coordinate 84,953,624 downwards.
GAGGGCTGGGGGCAAGGGGGCAGGGCAGGAGCAGCAAGATGACCATGGAGGTCAGGCAGGATGGGTACTAGAAACAAGACACACCATGGGGAGCAACAGTGAGACTATGATGGCATACGCACAGACTATGGAGGGAAGGTGGGAGGGGGTCAGGGGCAGCTAGCTGACCACACAGGGAAGGTGGGAGGGGCCATGGCAGCACAGAAGACCATGCATGGCAAGCGGGAGGGTTAGTGGCAGCACAATGGCTATGATGGGTAAGAAGGAGGGTGCAGGGGCATGCACAAAGGACCATGGAGGATAGAAGGGAGGGTCAGGACCTGGGCACAGACAAGAGAGTTCAGGGGAAGGGGGCCTCACAACAGACCGCGCTGGGCAGGCAGGAGGAGCAGTTGCAGCACAACAGACCAGGGAGGGCAGAAGGGTGTGGCAGTAAAATGGACCATGGAGGACAGGAGGAAGGAGATAGGGGCATTGCATGTGGACAGGCAGGGTGGAGGTGGCAGGGACAGGTTACAGTCATCTGACAATGCTAGGCAGGTGGGAGGGGAGTGGCAGCTCAACAGAACACTCAGAGTAGATAGGAGTGGCAGGTCCATGGAACATGGTGGGCAAAAAGGATGGAGCAGGGGCATGCACAAAGACATCAGAGGGCAGGGGGAAGGAGAATAGGGGCAGCAAGCTAAGCACAGAGGCTAAGCAGGAGGTCAATGATGGGCCATAGAATTGGGCAATGGAGGGCAGGAGGAGTGGACCGGTACATCATGCTAAATAGAGGGCAGTGGCAGCACATCAGACCATGCATGGCAGGAGGCAGGAGGCTAGTCCATGGAACAGAGGATAGGGAGGAGGTGGATGGGGCAGCAAGATAACTGTTCAGAGAAGGTGGGTATTAGGAACTATTGTTTTTAAAATGTGTGTCTGTGCGAACTAATTAAAATATGAACAAGTATGCAGCATAATCTCACTTTTATTCAGGAAGAAGAGGACGTTTGTGACTGTGACTCTGGGCTCACTTGGCAGAAACACCCCCTGACCCTCCACCCCCATCGCAAAATATTATGCCCGTGAAAAGGGTAGGTGGACGCAGTGCTATATAGAACATAGTCCTGGGAGCACGATTGAAAATGATATAGTATAGGGTATAAACTATGCACCAAAAAGTGTGATATAAGATGAACCGGGGCGTGAAATATAATATGCAATACATTGTGCACAATGACAGATTCATTGGAGAGCGCAAGATAGCACAGGCACTACCGCATGCTATGCGATATGCGCTTTGGAGTGTAATATGCACAGGGCAGTGTTGTGTAACCTAACTAGTCTCTAAAGTTGTAATATAAAATATGTGCTGGGGAGTGTAAAGTTGCATATGCACTGTGACAAAGATATGGATCCCAGATTGTAATATTTAATGCATAGCGCTGTGCGTTATAACATAGGCATCGAGGAAGGCACGTTAGATGGGGCAATATAACCCATGCAAAGGCAAGTGTGGCATGACATATTCACGGGGTGGTGTTACAGTGCACATGGGCTAGAGAGTGTCATAGCATACGCACTAGCTGGTGGAATACAACACAGAGGTGCGTGGCACTCGGCGGGCACTGGTGGGTGTAACACAGCATTGGGCTCAGCCAGGAGCACACTGTGACTCTCAAGTGAGGTTCATCTCCTTCCCAGAGAGTAAAATAAAAAGTATTACACATCCGGCGGTGGATGTGTGTTTTATTAACCGTGAGGGGGGTTTCTTGCATAGTTTGGCCGAATTTTTGTTGAATCCCCTTTGAATGGCTTGGTGTGCGTGTGTATTAAATGTGCCCGTCAATAGCTACCCATGTTTGTATAAATAAACAACAAGGGTGTCTACTTGGAGAGTACTCACCGGCGGGGGCGCCGGGATTAAGCACAGTAGGGCGTCAGACACGTCAGAGCTTCACTAGCGGTGTAAATACATTCCATGTGGATTCATTGTATGCATAGTCGCCTTTTAATGAATATCATGCAAATCGTCATGGTGATAGGTACATACGGTTTGTCCAGCATGTCCTAGGTGTTTCTATAAATATATTTTTTTTAAATAATAAAAAACAAAGGCCGGCCCCGGGGGATGGGGTCCCCGGGGCCATATGTGGCCTGAGGAGGAGGGCAACGCAGCCCCCCTCCTAAAGATTTTTTTTTAAAAAAAGGCCATGACCAGGTGGTTGGGGTTTCCGGGGCCGATTAATTCCTTGGGAGGGCCAAATTAATTTTCTTCAACAAAAAAATTAGGGTGCAGGCCATGGGGGATGGGGTCCCCAGGGACAATACATTAGAAAAAGAAGGGGGTCCACACAGCCTTCCTTCTTAAAAAAATAAAATAAATAAAAGACCGGCATCGCGCCGGAGGCCACTCCCACTCCTTGCAGCACTCTGCAAACGCACCCCCTGGCCAGTTGTAAGTTGGGAAATTAATTCCCCTTCAATACTGAGGGTTCCTGAGGGCCAACTAGCCCAACAGGTATCTCCAGTATACGCCAAGGAGCTGTGTTGCAGACAGGTGTTCTGAGGCCACGCCCCTTTTTACACCTCTATGCAAAGCAGCTCTGTGGCGCTTACTGGAGGTACCTAGTGGGCTAGTTTGACCCTAGGGACCCTTAGGACTCAAGGGGACTTAATCTCTCAACTTAGAACGGCCACAGGGCGCGTTTACACAGTGGTGAAGGGAGGGGACGGGGCCTGAGGTGGCGTGTGCAAACACGCCCTGTGGCGTGTTTTAAGTTGGGGAAATAATTCGCTTTCAATCCTGAGCGACCCTGGGGGCCAACTAGCCCACCAGGTACTTCCAGTAAGCGCCACTGAGCTGCGTTGCAGAGAGGTGGTCCAGGCCGTGCCACTTTTTACACCTCTCTGCAACGCAGCTCAGTGGCGCTTACTGGAGGTACCTAGTGGGCTAGTTGGACCCTAGGGACCCTCAGGATTCAAGGGGACTTAATCTCCCAAATTAAAACGGCCACAGGGCGTGTTTACACAGTGGGGAAGGGGCCTGAGGTGACGTGTGCAAACACGCCCTGTGGCGCGTTTTAAGAGGTAGTTTTAATCCCCTGCCCTATTATATACTAGGGGCTTACAGAGGAGGTCATGCTAATCACAGGGGGACCCCAACGCATAGTGTTCCCTAGTGTATGTAGGTGATTTCACTGTATTCTGAGTGTCTTTTAACACTGGCTCTAGGCCTGGCTATTCAGACTCAGTTGCCACCAGTATCCATCTGAAAAAGTTGAGGGTACAGGATGATTTTGCAACAAGGCTTCTTTCTGCTCTTCTGTTTGTTCTTTCTGCACGTTATCCTTCTTCCTGCACTTTTCTTCGTCTTTGAGGACTTCTGTTGCTTCTTTCTGCATTTCTTTTTTTCTTTCTGTGCGTTTTTTCTTCTTTCTTCACATGTCCTATCTCTGTAGGCATAGTTAGAAATTAGCATTTAAAAAACCTTTGAAATTCACTGAAAAATCCATAGGTTTCAGAGGTGTTATAGTTAGCTGGACTTTTCACTAGTACAAACCATTGAAATTCCCCCATTATAGTTAGGTCAGCTAACTATAAGTCGCGCGCCCACAATGCACTGCTGATGACGTCACATATTATATCACTCATGACATGGTCAGTGACATCACTCATGACATCACTGATGACATCTCAAAGGACACCACTGATGATATCACTGATGACATCATCCTTGTGATAGAGTGGCAGACCTCCTCTCCCCCTAATATAACCTTTGATACACACATTCAAAAATAGAAACTAAAATTGTCAAAACAATGGACATACAAATACCAGTTACAACAACCTATTCAGCAATTCTAAGATCCACATACACATCCACTCATTCACCAACAGTCCTATACAGTCACTCATACATGTACTCACTCATCATATGTACTCATACACCTATACATCCTGTTACACAACGCCACTCATCCATAGAGTTACTCACACACATAGTCACTCATGCTAATAAAGAATCAAACATCCATTTACTTGCATATACAGTTATACACACACCACCACACTTACTTCTACAGAATCTTAAACATACTTAGTCTTTTAAACAATCACTTATAGAAACACGTACTTATTCATACAGGAACTCTTTCAATCTCTCACTCTCACTTATACTCACTTATATACACCAATAGTCACATATACTAGTTTAAAACATATGTAGTTACCCATAAAGACACTATTGAGACAGTCATTCACTCACTAACACACCCATGCACACACTCATCCACCCATACAGTCCTGCACACATGCTGTCTTCAACACATACAAACAGTGAGTCACTCATTCATGCACCTATGCACTACGTAATACCCCCCACCGAACCATAAAGACACTCAGACACTCATACTGATACTCAACTAATAACCTATATAGACACTCATGTAGCTACTCACCAACCCATGCAGCCACTTATACACAAAGTGAGAGACTGATACAGATATTTACATATTTAAACATTACTCACTAAGCCATGTATTCACTAAGATACACTTAATCAGTCAGTTATACAATCAATTTTTCAAAAACAAATCTTCCATTTAGACACTTATATACCCATTTATTCTTCCATCGACCTTGAGATATACATATATAAAACATGTAATTTTCTGAAAAACACACATTCACTGGATGAAATGAAATGAAATGAAATGAAAATTAGATTTATTAAGCGCTACAGCTGCCCTGAGGCGTCCAGGCGCTGGGACAGATGGGACCCTCTTGAGGTTACTAGCTAAGCATTAAACAGCAAGGTTTTTAGTTGTTTACGGAAAGTGGTCAGGTTGGGGTTGTTTCTTAGCTGCAAAGGGAGTGAGTTCCAGAGTTTGGAGACGTTATACGAGAAGGAGCGTCCTCCTGCTCTAACTCTGCGAGTTCTGGGGATCTCAGCCAGGAATGCTGTAGAAGAGCGGAGGGATTTATTTGGCCTATAGGGAGAAATCAGGGGTCGGTTGATGTCTGGGCCCGTTTCCCAGAAAGTCTGGTGGGCAATGCAGAGCGATTTGAATCTTACTCTGTCCCTGATAGGTAGCCAGTGCAAGGTCCTCAAGCTGGTTCTCACTGAGGTCCTCTGGGGGATGCCCAACAGTGCTCTGGCAGCACAGTTTTGGGTGCGTTGGAGCTTCTGTAGGGTGTAGTCCGGGGCTCCTAGGTATAAGGCGTTATTAAAATCCAAGCGGGATTGGATAAGGCCTTGTATAATTATCTGTTTGGCCTCGAAGCAGAGGAGGGGAAGGACTTTCTTGATCACTCTGAGGAGGCCAAAACAGGTGGCTGAGATCTTAGTGGCCTGTGTGTTAAAGCTCAGAGACTTGTCGAGCCAGACCCCTAAGCTTTTGATGTTATCTCTAGAGGGTGGAGCCACTCCCATGCTTGACGGCCAGCTCGGCTCTATGGAGACGGGGGAGGCTGTGCCCAGGATCATCAGCTCAGTTTTGTCATCATTCAATTTTAGACAGGAGCTCATCATCCACTTCTTTACGTCCTCCAGACAGGCCGCTAGGTCTGGTGGTGCCTGGAGGCCGCTCTTTTCTGCCAGGGAGACCACCAGCTGGGTGTCGTCCGCATAGGAAATGATCTTTACACCATGCGGACGGACCACCTCAGCCAGTGGCCTCATGTAAGCGTTGAAGAGCGTAGGGCTTAAGGAGGAGCCCTGGGGGACTCCACATCCCAAGGGACGAGTGGATGAGCGTGATGTGCCATCGAAGACCTGAAAGGTTCTGTTGGACAAAAAAGAATTGAACCATGTCAGGGCATCTCCGGTCACTCCTAGGTTGGCAAGACGAGTTAGCAAGATTTTGTGATGCACCGTGTCAAATGCGGCACTTAGATCGAGGAGGATCACTGCCACTGATCCTCCCCGATCCAGGAGCCGTCTTGCTTCCTCAGTCACAGCCAGTAACGCCGTCTCAGTTCCGTGTTTGGTACGGAAGCCTGTTTGGGAGGAGTCGAGGAGATGGTTTTCTTCAAAAAACATTGTCAGGGTGGTATTGACATGTTTCTCCAGGATTTTCGATGCCCAGGGGAGTAACGAGATCGGACGATAGTTGCTGGGATTAGCTGGGTCTAAAGTAGGTTTTTTCAGCAGGGCCCGCACCATAGCATGCTTCCATGTTGGAGGGACTATCCCACTGATTATGGAGGAGTTCATGAGCTCCAGGAGCGTGGGGAGAATGGCAATATTGGCAAGATTCAGTGGGCCTGGGGGGGCGGGGTCGCACGGGGAGCCAGATTTTATTTTTTGTGCCAATGTCTGTGCGGTTTCCAAAGTAATCAAGGGGAAAGAGTCTAGGCACTTGGATGAATTAGAAGTCAGGTGCAGGTTCTGGCCAGGGGAGTCGGAGGGGGGATTGGGAAAGGAAAGGTAGATTTTATTAATTTTTTGGAAGAAGAATTCCGCCAGATCATTGCATTTGGTTGGAGAGTTATTGTTATCTGTGGCTGGGGACGGTGGTTTGATCATGGAGTTAACTATGCGGTAGATTTCTTTGGATTTAGATTTTGCCGTAGTTATTTTAAGGTTATAGAAGGCAGCTTGCGAAGATTTAATAGCCAGTTTATAGTTCCTGATCATTTCCCTGTATGTGGCTTTTACTTCAGGGTCGTATGAGGTGCGCCACTTTCTCTCCTGTTTTTTGCAGAGACGTTTGAGGTTCCTGAGCTCTTCTGTGTACCATGGAGCTGTTTTACTATGTCTCTTGGATTTGGGTGCGTATTCTGGGAGGACCTGGTCCAGCGAGGTGGTTATCCATTCTTCGTATTTCTTGTTATTAGCAATTGGGTCTTGGGAAAGGGAGGGTTTCATGGTACCTAGAACTTGTAACCAGTTGTCAGTGGAGAGTTTGGACCAGTTACGGGTTTTCCTAATAGTAAATGAAGAGGAGGGTGGTTTGCTTGTGGTCCAGTTGAAGGCTATTAGGAAGTGGTCTGACCAGGGGAGTCTGGTTATGTTTCCCACTTCAAGTTGGTCACAGTTGCTGAAAATAGGATCCAGCAGATGTCCTTTTTCATGTGTGGCAGATGGTACTCGTTGCTCGAGTTGATATGCAGCCAGGCTTGACTTAGTCTCTTGTGCCGGCAAGTCTAGTGCGTTGTCAAAATGAATATTAAAATCTCCAAGTAGGGAGAAGTTGGACGGGGAGACAACCGACTGAGAGGTCACAGAGAGCAAGGAAGTGTTAAATTGTCCTATAGGGCCGGGAGGGCGGTAGATGAGAATGCCGGTGAAGCAGGCATTGGGAGAGAATTCGATGGCAAAAGAGAGGTTTTCGCAGTCCTCAATATCGTCCGATAAGTGACGACAGATGGAGCCTTCTTTGTATATAATTGCGAGGCCGCCACCTCTGCCCTTAGGCCGGTCTGCGCGTGCTATCTGGTACCCTGGGATGATAGCTTGTGCCAGGTCTGGCTGAGAGTCTTGGTTCAGCCAAGTCTCAGTCAGAAACAGAGCATCTGGGGAGTATTCCTCTAGTAGTAGGGAGATCTCTAGGCAATGTTTTACGAGGGACCTACAGTTCAAAAGAAACATGGAGTAGGTCATTAGCTCGCCTGATGGTTTAGTGGTTGGAGTGCATAAGTGTAGATTGCAATACTTACAGCGTCGAGGAATCTCCAAAGGGTGTAATGGGATGGCGCATTTAGGAGAGATAGGTGGCCGTAGCTGGCATAAGAGGTCTCGGCTGTATACCAGTCTGTCGCCTCTGGGGAAACCAGAGGACGTGGCCTCTGGGCCCGGCCGGGCGCGGACGAGCGCAGACGAGCTTGCCTTAAGCGTGCCTTCGGCGCGCAATCGGCGCGCCCGCTGCGCTCGTCCGCTGCGCGTCCTATGGTTGCACATATCTATAGAGGAGAGGAGGAGTTAAAGGGGGCGTGGCCTGTGGGGTGGGCGTCCCTCCCTCCGCGGCAGCTATCAATGATGATGATGATGTCATCAGTGATGTCATCAGAGATGTCATTTAGGATGTCATCAGTGATGACAAGAGTGATGTCACTGACCATGTCATGAGTGATGTAATATGTGACGTCATCAGCAGTGCATTGCTGGTGCGCGAGTTATAGTTAGCTGAACTAACTATAACGGGGGAATTTCAATGGTTTTGTATGAGTGAAAAGTCCAGCTAACTATAACGCCCCTGAAACCTATAGTTTTTTCAGTGAATATATATATATATATTCACTGAAAAAACCAGAGGTTTCACACACGTTATAGTTAGCTGGAAATTTTGCTCATAAAAAACCAATGAAATTCCCCCGTTATAGTTAGTTCAGCTAACTATAACTCGCGCGCCCGCAATCCACTGCTGATGATGTCACATATTACATCACTCATGACATGGTCAGTGACATCACTCATGACATCACTGATGACATCTCAAATGACATCACTGATGACATCACTGATGACATCATCCAGTGAGTATGTGTTTTTGAAAAATTTCAATATGTTTAATATATATAGGGAAAGGCCTGTTTAAGATTGAGTGGGTGTACAAGTGTGTAAATGGATGATTTTCTGTGGTGCATAACATGATTCTTTAAGTTAGTCATTAAATGTATCTTACTGCAGACTAGTGACTAAACTGTGTAAATGTGTGTATGTGTCTGTATGTTGGTGTATAAGTGGCTGCATGGTTTTGAGAACAGTTATATGAGTCTCTAAATGGGTAATTGATTGGTTGTCTAAGTATCTGTAGGGTGTGTGTCACTCTATGTATAGATGTGTGAGTGGGTGATTCTATGGGTGCATGGTTTTAAGACTGCATCTGTAATGGACTGTATGGTTGAGTGAGTGTTTGTTTGGGTGTGTTAGGGATTGAATGTATATCTCAGTAGTACAATTGTAACTTACTACATATGTGAAAGGCAGTATATGTGCGTGTAAGAGTATATAAGTGAGTAGATATGAGAGTGTGTGATTGTGAAAGTGACTGTATGGATGGGAGTGTGCTTGTATCAATGATTCTATAAGAGTGTAAGAATGTGATACTAATTTTATGAGTAAGTGAACTTGAGTGTGTTTCACTGCATAGGTGAGTAAATGGGACTGTGATTATTTCCATGACTGACTAGGTGTGAGAGTACCTCTATAGATGATTGGTGGTGTGTGAGTGTCTATATAGGTGTATTAATGCATATGATAGTTTTGTATGGAGTGACTGTAAGTATGAGTGACTGTACAGGTGAATGAGTGGAGGTGTATGTAGACCTAAGAGTTAATAATTGGGTATATAGTTATTGGTATTGCAGTATGTATGGTTTTGAGAATGGAACTCTTAAATGTATAGTCGGTGTATTAAAGGTTATATTAGGGTGTGTGAAGATGTGGTAATTTTTCACATGGATGACATCATCAGTGATGTCAACAGTGATGTCATTTGAGATGTCATCAGTGATGTCATGAGTGATGTCACTGACCATTTCATGAGTGATGTAATATGTGACATCATCAGCAGTGGATTGCGGGCGCGCGAGTTATAGTTAGCTGAACTAACTATAACGGGGGAATTTCATTGGTTTTTTACGAGCGAAATGTCCCGCTAACTATAACGTGTGTGAAACCTATGGTTTTTTCAGTGAATTTGCAAGGTTTTTTAAATGCTAATTCCTAACTATAACGTGTGTGAAACCTATGGTTTTTTCCGTGAATTTGCAAGGTTTTTTAAATGCTAATTCCTAACTATAACGTGTGTGAAACCTATGGTTTTTTAAATACTAATTTTTGTATTTTTTAATTATATTTTTAAATATTTCTTTTTCAAAAATTTCCCTATGTATACATTTATATATGATCTGTATCCTTTAATTTGGTGTGGCTCATTTTTTTTTTGAGTTTTAATTAAGATAAAGTTGAACAGCATAGTTAATATCTTCCATTAAGTTATGTCCACTTTTTTTTTTTTTATATAAATTCTTAGGGTGCGCGCTTAGAGCGCGCACCTAGTACGTTTGCGTACGTTTTTCATGAATTCCGGCGTACGTTATTTAGGTCCGCATACATACGCTTTAGTGTGCGCTCGGAGCGCGCACCCAGTATGCATGCGTACGTACGCATGCTAACGTGCGTCGTACGTGCTCCACGCGGTACACTTCCGTATACGCGTAGAGTACGCGCGCTGACGTTCACGCATACGCGCGTGCTGCGTATGCGCGTTACGTACGCGCATAGTACGTAAGCGCATGCGCGCATACGCGTTCGCGCATGCGTAATTGCACCGTGCGCGCTCGGAGCTTGCTCCGTGCGTGCACCTCGGGTTATGTGAATAATATAACAACACTTTTAATTGGTTTTCATTACTTTCAGTTTCAGATTGTTTCAACACCAAACCCAATCCCCTCATGGCAAGTCATGTGATCAAGAAACATCACTTTTCATTGGTGCAAAGTACTTTTAGTCCAGATTCTTCCAAAATCACACCCACCCCCCTCATTGTTAGTTCTGATTCCCTAGGAGAAGGAGCTAATCTGTTTTTGAGATACAATGGCAGAGCAGCAGCCATCTTCTGAGAGTGAACAGGACACTCTTGAGAGACAGAGGCAGAGGAAGCAGAAAGACTCCTTCATATGGCAGTTTTTCACTTTTCCAGAGGGACAAAAGAAGGTAAATGCACCAAAGGTCACCTGCAAACTGTGTCAGCGCGTCTTGTCACGTTGTGGTAAATATTTAAATTACCTGTACTATTTTTTATGCGGTAAAGTCTAGTAAGAATAACTCAGTCAAAATAAGAGGCAGAATCCGTGGTATTAGAGGTTCTGAAAAGGGCTTTATTCCTTACAAAGGAATTATGGTTCGAACCAGGCAATCTTATTCCATCACCACGAAGGTTCAGGAAGGGATAGGCAATACATTATTGACAAGTAAATATATATATATGAAAAGCATTGCATTAAGACAGATGCAGGAGGCGTAACAGCTGATAATACAGATAAGAATACACATACGTAATGAAAATAGGCGTAGTAATAGGCGTAAACTAGAAACGTCATTTAGAATGATGTCACAAGTGGGTGGATCCATAAGAGAATCCTGCAGTGTCAGCAGAAATATTTGGCAGAGATGCGTGCGCAGCCGCATGACGTGTGATTGACGTGCAACTAGAGGGTGAAGGGGAATTGACATTTAGCTCTACATGTGGAGACAGAAGTCTGGGGGGTCAGGTCAACCTAATCCCAAATCGTATCTAATATCTTTGTTTAAGGAACTGTTTTATCCAAAAGGAAAGGTCTCTCGGGCAAAATCTATTCTATACTGACTGTTAGTGCATGTACAAGCGTCTATGTGTCTACATGAGATGCAAGGGGGCAGGAATCTTCCATGGTAACAGGGGCTATGAATTACTTGCATAAAGACAGCGAGGCCGAGCCCTTTGCTCGGTAGCTGGAAGGATGTTTACCTAAACTACTAGACAGGAATGCATTGGATGAGGAGCGGAGCAGATAACTTGAAGGCTGAATACAGTTTTTGGCAGGCAACAGGCCGCGTCAGGCACCGTGAGCCGCGCAGGGAGTAGGACAAAGTTCATGGATACCGATGCAGGTCCAGGCTGGAGCATTTCAGAGGCAGAAGCAGGAAAAGGCTTGATGGCAGAATTCAGGGCCTACTCGCCTGAACTGTAAAACTAGAAAAGTGAACCATATAAAGTCGGTGGCCAATCATACTTAGGAATGGAATATTCGACTCATTCATGGCGGATCTGAAAGAGGACATGTTGACGTTGGACGCACATGTATTTGCGTCTTCATAGCTGGAACTGGAGGGAACATACATGTACTTGTAGCATGTACATGGAGTCGTTGGGGTCTAAGATAGGGGACACAATTGACCATAAAAATTCATATTTCCTCATTCCCTCCTTGTCCCCTACGGACCCTTATGAAATATCCATCTTCATCAATCCATCAATCTGTTCATATAGCATCATTTGTTCTTCTTTCTTCTTCCGGGATCTTGAATGAAAATTTGAAGGTGGGATACACGATGTGGCACACAGACCACAAATCGCTAGCCCACATTGTAGACACAAGCAGCAACTGAATAGAATGAGGAAGCCAATACCTAGGAAGGATAGGATCCTCCATCCCCAGGCTGACAACACGCTCCAGAACCAACCGGACCAAGTCCAGGTGCCTGGATTCTGGTGTATCTGGCTTACGATCTTATGAAGTCGAGTTATGGCTTTATATACTGACGGCGCGTTTTCTGGTATGAAAACACAGCAACTTGATCCGATGACCCTACAAGCTCCGCCCCTATCGGCCAGGATGACGTCAAGGACAAGACGATTTTGAAGAACAACAATCCGCATCGCAGACTGCTCCTCTGTTAAGTTGCCTAAGGCGGAAGTAGTTTCATTCACTACTGCTTCAAGGGTTCTAGTTAATCTACGTATCAGCTTACTATTAGTGACTGTACCTATGTAGGGAAAGAAACCTTTATTGAAATCTGTATATTGCTCCCATGCTGTTTCAGTGTAGTCGACAATCGGGAGATCTCTCTGCTGTCTATTGTGTACTAAATGGGTATTCCTATGGTAATCAGGCGGGGCTAGGAAAACAGGTGGCAGAAGGAATGCAATGTAACAGGTACCATCCCAATCTAGGGGTAGGCGCATGTATGCGGTGTGACCACAGATGAAGTAGGAGTGACGAGAAGCTCTAAATGTAGACTTGCCTTTATCACTGAATTCTATTACAGTGGTACATTTACTATGGCCCATGTGTATTGAACCATTCTTTCTTACACATAATTCGCCTCTAACTGGAAATACTGACATAGCGGGCAAGATTGGTGTAGCTTCGGATTCAACATTCAGGATCATGAGATTAAGTGTAAAGTTACCTAATCCATATACTTCATTTTCTAGATCAGTTCCTGTTCTTTTGGGAAGTCCCTCCTTGTTAGGGTAGCAGACTATAAGTAAAACTAGGTTCAGGTTTCCCCAAACCCAGTTGTCTTGATAAACTACTGAGTTTGAATCTAAGGAATTAATCAAACTAAACCATGCTCCACAGGAGCCATTGTGTGTGAATGGATACGGAAAGAGGGGCAGAACTCCCTTGTATTTCTGATAGGGAGGGAGTCGTCCACATATCCAACAATTTGTAGCATTGCTGGTCTGATGAGAATGATGTAACATACTAATGAATGTATTGTTGCGCAGCGCAAATCTATAGGACAACTCATGCGGGGGTAATTCGCTAAAAGAATGTTCGGCAGTAGCATTGAAAGCACGCTTGGAAATAGGGTAATACATGTGTAATAATATACTAACAATAATAATCAGAAGACTTAGGAAAAACATAATTAACAATGTCACTATGCAGTGACTACGAAGTGATTTACAGTACGCATGTTTCTTGAGCTGTTTCTGTCTATTTCTCTCTCTATTTTGGTCTAGAGGATACATGTCAGAGACAAATTCAACCGATTCACCTTGGAGAGGACTTAAACAATCAAATTGTCTGACTTGCTAGACCTTAGTTTCAGTTTATAGTTTTCTTTTTCTGGCTCAGCAACCAGGGGGAGTTTTGAGTCAGTCTGTGAGGGAATGCAGGGCTGATAATTCAAGTCGGATGATAGTCCATGAAATTTTTTGATATGGCTCGAGTGCAACCACCCTTTACGTCCCTCAATCTTCACAGCTGTCCTCGTGGTCAATAAGACGAGTTTAGGCGACTGCCAGCGAGGCTCCAGCGGGTTCCTTCTGTCGAAGTTCCTTACAAGTACATGATCTCCCGGAACCACGTCATGGGGCTTCACCTCAGTGTTATCGGGAAAAGCTGCAGCTACCTGTGAACGACAAGATTGTAGTGCAGACATCAAGGAAGCCAGGTAATCTGTCAGCATATTACAATCAACATCAGTTATTTTACGGGGTATAGGCGTCCCCCACATATTTGGTGGTCTACCGAAGATCACCTCATACGGGGATAGCCCCGTTCGAGAGTGTGCTACCATTCTCATGTAAAAGAGCGCAACTGGTAAAGCTACTATCCAGTCGACACCTTTTTCTCTACATACTTTGGACAGTCTAATTTTCAGAGTTTGATTATGTCGCTCCACGAGACCTGCTGCCTCGGGATGTCGGACACAGTGGAATTTCCATTGATAGCCTAACAGAAGTGAAACATGTTTCATTAGCTCGGATGAGAATGGCTGGCCATTATCTGAGTACACAACACGTGGCAAACCATACCGTGGGAAGAATTCTCGAACTAACTGTTTGGCAGTAGTCGGGGCAGTGTAATCTGAGACGGGATACGCCTCTGTCCACCGGGAAAGAGCGCATACAACTACAAGGACATATTTGAATCCTCGACATCGTTCCATCTGGATATAATCCATCTGGAGGACTTCAAAAGGATGATCGGGAGGTTGAAATCCACCCTGTTCTACAGGTACACCTTTTCCTGGATTGAACTGACAACAAATCATGCAGGTACGTACTTTCTGTTTAGCTGCTGCTCGCAAGTGTTTATTGAACCAAATGTGTTGAATACTGTCTAGCATAGCTTTCTCTCCTAGGTGCGCTGGACTATGTATTGTGTTAATGATGACCTGAACCATTGAGTCGGGGAGAAACCATATAGATTTTCCCTTCGTCATCCATCCTTGATCCGTTTGGATCCCTCCTAATTCAGTCCATCTCTTTATTTCTTCTGGTGTAGCATGTGTCTGTATGTCAATTACATCAAGGGCGGGATCCTTAACTGTCATGCAATGTGTTGGTGTCGGGACTATTGTCTTTGTCGTGTCAGTTGGATGAGTCTGATTCTGAGCAGTTTGTTTAGCTGTTCTGTCAGCTAGGTCGTTACCCTGAGAAATAATGTCAGTCACTTTCGTATGGGCCTTGCACTTCATAATCGATATTGCAGTAGGCAGATGTATTGCATCTAACAGAGCTTGAATAAGGGGACCGTGCTGGATGTGGGCACCGTGAGAAGTTAAATAACCTCTCTCTCGCCAAAGCACGCCGAAGTCATGGACGACTCCGAATGCATAACGTGAATCTGTGTATATGTTGACTTTTTTATTTTTGGCTTGAATACAGGCTTGTGTCAGAGCGATGAGCTCTGCTGCTTGAGCTGACAAGGTATCGATACAATTTGTTTCAATAACTTCAGTGTCTGTTGTGACTGCATAAGCGGCCACTAACTCACCTGTGTTTGTTCTCATGCATGAACCATCTACATACAATGTCACGTCTGGATCTGATAGTGGAATATCTGTCAAGTCTTGTCTGGGTTTCGTCGTAATAGTAATGACTTCAATACAATCATGTGCCAATGGGTCTGTTCCATTTAATGGCAAAAGTGTGGCAGGATTTAATGTACTACAACGTCTGATTTCTATGTGTGGCTGGAACAATGTCAATTCATAACCCGTCAGTCTTGCTATAGTCAAGTGTTGTGTTTGGGTCCGGTTCAAGAGAACCTCTACTGCGTGTGGTACTTGTACTGTCAATTGATGTCCTAACACTATGGCATCGCTTTGTCTGATTGCTAAAGCTGTTGCTGCGACTGATTTCAGGCACGCAGGAAGAGCCTGGGCTACGGGATCTAATGTACTGGAGAAATAGGCACATGGCTTGTGTGATCCTGCTTGTTCCTGCATGAGTACTGATAAAGCAGTACCTTCCCGCTCTGTAACGAAAAGTGTAAAACGCTTGCTGTAACATGGTGTTGCTAAAACAGGTGCTTGGCATAAAGCTTTCTTTAAGCTTTCAAAAGCTTGTGTATGTTCCTGAGTCCAAGGGAGGACAGTCGATGTCGCTGCCTCCTGTGTTGTCAACTGAATGAGTGGTTTTGCTAGAAATGCATATTGAGGGATCCACTGCCTACAGTACGAAGTGAGGCCTATGAATGCCCGTACCTCCTTTTGTGTCTTGGGTGGCGGCATGTTAACAATTAACTGGATACGGTCGGGTGTAAGCTGTCTTCCCCCCTTGGACAGCAAGTGCCCAAGGTACACAACTTGCTGGACACAGAATTGCAGCTTTGAAGGGGACACTTTGTGCCCCTTGTCGGCTAAGAAATGTAAAACCGTCAGTGATGCTTTTTCACATTCAGGTTCGCTTCGGGCGGTGATCAGCAGATCATCGACATATTGAAGCAGGGCAGTGTTAGCTGGCATGTGGATACTGTCAAGTTCTCTTTTCAGTGCTTGGCTATAGATGCTGGGGCTTTCTGTGAATCCTTGAGGTGCGCGTGCAAATTTAAAACTTCGTCCATTTAAACTGAATCCGAACAAATATTGGCTTTCCGGATCGATTGGGACGCTAAAGAAAGCGTTCTTGAGGTCAATTACAGTAAAGAACGTTGCTTCTGAATCTATGGCTGTTAGCAATGAAGAGATATCTGGGACCACGGGGTATTGTGGTACAATGCATTTATTTAATTCTCGCAGATCAATAACTAATCGATATACTGGTGGTGCTTTTGGATCAGTTCGTTTAAGAATCGGAATTATCGGGGAATTACATATATTGGAGTCCGTTTCTACAACCACTCCTTGTGCAATGAGCTCGTCAATGATTTGCAGTAAAGCCACAACAGCATCTGGTGGTAACTTGTATTGTCGTATTCGTGGTAATACTACTCCTGTTTTGAGTGTGACTCGATATGGTGTGATGTGCATACAACCTACATCAGTGGGGCCTTGTGCCCATAAATGTGCAGGTAGATTCTGTAACCGGTGATCCATGTCTCTAGACACGTAGTGACCTTTAAAGTCACGCAAAAATAGTCGTACTCCTTCCGGAGAACAACATATTATAGCTCCTAGAGCCTTCAATGTTTTTATACCTAACAAGTTTTCTGGGCATGATTTAGTAAGCAATAGATCTGTAGTCCGTGTTAATGGACCGACTGTGAATGCAAGTAGTTGTGCTACTTCGTTAATAGTGGGCTTTCCTGAAAAACCAAGGGAAATATTTTGTGAACCTGAGAGGGGTGCCCCTGGGACTTCGCTGTGACTGATAGTGGTTCTGCTTGCCCCTGTATCGAGTAGAAACTTTCTGTCTTTCCCTAATACTTGACTCTGTACGTAAGGACCCTCTTGATCTACGGGAACCTCAATAAGGGGTAGGCCAACTTCCCTCTCTAGGCTATTTCATGTGTAGCGCTGATACTCTGGATAGTCATTTTGTGCATACTGGTACATCTGTTGTGTCGTGTTTTGTGTTGCAGCAATAGGCTGTGGCTGTTGTTGTTGTTGTGGTTGTGGTGCGGTCTGTTGTGGAGCTGGCATAGGTTGCGCATGCTGAGGGACCTGTTGTTGGATCTGATCCTGTCTAGGCGGACGTGGTCTCTCCTTCGTTATACCCGTGGAGATATTATGTTTCAGAACTGCGCAATCGTGTATATAATGACCTGGCTGTTTACAATAGTTGCATGTCCCTCTAACAGGACCCGCTGAATCATTGGACTGCGTCGTACCCTTTTTATGACCGTCAGCTGGAACTGACTGAGCAACAAGCATTTTCATTTTCGTGTCTTTCATACGTCTTTGTTCGTGTTCTTGTTCTTCTCTAATTCTATTGTGATGATATTGTAACATTTGTAACATCTGTGACGGTGTGTTACCTTGCCAGGTACTCTCGAATTTTAATACTCTATTCTTAACTTGGGGCAGGGAATTCTCAACTAATTTTGTCACAAACAGATGTGGATACGACTCACTACTTGCTTTTATGCCACTATTAATACCAAAACATTTTGCAAATCGGGAATAGAAATCACTAGTGTCTTCATCTTGTTTTTGCTTACAGGCTGAAATTGCACCCCAGTCTTCCTTTTTCGTAGTCAATAGACGTGGTAGTACCTGCACTAATAATCCTGGTAATGCTGTAGTCTTTTCCCCAAGCCCTGAACCTGCAGCTCGGGCTTTTTCTTCGTTTTCTAATGCTGTCCACTCTATCTTTTGGTCTCCCACCTCCCATTCCTTTTCTTTGAGTTTCTCGTAAATACCGGCAGGCAATAAAACTTTTAATATTTTCATAATGTCAGGATAAGTATACTCTCCCATGAGTAACATGTCTTTTATCTCACGGTGGAAACCTGCTGGGTCTTTGTCATGGCTGGGTACTACTTTCTTCATTTCTAATAATTCAATTTTAGTTATGGGCGTGTACACAAACACGCGTTTAAAAGTATTGTCTTCACCTCTGATTGGGTGTACTTCGCGTAAGGGATTCTGTCTGTCTATGTGATACGTTTTTCTTTCCAACTTGGGGGGAACTGAAACATGTTCTGGGCATACGAAGACAATGTACTGGTGTCGATATTCTAGAATTTCTTTAATTAAATCAGTACCTGAACCTCTCCATTTATTCGTGAGTAATTCTATCAGTATATCAGGTAGGGGACCAGGATCGGAGTGTTGGCTTCTATATAATATAACGAGGTGTTGTATCATGTATATGCCAGCTAAACGCTGTTCGTCTGGGGTAAGATTCAAAAACGTGTGTGCTACCGCATCATCACTGTATTTTTCAGAACTGTCAGCCCATTGTACTGCTGACCTGGCTAATTCTTGTTCATCCATAGAATTGAGCATATGATACCCCCTTCGGTCTCGGAGTAATTTATCAGCAGCCTGGAATAAGTGTTCAGGGGACTTCGTATTTAGCATAGGGGCTTGAAAATGTCTGTTACATTCTGGACGTATCGGACGTATCGGGTCATTAAAGTATCTGGTATTGTTACAAGGTCTTCCCCTACCTACATAAGCTATCGTTTCTAATTGTCCTGTGGGCATTTCTAATTCTTCCTCCTCCTCTCCCTCGGATTCAGTTTTGTCTGCCTCCAATCTGGCTTTATGTATTCGTTCTACTTCTTTGCGGATCTTTCGGCACATAGCTACTATACACGTCTGTTTATCATGTTTTCCCTCAGATATATTCTGACCCCATCTGGTAAGTACTTGCATTTCATCCTGATCTACCTCGGACCTATCTCTGTCTCTGATCAAGCAGTTTATGAAGAAACGTAACAGTAGTCTCTGTATATCCACTTTCTGGTATTCCATGGCTTCGTCAATACTTTCAGGGCCTTGCCCTGTTTGGACAAAGCGATATATATCGTCTAAATGTTTAATCATTCCTGGTAGCGTCGTTAAATACATTGAAGCTCGTCGTATACGTAGTGATGATAGCAGCATTCTGTCATTTTTACCGGGCACTGGATCATATCTACAATCTACAAGATGTTCCTTAAACATGTCGGACGTTGCTATTTGGGGTGTACGTTGGTTTGCTAAATCTCTAAGAGACGATTTACTTCGTGATGGTGGCGTGGCAAAAATTGCTGCCGCACCTCCTGTCGCACCTTCTGAGGTGCTAGGCACGAAAGGATTTGTGGGGTGTAAGGTAGAAACTGTGGATGCGGGAAAAGCGGTGGAAACAGATGGACCTATTGGAATATGCGGAGGAGTTTGTGGTTGCGGAGTTGGGGGCGGATGATCTCGGTGTTGAGCACCATCGACAGGTGGCGTGTGTGGTGGAACATTAACATATTCGGGAGCTACATCGTCTAAATAGGAGGAAAGGAAAATATCTTTTGCGGTCTTGGGATGTGCCTTAATCGGGAGTAATGGGGGTGGCAAATCTTTCGGTATTTCCGGGGTGGCTTTAGGTAAACCTTCAGCCAAAAGAGGATACATACCATTCATAAGAGTGTTTCGTTGTCTGTCTACTTGTTCTGTTTTTACTCGGATACCTTCCTCAACTAATACGTTTTCTCTGGCTTTATTTGAGTTCTCCCTACTTTTCTCTTCCAGTCTGAGCACTTTCTCTGCGCGCCTATGCGATTCTTTACGCCATAATTCAATGGCATCTTTCTGTGACTGTCTGGCTTTCTTTTTCCATAATTCTTCTTCTACTCTCATGATGCAATCTGCATCCCATGTCCCAGCTGCGGGCCACCTCTGACTTTCTGCTAGATCCTTGGTGTAGTCCACCCATAAGTCAAGATATAGTACGGCATCTAGGCCATGTTTATGATACATAAAATACCCTGTGGTGTCCCTAGGTGGAATGGGAACAGCTTCTTCGAGTACTCCTTTTCTAGTTTTGATCTGTCTTAATTTTGAAAAGAACGGCATCTTTAAACCTTGCTACTTGATTCTTACTCAAACTGGACTTGAACACAATTAATACGATAAACACTATAATGAACACTCATTCATACCACAATTTTTAAACACATTAAAACATTTAACATTTAACATTTAACGAACAATGATAATTAAGAGAAAACTAACTACTGACATAATACTAATACTAGATAATACTGGATTATATACATGAACATACTGGATATACTGCTAAACAGTACAGATACACTGCTAAAACAGTGCAGACCGGATCTGTGTACCCAAACCCGTCAGGACCGGCACAAACCAATGTGCACGTCTAAATGCCTCCCCAGCAACGGTACTCACCGGGTAGCACGGAACGGAAGGCCTCGGAACTGAACTGAACTGGACCGGACTGGACTCGACTGGACTCGGAAACTTCGGAACCTGGTGGGCCTCTGTATACCTCGGATCTTGCTCTCTCAGCTAGGCTCTGGTCGGGATACTTCGCACTTCTCACCGCCTCGTCTTTGTGTTGATCGCAGCCTCAGTCACCCCCGCTTGGCCGGAGGGAGATTCAGGAAATCCTGCGGGTACGCGTTTTTGTCCGTCTGGCTGTGGCAGGAGACCGGGCCTGCAACGCACCTCCGGCGCGTGAGATGAGAAAGTGTCCCTATTCGGGCGCCAATTTATGTGGTAAATATTTAAATTACCTGTACTATTTTTTATGCGGTAAAGTCTAGTAAGAATAACTCAGTCAAAATAAGAGGCAGAATCCGTGGTATTAGAGGTTCTGAAAAGGGCTTTATTCCTTACAAAGGAATTATGGTTCGAACCAGGCAATCTTATTCCATCACCACGAAGGATCAGGAAGGGATAGGCAATACATTATTGACAAGTAAATATATATATATGAAAAGCATTGCATTAAGACAGATGCAGGAGGCGTAACAGCTGATAATACAGATAAGAATACACATACGTAATGAAAATAGGCGTAGTAATAGGCGTAAACTAGAAACGTCATTTAGAATGATGTCACAAGTGGGTGGATCCATAAGAGAATCCTGCAGTGTCAGCAGAAATATTTGGCAGAGATGCGCGCGCAGCCGCATGACGTGTGATTGACGTGCAACTAGAGGGTGAAGGGGAATTGACATTTAGCTCTACATGTGGAGACAGAAGTCTGGGGGGTCAGGTCAACCTAATCCCAAATCGTATCTAATATCTTTGTTTAAGGAACCGTTTTATCCAAAAGGAAAGGTCTCTCGGGCAAAATCTATTCTATACTGACTGTTAGTGCATGTACAAGTGTCTATGTGTCTACATGAGATGCGAGGGGGCAGGAATCTTCCATGGTAACAGGGGCTATGAATTACTTGCATAAAGACAGCGAGGCCGAGCCCTTTGCTCGGTAGCTGGAAGGATGTTTACCTAAACTACTAGACAGGAATGCATTGGATGAGGAGCGGAGCAGATAACTTGAAGGCTGAATACAGTTTTTGGCAGGCAACAGGCCGCGTCAGGCACCGTGAGCCGCGCAGGGAGTAGGACAAAGTTCATGGATACCGATGCAGGTCCAGGCTGGAGCATTTCAGAGGCAGAAGCAGGAAAAGGCTTGATGGCAGAATTCAGGGCCTACTCGCCTGAACTGTAAAACTAGAAAAGTGAACCATATAAAGTCGGTGGCCAATCATACTTAGGAATGGAATATTCGACTCATTCATGGCGGATCTGAAAGAGGACATGTTGACGTTGGACGCACATGTATTTGCGTCTTCATAGCTGGAACTGGAGGGAACATACATGTACTTGTAGCATGTACATGGAGTCGTTGGGGTCTAAGATAGGGGACACAATTGACCATAAAAATTCATATTTCCTCAACGTGGGAATGCTAACAAGAAGTACTCTTTTAGTATTCATAATATGACGAGGCACGTTGAGGCAATGCATCCAGAGACTTTTCATCGAGCTTCTGGAGCAAACCCTCCACCTGCTCAGCCGATGACATCTGCAGCAGCTCAGCCGAGCACATCTTCGGCAGCTCAGGCGAGCACTTCTTCTGCAGTGGTGCCTTCACCTTCTTCCACACCTTTGGATATTCGTCCTTATTTTGGGAGGATGAGTACACACTGCATGGATTGTGGTTCTCTTATTTCTTTGGGTGAGAGCAGTATTGATCTCATTCAAAGAAAATGTGAGGAGCATCTTTGCGAAAGGCCATAATTTTCTTATTTTTATTTTTTCGTTTTTCTCTTCCTCTGTCCCTACATTAACTCAAGGGCTCTTTTTAGAGCCACCTAAAATCAAAACACAAAAACTTTCTTAGAATCTATTTCTCTTTGTTTTTTTTAGGGTGCGCGCACCCTGCGCGCACCCAATGGGGTTTTTTTTTTTAAAAAAACAACATTTTTTTCACCTTAGTAAACCTTCAGGGACTCCCTGAGAAAGAGAGGGGAGTGGCAAAGTAATTAAAAAAGAGATGGTGTACATTTCACAGATGAAGGGAAAAGAGTCTTCCTATTAAACTTTAAACTCTGCATCAGTACTTATGTATAGGTACCCAAAAAAGATAATAGCTCATTTTAGTGCTGCATTTGAATTGGCTGTATTTACAAGGAGGGGAAAAGACACACAGAGTGGCTTATCCTCTCCTTGTAAATATAGAAAAGCACCCTGCGTCACTAGTTCGTCAAGAAAATTGATGTAGTGGTGGCACAGGTGGCTTGTAAATGTGCCCCAGAGATGTTAAAGAAATTAAGGGTAAAACAGACAAACCAAGAGTGACCGATACAGACACCGAGAGCAAACAACTGAAAAGGAGTAAGGTAGTTAAAAAGACTAAGACATATGCATACAGAAAAAGAAACATGGATGAAAAATTAGTGATGGAGGTAGTAAAGGTAGGGGAGTAGTAGAGAAGGAGTGAGGGAGTTAGAAAAGAGTAGTAAAGCAGGAAGAGAGAGTGGGAAGAGAAATGAGAAAAGTAGAGTAAGGAGAGGTGAAGAAAAGGAAGCATGAAACGAAACCAGTGACACATACAGATATGTTAAACTTACCTGACCATCAAAATAAATAATTTAGAATTAAATGTTTTTATCCAATTGCAAAGATAACCGAATTACATCTTCTAAATTTTCTTTCTAGTTCTGAAAAAAAGAAAAAAAGTATTAATATTCAACAATACACTTTATTAAACAGTACATGTTTTTTCATATTTAGCAAAGCAATTTTTTGCCCTTTTTTTGCTGTTTTCAGAATGTTTTGATTTTCACTGAAAATAGTGAAATCAATTGTATTCATCATTTAACAGCGGGCAAAAAAAAAACAATCTGAAAGACTGTTTAAAAAAGCCCCAAATGTATCCTCACTAAAACATACCGTAATAGAAATGTCAAAAATACCTTTTAAGAACAATAACAATTTTCAAGAAATTCCGTCTGTAAACTTTGTTACAAAAGAACATTTTCCAAAATAATATCCGTCAAAGAAGTCCACAAATGTTTGTTTTACCATTCCTTGAGGCCAAATGGTAAGTTTAAAATCTGTTTTGAGCGAAATATCCAATTTTAAGTCTTCTACATTTTAATAATGCTTTCTTCCGATGATGATGTTAGTATTTAAAATTTGGGTTTCAGAAAAATTAGGTAAGAATTGGGTAAATCATAAGGCAAACGTTGCTTGAAAATCAATTGAGAATCATTACACAGTGTCCATCCTTTTTCACATTTAAGATAAACTGTGTAATGACCAGAAGTTATAGAAGGACCATCATGAAAAATTATTGCAACTGCTACAAAAGTTTTTCCAGATATAGATACTTGATTGTCAACAAACTTCTTTAGTAAAGTTTCCAATTTTGTTCCATCAGCTCTACAACGTTGCACCATTAAAATTAAATGCTGTCCATATTTCTTTAAAAATAAAGTTGACAACATTTCAGATTTACATTCAGAACATTCCATGTTGTGATTAGCATCTTTAACTGATTTACTAAAAGTCACTGTTTTACTCTCTGGTAATGGTAAATATATGAACCTTTTAGAATCAACATTAGTATTGCTTGTGTTCATACAGTTATCACAACAATGTTCCCATTTATAAGAGACACCAAATACATTTTCTACTTCTACCCCTTCATCTTCTAGTACCATCAGGATATACATCAAGAATTCCTGTGCATCTTGCTGGACATTTTGTGTAAACTGTGTACGTCCAGAACATACATCTAAAAGATTTCTAACATCAGAAGCACTTTCTATTTTAGTTTTATCATTACTCAGCTTCTCATAAAGGAGACTCAGCAAAGAACAGAATCTTTTTTCATGATTTAGTATTATCTGCTCTTTCAAAAAATCAAGATAAAATACAACATTCAGCACTACATTTGTGTAGCAGTTGACACCAGAGCTATTTTCAAAATGACAACCAACAACCTCTTCCACACTGTCCTTTTTCTTTTTGCTTGCAGTCACATCACTCTCCTTTTGTTTTCTCTTCTGTACATCCTCATTACAGATATTCTCAATTCTCCTTTTCTGACAAACAGCACGTTTTTCAAACACAGGATACTGACCTAAATGAGGAGCATAGCTTCTTCTTAATCTATTATACTCCTTTACACAGTTTGCATCAGCACTAACTTTTGAGTCATCAAAGTCTATCATGAATAACCCAGATATTTTTTTCACGCGTGACAAAGCAACATATGCCATACCTTCTTTAAACACAGTAGATCCAATGTTTACATAAGCACTATCAACAGTTAATCCTTGAGATTTGTGAATAGTTACAGCATAGGCTAGAGAAAACGGAAACTGCTTCCTACGTACATATAAGTCTTTCACAAGCAAGAAACGAACTGAACAACGACAAATGTCTTTAACCTGTTGTATCTGATCAAATTTTATTTTTAAACATTCAATTCCAACTTTTTTCTGGTAATTAACAAAACCCACAACTCTTCCCATAGCTCCATTCACTAAACCTTTCTCTACATCCAAATTACGTCTTAAAATTACTCTACAGTTCATACACACATAAAGATTCTTTTCCAAACCAGCTGTTTTTGAAATATTTTTCTCCAGAGAATCCAATTTAGCACCCAATTTGCCTGTCAATATAATAGTTATTCGTTCATGTTCCATTTTATCCACAGCTTCCAGTTTTATGATCTCTTCATTTTCCAATTTCAAAAGTTCTTGATTGAATACAGAGCCTTCATGTAGTGTTGGCATTAAGCAGATTACAGTATTTTTTTCCGCAATTTTCTTGTATATTTTCTCTGGAACTATTTCTTCTGTTGGAAACAAATTACATAGCAATCGACTCTGTAATGCTTTTCTGCCATGTTCTGTGAGTAGTCCAATTCTTATATCTTTCAGAATACTTGCATAGTCCTCATCACTGGCTTGCCTCATATTGGTAATGAGTTCCTTATACTCAAAATATGTCCAAATATTTACATTGCCTATACTTCCTAACAACTTTTTCGTGTCTTCATGTGTAAGAGTATGGAATACCGGTTGTCCTTTAACTGGAGTAAGTTGCAAAAGATCTCCAAAAACTATGACGTGTTTTCCTCCAAATTACACGTCAAAGTCTGTCTTCAGAATTTGATGCATTCTTAAATGCACAAAGGCAAGCATTTAGTTTGATACCATGCTAACTTCATCAATAATGAGTACTTTCATTTTCTTCAATACTCTTGAAACTTCCAAGCATGGTTGTCCTGCTAGTTTGTGGTACTGTATCTTGTTCTCGTGCTCTACTAGTAACATTAGCAAACGATGTAAGGTAACTCCTTTGATGTTATACGCTGCTAACCCAGTTGGAGCAGTAACAACACAAGACAAAATGGATTCCATTTTCTTCTGTAGGTAGCTTCTAATTACATTAATTAAGAAACTTTTTCCAGTTCCTGCTTGTCCACTTACATACATTCTGATTGGTTCAAAAGATGTGCATGAGCACTCTTTATTTTCATGTAGTAATCCGTGATCAATTTTTTGTCTGACTTCTTCATAAATTTGTTTTTGTTCTTCATTCAGTTGCTCCTCCAAATATGTTAAGTCTACTAAATCTTCCTGAGCTTGATTCATAGCTGTTTCCACTTCGTTCATAGCTATTGCTGCTTCATTTTCGACGATCGGTTGTCCTAGAGGATCTTGACTGAATGTCCCAGAACTTTGACTGTCTTGAGAAATGTCTCTAGCTACTTCAGCTGCAATTGTTGCTTCTTGTTCAATTTCTTCATTTAACATTTGGACATAAGTTGTGAAAGTACTGCATTCTATGCTGTCTTTGCTAGCATTGAAGGAATCTTCATAACTCTGGAATTCTCCAAGTAGTTCGTCCTCTGAACGCCATGGTTTAAACAGCTGCAAAAGTGCCAAGTAGTAAAATTCCTTTTTGTCAGGAGTGTCGCAACTCAGCCTCCGGTGATTTATCTAACTTCCTTTTGTTTGCTTCACCAAACATCCTTCCTCACCAATGACTTTATATTTTCCATTGTTGATATCTTCTGTGGCATTCCGTTTAAAAATAAAGTTCTGCAGCACTTCATAGAGACACATGTTCTCAAGGTGATGACTTCTTTGTGGATAATATGTGTCCAACATTTTTGTTCTTAAAATGTCTGTACTTTCTGGTTCGAACTCTGCTAAATATTCAATTTCTCGAATAGATTTCAGTACCCGATTTCGCATTCCTGCAAGACCTAAACTTGCCCAAATTATTCTTCTGGATTTTGAGTACAGACTTGCAGATGATAACCTATCTGAGCATTCGTAGGATCCAATTTCTCGATTCGATAACATCTTTAAACTGAAACTATATAGCTTTTTTACTGACAGTCTTCTCGTGAGAAATCTCTTCCCACATTTCCTTCAATTCCGTTTTCTCAGATTTAGTGATGTAAGATGTGACATAGCGAGCAACAGCAATAGAATTGTCAGCCACATACTGTATATCCATGTTAGCATTCCACATGGATAAAATGACTGGGTTGTAGTCATTTATATATTTTGACTCTTCTTTTCTTCTTAGATTGTAGGTATTTTTAGGTGATTTTCTTGTAATAGTATGTCGCACAGCTGACATAAAACTGTTTACTCTTCCTTTTGAAAGAACAGGTTGTGGAAATCCAAATCGACATTTTGTGTAGAATTTATCTTTACTCTTGTACTTTCGTCGACAGTATTTTCCACACCGATGACTTTGGAAACGTAAAACTTGCTCTTTTAAATTTTTCTCTTCTGTGCTTTTAGGTATAGCACATGTTGCATATCCTTCGATGAAACTTAAAACTGCATCATCAGAATCTGTTCCAAATGTTGGGGCATCCTTGATCCACAACAGCATATGAATATGAGGAGCACCTCTGGCTTGGTACTCTTTTCTCCAATAGAAATCCACAACTTCTCCAAGAGGTGGATTTTTTTTATTGCAGATGAAGGACATCATAGCCTCAAATCTATGATTGAAATATCTGCAAACATTAACCGGATCCAATGAGCACAATTCTCCTGCTGTCTTGTATTGGATGTTTTCAATATTTGAATTTGCCTCTCGAAGAAAATCCAGAAGATCATCCCAAGCGTACTCAGCACAGCTTAAGGTAAGGAACCATGTAGGAGTGCCTAAATTCCGTAACATACACTTCAATTCTCCATGGCGTCGGTACCAATAATCATTAGTCCCACGCTGACAAGCCATCAAATTGATCAATTGAGATTCCAAATGATCATCTCGCTGTTGCACTTTGTTCATAAAATCCTTTGCAGTCACATTACGTAGATGTACTCCAGTTTTCAAAATGTGATTTACTGCATAAGATAGTGCTGACAAGTCACTTTCAAATAAAAGATGGAACAAATAAGGAATACTTTGACGAAATCTAGGATCTTCTGCATATAATCTTGTAGTCCGATACTCCGAAGCAGGAATCTGTACTGGACATTCATCATATCGTCCTCCTTCACCTGTAGGAAACAGCTGTGGAAAACAACAAGCTTCCAAGCTCTCTTCCCATACACTCACGGGAGTTCCTTGTGCTTTCTTCATCTGAAACAAATCAATAGCGTTTCCCATAACTTCTTTAGAATGAAGAGGATGTATGCTGAAATGTTCATAAATTTCTTCTTCTTTTGACTTATCCACTTTTTCAAGTTGCCCAGTTGGTATTCCTGTGTCTTCTAGTATTTCTTCTTCATCTTCATCCATATAAATGGCTTCATACCATTTATTATTTTTTTTCAAATACAAATTTGCTCTTTGTAATTTTCGTACATCCACCAGCTCCTGCCAAATTTTCTTATTCTTTGTAGGTACACCATTAACCAGAATAACTAATGGTTCAGTTTCCAAAGTATCTGCATCAATTGTTTCCATATTTTTTTTCAAATCCAATGGCAAATAGACAACTCTTCCTTTTAAACCTCTTTGTAAATCCGAAGGAGGTAATTTACCAGTTTTTGGCTCCATACGCACTATGGTCTGAAATGGATGGACATATTGAATGAGTATAGACTCATACGTATTTAAATCAGAAAGTTCTGGAGGAATATCAACCAATTCTAAATTATTATGTACAGCTCTAGCTGGCATTCTATTTTCTTCTAACTTGTGATAACAGTATTTACAAATACGCTGATCTTCACCCAAATCAAAACAATTTTCCAGAAATATATATGTTGCAAAATCTTTCCACTTATGATTATCTTCATTTTCCCTTTTTTTATACAGATCAACATTCCTTGTTTGAATTTTGTAATGGCTTCTCCGGCAACAAATACAAGTAATATTTGGTCTTTCATTAGAGATGATAGCAAATTTTGTCATTTCATCTTCAAAATTTTTACTAACAGTAAGTTCTACATTCTCTTCCACATTTTCATCAATAACTGTGTCATTTTCTGCACTTTCTTGTTCTGGACCAAAGTAAGAAAACTAAATCTCATCAGTAACCTTCACTACATCTGAAACAGATCCACGGAACAGAGCATTATTCAACTCATTTAACTTTAGTGCTGGACTTTTAGCAAAATACAATGTTCTCACAAACGTTCTCATTCCAGTATGATGAACAACCAGCATCCTAAAATGGTGAAAAACACTTTGACACACTTTCCTAGATAGACAAGCCAGAGAATGTCCTTGCAAACCAGTATTCTCTCTCACTCTGCATGGATCTAGTCTTTGAAGCACCTTAATCTTCTGTTTAACACTCTTTTTACTATATTCTCTTAGAAAGTTACATAATTTATTAATAGATTCCTGACGCACAGTACAAATACTACTACAATTCCAAGTGTACACTGGGGCTTTAGGACGTCTCCCCATAACCTCATCAGCCATCACTTGTTCCTCATTTCTTGGAACCATTTTCTCCTTTTCCATTACACACCCATCCTTAACTTCATATGCTCTACCATTGGTGTCAACTGCATGCAACAAACTATTACTTTGAAGATAACTCTCTTCATTAAAAATGGTTCAGTACTTGAACTATGCTTCCATTCTCCTAAGAACACTTTACAAAAGTTTTTTTTTTTACTTCTCTTTTCCTTTTGCTTTGTGACTTCATTGCATTGACTAATTTATCTAATCTACGCATCCTGTTCAAAATTAAAATGAATCGTTTTTTTTTTATTTCTAATGCCTTGGTAACAATGCTTTCAATTAATTTCTTTTTCTTATAAAATGCTGTTTTTTTCTTATATTTTTTCACATCCTTCAGCAAATGTAACATCACTCTTCTCTGAAACATTTTTCGACGAATGTTTTTAAAATCTATTTTCCTTGTTAAGTCACTCTTCCTAACTTCTGAGTCTATATTAGCATTTTGTTTTTGCTGTCGACTCTGTTGTAGTTTTGTACTTGAAACACTGTTTAAATTTATCTTTCGATCATTTTTTTTTTTTTGGCAGATATTTTTTAAAAATTCTTTAGTTTGCTTACCAGAAGACTTTTTCTGTTTTCCAACACACGCTTCGCCTCCTATTTCTTTTTTACCAGTCGTCTTCAAATATAGTTGTTGTTTCTTTCCTTTTCTTTTTCTTGACTTTATAGGCATCTTTATATTTTTTCACTGTTGCTCAGCAATACCTGCAAAAAACTAAAAAAAAAAACCTTTATGTAATTTTAATTCATTTCAATTTTTTTTTCAACTTTTCAAATCCTATCACATGAGCTGATCCTTTCCTACGAGTCCAAGTCTTACAAAATAGGAGAAACATGAATTAAATCTTTGACAACAATTCCTGTGTGCACACAGACTCATGGTGTGATTCTAGGCAGAAAACGATATTTGATTGGCAATTTGAAAGCACATGTACTTCTGTTGAGAAGCAAATGATAATTACTGTGACAGCCTGACACATTTTTCTTATATTTTAGAGAAGTAGAAAAGAGCACATGTCCTTACAGCTATTTGACCCCATAATCATGTGTTACAGGGTGAGTGATTAGACTACAGCAAAGGAAATCAGCCTTGATGACGTTGAATGTGTTTGCTATTTGTTTGCATTTGCCTCACATTTTTGAGATACTGATTTCTGCTGAGTGCTAATCAACACATTTGAAGAAAACAAGGTGGCCCTTTCCTGAATATGCAAGTTTTACAGAACAACAGCAACACAAATTGGAATGCTGACAACAATTCCTGTGTGCACACAGAGTCATGGTGTGATTCTAGGCAGAAAGCGATATTTCCTTTGGCAATTTGAAAGCACATTTAGTACTGTGGTAGAGCAAGTGATAACTACTATGACAGCCTGACACATTTTTCTTATAGTTTACACAGACAGAAAGGAGCACATGTCCTAACAGCTCCTTGAGGCCATGACCATGTGTTACAGGGTGAGTGATTAGACTAGAGCAAAGGAAATGAGCCTTGGTGACATTGAATCTGTTTGCGTTACACACTACTATCTAAAACACCACACACAGCTGACTATTATACATGGGAGTGTACGAGAAGCTGCTGCGTGTGTGCAAAGAGTGTGTTTCTGGAAACTGTGTATTGTCAGCTGCAACAGAGATCTGCATGGAGACTTCCACAACTGCATGAAGAGTGCAGACATGTGTATAGGTCTACATGTGTGGTAAGGGTTAATTAGACTTTTCAACATGTAGGAATCACCTCAGCCATTGCAAGAATTCATGAAAAATCTACCATGCTATTTTCACATGTGTTATTGCATTTGCCTCACATTTTTGAGATACTGATTTTTGCTGAAAGCTAATCAACACATTTGAAGAAAACAAGCTGGCCCTTTCCTGAATATGCAAGTTTTACAGAACAACAGCAACACAAATTGGATCGCTGACAACAATGCCTGTGTGCACACAGAATCGTGGTGTGATTCTAGGCAGAAAGCGATATTTCCTTTGGCAATTTGAAAACACATTTAGTGCTGTGGTAGAGCAAGTGATAATTACTGTGACAGCCTGACACATTGTTCTTATAGTTTACACAGACAGAAAGGAGCACATGCCCTAACAGCTCCTTGAGACCATGACCATGTGTTACAGGGTGAGTGATTAGACTAGAGCAAAGGAAATGAGCCTTGGTGACATTGAATCTGTTTGCGTTACACACTACTATCTAAAACACCACACACAGATTACTATTATACATGGGAGTGTACGAGAAGCTGCTGCGTGTGTGCAAAGAGTGTGTTTCTGGAAACTGTGTATTGTCAGCTGCAAGAGAGATCTGCATGGAGACTTCCACAACTGCATGAAGAGTGCAGACATGTGTATAAGACTACATGTGTGGTAAGGGTTAATTAGACTTTTCAACATGTAGGAACCACCTCAGCCATTGCAAGAATTGATGAAAAATCTACCATGCTATTTTCACATGTGTTATTGCATTTGCCTCACATTTTTGAGATACTGATTTCTGCTGAGTGCTAACCAACACATTTTAAGAAAACAAGCTGGCCCTTTCCTGAATATGCAAGTTTTACAGAACAACAGCAGCCCAAATTGGAACGCTGACAACAATTCCTGTGTGCACACAGAGTCATGGTGTGATTCTTGGCAGAAAGCGATATTTCCTTTGGCAATTTGAAAGCACATTTAGTACTGTGGTAGAGCAAGTGATAATTACTATGACAGCCTGACACATTTTTCTTATAGTTTACACAGACAGAAAGGAGCACATGTCCTAACAGCTCCTTGAGGCCATGACCATGTGTTACAAAAAATAAGCTGCCCTTTTCCTGCGAGTGCAAGGGTAATAGAGCAAGACCAACACAAATCAAATATCTGATAACATTTCCTGTGTGCTCACTGTCTCATGGTATGATTCTAGGTAGAAAACAGCATTCCTGGGTGATACCAGTACACCTTAACTGATAGTGAAGACATACTCCATAATATATAACATGTTCAAGCCACTTAAATATCTTCCTTAACATAAAATGAAAAACACAACTTTTAAAGTAGTAGGAAAATGTACCATACCATTTTCAAATGTGTTTGCATTTGCCTCTCATTTGTGAGTAACTGATTTCTGCTGAATGCTAACCATCACACTTTAAGTTAACAAACTACCCCTTTTCTGCGAGTGCAAGGCTAACAGAACAAAAGCAACACAAATTAAATCTCTGACAACAAATCCTGTGTGCAGACAGACTCATGATGTGATTCTAGGCACAAAACAGTATTCCTCAGTGATAGCAGTACACCTTAACTTACAGTGAAGACATACTCCATAATATCTTACAAGTTCAAAACAGTTAAATATCTCCTAAACCACAAAATGTAAAACTCAACTTTAAAAGAAAAATGACATTTCTATTATTTATATCAAAATACACCACATACTTCCCCTGTCAAACTCATAACTCACCTTTAAAATTAATTAGTTGAGAAATAAATGTGGCACTCAAACAGCAGATTATCAGAGCCAGAATCTCAGAGCTGTACACCTCTCTCCTCTCAGCAGAACCAGTAAATGGCAATGTTTCCCTCTCTTTTTTCACACATATACATGTTCATTTCAAATCACAGTCCTTCCCACATATTTTCAAATGGAATCACACATTTCTATTGGTTGCAACTTTCAACCCCTTTTCCAAATCATCCCTTCCCCCAACATGACTTCTGCCTGCTACCATAGCAACAGTTCATGGAACACTGGTGTGAGCAGAGAGGTCAGTAGTTCACCACACAAGGTTTCAAATCCAAAGAGCAAGAGTGCTTGACTTTTCAAACCTAACAGCAAATCCAAAGTAATGTTCTGTGGGAACACATTTTTCTGAACCAATACAAAACATGCTTCTAAAAATGTACACATACAGCCTAGTTTTAACTGTAAAATGATTTGAAACAGCCAATGAGTTCTTTTTATTAAAAAAAAAATATGTATGCCTCCATTTTACAACTGTCTTTCATTTCATATTGCCATTCTACTGAAAGACACCTCCTGAGTGCATCCACATCTCCTACCTCCTGAGTGCATCCACATCTCCTTGAAAGATGTTCACAGTGTGGATTGTAGGTCACAGCTATGTCTTCTGGAGTGAAAAGTATGCAGAAAAAAGAGGTATGGTGAGAGATCTTGCTTTGCCAAATGTAGACATTAAATGGATTGGTCAGAGAGGGTTAAAGTGGCACCAATGAATGCCTTTGGTGAAAACCTTTCTACATCTCCCACAGCCTAACCTTATTATTGTGCACTGTGGTGGAAATGACCTAGGCACTTTAACTGGGGTAGGTCTGGAAATGCTAGTTAAGGACATCTTTGTGCAATTGATGTCACTTTTTCCACAAACTACCTTTGTATATTCTAATATATGCCAAAGGCAAAAGTGGAACTGGCCCAACCAACATTGTCCGCAGATTGACAAAGCAAGAAAGCACGTCAATAAGTCTGTTTCTGCTTTCCTCAGAGACTATGGTATGGGTTCTATATACCACGACAACTTGCGTTACAACACGCAAGACATTTATAGAGGAGACGGTGTACATTTCAATGATGAAGGGAACAGAGTCTTCCTCTTGAACTTTAGACTCTGCATCGGTACTTACTTGTAGGTACCGAAAAACACTCAATAAACACAAGGGCTCTTTTTAGAGCCACCTAATATCTAAAAACTTAAACTTGATTTTTAATTCTATTTTTTTAATGTTTTTTTTTGTGTGCGCGCTGGGTGCGCGCACCTCGCGATGTTTTTAAAAAAAATTAAAATCTATTTTTTATGCCCTTCGTGGTCCTACTGTGACCCCCTTACAATGGCTAGGGGGTCAAGAACTCCCTACCCTGCCCCCTATTCATGGTCTCCACCTTTCCTTTTCAGTGCGACAGACAAAATGGCGGCCGACACTCCCTGATTTCGACCGATTCGAATGTTTACTGACATGTAACAACCAATCAGAATTACGCTTGCGCACGGCAAGGTGCGCGCACAGGGCTTGCTCAGTGCGCGCACGGTACGCGCGTATATATATTGATATGCTTTTAAATGCTATTTTCTCAAGAAATACTGAACAGATTTACACCAGACCTGCGAAAGGCACTTCCTTGACCTTATGGCTACCTCTCTGCCAAATTTCAAGTAATTCTGTTCAGCCGTTCGGGCTGTAGCTGTGTCTAAAGGTCCTATGGGAAAATGCATGGGCAAAACGCGTTTTGGGACCCCCCCTTTTTCTCAGCCCCCGCTTGACGAATCACCCCGAGACTTTCAGGGTAGGAGCTGAACAGAGCGCCCCATTAGTTTTGAAAATTTCGCGAGGATTCGTCAACCGGTGCCAAAGTTATTCAAAATAGAATTTTGAGATTTCCTATGGAAACACGGTCCTAACTATAACTATCTACTGGCGACCGCCAGTAGATAATATATATATATATATTATATATTCACTGAAAAAACCATAGGTTTCACACATGTTATAGTTAGCGGAAATTTTACTGATAAAAAACCAATGAAATTCCCCCGTTATAGTTAGTGCAGGCAACTATAACTCACGCGACCGCAATCCTCTGCTGATGCTAATACTGTATTTAGACACTTATTTGCCCATGTCTTCTTCCATACATTTTTAGCTATACATATATTACAAATATTTTTTTTTCATAAAGACACATATGTCATCAGCAGAAGATTGCGGTCGCGTGAGTTATAGTTGCCTGCACTAACTATAACGGGGGAATTTCATTGGTTTTTTATCAGTAAAATTTCCGCTAACTATAACATGTGTGAAACCTATGGTTTTTTCAGTGAATTTGCAAGGTTTTTTAAATGCTAATTCCTAACTATAACGTGTGTGAAACCTATGGTTTTTTCAGTGAATTTGTACGTTTTTTTAAATGCTAAGTTACTTTACGCCATTCGTGGCGTGCGCGCCCACTTAACGCAGTTCGTTCCGTGCGCGCACATTGAGCACGCGGTGCGCTTCGCGCACCGCGCGCCCACTTTACGCAGTTAGTGCCGTGCACGCACGGTGGGCACATGGTGCGCTACGCGCACCGCGTGCCCACGTTACGCTAGATGGGCCATGTACGCACGATGCGCTTCGCGCACCGTGCGCACATGGAGGACATATGATGCACTTTGTTTTTAAACGTAATATTTTAATTTTTCGTATGTGTTATAAGCAATGCACAAATGGTGCCCTTCGGGCACCATTTGCACACGGGGTGGAGAGAGTGTGGATAATTTTTTTTTTATTAGTTTTTTTTTTTATATTTTAGTTTATCTCATAACTTATATCTAAACACTTAAATGCGATTTTTTTTTAATTTGTTTAATAAAGTTTTTTTCCGGGTGCGCGCTGGGTGCGCGCACTCGGCGATATTTTTTAACAAAATATAAATCTTTTTTTTTGCCCTACAAGGTCCTACTTTGACCCCCTTACAATGCCTACTGGGTCTATTTCTACCCACTCTGCCCCCTTTTCAAGTTCTCCCCCTTTGTTTATCACCCCCTCTTTATGCGATAGACAAAATGGCGGCCGCCGCTTCCTGATTTCCACCGATTCGAATGTTTACTAAGATCTAACAACCAATCAGAATTGCGCTCGCGCACGGCGAGGTGCGCGCACCCAGCGCGCACGGAGCGCGCTTAGATATATATATATTGATTTAAAGGCTATTTTCTCATAATCTACTGAACAGATTTACACCAAACCTACAAAAGGCACTTCCTTGACCTGGGGACTACCTCTCTGCCAAATTTCTAGTAATTCTGTTCAGCCGTTCGGGCTGTAGCCCTGTCTAAAGGTCCTATGGAAAAATGCATGGGAAAAACGCGTTTTGGGACCCCCCTTTTATCTCAGCCCCCGCTTGACGAATCCCCCCGAGACTTTCAGGGAAGGAGCGGAGCGTAGCGCCCCACCTATTTTGAGAAATTCGCGAGGATTCGTCGACCGGTGCCAAAGTTATTCCAAATAGAATGTTGCGGATTTCCTATGGAAAAGGGGTCCTAACTATAACTACCTACTGGCGACCGCCAGTAGGTAATATATATATATATATATATATATATATCACCAAATTCCGTAGATCAGCCTCGAAGCATTCACGGACACGGACCAGGTAATTCGTGCAAAAGATTTATTTCGTGCGGTATGTCGCCATAACGTTTCGGCTCGTCGGAGCCTTGTTCACATGACAATATATATATATATATATTACCTATATAGTTATAGTTAGGACCTATTTTCCATAGGAAATCCACAACATTCTATTCCCAATAAGTCTGGCGCCGGTTGACGAATCCTCGCGAAATTTTCCAAACTTTTGGCCAGCTCCGCTCCGCTCCTACCCTGAAAGTTTTGCGGTGATCCGTCAAGCGTGGGCCGAGAAAAAAGGGGGGTTACAAAACGCGTTTTCCCCATGCAATTTCCCATAGGCTCTGTTGTCGCAGCTACAGCCCGAACCGCTGAACGGAATGACACCAAATTTGGCAAAGAGGTAGTCCCCAGTTCGGACTCGTGCCTTTTGCATATATGGTGTGAATCTGTTCAGTAGTTCCTGAGAAAATTAGAGTTAAAAGTACATAAATATCTATGGCCGGGGAGGATCCGCGGACCGTACACGCACCGTAAGCGCACCCTCCCCGAACCAAGCGCGCACCCTCCCGATCGCGCACTGAATGCTAATTGGCTGTCGAGTGTCTCTCTACATTCGAAACCAGGAACTGTTGGCGGCCATTTTCTGCCTCTGTAGAAGCGAGGCTGAAGAAGCAAGGGGAAAAAGTGTGTAAAACATATAAAGGGGGCAGAGTGGAAATACTCTGACCCTCTAGAGGTGCTAAGGGGGTCCCAGAAGGACCCCCTGGGGCCCCCTTTAAAAAAAAAAAATACGGCAAAATGCGAGCACGATGCGCGCATCCTATCGCGTTGGATGCACGGATTCTCTTGCGGTGGGTGCGCGGATCCACGGCAACGTTTTTTGAAAAACGACAAGAAATTATTTGTTGTATGACAACTTTCTACACTGAGAGGTAGGGTGTATATTTCTGTTTTTTAAAGGTATGATTGTTATTGGTTAACAGATTGTAAGGAACATTATATATGATAAGCTGATATGTTGAAAAGTCAAGCACACTTCCTGTGTAGGAACGTTGTGTGCTGAACTTGTGACCTGTGAGCTCAGTGCAGTGTTCCATGACCTGTTTCTATGGTAATAGGCAGAAGGCAGATTGGGGGAAGGGTTGAAATGTATTTCAGTTGGAAAGGGTTGAAATGTTTAACCAATAGAAATGTGTTTGCTTTTGAGTTTATGTGTGAAGGATTGTGATTTGATGATTACATGTATATGTGAGGAAAATGAAAGGGAAACTTTTCCATTCTTTGCTTTTGCTGAGAGGTGCACAGTGCAGAGATTCTGTAAAAGAAAATTTGGTGAGTGATTGATATACTTTTAAATCTACAAAATAACTTGAAAGATGAGTTTTTTAATTGTGAGGGGATGTATGTAGACTATTTTGATTTTAATCAGACTAATATATTTCTCCGGCTAAAGTGTAGGGAGTACTTTTTTTCTTTACAATCTTATTGACAGTAAGTAAGTAAGTAAGTATTTATTTGTACATGATTAATTAAAATCTTTACAAATCGAGTAAAAACATTATAAAGAAAAATTAAAAATTGCAAGGACAATTACCCAGAGGATGTTTAGAAGTTCTCTCTGTCCTGTGAGTTTGCCAAGTTGATTCAGATTATAGTATACCATTGTTAAAATCAACAGTCCTCAGGCTCTCATGTATCTGACCCCAGCGAGTTCAAAATTTTTTACAACCTGACAGTTTAGTTTTGTTTTGCTGGGATTGAAGCAAAGTTTGACTGCCTGTCTACATGTCCGTATACCGTAAGTTCTGAAGGAGTCTCGCAGGAATTTGCATCTCAGATCTTTCAATTTGGGGCAAATGCACACTGCGTGGACAAGGTCTTCCTTTCCGGCTTTGCACAGACGGCATTGTGGTTGAAGATTTTTCCTTATCCAGGGCGGTAAGTGAGGATATAGAGGGATTACGCCCAGACGCATTTTTAAATTTTTTTCTTTCATTCTTAAGTTCATGCCCACATTAAGGTATGCCTGTGGTTGCATTGATCCATAATCATTAAGGATTATCCAGCCGTGTGCTTTTTTTGTCAGGGCCTCCTTATCTTCGACTGTGGAAATAAGTCTAACTACTTTTTTGGCTGTTTTTTTAAACATCACATGGTCTGTTGGGATGCCCCACAAGTTGGATAGGCCAAGCACTTCAACAGAGTCAATTAAGTACTTCCTCGCTGATGATTTTTGATGCTGAAGAGTCTCTTCCCAGATGTTAGAATTTAGGGAATCTTTATCGGCGTTGCGTATCTTGTGCCAGGCAATGACGTATGCACACCGTCTTTCTAGAGTTTGTTTCGTGATGCCAAATTCCAGTCGTATTTGTGCGGAGGAGACTTGTTTTGGCAGGTTAAAGATGAGCCTATAAGAGTTTGATATGACTATGTCCAGGACGGTGGCATCTTTCCCTTGAAGGGGTTCGCTCCCGTAGGTGAGTGTTGGTTGCAATTTTGCACGAAGTACTTGAAGAAGCGGATAGAAGGTCAGATCTGGGAGTTTAGTCTTTAAGGTTTTTAGGGCAAGGGAGGTTGCCATTCCCTTGCCTCGCAGGGAGTCCAGCTGAGGTTTAAAGGTGATCTTCGAGTCCAGTATTATGCCCAAGTATTTGTAGGTTGTTACATTTTCCATTCGTTCTCCATTTATGTGCCAGTTATATTCCCTTTTCTTTTTGTAGTTTACTGCCATTACCTTAGATTTATTAAAGTTTATTTGCAGAGCATTTTTATTTGAGAAGGCGTAGGTGGTATTTAGTAGGTGCTGGAGACCAATGGGTGTCTGGCTGATAAGCACCAGGTCGCCTGCGTACAGCAGGTTGGATAGTGTGGTCTTCCCTAGCTTTGGTGCGTGGCAGAATCTTTTATCTAGTTCGCCGGGCAGGTCGGCTAGGAAGAGATTGAATAGCGTTGGAGCTAGAACACAGCCTTGTTTGAGGCCCTTTGTTGTTTTTATTGGTTTTGAAAGGTGTGTGCCTGCACCAAGTTTGATTTTAATCCAGGTGTTAGAATGTAGTGCTATCAATACATTTAAAAGGTGAGCAGGTATACTCCATTTGACAAATTTTTGCCATAACATGTTGCGATCTACATGATCGAACGCAGCAGTATAGTCGATGAAAGAGAGATATAAAGATTTGTTGTTATCTCTTGCTGATTCCATCAGTAGAGTCAGGGCCATGATGTTTGTGATTGTTCCTTGGCCCTGGCGGAATCCGGTTTGGGTGTTCGGGATTACTGATTTTTCTGTGGCCCATGAGGTTAATTCCTCTAGTATGTTCCCTGCAAAGTATTTAGCTTCTACATCAATTAACACAATCAGACGGTAGTTTTTTGGGTCTTTTTTGTTTGAGTGTTTATAGATTGGACTAATTATTGAACCATGCCAAGACTCTGGTAGTGTCTGAGTAATTTTTGCGTAATTGAATAAAGGTGTTAAAGCGACGCTCCAGAACTCTACGTCGTTTTTGTAAAGCATTGATGGTAAGCCGTTGGGTCCAGGGGCTCCTGTTGGTCTTCCTTTCGCTATTTGTCTTCTGATGTCGTCTGCCCCAATAGTCGATACCTGTGGATCCGAATCTGTAGAGATGTCAGCGTCATTCTTTGAATCATTCGTTTTCAGGATGAGGATACTACATTTGTTGTTTGTTTCTCTTTGGTGATAGCCTAATCCTTCCGCCACGTCATCTGTTCTCGAGCTCTTTGGTGCTTCCTCTTTGGTTGTGTCCTCACTATTGAAGTGACTGGCTAGATAGTTTGTCCACGCTTCTTCTGTGATGTTTGAGTCTATGCCACCATGGTCTGGATTTTTTATTTCCTTAATCATTCTCCAGAATTTAGAGCTGTTTTTTTGATTCGCTTCGTGGAATAATTTTGCCCATAGTTGATCGTTTTTATTTTTCTGTTTCTCCCATTTCTTCTGTTTTAGTGATTTTTTAGCTTCCCTCAAGGTTATCTGCAAGTCTTTGTTATCTGGATCTTTCCGTATCTTTCTCAGTGTGTGATTTATTACTCGTTTTTGGATCTTCATTCCTGGAGAGAGGGATGTTTTATTTAGGTTCCCCTTTACGTTTTGAAGCTTCTTGGCCGATCCCTTTGATAATTTAACGGCAACTTTTTGTATGAAGTTTTGCCATTCTTCTGATGGTGTGTTTAGGCACTTTACTGTTTGAGTGTATAAGGATTTTACGTCGAAACCTATTGTAGTTACATCGGAGTCGCCTTATGTTTGATGTTGTGTCTATCTCAGGGCCGGTATATGGCTCTACGTTTAGTAATGCTCTTGCTTTTATAGAGACTTCTTGGGGGAGGTGATCACTAAGGTCGTTAACCCCTATCCTAAATGTTGTTATCATTGGAAACATGTTTAAGGATGTAAAGGTATAGTCCAGATGAGAAGTATGTTTATTGGAATGGAACGTTGGGGCCGGTGGATTGTCGCCAGCAAATCGCCCGTTCAGTGCCCTTAGGTTAAGGTCTTCTAGTTGTCTCAATAGTTTTTTTGAGTTGGTTGTTGATTTGTCGATTTTAGCCATGCTTTGTCTTGGTACGCCCCACGCGGAGCTAAGTTCTTGCTGAATGGGTTTGTCGTATTCTGTGTTAATGAGGAACATGTTGAAGTCACCACCGACTATAATCTGGTCGGACAGGTCTCCTTCGGAGATTTTTTGCAGTACCTTTATCAGTTCATTTGCTGCCTTTCGTTTTTTTGTGTTGGATGAATATAAGTATTTATTATTATGACCTCTTGAGTGTGTTGTTGTAATGTTAGCTGAATTTTTACAGTCAAGATTCCGCTTGGGGGAGTTATATAAAACTCTGTGGTTCTTATTGTTCCTATTGTGGCTATGGATGCCAGAATGGCAAGACCTCCTGATTTGCGTCCAAAGATAGAGTTTTTGCTGGCAGGGAGAATTCATGGGTGTCCATTTTTAGCGATTGGAACTCTAATGCTTTAGCTGTTGTTTGCCAAGTATTTATGATTATAGGCCATGGGATTTCAGATAGTGGATTTAACGTGCTATTGCTGTTCCCCTGGCTTAATAAGGTGTTTGGTTCTTCGAATAAAGTATTGTGCTCTGGCCTAAGGTTGTAAGAGGCGATAAGGTCTTCCCATTCCTGTGTGGCCATAAATGTCATGTCATTTTCCGCGGAGCTGGTCGTGGAGTTGAAGTCGCTGTAGTGAGATAGAGTACGACGCGTTTTTGATTTAGAGTCGATTGTCCCGCTCTGGGCACTTATATGCCCCCGTGGTCTGTTTTTGTTCTTATTGGGGACTCTGTTAGCGTAGTGATGATGTTAATCAGTTGAAGTTGTTGGTGTTGTTCTTCTGGCATTATTTCTTGCTTGGTGCCCAGGCTGTCCCGGTTTGTGAAATTGAATTGTTGCCCCTTTGGGGAATTTCTGTTTGTTTGGTGGGGTAACGCGTCTTGACTGTTCCGGCTGTTTCCGCCCTTACTGCCCTCTATCATGGGTGGGCTTCGCAGATTCTGGTTCTGGTTCTTCTGGCTGTCCCAACTTTCCTGCTGCGATTTGTTGGTTTCGATTATGTGGAGCTCCTCCTTTAAGATGGAATTTGGGGAGTTAGCTGTCTCAGCGGGTCCGCCCATTTTTGGTATGTTCTCTCTTGTGCGGTCATCCGTGTCCGTGTCACGTGTGTTAGCCAAGCATTGATAATTTCTTCTGATGGCTTCTTGGTCTACCTTTGGCGGTGAAATTGTCAGACTCCTCAGCGCTGGCGATGTTTTTGTGACTGGTGGATCGTCTGATGTGGTGCAACTGCTCCCCCCTATAGGCAGTAAGGTGTCATTTGTGTGACTATCGGTGCGAGCATGAATGGCTGCTCCGGGTAGGAGAGGAGTTTGCAGACCCTCTATACATCCAGTCTTAGAGTAGATTGCTAATCCTGGATCTTTCAAGAAGGAACATTTTGTGTATATCTTGGGTTGTTTAGTACATTTCCTTTTTGTTTCTAATGTTTCTAGTGGTCTCTCTATAGAAATGAGCTCCTTTGATTCGCTAAGGACTTTTGGATGTGACTTGGTCTTGGCGATTGGGGGTTGCGATGTTGAGAGTGATGGGCCTGGTGCGGCGACTGTTGGTAGATCCGATTCCGATTATTGTTGTTGGTGGAACATGATAGAACTCAGGTTAGTGAAGCTGGCCTTTAATGATATGTTGTCCTGCCCCTTCCTGTTACTGTCTCCGTTTGCGGATGAGGCTGGAGTTGATGAGGCCGTTAGGACGCTTCTTTCCATCTTGATTGAGGTGTCTTGAATGTCCTCTTCGAGGCCTTGAGGGCCTTCTTGATGTAGTTTAATGTGCAAATCAAGTGCTCTCTTTTTCTTCTTGGACTTTAAGGGGGGATTTGGGTGGGGATTGAGTAGCAATTCCCTGACTCTGCCAGATCTCATCCCTGTTATCTTGGGGGCCTAGTTTAGAGTTTAGAGTTGTTGGGTTATTGAGTTAGATTGGATTAGGCTGGATAGATGTATAGATCCGTTGAGATTAGAACTGAGATGAAGTGTTGGTTTTTAAAAAATTTTTTTTTATCTGGTTTAGTTGAACAATTGGAGCCTTTTTTCTGCCCCCTACTGCTCCACGCAATGGAGGGGCAAAGCGAGGCGGGGTGTACAGAAGAAGGCAGAAGGCAGAAGAAGCGCACACGATCAACCTTAGCCAGTCAGACCCCCAAACCCCCCAGGTCCGTGTCCGGTTCGTTTGCTGCTTCCAGATGCTTCCAGATGTACAAATAGACACCTGGCGTCGTCTATGGCAAGGAGGGTGGGGGCAGGGGAGCGGAGGAGCAAGGGAGAGAGCAAGGGAGAAGTAACTTGGGGACGGTCGCTGACAAACCCCTCTGGGGGGGTCGAAGCAGGACACAACAAAGCAGCAAAACAACAAAACAGGCATCAGGAGGTTACTCCTTACCTCACTCCCGTTGTGTCCCGCTGTGTCCCGCTGTGTCAGCTGTATCAGCTGTGTCAGTTACAAGTTCGCCAGTCCTCCGGCCCCGTGTTCCCCGTATTCTCCGTATTCTCCCGTAATCTCCCGTGCGTGCGCCTCGCCTCAGCTCACTCGCTCACACCGGCACCGCTGTTGGACAGGTTGGACCGGCGATGGATCAGTGGTCCTGGCCGTTTTTTTTTTTTGCGGCGTCGTCGTCGGCTCGCGGGTTCGCGGGCTCGCAGGTTCAAAGTTCGGAGCATGCAGCCCGCCGGATCGCAGCTCGCCGTGTGCAGACTCCGCCTCCTAGCGTGTAGCGTAGCGTAGCGTAGCGTAGCGTCAAAGGCAGTGGTCAACAGGAACGCAAGATGCCAATGTGTGTGCATGTGGAAACCATTCTGTGATAAGCATTTGTGTTTGTCATGTGTTGGTAGAAAGATAACTGTGCTGTTTTTATATTTTGGTAGAATTAGAAACCAGTCATTGTTTATGAATTTGTGAAATGAGTTATGTTATGTTTCTATACTAAAATGT
Source organism: Triturus cristatus (assembly GCF_964204655.1). Lineage (NCBI taxonomy): Eukaryota > Metazoa > Chordata > Amphibia > Caudata > Salamandridae > Triturus > Triturus cristatus. Next base: position 84,909,457 of record NC_140590.1, on the reverse strand, counting down.
AGTACTACTTCTAGATGAAGAAATGTGTTTTGGTATAGTGCAAGGGATAGTGTTGTTTGTCTAGAATCACACAGTGAGTCTGTGTGCATTTGGGAGCCACTGTGAGAGAAGTATTTGGTAATATTGTGTATTTGCTGACAGATAAATGTTTTAACTTGTCATGTTGTGAAGTTTTAGGAGCATTAGAAGCCAGTTATGGCTTATGATTTGATTAAATGAGTCAGGCTTTGACAGAAAAGTGCTGTCCTGAAATATGTAGATTGTGTGCAGTTCCCTTACCACTTTCATTGTAGTGAATGCGTTTTGGTAAACTCCTATGGATAGTGGTGCATGTCTAAAATCACAGTGTGAGTTAGTGTGTATTTGGGATCAGTGTGAGAGAAGTATTTGTTGACATCATGTATTTGCTGACAGATAACTTTTATAAAACCTGTCATGTTGTGAAGTTTTAGTAGCATTAGAATCCAGTCTTTTCTTATGCGCTGATTAAATGAGTCATGCTTTGACACTGATGTGCTGTACTTAAATATGTAGATTGTGTTCAGTACCATTAACTCTTCTAGTCTTGTGAATGAGTTTTGGTAAACTCCTAGGATAGTGTTGATTGTCTAAAATCACACTGTGAGTGTGTATTTGGGTAAGGATTGTGAGAGAAGCATTTGGTAACATTGTGTATTTGGTGACAGATAACTGTTTTAAAACCGGTCATGTTGTCAAGTTTTAGTAACATTAGAAGCCAGTCTTTGCTTATGCTTTGATTAAATGAGTCAGGCTTTGACTCAAAAGTGCACTCCTGAAATGTGAATATTGTGTGCAGTTCCCTTATCGCTTCCACTGTAGTGAATGAGTTTTGGTAATCTGCTAGGGATAGTGTTGTTTGTCTAGAATCACACTGTGAGTCTGTGTGCATTTGAGAACCACTGTGAGAGAAGCGTTTGGTAACATCGTGTATTTGCTGACAGATAAATGTTTTAATACATGTCATGTTGTCAAATTTTAGTAGCATTAGAATACAGTTATGGCTTATGCTTTCATTAAATGAGTCAGGCATTGACAGTAAATTGCAGTCGTGAAATATATAGATTGTGTGCAGTTCCCTTACCACTTGCACTGTAGTGAATGAGTTTTGGTAAACTCCTAGGGATAGTGGTGCTTGTCTAGAATCACACTGTGAGTTAGTGTGTATTTGGGATCAATGTGAGAGAAGCATTTGGTAACATCATGTATTTACTTACAGATAACTGTTTTAAATCCTGTCATGTTGTGAAGTTTTAGTAGCATTAGAATCCAGTCTTTGCTTATGCGTTGATTAAATGAGTCATACTTTGACACTGATGTGCTGTACTTAAATATGTAGATTGTGTGCAGTACCATTAACTCTTCCAGACTAGTGAATGAGTTTTGGTAAACTCCAAGGATAGTGTTGCTTGTCTAAAATCACACTGTGAGTCTGTGTGCATTTGGGTAAGGATTGTTGTGAAGTTTTAGTAGCATTAGAATCCAGTCTTTTCTTATGCGCTGATTAAATGAGTCATGCTTTGACACTGATGTGCTGTACTTAAATATGTAGATTGTGTTCAGTACCATTAATTCTTCTAGTCTTGTGAATGAGTTTTGGTAAACTCCTAGGATAGTGTTGATTGTCTAAAATCACACTGTGAGTGTGCATTTGGGTAAGGATTGTGAGAGAAGCATTTGGTAACATTGTGTATTTGGTGACAGATAACTGTTTTAAAACCGGTCATGTTGTCAAGTTTTAGTAATATTAGAAGCCAGTCTTTGCTTATGCTTTGATTAAATGAGTCAGGCTTTGACTCAAAAGTGCACTCCTGAAATGTGAATATTGTGTGCAGTTCCCTTATCACTTCCACTGTAGTGAATGAGTTTTGGTAATCTGCTAGGGATAGTGTTGTTTGTCTAGAATCACACTGTGAGTCTGTGTGCATTTGGGAACCACTGTGAGAGAAGCGTTTGGTAACATTGTGTATTTGCTGACAGATAAATGTTTTAATACATGTCATGTTGTCAAATTTTAGTAGCATTAGAATACAGTTATGGCTTATGCTTTCATTAAATGAGTCAGGCATTGACAGTAAATTGCAGTCGTGAAATATATAGATTGTGTGCAGTTCCCTTACCACTTGCACTGTAGTGAATGAGTTTTGGTAAACTCCTAGGGATAGTGGTGCTTGTCTAGAATCACACTGTGAGTTAGTGTGTATTTGGGATCAATGTGAGAGAAGCATTTGGTAACATCATGTATTTACTTACAGATAACTGTTTTAAAACCTGTCATGTTGTGAAGTTTTAGTAGCATTAGAAGCTAGTCTTTGCTTATGCATTGATTAAATGAGTCATACTTTGACACTGATGTGCTGTACTTAAATATGTAGATTGTGTGCAGTACCATTAACTCTTCCAGACTAGTGAATGAGTTTTGGTAAACTCCAAGGATAGTGTTGCTTGTCTAAAATCACACTGTGAGTCTGTGTGCATTTGGGTAAGGATTGTGAGAGAAGCATTTGGTAACATCGTGTATTTGCTGACATATACCTGTTTTAAAACCGGTTATGTTGTGAAGTTTTAGTAGCATTAGAAGCCGGTCTTTGCTTATGCTTTGATTATATGAGTCAGGCTTTGACATAAAAGTGCAGTCCTGAAATATGAAGATTGTGTGCAGTTCGCTTACCACTTCCACAGTAGTGAATGAATTTTGGTAAACTCCTAGGTATAATGGTTGTTGTCTAGAATCACACTATAAGTCTGTGTGCATTTGAGAACCACTGTGAGAGAAGCATTTGGTAATATTGTGTATTTGCTGACAGATAACTAATTTCAAACCTCTCATGTTGTCAAGTTTTAGTAGCATTAGAAGCTAGTTTTTGCTTGTGCATTGATAAAATGAGTCAGGGTTTGACACTAAGGTGCAGTACCATGTACTATTCTGTTCACTGTGGCAGAACTGAAAATGTAAAAGTTTTACCTAAGCACTGTCCTAGAAGTAGTCTGAATATTTAGTCAGTTTCTAAGTACCAAATAGACTGCTTCAAATGTCTATGCAGTATGCATGTAGTGTTTTAACATACTATACACTTGTCTTTTACACCTTCAATTCCCTAGTCAGTATCCATACACTTCCAGGAAACATCCTGTCACTTCCTTTGCAGCCCTCTAGAGACCCATTCAACAGTATGTACTAATCCATTCACTGTGCCAAAATCCAAACACTTATAAATTCACAAAGACGCTCTCTTTCCAGTACTCTAATGATTCAGTCACTGCCTAAGTATTCATGCACTGAGCCAGGTCTTAGCACATAGACTTCTTCAAGCCCCTATCCACTATGCATGCAGTCCTCTAAGCACCTACACACTTGTCTTTCACACCTTCAATTCCCCAGTCAGTATCCGTTCACTTCCAGCAAACACCCTGTCACTGCATTTGCACTCCTCTAGTGACCCATTCAGCATCATGTACTAATCCATTCACTGTGCCAAACCCTAATAAATTCACCCAGGCACTCTCCTTGCAGTACTCTAATCATTCAGTCAGTACCCAAGTACTCATTCAGTGACCCAGGCCTTAGTATATGGACTGCTTCAAACCCTTATCCACTATGCATGCAGTCCTCTAACCACCTACACAATTGTCTTTCTCACCTTCAATTCCCTAGTCAGTATCCATACACTTCCAGGAAATACCCTGTCACTCCCTTTGCAGTCCTCTAGTGACCCATTCAGCACCATGTACTAATCCATTCACTGTGCTAAAACCTAAACACTTATAAATTCACCAAGATACTATCTTTGCAGTACTCTAATCATTCAGTCAGTGCCTAAGTGTTCATACACTGAGCCAGGCCTTAGGACACGGACTGCTTCAAACCCCTATGCACTATGCATGTAGTCTTCTAATCACCTAGACACTTGTCTTTCACACTTTCAATTTCGTAGTCAGTATCCATACAGTCCAGCACTTGTCACTCCCTTTGCAGTCCTCTAGTGACCCATTCAGCATCATGTACTAATCCATTCACTGTGCCAAAACCCAAACACTTATAAATTCACCAAGGCACTCTCCTTGCAGTACTCTAATCATTCAGTCAGTGCCTAAGTATTCATGCACTGATCCAGGCCTTAGCACATGGACTGCTTCAAATGCCTATCCAGTATGCATGCAGTCCTCTAACCACCTACACAGTTGTCTTTCACACCTTCAATTCCCTAGTTAGTATTCATAAACTTCTAGCAAACATCCTGTCACTCACCCAGTGTGTCTCCTTATAGTACTGTAACCATTTGGTCAGTTAGCATGTAGTCTTTTAGTGAGGTAGGCTTTAGGGCATGAACTGCTTTAAAGTAGTATGCACTATGCATGTAGTGTTTTAACCATCGTCATACTTGTGGTTCAGGGATATAGTTTCTTAGTCAGTTTTTATATAAAATGTGTTTGTACAGTAATGGAATAGTATAAGTTTTAAAGTTATTATTATACATTTATTTGTGATTCTTTTTTACAGATACATAACTGGAGTGTTTCTCATCTGTTTGCACTCTTCTCGTGCAAGATTGTTTGGATGAAGGGTCCTTAGGTGTTTCATCATACTTGCTGTGCCGCACGAGTATTTTTTGTTAGGATCCCCTCGTAACAGAACTCTTTGGCAAATCTTGCACGTGATGAAGGTGGCATTGGTCTTTGTTTGCCCCTTGGAAAAAGTTAAACATTTCTTCACCACTGAAGAAAAACGTTGTGGGCGTGGTGCCTTCTGCAAAAAAATGTCCTCAGATTCAGTAAATATTTTAAAGCGGCAACATTTACAGTTTTTGTAAGCTAAACTTATAAAATTTTGTTAGCTGTATGCATTTTATATATCTGTGATTTGTTTCTTGTGGTATTTTGTTGAGAATACCATATTGTTTTTTTTTTAACAATCTTTCTGATTTTCCAGGTCTGTCGTCGACATCCGTGGTTCCCACAGGAGTGTTTCGCCTTGTTGTTTTGTATTATTGTTGTTACATTTTGTTTATTAGTTTATTGTTTATATTTATGTTAATAAAAAAATAAAGTTTGAAACTAGTTTATCGTTTATATATTTATTATTATAAAAAATAAAGTTTGAAAAAAAAATAATAATGTTTTTGGTTGTTCTCTTAACTGCTGTGTGACTCTTTCTTGTTCTTATTACTGTTATTTGATGGAGTCCACCATGGTGTTAACCTCTTCTGTGCCCATGACGAGATAGTCTTATCATGGAGCACGGTCGCGCTGTGCCCATGACGAGACTATCTCGTCATGAAACCCGCCCACTAATGTAACGCCCGGCACAGGAGGGGGAAAGGGCGTGGCACAGAAGGGGTTAAATTTTGGGGCACTTATCGCTGGAATACTGGTGATATATGAAGTTTGCACTAACTTGTGAATGGTGTGTTAGATTTATCTCAACTTTACTTCTGTTAAAGTGCTGATAATGAAATGGAGAGTAGCCGTTCCTGTGCAAAAAGACACGAGGTTATTCTAAATACTAAAATACTGTATTGTATTGCACTGAGGTATTGGCTGCACTTACAGTGTACACACAAAATCTATTAAGAAATGTCATTGTATTTATATTGATTGGGAATAGTGCGTCACGTGCTGGATCTTGACGAGATGCACTGCTCAGTTTGTATATTGTTGTGCACACGAAAAACATCACATCACAACTTTCACACCAATTGCAATGCGAAACAAATTCCGGCGATAAGACACGTTAGCACTGGGGATTTTACACCTGCTTTCTGCTGGTGTTAAGCAGGACAACTACCTGCACCATGAAAGGGAACACAGCCAAGAGCCACATCAGAACACCCACAGGTGACATAGAGTCAATGAGCATGATACAGGGATACCCATGAGGGCCAGAAGACTCATCTCAACAACTCCAGGACCGCCAATGCCCCCCAAACCCACATCTTAGTATGTGTGTCCTTGTGGTCATCGTCTTAGCATGATAGGCACGAGCCCTGCAACATCACAGTTTGCTGTCCCCTCAGCGTTGGCAGTCAGCCTGGATGTGTAGCTACGTACGCATCCTCCTGCATGCACAACTGGCGTGTGCTGGTCTGTCGTTCAGAGGTCTGTGCAGGGGTGTGCCTATCCAGCAAGGGGAACGGGGTGTCTCGGACATGTCCCTGTACAGGAAGTGCGGTAAGTGTGTCTCTGTGTTCTGGTGTGGCCTGTTACAAGAGCCGCAGCAGTCGATGTTGTAAAGTGGCATGCACCACCACCAAACGGCACTGTGATGTTGTAGTTGGAATGTAGCAGGACATGCGCAAATAGGCATTACAATGGCGTGCCGTACGAGTGCACGAGATATAACAGCTCACTGTACAAAAGTGTGGGGGCTCGTGGGAGGGAGGAGCCGGCGTTTGGCAACATAACACATAGTGAACTCGACCATGTGCCACATGCTGGGCATCTCATCCATGATGACCACGGTCTCAGACATCCCACAACACCAACGACTGGCCTTTGTACACATCCTGTATGAATGCAGCGTGGTTTTCACTTCTATGCTCGTTCAGTGGTGTGATGTTGGTGGGTTGTGTGACTTGCGCTCCTTGTTGGTGTGTTTCATTTTGGCCATTGTTAGTCTATATGCGTGTTGTACTTAATTGTGCATGTGTGCCATTCTGCCCATCTCCCCCCTCCCCCCACTCCCTGCTTCTTCCTCTTCCTAGTGCTGCTGTGTCTATAATTTTGTTGCTGCACACATAAATACATGTAAAGAATAAATTACAATAGCTTCTTGATTATTTTAGGTTTCAAAACTTCTCTATTGGTTTCTTTTTAATTTTCTATATGTACCGTTTTTTTAAATATTCAACAACACATAGAAGTCAGAAGTGCAATGTATTCTATTAACACACTTTCTAGAACATTCTACAAGACGTGCAGGTAAAAGTTCATAAATGTTTTAAAACTTTACGATATTTTTTGTAACATTTTCTTGACACGTGCAGGTTAAAAGTTGACGATTGTTTTAAGTTCGAACAGTGCCTTCCAAATGCAAGTAGCAGGTGTGGTTGAGCTGAGGAAATTTTATCCTATGATATGTACTGCTTTTTCTTGACCAATCACAAAGATTCTTTTCCTCAAAACTAATGTGCATCCTACTTTTAAAAAAGAATGCTTTTCATGATATCTTCAGAGATAAGTTATAGATAGGAATTAGCATTTAAAAAACCTTTGAAATTCGCTGAAAAAACCAAAGGTTTCATGCACGTTATAGTTAGGAATTGGCATTTAAAAAACCTTTGAAATTCACTGAAAAAACAATAGGTTTCAGGGGCGTTATAGTTAGGAATTGGCATTTAAAAAACCTTCGAAATTTACTGAAAAAACCATAGGTTTCAGGGGTGTTATAGTTAGCTGGACATTTCCCTCATACAAAACCCTAGAAATTCCCCTGTTATAGTTAGTTCAGCTAACTATAACTTGCGCCCCTGCAATGCACTGCTGATGACGTCACATATTACATCACTCATGACATGGTCAGTGACATCACTGATGACATCACTGATGACATCTCAAATGACATCACTGATGACATCACTGATGACATCATCCATGTGATAAATTAGTGCATCTTCTCACACCCTAATTTAACCTTTGATACACCGATTTCAGGCGGGCATTTTGAAAACCATAGATACTTCAATACCAATAACTAAATACCAAAACATTAACTCTTAGGTCTACATACACCTCCACTCACTCACCTGTACAGTCACTCATACTGACAGTCACTCCGTACAAGACTATCATATGCATTTATACACCTATATAAACACTAACGCACCACCAATCATCCATTGAGGTACTGACACAGCTAGTCAGTTGTGCAAGTAATTAAACACAGTTGAATTTACTCACCTATACAGTTAAACACACTCAAGTTCACTTACTCATAAAAATAGTACCACATTATTACGCTCTTATACAATCATTGATACAAGCACACACTCATCCATACAGCTACTCTCACAATCACACACTCTCACATATACCCACTTATATACTCTTACACACATATATACTGCCTTTCACATATGTAGTTAGTCACACATGTACCACTGAGATATACATTCAATCCCTAACACACCCATACATACACTCACCCAACCATACAGTTCATCACAGATGTACTCTTAAAACCATGCACCCATAGAATCACCCACTCATACATCTATGCATAGAGTCACACACACCCTACCCACACGAACACTCAGGCACCCATACAGATACTCAGACAACCAATCAATAACCCATATAGACACTCATATAGGTATTCACAAAACCATGCAGCCACTTATACACCTACACACAGACACATACAGACATTCACACAGTTTAGTCACTAGTCTGCAGTAAGATACATTTAATGACTCACTTATAGAGTCAGTTACGCACCTAGAAAATCATCCATTCACACACTTGTACACCCACTCATTCTTCCACAGGTTCTTTCACTATAAATATATAAAACATATTTAAACTTTACAGAAACACACAGTCACTGGATGACGTCATCAGTGATGTCATCAGTGATGTCATTTGAGATGTCATCAGTGATGTCATCAGTGATGTCAATGACCATGTCATGAGTGATGTAATATGTGATGTCATCAGCAGTGCATTGCGGGGGCGCAAGTTATAGTTAGCTGAACTAACTAGAACAGGGGAATTTCTAGGGTTTTGTACGAGGGAAATGTCCAGCTAACTATAACACCCCTGAAACCTATGGTTTTTTCAGTGAATTTCTAAGGTTTTTTAAATTCCAATTTCTAACTATAATGCCCCTGAAACCTTTAGTTTTTTCAGTGAATATATATATATATAAATATATATATATATTGTGTGTGTGTGTGTATGTGAGTGTGTGTGTATTTGTGCAAAGTTAGGATTATGAATTAAAACCTAAGTTTAAGCACTACCTAAAACTCTACTTCTTTACGTTAGAGGCAAAGGGAGAGAGCTCTCTTGGTTGGAATGATGCTCAATGCGCGAGGCAAATAAACTCACAAAGGTGGGTAATATAGATTCCCATGCTTCCTGGATCCAGTGCTCATCTATGTTTTTTTAAATGATTTACAAAATAAAGGATTAATTGTACCCTCGCTTTGTACTGGGTTTGTTATGGCAGCCAACAATATGCATTGCCATTTATTTCTCTTTCTTATAGGCAGTGCAAAAATCACCACGCTTACACGATCCTGTGGGCTATCCAGTGAATGCGATAAGACCTCTAGTTTGAGCAATCCATACATGACAGCAAGAACCAGCTCGACGTGCTGCACCACAGATGACTGCACCCCTGCAGCACCCCAATGTATGTATAAATATACCATATATGCAGATGCACAGAGTGTAACATTCTATTAATGACCATTGTTTAGTATAGAGAGGCCATGACTCATGAGAAGTGAAGTGTCTCCCGTTCTCAACAATGGTGATAAAAAACATATACTCTGCATAGATTCTTTATTTTATAGCATTTTTTTATATGCATTTGTTTTGACAAAAGATTCTCACACAATCCAGGACACAAGTTGTTACATTTCTGCATTAAAGTAAAACCACACTCAGGAGGATTTTTGACTATACATACATTTTGTTTCCCTCTGTGAAGTCATTGTTACATGCAATCTCTGAGGCAGTAAATGGTGTTTTCTCATGTCAGTTTTGCGTACTGTGGTAATAAACTCGAGGTTAACCTTCTCGCTCTAGGAATAAATATAAATGTGTGTTCATAGTATAGTTGATTCAACTAACGTGTGATTGGCTACATTTATTTGCACTACCATGCCATAAATTAAGCGAGTGGTACAAATGTACAGAATGTTACTAACTGCTGTCCCTCTATAGGTTTCCTGGAGTATTCCCATCAGCAAGAGGCTGAGTCATGTAAGGGAGAAAAAGGGTGGCAAATATGCCTGAATTAAAAGAAAATAGATTTAAAATGATAGCAGAGTCTACCATGGGGTTTTAAATAAGCTGAATTACGTGTAAATTCAGGGCTACAAGGCCACCTGCCCGGCTCTCATTAGCATTTGGGCAGTCCAGTCTGGCTTCAGAAGATGCCTTTCAGGTATCCATTTAAAATTCAAATGATGTGACTGATTCTTGAGAAAACCCTAAATATCGAAGTTAATTGACTGAATCTCCTCTTTCCCATGGATAAAATGAGCCAGTGGATTGTACTTTGTATTTAGAATTTACCCAAGAATTTTGATGCTTTTTACTTTTCAACAAACTCTAAAATATAGTTGAATGTAGCTTAACAAATCAATTCAAACCTTTTCAAAAAATAAAATAACTGTCATATAAAAAATGAATTCCATCCAACTTGATGTCACCTATGTATTTTCTCTTATGATTTTGATGTTTAAACCTATTTATCATATAATAATGTAAATTCACAATACAGATACAATGAAAGAAAATCTTAAAGTTGTGATGTGATAAAAAAAGCTATGTCATATTGTTGTACAATTAATTTAAAAAACTATTTTCTAAACGCTGACGACATTTAGACCTATTCATTAAGACACATATTGCATTTGTCTAGAATGTGCCTTCAAAACAGTTGGATAAACATCAAACAATATTATCCTTTAATTTGTAAAGTTGGGATGTCCAATAAAATCTCTTGATTTTGGATCTATTCATTTCTATTCTCTACAGCACTTATTGAGCGCATAGCTACCCTTAGACATCCCTGCGCTAATAGTGTGGCACAGACTGGATAAATGAGTATTACCTGGATCTGTTCTGGAAAAGCCAAGTCTTTAATAATTTTTGAAATGAAAGTTCCCTTTTAGCTGATCTCAGAGAATACAGAAGGCTGTTCCATATTTTAGGCACCTTGTAGGCAAAGGAGCGCCATCCACATTTTACCTTTCTGACCCTAGGGACTATGGCTTGGTGGGCCATGAAGGAGCATAAGGTTGTCCTGGAGAGGTACGGTGATTTCAAAGTGCGGATGATCAGAGGGCCTTTGTCAAGGAGTGCCCTAAGGGTGATACATAGTGATTTAAACCTAATCCTCTCAGCCACAGGAAGCCAATGGAGGGAAGCAAGAGATAGTCAGGCAGACTGATGTTTAAGGAAATCGCACAAGGTCTGGGTGGCGGAGTTCTGTATCACCTGTAGTTTTCTTATTGTAGCCTTTGGGGTTCCCAAGTAAAGGAAATTGCCGCAGTCAAGGCAGGAAGAATAATAGACTCGACTATCAGCCTCTTTGAAGTGGGAGGAAGGAGAGCGAGAGTTTTTCAGAGCGTTCTCAGTAGACCAAATCATAAGTCAGAGAGCTTTACTGCGTTGGTGTTGAAGTTCAGGGATTTGTCCATCCACATTCCTAGGCTCTTTGTGGCATTTTTGGGGGAGGGAGGGGGGCCTAGACAGCTTGTCCAGCTCAGAGCCCTGAGGTACTCCGCCTTCTAAGGGGAAAATATCTGACACACAACCTCTGTCAAAAACCTGGATGGACCTGATTTTCAGAAAGAGATACAGCTTTTCAGCAAGGATATCTTGGTTCACCTTATCAAATAGCTGAAATCTAGGAGGATAATGGCTGCTGAGCCTACCTGATCTAGCTTTTTTTTTTGGCTTCTTCTACCACCACTAGAAGAGAGTGAAATTGACATGTTTTTCTAGAGTTTTACTTATCCCGGTAAGAAGGGACATCAGTCGGTAATTTCCTAAATCGGAGGGGTCCAAATTATGTTTCTATAATAATGCCTTGACCATGGCCTGTTTCCAGGCTGCTGGGACAAGTCCCGCAGCCAAGGATAGGTTGGCCATTTCCAGCAGGTAAGAAATATCTGGTCAGCAACTTTGGCTAAAATCCAAGCAGGGGCTGGATAATTTTGGGGAGCTGGATTTGACTTTACTCAATAGATCTGTGAAAGTGTCTAACTTCAGAGGGGGAAAGCACTGAGCATAGGCTGGTTTGTGACCAGCATAGCTTCCCAATAGCTCATGTTGCTGGTGTTCACGGATGGTTGGAAATCACTGTATATTTTGTGGATTTTATTCTGAAAAAATCTTGCGAGGTCATTACACTGCAATGGGGAAGTGTATGGGGAGATCCAGTGGAGGAGGGTTCTACTAGAGTTTTAGCTTTGCAAAACATTTCACTTGAGGAGTTTGTGGCACAATTGATTTTTTCCTCAGTGTGAAGCTTGAGCTTTTTTTATTTCCGCATGAAAGACTCTAAAGGGTTTTCTTTATTTTTGTTTGTTTGACTTCCCATGATTCTTTTACATTCATGTTTGAGTTTCCGCAGCTTTGGGGTATACCAGGGAGCCGATTTATCTTTCGCTCCTCTGGTGAATGTTTTTTGTGGGATGACTTGATCAAGAGTGTATGTAATCTCATGTGAGATTTTATCATTTGGTAAGATAAGGTCTAGGCCTAGAGTAGGTCTTGAGTCAGTGAGATCTAATTTCCAGGCTTCAATTGGCCGTTTGGACCTGGGGCGCTCTTTTCAGGAACCTGGTTTACAATCTGAGGACAGGTGAGGGTGTCAAGAGTAAGTGGAATCATAAAATAATCTGACCAAATTATCGGTGAAGGGTCTTGAATCTTTAGCCAGTTATCATTGAGAAAAGACAGGACCAAATAGATGGCCTTTCTCATGTGTAGGTCCGAGAACCCTTTGAGAAAATTATATGCCCAAAAGTCCGTGTAATAATACAGCAGCTTGAGTATCAGCCCGCTCCTCCAAATAAAGGTTAAAATCTTCCATAAGGGAATATTTTGCTCTAGTGCTAGTTAGGTTAGTAATCCCTTCAGGAAGGGAGTGGAGAAACTCACTACTCAGGCCAGCAGCCAATACAGCAAAACTCCTGAGAAGGTAATTGTGGGGGAGATCGAGATAGCGAACAGCAGTCCTAGGATGCTTGATTCCGATCCAGGGAAGACATGGCTTGGCAGTTCGGGCTGGACTGTTCCCACGAGGCACAGGGTCAAGACTGATTTGCATATGGCCATGTATGAACTGGGGTGGCTTGGTGAGCAAAATAAAAAATGGATTAAACCCAGATCTGTGACTGGGGGTGAATGTTTTGCCAATGTGCAACATTCCGTCCATCATCTTGTGTGTTTTGCTGTTCGCCCTATGTGGGAAGGGTATGCCCAGATGTGGGTCCCGTGCTCACTACACCACTGGAGTCAAGCTAACCTGGCTGAAGAGGGGTGAATCCCTGAAACCGGTCCAGGATGCTTGATTCCGGTCCAGGGAAGACATGGCTTGGCAGTTCGGGCTGGACTGTTCCCATGAGGCACAGGGTCAAGATTGATTTGCATATGGCCATTTCTGAACTGGGGTGGCGTGGTGAGCAAAATAATGATGGATTAAACCCAGATCTGTGACTGGGGGTGAATGTTTAGCCAATGTGCAACATTCCGTCCATCATCTTGTGTGTTTTGCTGCAATTAATTAGGTACATATGCCACTTAGTTTCCCCTCTAGAACAGGGCTTGGCATCAATTACCCCTGTGAGGGGTGAGGAACAATGTTTGCAGATCAATTCATCTTTAGACAAATCTATGGAGTGGAGACAGCTTTCTTTAAGGGGCTTTTGTAAGGCTAATAGTTGTAGGTGAGAGTAAGTTATTTTACTCACTAGAGATGAACCAGAGGTCCTGGCCACTGGACCCGTCCGGATGCAGACAGCCACAGGCGGGCTTGCCTTTGGTGCACCTCTGGTGCCCCAATGGCATGCCTACTGCTTGTGTCCTCTACACGTCTGCATACCAGATGTCATCATATACACAATCCCCCTGCAAAAGCTGGAGCGCTAACCTCCGTCACGTCTCCCAGCTTAAAAGTGCAACAGTGCTATAAAAGATTTTAAAATACTTTTTTTTTGGCTGATTAAAAACAACCACCTATGATTCCCAGCTCTCCCTCCCAATCAGCAGCTGCACAATAAAATTCCCCTCAGTTTGGTAGTGCGCAATCTAATATACCTAGCGTTGTTACAGTAATACCACAGGCCATGGCATTGCCGATACATGCAAGTCTGTTACCACATTAATGGTGGGTAGTGTGTGCTACAGAAATGTCCATACTCCGTGCCCAATTCAGAGAGGTAAACCCACACTTTTGTGGAGGTATAATCTTTTTCAGTATACACAAACAAAGAATTTAATAGTAACTTTACAACTGTGAGGACTTCGCAGTCTAGGTGGAGAACTCCGCACATAAAAAGATAGGCCTGTTCTATATTGCAAGTTATTCTGCACATAAAAAGATAGGCCTGTCCTGTCCCTTATAGAAGGTACTAAAAGTGGAACAGGTATCTACCGGATGTGTGTATACGTTTTTATTAGAGCCACTATAGATGGATAAGGTATCTTCTGAATGTGTGAGCAACTCCCCCTGTTCATTTTTCATAGCTGCTATTGTATGAGAGGCTTCTTTGTGCCTCATTTGGCCAGAAAGCGGCCTGCCTTTTTGCAGCTTTCATATTCTCTTTGCTTTAAGCACAAAAAGGCCTTTTCTGCTAGTGAAATGTATAATTAGTTTCTTTTGCAGGAGTTCATGTGTGCTTGTTTGTCTTAATGTATTGTGTTGTGGTAAGTGTTTTCTAAAGTTCTAGAGCTTTCTGGTTAGTCAGTTGTTGATTCATAATCTTGGATCAGCTCCCCACTTATAAATGCCTTACATGCTTCCCAAATGATATGAGGTGAGGTCACTGAGTGTTGCTTATCCTCTAAGTAGCTGTTCAAAAACTCCTGCACCTTATGTTTATCATCAGGGAATTTCACTGTAGAGCAGGCTTTTCTCCCCAGCTGGAGCTCACATGGACTACGGCAACGCCCTCTACGCCGGAACCACTGCCAAGCTCCAGAAGAGACTCCAGCGGATCCAGAACACCTCAGCCAGACTCATCCTCGACGTCCCACGAAACAGCCACATCTCCGGACACCTGAGAGACCTGCACTGGCTCCCCGTCAACAAAAGAATCACCTTCCGACTCCTCACCCACGCACACAAAGCCCTACACGATCCAGGCCCGAGCTACCTCAACAACCGCATCAATTTCTACGCTCCCAAACGCCACCTCCGATCAGCCAGCCACGCCCTCGCCGCCGTCCCATGCATCCGGAGAGCGACAACAGGAGGAAGGTCCTTCTCCTACCTGGCCGCCAAGACCTGGAACTCCCTCCCGGCCGACCTGCGCCTTACCCAAGACCACCTCTCCTTCAGGAAGAAGCTCAAGACCTGGCTGTTCGAGCAGTAACGGCACCCCCTCCCCCCCCCTAGCGCCTTGAGACCCTATGGGTAGGTAGTGCGCTCTATAAATGTCTTTGATTGATTGATTGATTGATTGATTGATCCCTAGGAACAGTGGGGCATATCAACAAGGGCTTTATCTCTGCTTTTTTGGCTTTAAAAGCCAAAAAAGCAGAGATAAAACTAGCGCCCTATCAACAACAGGGTGCTAACACGCAAATTTGCATGTTAGCACCCTTTTACTCTACGCTTCCCCTTGCATCTCTAATGAGATGCAAAGGGGGCGTTCCAGAGTAAAATAATAGGAGAAATGTCGGTAAGCGACATTTCTCCTATTATCAAGAATGTCGCTAACCCTGTTAGAGACAAAAAAAGCAGCGCTAACCGCGGTTAACGCTGCTTTTTTACGTCTGCTAATTTTCAGACTTAGCCATGATATCCTATGGAAGGAGGATATCATGGCTAAGTTTGCCTGTCCCTATCAACAAGGTAACGTGTGATTATCTCTGGGTTTCCAGCGATAATCTCACTTTAGCCTGTTAGCGTGTAGATTTTTATCGCTATTGAGATAAGCGTTGCTAATAGCACGCTATCTCAGCGATAAAAATTCACGCTAGCCGGCGATAATTATCCTCACGCTAAGAGCGCTGAGCGATAATTATCGCCGGTTGTTGTTGATATGCCCCAAGGTCCGGTATTGGATAGTGGCCTTAATATGTGCGTAGTGTCCGTTCAGTGTGGACCACATATTAAGTACTCTCAGCAGCAGTCCCTTTTTGATCAAAATATCAACCCCCACCTTCAAGGTAGGGTTTAGCAAGGAGGTCTCATCCCCAGGTTCATTTACGAAATGCATGATATTCTCTGCCATTTTTTCACTTTCTGGCTGTGAAAGATGTTTCTATATAGGTATTTAGTTTAATGTAGTTGGTGAGGCCTTGACATTGAGTCAGAAGACTACCAGGTCTTTTGTGGTCCATATAAAAGCACTTGTTGACGGAATCAGTGTTATAAGACTGGTATGTGAAGTGCAGCGACAACAGTAATCAGAAAACGTCTAGTGAACTAGATAGACCTGATATGTAACGATACTGGCTAGGGTTACAGGCTGTGCAGTGTTCTAACAAAAAAAAAAGAAATAAGGGAAAAGAAAGCCCTGGCTAAATAGGGAGAAATCTCTTAAACCTAACTGTGCATTAGGATACCCCTCCCCTTTTTCAAAGACTTGCCTTTATGCAAGATGCACAGTTCAATGGAGGGAGCCTTAAATGTTGCAGGTGGACCTTCCATAACTGAGTGGTACTGGGGAAGCAGCTAATCGTCCAGCTCAGCAAGTTATGGTCATTCATAGATCTAATGTAACGCAGCACAGATTGGAATATGGCCACAGTGGGGCACTTGAAGGTAGAGTCATCTTGATGTCCCAACTCATTCAGAACCCATCAAGATATCAAATTACATAGTAAGATGCCGAACACAACAATTACTATCACTGTTAGTACTATATAAATTTGAACCCTCCACCTAACCATAGTATTTAGGGATGGGTAAGCATGATTACCAGATTCTGTAATACGGCCTGAAACTTTGTCAGGAACATCACGTTGTGTCTCCATCATTTAGTGAGTTTATATGACAATAGTAGTGGAGGAGTCCTTCTTAGTTGGACTTTAAGGGTGATCTGGACTTCTCTCACAGGCAGATGCCAGCGGGTTAGATTTTGGTGTTGTTGACCAGTTACTAGTGACCTCCTCAAGTCTCTCCCACTCATGTATGGTAGACTGATTCAAACATACACCATCGATCTAAACAAGGAAATGACTCCTTCCTTTCAAATCCAGTCCACATTTGCCATTTCGCCATCAGAGCAGAGCGGGAACGCGGGAGTCAGAGGTGGAGATGTGCTGCCGCTGCCGAAGACACAGAGAAAATGCCGAAAGTATGCCGCTGTTGGCGTTGGCCCCGTTCCTGGCTGAACCCAGATAGGACCTCAGACCTTGGTTTCCCAGGTGGGTTCCTGGGCGGTCCAGGCGGCCTTGCTGGTGGGGCCTCCAGTGGGAAACGGCGGAACCGGTGGAGCCAAGCGCGTCCAGGCGCAGCTGATACTGGATCCCAGTGGTCTCTCAGGTTTCCTTGGGTTTCTCGTCAGCCTCCTTTAGCCTTCCATGGTGCCCTGTTTCCCCTCTCTATCCAGCCTCCTACCCGGCTTCCTGCTCCCTGTGTGGAGATCCTTGCCACATCTTCCTTCCACCATCTCGTGGCCGAGAGCAGCAAGGAACAGGAAACCGCTGCAGCAGCGGAGGCCGCGAGTTCCGAAGAAGGGAGCAAGGAGTTGGGAGTAAGGAGCAGGATCGGAACACCTGACAATCTACACCACAATCTACTTCTCATCCCTCTTTTGAGCTGAATCGCGCTGGGGAGCACAAGGAAATCAGATTTACAGAGTTAAAGACGAGGAGAGGATACGGAATTGAGAGGTGAGCTAAGCCAAGAACTAGAACTCTCCCTTCCCTTCTCTTCTCCCTCCTCCCTTCTCCTCCCTTCCTGTTAGACTGATATAGCCTTCAGGACTCAGGTCTTAGGTCTCTGGAATGGCATATCCACTGCAGAAGTCCCCCATCCCACGCTTAGCACTGTGCACTCGTCTAAAGCCCAACCAAGCCAGCGCAGACAGACTTTTAACATAACTGAAGGCTGCTAAGTCAAGTCAAGCAACCAGAGTCCATCAGAAGAACTAGGAGCACTCTCAAGAAATTCAGTTATTTAGCTGCAGTGTTGGGAGAAAAATAAATACGTGCAGACTGGTAGCCAGATTGGTCAAACAGGATGTGATCGGATAAAGAAAGGCGGAGCGTCACAAGCGTAATTAACAGTCGGAAAAAGAAGAACAAGGTTCTCAAAGTACCTACTAACCCACCTGGTAATGTACCTTCCAGCAGCTTGGAGAACACAGTAGCAGCAGGCCTAACGGCCAGTGCAGTGACAGAAATGTTGGTAAAACTAAGCAGTGGATTACCACTCGAGAAAGCACAAAAAACTTGTCATCAACCCAAAATGTATTCTAAGTTCTTCTTTGTAAAAGATGCGGGGCAGTGCTAAATTACGCTAATGAAACACAGCGGGAGCTCCCCTCCCCTCTAATTCCAGAAAAACCTACGCTACAAGGAACCGAAGGAACAAGGATAGGAACAGGAACAGTCACAACACCTAAGTTTGCCCTGGAAAACAACAACGGGAGACAGCAGAGTCTGCATCCAGTAGTAACTGATGTTGAAGGCGTCAGAGGTGTCAGGGGTATCAGAGGCAAAGGTGGCGATGGCAGCAGGGGTAAACCCGGCGGCCATAGCAAAGATAGCAAAGATAGCATTGCCTTTAATGAGGAGCCTTTTACCAACAGGATTGGAATAGTGATTTTACAAACAGGATTGGAATAGCGAATAAGGAATCTAGGCAATTTTCGGACACACTATTTTCTAGCGGTTCCCTAGAGGCACTGAGAGTCCCCCTGGAAGCATCAATCTTAATCCGGACTGTTCATCAAGTAAAGAAAGAAATAGCAACGCAACTTCCTGAAATAACTACACCATCTTCCCGTTCTGATATATCTTTGGAGCATAAAGTGGTCAACACTACGTTAGCTGAAATATTAACAGAACTCGAGGAAGAAAAGGCCTCCCAAAAGAGTCTTGAAGAATTGTCTCCTGCCTATATCAGACTGGACACCAGAACACAGCACCCCCAAGACATTGAAATAGACTTAATGATCATTGCCCCCCCAGGTCAAGTCTCGGATGGACATCAAACAATCTCAACACCCAAGTGTTCCAATAGCGATCCAGAGGAATCTTTAGCTAATTACGAGGAGACCTATAGCCTTCAAGATAGGAAAAAATCCTCTCTTACAACGGAAGAATGGGAAAAGCTGGTCAATACATACACCTTAATGAAGGGTCCGCCATAAAAGTCAAAATTGAGGAAGTACCAACAGAACAGAATACGTTTTGGGAGTCCCTATTAAACACTATGCAGCTTTCTACAAAAGCCATGAAATATCATTTGGATAAGATGGATATCCAGCTAATTCTTCTCAATTGCTTAGCAACCAATGTTGCAAGCATTAATAATAAACTCCTGGAACTGAATAATCTGATTAGGAGAGTCCAATTCGAAAAAGCAATAAGCCCCCCAAGTTGCGCATGCTATTCAATTATTGACAAAATGCTACGCTACCGACGGTAATGGAAGAGCTCCTAACTGAAATAAAGGAAGTAAATAACATCAAAAACAATAATGGAATTCAAGAAGCCAAAACCAAAAGAGAAGGAAGAGGGGAAGGCAGCACTCTAGGGAAGGAATCCTATAACTATCCGACTAAAGCGGTATTGAATGACCCCAAATGAATTAAGGGAAGTAAGCACATGAATGCATCGCCCGGCGAAGAAGGAAAAGACGAGAATTTTGGACAAGGAAAAACCAGTGAAGCTATAATAATAATAATAATACACATTTGAAAAGCACGAACAATCACCCGTAAGGTGCTGGGGGCCGTCGGGAATATTAAGCAAGCTATTGCCCAGAGTCACATGGTGCTGGGCTAATCTGCCGCCGGTGCTGGGGTTCGAACACTGATCCCCAGGTTCCGGAGTCAGTCGCCCTGGCCGTGGCACCACCCCTCTTCCATACAGCTATACAACAAGCAGCATCTTGCCAACAAGGAAGCTCTGAGGTGCGTAAGCCTAAGGGGCCAAATCAAATAGAGCTCAAGGCCAATCCTCAAAAGGAAGAGCAGCACAAGATGGTGACATACAGTTCTTCAAAACGCAATCATCAAAACAACGATGTAAAATGGGACGAAAAGGGAGGAATTAAACCACCTCCATTCAGGCCTTCTTCCAACCAGTGTGCAAGAGCCCGAAGGGATCTCCAGAAACAAAGCGGCACTAATGTAATGCCAACTCAACAAGAGAGAATGACAGTAATTAATGAACCTTCACCAGGGGGTCCTGATAAAGGAAAACCATCCCTATGTGAAAGCAAAGCGACCCTGAGAGAAAGTGAGTTCAAACAAGCCGAACATCTTTCGGTAACTGTCCAAAGTAAAGTGAAAAAGGGAAAAACGGCGATAACTAACTCCAAAGGAGAAGCGGGGAAAAAAGTCTGGATAGATAACAAAATTCAAATAACAAAGAGCCCAACCGTCCAAATAAGACTGGGCTCGGAAAAAACTAAAAATTCAAAAACGATCACGCAGGACCCTATGGCTGAAATAGCAGCAAAAGTGCAGGTAGAAGTATTTAATCCTAACTTCAAATTGGGACTTGGGAACGAGGCAGGCGATGATATCCAGCCACCTAGATACCCGCAAGGGTGGGAAACTGAGCTAAGAATGGAAACATCCCAGGAAGCTACGAGGCGAAAAGACTTAAAAACAATTTTATTTATCCCAGAGTTTAAATCTAACGGCCAGGGAGACATTCTAAATAGAGGTAACATTCTTCGATTGTTAACCTCTATTAACAACCTAGCTGGCATTGTCACTCAAGATCTGGAATCTGTAGAATTTGTGCGACTTAATTAGCTATCCGAGCAAGAAATAACAAAAAACACTTGGACTACAGGGGAGACAGCGGAAAAGATTTTAAAAGAGGACTGCCAACTAGAAGCATGGGGGATTCGTATAATACCACAGTACAATGTTGGCTATCCAGAGCCATTACTCCAAAATGACCAAGATCACAACAGGTATCCCCTTAGAAGAACTAGGTCCGGCGGATCTACGCAATCTGTGCTGAAAGTGGCTTGGAGCACCTCAGTAGAAGCTAGGGCTAAGACAGCCCATGTATCTCAGAAGAAAACGAGAAGGAAATATCAGAAGATTGGACCTGGCTAGCCAAAGCCATCAACAACAGGTGCCTAGACCCATGACAGACCATGAAACAAGGAAAAGATGCTCCACGACTAAAATTTTGCTCCTGGAACATAAACAGTCTAGGGTCAAAAATGACGCTTATAGAGCTACTAATGTATTTCCAGCAGTTCGATCTAATCCTACTTCAAGAAACTTGGGTGGCAGAGCCACTCCACCTTCAAGGCTATAAGTCATATCATTTACCTGCTAACAGAAGTTCGAAGTATGGTCATCTGAAAGGAGGTCTCACCACGTATGCCTCAATAAAAACCGCAAGCTCAGTTAAAGAACTGACGATGAATTATACATCTAACAACTGGATAAATGTAATTCAGATGGCGATAGCAGGCCCTAAGAAAAACAAACAACAGGTGGTATTGGTTAACACCTATATACATCCCAGCGAGAAAAAAATAGGTGCAAAATCTCTAGTGTCAGAATTGTTGAGGATCATGATAGTAGCGACAAAACTACATTACATTGTCTCAGGAGACTTCAACATGTCCCTCTCCGGGAAAGCCGGTAATAATAACTCGGCAGAAGAACAACTACTCGAATGGGGGATCTCACCTCTGGAAGAAAGCAAGTGGGTAAAGAAACCAAAGTATCTAAAAGTCTTACTGATTGAATTAACAAGTCTGGGGTTGATAGCATTAAACGGTAGACTCCCTAGTGATTGCCCCCAATCAGCAACCTTCCATAATATGGTGCAAGTTCAGCAATAGATTACACTTTTATATCCTTACCACTTTTCAAATTAGTAAGCGATTTTAAGATTGGAATACTGGATTGTAGCGATCACTTACCACAAGAGTTTATACTGGAGGCCCAGGGAACCGCGCAGACTTTCCTAATTGAAATTCAAGCTTTAACAGTAACATGAAAACGTAGGAGAAAAAATTTCAAATAAGGGATCTGGAGAAATTTCAGGAGATGGCAAAAATTTGCTGGGAAGAAAACAAAATGAACGGTAGAGACAATATCAAGGCCTGGGAGAATTTCTTAGAAATCCTCAGCTCAGCTAATGCTAAATCAAACACAGCACTAGCTATAAGTGGAATTAAGAATCAACAAAGACTGCCTATTGGGGGCAAGAGCGAACTAAGAATGAACCCTTCATCAAACCAAGCCCTGGACCTGAGGCAAATAAAAAGGGAAATCAACAGAGCAATTCGCAAACTGCGCCAGAAATGCCCCGATATAAACTTACAGATGGAACTGAGGAACCTAAAGTGTAGAAAGAACAAAATTACTTGGCAAATACAGCATGAATCTACAGAGAAGACATAGGTCAAACTATTATACGACGTGAAAACTAATAACAGTGCGAGATTCTGGCGCACAGTGAATAACTTAGACAACCCAAGGTCTTATGAAATTAATTCACAGATAGCAGAAGAAGATTGGGTAGAGTATCTGTTGCATCATTTTAACAAGGAAACCGACGAAATTACCCAAGACACCATGGCCTCCCAGTGTTATTTGCAACCACGAAAGAACTTAGGTGATGAGAATCACATGTTATTCACAATTAAACAGATCAAAAATCGAATTTCAAAGGGCAGGAAAGAGGTTGCCCCGGGGCCAAACTGAATTCCGCTAAGTCAATGCAAACAGGACCCAGATTACTGGGCCGAACAACTACGGCCCCTCTTTAAAAACATCCTGGAAGTGGGAAGAATCCCAGACTCCTGTAAGGGATCTATTATTTCCCCCATTTTCAAAAAGGCAGTAAGACCCAAGCTAAGAATTACAGGCTAATAGCCCTTATTGACATAGATGCAAAATATTTTGCAGGTCTAATACTGGAAGAACTTACCGAAAGGGCATCAACGAAAGGGCTAATTCCCATTAATCAAACAGGTTTTCAAAAAAATACAGGGACAACGACAAACATTCTTGCTCTCTCTCTACTAATAGATGCCACAATAAAAATCAAGAAGCCACTATTTGTCTTTTTTATTGACTATACGTCTGCCTTTGACAGGGGGGAAACTTTGGGCCAAACTATCAGGCTGGAAAATAGACCCGCAACTTTTGAACCAGCTAATTGCACTTCATTCTGATACATGAATCCAAATAAAACTAGGATCCGGCAGCAGCCTGTCAAGGAAAATAACGACCACCAAGGGGCTGAAGCAGGGATGTGTCCTTGCACCGACCTTGTTTAACCTCTTCCTGTCTGATCTTTCAGCAGAGCTCAATAATTGTATCCACCATGTCCCAAATTTAGGAGGCCTAACAGTGTCAAACTCACTGTATGCGGATGACTTAATACTGATTAGTCGAACTCCAGTTGGCCTTCAACATCTTTTAAGCACTACAAGCAGCTTTTCAGACAGAAATGGGCTGGAGATATATTTGGAGACGTCAAAAGTGATGATCTTGAATTGAAAGCAAACACGGCAATCTCAATGGGAACTTCGGGGCAAATTGCTGGAGGTGGTCAATGAGTACAAATATCTGGGTATTATTTTTTACAGAAAGGGATCTTTTGGACAACACAAAGCAATGATCAGAGCTAGAGGGACTGCACTGGCCGTAGCACTCAAAAGTATTCAGCAAAAAATAACAGGCCCAGATCTAACGCCTCTGCTAGAAGTCTTTCGAGCAAAATTGCTTCCTACCATCACTTACGGAAGCGAATGCATAAGAGGAAGGGACGAGACAGTTCTGGACAAAGCAGTGTCGAAATCAATTTGAATAATTTTTAACCTCCCCCAGTATATCTCTCCAGCGCAGCTAAGGCTAGAATTTGGCCTTCAAAAACAGCAAGTAGCACGTAAGGGTGCTTACCTTAAGTGCTGGTACAAAATAAGGGGAGCAAAGAGTTGCTCTATGAACTCATTCTTATGGAAAGAGCTGAACAAGAACAAAGACAGTCCAGCTTCGGTCTACCTACAAATAGAAATAAACTATATAGCCTTACAAGATCTCTGGGAGGTCAATGGGCCGCATAATTTTTGTATACAATTAGTAAATAAAAAAGTAAAGTCATTATCTCTGGAAGAAGATAAATCTGCCCTGACCAAGAGGGCCCATGGGTGGTTTGTTATTCAGAGTTATATAAGGCCCGTGCCACACGTCTGCTTGGGAACAGGATTCTCAAAGATCGTGAAGGAATCATATTTGAAATTGAGGATGGGTGTTTTACCAGTATTCCAGATTCCAATGATGATATATTCCACTTGTTGTGTAGCTGCAGGGGCAAAGAGCGCAAACTGCTATTGAAACCATTCTGGAACTAGGGAGGGATCCGAACTCGCAGGCAAGCATTAAAAGTCTGTTTTGATGGAAGAGACATTCAGTTAGCATGCAGACTAGTCAAATTTATAAACATGGCAAAAGCTATCTCAAATCCAACTCTTATATAACAGACTAAATATAGAGGCCCATTTTCAAAAGGCAGAAGCTGCAAAATCCAAATGGTTACATACTGTTTCTAATTAGATATCATAATCCAATATTACCCCCTCCTGTTACACCTGAATAGAATGCAGGGCACTGCACACTGGACACAGACTAAGATCATAATAGTTAAATCAGGAGCTTTCTCAGTTT
Organism: Triturus cristatus; assembly: GCF_964204655.1. NCBI lineage: Eukaryota > Metazoa > Chordata > Amphibia > Caudata > Salamandridae > Triturus > Triturus cristatus. The sequence goes on along the minus strand of NC_140590.1, from coordinate 84,884,702 downwards.
TTTGTCCCATAAATTTTTTTTATGATATATGAGATTTTTAACCAAACGTTCTTAAAATAACACTTATTGTAATGTATGTTGAGGTTTCAATTATTGAAGTATTTGTATATGTGGCTTCATTTAAATGTGCTCTTTTGCAAAGATTTTAATTAATCATGCAATAAAGTCTTTTTTTATTTTTGGTTATTAGTTGGTGTAATGTTTTCCTCTGGGCAACTCGTTTCCAAGAGGAAGAGGTGTGGCGCCGAACTGGGGATCACGGTTCGGTCCTCAGTGCCGGCGGCAGATATGCCCAGCACCATGTGACTCTGGGCAATAGCTTGCTTAATCTTCCCGACGGCCCTCAGTGCCTAGTGACCCTTACGGGTGATTGTTCGCGCTTTACAAATGTGGATTATTATTATTATTCCATGTCTGCACTGTCTCGAGTGTCCAGAAATGCTTCATCTTGGCCTGGCTCATTGTTAGAAATTGGGTTGTAGGTTGACGAGGGTATGAGCCATGTTTAAGCAGCAACCACAATCCTTTTTTTTTTGTTTAAGAAATTTTTATTACATTTGCAAAAGAAACAAGATACAAAATACATAAGGAATACAATCAATTAAGCAATTAGGAACGTACTTACAAATTATATAAAATCAGCTAAGAAAATACAATAGGAAGAAAAAAAAGATCCCATAAAATGATCGAACTGGAGCAAAAAAGAAGAAAATAAAGAGAGCTAAAGTAAAAGAGATAAGAAAGGTAAAAGGAGGGTAAAGGACAAGGAAATAAGAAACCAGAAACAAGAAAGAGAAAGAGGAAAGAAAGAAAAATAAAAAACAAAGAGATCATAGAATATAAATCATAGACTAGCCAATGTCTTAGGACCAGTTAAGATAACAAAGAAGGAAACCAAATTAGGGGATAGGAGCATGAGAAGAAAGATAAGATGTAAAAGGTAGCCCAAGGAGATCAGATTTAATTTTTTGAGAAAGGGCAGAAGAAGAGACACTAGCAATCCGATGTTCATCGCAAATGAGATTCCACCACATTAATGAAGATAGTTTCGAATTATCTTTCCAGAAAGATAAAATGACTTTGAATGCCAATGCAATAAAAAGGTCAAACAATAAGGAAACAGAAATAGAGTCATCCAAATCAGGTGATGAGGAACCTAAAAAAACATTCTGAAATGACAAATTTAGATTACAATGAAAAATGTTCATGCAAGTTGACCAAACCGATTTCCAAAAAATCAAAACATTGGAACAATCATAAAGTAGATGTCTCAAAGAGCCTGTATGCTCAGAACAAGACCAGCATAGTGGGGACGAGGAAGGGGAGAACTTGGATATGCATACAGGAGTAATAACAGCTCTATTGTAGGTAAAATATAAGGATTGTGTTATACGAGCCGCAGCAGAGATTTTAAATAACTTAGACCATAATTTATCCCAGACATCAACAGGAAATGAAAGGGATAAGTCTACTTCCCAAGCAAGTTCAGTAGGGGATTTAGATCTCTCGGTTAAGTGCAACAACAACATGTTATAAATAAGAGCAGCCTTAGGTTTATGCACCGGAAATAGACTATATAAAGGTGTTGGGGGAGTAAGGGATGGTGGGGTTGTAGGAGAATCAAAAGAGGCTAGTTGTAATTGTAAACCAGCTGAAATTAGAAGATACTCGGTAAGCGAAGTATCAGGTAGTTGAAATCTTGTTTGCAAATCAGGGAAGGAAATAACAGAGTGTTGGAATATTAATTGATGAACAAAAATAATACCCTTCTCCTTCCAGTGTTTGTAGTAGAATGATTTACCCTTGTATCTAAGATACTTATTATACCAGATAGTAGAGGATAGAAAGCATTGAAAAGTAGTTAAACCCTTAGTAAATACATTATACAATACATTTTGAGAATATTTTATAATAGGGTTAGTGGATAAGAAAGTACAATTAGACATATACAGCACATTCTGAAAAGAAAAATCTCTTAAAAAGGAACGCTCAAAAACAATCCATCTTGGTATAGGCATTTCAGCAAAATCAAAGGATAAAGCAAAGGACTGTTTGATTATAAAGGCTGAGTGATAAGCCTTAAAATCTGGAAAACGCACTCCACCTTCAGACTTAGGGCGTTTAAATCTCATAAGGGAAATGTGGGGGTGTTTCTTATTCCACAAAAATTTTACACAAATGGAATTAATTTGTGACAAATATGAAATGGGAATGCGAATTGGCAACATAGATAATATATAAAGGACATGAGGTACAATCATCATTTTTATAGTATCTAACCTGCCCCACCAGGAAAGGTAGAGAGGGGTCCATGTGAGAAGTAAAGATTGAATTTTAGTAACTAATGCTGCAAATGTATATTTAATTGTGGCAGGTATGGAATCGGAACCCCAAATACCTAGATATTTAATTTTCGTGGGGCACCATGTAAAATTAGTATCATTAAACATATATTGATAACATGACGAGTTCAGGGGAAGAACTTCTGTCTTAGAGAGATTTAATTTATAACCCGAGATACTGGAGTACAAGCGAACCTCTTCCAAGAAGGGGGGAAGGGAGGTAAGAGGATCTGCCATATATACTAATATATCGTCAGCATAAGCTGATAATTTAATTTCTAAAGAATTATAAGCAAAGGCAGCTATAAGGTCATTGGTTCGAACACGCTCAAGGAAGGGTTCGAGGCAAAGAACAAGCAACAAAGGGGAGAGAGGGCAGCCCTGACGCGTACCTCGAGACAATGAAAACGATTTTGAGAAATGATTATCTACAAAAATACTGGCCCGTGGACAAGAGTAAAGTAATTTAATATAGGAAATGAAAGTTGGACCGAAACCAAACGATTGGAGGGTTCTGAACATAAATTGCCAATTGATACGGTCAAAAGCCTTTTCGGCATCAAGGGACAAAGAGGAGATTTAAGTTTTTTTGCATGAGAGATAACATTTGCAAACATTCGAGCGTTATCAGCTGCTAATCTCCCCTTAATGAACCCGACTTGATCCGTCTTAACCAATAGTGGGAGGAGACTCTCAAGACGAATGGCAAGAATCTTTGCAAATATTTTACAGTCATAGTTGATTAATGAAATCGGGTGATAATTTTTACACATGGAATGATCTTTGTCGGGTTTGGGAATAATAATTATTAAGGCATCCATAAAAGAGCCAGAGGCCTTTGCATCAGTAATAAAAGAGTTATACAATGTCAGTAGTTTAGGAACAAAAGTCGATGCAAAGGTAGAATAAAATTCAACCGACAATCCATCCGGTCCAGGAGCCTTTGATGGTTTTAAAGATTTAATAGCGTTAGTTATTTCTTGGGCAGTAACCGCCTTCTCCAGTGAATCAAATTTACTGGGTAGGGAAGGAGGAGAGGGAAGGCCAGAAAAAAAATATCTAAATTTTCATTAGAGGGACGTGTGTCATCAGAGTAAAGGGCTTCATAGTAATCATGGAAGATATTAGCAATGTCTTCATCTGCGGACACCAAACGTTTAGTGGATTCATTTAAAATGGGACCAATATTTTTACGTTCAGATTTGATCTTTAAATAGTTGGCTAACATCTTACCGGCTTTGTTTTGCCCACCATGGTATTTGGATTTAATTTTGAGTAGGATATTACAGGCTTCCACTGTGGCAAGTTTGTTCAATTCAGATTCAGCCCTAATGAGCTCATGAAGAGCCGAGGGTGATTTAGAAGAGAAGTAATTATGCTCCAATAATTTAAGGTGTTGAAGTAAACCTAAATATTTATTCCGAGCAATTTTCTTATTCCTAGAAACAAAGGAAATAGCAAAAGCCCGGAAGGAGGCCTTAAAAGCATCCCAATTGTTAGAAACAGAGGTTGCTAAGGGCTTATTAAACATGAAAAACTCTTTGACAAAGGAAGTAGCTTATGTGATGAAAGTGGAGTCAGATAATAAAACATTATTAAGCTTCCAACGACTAAATTTTTGGGAGCTTAACGAGAGATCCAGAACAGTATGAACTGGTGCATGGTCAGAGATAAAAATTGACCCAATCTCCGAGGCTTGAATAGATGGAAGTAGGGTTTTACTGACTAGAATATAGTCAATCCTGGAACGTGTATGGTGAACATTGGAAAAATATGTGAACTCAAGAGAATCCGGATTACATGTTTTCCAAACATCAAATAAAGGACGAGAGGTAATGGCCGATTGAAAAGCCTTGTGGGTTTTGTCTGGTTGGAACTTGGACTTAGATTGTCTATCGGAAAAGGGATCAATCCATTGGTTAAAATCACCAGCAACAATAATATTAGGACAGTCAATGGATGAAAGTAGGACCTTAACGTTATGCCAAAATTTGGGGTCTGGTTTAACCGGACCATATATATTCAGTAAGATCAAATCCTTGCCCTGTATAACAACCTTGGCCATTAGCCATTGTCCGTCAGCATCATTTTGCGTAGATACAATTTGCACAGACAAAGATTTATGAAACAATATAGCAACACCCCCCTTCTTACTAGAGGCAGGGGAGTAAACAACTTGACCTACCCACTGTCTTTTCAACTTAAGTGATTCCTCTTCAGTACAGTGCGTTTCTTGAATGAAAGATATTTGAGAATTTAATTTGGATAAGTGAGAAAGTACCTTCTGTCTTTTGACGGGGTTGCCAAGACCACGAACATTCCATGAGACAAACTTACACATAATGGAGGAGCGGAGGGGTACAATACGTAAGGAGCTGATACACTTCAGGGATACAACTAGAAAAAAAGAAACACCAAAATTGATCAAAATAGGAAAAATATACATTCAAACAATACACAATTCCAAAGGACATATGCAGCAAACAGTACATTATCAAATGAGTAGAAGAACAAGAAAAAGGGGAGGATAACAGAATGAAGAAAGGAAGAGAGAATAGAAAAAGAAAAGAGAGAAGATAGATCAAGGAAAGATATCCACATCTAAGAGACAATGACAAAGACAGACGCATGGGGCGTAACAGCACCGACGAGAGATGAACAGCAGAGAGAACAATGAAAATAGAAAAATGAGGAACAGCCATACTAAGAGGAAGTAGTAAAAGAATCGAGGGCATTAAGGAATAGAAGGTGAGCCAGTTGCAGGGAGTGCGGAAAGGCTTTGAAGGAACGATTTCAGTTTGAGAGGGTCATCAAAGGAACGAGTGGAGCCTTCATGCGTAATTTTACACAAACAAGGATGGAGGATGCCATAACGAATATTCAACTGTCTCATTTGTGGACGAAGCGCCAGAAATTCCTTCCGCCTTGCGTTGGTAGCATTAGATAAGTCTTGTGAGATGAAGATGTTGTGACCTGACCAAGTCAGTTGGCGTTTTATTTTGGCAGCAGAAAGGACCCGCATCAAATCAGTAAATTCCAAAAACAGCATGATAATACCCCTAGGCTTAGAAGCATTAGGTTGAAAGCGACCAAGTCTATGGGCACGTTGAATATTTAGTGCCGGGTGAGGGGAAATACCTAGAAGCTCAGTCAAAAATTTCTTCAGGGAGAGAAGCAGGTCTGGACCTTCAATATTTTCTGGTAAACCATAAAGACGCAGATTATTGCGCCGATTATGATTTTCAAGGTCCTCGGTGTGAAGCTTAAGACGATGGATTTCCTGCTCCAAAAGTGGAATTTTAGTAGAAATGTCCTGAACATCACTAATACGTTGCTCCATATCAAACACCTTAGCTTCCATAGTGATCCATCTATCCTCAATTAGTTGGAGCTTCTCATTAGTAGGGGCCATGAAAGATTTAAGGCCCCGAACTTCATCCAGAATAGTGTCAAGAACAGGATTCTGAGAGGGTAGAATGGGTGAGGGAGGATCATTCTTGGCTCTTTTGGGTTTGGTACCAGAAGAAACAGCTCTAGCCACGTGTGAAGCTTCACAAGCCATCTTGGAATGGTACGACGAACGAGAGGTGATTTTCAATAAGGACCTCCGTCTGCCCATCCGACAGAATGAAGCACCACACTCCACAACAAGTCTTCGAAGACCAGGAAAAATAAGACAGAACAAAAAAAAAGGCCAAAATAGAAGGAAGTATGTGCAGTTAAAAACGTCACCCTCCGTCCGCACTCTGGTGATAATATACTTTCATGAGCCAAAGAACGACTCAACTAAAAATAATACCGAGAGGCTAGGAAATGTGACAAGAAAAAAAGAGAGCAAAAAGCTTAAGGTATGCACATACCAAATATGAAACAAAAAAAAAAAAGCAGAAAAAAAGGAGAACAGCGTGCAACTGGTAACACCTTTGTAGGGTCTAGTGAAAATAGCATGAAGCAACTTGACCACGAAGAGATGGAGGAAAGGGCATAATCATCCTCAGCAGAAAGGCATGGTAGCAGGCAACAGTTATTCCATAGTTGTAAAGCAGCAAAGGTTATGAAGTGCAAAGGAAAAATAAAAGGAATGTTGCCGTGCGTTCATAGCCTGAAACGCCGGTTTACCTCACCACACGCTGCATTTCGCGAGCGGACCACACAAAATGGCGGCCGCCGCTCGCCTTAACTGAAGGAAATACACCGCCGCAGCTACCAGGTCCGAAATGGCAAATAGAGCGGTCGGAACGAGCACAACCGCCGCTCCGACCCTTCAGCTAGCGAGACCCATCCTCAAGGGGTCCTCAGGGGTCAAATTAGAGGCTGCAATAAGAAGAAGACCTTCGCGTACGAGCGGAGCGAACAGTCAAGCCGCCATCTTCGCGCGGCACGAGACCACGCCCCCCAGCAACCACAATCCTAATCAGGGTAAAAAACAGGCAAACCCAAAATTAACCTGTGCTAACCCCAAGGTGGATTTGCACAAAGCAGTCAGGCTTAATTTAGAGGCCATTTGTAAAGTATTTGAGCACCACTTCAAACAGTCAAACATTGAAAACAAAAATATTCCACACCAGGTAAGAACAATAGATATGATTTTTATGGATAAAACGACCAAAATGACAAACATCCAATAAGTAGAACTTGAGTTATGAAGTTTTAGAGAATAAACTGTAAAATAGCACTTAGAAGCAATTAGCGCTTATTTGAGATTTCTGGTTGTGCCGGATCGGGACAAATTCAAAATTTCAGGCCGAATTCGCTGGATCATAGGCCGGATACAGAGAGCCAGTGAGGGCCGCTGAACAAAGGTACCTTGATCCTGATTGCGTCGACATCAAGGATGTGGGGTGCAGCCGAGGCTATGAGTTGGTGCCAATCCACGCAGTGGTGATACCCCAGTCCTGATCCAGACTCGGGTATCTTGTCTTGTTTCACATCACTTCACTACAGTCGACTTCTCTTTCCTCATCTCTAGGAGCCTAATTACAATTTCCCCATAATTTTCCGACCTTTGTGTGAACTTCTGTTTACTCATCGGTCGCTATTACGAGTGTTATAATATTTAACACATTCTATTAGGATGCGTTAAATTTATTTATTTTTATTTAAGTAGTTTTATATAGCGCTGGCCAGACCCGAGGGTATCGGAGCGCTTTACAGCAGATATAGGGGAGAAATCACATAGAAGAGACAAAGGTAAGCATAAGTGTTCAAAATTCCCAGTGTGCTGTGCGTCATTGAGGTAGAGAGGTCCTGAGGTAGTCTTGTTGCATGCACAAAGTCTTGGGCTAAATCTCCCTCCGAGAGGAGGTGAACGAGGAGGGGGTTAGGAAGCGGGGATGAGGTAGGGAGTGGAGGAACAATGACTAAGTTCTGTAAAGTGCAGGAGGAGGTATGGTGTTTGAACTTTGCCTGGTGGCTGCAGAGTGCAGGCTTGTGCGTTTCGGTTCTCAGTTCGAGAAGGCATGGTTGAGGTCTTTTAGGAGTCTTTTGAATTTTATAAAGGAGGGGATAGTCCTGATATCGACTTGGATGGAGTTCAAGATTTTGGGTGCGTTTCCAGCGAAGGATCGTGACGCAGTTTTTTGTTTGTGTGTTTTCAGAGGGATGAGTAAGAAGGTGTTGGAACTCCTGAGGTTTCTTGACTAGCCGGCTTTTTTTACTTTGGAGGCCAGGTATTCCGGGTTTTCTTTGTGCTGGGCTTTGTGCGTGAGGCATGCAGTTTTAAAGCTGGCATGCATTTCGACTGGGAGCCATTTTAGTTCTCTGAGTGCGGGAGATAAGTTGTCATATTTTTTAACTCCGGTGACCATTCTGGCAGCAGCATTGGGAGTTGTTTTGAGTGGCATTAAGTGGGAACGAGCTGTACCGGAGAGGACTCTGTTCCCATAGTCAAGTCTAGATAACCCCAGTGATTGGGTGGCTTGTTTGAGGTCCATGGGTGGGATGAAGGGTATATTTTTGTTGAGAAGCTTCAAATTGAGGAAGGCACTCTTTGTGGAGATCTTAATGTGTTTGGTCATGCTTAGTTTTTGGTTGAGGGTGATTCCTAGCGATTTTAGCGAGTTTGCCAGGGTGAGATTACCATTAAGAGCGTCCATTGCTTTCAGCCAATCTATGATTTGAGGGTTTTCTTCTTTGTTGGAGATGAGGAGGATTTCGGTTTTGTCCTGATTGAGTTTAAGGTGGTTAGTTGATAGCCACTGTTGAAATTCTCTAAGAGTGTTGTTAAGTCTTAGAATGTCGTTAATGGAGGAGGTTTCCAAGTAGATGTGGGTGTCGTCTGCAGATAGGTGGAAGGGGATGTTGGCTTTTTTCAGAATGGTGGTGAGGGGTTCCATGTATATGTTGAACAGTTGAGGGGAGAGCACTGTACTTGGGGGACACCTCTATTGACGGGGAGTAGGTTGGATATAAAGGATTTAATTTGTATCCATTGGGAGCGGTTGTGAAAGAAGGAGGAGAACCATTGTAGGACAACCTCGTCTGCACCTACCCGGTCTTTGAGAGCCTTGATGAGAAGATTGTGATCAACCATGTCAAAGGCTGCCGATATGTCTACGAAGATGAGTAAGCAGCATTGGTCAGTATCAAGGGACTTGAGGATGTCATCCATGATGTTAAGGATCGCGGTTTCGGTGCTTCAGCCTTTTCTGAAGCCTGATTGGTGGTGGTCAAGCAGGTTGATGTTGTCAATGTGCTGGTTCAGTTGAAGGAGAATGCATTTTTCGAGGATTTTGGCTAGGAAGGGGAGGTTGGAAACAGGTCTGAAGTTGTTCAGGTCGTTGGTGTCTAGGCCTGGCTTTTTCAGTAGTGGTGTGACTTGGCCAACTTTGAGGCAGTCTGGTATGATGCCGGTTTTCAAGGAGCTGTTTATGATTTCACACCATAGTGGTGCAAGGGAGAGTTTCAGCTTTTTAGTCAATTGGGTAGGTACAGGGTCGAGGATGTGGGATGAGGGCTTTAGAGGAGGAGATTAGTTTGAGAATCTCAGCTTCAGGTACGGGGTTGAAGGCTATCCAGGATTTCGCGGGACGCAAGCTCGTGTTGTTTTCTACTGTTGGGGCTAAGTTTTTGCAGGAGGGATTGAAGTTGATTTCAAGTGATAGCTCAATCTTGGTGATTTTGTCATTGAAGAAGTTGGGGAAGTTGTAACACAGGTCTTTGGAGGCCTGGACTGGGGTTGCAGAGGTCTTGGAGGTTTGTTGCCTGATGATGTTAAAGAGCTCTTTTGGCCTATTTTTCGCATTCTCAAGAGCGGAGCAGAAAAAGTAGTTTTTTCATTGTTGATATGTTTTTTGTTGTTCCTTCTTGCTGTTTTGAGTTTCTCGCAGAGGCTAGAGGAGGGATTATTTCTCCATAGACGTTCTGTAGCTCTGAGATGTCTCCTTTCATCGTTAATGTCCTTGATGAACCAGGATCTGGAGGGGATGTTCCTGGATTTTTTCAGTTTCAGGGGGGCTAGTTGGTCTAAGATGGAGGACATAGTTGTGTTGTAATGGGATGTGAGTTCAGTTGTGGAGAGACCCTCTGGGGAGATGGGCAGGAGGGTGCTTATTTCTTCTAAGTCGACTATGTTGATCTGTGTTAGGGTTCTGGTCCATGTGGGGGGTCTTGAATGGGAGGTGGGCAGATGATCGGTTGGATGATGCGGAATAGGATTAAGTGGTGGTCTGATCAGTGAACCGGTAGGATGCGGTCTTTTGTGATTGCGTCGCGTTGGGCGATGATGGCATCCAGGGTTGCCCCTTTGATATGAGTTTCTTCTAAGCAGTGCTGGGTAAGGTTGTTGGTATGTAATAACTCGTTCAGGTTTTGTATTGGTGAGCTCTTTTTTATCATTCCGGTACAGGTTGAGGTCGCCCAGAATTAGGTTGTTGTTGTCTCGGAGAGAGCATTGAGCAATCAGGTCTGACAGGTGCTCAGTGAACGTGGTGGTGTTGCCTGGGGGACGATATAGGAGTTGGCAGTGCAGTAATTTGTTATTGCTGGAGTTAATGTTGGCGGTTAGGTATTCAAAGGAGTTATTGTTGAAGATATCAATTTTGGTCACAGCCAAATTGTTGTTGTGAATGATTACTAAACCCCCACCTTTTTGGTCTTTTCCATCTTTGTTGATGATAGAGAAACCCGGGGGTACGAGAGTATCCATGATTGGAGGCGAGGTGTCATTTAGCAAGGTCTCGGTGATGAAGGCTATGTCTATGTCATGGTTGAGGATAGATTCAGCTAGCTCTGTGGCGTGTTTAGTGGCTGATCTGCAATTTATGAGCATGCAGTTGGTAGGGGGTGTCGCTTTTTTAGGTTCTTTTCTAAGGGAAGCAGTAGGAATGTTAATGAGGGAGGCTGGGGGTCTAGGGGGTTTCGGAGTGGAGTGATTACTTCTGAATCCAGTGATTACCTGAATCGAGGATTGAGGAATGTGAGTAGAGGGGGTGATGTACGAGGAGGCCAACTCGGTCGCTTCATCAGAGGACATAGCTTCTATAGTTCTATTAGGCCTCGGTGAATGGCTCGCAAGGGGGGATGAGGTCCAACTGGGTCGCGGAGCCTTGGGGAGCCTTTGGTGTGTGTGTGGTTGGAGATGGTGGGAGTACAGTGGGGGTTTATGGGGGGCTTAAGGAGCGTAGCGAGGTTGTTTAGGATTTCGTTAAAGCCCTGTATTATAATAGCCACTTGGCTTTCAAGCAGGGAGAGCCGGCGCCCCATCTCTTCTTGTGGGTGGGTGAATTCTGGGTGGGGTCTTCCTGGAGGGTTGAACACCTGACGATGTTGTGTTGTCTTCTGGTAGTTGTTGTGCTGTCAGTTATGGCTATGGGATTAGGCACGGGGTGAGGGGGGTCATGTTGTGATAATTGCTTTCTTTTGCCAGTAGGTATAGGAAGGTGGTTGGAAGACTTAGACTGAGTAGTCGAACAGTATTGTTTGAGGGAGGTTATGCGTGGGAGGCTGGTCGAGGGGATAGATCGGCCCGGGAGGGGGTGCCTTGTTCTTGGTGCTAGAGGTGCTGGTGGTGGCTCGGGAGGAGCCTAGGTGTTTATGATAGCGGGCGCATGAATGGTGTGGGTGTTCTGCTGGGGGGATTGTTTGTCCAGGTAAAAGGGGAGCGATCGGAGGGGGATGTATGTGAATGGCGTTATTCCGCAGTGAGGGGAAGAGGAGGTCAAATGCCTCAAGGTTGACATTGTTAGCTTGACTCAGGACTGTGCCGTTGGAGTAGATGGTCACAGAGGTGTTCCCACATCGCGTTGTGAGGTTCGGAATAGAGAATGATAGCTTGCAGCTATGGGGTGTATTGGTGGTTTTGGTAATGTGGAGTTGTGATCTAAGGATGTAATTCCACTTGTTGGGCCTTTCCGTGTGAAAAATGAGGTCCATTTTTACTTGATCTTTGGCGGAGCAATGATATATGTCAGAAAATAGTGACTCTGGGTATTGCCTGACCAGGTTGTGTTTGAGTTTTTTTGTTGCTTTGGGTGAGAGGTTGAGGGGGAGACTGATTGAGAAGGAGTTCGGGCCGCTCGTTTTTAGGTAGGACGAGGTGAGTGGGTTGGCGTAGGTTGGCGTGGTAGAAGGCATTTTATCTAAGTTGGCGTTGGGGCTAGTTTCTTTCGGGCTAGGTGTGTTACTCTAACACAGGGGTCGGGGTGGGTTGTAGTGAAGGACGGGACTGATAGCGAGGTCTACTTCAGGGCATAGGCGGGCCCGCGTTGCATTATAGTGAGGTCAGGTGGGGCACATCAGCGGTGGGCATAGATGAGTGTGTCTCTCTGAGGAGTCGGGTGACTTTGCAGTCTCTATGATGCAAGGGCCTTTTTGGCGGCCATTTTATGGGCCAGTCCCTGAGTGACACCAAAACTACTTGTTATTCCCCATAAACTCTTAATATGAGTTATTTATTTCACCCAATAAACAACGTACCTTTAGTATCATCATTTATCAGTGGTGATAAATATTGCCTTAGCTCGTAATCAGGGCCTTTGGGTTAGGTAAACAACAACACCAATGGCACGTTACTTATTTGGTACGATAAAAAAAAAACTATTATGACTTCATGGGAAATAACATGCAGTCTTTGGTGTTTAATGCACCAAAATCCACATGATACAGTAAATACAGTATGTTTTTCCCTGTTAAACTTCGACAAGTTTATCCTGCAGAAATGTAACGAATGTTGGGTTTTTTAACGTATCCTATAATTATGGGATGCGTTAAATAAAACCAAACTCATAATTCCGTTCCTTGTGTAAGCAGGGGTTCATGCGAGGGGCAGAATTTAACGGGTCACTGATAATTAGCCCCTTAGTCGGGATCTGACCTACTCAGCACTTCATGAAGTCGACATAACATACCAATTGTTTTTTAAAAACAGACTAACTTCACCACTAAATCTCTGCGTTGACACACCAGGGGTGTCCTTTGTCACCCCTGATCTTTGCCTTATACATGTAGCCATTGGCACAGCGGGTCCGAGAGCACCCACAAATCACGGGCATCCATTTTGGGGGTGACGTACAAACTATCGGTCTGTACACAGATGACGTTCACCCTAGCGGACCCGGAGACGCCCTAGGAGGCTTTCTGGGTGAACTGGACGCTTTCGCGAAGGCCTCAGGGTTTAAAGTAAATCTCACGAAATCCACGGCCCTAAATCTATAGCTATCACCACAGGCGCAGACATGCCTCCAAAGTCGGCACCCCATACAGTGGTCTGACGAGACAGTCCCATACCTGGGAATTCACTTGGCTCCTACTCACTCAATACACACGCGTATATAACGCAGGCCGTGCACGCTGGGAAAGGGACCTCGGTCGCAAACTCAGTAGCAAAGAATGGGAAGGGGTATACTATAGGGCGTGACATACCACGAGTCATATGGGCCTCACAGAAACACTAACCCAACTAGCATCCTACTGGTATTACACTCCTGAACGGCTACACCAGGTGGACCCCAAGCACAGTGCAGACTGTTGGAGAGGGTGTGGGAAAAAGGGAACGTTGGTCCATCTCCAATGGGACTGCGAGCACCTGCAACAATACTGGTATCAAATCCCAGATGAAATTGACAAACACCTCGACACAGAACTCTCCAGGCTTCCTGCTTACGTTCTCTTGGGCATCCCAAACCCCCTCACATATCCCCTAAAATCTAGAAGAGGTTGGCAGATTGCGATAGCATGGGGTACGGCCACACAAAATATATTGCTACATTGGAGGAGCCCTTGGATCCCCACACACACAGGTTGGCTTCAGCGGCTGTGGCACATACTAGGGATGGAGAAGATCTCACTCACGCTGGCAGGGAAAGGCCTGACTTTTAGCGAGCTCTGGCAGCCATTCTTGACTCTCCTAGCCCAAGAATTTCGGGAACTAACATGCCCCAGATACCTCCGCCTGCTAAGACTTTCTTCATTAGATACGATTACCGGGCAGGATCCGCCATAACAGCGATACCTCACATTGTAACATTATACCCAACATACGGTGGACGGGGAAGGGGGGGTCGTGGGAGGGGGCGGGTGTATTGCTGTTAATTCTATGTTTAACTTTCCTTGGTATTATTGGCACTAAATGTTTACCTCTGGGTTTTGCGTAACCCACATGCTGAGCCTTTTTTTTGCATATCACATGAGCTATACTGGCAGCTGATTCAATAAAAAGATTTAAACCATAAATCTCTGCATTGCATCCTCTTAATACCATTCTTTACACCTTGATTTCCCAGCTCTTAAACAGGTCTTCAAAACTCCATCTATCCCTTTGAACATCAACACTTCCTCAAGTTGTTAACATCAGCCATCTTTGAAAGAGACAGTCCTCCAGTTCGTTCCTTCTACGCCTTCTCAGAGGTACAATATCCAGAGCCCATGCACTTTACAAATACAGTATTTCCTTTTGTTTCAGTGCCATCACCCGGTGGTACCAAGAACGGTGTCATCTGCCGGTCCTGCATAGATGCATATTCCGCTTCCTGCTATACTTTGGAAACCATGACGTGTACTGGAGTGGAAACAAAGTGCATTCGTTATTCTGTCACAACAACCTCTGGTGAGCCTCTCTGTTCTTTGACATGACTTTTACTCAAGTGCTAATTCTAATGTTGGAGGTCATTTTAATTTTTGGCGGAAATTAACTCAATTTTCTTTTAGAACCTGGGGTATATTTACAAGCCCCTATCGCTACAGGAATGTCACTTAGCGTGAAAGGGGTAGGCAATGGGTGTTACGGTGGGAGTTTCGCAGCAACACCCATTGATTGTGATGCTGCCCACTATTTAAAAGGGTTGCCTAAGTAGGAGGCAGTGCCAAAATTAAGACCAGGGAAAACGTGATCTCAACATGGCAAAATGAGGAGAAATGCACATAAGCAATCATTAAAAAATTATGATTTGCAACTTCAATGTGTGCTGCACAAAGCAGCACACATAGCTCCAGGGCAAGGGAAAGCCCAGGGGTGCGTCATATTCTTGTGACTATACATTCCTGTGTTTTTTAAATGATGCTGCGCAGCAATGCAAAATCTGCTGCAGCGCCACAACATTTCTTTGTGAATATAACCCAATGTTTTTATCCTAACATGCGACGTGGCATGCTTGAGTACCACGATGTGTATTTAAAAAATGTGCTAGGTTTTTTTTAATTGCTGTTTTTAATGTTTAGAAACAGTTTTCTAAAGATGATTCTAGATTGGGTCTGCACTACCTCAAGATGAGACGTTAGTTGCATGCACGTATACTGTAATGATGTATAATATGCATGCCAGGGATTGTATTTAATTATACTATCAATGTCCATGACCAATAATTAATTTACAGGGTTTAATTACTATCCAGGTTGATAGTACTCATTTTATTAATCTTTGCAAAAAAGGCTTTTACTTGACAAGAAAATAAACGTCTAGCTGTTGCAGATAGGCTGTTGCTTGCGGTCTGAATACTCAGGTGGTATATCGCCATTCTCTTGTTGTGGATACTGATGCTATTCTACTAGTACTCTGAGATAAACCTAATTTGACCATATTTTACTAACATTTGAGGGAATCATGCTCTGTGTTGATGGTCGGGTAATTCATGGTGCCTGTAGACAGATATTTAAGTAAATTATAGTCCTGAATTTCTCCTGGGTATTCTACACATACATGTTGAAGGTCAAATCTGCATCAGAGGTCAGATACGCTTTTGATAGAATATGTTTATTTTCGTTGGTGTCAATATCTTCTACCTGTCCGTAAGTGGCACCTGTTGGATGCGGCTGGAGTTTAAGGCTCTGATAGCCGAGGGGAAAGAGCCAATGGAATAGATTAAGCAGTTTACTTTTGCGGGAAATGTGATGGTTCAAACAACTGGGCATGCCAGGGCATTCTTCATCTGTTTCAGGACGTGGCAGGGTAATGGGTGTGTAATATCATGCCCCATTCTGATGATATGTGTATACAAAACAATGGGGCTTATTCACATGAAAATGGTGCATCGCGGTATTGCAAGCAATTTTGCTGTGCCGAGCTGCATCATATTGAAAACACATGGATGCTCCATAGTAACAATGCAGGCACACTTGCACCAATGTATTTCTCTTCATTGCACCACATTAACATCTCCTTTTGAAAGGAGTTAGTTTTTGGCTCGGCCTAATGTTTACAGTGCCTTGTAAATTAGGAGCAGTGTCAAAAAGCCATGGGTGTCGCTGGGCACGCCCAAAGCAACACAAATTGTACGCCCCTTTGCTGCAAAAAACTGCTATGCAGAGGGCCATATTTGCAAAGCTGTGTCAAGCCACAGAAAGTGGCTAAGTCCACCCTTGTAAATATGGGCTTACATCGAGAGGCACCTGAGCATCAAAAAAAGTGATGCTTCAGGGGCACTAGGGATTTGTAAATATGTCGCAATGTGTTAGTAATGTAGACCTGTCAGCAGCTTTAGGACTTTTGATGGTCCTGATGCTGAGGTTGCCTAAGTAGTTCCTATTGGTTGGCCCAGGGGAACATTAGGGAAGACCAGGAAGAGTCCTTCTCCAGTGTGCATGACTGTTTGTTGATCATTTCTCCCCACATGCACATACCTCTACAATGTATAGTGCCTCCTGCTTTAAGTTGGTTGTAATTTAATTTTCTGTTTTAAATTCACTGCTGTGGCACTGCTCATAGCACCCGCAATCCAGTAGGTTGACCAGGCTCATAGTCTGGTTGCATCCACCCATCATGAAACATAAGTCACCGAATGTGCATTGTATCCCATTGTGATATTAAGATTGTCATTTGTGTGAGACATTGTTCAGCATTCCGTCCATCATTTGTTCTTTTTGCTTTTTTCACCCTAAGTGTCTATGGGTATGCCCAGACGTGGGCCCTGTGCTCACTGTGCCTCTGTATTCAAGCTAGCTTGGCTGATGAGGGGTGATACTCCTAAACCGGCCCAGGATGGTTGTTTCCAGTCCAGGAAGGACCTGGCCTGGCAGTTCGGCCTGGACTGCTCCATTGGGAGCAGGGTCAAGACTGATTTGCATATGGCTGGGTCCAAACTGGTGTGTCATGGTGGGCAAAAAACATTGGATTAAACCCAGATCTACAACTGGGGATAAATGTTTGCATTGTTCAGCATATCATCCATCATCTGTTCTTTTTGCTTTTGTCACCCTAAGTGATACAGGTATGCCCAGATGTGGGTCCTGTGATCACTGCACCACTGGATTCAGGCCAGCCTGGCTGATGAGGGGTGATACCCCGAAACCGGTCCCAAGATGCTTGTTTTCTGTACTGGGAGAATTTGGCCTGGCAGTTCAGGCTGGACTTTTCCCATGGGGAGCAGGGTCAAGACTGATTTGCATATGGCTTGATCCAAACTGGGCTGGGGTGGGGAGCGAAAAAAGCAATGAATTGAAGCCAGATCTGCAACTTAGGGTGAATGTTTCCATTGTTCAGCCTTCCATCCATCATCTGTTCATTTGGCTTTACCACCCTACGTGGAATGGGTATGCCCAGATGTGGGTACCGTGCTCACTCTGCCACTCGATTCAAGCTAGCCTGGCTGATGAGGGTGTGATAACCCCAAACCGGTCCCAGGATGCTTATTTCTGGTCCATGGAGGACTTAGCCTGGTAGTTCGGGCTGGACTGTTCCATGGGAGCAGGGTCAAGACTAATTTGGATACGGCTGGATCTAAACTAGGATGGCGTGGTAAGAATATAAATGATGAATTAATCTCTCTAGGCCAAATGACTAGGGCGCCGCTCTTCTCAGCTTGCTTGATGACAACAGTCATATCCTTCTTAAGATCATTAATGGCCATCTGTTGTTTTACAATTATGTTCCGTTTAAGAAAATATTTCTTCTTCTCTAATTGGCTAATAGAGGACAAAATCACATATTCATAGGACCCAATTTCTGTTGGCCTAGAGAGATGTATTTAACAGAAGGTAGGAACCAGGAGTACAATCAAGAATGGTGCCGCCAAGTTAGGGAACACCCTAAAAGATCAACACACGAACTCATAACTGGAATACTGAAGACTGGACTTGATGGAGGATTCTTGGGCCCAAAAGAGTTTGATTATCTTTCCCAAAAATTTCCAAGGATTCCGGTAATTTATTTTTTGCCAAAAATTCATTAGAGGCTGAATGCCCCTCCAGGGAGACCAATAGTCTCAGGTAGTGATTCCCTGCTGGAGACAATTTCAAAATAGGTTGATTTTTTTTTTAAGCTGTACTTGAAAGATGTGCCATCATACTTGAGAGATACCACGATTTCATCACCAAAGTGGAAGGCCTAGAGTTTGACGACTCAAAACAATGGATGGTTTCTTTTGATGTAACCTCCCTGTATACACAGATACCACAGGATGAAGCATTACAAGTGATTGCATGTTATCTGGAAGATAGAGCACGTCCACATAGGGTGCCGACGACATTCATTTTACAACTAGCCGAGGTGGCGCTGAAGATAAACAACTTCAAGTTTGAAGACTTGTTCTACATCCAGGTGAAAGGGACTGCCATGGGCTGTCCCTTTGCTCCAGAAATGGTGGTCCTCTATATGTCCAAGTATGAAGAAATATTCATTTTTAACAACAGTCCGTTCAATGAAAAATATTTGCAGTAGCTGCGATATATTGACGACATTTGGTGCCTTTGGCGGGGTACAAAAGAGGAATTGGAAATCTTTTACGGTTGGCTCAACACGCACCACGAGGATATAAAATTCAGTCTGAACATGAGTAGCACCAGCTTGACATTCCTTGATGTGGAGGTTTCCCCATATGATAAAAGGCTGACAACTTTACTGCACCACAAGACGACTGACAAGAATACCATCTTACATCACAAAAGTGCTCATCCCAGGAGTCTGAAAGAAAATCTTTAATATGGTCAGCTGTTACAGATACGAAGAAATTGCTCCAGAAAAACAGATTATGAACAGCATTCAGCCATATTCCGCGAACAAATGATTCTGAGGGGATATCCCAAGAAAATGCTGAAACATGCAACAAAAAGAGCTTGGTACATGCCCCTCGAGGAATTCTTGCAAAAGAAAGTAAAATCACCTTTGGAAAGATTGTCAGAGTTACAACATTTGGGCCAGACACCAATAAATTCAGGCAAATTGTTCTAAAGAATTGGCATCTGTTAGAAAATTTGGACTGCCCATTCTAGAAACCATTGTTTGCCATGAATAAAAATTGGAGTATTGGCCAGCAAATAGTTAGGGCAGACAGTTTTCCTGCACAAACAAAAAGCAGTTGACGAACCCAGTGGCAACTTAAACCGGCGGAGGGCCATCATAAATGCGGAAACTGCTCTGCTTGCGATTCTACCATTGAAGGATCTGAATGTATACACAATGCAAATCAAATGGCGACATTCGGAGTTCACTAATTGTAAAACCATAAATGTTGTTTATGCTGTGCTTTGCCCATGTTCCAAACTTTATATGGGCAAGACAAACCAACAGATCAATCAACGCATCACGCAACATCCTTCAAGAATAAAAAACCTATGGTTGAGCAATTTATTGAAAAATCCCATAGTGAAAGGGACTTCAAGTGGACAGTGCTGTCTGCCCTAGATACAACTAAACGTCTAATGGACATTGATGCAGCCCTATTACAGAAAGAAGCTTATCGTATATTGAAATACAATTGCACAGTCACAGGTCTTAATGGTATGACAGAACTCACTAAAACCTAATAATTATTAACAACTACACATCCCAGAATGCCCCTTTTGGCTGTCAGAAGTTGTAGTTCTGAACCGCATTGTGATTGGATGCGAGTTTTGCACTACAATCCCCATGAATACTTGCGCATGAGCGCGCGCAATACAGTTCTAACTTGAAAAGCCCTCTGTTATTCACTATGTACACCCGCTGATCGGAAGAGCAGTGAAACTGACATGAGGTACAGAAAGTAAGTGTGGCCCCCGCTTTCAGCCTGAGCAGTCTCCCTGCGTTGAGCTATTATTAAAACTGTGGTTGGAATCTGTCTCACGATTAATTTGAGAACACTGACTGATAGCTACAACTAAATATCCCATCAGAACCCCTTGACACCAATTAAAATGAAGCCCTGATGAGAGTCCTAGTACCCCATGTCTGGGCCTCGAAATAGGTTGGCATCTTTAAGCACGGAGGAACTGTGAATTAATAAACGTCATTGTTTTAGGGAAATAGACTGAAAAATTATCCCCAGCTTGCACGTATAAATTTGTTCCCTGTGTTAGGCATTTCTTTGGTGTGAAACATTAGATAGTTCCAAGATTTGCCTTTTTTGTTAATTGATTTGGTGTATATAAAATGGTGCTTTTTGAATTATTGCACATAAGGATGTTGCATTTCATTGTTTGTCTTTGAATTTCTTTCGTGAATTGTTTAAATGTATTATCTGTTGATGTGATTTGAAAATTGGTGTTTCCTTTTCGTTGCATTTGAAATCCCCTTAAAATATATGAAAATAATTTAAAAAGGAATGGTTAAATTAAAATAAACATCAAACAGAAAAGGCAATTGTTTGATTGTTTCTCTAAAGTAAGAGCATAAGCTGTGAAGGAGTCAGGTACCTTTCTTGCATTTGATAGCTATTACGGCCCTACCTGGCCCCTGTCCTTTGGGCCTAATCCCCTTTTGTGGTGACTTTTAGAAAGTTGGCATTGTCTTATTTGAACCCTTCAGTGACTCGGCCTGTCTCCGAATACACGCCTGAGTTGAGTGACAGCGGGGCATTGTGCATTCCCTCTAGAAAGTCACACGAAGGGAAAAGGGGTGCCACACACCTGAATAGCGCTGTGTCTGTCCCCAAACAAAGAGCTGCATACCCCCAGTAGTGAGTCTGGAGCCAGGGTAGGAAGGACAGGGATCTTGTGATCTTCAAATGCCTCTTTGATATCTCCCCCACTTCAAAGGCACATTTGGATATAGGTACTGGACCCTTGATACCACCAAATGTGAACTCTACTGGAACCTAGGACATTCTGCAAGGAAGAAGAGCTGCTGTGCTGTAGGAGCGACTGCCACTTTGCCAGCTGCATTGATGCATTGGCCTGCTGACTGGTGATTGCTGTGCTACAGGAGGGAATGCCACTTTGCCAGCTGCATTGATGCATTGGCCTGCTGACTGCTGATTGCTGTGCTACAGGAGGGAATGCCGCTTTGCTAACTGGCTTTGCTGTGTTGGCCTGCTGCCTGCTGCTTCTTGCCTGGGAGTGAGAAGGACTGCACCTGCTCTCTACATCACTGCACTCAGGTTCTCCAAGGACTTGCTGACTTTCCTCCTGTTTTCTGAATTCTCTGAGGCACAAACGACTTCTCCATCTCTCCTGGTGCTGCTGGATTCTACCATATGTTAGTGCTTGACGCAGCACCTGCAGTTTAACAGAGCTCGACGATGATGCAGGATCCTCAATGTGCAGTTCCTGATGTCAACACTTGCTCGATCCAAGGTATTTCTTCAGTGAGAACTGTCTGGGTCCTGTAGCCTACCTGCCCTCCATTGCTGTTGGCCTGAACTTTGGATTTGCACCTGTACCTCACCACCTCAAGTAACCTTTTAGCACTATTGACTCCTAATCGACTGAAGGTTACCCTCCATAAAACTGAGAGAAACCAGGAAGAAATTAGAACATGTCGGAAGAATTACAACCTGGTTAGAAAAAACAGAAAAAAAGATTTAAAAGATCAGGCTTGGGATCTACTCTATGAGGCCTCACAAAAAAGGGATTGCACTTTATTCTGGCTGGCAGTAAATGCCCCTTTTTTCTCAAACAATGATGGAGCCAAGATTGAAGTTGCTATAGATGAAGATTCTTGGATTACATTCTTTTCAAGCGTATATAGTGCTGAGGGGGCTTAAGAATTTATACTGATGTTGATTCTCGGGAGCAAGGAGGAGCGGAAATCTTTGTGCCTATAGGTCTGAATGTCACTTTAGATGAAGTTACGGCAGCAATTAATGCAAGCAAAGGTGGTAAAGCTCCCGGGCCAGATGGCGTGCCAATAGACTTATTTACCTGCACTCTGGTCCCCTTTGTTGACTCCGGTATTGAAGGCCTGCTCTGAGAAGGGCTTTATTAAGACGGGGTCTGAATCTGTGATCATACCAATTTTTAAAAAGGGAGAACGGGATAACCTCGCGTGTTACCGATAGATTTCTCTCTTGGACTCTTTGGTTAAGATAGTGGGGAGAATAGTTTTGAACAGATTACAAACATGGGCCGAGGATAATAACATTCTATGTAAAGTACAGTATGGTTTTAGACAAGGGCTAGGGACTATTGAGCAGGTGTTGAATTTTATATTGTTAACAGGTAAATATACCCAAGCTAAAGAAGGGAAATTGTACGTAGCATTTGTGGACCTTACAGCCGCTTTTGATTGCGTTAACCACAATAGACTTTGGGATATTTTGCGGGACCTAAAGGTTGACCCAATTTTAGTCCAGTTCTTGAGGCAATTGTACGCTAGAGCCTCAGCAAAGGTGAGATATGGAGTGGGGGTGAATGCACTGTGTCTTTGCTGTGGAGAAGGGTGAGAGGCAGGGGTGTGCCTTGGCTCCTTTTCTCTTCTCTTTATACACCAACGCTTTAGAAGAAGAGCTAACGGTCAGGACTAAAGACCCTCCTTATTACCACAACAAGCCTATAGTGTCGCTCCTCTATGCGGACGACGCAGTGCTCATGGCCAGGACCCAGTTGAGCCTCCAGAGTGCCCTTAGTACATATATTGATTTTATGATTAGTCGGGGCCTAAAACTCAGTGTCAAGAAGACCTATGTGATGACATGTGGGAAGGGGAGAAATAAATGCAAAAGTTTGCCCCTAAGGAGTGATAAGATAGATGCAACTAACACATTCTCCTATCTGGGTGTTCTGCTTGATCATTCTGGTTCATGGAACCCGGCGGTTAAGAGCAGAACTCTTCTCTTCAAAAGGTCAATCGGGGCATTGATGAATTTTTCTAATAAATTGGGCAAAAGACCCCCGGGGATACTTAAAATTTACCAAGCAAAATGCTTGAGTATAGCTATGCACGGGGCAGGAGTCTGGGGATACCAGGATGTCACCATAATACAAAAAGAGGAAAATATGTTTTGAAGGTTTTTGTTAGCAGTACCGCAGAGCTCTTCCGTGTATAATTGCCACAATGAGCTGGGGATTCCGTATATCTCTGATTTGATTAAGATGCAGCCTCTGTTACTATGGCATAGAGTTTGGACGTCTAATAGTACAGAGTTAAACAGAGATATTATTGGAGATGCCATGAGTTTATCTCACGCAAATAAGATCACTTGGTTGAATTATATTAGAGGATTTTTAATAGACGTGGGTAAACCTGATTTCTATAGTAGCTCCGAAATATTGAGTACAATCTCTAGGAAGGATTTTAAAGTTCTTTGTCAGTCACATTTAGAGTCCCTAAGAGCGGCTTCAGAAATTAAGAAAAGCACCGTTATCTCACATCAGTTAACTCTTGTATCCCCCACTATTCAACCATACTTGGACTGGTGTATAGGAGGACATGGCAGGTATGGTCTTACAAGATTAAGATTTTATAGTTTCCATTGATTAGTCAGCTTCCCTACATTAAACGATTGGACCCGAGAACTCTGTCCTTGCAATGAAATCTCTTTCCAGATGACAATACATGTGATTTTATTTTGTACATTTTATAGATTGGAAAGATCTAGATGGATTTTGCCATTGCTGGAGGCAATGCCGTCCTGTCTTCCTATATTTACAAATGTTGGAAATTGTTTATTGTGTGGGTGTTATGACTGGATTCCTGAAGTCCATACTGAAAAAAAGGAAAAGTATAATATGGGAAACCCACCATGAATCTGACTAATGTATAGAACTCTTGTTATAAAATGTAAAGAATTAACTGAAGAGGAGATTGTAAGTTTCAAGTGGTTTGTAAAGATGTAATTACAGTGTGTATTTTTCTTTTTAAACTTCCTTCTGTCAGTTTTAAATATGCGACTTTAATGGTTTTTAATGGAAAAATCGAATAAAGTTTATTTGATTTGATTTGATTTGACTCCTAATCACTATTTTTGAATTTAATCTTTAAAACTTCATATCTCAGCTTCTACTGACTAGATTTTTTTGTTTGTTTATCTTGTTTTAATCAGATAAATATCCTATATTCCTCTAAACTGGTGCAGAGTCTTTTTGTTGTGTTTTCATTGAATTATTATAATAAATATGTGCACAAATACTTTACACATTGCCTCTTAAGTTAAGCTTGAATGCTCTGTGCCAAGCTACCAGTTGGTGCGCACAGGTTAAATTAGGGTGTGCATCTGACATACCCTGACTAGAGTGGTGGTCCCTACGTGGACAGGGTGCATACCTCTGCCAACTAGAGACCCCATTTCTAACACCTCCTTCTATTTTCTCTCTCCGCAGGCTCTCGGACCAACAATGTTGCTGTACGTGGCTGTGCGACTCCAAGTTTCTGTGATATGCAAAGCAGCTCAGTATCATTTCAAGGGTCAACCGTAACCACTGATGTGGCCTGCACAGACAGCAGCATGCGCCTTCAGCCGGGCACCCTTCTGTCAGCCATCTTTTGGATCTTTCTGATCAAATTCTTTGTTTGATTACTCCTGCAACAGGTAGATAGCAGTCTCTGGCCCTTGTTGCAATGGCAAGCGTGCCACAGATATGCTCACAGGTCCAGCACTATAGTTAGAGCTCACAATGTTTGAGGAATTTTAAGCAGAGATTTGTATGATTTACAAAGTTTCTTGACAGGTCTCTCCCCTCCCTTCTAAAGGTCAGGGCGAGGATGTGCTTATTAAAAAGGCAGCATAGACCTAAAACAAGTTAAAATAGTATAATGCCCTGACAGAGGACCTTCTTCATTACCTCTCCAAGCTCTTTTTAACTGCTCTTAAGTTGTGATTGACGCATAGACCTCCACTGCATTACCTCCGCATTTTGAATGTTGAAACAGCTCGTCCAAGGAATTAAACTAGTAAATGCTTCTGGTGCAAGCACCAAAAGCATTTTCTTTTGAAGAAAGAAAGTAAGGACGCGAGGGAAGTACTTCCTGCGTATCTCTTGTATCTTAATTTCTTGTTTGCTTTGACAAACATCGCCCACAGCACATAGATGTCACAGCAAACAAATTGAAAGCAGACTACACCAATCTCTGAGGGAGAGGCATCACTAGAAAGGGAACAATACCACCTCACTAGAAATAATGGATTTGTTTTTTAGGGGGAGCAGCCCCCTGCAATGCAATGGAGAAGTGATCGCCTTGTTTGTTAGAAATGTCAGGAAATGATTTCTTCCTATTCAAGAAACCCAGCTTGGAGAAGGAAGAACCATTTTTGAATTCTAAAGGGTCCCTCACCCCTTATTTGTTAGTGACGTGGTTCATCATTGTGACCCTCACTTTGGGCCATATGTAGGTAACATACTATTTACCGATTCATAAATACCGAATTTTACCGATTCGGTATTTAAGAATCGGTAAATAGTATGTAGGTAAAAAATCGGTAAATTTTACCGATTCGGAAAGATTCGGTATTACTGATTCGGTATTTACTGAATCGGTAATGAGGCATACCTTCCCATTGATTCCTATGGGCCTGGAGGCCCATAGGAATCAATGGGAAGCCATTCACAATTACCGATTCGGTAAATACCGAATCGGTAATAGGGGGAGCATATTCAAGGGTGGCAGGGTGTCACATTGACACCCTGTTGCACCCCTGAGTCGTGCATGTATGCACATGTGGCGCACATACATGCCCTAAGGGCATGTATGTCTGCCACATGGCACTGTCAAAACAGGAAAAAATAGATTTTTGAAAGGTATTCGATATTTATCACCAACCTGTATTTGGTGGTAAATACCGAATCCTGAATACAATGAATCACTCACTTGAGTGATTTGATTTGATTTTATAATTTTATATCGCGCTGAATCACCCCGGGGGGTATCTCTGCGCTAGCAACAGCAAGCTAGTCTTAAACTTAAAGAGATATGTCTTCATGAGCTTTCTGAAACGGAAAAGGGGCATTTCCCTGCGGAGGTAAAGGGGAAGACTGTTCCAGAATGTAGGAGCTAAGTACGAGAATGCCTTACCACCTGAACGGGCTTTATTTACTCTAGGAACAGAGAGAAGTTTTTTTGATCCTGATCTAAGAGAGTATATGGGATGATACATTTCCAGTTTCTTAGTAAGATAGTGAGGACTAAGTTCGTTTATGGCCTTAAAAATCATACATCCTGTTTTAAATTGCACTCTTTTCCTAATAGACAGCCAATGTAGTTCATGCAGTAGAGGCCGTGAGGGAGTCCTAGCTGGAGAATCGGTTACCAGGCGAGCGGCCGTGTTCTGAATAACCTGCAATTTATCCAATGAGGTGGCATGAGCGGAGAGAAGGAGAGCATTACAATAATCAATCTTGCTCATGAGCAATGCTTGAATTAAAGTCTTACTGGTGGAGAGTGGAAGTAGTGGAAAAACTCTTCTAAGTAAACTTAGAATGTGATAGCAAGACCCAACAATGGTGTTAACGTGGGTTTGCATCGTGAGTTTTTTTATCAAGCTTAATGCCTAGGTTTTTGACTACCTCTTTAGGAGCAGGGGCTTTACCCAGCTCCTCAGGCCACCATCTTGGTGACCAGCAGATGTCTGCACCTCCGAACAACAGGATCTCAGACTTCTCAGAGTTTAACTGGAGATAGTTAGTTTTCATCCAGGAGGCAATAGCCATCATGCCCTGAGAGAAGATGATTTGTATATCGGATCTCGTTTTATCGAAGGTGAGGAGGAGCTGGGTATCGTCTGCATAGGAAATGGGGTTAAACCCCAGATCCCTCATCAGTTTAGCCAGAGGCGTCACATAGATGTTAAATAAAGTAGGGCTCAAACATGAGCCCTGCGGGACGCCTCTGGTGACCTGTGTGGGAGCTGATGAAAAAGGCCCCATTGACACTGCCTGAATACGGTTAGACAAGAAATTTGACAACCAGCTTAATGCAGATCCCTCCACACCAATCTCCTGGAGTCTATGTAGGAGAACTTGATGGGAGATAGTATCAAAAGCTGCTGATAGGTCAAGCAGCACCAAAAGTGCCGCTTGACCTTGATCCAGAGCCATTCTGATATTATCCACTACCTCCACCAGAGCGGTTTCGGTACTATGTTTAGCACGAAAGCCTGACTGAGAAACATCCAGAGCCTCAGAAGACTCAAGAAAAACAGATAGATGTTTATTGATATGTTTCTCTGTGATCTTGCTCTGTAGAGGGAGCAGTGAAATCGGACGGTAGTTTGACACTTCCTCAGGGGAGATGTTAGAGTTTTTGCGAATGGGGATAATTTGAGCGTGTTTCCATTTTTGAGGGAGAGTCGCAGATTTTAAAGAGGCATTGATTATAGAGCAGACTGGGGATGCCAGCTGGGCCGCAAATCGAGAAGAGATTTTTGCAGGTATAGCATCCAAAGGGGATCCAGATCTGGTGCATTCCAAAAGTGTTTGCACTTCAGTGATGGAAATTGCAGGGAATGTAGTCAGACGGGGTCCATCGGTAGTAAGTTGTAACGTGCTCTCTGCAGGAATAGAAGCAGAAGTATTGGATAAGGTGATATTATGATAGATCTTCTCGATCTTTTGCACAAAAAAGGAAGAGATATTGTCACATAGTGACTGAGAAAAACTATCCCTAGTCTGGCAAGATTTGGGGTTCGTGAAATCATGTACTATTTGAAAAAGTAATCTTGCATTACTTTTGTGCTCCCTACATATGATTTAAGGATTCGGTAATTTACCGAATCTGTATTTTACCGATTCGGTATTTTACCGATCCATTACCGAATCGGTAAATTACCGAATCCTTAAATCATGCCTCCTACATCTCAAATGCCTAAATACCGGTCGGTAACGGGATATTTACCGAATTTCGGCCGTTACCGACTGGTATTTAGCTACCTACATATGGCCCTTAAAGTGGTGGTACATCTGAGTCGGCTCAACCATGTTTCAGGAAGCTCCTACATACTGTAGGGATTAGGCTATTTTAAAATTTCTTAGGGTATAACTTGCATGGCTTGTTTTATTGTGGGTTATCCTGATAAGGTTAACAGCAATGGTACTAGCCTACACCGAAGTCAAAGCTTTGAGTTATCTACAACCCTAGCATCCTTGGTATGCATGTTATGGATGATGAATTAGCCTCAATGGGTCAATAGTCCTTCGTCAGGACCATATCCAAATTGTAACAATATTTTTTCATAATCAAATAGTGATTCACAATAAGTGAAGTGATATTTAAAACACATAACATTCACAAAGTCATGCATGCTTACATGCATTTGTTGGGATACTTATTTAACTCCCAAGGAGAACTAATATTGTGAGGCCTTCTTGGGCCCACTTTGCTTCTTCATTTTAGTTTTACATTTTATATGTTTTAGGCTGACATCATTTTTAGCAAATGTTATTTTATAAGTTTATGCTTGCACAGTATTAATTTTATAAGACACTGTACATGCGGCTTGTTTTTAGAAAACCTTTCCTTCGACATAATATGTACACTCTGTTCAAGGCTAGGGACACAGAACAAGATAGCCTAGTGCTTGCATTGCCTGTTCGGAGACAGCTTCTAACATCTAGGCACATCATTGCTACAGAGCTGTACCCCTAACAAATTGGCATTTATTGTATAAATGGCATACTGGCCTTCAGAGGTCAGAGAGGATCTCTCTGGTCACAACGGTCTTGGAATGAATGCTGTGTTTGACATGCAGCTTTGTCAATGCTGATCCTCCATCCGGCAAAAAGGGATTGCCAATTCCACTTCAGGCCAATTCCCTGGTCCATTTATTCGGGTATGCGGGCTCGGGCTAACCTAAGAGGTCGGGCAGAGGGTGCACCCAGTATGCTCTCGAGTAGGGGTAGTGATAGATGGAAATATATAGAGAAATCAGACTGCTATGGTTGGGCTGTTTATTTTTTTCATCATGTTCATAATGCTGGTTGCGTTGCTTTGTTTTCTCTTCCTAAAAAATGCAGCTCATTCTTTCTATGCAAGATTACAATATTTCAATAAAATGTATTGAAAACGTTATTTGTATCTTTCTTCTGTTTACCATTGTCATGTGTAAGTAAAACAACATCCTAGCAATCTACACACCATATTCCAATTTAGCACTGCTTGATGTGGGTGAACTATACACTTTCTTTACTGGTCTTGTTATACCACAAAGAAGTTTAACACAGTTTTTTATGCTCACAATACCGACTGCCCCATAGAGGGCTGTTCAAGCTTTCAGGCCACAGCTGTGCCTGCCGTTAGTCCTGTAACTATCACTGCTATTATGGACAAGATTCCCACCAGACAGGAAGAATTCCCGTTCTGTATTGCTCAAAAAATACATAAGTTTTAATTAGTGTGTCCCCATACGGGACCTCAGGATAAATATAGAATTCTCACTATGTGCTTGCCACCTGGGTGGTTCCCCCAATTGTCAACTGTACCACTCGGGTCTTTGCTGCAATGTATACTGTAAATCATGGTACACCACCACCTGTTGTTTTGACTGAAGCGCTATAACAGGTTCAAAACAAATATGGGGCAGCCTTGATTACCCTGGATTTGGGTATGAAATTAAGTTGCCATTTTCCTACAGTATAGTTAATCATATTAAGTAATATTGAAGGGGAAGCAGCAACACTGGCAATGCACCTCACGCACATTGAGGTAGTAGACCATGTGCATTAGCAACCGAAAATTATTGCGGATACCTATATATATATATATTGGCTGAGGTAATTTGGGAGCCAGACCAAAGAAGCATTTGCAATGTAATCGGTCTTGCCCTTGGGACCTTATATATATTTAGCTATGCAGCACATTAGCCTGGTTGCTGAGACATCTACTGTTCTTTAACATGGAGGGAAAGTAAGCACCAAACTCCGTGATACACCAGGTATGGGAACACATGGAGAGGAAAATTGCCTTTCAGTCGGAAAATGGTATAGTCCAAAGCTCTGTTTAAAATATATCTGTATGGGCCTTCCCTCTCCAGGTTGAGGTTGAGGTTCCATGATAGCATTTGCCATTTGAGTGTCAAGAGGTAGAAAGTGTAACAACATTCAAAACATGAAAAATAAAGAGAAAAAAAAAGCAAAATTTGAATAGAAAACGGAGAAAGGCGTCAGAAGAGCCACACCATTCATCTGCCCAGTGTTAAAGGAGGAGGGGGGGGTGCAGCCCTCATTCCGAGAATTAGATCACTTAATTTTTGGAGGTTTCTTCTTGACCACATCCCCATTAAAAAAAATCTGTCTGCTGCCATTTGTTTCAGGGAAGGCACCTCCATCATTCTAACTCATGTTGCCAATCTTGGATACCGTTATATTGAGGTATGGAGAATTAACATACAAATGTTTTTATTTGGGGGGGGTAGCTAGGACAGTGCCTTGATACAATGAAAAGACAAAACATTTTTCAGGGTGATATTGAATCTTATGGCAAATATACGGGAACAGACCAGCGCTTAAATTCCCAATTTGAAACATTACTCTAATCCCACTGTGGACATAGATCACAAATTGGAGATGCGTGTATTAAAACTAGAAGTCCTCAGTTTAAATAAAAAGTATATATCAACAATGGATCCAGACCTAATTCAAGACGTATTTGTATAACTAGTAAATAATGGCGCCACATCTCCTTAGGAGAGAATATAGTGACCAAAATCTACCTCAATACGAACAAATGAGATTAAGTCTAAATGGTAATGGGCGCCCAGAAGGAGCTGTGCGTTGAGGATTAAACATTTTTTAAAGCAAGTAGCTCCCTGAAAAAGTAGGTTGTTTCTTGATTAGACATTAACCTTAAGGGTTCTTTCAGAAGTAGTAAAACTGCATGAAAGCGATCGAGTGTACCAACGAGCTCCCCTCCCTAAAATATATCCTAGGTTTCTCCGAAATACAAACGGACTAAATGAAGGGGAGAGATGCTCGTGGTTGCTAGGATGAACCAATTATGTATATTAGTCAATGAGCCCTCTTCCCTTCCTCGTTTAAATCACAGAAGATGCTGAGCTGTGGGCTGCTGGGACATGAATAAAAGTTATCAGATTTACTGCTCGGCTCAACTGTCGTCTTTGCCAGAGTGAGCTCCACTAACGTGCCCAGCGCTGAGAGTCGTGATCATGCTTGGTCGAGGGATGCTTGCTCCTTCCTGGGGCTTTAATCTCCCTTTGTCCACGTGTCTGGGTTCATGGTGCTGAGGTCTTCGGGGCCCTCCTGCTCTTGGAGCAGAAAGAAAACGCAGAGCTCGGAGCCTCGCTGTCTTCTCCCCTGCTAGCTGAGCGAGATGTTGTTGAGATTGAGAGCAGATGGGGCTGGTCCCAGGCAGCAGGAGCTACCTGGGTGAGCTTCTTGCTCTGGATTTGGAGGGGTTGGGGGAATCACGTGTCATAGGCATAAGAGAGTGAGAAGGAACACTGTGAATGTTGTATAAACAAGCGGTCGAGATTGTGCCGGCAGCAACGAAAATGAAAGGTCGCACAGCACGCTGAATGTAAATAAAGCACAACGTCTTACACGAAGTAGGACAAACTCAAGAAAGAAAATAATTCTTAGAACTCTAAAAATCACACTACTGTGTAAGCAGCGAAGTAAAGGGGCTAGTAGCCATGAGATGTTACATATGACGACACGGCGGTACTGAGGAGGGACTTACAAGCCTCTTTACCAATCACAAGCCAACAAATGGGAAGGACAAACACACGAGCCAATGAAAAAGAAGGGCGGGGGAGTGGGTGAAGCTTCTCTCCCATACTCTCCTACCACAGTCTCGCAGAGCGAGGAGCGCATGCGCGCTGCCCCTAAGGCTCGACTTAAAAAGCCACAGTCTAAAGGTGGTGCCAAAAAGGACAATACGAAGCAAGCACCAAGTCTTCTAAAAGATGCTGGGCCAAACAAAAAAAGTAAGAAAAAGTCAAATTATGGGCTGCATCTCCGCAACCCGAAACCTCTGATGGATATTAAAATTTACGTAAACATGACACAACAAAACAGCCTGATAGGTATCAGTACAATGATGTACATCCTTCTTGTTCTTTTCACTATTCATCATACAAATGATCAGCGAGAGGATACTGATCATAGTGCAGACAAGAAGAGTATAAGTAGCCTATTGCCCTTCATTGGGTGCATGGTGGGACTGGCTCTGTAGTCAATCTTAAAGAGTCCTTATTCACAACCTCACCTATTTTATATTACACCTACACCCCCAAGATGCAAGTGACTTTAGAATCTTTAAGATGTGGGAACAACAGGTGCAAATTTGGCAAGGATACCTTTTGTGGAAACAGGTTATGAAGCCATAACAGCGAAATCCAACAAACTTAAAAAAAGGGCTCAGCACTGGGGTGGAAAAAGACTCAGCAGCTAAGGAGTTTAAAAAAGGAGGGGGTGGCACTAAATGCTGTTTGTTGGGGATACTCTAAAGATCACGTGTGTCACTTTAAGTACACTTAAGCACACATGCATGGGACTATGTCTATAATATGCAGTAGTCAGTAGCCTGTTATGTGAACTTGTCATCAAAAGTCCAATCCACGAGGGCGTGGCTAGGCGCCGAGGGAAATGGCGGCATAGCTCTGGAGCTCCAGCAGGGTCCGCAGAGATAATCCCTAAATCCGACATACATCCGTAACTCCCTGGCGAGATACTGACACAATCTGGCCCCCGTAGCTGACGACCGGCGGTGGGTGAAATTCCGCCGCTCCAGACGCGAGTGCCGCATCGAACGCCGAGCCGCTGGAGAATAGCACAACGCGGACCTGACATAGACGGCGGGGGTGGAGCCTCGCAGCAGACGGCAGAACACCGAGGCGGGAGGCTCAGCACTCAAGGATCCCGGCTTCAGGCCTACCGCGGTAAATCTTGCCCCCAGCCCCAGAAAGCATGAAGGCCAAATGGTACAGCTGAGAGGCTACATGATTAATTTAAAGTGGTATTCAGTAAGACTAGTGGCACGAGGAGCCGTTGGCCCAGACTCAGACATGGAATGACAGGAACAGTGTATAAACTACCACAACAGCGACCTGGTGAAGCCAAACTAGAAGAGTTTTGGGGAAATAACGGGAATCTAGTGGCAGAACACTCAATTGAATGAATCAGTGGGCTGAGAGGAAGAAACGGTTGCTGTTGATCAGGTTTGGTTCACACGAGGTGGCTTTAGATCTGGGCAAAATTATTACCATTCCTTTTGCGGACAAAATACAAAATGCTCAAAAATTCACCAAAATGGGGGTGTGGCTAGTGTACAGTGCACGAGACAGCAGAGGCGAAGCGGGAGACCATCACCCATATTTGGCCCGTCCCTGGGGGTGCGCAAGGTGCAGGAAATACCCTACAGTGCGGCACTGGCAGGCATGACTCAGAGGAGAGGGGTACCGGGGGTGTCCTGAGTGAAATAAGCCCCATCATAAAAGGCGCGCAACTAAGTGCCAGTTATTGCAGGCTCCACTGTCCCCTCAGAGAAAGCCAGCCAGGCAGATGTGAAGTTTGGGAAGTGGCGTACGGTAACATTGGAACGGACCTCTGACGGGGGCTGCAAAGAAACACCCACCAAGCAGTGATAGACTCGGCGCGCCACCGGCAGATTATGCCACAGTAGCGGGGGCAAGTCCACATTCTGGGGAGCCGCTAAGAAGAGCGGACCGCTCACGTCCTACACCGAGACCCTCCCCTCCTTCTTCATTCCAGAATTACCGGGACAGCATACCTGCCACGTCGCTGCCCTTTATTGTGTGGCTAACCCAACACAAGACAATCATATAGCTGAGACACTGCGGCGGTCCAGGTGACTCCTCCATCTCAAGATGACGAAACCAAAGAATGGGACTGCCACCATCCAGGTTAACAAAATGGACAAATACGCAGTACCATGACAGCTCGCGACTGATTCTGGAGGAAATGAAGAGGCCACACCAGTGGAGGAGCCTTCGCTAGGCTCAATAATGGCAGCAATACAGGCAGTTGGAACTAATTTGGAGACCAAAATAGACAAGGTCATGATCGAAATGAATCTTATGCGGGCCGATATGCGGAAGACATTTGACAGAGTCACGGCCACGGAAGAAAATATAAGTGAACTGCAAGATGCCACAAGGGAACTGGAATAAAAGGTGCAAAAACTGGTACACCAACATAAGGAAATGGCGCTTCAATTGGATGATCAAGAAGGGCGGGCCCGTCGCAACAGCATACGAGTCATGGTGGTGCCTGAAGGGGCGGAAGGGCCTAGCGTGGACCACTTCCTCGAAGACCTTATCCTTAATCAACTCAAACCCAAGAGACTCTCCCCTCTATTTTCCATCGAGAGGGCACACAGGGCTCCAATCCCGAAGCCAAGACCTGGTGCACCGCCCGCACTATTATTGCCCGTATCTTGAACTTCCGAGACCAAGATGCAATTCTACGGGCAGCTAGAGTTAAAGGAGATCTTCCCTATGATAATGCAATGATCAGATTCTTTCCTGATTTCACCTTGAAGGTGCAGAGAAACCGTCGCTCTTTCAAGGGCATCAAACGGGTGCTCAGAGATAGAGGTTTAAAATATATGATGTTCTTCCCAGCTAAATTGAAGGTGCTGGGGGGGAAATATCTTGGTTCTTCACAACACCGGACGAAGCCCAACGCTGGCTTGATGAAGGGCCGACCACGTCCCAACGTCTTAGAGACGCCACCGCCACCAGAAGCGCCAGTCCATACTCCAAAGACATAGATCGCAGACTCGAAAACAGGCAACACTCACCGTCAAGATCCAGAAGCTCCAGATCAGGGAGTCCTGGCAGCGACATTGCACGATCCGGGAAATGAAAAGACTGCAACAATAACAATGATTGGTAGATACTTCACTTATTGGTCTGTCAATAATGGGGGGTGGAAAAGCTCTGAATTAATGCATAGGCGGCACTTATGAACTAACTGGGGGCGCACTGTTTCAGTTGAGGACTAGAGACATTAGTTTACGCCATCAGGGAAATACAATGTACTTGGGATTGCTGCGGGCCCGGGTGGGATAGATTCGCAGGCGCCACACCGCGTAACCCTACGTTTATGATTTTGTATTTGTTGGGGATCATAGGCACTCTGATATTGGGGTGGTGGGTAGTTTTGAACCTACTAGGCAGGGATGCAGGGAGGGGGGATGTGTTTGGGGGGGAAGGGATGGGGACAATGTTATTGTTGTCAGTGTATCTCCTTGGTAGAAATGTGTACACTGTTGAAGTTCTAATGGTTTGAGGTCTGCAATTGTCACTGTATATTCACTTTGAAATAGTACGCATGACGACTCTCACACTTCACCATATCATGCAGTCTAACCTACCCAATGGCGTCACATAACCTAACAGCACAGCGTACCGTATGGCCGAGGCTGTCCTTTCTCTCATGGAATGTTAATGGTCTGCGGGATAAGATAAAGCGAAGTTTGGTACTACAATACTTGAAACGCATATCTCCGGCAGTTACATTGCTACAAGAGACGCACCTGACGGGCTCCACATGTCGGGCCCTGGACAGAAGGGGGTTTAAATTGGTGTCACACTCCGAGTTCAAGACCGGATCCCGAGGGGTGGGGGTATTGATATGAAAACAGTTCCCCCTCATCATTCATCGTACTTTTAAAGATGACCAGGGAAGATTTGCTGCAGTCTCGATGCAGTGGGAAGGACGCACAATTCATTTTGTATCTGTTTACATACCACCTGCACTGCAAACTCCTGCCCTACAAGATCTGGGCAAATTTCTCTTAACATTACTGGAAGGAGACTTAATGATAGGAGGCGATTTTAATATGACCACAAACGACGCACTAGACCGCATACCGACTCGCCCACAACATCGGGTTAGTTCACCTCTGGCCGACTTCCTAGATGCCCATGGCCTGTTAGATATCTGGAGGATCCAAAATCCAAATGAGAAGCACTAAACATTCCATTCCGGTGCACATAACAGCCTTTCTTGTATAGACTACATACTGCTAGCAATAGGCAGTCTGAATAAACTAGGAAGAGCTGGACACTTACCCAGGGAAATCTCCGACCACTCACCGATCATGGCGGAACTACTCACACATCGCACTATCGAAGGTCGTATGTATCCTATATACCCGGGGTACCTCCTGAATTCTAAGATTAAGAAAGCCTTAATCAGGGCAACCACGCATTACTTTCAAGATAATGAAGATTCAATCTCTTCCCCAGTTACGTTGTGGGAAGCATACAAGCAAGTAATAAGAGGGCATGTCGTATTGGAAATTGAGGAGCATAAAAATGGGGTGAAACAGGATACAGAAAAAATGGAGCATGACATAGAGCAATTGGAATCCCGACAGATGGCGAACCCTACAGAGGGGATCAATCACGCATTATGCATAAAGAGACAGGAATATCGTGAAAGTCTTCGAAACGCTACCGTATCTAGTATGACAGCCACCCAACACCGGATCTACGAATCCGGAGATAAGGCAGGCAAGCTCCTCGCATGGCTTGACAAAAAAGAAAAATAAACAAATGGATAGCACAGATTAAAACGGATAAGGGCGAAATTACAACGGACCCATAATTCATAGTAGACACGTTAGCACGGCACTATGAGCGAGTTTATATATCCACAAATACCACCACCATACAGGAAGCACTTGCTTTTCTTAAAGATATCCATATGCCCCGACTCACACCCCAAGAAGCTGACAGACTAGAAGCTGACATGACGATAGACGAACTCAAAGTAGCTATCACTAAAATACAATCTGGGAAGGCCACGGGCCCAAATGATATTCCAATTGAACTATATAAGTGCACAACGGATAAGATTGCCCCATACCTGTTGTGTTTGTATGAGATGAGTCGGGAAATGGGGACACTCCCTAAAGACCAACGGCTAGCCACTATCGTAGCCATACATAAACCAGGCAAACCAGTGGAGAAATGTTCATCGTACCGCCAATCTCATTAATCAATGCGGAGGGGAAAATACTAGCAAAAACACTGGCGCTTCGACTTACACCATACCTCTCCAAACTGATTCATTCGGGCCTTCCTATTTGCGGTGCTGCAACACCTAGGATTCGGGCCAAAATTCTGCTCATGGGTGCACTTACTTTACACCGACCCCATAGCGAATGTAGTAGTAAATGGTCATATATCAAAGGAAATCACTCTGGGCCGAGGGACGAGACAGGGCTGTCCATTATCACCCCTACTGTTTCCATTGGCCCTAGAGCCATTGGTAACCTGGATAAGGTGGGACCCTATAATACGAGGACTAAAGTGGAGGGAGGAATGGGAGGGCCGTATATCCCTCAATGCCGATGAGGTATTGCTATATATCGCCTCGCCTACACGATCTCTACACGCAATTCTTAATATTTGTGCTGTGTTTGGTTCAGTATCAGGATATGCCATTAACTGGGATAAATCGGTATTATACATCTTGTATGGAGCCCCCCCCCACAGCAGCCGAGAGATTGTAAATTCCAGATAGTCAGGGATAGTTTTAAATACTTGGGCATTCATATTACTGCAGACCAGGATTCCTTTTTTACCCTCAATTTACAGCCCCCCTGCAAAGACTGAAACGGGACACCAAACATTGGAGGGCACTATCGCTTACATTGCTGGGCAGAGCGGCCCTCTTTAAGATGATGGCACTGCCCATATTCCTGTATGTCCTACACAACACACCATACCCAGTCCCCGACACATACTTTAGAGCGCTAAACTCATAGGTGACAGCCCTTTTATGGGACGGGAAGCCGGCCAGAATAGCTGGACACAAATTGACGCAGAGTTGGTACGATGGCGGGATAGACCTGCCAGACATAAAGGCATATTACTGGGCCTCGCAACTCACGGTAATTAACCAATGGGTGCATACCATTTGGACAGGATGACCCTGGGGGCTGGAGGGGTTAATAGAGTGCTTTATGCCCAAAATGGAAACAATGGTCTCCTGTGGCATCGCCTAAACAGGTGGCAATCTCCTCCAAATTACGGCTGGTACAGTTCAAAATATTACATAGGTCTTACTATACCAGGGTAGTTCTACATAAGATGAGAAGATCCACTGACCCGAGTTGTCTACGGCAGTGTGGGGACGTGGGCTCCTTCTACCACACATTGTGGAACAGTCCAAAACTGAGACCGTACTGGGAGACAGTGCTGGAGATCATTGTAGAGGTAACAGGGAAACAAGTCCCAATGGAGCCCAAGTGCTGTCTTTTAAATGTATGGGGGCCTACGGACCTTACACACGCTGAATGACACTGGGCAACGACAGGCATGATGATAGCCAAAAGGAACATTGCACAAAAGTGGGGGGCCGGAAATATACCAGCTGCGGAGCAATGGAGTAATGATATAGATGCTACTATGGTGGTGGAGAAGGCCACATTTGTTAATAGGAAATGCCCCAAAAAATGGAGTAGAATATGGGGAAAGTGGAATATGCATAGAGGAGAGATATGTACCGTCCTGAAGAAGACAATGACTCAGAGGATGATATGTAATAATAGTGAGTATGGTGGTGAAGCCGAATATCGCTAAATATAATGAAATAACTGTACTGAAGTGTTTTGCAGGTGAAAGTACATGCGGATCATTGTTGGTTTCAATAAAAACTTTAATTACATTTTTTTTTTTTTTAAAGTCCAATCCACGTGAAAATACAGCTGTCTCTAGCTCCTGTTCTTGCTGATTGTTGCTTTCTTACATTGATTCTTGCACTTAAGTGGCGTATGTACCCCACCTGGTGTGTGGTATTTACAGCAAGCATCTGGGGTTTCATTACAGGAATGTTGACTTTTATCATGGATCCTCTTCACTATGAGTCAAACATAATTCTACTAAAGAGCATAGTGTTTTTGCATGTGCTCATTAAAGGTGTGAGAGGCAAGCCATGGAGGGCTGCCTCGATGAACTGGGTTTTCAGATTCTTGTAAAAGTCAATAAGAGAGGAGGAGGTTTTGCTGTGTTGCAGAGAGGTCATTCCATGCTTTAGGAGCCTGGTATGAGATGGTGCAACCTTATGTTCTGCTTTCGGGTAAGCATGGGGCATGTGCTAGTGGGAGACCAGCAGAGCAGAGGTGTCTGGAAAGTTGGTGGAAAATATTACCAGTATTCAGGTAGGTATTGCCTGTGTTTTGTAGGTGTGGGTAAGGAGTTGAAATGTACACGTTTGTGTATCTGGAGCCAGTGGAGTTCGCAAATGTGTGGTGTTATGTAGTCTTGGTGTGGGATGTTTAGGACCAGTCTGGCTGCTGCGCTTTGGACAGCCTGCACTCTTCTTGTGGGCTGGTTGGTTATCCATGCATACAGGGTGTTTCTATAATTTAGTCTGCTGGTGAACAGGGCCAGGGCGATCGTTTGTCCTGGTAGCATCCTTAGGGTGTTGAAGAAGGACAAGGCTACGGCGTTGATTTGGGCGACCATGTCCAGTTTTTTGGTTATGATGATTCTGAGGTTTCTTGCTTGTAAGCAAGGCCTGGGGATGGGTCTGAGGTCTGTGCACCACCAGGTGGTGTCCCATGGTGAGACACCTTTCCCAAACATCACTACTTTGATCGTGTCCAAGTTCAGTTGAGGCAGTTGGGTTTAATCCAGATGGCCACTTCATTCAGCATTCATCAGCATTAAGTCAGGCTCACCCAGAGACCCTGCTACTCCCAAGGTGCTAATAGGAGAGTGTTGAGACCCTTGAGCCTTGTATTAGACATCTCCTTGAGCTCTCCTTCGCCTCAGGAATGGTCCCAAAAAAATGGACAGAGGCGGTGGTTCTCCCGTTAAAGAAGAAACCTAATGTTAGTATGGACCAACTGGATAATTTGCCCCCTCTTTCGTTGCTACCATACTTTGCTAAAGTTCTAGAGAAGGTAGTTAACTTCCAACTGACTGCCCATATCATCAAACACAGCCTACTTCATCCTACTCAGTTTGGCTTCCGGGCATCTTACTCTACCGAATCGGCTCTGCTCTTTTCGACGGAGACCATTTGAAAATATGTAGATGAGCGCCTTCATTTTATTAGGTCTTAGTGCCGCATTCGACACTGTAGCTCATCATACATTGCTACAGTGTCTTAGAAAGGGAGGTGTGGCTGGCAGTGCTTTGAAATGGATTGAATCCTTTCCGCAGGATCGCAGTTTCCAGGTGGTGCAGGGATCCTACTATTCTAAAAATATCAAGCTGAAACAGGGAGTGCCACAAGGTTCCACCCTCAGCCTGGCCCTCTTTAATCTCTATGTCACTCCTTTGGCAGAGATTACTGAAAAATTTGGGGTCACTGTTGTGTATGCTAAAGACACTCAACTGGTGGTGTCCCTAACACAAGCACATGAGAAGGCAGCTATCAATTTTGTGACATGCCTTCAAGAAATGGCGTCCTGGATGGCTAATAACTACCTAAAATTGAATGGCAATAAGACTGAAGTGCTTGTGATAGGTAAAGCACCATCAGTATGGTCGTCGTCTTGGTGGCCTCCGGTACTGGGCCCTACCCCCACTCCCTGTGAACAGGTTAGGAACTTAGGGGTGTGGCTGGACACCAAGCTTTTGTTTGAGCACCATACCAGGCAAGTGGTACATGCTTTGGAGTCCTTCAAGGACTAAGGAGAACTTTAGATGTGCTGCCTACAACAACCAGGAAAAGCATGATCCATGCCCTGGTGACATCGCGCCTGGACTACGGAAATGTACTTTACTTGGGAGCGAATGTCAAATGTATACAGAGACTCCGACGTATCCAGAACGCAGCAGCATGCCTCGTTCTGATGTTACCAAAGAGAGCCCCTTCTAAGAAGGCCTTAGCCTCTCTTCATTGGCTTCCGATTAGGGAGCGAAATCTGTTCAAGGCTCTCTGTGTCAGTCATCGGATCCTACAAAGGAAGAGGCCCACCTACCTACACGACCTACTAACTCCCTACTTCCCGACCCGCCAATTAAGATCTAGTGGGACGGGGCAGGTGAGCATTTCTACCATCAGGAGAGCAAGGATGGGTAGTCGCTCCTTTCGATTTTTGGCAGCACAGCAGTGGAATAAACTCCCAAGGGGGCTCCGGCTGGAGGCTTTGGAGGCTATCTTCTGTAAGAAGCTGAAAACTTACCTCTTTCCCTCTGATTAAGCTAACCCGTTTCTGGCCAGCTTCCTTACTGTCTTTTTGGGATGAGTGCCTTTCACATTGTACCGCAGCGTGGGGACACACTAGTCTAATGTAACCATGCGCTTTATAAATGTTGCTATTATTATTATTCTTATTCGTATTATTATTATTCAAGCTTGTGCTGAACTTGTTTTTGGCATTGGGTGTTTTGTCTAAGAGGGACGGTATCAGCTGTGTGCTTCCAGCACATGTCATGATGTTTATGGTGTGAGTACATATGACATCAGCCAGTGGAGTCATGGAGATGTTGAAGAGTGTTGAGACTCCGCAGAAGAGTTCTCGCACGTGAGAGGAGTAGGACAGCATGTTGACCGGTTTAGCATCCTATAGCGAAGAAATAACAGATGCATTCAAGGGCTTCAACTCAGAGTAGGCAGAGAGACAGTGTTGGAGGCTGCTGATAGGTCTAGAAACATGAGGACTGCAGTTTCCCCCCTGTCTCGGATCATTTGGATAACATCCATTGCTGCTATGAGGGCAGTTTCTCTGCTGGAGTTGGGTCTGAATCCTGATTGTTTGGCGTCTAGAAGCTGGTGATTGATTAAGTGGTTTAAGAGGCACTTGTTGATGGTTTCTTCCAAGACCATGGTTAGGTAGTGACGAAGGGCTATCGGTCAGCAGTTGGCAAGTTTTGTTGGGTTGGCAAAGGGTATTTTAGGAGGGGTTGATGGCTGCATGTTTCATTGGTTCCAGAAAGGTGGCTGTACTGATGGAGGTTTTGAGGATGGGATGAGGGTCTCACTGATAGGGATCGCTCCTTTGTCAAAGGCGTAATGGGGCCTGGATGCTGGAGCACCGGATTGTATGGCCTTCATAATATCTGTGCTTTCAGCTGTGCTGATGGTGTCCCATGTAGTGTTTCCGTTGTCTTCATTCATTACTGGGAAATTCCTCTAACTTGGCTGGGCGCAGAGATCATTCCCATCCATAAAAAGGCATCCCCCCTGGACCCAGTCAACTACCGCCCCATCAGTCTTATTGACGTCTTCCAGAAATTAATGGCCCGCATTCTTCTATCAAGGTTGCAGTGTTGGATGGATGACCATCACATCCTGCCCTTCCTACAAGCGGGATTTCGTGCCAAAGTTTCCACCATCGACCAACTGTTTAGATTACAGATGGTATTCTGGAAGACGGTGACTTTGGGGGCCGGCAGTTTGTATTTGATCTTTGTAGATCTTCGATCTGCAATTGACCTGGTCCAGAGGGGGAAGCTTTGGGCCATTTTGTTGGAGATGGGTGTTCCAGCCTATTTGTGCCAATTATTTAAACGTCTACATCAGGGCACTTGTGCAAGAGTGTGGTACGGGAGGAATGGGGAGCTTTCGGACGCCTTTTCCGGTGGAAAAGGGAGTGAGGCAGGGGTGCGTGTTGGCCCCCGCGCTCTTCTCGCTTTTTCTTAATGGGTTGATCAAACATCTTTGGGACTCGCGGGACTTAGACTCTCTCAGCTTGGCAGCCCGAAAGACACCAGCCCTGATGTTTGCTGACGATACCCTTCTGCTA
This sequence comes from Triturus cristatus, assembly GCF_964204655.1. Classification (NCBI taxonomy): domain Eukaryota; kingdom Metazoa; phylum Chordata; class Amphibia; order Caudata; family Salamandridae; genus Triturus; species Triturus cristatus. Next base: position 84,842,174 of record NC_140590.1, on the reverse strand, counting down.
TCAAAATCTTCAACGGGTATTCAGCGAACATTGGAGGCTTTCTACTCCTTTTGCAGACTAAGAAACCTGGAGATCAACCTGTCCAAAACCAAATTTATGGTCTTTAACTCTAAATTGCCCAACTGTCCCCTTCCCCACATGGATGGCACGGTCCTTGAAAGAGTCTCTACTTTTGAATATTTAGGGGTAACACTGAATGACAAGATGGAATGGGGGAACCATATAGCCAAGGCAAATATGAAGCTGGCCCAAGCAGCGGGAGGTATTCTAAAGGTACATAATGAGTGCACATCCAAAATTGTGGGACCTCCAGTAGAAATCTATAAAGCAAAAGCAAGAGGTGGGGCGCTCTACGGTGTAGAGGTATGGGGCCACGCCAATGCCTCCTCGCTCTCTATCTCTGAGAATAGTGTCATCAGGCGTCTGCTGAGACTCCCACAGAGCTCACCGCTGATCCCGCTACGGCTTGACTTGGGTCTGGTCCCCATACATGAAGTTATCCCTAACCGTCCACTATTGTACTGGAGGAGACTCTGGTCCACACATGAGCTCTTAAGTTATCGGGAGGAACTTAGTCACCTATTGACGCTAAGGGGTGTGGGAAAAATCCCTTGGTTAAAGCATGTTAAAGACCTATGCCTGGCTTTGGGGAAGGGAGATCTGTGGCTCGCCCCCACACTCTCCTCTGCTACGGCTCCCAAGAGGGTGCTGGTCAAAGCACTCAACTATTTCCGATTGGAACAGATGGCATTAAGACCATCGTTGGGTAGGTTGTCCAGCAGCTTCCTCGAAGTCAAGGATAGGTACCAATTTGAGAAACTCTTGGATGACATTCAGCCCCCACTGGCGAAGAAATTGTATGTCCAATTCAGACATGGATCTCTCCCAGTGAGGGCAGTAACAAACAAGTGGTCAATGGCTCATTATGCATCTAGCCTATGTTCGGGGTGTGAACACGCCGAAGAGACAGGTCTTCACGTTCTGCTCTTCTGCCCCTCATACTCCACGGCTAGAGCCAAATGGATCCTAGTTATGCAAGTCCAGGGGCTTCAGGGATTACAGGGTTGTGTTTAGATTGCTGAAATATGACTCTACCCCGTTGACTGTGTTTGCGACCTCCAGTTACTTGTTTTCTATGTGGTGCTCCATAGGAGCCAAACTTAAGGAGAAAGCTGCTTTAACTGTTTAACTGTCAGTACCCCTCTGCATTTACTAGGGAATTTTAATACCACTCAGAGTGGCCTGTTTTTACCTGTTTTTATTATTTTAAATACTATTTATTGTTCTAGGCGTATTGTTTAATCATGTACACTTTGTATTGCTGCTCACTGGTGATCAATTGGTTGTCTTATGTAATTATGTATCCTTCGCTTTTATGGTTTTTAACCGATAGTAAAGCTTTTTTGACTGACTGACTGACTGACTGTCATTCATTACTGGGAGACTGCCGGAGAGAATTAGGGGGTCCGGTTGTGGTGCGCAGTTGCTGTATATGGTTGTCATTTATCTACAAAGGAAGTTTGAGAGGCCATTACACAGAGCTTGTGATAGGCTGATTTTGCCAGTGGCAGCTGTGTGTGTGGTGAAATCCTTGATAATTGCAAAGATTTATTTGCTGCTGTTGTAGCAGGTTTTTATTTGTTTGATTAGGGCCTTCTTCTCTGTTTACGTTTCTGGGCATCTATGAAAGTGTCTTTTTGCAAATTCCCCTTTGCTGGTTCTCCATTTCTGTTCCAGTTGATTGCTTTGCCGCTTGGACAGTTTGAGGTCTTCAGTGTACCAACTGACTTGTGTTCCAGTTTTTAAATTATGGCTGCCTTTTTCTGGGACTATTGGTAATCCACTTGTTGGAGTTTTCAGTGTCACCTGCCAGGAGCCCTGGGGTTTTGGGTTTGAATTTGTGGAATAAAATACTGTTCTTAAGAGAATGGTCTCCTAAACAGGCATGAAGTCTCAATAGTTCTTTCCTCACACATTTTCCCACTGCCTATTTTGAGTCAAAGGTTGCAGGTGGGGCCTATTTTTTTTCGAGCAGCACTTATTCTTCTTCATCAGAATTTGTTTCCAGAGCAAGAGTGAAAAATACACCAGAAATAGAAAACCATACAAATAAAAGCTCATTAAAATATTCCAATTCAAGTACCTTACTGAAAAATGAAAAGCTCACATGTGCTGAGCTGGGTAATAGTTTATCCAGTGTAAAAACATTACTAAGAAAACAGAATTGACGATGTGAGTTCCCTGCAAGGAATCGCATATTTTGAATAGTGTTGGAGGAATGTTTTGAGGGTCAAGCCCAGATTTTTGCTCTGAGTATCACATCAGGATGATTTAAAAGAATAAGGGGCATATTCTCATGGATCTTTCGGCGAGTTATCGGCACTTTAGCGCAGCCAAAGTCACGATAAATTTATCACCACATTCACAAGGTGCTAACAGCCGACATCACCAGTTTTCAGACGATAGCATCCTCAAAAAACATGATGACCCCGGCAACTATTGCTAATGAGATGCAGAGTAGACGTTCCCGAGCAAAAAGCTGCAACAACACCACTCCACAACATTCTCAAAGACCATGTCAGATCCCAAAACAGGCGATAAGGTGCGTTAGCAGCAGGAAACTAACCCCTGCTCTGACCCGGTGTCAAGTCGGACAACAACCGGTAGCAGCCAAAGGAGCACAGCCCATAGCCAAGCATGAAGAACAACATGATGCCCCCGGGCAACTGAACATGCAGTCCGGAGCCCCAATAGGGCAACAACACCCACTGCCACCACCCCCAAGACTCCGAATACCCACCCCCCTCCCTTTGGACAAAGAGAATTCACATCAACACCACGAAACCATGAACCAAACAAATCGCCTGAAGTCGCACAATCACAACACCTAACATACAGGTGCGGCCAGAAAAATGGAAATCCTACATTCAAATCATATAATCCAAATAAAAACTTTATTACAGATTAAACAAAAAACAACAATCTTGAAGAGGTACGGCGGGTTTTCTCTGGCCATTCTGTAAGTCACAGCCTGCAAGACAGAAATACACATAAGAAGCTGTCATGCGCCCATCAAAGTACAGAGAGAGAGAGAGAGAGACAGGGGAGTGGGGGAGAGAGAAAGAGAGGGCGAAAGAGAGCGAGATAGAGGGAGAGAGAGAGAGGGAGAAAGGGAGAGAAAGAGAGGAAGAGAGAAAGAGAGAGAGAGGAAGAAAGAAAGGGAGAGCGAGAGAGAGAGAGAGAAAGAGAGAGAGAGAGAGAGAGAGAGAGGGTGAGAAAGAGAGAGAAAGAGAGAGAAAGAGAGAGAAAGAGAGGGAGAGAGAAAGAGAGGGAGAGAGAAAGAGCGGGGGAGAGAGAGAGAGGAAGAGAGAAAGAGAGAGAGAGGGAGAGAGAGAGAAAGGGAGAGAGAGAAAGAGAGAGAGGGAGAGAGGGTGAGAAAGAGAGAGAAAGAGAGGAAGAGAGAAAGGGAGAGAGAAAGAGTGTGAGAAAGAGAGAGAGAAAGAGGGAGAGAGAGACAGAGAGGGAGAGAGAAAGAGAAAGAGAGGGAGAGAGAAAGAGAAAGAGAGGGAGAGAGAAAGAGAGGGATAGAGAGAAAGAGAGAGAGGGAAAGAGAGGGAAAGAAAGAGAGAGAAAAAGAGGGAGTGAGAACGAGAGGGAGAGAGGGAGGGAGAGAGAGAAAGAGAAGGAGAGAGAAAGAGAGGGAGAGAGCGTGGCGACAATGCAGACCCAGTCCTCACTGCTCACCTGCAGCCACCGGTGTGTCTCCAACCACGTGCCGGTACACACTGCACTCCCCCAGGTCCCTCATCTGAAATGGTTGCCAGAGACATGAATGGCAGAGTCCATACAGTAGCGCACCCCATCATCACTTGCCACCGGTGTGTCTCCAAGAGGGCCCACCACGTGCCTCTGGGAGCTCCAAGCCCGGGGCCCTCGACCAGGGCACCTGCCACATCATGCAGCCCCACACCGCGGACCTCCAGGTCACCCACTTGATTCTGGGTCTTAATTTCGCTATGGCAGAGAACATATCAGTGCACCCGGCCTCATCTCAGGCTGCACATCCGCTCAGCCCTAGAGGTGTCACTAACTCTGTGAACTGCGAGGCGATGATGCGTGTCTGTAGGCCCGCCCTGCCCGCTGGCTCAGGCCAATACTGCGGTCCAGCAGGGCTCACATTAATGGCACCATTCCGAACTACCTGGACGGCGCATCATTGTAGGCTGCAAACCCGCTCAGCACTTTAGGTGCCCCTACCTCAGTGCATCGAAAGACACCATCTTGTGGCTGTGTGCCTTTGCCTGCCGCAGTTCATCTGGTGCCACCAAGTCTGTGCAGCGCAAGCCAAGGACCCTTTATGATTGAGTCCCATGGTGCGGATGCCATCAAGTCACCCCCGGCACCAGGCAATGTGCTGTGCCCGGACCTTAGGCCCTCAGGCAGAAATTATACCTACACGGAGACACCCAGTTTAAGAGTGGAAATGGCATCCAGCATATGCGCCAGGACCTTTTTATTGGCAGAGTCACATGTCCTGTGACGCTGGTGCTGAATGTGAGTGGTGTGGGTGTGAACCAGCCGTGAAGGAGTGGCTGTGGCATGCTGACAACTAGACCTGTGAGCAGCAGATCCCTACAGGGAAGACCTGGGACATGTAGTGTTGTTGTCCCTCCCTGTGAGCGTAAGCAGAGTGGGCTGGCCTGGTGTATGCTAGTCCAGCATAAGAGTGTGAACAATGACTCCTGGGCTCTGGGCATGCTTCCGTTCTGGGCTTGACAAGGAAGTGACTAATGCGTGTGTCTCTGTACTAGTGTCGGCGCCACCTGGAACGCATTCGCCAATGTACCACCCTGTGACCCAAGTCCCACAACATGAGCAACATGGACGTAAGGGGGAATCATTGACCATGCATTCAAGCATTCCTCCACACTTGCAAGATCATAGACATGACACATCGGTGTGACAATTAAGGTTTAATGCACATTCAATGGAGTGTCGTAGCTGGAGCAGTACAGGGCCATGCAAACCCCCTCTACATTGTTAGCCCGTGGAGGGCTAGCCAGAGTCCTTCAGAAGAGGAGGAGTTCAGTCCGCAGTCTGATAGCTGTGTCATTGGTGACCAAACAGAATATGGCAGTCCATGTCGAGGTCCAAGGTGAGTGTTGCAGTGTGCATCGGGGGACAGTGGAAGGTGATGATGCAGAGGGCAGAACCAAGCAGAAACAGGCCATATGGTGGAGATGAATGCTACCGCTTACTTCTGACCACGAGGGCAGATTCATCGGCATCTTCATCCTCTGCTGTTTCATGTGCCTCACATGTGGGTGGTGGTGTTCTGTATCCAGCACTGTGTGGCAGTGACACCTCAGGGGCCGGAGGTGGTATGTCTGCCGCACTGTGTGGCACAGACACATCAGGAGCCGGAGATGTGGATGGAGTGGTAGTAGCAGGATGCATCAGTGCCAGGCCTTGTGGCAGCAATGCCATGAGGAGGGTGTTTATGGCATTGAGGGACCCAGCAACCTCTCGCTCGTGTGCAGCCGTGGCAGCCACTCTTTCTGCCCGCGTTTGCTCCATGTTCTTCATGAGCCTCCGCATGAGTCCCAACTCCCGGGCAAGCTCGCTGGAGCCACTCTGGCTAGACAGTCGTTCTTGTCGCAGAGTCAGGACTCTGGCGATGTCAGCCATGGTTCGTTGGATGGCATGGAGCAGACTGTCTGTGTCCGTTAGGGACTCTGAGTGCTCCCTGATGGGACTTAGACACCCACATATAGCATCTAGTTTGTCTGCCATGTGGTTCGACCCCACCTGCACCTATTCAGACAGCTTCTCTTGGCACCCCAACACATGGCGTTGGAAGGCCATGTGTTTGTTGTGGAGGTCCTGGGAGGCAGGCTTGGTGGTGGGTGCTGCCTGCTGTGTGTACTGTGCAGGGGGTTGGTTCTCCTCATAGCAGCTGGGCTGCCCTGCTCCTGGAAGTGGGCTGCGGAGGCTCTCCACGAGCTGTTGGAGGGTGTCAGAGTCGAAGGTGTGGTGGTCCTCTTTGTCATCAGATAAGACTGCTCTGCAGGAGGTGTTGATTCTTCCTCTGCAATGTGAAGAGGAGATGCAGTTTAACATTCTGTTCACATGTATGTTGACTCATTGTACATGTTTTCATTCAGACTGCATGACAGTGTACATAGTGACTGTTTGTGGGGAGCTGCCTATTTGATGCGGGACATTGAACACTTTGACATATTCACGGATGTGTGTTTGTACTTGTACATTGTCAACTCACATTTCCCTGCGATGCCATATGTGATTGGCCAGTTTCTGCCCACAAGCGGCACCAGTTGTGTCCTCTGTTCTGTTGTGGACGTGTTGCGGATTGTGCCACATCGTTGTCAATGTTGATGTGCTCTGCATGTGATGTGTGTGGGCCACATTTTGGGAGAGTCGCCTCTGCAGCTCTGATTTAGCTGCCCCTTATCCCTTACATGTGGTGTGCCTCTGACTTCTGTGCTTATACAGTGCTGTGATATTGCATACTTTGGTGCATTGGTCTCTTGGTGGGAGTTGGGGGTCTGGGGCATGACTTGTCCGCAGAAGTGCTATGCTTAATTGTGCACGTGTGCAATTGTGCACATCTCCCCCCTTCTCCCAGTCCCTGTTTGGTACTAAACCTGTTGCTGTTGTGTCTGGTCATGTTGAGTAGTGTCTGGGCCCCCAACTCCTGACACCATCTCCCCACTGATTTCTGTGGACACCATTTCCTCCATCTTGTCCTGCTCCTCCTGGGGCACTGGGCTCGCACCTCCAGTCTGCATTGCTGCTTTCCGGTTGTTTGCAAGTTTCTGCTTGGTTTTGTGCTTGACATCATTCCAGCGCCACTTAACCTCTTCCATTGTCCTCTTCAGCACTCCGACTGCATTCACCTTGTCCACGATGGTCTGCCTTATTCAATTTTTAGTTTCCAGTGACACAGTGGAGGTGACGAATAGTAGTTGATAGTGTTCTATCACCTCAGTTATCAGGATCCTGTTTTCCTGTGGACTAAACCTTTTCTTCCTACTCTTCTTCTCCTTGCCCTTCCCTGACCCCGAGGTCCCAGGCTGATACTTCGGGTGGCTTGTGGGGTTCAGATTGTCCTCTGCACTTGCTCCGGCTGACTCCATTGTGCTTCGCTATTGTTTGGCTTTTGTATGTGTTTTTTCCCCCCAACTTTTATACTGCATTTTCCCGCATGTCACGTGGGGGTTGCAGGCCTGTGGCTGGTTTTCGCTGGTTTTTGTATCGCGATTTGCGTCATCACTGCTTTTTTCATGATGGTGTTTCGCATTTTTGCGGCATTGCGTTGCTTTTAACCTTCATTTGACGCGTTTTGGTGGGTCTATCGCATGGTGGCGCCGTGTTGTGAATACCACGTTAACACAGTGTTATTTTCCCACGATAGACTGCGATGTGAAGAGTTGCATTAAGGTACTTTTGCAGTAGTTCTTGAGAATATCCCCCTAAGGGTGTTAAAGCCAGTGTTTTGTCTGCTATATTCATAAATGTTATGAACCTCTCAGTTTGCGGTTGTAAGATTTTCTTGCAGGCAAACAGTTATCGCATGTCCACATCTTCTGACTCCAAATTGATTCAAATTTTTGTGGAGCCAGACATGATGGTTGTTTTGCAAGAAAGTGCAAGTGCAGAGGATGTGTGATGAGTGAGATTCCACTTGGTTGTTGCAAAGGTGGCCCAACCATGTCAAAGGTTTCGGTAGCCACTTAATCGATGATACAATGTTAGTTTGTTGCCAAGGCAGAGTTAACAGCAGCCTGGTTGTATAGTAGCATCTATAATTCTCTGTCAGATATGCCTGCAGCGCGAAGGGCTTGTTGTTGCACATCTAAGCTTTAGCTCTACATCAGAATGACTCCTTATCAATGGTGAATGAGGTGAGTGAGTATGACTTGTTTATTGAGAAAATGTTTAAACTGCTTTTTTGATATAGGCTGGTCCCATAGTGAATCTTCTTTGAGTGTTGATAGTGCATTGTTCATTGCAATTGCCCAGGCATTCTTTAGTGCCCTGTATGAATTTCTTCCCAAATTATCACCTTGAGCTTCTCTGTGTCTGCTCTGCGGAGCGCAAAGACGCATTTCAGGAGCCCTGACATGTGGGCCAGGTCTCATTCAATTGGCCAAAACTGGAGCCTTATTTGAGACAATGGGCACCTCCTGGCAGTCCTAACAGGATGCAGAAAACTTGGCATCGTGCAGCATTTTCAAACAATATCAGTTTGCTAGGGAATGCTTTGGCGCCAGAGGCCAGAGCTGGGATTGGTTTTGCCTTTAGCACATGAAGCAGCGGATCCAGTGTAGGATTTTCTCTGTTGACCATAGAAAAGAATGTATAAAAATGTTCAGCATTTCAGAACTCATACACCTACTATAATTTCAGTTGAAAAAGGACTGATAACTTAAAATATAGCATCCATTCTGTTGTGTCGTTCCTATAAAACTATACAGGATCTACATGTTCAGACAGCATACACTGTAGAATTGCTGTCAGACTGTTTCTGAACGCCCCCCACCGGGTATGTTGGCCTTTTGTATCAGCTAGCTCACAGTGCCACTAGAATCTCCTCTTACCCAGGAGAGAATAGTTCTTGGCAACTATCGAACATGACAGCCCTGATCCCCCAGGACTGTGTAAACAATATACCACTTTTTGCTCAGTCACTCGTGCTTACTTAGTCTGTCTTAAAGAGTTACACTGAATACATGGTTGGGCGTATTCAATAAGTATTTCTTGAACAGTTGCTATTCTGGTGTAAAATAGATGAGCTGCCCCAATCATTAGACAGTAAAAGATATAAATGATTAGAAGTATAACGAAAGGAAAAGGATGGTATAACTCTACCATTTTGAAGTAATCATGAATACATACGAGTATATAGAATACATGATAATAAAAAGATGCCTCCCTAACTAGATGTACCTACATGTACCTAGCATTGTGCAGGTGTTAGGCCAATAATCCCTCTAGGATAAAGTCAATCCCATTACCGGAAGTCAGAGACTGTTGCACCCCGTCCTGGTCTCAAATTGGACACACCGCAAGGGATGTGTTTAGACCACAGAGAGCTGGAGTGTCTGCATGCAGGAACCTCCGCATCTCTCGTCAGTGTGTTGGTCATTAACTTTATACATAGATATTATACCGGATATGGTAGTCCTGCTGTGCTTCCAAGAATCCTCATACATAGTGTATGAGATTTCAAACTAGGGAAGACCAGCGTTCTGAATGCAGTGTCGTATTTAGGTAAAAGGTCAGTCCCTGTAAACCGTTGTAAGTGTAATGTAGGTGAGAATATAGGTGATGGGTAACAAAGTTACCTGGGCCTATATTATGGTACCTATATGGAATATAACACCCACTCCCACTACTCTTCCGAATGGCCGACATAGTTAACTTCTAAACGTATTACTAGGCTCAATATAGATACTGGTACGCAACTAGTTAAAAAACATTAGTTTATTGTTTCGCTAAAAAAAATGTTAAAAATTTCTAATAATAAAAAAATTCTTTAAAAGGTGAAAAATGGAAATTGTCACTCAATCTATAGCTCTAATATGTCAGTAGGTATAGTTCGAACTACTATAAGCACTTAAAAGCAATGCATGCTCAAAAAGTATAAAAGTATGTCAATTTTGTTATGGTGTTCCAATTTTCTGTTTGTGTTTCAAAAATCAAATTTCTCCCAGCACAAGACGAGCCAAAATGAATCAAATGTATATGTGTCCTGGCTGGTAGACGCAACATTCTCGTTGTCTGCCTCTGCGGACGACGGTCCCGGTAACACTTGGCAGATTATGTCAATTGAGCACAGATGATCTTTTGTACTGTCCACAACCGATGCTGGGGCAGCCTGTGCACCATTCAAGGCCTGGGTGTCAGAGGAATAGCCAATGTCCATACCAACAGGAGCCGATACTACCTGTAGTGGCTCTAGGAATGCCGCCATCAACATTGGAATACGCTTGGGACACTGCAGAATATGGGCCATTATCGGGTCCAGTAAAGCATCAACATCTGGCAGCGCACATGATGGGAGTGTCAGACAGAGATCCAACACGCATTCTTCTCTGCAAAACAGTCCATCTAGATTGGTCTAAATGACAGGAACCAAGACACACTTAGTTCTCTTAGGCGAGGTGTGACTAGATGTTATACCATGCGATCACGGTATTTTTGCTCCAGGAGTACAGTTTCCATCTCCTTGGTGATGGGTACGTCCATTGCGTAGCAGTTAAACAACAATCAGGATACCTGCTTTTAGAAACAGGATCAGCGGTAATCCTCCAAAAATGCTTCTGAACACGGAGTGTATAAAGTTTGGTATAACTCCGAGGACCGTCTGAAAGGTGCTCAATAGTCCAGAACCTATGGTCTTAAATAGTTTGGACGATGCCTGTCATATCAGACATAGTAAAAATATATGATTTACCATTTCTGTTAAATAGAAGGGGCAATTTGTATGTATGAGTGTCTGTATCTCTGCTGAAGACCTTGCGATCTGGAGATCAAATGTCTCTCGAGCGGAGGTTAAGGGCACAGACTTCTGGAAAAGCATGGCTTTCATTCTGCTCAAAGTATCAAACCGTATTAATGAAACATTTAGTGAAGGCAATAACGGCGCCTCCCTGACTGTATGTGTTGGTGGAAACAATACTTGCACACACACATTTTCCCACTGCCTATTTTGAGTCAAAGGTTGCAGGTGGGGCCTATTTTTTTTCGAGCAGCACTTATTCTTCTTCATCAGAATTTGTTTTCAGAGCAAGAGTGAAAAATACACCAGAAATAGAAAACCATACAAATAAAAGCTCATTAAAATATTCCAATTCAAGTACCTTACTGAAAAATGAAAAGCTCACATGTGCTGAGCTGGGTAATAGTTTATCCAGTGTAAAAACATTACTAAGAAAACAGAATTGACGATGTGAGTTCCCTGCAAGGAATCGCATATTTTGAATAGTGTTGGAGGAATGTTTTGAGGGTCAAGCCCAGATTTTTGCTCTGAGTATCACATCAGGATGATTTAAAAGAATAAGGGGCATATTCTCATGGATCTTTCGGCGAGTTATCGGCACTTTAGCGCAGCCAAAGTCACGATAAATTTATCACCACATTCACAAGGTGCTAACAGCCGACATCACCAGTTTTCAGGCGATAGCATCCTCAAAAAACATGATGACCCCGGCAACTATTTCTAATGAGATGCAGAGTAGACGTTCCCGAGCAAAAAGCTGCAACAACACCACTCCACAACATTCTCAAAGACCATGTCAGATCCCAAAACAGGCAAAAAGGTGCGTTAGCAGCAGGAAACTAACCCCTGCTCTGACCCGGTGTCAAGTCGGACAACAACCGGTAGCAGCCAAAGGAGCACAGCCCATAGCCAAGCATGAAGCACAACATGATGCCCCCGGGCAACTGAACATGCAGTCCGGAGCCCCAATAGGGCAACAACACCCACTGCCACCACCCCCAGGACTCCGAATACCCACCCCCCTCCCTTTGGACAAAGAGAATTCACATCAACACCACGAAACCATGAACCAAACAAATCGCCTGAAGTCGCACAATCACAACACCTAACATACAGGTGCGGCCAGAAAAATGGAAATCCTACATTCAAATCATATAATCCAAATAAAAACTTTATTACAGATTAAACAAAAAACAACAATCTTGAAGAGGTACGGCGGGTTTTCTCTGGCCATTCTGTAAGTCACAGCCTGCAAGACAGAAATACACATAAGAAGCTGTCATGCGCCCATCAAAGTACAGAGAGAGAGAGAGAGAGACAGGGGAGTGGGGGAGAGAGAAAGAGAGGGCGAAAGAGAGCGAGATAGAGGGAGAGAGAGAGAGGGAGAAAGGGAGAGAAAGAGAGGAAGAGAGAAAGAGAGAGAGAGGAAGAAAGAAAGGGAGAGCGAGAGAGAGAGCGAGAAAGAGAGAGAGAGAGAGAGAGAGGGTGAGAAAGAGAGAGAAAGAGAGAGAAAGAGAGGAAGAGAGAAAGAGAGGGAGAGAGAAAGAGCGGGGAGAGAGAGAGAGGAAGAGAGAAAGAGAGAGAGAGGGAGAGAGAGAGAAAGGGAGAGAGAGAAAGAGAGAGAGAGGGAGAGAGGGTGAGAAAGAGAGAGAAAGAGAGGAAGAGAGAAAGGGAGAGAGAAAGAGTGGGAGAAAGAGAGAGAGAAAGAGGGAGAGAGAGACAGAGAGGGAGAGAGAAAGAGAAAGAGAGGGAGAGAGAAAGAGAAAGAGAGGGATAGAGAGAAAGAGAGAGAGGGAAAGAGAGGGAAAGAAAGAGAGAAAAAGAGGGAGTGAGAACGAGAGGGAGAGAGGGAGGGAGAGAGAGAAAGAGAAGGAGAGAGAAAGAGAGGGAGAGAGCGTGGCGACAATGCAGACCCAGTCCTCACTTCTCACCTGCAGCCACCGGTGTGTCTCCAACCACGTGCCGGTACACACTGCACTCCCCCAGGTCCCTCATCTGAAATGGTTGCCAGAGACATGAATGGCAGAGTCCATACAGTAGCGCACCCCATCATCACTTGCCACCGGTGTGTCTCCAAGAGGGCCCACCACGTGCCTCTGGGAGCTCCAAGCCCGGGGCCCTCGACCAGGGCACCTGCCACATCATGCAGCCCCACACCGCGGACCTCCAGGTCACCCACTTGATTCTGGGTCTTAATTTCGCTATGGCAGAGAACATATCAGTGCACCCGGCCTCATCTCAGGCTGCACATCCGCTCAGCCCTAGAGGTGTCACTAACTCTGTGAACTGCGAGGCGATGATGCGTGTCTGTAGGCCCGCCCTGCCCGCTGGCTCAGGCCAACACTGCGGTCCAGCAGGGCTCACATTAATGGCACCATTCCGAACTACCTGGACGGCGCATCATTGTAGGCTGCAAACCCGCTCAGCACTTTAGGTGCCCCTACCTCAGTGCATCGAAAGACACCATCTTGTGGCTGTGTGCCTTTGCCTGCCGCAGTTTATCCGGTGCCACCAAGTCTGTGCAGCGCAAGCCAAGGACCCTTTATGATTGAGTCCCATGGTGCGGATGCCATCAAGTCACCCCCGGCACCAGGCAATGTGCTGTGCCCGGACCTTAGGCCCTCAGGCAGAAATTATACCTACACGGAGACACCCAGTTTAAGAGTGGAAATGGCATCCAGCATATGCGCCAGGACCTTTTTATTGGCAGAGTCACATGTCCTGTGACGCTGGTGCTGAATGTGAGTGGTGTGGGTGTGAACCAGCCGTGAAGGAGTGGCTGTGGCATGCTGACAACTAGACCTGTGAGCAGCAGATCCCTACAGGGAACACCTGGGACATGTAGTGTTGTTGTCCCTCCCTGTGAGCGTAAGCAGAGTGGGCTGGCATAAGAGTGTGAACAATGACTCCTGGGCTCTGGGCATGCTTCCGTTCTGGGCTTGACAAGGAAGTGACTAATGCGTGTGTCTCTGTACTAGTGTCGGCGCCACCTGGAACGCATTCGCCAATGTACCACCCTGTGACCCAAGTCCCACAACATGAGCAACATGGACGTAAGGGGGAATCATTGACCATGCATTCAAGCATTCCTCCACACTTGCAAGATCATAGACATGACACATCGGTGTGACAATTAAGGTTTAATGCACATTCAATGGAGTGTCGTAGCTGGAGCAGTACAGGGCCATGCAAACCCCCTCTACATTGTTAGCCCGTGGAGGGCTAGCCAGAGTCCTTCAGAAGAGGAGGAGTTCAGTCCGCAGTCTGATAGCTGTGTCATTGGTGACCAAACAGAATATGGCAGTCCATGTCGAGGTCCAAGGTGAGTGTTGCAGTGTGCATCGGGGGACAGTGGAAGGTGATGATGCAGAGGGCAGAACCAAGCAGAAACAGGCCATATGGTGGAGATGAATGCTACCGCTTCCTTCTGACCACGAGGGCAGATTCATTGGCATCTTCATCCTCTGCTGTTTCATGTGCCTCACATGTGGGTGGTGGTGTTCTGTATCCAGCACTGTGTGGCAGTGACACCTCAGGGGCCGGAGGTGGTATGTCTGCCGCACTGTGTGGCACAGACACATCAGGAGCCGGAGATGTGGATGGAGTGGTAGTAGCAGGATGCATCAGTGCCAGGCCTTGTGGCAGCAATGCCATGAGGAGGGTGTTTATGGCATTGAGGGACCCAGCAACCTCTCGCTCGTGTGCAGCCGTGGCACCCACTCTTTCTGCCCGCGTTTGCTTCATGTTCTCCATGAGCCTTCGCATGAGTCCCAACTCCCGGGCAAGCTCGCTGGAGCCACTCTGGCTAGACAGTCGTTCTTGTCGCAGAGTCAGGACTCTGGCGATGTCAGCCATGGTTCGTTGGATGGCATGGAGCAGACTGTCTGTGTCCGTTAGGGACTCTGAGTGGTCCCTGATGGGACTTAGACACCCACATATAGCATCTAGTTTGTCTGCCATGTGGTTCGACCCCACCTGCACTTATTCAGACAGCTTCTCTTGGCACCCCAACACATGGCGTTGGAAGGCCATGTGTTTGTTGTGGAGGTCCTGGGAGGCAGGCTTGGTGGTGGGTGCTGCCTGCTGTGTGTACTGTGCAGGGGGTGGGTTCTCCTCATAGCAGCTGGGCTGCCCTGCTCCTGGAAGTGGGCTGCGGAGGCTCTCCACGAGCTGTTGGAGGGTGTCAGAGTCGAAGGTGTGGTGGTCCTCTTTGTCATCAGATAAGACTGCTCTGCAGGAGGTGTTGATTCTTCCTCTGCAATGTGAAGAGGAGATGCAGTTTAACATTCTGTTCACATGCATGTTGACTCATTGTACATGTTTTCATTCAGACTGCATGACAGTGTACATAGTGACTGTTTGTGGGGAGCTGCCTATTTGATGCGGGACAGTGAACACTTTGACAACATCACGGATGTGTGTTTGTACTTGTACATTGTCAACTCACATTTCCCTGCGATGCCATATGGGATTGGCCAGTTTCTGCCCACAAGCGGCACCAGTTGTGTCCTCTGTTCTGTTGTGGACGTGTTGCGGATTGTGCCACATCGTTGTCAATGTTGATGTGCTCTGCATGTGATGTGTGTGGGCCACATTTTGGGAGAGTCGCCTCTGCAGCTCTGATTTGGCTGCCCCTTATCCCTTACATGTGGTGTGCCTCTGACTTCTGTGCTTATACAGTGCTGTGATATTGCATACTTTGGTGCATTGGTCTCTTGGTGGGAGTTGGGGGTCTGGGGCATGACTTGTCCGCAGAAGTGCTATGCTTAATTGTGCACGTGTGCAATTGTGCACATCTCCCCCCTTCTCCCAGTCCCTGTTTGGTACTAAACCTGTTGCTGTTGTGTCTGGTCATGTTGAGTAGTGTCTGGGCCCCCAACTCCTGACACCATCTCCCCACTGATTTCTGTGGACACCATTTCCTCCATCTTGTCCTGCTCCTCCTGGGGCACTGGGCTCGCACCTCCAGTCTGCATTGCTGCTTTCCGGTTGTTTGCAAGTTTCTGCTTGGTTTTGTGCTTGACATCATTCCAGCGCCACTTAACCTCTTCCATTGTCCTCTTCAGCACTCCGACTGCATTCACCTTGTCCACGATGGTCTGCCTTATTCAATTTTTAGTTTCCAGTGACACAGTGGAGGTGACGAATAGTAGTTGATAGTGTTCTATCACCTCCGTTATCAGGATCCTGTTTTCCTGTGGACTGAACCTTTTCTTCCTACTCTTCTTCTCCTTGCCCTTCCCTGACCCCGAGGTCCCAGGCTGATACTTCGGGTGGCTTGTGGGGTTCAGATTGTCCTCTGCACTTGCTCCGGCTGACTCCATTGTGCTTCGCTGTTGTTTGGCTTTTGTATGTGTTTTTTTCCCCCAACTTTTATACTGCATTTTCCCGCATGTCACATGGGGGTTGCAGGCCTGTGGCTGGTTTTCGCTGGTTTTTGTATCGCGATTTGCGTCATCACTGCTTTTTTCATGATGGTGTTTCGCATTTTTGCGGCATTGCGTTGCTTTTAACCTTCATTTGACGCGTTTTGGTGGGTCTATCGCATGGTGGCGCCGTGTTGTGAATACCACGTTAACACAGTGTTATTTTCCCACGATAGACTGCGATGTGAAGAGTTGCATTAAGGTACTTTTGCAGTAGTTCTTGAGAATATCCCCCTAAGGGTGTTAAAGCCAGTGTTTTGTCTGCTATATTCATAAATGTTATGAACCTCTCAGTTTGCGGTTGTAAGATTTTCTTGCAGGCAAACAGTTATCGCATGTCCACATCTTCTGACTCCAAATTGATTGAAATTTTTGTGGAGCCAGACATGATGGTTGTTTTGCAAGAAAGTGCAAGTGCAGAGGATGTGTGATGAGTGAGATTCCTCTTGGTTGTTGCAAAGGTGGCCCAACCATGTCAAAGGTTTCGGTAGCCACTTAATCGATGATACAATGTTAGTTTGTTGCCAAGGCAGAGTTAACAGCAGCCTGGTTGTATAGTAGCATCTATAATTCTCTGTCAGATATGCCTGCAGCGCGAAGGGCTTGTTGTTGCACATCTAAGCTTTAGCTCTACGTCAGAATGACTCCTTATCAATGGTGAATGAGGTGAGTGAGTATGACTTGTTTATTGAGAAAATGTTTAAACTGCTTTTTTGATATAGGCTGGTCCCATAGTGAATCTTCTTTGAGTGTTGATAGTGCATTGTTTATTGCAATTGCCCAGGCATTCTTTAGTGCCCTGTATGAATTTCTTCCCAAATTATCACCTTGAGCTTCTCTGTGTCTGCTCTGCGGAGCGCAAAGACGCATTTCAGGAGCCCTGACATGTGGGCCAGGTCTCATTCAATTGGCCAAAACTGGAGCCTTATTTGAGACAATGGGCACCTCCTGGCAGTCCTAACAGGATGCAGAAAACTTGGCATCGTGCAGCATTTTCAAACAATATCAGTTTGCTAGGGAATGCTTTGGCGCCAGAGGCCAGAGCTGGGATTGGTTTTGCCTTTAGCACATGAAGCAGCGGATCCAGTGTAGGATTTTCTCTGTTGACCATAGAAAAGAATGTATAAAAATGTTCAGCATTTCAGAACTCATACACCTACTATAATTTCAGTTGAAAAAGGACTGATAACTTAAAATATAGCATCCATTCTGTTGTGTCGTTCCTATAAAACTATACAGGATCTACATGTTCGGACAGCATACACTGTAGAATTGCTGTCAGACTGTTTCTGAACGCCCCCCACCGGGTATGTTGGCCTTTTGTATCCGCTAGCTCACAGTGCCACTAGAATCTCCTCTTACCCAGGAGAGAATAGTTCTTGGCAACTATCGAACATGACAGCCCTGATCCCCCAGGACTGTGTAAACAATATACCACTTTTTGCTCAGTCACTCGTGCTTACTTAGTCTGTCTTAAAGAGTTACACTGAATACATGGTTGGGCGTATTCAATAAGTATTTCTTGAACAGTTGCTATTCTGGTGTAAAATAGATGAGCTGCCCCAATCATTAGACAGTAAAAGATATAAATGATTAGAAGTATAACGAAAGTAAAAGGATGGTATAACTCTACCATTTTGAAGTAATCATGAATACATACGAGTATATAGAATACATGATAATAAAAAGATGCGTACTACTGCGATGCCTCCCTAACTAGATGTACCTACATGTACCTAGCATTGTGCAGGTGTTAGGCCAAGAATCCCTCTAGGATAAAGTCAATCCCATTACCGGAAGTCAGAGACTGTTGCACCCCGTCCTGGTCTCAAATTGGACACACCGCAAGGGATGTGTTTAGACCACAGAGAGCTGGAGTGTCTGCATGCAGGAACCTCCGCATCTCTGGTCAGTGTGTTGGTCATTAACTTTATACATAGATATTATACCGGATATGGTAGTCCTGCTGTGCTTCCAAGAATCCTCATACATAGTGTATGAGATTTCAAACTAGGGAAGACCAGCGTTCTGAATGCAGTGTCGTATTTAGGTAAAAGGTCAGTCCCTGTAAACCGTTGTAAGTGTAATGTAGGTGAGAATATAGGTGATGGGTAACAAAGTTACCTGGGCCTATATTATGGTACCTATATGGAATATAACACCCACTCCCACTACTCTTCCGAATGGCCGACATAGTTAACTTCTAAACGTATTACTAGGCTCAATATAGATACTGGTACGCAACTAGTTAAAAAACATTAGTTTATTGTTTCGCTAAAAAAAATGTTAAAAATTTCTAATAATAAAAAAATTCTTTAAAAGGTGAAAAATGGAAATTGTCACTCAATCTATAGCTCTAATATGTCAGTAGGTATAGTTCGAACTACTATAAGCACTTAAAAGCCATGCATGCTCAAAAAGTATAAAAGTATGTCAATTTTGTTATGGTGTTCCAATTTTCTGTTTGTGTTTCAAAAATCAAATTTCTCCCAGCACAAGACGAGCCAAAATGAATCAAATGTATATGTGTCCTGGCTGGTAGACGCAACATTCTCGTTGTCTGCCTCTGCGGACGACGGTCCCGGTAACACTTGGCAGATTATGTCAATTGAGCACAGATGATCTTTTGTACTGTCCACACCCGATGCTGGGGCAGCCTGTGCACCATTCAAGGCCTGGGTGTCAGAGGAATAGCCAATGTCCATACCAACAGGAGCCGATACTACCTGTAGTGGCTCTAGGAATGCCGCCATCAACATTGGAATACGCTTGGGACACTGCAGAATATGGGCCATTATCGGGTCCAGTAAAGCATCAACATCTGGCAGCGCACATGATGGGAGTGTCAGACAGAGATCCAACACGCATTCTTCTCTGCAAAACAGGCATCGGAGAATAGGTAAGATGCAGTCCATCTAGATTGGTCTAAATGACAGGAACCAAGACACACTTAGTTCTCTTAGGCGAGGTGTGACTAGATGTTATACCATGCGATCACGGTATTTTTGCTCCAGGAGTACAATTTCCATCTCCTTGGTGATGGGTACGTCCATTGCGTAGCAGTTAAACAACAATCAGGATACCTGCTTTTAGAAACAGGATCAGCGGTAATCCTCCAAAAATGCTTCTGAACACGGAGTGTATAAAGTTTGGTATAACTCCGAGGACCGTCTGAAAGGTGCTCAATAGTCCAGAACCTATGGTCTTAAATAGTTTGGACGATGCCCGTCATATCAGACATAGTAAAAATATATGATTTACCATTTCTGTTAAATAGAAGGGGCAATTTGTATGTATGAGTGTCTGTATCTCTGCTGAAGACCTTGCGATCTGGAGATCAAATGTCTCTCGAGCGGAGGTTAAGGGCACAGACTTCTGGAAAAGCATGGCTTTCATTCTGCTCAAAGTATAAAACCGTATTAATGAAACATTTAGTGAAGGCAATAACGGCGCCTCCCCGACTGTATGTGATGGTGGAAACAATACTTGCACACACACATTTTCCCACTGCCTATTTTGAGTCAAAGGTTGCAGGTGGGGCCTATTTTTTTTCGAGCAGCACTTATTCTTCTTCATCAGAATTTGTTTCCAGAGCAAGAGTGAAAAATACACCAGAAATAGAAAACCATACAAATAAAAGCTCATTAAAATATTCCAATTCAAGTACCTTACTGAAAAATGAAAAGCTCACATGTGCTGAGCTGGGTAATAGTTTATCCAGTGTAAAAACATTACTAAGAAAACAGAATTGACGATGTGAGTTCCCTGCAAGGAATCGCATATTTTGAATAGTGTTGGAGGAATGTTTTGAGGGTCAAGCCCAGATTTTTGCTCTGAGTATCACATCAGGATGATTTAAAAGAATAAGGGGCATATTCTCATGGATCTTTCGGCGAGTTATCGGCACTTTAGCGCAGCCAAAGTCACGATAAATTTATCACCACATTCACAAGGTGCTAACAGCCGACATCACCAGTTTTCAGGCGATAGCATCCTCAAAAAACATGATGACCCCGGCAACTATTGCTAATGAGATGCAGAGTAGACGTTCCCGAGCAAAAAGCTGCAACAACACCACTCCACAACATTCTCAAAGACCATGTCAGATCCCAAAACAGGCGATAAGGTGCGTTAGCAGCAGGAAACTAACCCCTGCTCTGACCCGGTGTCAAGTCGGACAACAACCGGTAGCAGCCAAAGGAGCACAGCCCATAGCCAAGCATGAAGAACAACATGATGCCCCCGGGCAACTGAACATGCAGTCCGGAGCCCCAATAGGGCAACAACACCCACTGCCACCACCCCCAGGACTCCGAATACCCACCCCCCTCCCTTTGGACAAAGAGAATTCACATCAACACCACGAAACCATGAACCAAACAAATCGCCTGAAGTCGCACAATCACAACACCTAACATACAGGTGCGGCCAGAAAAATGGAAATCCTACATTCAAATCATATAATCCAAATAAAAACTTTATTACAGATTAAACAAAAAACAACAATCTTGAAGAGGTACGGCGGGTTTTCTCTGGCCATTCTGTAAGTCACAGCCTGCAAGACAGAAATACACATAAGAAGCTGTCATGCGCCCATCAAAGTACAGAGAGAGAGAGAGAAAGACAGGGGAGTGGGGGAGAGAGAAAGAGAGGGCGAAAGAGAGCGAGATAGAGGGAGAGAGAGAGAGAGAGGGAGAAAGGGAGAGAAAGAGAGGAAGAGAGAAAGAGAGAGAGAGGAAGAAAGAAAGGGAGAGCGAGAGAGAGAGAGAGAAAGAGAGAGAGAGAGAGAGAGGGTGAGAAAGAGAGAGAAAGAGAGAGAAAGAGAGGAAGAGAGAAAGAGAGGGAGAGAGAAAGAGCGGGGGAGAGAGAGAGAGAAAGAGAGAAAGAGAGAGAGAGGGAGAGAGAGAGAAAGGGAGAGAGAGAAAGAGAGAGAGAGGGAGAGAGGGTGAGAAAGAGAGAGAAAGAGAGGAAGAGAGAAAGGGAGAGAGAAAGAGTGGGAGAAAGAGAGAGAGAAAGAGGGAGAGAGAGACAGAGAGAGAGAGAGACAGAGAGGGAGAGAGAAAGAGAGGGATAGAGAGAAAGAGAGAGAGGGAAAGAGAGGGAAATAAAGAGAGAGAAAAAGAGGGAGTGAGAACGAGAGGGAGAGAGGGAGGGAGAGAGAGAAAGAGAAGGAGAGAGAAAGAGAGGGAGAGAGCGTGGCGACAATGCAGACCCAGTCCTCACTGCTCACCTGCAGCCACCGGTGTGTCTCCAACCACGTGCCGGTACACACTGCACTCCCCCAGGTCCCTCATCTGAAATGGTTGCCAGAGACATGAATGGCAGAGTCCATACAGTAGCGCACCCCATCATCACTTGCCACCGGTGTGTCTCCAAGAGGGCCCACCACGTGCCTCTGGGAGCTCCAAGCCCGGGGCCCTCGACCAGGGCACCTGCCACATCATGCAGCCCCACACCGCGGACCTCCAGGTCACCCACTTGATTCTGGTTCTTAATTTCGCTATGGCAGAGAACATATCAGTGCACCCGGCCTCATCTCAGGCTGCACATCCGCTCAGCCCTAGAGGTGTCACTAACTCTGTGAACTGCGAGGCGATGATGCGTGTCTGTAGGCCCGCCCTGCCCGCTGGCTCAGGCCAACACTGCGGTCCAGCAGGGCTCACATTAATGGCACCATTCCGAACTACCTGGACGGCGCATCATTGTAGGCTGCAAACCCGCTCAGCACTTTAGGTGCCCCTACCTCAGTGCATCGAAAGACACCATCTTGTGGCTGTGTGCCTTTGCCTGCCGCAGTTTATCCGGTGCCACCAAGTCTGTGCAGCGCAAGCCAAGGACCCTTTATGATTGAGTCCCATGGTGCGGATGCCATCAAGTCACCCCCGGCACCAGGCAATGTGCTGTGCCCGGACCTTAGGCCCTCAGGCAGAAATTATACCTACACGGAGACACCCAGTTTAAGAGTGGAAATGGCATCCAGCATATGCGCCAGGACCTTTTTATTGGCAGAGTCACATGTCCTGTGACGCTGGTGCTGAATGTGAGTGGTGTGGGTGTGAACCAGCCGTGAAGGAGTGGCTGTGGCATGCTGACAACTAGACCTGTGAGCAGCAGATCCCTACAGGGAAGACCTGGGACATGTAGTGTTGTTGTCCCTCCCTGTGAGCGTAAGCAGAGTGGGCTGGCCTGGTGTATGCTAGTCCAGCATAAGAGTGTGAACAATGACTCCTGGGCTCTGGGCATGCTTCCGTTCTGGGCTTGACAAGGAAGTGACTAATGCGTGTGTCTCTGTACTAGTGTCGGCGCCACCTGGAACGCATTCGTCAATGTACCACCCTGTGACCCAAGTCCCACAACATGAGCAACATGGACGTAAGGGGGAATCATTGACCATGCATTCAAGCATTCCTCCACACTTGCAAGATCATAGACATGACACATCGGTGTGACAATTAATGTTTAATGCACATTCAATGGAGTGTCGTAGCTGGAGCAGTACAGGGCCATGCAAACCCCCTCTACATTGTTAGCCCGTGGAGGGCTAGCCAGAGTCCTTCAGAAGAGGAGGAGTTCAGTCCGCAGTCTGATAGCTGTGTCATTGGTGACCAAACAGAATATGGCAGTCCATGTCGAGGTCCAAGGTGAGTGCTGCAGTGTGCATCGGGGGACAGTGGAAGGTGATGATGCAGAGGGCAGAACCAAGCAGAAATAGGCTATATGGTGGAGATGAATGCTACCGCTTCCTTCTGACCACGAGGGCAGATTCATCGGCATCTTCATCCTCTGCGGTTTCATGTGCCTCACATGTGGGTGGTGGTGTTCTGTATCCAGCACTGTGTGGCAGTGACACCTCAGGGGCCGGAGGTGGTATGTCTGCCGCACTGTGTGGCACAGACACATCAGGAGCCGGAGATGTGGATGGAGTGGTAGTAGCAGGATGCATCAGTGCCAGGCCTTGTGGCAGCAATGCCATGAGGCAAGCTCGCTGGAGACACTCTGGCTAGACAGTCGTTCTTGTCGCAGAGTCAGGACTCTGGCGATGTCAGCCATGGTTCGTTGGATGGCATGGAGCAGACTGTCTGTGTCCGTTAGGGACTCTGAGTGGTCCCTGATGGGACTTAGACACCCACATATAGCATCTAGTTTGTCTGCCATGTGGTTCGACCCCACCTGCACCTATTCAGACAGCTTCTCTTGGCACCCCAACACATGGCGTTGGAAGGCCATGTGTTTGTTGTGGAGGTCCTGGGAGGCAGGCTTGGTGGTGGGTGCTGCCTGCTGTGTGTACTGTGCAGGGGGTGGGTTCTCCTCATAGCAGCTGGGCTGCCCTGCTCCTGGAAGTGGGCTGCGGAGGCTCTCCACGAGCTGTTGGAGGGTGTCAGAGTCGAAGGTGTGGTGGTCCTCTTTGTCATCAGATAAGACTGCTCTGCAGGAGGTGTTGATTCTTCCTCTGCAATGTGAAGAGGAGATGCAGTTTAACATTCTGTTCACATGTATGTTGACTCATTGTACATGTTTTCATTCAGACTGCATGACAGTGTACATAGTGACTATTTGTGGGGAGCTGCCTATTTGATGCGGGACAGTGAACACTTTGACAACATCACGGATGTGTGTTTGTACTTGTACACTGTCAACTCACATTTCCCTGCGATGCCATATGTGATTGGCCAGTTTCTGCCCACAAGCGGCACCAGTTGTGTCCTCTGTTCTGTTGTGGACGTGTTGCGGATTGTGCCACATCGTTGTCAATGTTGATGTGCTCTGCATGTGATGTGTGTGGGCCACATTTTGGGAGAGTCGCCTCTGCAGCTCTGATTTGGCTGCACCTTATCCCTTACATGTGGTGTGCCTCTGACTTCTGTGCTTATACAGTGCTGTGATATTGCATACTTTGGTGCATTGGTCTCTTGGTGGGAGTTGGGGGTCTGGGGCATGACTTGTCCGCAGAAGTGCTATGCTTAATTGTGCACGTGTGCAATTGTGCACATCTCCCCCCTTCTCCCAGTCCCTGTTTGGTACTAAACCTGTTGCTGTTGTGTCTGGTCATGTTGAGTAGTGTCTGGGCCCCCAACTCCTGACACCATCTCCCCACTGATTTCTGTGGACACCATTTCCTCCATCTTGTCCTGCTCCTCCTGGGGCACTGGGCTCGCACCTCCAGTCTGCATTGCTGCTTTCCGGTTGTTTGCAAGTTTCTGCTTGGTTTGTGCTTGACATCATTCCAGCGCCACTTAACCTCTTCCATTGTCCTCTTCAGCACTCCGACTGCATTCACCTTGTCCACGATGGTCTGCCTTATTCAATTTTTAGTTTCCAGTGACACAGTGGAGGTGACGAATAGTAGTTGATAAGTGTTCTATCACCTCCGTTATCAGGATCCTGTTTTCCTGTGGACTAAACCTTTTCTTCCTACTCTTCTTCTCCTTGCCCTTCCCTGACCCCGAGGTCCCAGGCTGATACTTCGGGTGGCTTGTGGGGTTCAGATTGTCCTCTGCACTTGCTCCGGCTGACTCCATTGTGCTTCGCTGTTGTTTGGCTTTTGTATGTGTTTTTTTCCCCCAACTTTTATTCTGCATTTTCCCGCATGTCACGTGGGGGTTGCAGGCCTGTGGCTGGTTTTCGCTGGTTTTTGTATCGCGATTTGCGTCATCACTGCTTTTTTCATGTTGGTGTTTCGCATTTTTGTGGCATTGCGTTGCTTTTAACCTTCATTTGACGCGTTTTGGTGGGTCTATCGCATGGTGACGCCATGTTGTGAATACCACGTTAACACAGTGTTATTTTCCCACGATAGACTGCGATGTGAAGAGTTGCATTAAGGTACTTTTGCAGTAGTTCTTGAGAATATCCCCCTAAGGGTGTTAAAGCCAGTGTTTTGTCTGCTATATTCATAAATGTTATGAACCTCTCAGTTTGCGGTTGTAAGATTTTCTTGCAGGCAAACAGTTATCGCATGTCCACATCTTCTGACTCCAAATGGATTGAAATTTTTGTGGAGCCAGACATGATGGTTGTTTTGCAAGAAAGTGCAAGTGCAGAGGATGTGTGATGAGTGAGATTCCTCTTGGTTGTTGCAAAGGTGGCCCAACCATGTCAAAGGTTTCGGTAGCCACTTAATCGATGATACAATGTTAGTTTGTTGCCAAGGCAGAGTTAACAGCAGCCTGGTTGTATAGTAGCATCTATAATTCTCTGTCAGATATGCCTGCAGCGCGAAGGGCTTGTTGTTGCACATCTAAGCTTTAGCTCTACGTCAGAATGACTCCTTATTAATGGTGAATGAGGTGAGTGAGTATGACTTGTTTATTGAGAAAATGTTTAAACTGCTTTTTTGATATAGGCTGGTCCCATAGTGAATCTTCTTTGAGTGTTGATAGTGCATTGTTTATTGCAATTGCCCAGGCATTCTTTAGTGCCCTGTATGAATTTCTTCCCAAATTATCATCTTGAGCTTCTCTGTGTCTGCTCTGTGGAGCGCAAAGACGCATTTCAGGAGCCCTGACATGTGGGCCAGGTCTCATTCAATTGGCCAAAACTGGAGCCTTATTTGAGACAATGGGCACCTCCTGGCAGTCCTAACAGGATGCAGAAAACTTGGCATCGTGCAGCATTTTCAAACAATATCAGTTTGCTAGGGAATGCTTTGGCGCCAGAGGCCAGAGCTGGGATTGGTTTTGCCTTTAGCACATGAAGCAGCGGATCCAGTGTAGGATTTTCTCTGTTGACCATAGAAAAGAATGTATAAAAATGTTCAGCATTTCAGAACTCATACACCTACTATAATTTCAGTTGAAAAAGGACTGATAACTTAAAATATAGCATCCATTCTGTTGTGTCGTTCCTATAAAACTATACAGGATCTACATGTTCGGACAGCATACACTGTAGAATTGCTGTCAGACTGTTTCTGAACGCCCCCCACCGGGTATGTTGGCCTTTTGTATCAGCTAGCTCACAGTGCCACTAGAATCTCCTCTTACCCAGGAGAGAATAGTTCTTGGCAACTATCGAACATGACAGCCCTGATCCCCCAGGACTGTGTAAACAATATACCACTTTTTGCTCAGTCACTCGTGCTTACGTAGTCTGTCTTAAAGAGTTACACTGAATACATGGTTGGGCGTATTCAATAAGTATTTCTTGAACAGTTGCTATTCTGGTGTAAAATAGATGAGCTGCCCCAATCATTAGACAGTAAAAGATATAAATGATTAGAAGTATAACGAAAGTAAAAGGATGGTATAACTCTACCATTTTGAAGTAATCATGAATACATACGAGTATATAGAATACATGATAATAAAAAGATGCGTACTACTGCGATGCCTCCCTAACTAGATGTACCTACATGTACCTAGCATTGTGCAGGTGTTAAGCCAAGAATCCCTCTAGGATAAAGTCAATCCCATTACCTGAAGTCAGAGACTGTTGCACCCCGTCCTGGTCTCAAATTGGACACACCGCAAGGGATGTGTTTAGACCACAGAGAGCTGGAGTGTCTGCATGCAGGAACCTCCGCATCTCTCGTCAGTGTGTTGGTCATTAACTTTATACATAGATATTATACCGGATATGGTAGTCCTGCTGTGCTTCCAAGAATCCTCATACATAGTGTATGAGATTTCAAACTAGGGAAGACCAGCGTTCTGAATGCAGTGTCGTATTTAGGTAAAAGGTCAGTCCCTGTAAACCGTTGTAAGTGTAATGTAGGTGAGAATATAGGTGATGGGTAACAAAGTTACCTGGGCCTATATTATGGTACCTATATGTAATATAACACCCACTCCCACTACTCTTCCGAATGGCCGACATAGTTAACTTCTAAACGTATTACTAGGCTCAATATAGATACTGGTACGCAACTAGTTAAAAAACATTAGTTTATTATTTCGCCAAAAAAAATGTTAAAAATTTCTAATAATAAAAAAATTCTTTAAAAGGTGAAAAATGGAAATTGTCACTCAATCTATAGCTCTAATATGTCAGTAGGTATAGTTCGAACTACTATAAGCACTTAAAAGCCATGCATGCTCAAAAAGTATAAAAGTATGTCAATTTTGTTATGGTGTTCCAATTTTCTGTTTGTGTTTCAAAAATCAAATTTCTCCCAGCACAAGACGAGCCAAAATGAATCAAATGTATATGTGTCCTGGCTGGTAGACGCAACATTCTCGTTGTCTGCCTCTGCGGACGACGGTCCCGGTAACACTTGGCAGATTATGTCAATTGAGCACAGATGATCTTTTGTACTGTCCACAACCGATGCTGGGGCAGCCTGTGCACCATTCAAGGCCTGGGTGTCAGAGGAATAGCCAATGTCCATACCAACAGGAGCCGATACTACCTGTAGTGGCTCTAGGAATGCCGCCATCAACATTGGAATACGCTTGGGACACTGCAGAATATGGGCCATTATCGGGTCCAGTAAAGCATCAACATCTGGCAGCGCACATGATGGGAGTGTCAGACAGAGATCCAACACGCATTCTTCTCTGCAAAACAGGCATCGGAGAATAGGTAAGATGCAGTCCATCTAGATTGGTCTAAATGACAGGAACCAAGACACACTTAGTTCTCTTAGGCGAGGTGTGACTAGATGTTATACCATGCGATCACGGTATTTTTGCTCCAGGAGTACAGTTTCCATCTCCTTGGTGATGGGTACATCCATTGCGTAGCAGTTAAACAACAATCAGGATACCTGCTTTTAGAAACAGGATCAGCGGTAATCCTCCAAAAATGCTTCTGAACACGGAGTGTATAAAGTTTGGTATAACTCCGAGGACCGTCTGAAAGGTGCTCAATAGTCCAGAACCTATGGTCTTAAATAGTTTGGACGATGCCTGTCATATCAGACATAGTAAAAATATATGATTTACCATTTCTGTTAAATAGAAGGGGCAATTTGTATGTATGAGTGTCTGTATCTCTGCTGAAGACCTTGCGATCTGGAGATCAAATGTCTCTTGAGCGGAGGTTAAGGGCACAGACTTCTGGAAAAGCATGGCTTTCATTCTGCTCAAAGTATCAAACCGTATTAATGAAACATTTAGTGAAGGCAATAACGGCGCCTCCCTGACTGTATGTGTTGGTGGAAACAATACTTGTACACACACATTTTCCCACTGCCTATTTTGAGTCAAAGGTTGCAGGTGGGGCCTATTTTTTTTCGAGCAGCACTTATTCTTCTTCATCAGAATTTGTTTCCAGAGCAAGAGTGAAAAATACACCAGAAATAGAAAACCATACAAATAAAAGCTCATTAAAATATTCCAATTCAAGTACCTTACTGAAAAATGAAAAGCTCACATGTGCTGAGCTGGGTAATAGTTTATCCAGTGTAAAAACATTACTAAGAAAACAAAATTGACGATGTGAGTTCCCTGCAAGGAATCGCATATTTTGAATAGTGTTGGAGGAATGTTTTGAGGGTCAAGCCCAGATTTTTGCTCTGAGTATCACATCAGGATGATTTAAAAGAATAAGGGGCATATTCTCATGGATCTTTCGGCGAGTTATTGGCACTTTAGCGCAGCCAAAGTCACGATAAATTTATCACCACATTCACAAGGTGCTAACAGTTTTCAGGCGATAGCGTCCTCAAAAAACATGATGACCCCGGCAACTATTGCTAATGAGATGCAGAGTAGACGTTCCCGAGCAAAAAGCTGCAACAACACCACTCCACAACATTCTCAAAGACCATGTCAGATCCCAAAACAGGCGATAAGGTGCGTTAGCAGCAGGAAACTAACCCCTGCTCTGACCCGGTGTCAAGTCGGACAACAACCGGTAGCAGCCAAAGGAGCACAGCCCATAGCCAAGCATGAAGAACAACATGATGCCCCCGGGCAACTGAACATGCAGTCCGGAGCCCCAATAGGGCAACAACACCCACTGCCACCACCCCCAGGACTCCGAATACCCACCCCCCTCCCTTTGGACAAAGAGAATTCACATCAACACCACAAAACCATGAACCAAACAAATCGCCTGAAGTCGCACAATCACAACATCTAACATACAGGTGCGGCCAGAAAAATGGAAATCCTACATTCAAATCATATAATCTAAATAAAAACTTTATTACAGATTAAACAAAAAACAATAATCTTGAAGAGGTACGGCGGGTTTTCTCTGGCCATTCTGTAAGTCACAGCCTGCAAGACAGAAATACACATAAGAAGCTGTCATGCGCCCATCAAAGTACAGAGAGAGAGAGAGAGAGACAGGGGAGTGGGGGAGAGAGAAAGAGAGGGTGAAAGAGAGCGAGATAGAGGGAGAGAGAGAGAGAGGGAGAAAGGGAGAGAAAGAGAGGAAGAGAGAAAGAGAGAGAGAGGAAGAAAGAAAGGGAGAGCGAGAGAGAGAGAGAGAAAGAGAGAGAGAGAGAGAGAGAGAGAGGATGAGAAAGAGAGAAAGAGAAAGAGAGGAAGAGAGAAAGAGAGAGAGAGGGAGAGAGAGAGAAAGGGAGAGAGAGAAAGAGAGAGAGAGAAAGAGAGAGAGAGAAAGAGAGGGAGAGAGGGTGAGAAAGAGAGAGAAAGAGAGAAAGGGAGAGAGAAAGAGTGGGAGAAAGAGAGAGAGAAAGAGGGAGAGAGAGACAGAGAGGGAGAGAGAAAGAGAAAGAGAGGGAGAGAGAAAGAGAGGGATAGAGAGAAAGAGAGAGAGGGAAAGAGAGGGAAAGAAAGAGAGAGAAAAAGAGGGAGTGAGAACGAGAGGGAGAGAGGGAGGGAGAGAGAGAAAGAGAAGGAGAGAGAAAGAGAGGGAGAGAGCGTGGCGACAATGCAGACCCAGTCCTCCCTGCTCACCTGCAGCCACCGGTGTGTCTCCAACCACGTGCCGGTACACACTGCACTCCCCCAGGTCCCTCATCTGAAATGGTTGCCAGAGACATGAATGGCAGAGTCCATACAGTAGCGCACCCCATCATCACTTGCCACCGGTGTGTCTCCAAGAGGGCCCACCACGTGCCTCTGGGAGCTCCAAGCCCGGGGCCCTCGACCAGGGCACCTGCCACATCATGCAGCCCCACACCGCGGACCTCCAGGTCACCCACTTGATTCTGGGTCTTAATTTCGCTATGGCAGAGAACATATCAGTGCACCCGGCCTCATCTCAGGCTGCACATCCGCTCAGCCCTAGAGGTGTCACTAACTCTGTGAACTGCGAGGCGATGATGCGTGTCTGTAGGCCCGCCCTGCCCGCTGGCTCAGGCCAACACTGCGGTCCAGCAGGGCTCACATTAATGGCACCATTCCGAACTACCTGGACGGCGCATCATTGTAGGCTGCAAACCCGCTCAGCACTTTAGGTGCCCCTACCTCAGTGCATCGAAAGACACCATCTTGTGGCTGTGTGCCTTTGCCTGCCACAGTTTATCCGGTGCCACCAAGTCTGTGCAGTGCAAGCCAAGGACCCTTTATGATTGAGTCCCATGGTGCGGATGCCATCAAGTCACCCCCGGCACCAGGCAATGTGCTGTGCCCGGACCTTAGGCCCTCAGGCAGAAATTATACCTACACGGAGACACCCAGTTTAAGAGTGGAAATGGCATCCAGCATATGCGCCAGGACCTTTTTATTGGCAGAGTCACATGTCCTGTGACGCTGGTGCTGAATGTGAGTGGTGTGGGTGTGAACCAGCCGTGAAGGAGTGGCTGTGGCATGCTGACAACTAGACCTGTGAGCAGCAGATCCCTACAGGGAAGACCTGGGACATGTAGTGTTGTTGTCCCTCCCTGTGAGCGTAAGCAGAGTGGGCTGGCCTGGTGTATGCTAGTCCAGCATAAGAGTGTGAACAATGACTCCTGGGCTCTGGGCATGCTTCCGTTCTGGGCTTGACAAGGAAGTGACTAATGCGTGTGTCTCTGTACTAGTGTCGGCGCCACCTGGAACGCATTCGCCAATGTACCACCCTGTGACCCAAGTCCCACAACATGAGCAACATGGACGTAAGGGGGAATCATTGACCATGCATTCAAGCATTCCTCCACACTTGCAAGATCATAGACATGACACATCGGTGTGACAATTAATGTTTAATGCACATTCAATGGAGTGTCATAGCTGGAGCAGTACAGGGACATGCAAACCCCCTCTACATTGTTAGCCCGTGGAGGGCTAGCCAGAGTCCTTCAGAAGAGGAGGAGTTCAGTCCGCAGTCTGATAGCTGTGTCATTGGTGACCAAACAGAATATGGCAGTCCATGTCGAGGTCCAAGGTGAGTGTTGCAGTGTGCATCGGGGGACAGTGGAAGGTGATGATGCAGAGGGCAGAACCAAGCAGAAACAGGCCATATGGTGGAGATGAATGCTACCGCTTCCTTCTGACCACGAGGGCAGATTCATCGGCATCTTCATCCTCTGCTGTTTCATGTGCCTCACATGTGGGTGGTGGTGTTCTGTATCCAGCACTGTGTGGCAGTGACACCTCAGGGGCCGGAGGTGGTATGTCTGCCGCACTGTGTGGCACAGACACATCAGGAGCCGGAGATGTGGATGGAGTGGTAGTAGCAGGATGCATCAGTGCCAGGCCTTGTGGCAGCAATGCCATGAGGAGGGTGTTTATGGCATTGAGGGACCCAGCAACCTCTCGCTCGTGTGCAGCCGTGGCAGACACTCTTTCTGCCCGTGTTTGCTCCATGTTCTCCATGAGCCTCCGCATGAGTCCCAACTCCCGGGCAAGCTCGCTGGAGCCACTCTGGCTAGACAGTCGTTCTTGTCGCAGAGTCAGGACTCTGGCGATGTCAGCCATGGTTCGTTGGATGGCATGGAGCAGACTGTCTGTGTCCGTTAGGGACTCTGAGTGGTCCCTGATGGGACTTAGACACCCACATATAGCATCTAGTTTGTCTGCCATGTGGTTCGACCCCACCTGCACCTATTCAGACAGCTTCTCTTGGCACCCCAACACATGGCGTTGGAAGGCCATGTGTTTGTTGTGGAGGTCCTGGGAGGCAGGCTTGGTGGTGGGTGCTGCCTGCTGTGTGTACTGTGCAGGGGGTGGGTTCTCCTCATAGCAGCTGGGCTGCCCTGCTCCTGGAAGTGGGCTGCGGAGGCTCTCCACGAGCTGTTGGAGGGTGTCAGAGTCGAAGGTGTGGTGGTCCTCTTTGTCATCAGATAAGACTGCTCTGCAGGAGGTGTTGATTCTTCCTCTGCAATGTGAAGAGGAGATGCAGTTTAACATTCTGTTCACATGTATGTTGACTCATTGTACATGTTTTCATTCAGACTGCATGACAGTGTACATAGTGACTGTTTGTGGGGAGCTGCCTATTTGATGCGGGACAGTGAACACTTTGACAACATCACGGATGTGTGTTTGTACTTGTACATTGTCAACTCACATTTCCCTGCGATGCCATATGTGATTGGCCAGTTTCTGCCCACAAGCGGCACCAGTTGTGTCCTCTGTTCTGTTGTGGACGTGTTGCGGATTGTGCCACATCGTTGTCAATGTTGATGTGCTCTGCATGTGATGTGTGTGGGCCACATTTTGGGAGAGTCGCCTCTGCAGCTCTGATTTGGCTGCACCTTATCCCTTACATGTGGTGTGCCTCTGACTTCTGTGCTTATACAGTGCTGTGATATTGCATACTTTGGTGCATTGGTCTCTTGGTGGGAGTTGGGGGTCTGGGGCATGACTTGTCCGCAGAAGTGCTATGCTTAATTGTGCACGTGTGCAATTGTGCACATCTCCCCCCTTCTCCCAGTCCCTGTTTGGTACTAAACCTGTTGCTGTTGTGTCTGGTCATGTTGAGTAGTGTCTGGGCCCCCAACTCCTGACACCATCTCCCCACTGATTTCTGTGGACACCATTTCCTCCATCTTGTCCTGCTCCTCCTGGGGCACTGGGCTCGCACCTCCAGTCTGCATTGCTGCTTTCCGGTTGTTTGCAAGTTTCTGCTTGGTTTTGTGCTTGACATCATTTCAGCGCCACTTAACCTCTTCCATTGTCCTCTTCAGCACTCCGACTGCATTCACCTTGTCCACGATGGTCTGCCTTATTCAATTTTTAGTTTCCAGTGACACAGTGGAGGTGACGAATAGTAGTTGATAGTGTTCTATCACCTCCGTTATCAGGATCCTGTTTTCCTGTGGACTAAACCTTTTCTTCCTACTCTTCTTCTCCTTGCCCTTCCCTGACCCCGAGGTCCCAGGCTGATTCTTCGGGTGGCTTGTGGGGTTCAGATTGTCCTCTGCACTTGCTCCGGCTGACTCCATTGTGCTTCGCTGTTGTTTGGCTTTTGTATGTGCTTTTTTCCCCCAACTTTTATACTGCATTTTCCCGCATGTCACGTGGGGGTTGCAGGCCTGTGGCTGGTTTTCGCTGGTTTTTGTATCGCGATTTGCGTCATCACTGCTTTTTTCATGTTGGTGTTTCGCATTTTTGCGGCATTGCGTTGCTTTTAACCTTCATTTGACGCGTTTTGGTGAGTCTATCGCATGGTGGCGCCGTGTTGTGAATACCACGTTAACACAGTGTTATTTTCCCACGATAGACTGCGATGTGAAGAGTTGCATTAAGGTACTTTTGCAGTAGTTCTTGAGAATATCCCCCTAAGGGTGTTAAAGCCAGTGTTTTGTCTGCTATATTCATAAATGTTATGAACCTCTCAGTTTGCGGTTGTAAGATTTTCTTGCAGGCAAACAGTTATCGCATGTCCACATCTTCTGACTCCAAATTGATTGAAATTTTTGTGGAGCCAGACATGATGGTTGTTTTGCAAGAAAGTGCAAGTGCAGAGGATGTGTGATGAGTGAGATTCCTCTTGGTTGTTGCAAAGGTGGCCCAACCATGTCAAAGGTTTCGGTAGCCACTTAATCGATGATACAATGTTAGTTTGTTGCCAAGGCAGAGTTAACAGCAGCCTGGTTGTATAGTAGCATCTATAATTCTCTGTCAGATATGCCTGCAGCGCGAAGGGCTTGTTGTTGCACATCTAAGCTTTAGCTCTACGTCAGAATGACTCCTTATCAATGGTGAATGAGGTGAGTGAGTATGACTTGTTTATTGAGAAAATGTTTAAACTGCTTTTTTGATATAGGCTGGTCCCATAGTGAATCTTCTTTGAGTGTTGATAGTGCATTGTTTATTGCAATTGCCCAGGCATTCTTTAGTGCCCTGTATGAATTTCTTCCCAAATTATCACCTTGAGCTTCTCTGTGTCTGCTCTGCGGAGCGCAAAGACGCATTTCAGGAGCCCTGGCATGTGGGCCAGGTCTCATTCAATTGGCCAAAACTGGAGCCTTATTTGAGACAATGGGCACCTCCTGGCAGTCCTAACAGGATGCAGAAAACTTGGCATCGTGCAGCATTTTCAAACAATATCAGTTTGCTAGGGAATGCTTTGGCGCCAGAGTCCAGAACTGGGATTGGTTTTGCCTTTAGCACATGAAGCAGCGGATCCAGTGTAGGATTTTCTCTGTTGACCATAGAAAAGAATGTATAAAAATGTTCAGCATTTCAGAACTCATACACCTACTATAATTTCAGTTGAAAAAGGACTGATAACTTAAAATATAGCATCCATTCTGTTGTGTCGTTCCTATAAAACTATACAGGATCTACATGTTCGGACAGCATACACTGTAGAATTGCTGTCAGACTGTTTCTGAACGCCCCCCACCGGGTATGTTGGCCTTTTGTATCAGCTAGCTCACAGTGCCACTAGAATCTCCTCTTACCCAGGAGAGAATAGTTCTTGGCAACTATCGAACATGACAGCCCTGATCCCCCAGGACTGTGTAAACAATATACCACTTTTTGCTCAGTCACTCGTGCTTACTTAGTCTGTCTTAAAGAGTTACACTGAATACATGGTTGGGCGTATTCAATAAGTATTTCTTGAACAGTTGCTATTCTGGTGTAAAATAGATGAGCTGCCCCAATCATTAGACAGTAAAAGATATAAATGATTAGAAGAATAACGAAAGTAAAAGAATGGTATAACTCTACCATTTTGAAGTAATCATGAATACATACGAGTATATAGAATACATGATAATAAAAAGATGCGTACTACTGCGATGCCTCCCTAACTAGATGTACCTACATGTACCTAGCATTGTGCAGGTGTTAAGCCAAGAATCCCTCTAGGATAAAGTCAATCCCATTACCTGAAGTCAGAGACTGTTGCACCCCGTCCTGGTCTCAAATTGGACACACCGCAAGGGATGTGTTTAGACCACAGAGAGCTGGAGTGTCTGCATGCAGGAACCTCCGCATCTCTCGTCAGTGTGTTGGTCATTAACTTTATACATAGATATTATACCGGATATGGTAGTCCTGCTGTGCTTCCAAGAATCCTCATACATAGTGTATGAGATTTCAAACTAGGGAAGACCAGCGTTCTGAATGCAGTGTCGTATTTAGGTAAAAGGTCAGTCCCTGTAAACCGTTGTAAGTGTAATGTAGGTGAGAATATAGGTGATGGGTAACAAAGTTACCTGGGCCTATATTATGGTACCTATATGGAATATAACACCCACTCCCACTACTCTTCCGAATGGCCGACATAGTTAACTTCTAAACGTATTACTAGGCTCAATATAGATACTGGTACGCAACTAGTTAAAAAACATTAGTTTATTGTTTCGCCAAAAAAAATGTTAAAAATTTCTAATAATAAAAAAATTCTTTAAAAGGTGAAAAATGGAAATTGTCACTCAATCTATAGCTCTAATATGTCAGTAGGTATAGTTCGAACTACTATAAGCACTTAAAAGCCATGCATGCTCAAAAAGTATAAAAGTATGTCAATTTTGTTATAGTGTTCCAATTTTCTGTTTGTGTTTCAAAAATCAAATTTCTCCCAGCACAAGACGAGCCAAAATGAATCAAATGTATATGTGTCCTGGCTGGTAGACGCAACATTCTCGTTGACTGCCTCTGCGGACGACGGTCCCGGTAACACTTGGCAGATTATGTCAATTGAGCACAGATGATCTTTTGTACTGTCCACAACCGATGCTGGGGCAGCCTGTGCACCATTCAAGGCCTGGGTGTCAGAGGAATAGCCAATGTCCATACCAACAGGAGCCGATACTACCTGTAGTGGCTCTAGGAATGCCGCCATCAACATTGGAATACGCTTGGGACACTGCAGAATATGGGCCATTATCGGGTCCAGTAAAGCATCAACATCTGGCAGCGCACATGATGGGAGTGTCAGACAGAGATCCAACACGCATTCTTCTCTGCAAAACAGGCATCGGAGAATAGGTAAGATGCAGTCCATCTAGATTGGTCTAAATGACAGGAACCAAGACACACTTAGTTCTCTTAGGCGAGGTGTGACTAGATGTTATACCATGCGATCACGGTATTTTTGCTCCAGGAGTACAGTTTCCATCTCCTTGGTGATGGGTACGTCCATTGCGTAGCAGTTAAACAACAATCAGGATACCTGCTTTTAGAAACAGGATCAGCGGTAATCCTCCAAAAATGCTTCTGAACACGGAGTGTATAAAGTTTGGTATAACTCCGAGGACCGTCTGAAAGGTGCTCAATAGTCCAGAACCTATGGTCTTAAATAGTTTGGACGATGCCTGTCATAGCAGACATAGTAAAAATATATGATTTACCATTTCTGTTAAATAGAAGGGGCAATTTGTATGTATGAGTGTCTGTATCTCTGCTGAAGACCTTGCAATCTGGAGATCAAATGTCTCTCGAGCGGAGGTTAAGGGCACAGACTTCTGGAAAAGCATGGCTTTCATTCTGCTCAAAGTATCAAACCGTATTAATGAAACATTTAGTAAAGGCAATAACGGTGCCTCCCTGACTGTATGTGTTGGTGGAAACAATACTTGCATTCAGCAAGTAAACCTTGAACTGACGGTCACCATATATCCAATGCCCAGAAGCATCCCACATCAACCTTGATTGTTCATCATCAAGTACATCCCATTTGAAAGTAGCCTGAACACTGGAGTGACCAGGGCAGCTGGGGCACCCCTCAAGTGACATGATAAGTTTGCCACTGAACCGTTACAGGCCCCATGCAGCATTATATCCTGACATATGAGAGATCCACTTAACCTCTTCGCTGCTAGGCCTTTTCCCTCCCTGTGCTAAGCCTTTTTTTGGCTATTTGCGGTAGTTCGCGCTTAGGTCCCTGTAACTTTTTGACCACATAAGGTATCCACGCCAAATTTGAGTCCTTTTTTTCCAACATCATGGGGATTCTAAAGGTACCCAGGGTTTGTGGATTTCCCTGTAGGGGACCCATGGGAGGGGACAAAACCAGACTTTTGCCAGAAAACCAAAATGTTTTACTCAGTTTAGTTATTTTTCTGGGACATAGCCTATTTTTGCTATTTTTTGTGCTTTCAAACTCCTTCCAGTTAATGGTAGAAATGGGTATGAAAGCAATAATGGATCCAGGAGAGCTATACGTTTTAGAAAAGTAGACAATATTCTGAATTCAGCAAAGGGTCATTTGTGTAAATCCTTCCAGGTTTCTTCATAGAAACAAACAGTTAACTATAGGAACATTTTTTAATTTAAAATTCTTTGAGAAAAAAAGCCATTTGTGTCAACGTTTTCACCTGTAACTTCTTCTAATTATGACAGCTGTATGAAAGCAATATACCATTACATTTGCTAGATGTTTCTGGTTGGGTGGACATATAGGACTTGTAGGTTCACCAAGAACCTGACGAACCCAGAGCCAATAACTGAGCAGCGTCTTGCAATGGTTTTTATTATCTACCGGGTATATAGCAACTATTTTGGGAAATTGTATAGATGAAAAAAATGTTATGAAAGACACCTATGTATTTCTGAAATGGGAACAAAACATAGAGTTTATAAACAGTAGATATTTGCAAATTACCGAAACTGAGAGTACCCATACTAGCATGAGAATTATAGGTCATTTTTCAAAATGGCTTCTTTTTTACACATTTTCTTTCATTTGGAAGGCAGAAATGCATCAAAAGTCAATAGGTAATTACAGTTGCTCTAAAATTCTGTGTTACCCTAAGTCTCCCGAGAAAACGGGTACCTCACTTGTGTGGGTAGGCCTAGTGCCCACGACATGAAATGGCCCAAAACGCAAGGTGGACACACCACATTTTCACAGTGTAAAATTACCCTTTTTTTGGAAAGTGCCTAGTTGTAGTTTTTTTAACCCTAGCTCTGCTGGTACCTAGGGAAACCTAGCAAACCTATACATTTTTTAAAACTAGACACCCAGGGGAATCCAGGATGGGGTGACTTGAATGGCTCTCACCAGGTTCTGTTACCTAGAATAACTTGCAAACCTAAAGAATTGTCAAAAAAACACATTTTCCTCACATTTCTGTGGTGGAAAGTTCTGGAATCTGTGGGGATCCACAAATATTCCACCCACCCCATGTTCCCCGAAGTCTTCCGAGAAAAATGGCACCTCACTTATGTGGGTAGGCCTAGTGCCCATGACAGGAAACGCCCCAAAACCCAAGGTGGACACACCACATTTTCAGAGTGAAAAATTAC
The DNA here is from genome assembly GCF_964204655.1 of Triturus cristatus. NCBI lineage: Eukaryota > Metazoa > Chordata > Amphibia > Caudata > Salamandridae > Triturus > Triturus cristatus. Next base: position 84,803,742 of record NC_140590.1, on the reverse strand, counting down.
ACTTTTTTTGCAAAGTGCCTAGCTGTAGTTACCGAACCCTAGCTCTGCCGGCACCTTGGGAAAGGTAGCAAATCTATACATTTTTTAAAACTAGACACCCAGGGAAATTCAGGATGGGGTGACTTGAATGGCTCTCACCAGGTTCTGTTACCCAGAATCCCTTGCAATCCAAAAAAAGTGTCAAAAAAACAAATTTTCCTCACATTTCTGCGGTGGAAAGTTCTGGTATCTGCATGGATCCACCAAATTCCACCCACCCCATGTTCCCCAAAGTCTCCCGAGAAAAATGGTATCTCACTTGTGTGGGTAGGCCTAGTGCCCGCCACAGGAAACGGCCCAAAACGCAAGGTGGACACTCCACATTTTCAGAGTGAAAAATGACCCTTTTTTTGCAAAGTGCCTAGCTGTAGTTTTTTAAACCTAGCTCTGCTGGCACCTAGGGAAACCCAGCAAACCTATACATTTTTTAAAACTAGACACCCAGGGGAATCCAGGATGGGGTGACTTGAATGGCTCTCACCAGGTTCTGTTACCCAGAATCCCTTGCACACCAAAAAAATTGTCAAAAAAACACATTTTCCTCACATTTCTGTGGTGGAAAGTTCTGGAATCTGCGTGGATCCACAAAATTCCACCCACCCCGCGTTCTACAAAGTCTTCTGAGAAAAATGGTACCTCACTTGTGTGGGTATGCTTAGTGCACGCAACAGAAAACAGCCCAAAACGCAAGGTGGACACACCACATTTTCACAGTGAAAAATTACCCTTTTTTTGCAAAGTGCCTAGCTGTAGTTTTTGAACCCTAGCTCCGCCGGCACTTAGGGGAACCTAGCAAACCTATACATTTTTGAAACCTAGATACTCGGGGGATGCTAGGGAGGTATGGCTTGCATGATCCCCCAACTTTTTCTTACCCAGAATCCCCTGCAAACCTCAAATTTAGCTGAAAAAACCCACTTTTCCCACAGTTGTGGCATCACCGGGCTGACACAATTTTCCTACCAACCAGCATCTCCCAATAAAAATGGTGCCTCACTTGTGTGGCAGGCCCAAGTACCCGCAACAGGCAAGGGCCCAAAACGTATTGAGGCGACATCAAAATTGCCTATCCCAAAACGAGCTGGTTTTGCAAGGGGGGGTCACCTGGGTTTTCAGCCTCGTGCTCGGTGGCCATCTAGAGAAACCTACCAAACCCATACTTTTCTGAAAACTAGACACTTGGGGGATTCTAGGGAGGTATGGCTTGCATGGATCCCCCAATGTTTTCTTACCCAGAATCCCCTGCAAACCTCAAATTTAGATGAAAGAAATCACTTTTTCCACACATTTCTGTGTGGGAAAGTTGTGTCATCATCAGGCTGACACAAATTTCCTACAACCCTACGTTCCCCCAGGTCTTCCGATAAAATTGGTGCCTCACTCGTGTGGGAGGCCCAAGTACCCGTGACCCAAAACATTTTTTGATAGGGAAGTGGGCTTTCTGCCCCCCCTTGGGGGCAGATCAGGGACCACTGCCCCCCGGGGGGGGGCAGAAAGACTTGAATTTCTCTGGGGGGATGGGGGTATTGTCATGCCCATTTTGGGCAGCCCCCACCCCTTCATGAATACAAAAAAAAAATCCCTTGTTTCTAGTGGGCTTTCTGCCCCCCGGGGGGGGTCAGATTGTGGGCTTCTGCCCCTATATGCCCCCCAGGGGAGGCAAAAAGACTGGGATTTTTGCAGGTGGGGGTGGGGGCATTGGCATGTCCGTTTTGTGCAGCCCCCACCCCTGATTCAAATTGACATAAAAAATCCCTGGCATCTAGTTGGCTTTCCCCCCCTGTGGGGGCAGATTGGGGGCTACTGTCCCAATCTGCCTCCCAGGGGGGGCAGAAAGGCTGACATTTTGGTGGGGGTAGGGGTGGGGGTGGGTCATTGGCTTGCCCATTTTGCGCAGCCACCACCCTAATTCAAATTGCCCCTAGAAAAAATCCCTGGCTTCTAGTGGGCTTTTTGCCCCCCGGGAGGGCACAAAGGCTGAAATTGTGGCAGGGGGTGGGGTCATTGGCATGCCAATTTGGGGCAGGCCCAACCCTAATAAGATTTGCCCCCAAAAATTCCCTAGTGCCTACGGGGCTTTCTGAACCCCCCGGGGGGCAGATTGGAGGCTACTGCCTCCATATGCCCCCCATGGGGGGCAGAAAGGCTGTAAATATTGTGGGGGAATTGGCTTGCCTGTTTTGGGCAGCCCCCACCCAATTGAAATTACCCCCCAAAAAATCCCTGCTGTCTAGTGGGCCTTCTACCCCCCCGGGGGGCAGAAAGGCTGAAGTTGTGGCAGGGGGTTGGGGTACCCTCATTGAAATTGCATGCAAAAAATCCCTAGCGTCCAGTCGGCTTTTTGCCCCCTGGGGGGGAGAAAGACTGAATATGGCCAATTTTCTTTGGGGGAAGCAAAGGCCCAAGCCCAGGGGGCCACTCCCCCCTCCCTGGTGTCTAGTGGTGGATCCCTGCTTGGGGATTGCCCTCCTGGGGCGATCCCCAAGCAGGGATCTACTGGGGATACCGCTCCCGTCTTTCTATGTTGTCAGGGGGCAGAGATAGCCCCCTGAGCACGTAGAAAGTGAAACTGAAATGAGCCTAAAGGCTCATTTCAGTTTCAGTTTCAGTGAAATGACGTCAGCGCAACGTGGGCACTGATCTTCATTTCACTGAAACAGAGGGGGGTCCTCGGGAGCTGGGGAAGCTCTTCCCCAGCTCCCGAGTCTACGGGGAGAAATAGAAATCCCTCTGGTGCCTGCAGTGCACCAGATGGATTTCCGGGACCATATGCCATGATGGCCGGGAACAGTCGTGCGCACACGAGCACCGATGCGCACGACTGCTCCCGGCCGTCATGCACATGGTGTAGTGAGGGCTGCAATTTACATACATACATTGCTAAGTTAGCATAACCGCGTTAGATGCTAGAAAGCCATCTTGCCACTTTTGCTGCTTTTGCACACGACACTGCAGTTACATGTTATTATTTGAAAACTGCTTGCTCGCCTTTTCTTCACATGAGAACTGTCTGTTGTTCACATCCCTAGCCATGAGCTGCGACCTTGGTCTGAACATTGTCTAAAGAAACAGTCTGGGTCGCTAGACAATGCATGTTTTTGAGTTCAGGTTGATCGGCCCACTATTTAGCCATAACATGCACCCAGCTGCGAATACCTGAAAGTCGAGTGCTTTTAATATTGAGGGCTGCATGCATTACACACATTCTGAAGAAGAGCTTTCCCAGGAGAAGAGCACACCTGATCCTGCAATGTGATCCAACTAAGCTGATCTTTACGGTATTGGGTTCCCCATTTAAGCCTAGAGACCTTCTATTAGTCTAATAATACTAGTTTACTAGTGAAGAGAAGGTGGTTGTAATCCACTGTCATTTATATTATGATTTCTCCTTTTATTTTCTATGGTATTGTTGCACGGTTTTATTAAAAAACATGATTTTCTGAGAAATAAGGCATGCTCTAAATAGCACTTCTGATTCCTGGACCTGCCAGTCTCTAGTACCTCATACTGATTTTAAGTATATAGTGTCTTTCCATAAGTCGAAACCTTGTTTAGACAACTGGCCAATAAAGGAAGCAGAATAAATATGTTTGGTGTTTGTCAACATATTTTTCTGTGCTGATGTTTGTGCAACCTTGTAGTAATATGAAGCTGGGTCTGACATATTAACCCCTTGAATGCCCATGACAAGCTGGACTCGTCATGGCACACAGTTCTTGTGTGCCCATGAGGAGTCCAGCTCGTCATGAGGCATCCCCTCGGAAATCCCTCTGGTGCGGGCACCAGAGGGATTTCATTTAAACCAAAATAGCCTCGGGAGCTGGGGAAGAGCTTCCCCAGCTGCCGAGGGCCCCCTCCTGCTTTCCCTGTAATGACGATCGGCGCGCACGTCACACCGACGTCATTACAGTGAAACCAAAACTGAAATGAGCCAAGAGACTCATTTCAGTTTCACTTTCTACGTGCTCAGGGGGCTATCTCAGCCCCCTGAGCACGTAGAAAGAAGGGAGAGGTATCGTTGGAAAGGGGAGAATCTCCCCTTTCCAATGGTACCCCCCCCCAGTGGATCCCTGCTTGGGGATTGCCGCAGGAGGGTGATCCCCAAGCAGGGAACCGCCCACTAGACATCAGGGGGGGAGATGCACCTTGGGCAAGGGCCTTTGCTCCCCCCAAATAATTTGGCATCATTTAGTCTTTTTGGCCCCCCTGGGGGGCAGATGGGGGCAGTAGCCCCCTATCTACCCCCGGGGGGGGGGGGAAAGCCCACTAGACACCAGGGAATTAAAAAAAAAAGTAAACATAGGGGTGAGACCTGCCTAAAATGGGCAGGCCCATGCCCCCACCCCACCCCCCAATTATTACAGTCTTTCTGCCCCCCTTCGGGGGGGCAGAAAGCCCACTAAACACCAGGGATTTGTCTTTAGTTTTTTTTTAGGGTGGGGCTGCCTAAAACGGGCACGCCAATGCCCCCACCCACCCACCATCATTATAGCCTTTCTACAGCCACCACCCTTATTTTTACTTTTAGGGGCCAATGCCCCATCTGCCCCCCAGGGCATGCCCATGCCCCCACCCCCGCAGTGATTACAGTCTTTTTGCCCCCTCTGGGGGGCAGATGGGGCATTGGCCCCTAATCTGCCCCTTTGGGGGGGCAGAAAGCCCACTAAACACCAGGGATTTGTTTTTAGAAGGTTTTTTTTAGGGTGGAGGCTGCCCAAAGTGGGCACGCCAATGCCCCCACCCACCCGCCACCATTACAGCCTTTCTGCCCCCCCGGGGGGCAGATGTGGTATCGGCCCCTAATCTGCCCCTTCGGGGGGGGGGGGGGGCGGAAAGCCCACTTGACACCAGGGATTTTTTTTGCGCAATTTTGTTTAGGGTGGTGGATTTTATTTAGGGTGGTGGCTGCCCGAAACGGGCTCACCAATGCCCCCACCCCCCCACCACCATTACAGCCTTTCTGCACCCCCTGGGGGGAAGATGGGGCAGTAACCCCCAATCTGCCCCCCGGGGGGCAGAAAACTCACTAAATGCCAGGGATTTTATTTTGTACAATTTGTTTTAGGGTGGGGGCAGCCCAAAATGGGCATGCCAATGCCACCAACCCCCGCCACCATTACAGCCTTTCTGCCCCCCCACCCGGGTGGCATATGGGGACAGTAGCACCCAATCTGCTCCCGGGGGAGGACAGAAAGCCCACTTGACGTGAGGGATTTTTTTTAGGGTGGGGGCTGCCCAAAATGGGCACCCAAATGCCCCCACCCCCCTGCCACCATTACAGCCTTTCTGCCCCCCCAGGGGGCAGATGGGGCATTAGCCCCCAATCTTCCCCCCCCCAGAGGGGCAGAAAGCCCACTATCCACCAGGGATTTTTTTGCGCAATTGTTTTTAGGGTGTGGGCTGCCTGAAATGGGCGCGCCAATGCCCCCACCCTCCCCCACACAAAAATGACAGTCTTTCTGCCACCCATGAGGCAGATGGGAGCTGTAGCCCCCAATCTGGCCCCCCTGGGTGGTGCAGAAAGCCCACTAGAAACCATGGATTTTTTTGTTTTATTAGTGCAGGTATAGGAGCTCCCCAAAATGGGCATGACAATACCCCCACCCCACCCCCAGAGAAATTCCAGTCTGTCTGCCCCCCCGGCAGGGCAGATGGTGGCCCCTGATCTGCCCCCTGGGGGGCAGAAAGCCCACTAGGCACCAGCGAGTACGCAGGCTTTTTTTATGCGTGGGAGTGGGGGCTACCCAAAATGGTCATATCAATGCCCCCACCCCCACAAAAAATAGCCACAGTCTTTCTGCCCCTTTAGGGGCATATCGGGATGAAACCCCCTTCCCTGCTTCCCCCCCCAGGGCGGCAAAAAGCCCACTGGGCTCCGACTTTTTTTTAGCAATGTGCCTACCTGTGGATTTTGGGCCCTAGCGCAGTTGGCACATAGGGAAACCTAGCAAACCTGTACATTTTTTAAAACTAGGCACCGAGGGGAATCCAGAATCCATTGCAAACCTAAAAATGTGTCCAAAACAACACATTTTCCTCACATTTCTGTGGTGGAAAGTTCTGGAATCTGCGTGGGTCCACAAAAATCCACCACCCCGCGTTCCCCAAAGTCTTCAGAGAAAAATGGTACCTCACTTGCGTGGGTAGGCCTAGTGCCCGTGTCAGGCAAGGGCCCAAAATCAATTGAGGAGACATCAAAATTACCTATCACAAAATAACCTGGTTTTGCAAAGGGGGTCCCATGAGTTTTTGGCCCCGGGCTTGGTGGCCATCTAGGGAAACCTACCAAACCCACACATTTCTGAAAACTAGAAACCCGGAGTCCAGGGAGGTATGGCTTGCGTGGATCCCCCAACGTTTCCTTACCCAGGACAAGTTTTTGTGTGGGAAAGTTGTGGCATCACCGGACTGATAAAAATTTCCTACCACCCAGCATACCCCAATAAAAACGGTGCCTCACTTGTGTGGGAGGCCCAAGTACCCACGACAGGCAAGGGCCCAAAACTTGTTGAGGCGACATCAAAATTTTCGATCTCAAAACGACCTGGTTTTGCAAGGGGGGTCCCCTGGGTTTTTGGCCCGGTGCTCGGTGGCCACCTAGGGAAACCTACCAAACCCACACATTTCTGAAAACTAGAAACCCGGGGGATTCCAGGGAGGTTTGGCTTGCGTGGATCATCCAATGTTTCCTTACCCAGAAGGCCCTGCAAACCTCAAATTTAGCTGAAAAAAATCACTTTTTTCACATATTTTTTGTGTGGGAAAGTTGTGGCATCACCGGGCTGACACACATTTCCTACCACTCAGCGTTCCCCCGGGTCTCCCGATAAAAACGGTGCCTCACTCATGTGAGAGGCCCAAGTACCCGCAACAGCCAAGGGCCCAAAACGTGTTGAGGTGATATCAAAATTGCCTATCTCAAAACGACCTGGATTTGCAAGGGGGGTCACCTGGGTTCTGCCATGTAGATTACCGGCGATTGCGGTCGGGTTCCCTTTTCTCACCTGCACTTCGCGTGTGGGGACGTGGCTTGTTGCGTAGTCTACCTGGCATGGACACATTAGCATCCATGCGTATCCATGGTTACTAGGGTTTGTGTTGCAGCTACTGCTCTTCAATCAGATAAGCGGACGCTTTGATTCTGCACATTTTTTCTTCATTACAGCTTAGCAGATATTCCTCCCTTAGTATATTTATATTGCAGGTGATGCTAGAAACACTGTATGGGTATTGATTATGGGAACTGTCGTAGACCATTGAACGCTCATATTCCATTATTGTTTATAAGAGCTAAGATACACTCATAAGTGTATAGATACATGCATGACGGTCTATTAGCATAAATATACATGTGGATAGTAACCCTTAATCCACTAAGATAATAAGTATGTAAAGTGGCGGGAGAGCTCTAAGGAATGTAGATAATGGTGTGTGAATAAGGGGACGCTAGGTGGCGCGCTAGCGTATGGCAGCCTTCGTGTAGGGCTCCCGCAGTCCGGCGACAAATATCCGCTTAAATATCCTGTAGTGGGCAATATTTGGTGCTGTAATTACGTACGGAGATCTAGTGCAAGAATTGGCAACTGCTGTTCGAGTTTGAGCGTTACTGAAGCGCTGCAGCGGGAGAGAGGCGCCCCGGAAGCTCCGGCAGACAGGTCGGCTGGAGGCAGCGAGGAGCTTGGCGGGCTGCGGATTCCAGGCGAGGCCGCGGCGCTGGATCTGGCTGCAGGCCTCCGGGACGCGTGAGGTGAGCGACGCGCGCTACGGAGTCAAACCGGTGAAACACTCGGAGCACTGGGCATATGAGGCAGACACGATTGGGGGTGGTAGAGGCAAGGCTTCCCCCCCTTCAGAATATCGGCCGAGATTGGTGAGCCGAGGGCGGATGCTGGGGAATGCCGAGGCTGCCCGGGAGCTACCCTGAATTCTACTGGCTAGAGGCACAAACAATTTGGTGAGCAGTTTTCCCGCCGGACAGATTAGGGTGGTGAGACTTCGATCCCCCCTCCTGTGCCTGAGGCAGCGGTGCACTGACGGGGTCCCCCGCGAGGGGCTGGCGCATCGTCGGGGACCAAGCCGGGAATGTGTGGAGGAGCTGAGCTGGCGGCCTGGTGAAGTGGTGTATGGGACCGAGGGGCGATGACGATATATTGGAACTTTGAGCTGCTGCTGGTATGGATAGCCCATTGAGGATTGTACTCCCCCCGGGGAGATCACCAAGGCCAGCACTGGCACTGTCGGGTGTGCTGGTGGAGTGTGTTGGGCTACACTGGTGAGGGCGCACGTGGCCCTGTCCCAGGGATCGCTAGCTGGGATTGCGACTGTGGTGCATCTCAATATGGTGGGATTCCTTAGAGCCGCCTGAGGTGCCGGGAGAGCTGCACAGGGCTCCGGTACCTTGGACTGTTTGCACTGGATGGTTAGAGCTGGATAACCGAGCCGGGAGGATACACAAGAAGAACGGCGCCATTTTGGGTCAGGAGGCGGAAGCGTCCTTTCAGGTCTACAGTTGGCCCCGGCAGAGTGCACTGTCTTAGGAATCGAAACCACTGGTTGTGAGGGGGTGCGACGCATTGCCTGGCCTGCAGCCCTGCGACTTGAGACTGGGGGCCGCATTGGAGACCTGTTGTCTGCTGATATCGGGGCATCCTCTCCCTCCCCCCACCACGTACTGCTTCTTGTACCAAATTGGGTCTGCGGGCTGGGGCCTTGGAGAGTGCTCAACTTCAAGGTGCGATATACTGCACTGACTGCTGATCAAGATGGGCAGGCAGGACATGAGACAGCCCAAGCTCACGTTTGACTCTAGCAAGAAGATGACCAAACCTGGGGAGGTTCAACACAGCTCGGCTGGAACAAGCGTAGCCGCGGGGGATTCACCGGAAACGGCGACTAACCTACATGATGTTTTGCGCGAGATGCGTCAAGGGTTTGCGACGATTGCTGAGAAAGTCGATAGGATGTCATCGCGCATGGAGGCAGTGGTTCAGAAACTGGATGCTCACGAGGAACGCCTGAAAGGAGCAGAACAGTGGATATCGGATTCGGAGGACACTGACACAACGCACTTCGCAGTTATCCAAAATGGACAACCTGCTGCGAGTTATTGCGGCTAAAAATGAGGATTTGGAAGCGAGAAGTAGACGTAATAATGTCCGCATAGTAGGTATTCCGGAGACGACCAATGTGGGCAAAATGGAGGAGTACGTTGAGAAGATGTTCGTGGCGGCGATTGGTTCTGACGTTTTTTCACCCCAATTTATAGTGGAAAGAGCGCATCGTGCCCTGGGCCCCAGACCGAAACCAGGTACGGTCCCCAGGCCAATCATTGCCCGGCTGCTGAACTACCGGGATCGGGATGCGGCTCTGCGGGCGGCTCGCAGCACGCACTCACTGTCATATGATGGAAATTCTTTTACGCTGTACCCTGATTTCACTCCGATGGTACAAGAGGGGCATAGGAAATTTCTAGCTGTAAAGGCTAAGCTGCGCAACTTGCAAATGGACTATGCATTGCTCTACCCGGCTCGTCTGGGAGTCACGTACCAGGGGAGACAAAAAATGTTCACGAATCCTCAGCAAGTAGAGGATTTTCTCAAACATTATAAGCGTGCTCACAAGCCGACTGAGGGGGCGGAGGAGGAGCCGGATCCACTGCACGGGGAGATGCTGGACGGTGAACAGTGTGTAGGGTGCACGCTGATCGCATACAATGACTATGGGATATACGAGGATGGTGCACGAGAGTTGAGAATGGTGCTCTCGGCTGAGAAAAGACATTGCACTGGGATCGGCATTCTGACTGTTCCTTAATGTTGTGAGCACGGGGAGGTGGGCGGAATTTTGAGACCTCCGACTTATTGGCTGCTATTCCGTTTGTGCTTTGGGTTTTCTCTATTCTATTGGCTATGGACAGTACTGTTTGCTGATGCGGTACATTTGTTGCCTATGGTTATAGCGCTGGACACCCCTCTGGGTCACCAGGCCAGACTACAAGTCACATTGTGGTTTGGCGATGATGAGGGGAATTAGTGGTGCCACCTAGATATGGTCCCCGAAGGGAAATACCCTAGACTAGTTTTGTTGTGGGGGGAGACTACTAGCCCTAGTTCTTGGGGCAATTATGGGAGGGAAGGGGAGGGAACATGGCTGGCAGGTTGGGGTTTGCTTCAGTGGGAGTGGGGAGGGTATACAGGGTTAGAGGAAGGGACGGATGTTTGGAGTTTGTGTAAGGGGAGGGGAAACTTGGGACAGATGAGGGGTTTTTGCCTACAGAGGAGGGTGGTGGGAGAAGCTTATTGGAATGTTGATTTGCTTGTTCATGAAAGTCCAATGCTGTGGTTGCTATGGCTACTCTTGATACGACTACGGGATCCTAGGAGAGGGAACGTACTTTATGTTATGTGGCTATTCGGATTATGGGAATTTGCTGATTGATGGCCGATACTGAACGGATGACAAAACTCACTGTCTTATCATGGAATGTGCAAGGATTTAATGATGCAAGAAAGTGCAGGAGGGTAGTGGCCTATTTAGAGCAGCATCAGGTACAAATCGCATTATTGCAGGAAACGCATCTTAGTCCACGTTCTAATTATGCCTTGGCTAGCAAGTGGGCGGCGGTACGCAGTTTCTCTTCCTATTCAGTGTATGCCAGGGGCACGGCAATTTTAATTAAAAAAACGGTGCCTTTTGTGAAACTAGGTGAGCATACGGATACAGAGGGGAGATTTGTCTTGCTAGGGGGCAGGCTTGGCACTGACACAGTCACAATAGTGAATTGTTATGGTCCTAACGTAGATTCCCCCGCATTTTTCACACAGCTTTGGGGTAAAATACTGAACACGGGGTCGATGCATATTATATGGGGAGGAGACTTTAATGTTCTGATGGTCCCAGGATTGGACAGGTCTGACGGCAGCCCTCAATACAATAAAAGTGCAAGGGATGCATTAGAGGGTATACTGGAGGAGGGGGGACTGATAGAAAGTTGGAGGTTCGTGCATGCTGGGCTCCGGGAGGGTACGCACTTTACAGCCTACGCCAACACATGGGCCAGACTTGATTACGGTTTCTTGTCTCGTGGATTGGTGGTCAATTTAGGCAGAGTTGCGCATTTACCAAGGTCTTATTCAGAACATTGTCCGGTGCTGGTTCAGATGTCAGTCCCGGGTTATGGTCGGGCCGTACAGACCTGGCGTATGCAATCCACGGCACTTATGGATCCACTGTTTAAAACAGAGCTGGGAGAGGAAATCGCAGAGTTTTTCCCTCGCAATAAAGGGTCGGTAGATAGTGTGGATACCATCTGGGAGGTGTTTAAGGTGACGGTTCGGGGATATTACATCTCAAAGAGCTTTAGGGTGCCGAGAGACATACGAGGGGCGCTTACGAAACTGGAGAAAGAACTTAAGGGGCTGGAATCTAGGATGGCTCGGGAGCTGATGGACCCAATGCATAAGGAATTTAGAGAAAGGCTAACGCAATATGAAAAGGAAGCAGATAGAGAGGTCAAATTCAGAGGTAAACACTGGCAGGCTCGAAGATAGGGGGAGAGACCGGGTCGCGCCTTAGCAGAGATCGCTCGACATCCGCAGTGCAACACGCATGTACTGGAGATACATACATCGGAAGGTGTCACGCATCAGGATACGAAGGGGATATTAGGCCTCTTCACTGAACATTATGATGAGTTACATACTGCACGCTGCGCCGGGGAGGTCATATTTGGGAATTTCTTGGATGATGTGGCACTATGCTGGCTCAGTGATGACCATAGGCAGTTCCTTGGAGCCCCGTTTGAACTTGATGAAATACGAGATGCAATTATGTCTCTTAATAATGGTAAGGCGACAGGTCTAGATGGGCTGCCAGCGGAATTTTATAAATGTTATATTGATATAATGGCCCCAGTGCTCAAGGAGGTCTTTGAGGAGTCTTTGGAGGTGGGACTTTTGCCGGGGTCAATGAGGGAGGTGGTGATTACTTCTTTGCTGAAACCAGGTAAAGACCCTGCAGGATGCGATTCGTATAGACCGCTCTCTTTGATCAATTGTGACGCCAAGATATTGGCGAAGGTGCTTGCCACTAGGCTCTCCCTGTTGATGTCTAAGAAACCGGTCCTAGGATGCTTGTTTCCAGTCCAGGGAGGACCTGGATTTAGGCCCAGATCTCTGTACTGGGGTGAATGTATGACATTGTTCTGCATTCTGTCCATCAATTGTTATTTTTGCATTTGTCACCCCGAGTGGGAAGGGTATGCTCAGACGTGAGTCCCTTGCTCTCCATGCCACTGGAATCAAGCTATCCTGGCTGATGAGGGCTGAAAGCCCGAAACCGGTCCTAGGATGCTTGTTTCCAGTCCAGGGAGGACCTGGCTTGGCAGTTCGGGCTGGACTGTTCCCATGGGGCACAGGGTCAAGACTGATTTGCATATGGCTGGGTTCAAACTAGAATGGCATGGTGAGCAAAAAAACGATGGATTTAGGCCCAGATCTCTGTACTGGGGTGAATGTATGACATTGTTCTGCATTCTGTCCATCAATTGTTATTTTTGCATTTGTCACCCCGAGTGGGAAGGGTATGCTCAGACATGAGTCCCTTGCTCTCCATGCCACTGGAATCAAGCTATCCTGGCTGATGAGGGCTGAAAGCCCGAAACCGGTCCTAGGATGCTTGTTTCCAGTCCAGGGAGGACCTGGCTTGGCAGTTCGGGCTGGACTGTTCCCATGGGGCACAGGGTCAAGACTGATTTGCATATGGCTGGGTTCAAACTGGAATGGCATGGTGAGCAAAAAAACGATGGATTTAGGCCCAGATCTCTGTACTGGGGTGAATGTATGACATTGTTCTGCATTCTGTCCATCAATTGTTATTTTTGCATATGTCTAAGATAGCCCTTCCGGATCAGGCTGGGTTTGTCCCCGGGAGATCTATGGCCTGTAATTTGCGAACCCTATTCTCTCTGATCCACACAATAGCGCCGGACCTACCTGTAGCTGCCATATTCCTGGATGCCACCAAGGCATTCGATTCGGTCGAGTGGAGCTACCTGTTTGCCATTTTGTATAGGATGGGGTTTCCAAAAATATTCGTGGCATGGATAAAGTTGCTTTACACTGACCCAATGGCGAGAGTACGAATTAATGGCGAGCTATCGGACCCGATTTCCCTAACAAGAGGTACCAGACAGGGGTGTCCATTGTCCCCATTGCTATTCGCGATTGCGATTGAACCTTTAGCATGCCGTATTCGACAGCTGCACAAACAAAGTGCTTTTAAATGCTTCCAACGTCAGATAGATGTGTCACTCTATGCGGATGATTTAACGCTGTATGTGGTAGATCCGCAGACTCACCTCAATCCGCTGCTCCGGGAATTTTTGGTTTTCGGTCGATTGTCTGGTATACAAATTAATTGGAAGAAATCACAGTTTTTTCCCCTGACTCCAGCGGTGGCCCGATTTTCATTAGACTATCCGCTTGAAGGGTGTTTCTCGGATCTCCGTTATTTAGGGATCCAGATATCAAAGGTGAGGGAGGAGTCGTTACGATTGAATTATGGCACTGCCATCACTAAATTGGCGGAGGATGTAACCCGATGGATTGCTTTACCTTTTACCATGGCTGGTAGGGCATCACTAATTAAAATGGTGGTTTTACCTCGTTTTCTATACTTGTTCCAGAACATCCCGTACTATCCGGGTGCGTTTTTTTTCGGACGCTGCGTTCAGAGCGGTTGAAGCTGTTCTGGACGGGTAAGCAACCTAGATTGGCATGGTCGATTATAACCCAGGCATATAGTAGAGGGGGATTTGATGTCCCCGATTTTCTAGCTTATTATCTGAGTGCTCAAGCCCATTTCGCATACCATTGGTTTGCGCCTACGCCATGCATGCCGCAGCTGGCTGTGGAGGACTGGATAGCTCGACCTCTGCCACTGAAGGGCATTGTTCAGGGCCCGGTAAGTGCGATAGAGACGCCGGCTACTACGGTTACGTGCACGATCGATGCGTGGCAGCGGATCCTACGAAGGATCACACTTACTTTCCTGTATGCACCGACTTTGCCGCTAGTTTACCATCCGGGTCTATCCTTGTTGCAAGAAGGGGGGTTCCAGGGGATGTGCGCTAAGTTGAAAATCCGCTACTGAGGCGATCTGTTTGTGAACGCTCAGTTAAAAACGCAAGAACAATTGTTTCGGGGGTGTCGGCCTACACCGCTGGACATCTTTTACTATATCCCGGCTGCGGCAGGGATTGAGGGCTGTTCTACCGCAGTTTCCGAAGGAACCTGAAATAGTGCTGCCACTACAAGTTCTGCTTACCTCTGCGGATGGCAGGCATCTGGTTTCCCACCTGTACCGTAGTATCCAAGAGCAAAGTGGGAGTGGAGAGTGTAGAGCGCTCAGGCAGTGGTGTGTTGATATAGGCAGGGATATAACAGAGGCACAGTGGGCATATTGCTGTGAGCTCACTTCCGAGATCTCGGCCAGCTGCAGGCTACGGATTATCCATTATAAGTTTTTGCAGAGATTGTACTGCACGCCCGAAAGAAAGATGAGGTTCCGACTATCTGATAATGACAGATGTGAGTGCTGCCACTCGGAGGGGGCTGGTTTTTTACACTTGCTTGGATGTGTCCGAGGGTGTCTGATTACTGGATGCAGGTCCACACAGCACTAACAGCTATGTTGGGCGAAACGATTGAACGTGACCCGCTCATGATGCTGCTGGGATATACTATGCAGATACCCAAGGTGAATCGGAAATTTGGAAACATTGCACTCTTACTGGCGAAGCGACGGGTTGCCTGTCGGTGGGGGAGGGGCCGTGCACCGAAATTTAAGGAGTGTATAGATGACTTACTATATTGTCAAGAACAGAACACGATATATGCTGACGCACAGCCACTGGGTAGTAGGGCCAGGGACATATGGGATCCGTTCAGAGAATATTTGGCAGCTCATACCACTTCAGATGGAGATGGAACTCCTGTAGCAGTGGATACAGAGGCGCTGTGAGGATGTGATGTGTGGATGAGTAAGTACAGCTGGGAGTGTGGTACAGTGATGAGATGCTCCATCAGACGGAGGTACTATGGCTATAGCGGCGCTGGAGATGAGAAGGTGCTGGATGGCCTGGTTGCAGAGCGCGGGGTCTGGCATACGATTTATAGGGGGTTGTTGACCTGGAATAACTAACTCACTGTGTGACATGGCAGATTGCCCACAAGGATGGGAGGCGTAATATGTGCTGCAGGTATGCTTGACGGTCTCCTCGGCTTATAGCCCTATATTGTGGCTTAGTTTCATGACCTTTGGGGCGGGGGGGTTGCTCCTGTTCGAGGGGTTTCTCAGGTTTTTTTAACCTGTTCTGTACGTGACTATAGCTGTATGCCCGGCAGTACTATGGCAATTGAGGCTTTCTGTTTAGCGTATGGATTATGGACGTCCATACCCCTTGTTTAACTTCGCTGTTGTTAAGCAGCGAAGGAGCAAAAATAGGGAAACAGAAATAACTTCATGGACCTTTGGACTGTTGTATGTCAAGCGGGGATGGTAAGCGGGATGTGTTGCGGAATCTTGCCGCCAGACCTCCGGGTTGTCGGACAAATGGCTGTGTATATATGCGAGAGTAACAGACGGGTGTTCTCGAATGCAGCCGGCCCGTGAGGTTGTAGGCGTGGTGCTGTAATACTTTGTAATGCTACAATAAAGGTTTTTGAAGTAAAAAAATAAAAAATAAAAAAAATGGTGTGTGAATAAAAAGCCTTGCTTCATCTGTAAGGTACCCAAAATATGCCCCCCTGGGTTGGAATGATATTGGAAAGGATATCAGCTGTTTAGGGCGCTCCAGAGTGTGGCATCATTCAGCCCCACCATGTGGCTTTTGAGTTTGTAGACTCACTTCTGCTCCCTTATCAACAGTCACCTTATTTTATCACCTGTATTTGAATCAAGTCTTGGTTTTTCAATCACTGTCCAAGCTATGTCGTCTGTTGTGTGGTGTTGCTCCAAGTAATGTGCTGCAATCTTGTGTTCGATTTCTGGCACCTAATGTTGCTCTTTTGTTCCATCATATGTGTCTTGACTTTCCTGGTAGTCATGCTTATATATTGCTTGTTGCATGGTCACATGATCAGGTAAATGACACATTAAGAGTTGCAAGTAATGTGAGTTCTTTGCTCCCATGGGTATGCTAGACCCACATCAATCGTTTTCGTGTTCTTTGTAAGATGACTTGCACAAACCACATCGCGAATGTCCCTGGACCAGGGGTAAGGTTCTTGATAAAACCAAGGTTCCGGGCTCGTGGGTCCTTGGGCTGGTATGAACCAGAATGGCTCTCAGGTTTGCACTTCTTCTGAAGGAGAAAAAGGACTTCTCAACATCGAGTCCATTCGAATTATGTATGCACCAATTTTTTAATATGAGTTGTTTGATGTGGTGGGAGGCAGTACTAAAGGTGGTGACACATACTGGCTCATTTGTTGTAGGTTTTTCTGGTGCAGTTCAGAACACAAAATCTCCTCCTGCTTCCACGGACGGAATGATTCCACAGTTACACGCACACACACACATTACACGCTGGTGGGGCCCATCACACCAACATTTATTCTCATCAATCTATCCGTGCCTACAGGGAGGAGATCTTCAATTTATTCCAAACTACAGTTCTATTTTTCCTTGGATGGAGGGAAAACCACATCCATTTATTTTTACCCTAATAATTCCTCCATCCGGAGGTCAATCGGATCATTTAGTTGGTTTTAGTGATTTGATGACAAACTCTCAAATTCTTATATTAATAAAGAAACATTTCAAGAAATAACCACCCGACACAGTTCTTCAAACAATAATTTTTCTTTATCTAATTAAATTGCAGGTTAAAATCCTAACAAATGCAATAGTATCTTGTGTCATAATTACCTATTCTGGCTAATTGTCGTTCTCTAAGTCAGAATCTGGTCCTCAGAAATTCATCAAGAGTCTACTGTCCCGTCCTCTGCTGTCAGCGTAGTGAAATAGCATTGATTAGGGCGCGTCTCGAGCTCGTTGGGTGGTAACCTAATTTCCCTCTCTGGACTACTAATATTTATACTAAAATTTACATATAATAGATACATTTCATATTTTTCTAGGCTTTTCATTGGCTGAATTCAGCACCGTCCCAAGATTTTAAGAAACAATTTAAAAGTTCTCATACGGATGATGTATTAAACTAGGCGTATGGGAAAATCGTTCCCAGGTCAGGAAAGTATCAGTCTATTGTGAATAGGTGGCTTTTGGTTCCTAGTTTGCAACATTTTCATCCGTGTTCAGGGACATTGGCGTCTCGCCCAGAGTAGTCTTCATGGACCTGGTTCAGGGGTTCAAGGAGAGGTTGCTACGTAGTCAGTTCAGACGCCTTCCTCCATTGTCAATTGCATGAAGTCATGTACTTTAGTGTGGATTCAGTTGGCGGCCATCTTTTAGCAGGCCTAAATAGTCAACTTAAGATAAAGAAACACAAAACGTAATTAATACATGGAAATGAATGAAACAATGTTATTCCCTTGCTAATACCCTTATGTGTATGCATTTATCTAGCCATACGCGACATTTAAAGCCATTAATGCTGATTTATTTAAGCGCAAAACACATAAACGTTACTTTAAGCTAAACATATAAATTTAATATGTGTACAAACTTAGTTCACTCATTATTTTAGCCATGCAAATGCCTTCCCACGTGTATTCTCTTGGTTAATAAGGTTGATTAATTCAATTACCACACATTATTATTAACCCACAAATTTCAAATTTTATTTCCCCTTTTGCAGAAATTTGAAATGTCTTTTTGCTTAATTAAAATTCTGTTTCCCTTTCATCTTCTCTCTGGGTTCTATCATACATACTCTCCTTCCACTCTTCCATTTCTATTTCATTGAGATCTTTTTCTGTTTTTTTTTCTCTCTTTTTGTAAATTTCTCTTATAACCTTCTTTTTATTTCTTCTATATCTACAACACATACATCCTAATCTAAGTAGTAATAATACGAAAATCACACAGGTTAATGGAAATAATATTTTCCCTATTATGGTACTTCCTAATTTACCTAAGAAAGCTTTTACTAAGTCTAGTCCAGATACTTTCAACCTCCAGTGGTTTTATTTCGTCATGCAATTCTGTAATATTTTTGATATAAACTTTTAGATCTTTGCTTTCGTCAGGAATGTAAGTGCAACAATGTTGAACTTTCAGCATTCCACAGACTCCACCCTCTTTTGCCAATAAAATATCAAGGGCAAGTCGATTTTGCATAATCATAGCACGCATGGCAACTAATTCAGTGTTTACCAATAGAAATCCTCCAGCTGTGCTTGTTGACAAATGATCCACAAAGGTGGACAGCTTCCGAATATTATTTGCATTCAAAGATATTCCCACTGCTGGTATCAAGGCTCCAAAAATATCCCCTACAATTTCTAACCAGGTTTCTCTTCTGCTACGCATTAGTAGGTTATTTGGTCCACTATTTTCTACTCTATCCATGTGAAAGATCTTTGGAAAGACCAGGCCTACATAACATGTGCCATACCAATGGTCAGGAAGTCTGTAATAAGCCTTGTTCCCACAAATGTAATACAATCCAGGAAAAACTGGGTCTTCTCCTCCTCTAAATCCCATCCAGATGCAATGAAGTATGTATCATGACACTCACTTGTCCCTATGTATATGTAATCATACTGGGATCTTTCTCTTATGATGCATAATTTGCCTTTCTGTGGTGAATCTATAGCTATTGTTGGTCTAACATCACCTTGCGTTTCCTTGTTCCCATCTATTGCCCAAATGTTTTCCCCTTCTTTATGTCCTTCTGCATTCTTGTGTATTTTCAATCTTCTCTCCTCAACCATATCCAAAAATGTTTTCTCTTCTGGTTTCAAACTACAAGTTAAAAATATATTCTAGAGTTAGTCCTTTAGTCTCTATAAAAGTTTCTCCCAATGTATTAGTTTCTTTTTCTGGATTTAATTCTTTATTCATGGGCAATCGTCCAAGAATATTATCTACATTAGACAAATTATACTCAAATTTTCCTACTTGATAAAATATACTAGTTAAGACGCTACATGTTATTCCATAAGTTGCTGGGAGGTGATGATAGGTCAACCCTTCTGAAACAGATGCAGGTAATTGCATGCAAACGTAGCAATCCCTTACTTCCATTGTTTTAACATATTCATACAACAATTTTGAAAACACATTAATAGAACAATCATTTATTGACCTATCTTGATGCACATGCTCTGTGCTTGTTCTAACCAGTATTACTTTTTGTGAGTTCTTCACTATATTAGTCATATTCTCAGTATGTCCTGCTAATGTATCTAAAGTTACTTTGAAAGAGATCAAAAGAGCGAGTACGCTCCAAAGAAGCATTAATAGTCCTGTACAACAGCAACATGTCTTGCACCATTTTCTCATGAAGGTACATCTACTCTTATTATCATCTATGTTAGCCATCTTGTTAGATCTAACCATGTCTTTTGACTTGACTTAGCCTCTTCTACTCCGCCTCTTATAGCTCTTGAAGCTAAAACTTTTCAGGTTGTCCAAATATTACAATTTTTTCTTTTTCAATCCTGTGTATTCCTACAAGGATCGCCCAAATTACTCAGCTTGGCCTTTCGTCGTTTTTCACTTCTTTCTCGTCATCCACATGCAGGATTTCCTGATCTTTCGCTTCTTCTCCAATGTCAGATAAGATAACTCTCAGGATTTCCCCAGTTTCTTCTTCTTTTATCAGTTTCAGCCAAATCTCCTCTGGATTTCCTTGACTATCTGCCTCTTCTCCTTGTTCAGGCAGTGCCACGTACGTCCATTCAGGTGACTTATATTTCTGATTTGGCTTTCTTGCTCGTTTGTTTGCTTCTGACACTTCTGTTTCTTCCTCTTTCTCTGGACGCTGACTAGTTACTTCATTCACCTGTTCAGCCTCTGAGGGTTTAGCTCGTATCAATCTGTATCTCAGTTTCTTAATTTTATTTGGCCAAATGTCTCCTTTGGCGTTCCTTCTTGGTTTGCCATCTTTGCCGTTTCTTTCCTCGATCCAAGTTCTCTTTCTCAGGACTCGACCTTCTGGTATCTCTGTTTCACTGTCTTCAGATTCCGTTTCATTTAATTTTTCTTTTTCAGAAATCTCCTTTTCCACCTCTTGGGTTGGCCCTACTTCTGTCCCTCCTCGGGTCTCCGGCACGCAATCTGTTTGCCGACTAATTGTCCCTTCGTCTATCTGGGTGTTGCAGTTCCCTACACCTCCTCGGGGGTTTTCCGCAATCTGTTCCTCTCTTTCTGCAACTGTCCCTTCTTCTTCTTCCAGTATTTTCTTAGGTGGAATTTCTTCTACTCTTTCATCTGGTGCAAAGGGTACTTCTGACTGGATGTTCTTTTCTTTCCTTTTCTTCTTTCTGTGTTCACCACTGGCGTTTTGCTCATCTCCAGAATCTGAAGTATCTGGAATCTGCAATCTTTTTCTCAGAATTTCTTCTCTGGGGGTCTGAACTAGTCTTGGCTCATTCTCCCCCCTTTCAGGATTTTCTTTTGTTTTTTGGCTTTCACTGCTTGACTCATCACTTGATTCTGATTCATCAAAGTATTCATTCCCAATGCCTTCTGCTGGATTTGGAACTCTCAGTGTGTGACTAGCATGTATCCAGTTTTTCAGTCCTGCACACTTCACAGCAGTTGTTGTGGTCAAGATGACCTGTCCTGGTCTTCCCCACCTTGGAACCAGGCAATTTCTTCTTCTGTGTACTTTTATCCTTACCCAGTCCCCTGGGCTCAAATCATGGGCTGGTTTCGTTTCAAGTGTGGTGGCATCCGCTCCAACCTGGTGAAACACAGAATGAACTGCGTCAGCCAGGCCTTTACAGTAATCCAAAATCATGTCATCAGTTATAGTCATCAGCTTGTTGACTGGCACAAACACATGTCTCATGGCATGTCCCATGATGATCTCGTGTGGACTCAAACCTGTGGTTCTATCTGGAGTAGACCTAATGGTCATCAAGACCAGAGGCAAGACATCAGGCCATTTCAAACCTGTGGCCAAACACATTTTTCCAATTCTATTTTTGATGGTACCATTCATTTGCTCGACCACACCAGAAGCCTCTGGTCGGTAGGCACAATGCAGTTTCTTTTGTACACCCCATGCTTCACAAATTAGTTTCATGATCTCATTATAAAAATGTCCTCCTCTGTCTGATTCAATGGTTATTGGGAACCCGTACCTTGGGATGAATTTTCTCAACAATAGCTTGGCCACTGTGATTCCATCACCTATGGTGCCCAGACTCACCACTGTTTTTCTTCCAGGATTGTACTGCTGACATGTCAAACATCTCTGACAGAGACTCTCTGCAATCAGCCTGAATTTTGGATTATACCAGGTCTGTTTAAAGGCCCTTATCATGGCATCCCTTCCCAGATGTCCTTGGCCATGATACATCCGTGCCATGGTTGACATCATGCTATCAGGCATTACTGGTCTTCCATCCCGATAGACCCACACATGATCCTTTTCTCTGGGTGCACATCCTGCTTTTACCCACTGTCTCATTTCCTCATCACCTGCTTCATCCTGCAATTGCCTCACTTCATCCCATGTTCCCACATTGTTAGTAAACATTATGGAGCAAAAAGACATTTCCTTTTCCTTAGACCGATTAATCGAATATTTGTTTCGGGCACAATACTGAGCCATGTCATTTGCAAACCGGTTTCCAGTAGTGATGTAATCACTTCCCTGCCCATGAGCAGCACATTTTACCACAGCCAGTTCTTTGGGCATTTGTATTGCCTCAAGCAATTTCCCAACCACTTCCGCATTCCTTATGGGAGTTCCACTTGAGGTCAGGAAGCCTCTTTGCAGCCATAATTGGCCGAAATCATGGACAACTCCGAAGCCATACTGGCTATCAGTCATCACAGTCACTCTTACATTTCTCCCAATCTTGCATGCCTTGGTTAATGCCACTATTTCTGCTACTTGAGCGGATTTAACTCCTTTCAAGGGTGATGCCTCTATAACTGCTGAAACTGTGCATACTGCATAAGCTGTGCTCAACACTCCTTCATCCGTCCCCAAACAGGATCCATCCACAAACAACACATGATCACTCTCTGGCAGTGGTAGATCTCTTATATCAGGACGAGGTTTTGTGCAGTAATCAAGCACATCCAGACAATCATGATCAGCTTCTTCCCTTATCTCCACTCTCTCTGCATCAGGCAAAAGTGTAGCTGGATTCACATTCACACATCTTTCCAGACTCACATTGTTTGCACCTAGAATGACCTTTTCATACTTAGTCAGCCGACTATGTGACATGAACTGTGTTCGACTCCTTGTTAAAAGGATCGCCACACTATGGGGTACAAACACTCTTACTGGATACCCCATCACAATTCCCTCACTCTGCTCTAGGCTTCGGCATGTGGCCGCTACAGCTTTCAGACATCCTGGCAGACCTATTGCCACTGGATCTAGCATTGATGAGAAATAGGCTATTGGCCTCCTTTGTCTTCCATGTTTCTGTATCAATACTAAAAGTGCACACCCATTTCGCTCACTACAGTATAGCTCAAACTCCTTTTCATAGTCTGGCATACCCAGTGCAGGGGCTTCACAAAGACTGTTCTTCAGCTGTTTGAATGCTGCCAACTCTTCTTTGTTCAGTTCAAGGGGGTCTTTTACTTCACTTTTTGTCAATTTCACCAATGGTTTGGCAATCAGGGAGAAATTACGTATCCACTGACGACAGTAGCCAACCATTCCTAGGAACATTCTCACCTCTCTTTGGGTCATTGGAGCTCTCATTCCTCTAATGATTCGAATTCTGTCTATGGTTACTTTTCTCAGGCCTTTCTCAATATTATGACCCAAGTATGTCACTTCTTTCTTACAGTATTGCAATTTTGTTGGAGAAACCTTAAGTCCTCCATCTGCCAAATGATTTAGCAAAGTTATGGTGTCTGTTTCACAAGCCTCACGTGTCTTTGACGCCACCAGTAGGTCGTCAATATACTGGACTAAAACTGAATTTTCAGGCATGGTAAGACTTTCCAGAGATTTCTTTAACAGCTGATTGAAAATGGAAGGGCTCTCTGTGTACCCCTGTGGGATTCGGCACATGCCAAAATACGGTTTCCAAACCGAAATGCAAAAAGTGGCTGGCTGTCATGATGCAATGGAATAGAAAAGAAAGCATGACACAAATCAATTACTGTGTACCATTCTGCATCATGTGGGATCTGATACAAAATTACTGAGGGATTTGGAACAATTGGACAACAGGGAACAACAATCTTGTTAATTTTTCTCAAATCTTGCACAATCCTGAATTTCCCACTTGGCTTTTTCAGTCCCATGATAGGCGAATTACATGGACTGCTCATTATTTCCCTCAGCACTCCTTGCTGGATCATTTTCTCGATTAAAGGGGTTACCCCTGCTATTATTTCTGGGGTCAGTCTGTACTGTGGAATGTTAAGGTAAACAGCTCCCTCTTTTACAGCGATTCTCACTGGGTCTACATTTCTCATTAGGCCTACATCTTCCCCAGTGAAATCCCAGACCGCTGCTTTCACTGTCTGTTTCAATTCCGGGGGCAATTCAGCTGGATTGAATACTGCATAAGTTCCAGCAACCTCACACTCTCGGTTAGCTATGGTCATTTTATACAGGACATCCTCGTCTGGTGTTTCAAAAGCTATTCCGTCTGGTGTACAGAATATGGTGCAATTCATCTTGCACAACAAATCCCTCCCTAATCGATTCACAGGACTGGTGTCACACACCACGAATCTATGCATGCCTGAAAATTTCCCTATTCTGACCTTTACAGGATCAGTAAGGTACGTTTTAATCTGGGTGTTTGACACACCAACTACTTGGATTGTTGCATCCGAAAGAGGAAGATTTTTCACATCTGCTGATCTGACAGTGGATCGTGTAGCTCCAGTGTCTACTAAGAAAGTAATATTTTCATTATTAACTTTCCCATCTACAAATGGTCCTGTCTGATCTATTTCTAGAGATGCGCCAAGTACGCACTCTGCTTCCTCTTTTCGGCACCGTCAATAGATTTCTTCTGGCTCACTTTCGTCATTGTGCATCCAATATTGTGACACAGCGCTCGCGCGTTGCGGTTTGTTTACCTGTTCTTAATTGTAGAATCCCGTTTCCTTGCTATATCTTTGTGTACTTCGGCTCTGTGGTAAGGGCGGTTTTGGAACCTGATTCTGTAGACCGACAGCCTTCTGCTGTTGCGGCGATGGGCCACTCCCCTCACACTGCACCTGTGGATTTAATGACGGATTTTCATCATTAGCAAGAGGTGGATTTTTACACTCGGATTTCCAATGCCCTAACCTGCCACAGTTGTGACAGGGAAACTTCTTCTTGGCTTCCTCAATGTTACCCTTTCCCTTTCCTGGACCAAACTTTGATTTTATGCCTGGATTATTTGCTTGTTCTATTAGCTGAGCTTCCTGTCTCTCTGCAACCTTTACTTGAGCCCACATTGCCTTCTCTTTCAGTTTCCGCTGTTTTGCCTCAATTTCATCACTAAAATATTTAGCATGTCTCAGGATCTCATCTATTTTCTTGCTCTGCCAGTCCACAGTGTGCTGCTTGATCATGTCCCCAATCTCAGGACGCAGACCATACACAAATCTGTACACAAAATGGCTCAGGTCCTTTTCTCCCAGACTGTCATCCCCACTAAACTGTTTGAAAGCCAGAGTTAGCCTCTCATAGTATGCGTGAACTGACTCTTTCGCTTCCTGATGTGTTCGATCTATTTTAGAATTAGCAAAGAAAGGTTTGAGCTTCTGAGCATTGAAGGACTGCCCAAAAATCAGCGAAGAAAGGTTCACGCTCCTGGGCGTTGAAGGACTGCCCAAAAATCAGGAAAGAAAGGTTCGCGCTCCTGCACGTTGAAGGACAGCCCAAAAATCAGCAAAGAAAGGATGGCGCTTCTGCGCATTGAAAAACTGTCCAGAAATCCGCAAGTGAAAAGGCTCCGATGGAAGCGAAAATAAACGGAAAGCAAATTCAAACAACCCGCTCTCCTTAGTTTGAACATAGACAAATGGCCAAAGGGAGGTCGTTCCTCTGAGAGAACAGGAATCCCGGTGATGGCTTGCTCTTAGAGTGCCTTAAGGAAGAGAAGTCTTGGTCGTCTCGCTCTCTTGAGCGAGCAGGAAGAAGGGTAAGTATTCTTTTTTTTTCTTTTTATTAATTTTCAGAGGAGACAATACCTCCACCGCTATGCAGAGCGGAATCAGTTAACCAGCGAAATCAAAACAGAACAAAACATCACAACCATTGTGATTGACCTTGCAGACATTATTCCTGCACATATAGACCATGTCGCACTTTAACAAGCATTTGTCACGAAAAAGTACATTCACAGTTCAACATCCCTAAGTATCAAGGTTCGATTCACCCTGAGTCTGTGCCAGGAGGTATTGACTTCAGGGTTCCCATATATCCTTGGGTTTAGAAGACGAGGGGAGTTCCTCTGCGAATAACTCAAGATTTTCTTTATGATATACCATATATCGAACCCAGTGTTTTACACGGGGGTCAGTGTACCCTCTCAGGTGAGTGCTATGCGTCACTTTGCTAGTAGGAGGGAAATTCTCACAAATTTACCTCGCATCCCCTTCAGCTGAGGTACATAGCCTAATAAGCAGATCAAATGTGTGCACCCCACTGAACGCCTGAGATGTTCTGAATACAGTTTGTTACTTCCTACCAGTACTGAGCTACTGGCAGGCAATACCATGCAAGGTGACAGAAGTCCACGTCCGTAAGACCACAGTGCTTACAATTGCTCGTGTACCTAAGACCAAAGGTATCTAATTTAAGAGGTGTGTGGTATACCTGGTGAAGGTACTTAAAGTGTATAATTCTCAGATTGCCATTGGAAGTGAGTTTGCCAGTGAGAGTGCAGATATGCTCCCATTCCAATGGCGTCAGAGGGGGTCAAGTCTTTCATTCCAGCGACTCAGACTTCTGTCAGTGTCTCTCACTTTCTCCTCTCTCACTGCTCTGTACAACTTAGTGACCATCTGGCGCCATGTGGGTGCTACTCGGAGGAGCTGTAGGGCTTTTAGTAAGGGTGGTTCACTAGGGAATGTTGTCTAATGTGTTTTAACTGCTAGCTTGAAGCGATGCACCGTGAACTGAAATAGCGGGGATTAGTTAGTAATGTGTTGCAGATTTTCAGATGTAATAAAGTGTCCATCATGATACAAGTCCTGCATTTGGTCTATGCCGGCCTCTATAAGTAAACACATCGAGCCCCGTTCTTGCGTCACTGTAAGTGCTGCGTGATATGCCAGTGGTAGGGCTGGAGCATATAGGGGAAGCTTATCTTTGAGTCTCCCGGGTGATGATTTCAGACCTTGGCGTGCCTCTGCACGTGTGTGTCAGCATTCCGGCTAATGAATGAGGTCTGCGTCTCCGTCTCCGTCATCCACTACAACGTGGGGTGTGATGGCATGTGGATGATACCAGTGATACGCATATTGCACCTGGGCACACAGGTAATAAATGTATAGATCTGTGGCGTTGACCCACCCCTATCACAATCCAATGTAAGCCTGTTCCTGCCCACTAGAGCTTGCTTACGCCACCCAAATCAGTCTGAGCAGTAGGGTTCGAACAGTCTTAAAAAATTGGGTGGTTAGTTTTATAGGAATATTACATAACAGATATAAAAATCGTGGCAGATTGACCATCAGCTAGGGAAAGTGGCTGGGTCGACCATCTGTCTACTTGCTGCTCCAGAGCTACGAAAGCTTTTCCGTAATTCTCTCTTATAACCACTTCAGGGTCACGATGCACCCACACGCCCAAGTACTTAACCGGCTCTATAGACCATACCAATGGATATTCCACAGTCGGGGAGCAGAGCAGTTATCATTGTTAAAGGTATTACTACCGATTTGTCCCAATTAATGGTGAGGCCGGAGAACAAGCCGAAGCGAATGTATTCCCGCAAAGCAGGGCCAAGGTATTGTTGTGGTTGGGGCGAGGCCAAGCATTCGATGATGGCGGACGCGTGAGCCTTCAGCTCAGCGCGAGCCGACTAAACTATACTGTGTTCTACCTGTTTACCCTCGGCCCCGTGTGGGGTAGAAGCTGGGAGAGGCCCCCGAGGTTTGGGGGAGCTGAGCAACACCAGTCTTGGTGGTGAGGACTGCAGATGAGCCGCTGGAGGGGGTCGCCTTCTTGGGCCGCCGGTAGAGATATCCAAGATGGCGGGTCCACGGCAGCTCCACAACTGAAAGACATCGGGACTGGGAGATCGGATCCCCGAGCGCTTGTTGAAGCGTCCAGGAAAGGTGGCAGAGGACGGACGCCGAGTGGGGCGAGCGGGCTGCCGAGGCGATTCCTCCCCCTCCCGATGAGCGGCACTGTCCCTGCAGCGCTGGGTCCCAGACGGACGTGCGGTGAATGGTGCCGACTCCGCCTACGCCACTAGCGCTGTGACCTTGCCTTGGGGGACGGCGAAGGGAAGGGAGGTAAGCCACATCGGTACGGCCAGAGAAGCCTGCACATGCACTACATACCAGCACCCGGGGTCTGCCTGGAGGAGCGACCAGGGTGAAGAGACCGGGCGGTTCCCCGGGGTGCCGGCGCTTGGAGAGGTGGTGGAGCGGGGCCAATGTGAGTGATCAGAAGACGCACACGGAGCTCATAGGCTGAAAAGAAATATTAGCAACTAGAAGGCGATGTGGGAGTGCTTAAGATGACACACTGCAGGGTCCCTACAGGAGACGCGGTGGATGGTGTCGGCCCCATCTGCGCCGCTAACGGTGAGGTCTAATTTTGGAAGACGGCTTAGGGAAGAGAGATTGCCTGCATTGATACGATCAGAAGCAGTAAATACCAACACCTGGAGGAGTTCACGGGGTGCGGAGACCTGGCGGTCCCCCGGAGAGCCGGTGACATAAGAGGCAAGAGTCTCGGGGGAGCGGAGCAGTGCCAGTTTGACAGGGCTGAGAGGTCAGACACCTTGCACGGAGTTTGTATGCCAGAATGAAATATCGGCGGCTGGGTGGCGACGTGGGAGTACTGCGAATCCCACATTTAGTAAACTCCTTGAGGCGGAAATTTGACTTTTGCCAGGTTTAGAGAAGAACTCGGTGTTCTGGGAACAGGTACGCTCTGCTGTGTTATTGACTGGTACTATAGGATTCCCATCTCTCGCCACTTGGCAGTTCTTCTTCATCCTCATCCTCAAAGGACGCTGGAGTGGTGGATACCCGCTTGCCCGGGGGAGGAGATTGCCCCACAGTGAGTCAGCCACCCTCGGACAGTAAGAGCACGAATCACAGCAGACATGGGGAAGCCCAGGGCACGGCCGACGGGTCCCCCTCTTGAACGTGATGTAAGTAGAGGGACGTAAGACTCAAAAGACAAGGAGGCTGATCAACCGGATAATCTTGCACAACGGCAATTTGATACCCTCCTTGCAGCCATTAAAGACACTAAGGATACCTTACACCAAGACATTGCAACAGTCTCAGTGGGGCTGGGCCTCCTGAGGGCTGAACACGCGAAGCTCTCTGATCGGGTGAAGCAGGTGGAGGGATCACTGGAGACTGTGGTACCGATATAGCAAGGGCTGCAAGGGCAGGTGGGGGACCTATCCCAAAGAGTTCTGCTACTGGAAAAGAGAGCAGAGGATGCGGAAGGGTGGAATCGGAGAAGTAATATCCGAGTGGTGGGACTGACGGAAGGTGAAGAAGGCACAGATATGGTGGCTTAGTTAGAGGACTGGCTCCGCAAAGTGGTGGCACCGCAGGGCCTCTCCACATTTTATACCCTTGAACGAGCGCACCGACTGCCGGCACGTCCGCCTGCTCCTGGTAGGCCTCCACAGACGGTGGTGGCTAAGTTGCTGCACTTCAGAGACAGAGACCTTTTGCTGAGGAGAGAACGAGAAGTGGGCCCCTTTGTGGTAGGCAACAGTAAAGTGACGCTTTTCCCTGATTATACCTTGGAGGTACAAAGACGGAGAGCCTCGTTCTTTGAAGTGAAGAAGGCCCTAAGAGAAGAAAGCATTCAGTACGCCATAATGTTCCCTGCTCATCTAAAAATTATGATGGAAGGAAAGACACACTTCTGTGAGGACCCACAAACAGCTTGGGACTGGTTGGAGGTGTATCGGGCGGGTGGCTCCCCTCAATCGTCCTCAAGACGCCAAACAGTGGGACAGATGCGTGCAGGGAAATGTTTACGACAACCGAGGTGCCGGACAACTGTTCAGAAACCCAGCCCGATACGTCTGGCCGCGGAGCGCGCTGAAGTTCTGGAGGCGGTGGCCGCAGTGATGCACTCCAGAGACTCTCCCTCTGAAACGGACTCTGTGGCTAAGTATGGGGAGGAGGACATGGACTCGGAGAGCTCACAGGCTACCAGTGGGGTCCCGCCGTCGGTGACACCGCAGACTGCTGATGACTTGTAGGGGGTTACTGTGGGAGAGGGAATAGATTATAACCACTTGTATGGTGTAGTGGGGGTTGGCCTTGTTAAAGGGGGAAGTGGTAGAACACTGCGGGGGTATAGTCTGACGGAGAAGCGTTGTCCTGAGGGGGCGCGGCTTTCTGGTGGTGAGATTAGGATTGGAAAGGGGGTTCAGGGTTAATCATGAGGCTAGTCGGCGTTTAGCGGGCTCTCTTGGTAGACGTCACTGATCTTCCCACGCACCCACAGCAGGTCTTAGGGTAGATTCCTTTAGACCTTTGCATACTTTGACTCTGTTGTGTGGTGAGAAGCATCACCATGGGTTATGTTGGTAGGTTTGGGTGGTTGGCCGTTGCCAATCCACTCTTGTGATGGGGAGTTTTAGATGAGGGGGTTGTTTGCTTCCGCCAGGGGCACAGAAATGGTTCCAAGTGTGGAGCGGGGGAGCGCGATATTGAAGAATGGTGATGACAGGTGGTAAGCCCGAGCAGTTCCAACTGGCAACCTGGAATGTTAGAGGGAGGAGGTCACCGCTGAAACGATATCAGGTACTGTCCTACGTTAGGCGTAGAGGGGCACATGTGGTTATGCTGCAGGAAACGCATTTGGTGGAGGGGGAGATTGCCGTTTGGGTAGGCGCTGGCGGGGACAGTTGTATGCTACTACGTATTCCGCTTTCTCCAGGGGGGTCCTGATTTTGATTAAACCGGGGGTTCCCTTTAGGCTCCTTAGGCAAAGGATCGATCAGGAAGGGAGATACGTGATAATTACAGGTACTTTGAGAGGTGACATTGGTGAATGTTTATAGCCCAAATAGAGATCAGATTTCCTTTCTGACTGACCTCTCAGGGGTCCTGGCCGACTTCCCACACACAGATCTGATAATAAGGGGGGGACTTTAATTGCATAGCTGATGTGCACTGGGATAGATCAACACCCCTGCTTCATGGGTCTCAGGTTGAATCAACAGCTAGAGGGTTGAGAGCATGGGCCCAGGGATGGGACTTAAGGGATGTTTGGAGGCTACACAATCCCGGGACGCGGGACTACTCCTATTACTCACATTTATACGACCTGCATACCCAACTAGACATGTTTTGGTGCTCTTCATCCCTTTCCTCCTTACTTTCTACTACTGAGTATCTGGGTCGATCACTATCAGACCACAGCCCATTGATTATGAGGTTTACTCCACTTCGGGAGCGGACTCTGATTTCCAGCTGGCGCCTTAGCCCTATACTGTTGGAAGATGAAGGATTCCAACACAATCTCGCTGAACGGTTGACAGACTACTTCACCACTAATGGAGGCACGGCTAGTTCTCGGCTGGTGGAGTGGGAGGCGTGTAAGGTGGTGGTGAGGGGGTTCTGCTTAGGGAAGACAGTTGGCACAAGATGCTTGGTAACGCAGGAGTTGGAAGAGATAGAAGCCCGGATATTCCGGGCAGATAAAGAAGCGGAAGAGGGGGGACAAACATGGGACCGACTTGTGGAGCTGAGGAGCCAGTACCACCATGCCTGGGACCGACTGAGGGCCATAGACTGCCAAACACATCAAGCTGCCCAACACGCAGAAGGATGAAGGGCGAGTAAATTACTCGCGTGATTGATCAGGCTGGAGGGCAGGGGGTCCCCCATAACCAGTGTTACGGATCTTAAGGGCCAGATACTAACCTCTCCAGGTGATATCAATGGAGCCTTCCGGATGTACTATGAAGCCTTATACGATGACCCTGACCCATGTGAAGCTGCACCACTGCAGCGGTACCTGGCGACTCAAGGTTTGGTGCAGCTGGATCGTACATATCAGACTCAATTGGCTGCTCCGATGGGGGTAGGAGCTATCAAAGAATCGATAAGAGAGATGGCGAAGGTGAAAACACCCGGGCCGGATGGCCTGCCGGCGGAGTTCTATGCTACGTATATTGATATACTGGCTCCCCAATTAGAACGGGTTTATGCTCTGGCCCTGGAAGATGGACTGTTACCACCCTCGATTAAGGAAGCATTGGTGGTTCCCCTCCCGAAAACAAATTCGGATCAGGCCCCATTATCCAATTTCCGACCACTTTCCATGTTGAATATGGATTTTAAGATCCTGAGTAAGGCCTTAGCATTGAGACTTCTTCCCATATGCAGCAACTGGTCCACACGGACCAATGCGGCTTTATCCCAGCTCGCTCGATGTCAAGTAACTTGAGACGTCTTTATCATCTGATGTTCCACCCTTCCCTTGGAGATTTCCCGGATGCCGTTGTGATAGCCATCGACCTGGAAAAAGCTTTTGATTCCCTCCGGTGGGACTTTCTATTCGCAGTTATGATGGAGATGCAGCTGGGAGATGGCTGGTTGCAATGGATTAAGCTCCTCTACAAGAGCCCGAGTGCACGAGTACGGACAGGAGGCACAATCTCATCCCCCTACCCCATCTATAGGGGGACTAGGCAGGGATGCCCGTTATCCCCATTGATCTTTGCACTCGCCATGGAACCTCTGGCCACTCGCATACGGAGGGAGGCGGAGGGTGTGGGGATGCCGATAGAGGGAGCAAATCATATCATTTCCTTATATGCGGACGATGTCCTGATTTATTTGAGAGACGGCTCTACGGGAGTCCGGATGATCATGGACTTGTTTGGAGAATTCACAGCCTTTTCAGGCCTACGAGTGAATACACGAAAGACTTTTGTCTTCCCGCTTTGACCTAGTATGCCTCGACCTTTGACAGTGCCGAACACATTGGTATGGGCACCGGTATCCATCAAATACCTCAGGATTCAGATATACCACACACAGATGGATATGTTCTAAGGGATCCTGGGGGCTTCTTTGAGAAGCCTCAGGTCCCAGATCACATTCTGGCGATCACTAAAGTTGCCTGGCACTTTCTAAAATGGTGATGCTCCCCCGGTTGTTATATTACTTTGTGAACCTTCCAGTGCTGATCCCCAGGGCTTAGTTTCAGACGTTAGATGAACTCCTGCAGTCTCTTGTATGGGATGGTGGCCGGAACCGGGTAACGTTGCAAACGTTGAGGCTGCCGTTGGCTTCTGGAGGACTCGGCGCCCCGGATTTCGAGGGGTACTTTCTGGCAGCACAGCTGCTGTGGCTGTCTCGCTGGTTGGACGGTAGAGACAGTGACACTATATCGCTACCGATGGGGACGGCTCCTGTCCGGTTATATCCTCAACTTTTGGATAAGCGGCAAAAGGTGCTACCTATGGGGGTACTACTTTCGGTGGCGGTGAAATGCTGGGACCGCTGTGTGACACGTTCCAGAGCCCGAACATGGTATGCTCCGGGTATCCCCCTTACAGGTATCCCGCAGGTGGGAAGAGGACCACCGCTTACACACCGACAGTTGATTGGGTGGTATGAGGCGGGGATACACACCATTGGGGAATGTTATAGGGATGGTGAGTGGCTCCCACTAGAGGAATTCCTGGAATACCATGAGGACAGTTCTTGAATTACCATAGGCTGAGACGAGCCATAGTTGAGTTATGGGGACCCCACACTACGGAACTGGATCCACACTCGGCACTGGCAGCAGTGGCAACTTTAGGCTCGGCGGGCCACCTGATCAGATGGCTGTACTTGTCAGAAAGGGGTTGGACGCCAGAGGAATTGGGAGGCCTTAGGGGAAGATGGGCGGATTCCATAGGTAGGCCTTTCACAGATCAAGAATGGCAGAAAGTCATACGAAGCCCCAAGAAGGTAGCTAGAAACACGGCATTTAAGGTGCTACAGTTTAATGTGCTCCACAGGACATTCCTGACCCCGCATAGGCTGAATACCATTTATCAGCAGACGGACATCTCCTGCGCTAGATGTGCAGCCCTAGACGCATATTTTGACCATATGATGTGGTCTTGCCCCCAGCTTGTTGTGTACTGGGGTGAGGTCCTGGCACAAGTTAACAAAGTGCTGGATATGACTCTGGCTTGTACCCCAGAGGTCTGTTTATTGGGTCTCTATCCTAGACCAAAGTCTAGCAAGCTGGGGCACTAGTTTGTAGACTTAGCGCTTTTATTGGCGAAGAGGCAGATGGCGCTTAGGTGGAAGGCTAAAATTACCCCATCTATAATGCTCTGGGGTGCAGAGGTCACACGATGGGCAAGGGCGGAGGAGAAGGCCCTTATTACAGAAGACAGAATCACCAAGAGGCGCAAACCGTTTGCCGAGCGCTGGGGAGCTATTGTTCAGGCAGGGGAGTCTAGGGATGATCCGGTGAGGAGTGATAGTGCAAAGCTGGAGACACTGGAGGACCGGAGAGGGGTTGGGTGAAGTAGTGGGGCAAAAATATTGGTTAGACGGACCCTGGGCTTGAGACGTGGTGATATAGGTATTTCTTTGCCTCTCTCCCTCTTGTTGGTTTTTTCTTTTTTGCTTTTCTTTTCTTTTCTTGTTCTCTGCCCCCCCCTGCAATACCCCACCTTTGTAGGGGGGGATCCACACTGATGGTAATGCATGTCTCTAGAGGACAATGGGATAGGGGTAGGCTCCTGGCGGGATTCAGTTATTGTTTGGTGGTTTGGTTATCCTATAAAGGGATTGAGATCAGTGATGAATATTTTGAGCATATACGGAGTGTTTTGGCCTTATTAAAATTGTCATGTACGAAATAGAGTTAAGGAGACACTTAGACCTTGTCAACCCCCTTGAAGCTATGAATGGGGGGAATTCTGGCAAAGATCCCTACATAAACCATATGAGGCAAAGGAATGATGGCTTTCTGAAACAGTACTCAAGGTAACAGGGATTTTCTTTGTTTCCTTCTCCTGCCTAATCTTGGTATAATGCAAAATGTACTGTATCACGAGGATCCTTTCTTTTTTTGTTCTATGATAACTTGTGAAAATTTAAAAAGAAAAAAAAAAATCTAAGTCACCCTTAAAAAACGAAAACTTGCAGATTGTACAAATCTCAACAACCAATAAAAAGTCTGCATAAAAACAGAGAAAAAAAAAAAAAGGTATTGTTGTGGTTCACGAATGAACAGTACCATGTCATCGGCAAAAAGAGATATGCCAATAGGGCGATGCCTAAAGTTTAACGCTGACTCTCTGTGGTGCTGTCGGATTACACATGCCAGGGATTCGAGCATAATGGCAAATAATAGTGGCGATAGCGGACAACCCTGACGGGTGCCTCGGTCGAAAACTGAAAAGGCTTGGAGGTGAGTCCTCCAATGAGCACCATCGCCGATGGGTCTGAGTAACTGCAGTCGCACCCAACCCAAGACGCATGGAAATCCCATACGAATTAAGATGTGAAACATGTACAGCCATTCGATCAAGTCGAATGCTTTAGCCGCGTCGAGCATGACTGCAGCTGCGAGAAGATCAGGGTTCAGCACATGAAACATAGCAAAAATGGTTCTTAAGTTGTGGGACGTGAATCTTTCAGGGATCAAGCCAGACTGATCCGGTAGTATCAAGCGTGGCATTAATGGTTGGAGTTTGGTAGCCATCATTTTAGCATCTAAATTTATCAACGAGAGAGGGCGATACGAATCACACTGGGAAGGAGGTTTATCTTTTTTGAGTAACGCTATAATCAGGGCCTGCCGAAGGAAGAGCGGTAATCTACTGCTTTCATGCACCTCTGCATACATCTCAAGCAGATAGGGTGTCAATAGATCAACATAAGCTTTGCAAAATTCAGCCGTGAGGCCATCCAACCCTGGGGGGTTTTTGTTCGGCAGGGAGAGAATTACGGCCCTCACACCGGCCTCGTCAATATGTTGGCTGAGATATGCGCGTTGACCATCTGCCAGCCATGCACAGGCAATATTAGAGAGATAGTCATCCAGGGCATCTTCGTTCAGGCTCCCAAGTGAAGTATACATAGATGCATAGCAGTCCCTAAATTGGTCTACTATATCCTGAGGTGCGAAGTGTTCGTCCTCCTGCACATCCACTTTTTTGGTGATGTGATGATGTTCAGCCCGAAACTTAAGTTTGAGAGCCAATTGTCTGCCAGGTCTTTCCCCTCACAGTATGTCCTGGCGATGTGTCTACTTGATATATAATTTGTCTCTTTTTGTGCTAGTGAGTCATATTCCAGGAGTTGCTCATGTATTAGGGCTAGTGTGGAGGTGCAGGGTTGGGACGTGTACTCTTTTTCCAGCTTTTCTAGTGCAGTCTCTATTTTGTACAGTTGATCTCTGATACCACCTGCTGTGGTGCTAATGCAGACCCCTCTCACAGTCACTTTAAAAGCTTCCCACAAGGTAGACGCACTATCAACCGCGCCTACATTCAATTCAAAGTACTGCACTATTTCTTTCTGAATAGTGTCTACATAGATAGGGTCCAACAGGGCCTCAGCGTAGAACCGCCAGGTGAATGGACGGCGTGGATTAGTAGGAATAGTGAGGACTAGCCGCACTGGGTTATGATCTGATAATGTGCGAGGAAGAGGACCAATCTCTGTAACCCATTCATTGATCCCCTCGCTCAGAAGCCAATAGTCTAAGCAGGACCAACTGTTATGCGCAGGCGTGGCATGTGTACCTCCACGTGTCTAAGCGTTACGAAGTCACCAAGCATCCACTAACCCAAGTTCCATCATGGCATTCCTGATAAATTGGGCCACCTTTAATGTTCGAGATAAATGGAGACTGCGTTTATCTTTATTGGGGTCCAGACGTGTGTTAAGATTGCCCCCCCCCCAAAAATGGCTGCTTCCGGCCAGACACGCAGCACATTGAGCATGCGATGAAAAACTTGTGGTTCGTCCACTACAGGGCCGTACGCATTAACAATGGTAGTCAGTGACATGCCCAACTTACCATGCACCATAACACAGCGCCCTTTGTCGCCAATGTATGTTTTGATAGGTGTGAAGGGTGTCACTTTTTTAACCTGGATAAGGACCCCTCTAGCGTATGACGAGTAAGAAGAAGCGAGTTTGTATCCAGCCCACTTGTGTGCAATCCCAGTCTCTGCTTTATTTGTCAGATGCGTCTCCTGAAGGAGAGCAATCAGAATTCCATGCCTATCCAGATAGGCAAATATACGTCTGATCTTTTGGGGGGAGTTGAGCCCACGAACGTTCCAAGTCAAGCATGTGCATCTATCACCCCTGTCCAGAATAGTACTTGTTAAGTAGCAGTATTTTATGAGTTAGGGTGTACATAGTCATTACAGTGCATGCAAATCGTGGACCAATCTATTGTGGCAATCACAGAAAAACAGATCAGATTCTAGATTCCTGTGAGGCTAATTTGATTTTAAAGTGGTGTAGATTCATAGTGCGTTGGGAGTAAAAAAAGGCATTATCACAAGAACCTGACTTCCGCATTATAGGATTTTGTGGGGGTGTCTCAAATTAAAGCATCTTTGGAAAAAGATAAATAATACTGGGTTTGTGAGAGAAGACCAAGCCTGATCTTCTGTCCCAGAAATCCTGTGGCACTGAATCCCATCTTCCCTGGTTGGACCAGTCATCTCTCCAATTTAGTCCTTAAACATGTGGTATTCTGCTTTACCTCAATGGCCTCAATGAACAATGGTGAAGACATTGCAGGAAGAACTCATTTGCTGTGCAGCGGTAATGCCAAAAATATCTAGAATTTGCCGCTGAGCACGCTTACAAGTTCGAAAGTATGATTACCTAGCTGGATACAGTAAAGTGAAAGAGAATTTTGTGGAACTCTCAAAACATCTGTTGTGCTGAGGGCATAGACGTCAATTTACCAAAATGCCAAGGGTGGCTGAAGCTCACTTTGCCACAGGATTCAAGCTAGCCTGGCTGATAACGGGTGATACCCTGAAACAGATCCCTGGATGCTTGCTTCCGGTCCAGGGAAGACATGGCTTGACAGTTCGGCTGGACTGTTCCCATGAGGAACAGGGTCAAGACTGATTTCCATATAACTGTGTCTGAACTCGGGTGGCGAAGTAAGCTAAAGAACGATGATGGATTCAAACCAGATCTGTGACTGGGAGTGAGTGTTTGAAAAGTTTTAGCACTCCGTCCATCATCTCCTTGTGTTTGCTTTGTTTGCCCTAAGTTGGCAGGGTATGCCCAGACGTGGGTCCTTTGCTCACTTTGCCACTGGATTCAAGCTAGCCTGGCTGATGAGGTATGTTACCCCTAAACTGGTCCCAGGATGCTTGTTTCCTGTCCAGAGTGAACATGGCTTGGCAGTTTGGGCTGGACTGTTCACATGAGGCATAGGGCCAAGACTGATTTGCATATAGCTGTGTCTGAACTGGGGTTGTGAAGTGAGCTAAAGAAGGGTGATGGATTAAACCCAGATCTGTGACTAGGGTGAGTGTTTTAAAAGTTTCAGCAATCCGTCCATCATCTCCTTGTGTTTGCTAAGGGTAGCTGAAGCAACATCGCACATCATTTAACCATTACTTTCACTCACACATGCACACGCACACACAAACACTTACACATCACATCCACAGACCTTCATGCATACATAGACCATGCCTTGCATAAACACACTCTCACATGCTTGCATGCACGCAACATACATTTAAAATCATTTTTTTCTTACCTCAGCTGATAGAGAGAGCCATATTTCAACTAAGTGTAATGCATGTTTATTACATCAATAGTGAATAATATACTATTATTTACTATTAGTGTAATAAAATAATGATAGAAAAGAAGAAAAGTGGAGCCCCAACCAACGTCCATAAGGACAAGCTAGCACTGTGTTCCTGGAACTGATTATGCCACCTCTGAGGTATGCCACCTCGGAGTTTGCAAAGGCAGTGCCAGGGGTCACAAGGGGCAAGCCAGCTGCTACCCCTAGCAACCTCTAAATGATGTCCTTGGCCGAGAGTGTGACCATTTGAGAACCAGCCTTAAAAACAATTCAAACTTGGTTGCTGTGAATTTTTCACACACAGCACCAATTTTACCCGGGCGCCTAAGCACCAGTAAATCCTTGGGCGGGGCCTCTTTGAAAGCTACAGAGATTTCCATTCATAGACTGCAATGTTGGAATCAGTCGCGACCGGCATTACACGTGGGTGGGGGGGCGGGGGTTAAGTTAATAATTATTATTTTTTTTTTTTAAACTTACCTTCGCCTTTGGTCCCGGACTTGCGCGTCACATCTCCTGCTCTCTCTCTGCTCACGGGAAGCAGAAGCAGGAAGTCTTCCTCTCCTGCCCTAAGCCAATCACAATGCTGCAATACGTCTGTACAGGCTTCTATGAGGAGGCCGTTTTCTCAATACAGGCTGCATGCAGCCTACATGGAGAAAACTGAGTTTGTTCATGACTGGTTTGGTCGTCCCTGGGGCCAACCAAACAGTCAGCGCCCATAACATTGGGCTGGCGACTCCTCCCCGACCCGCCTACCCACCCACCCCCAACCAGGCATACCCTTCTTCTGCTTTCTCGCAGTGTGAGAAGCAGAAACGTAAAATGTTATTTATACCATTTTACGTTCCTGCTTCAACCACTGTGAGAAAGCAGTGGGGCGACACACCGATGCCCACGTGGAGGAGCAGCCACTGGTTGGAATGAATTTAGTAAGCCAGTGACACAAACAATTGGTGTGCATCTGTCCATCTGCTTCAGTGAAAACACAGATTCACCAATTTTCAATGTGACACAACACAGTAACCACATCTGCTGTGCTGCCTTGCACAAAGCGGAAGAAACACCGCAATGCCATATCTACTAACATTGGCCTGCTGAAGCTATCATGGACTGTGCTAGTGCTCTATAAGATAGCCTTGCATGAAGGAAAGCATTGTACCATTTGCAGAAGCGTATGCTGTTGAGCAAAGGTTTTTTTACTGGGTGCGAACCCTTTCAGTACAAATTATTATACCTTGACAAGACTAAAATGATCATACACATTGGGGTTGTACTACTGACTATTACAACTGTAGGAAAGGTTAGTTCCGCTGAAAAAGTTGAAGTCCGGCGCGTGGAATTCAAAACTTCAGGATTTTACAGGAAGAGGTCAAATGAAGCCAGCCAGGGGTTTAGGACCTAGGAGGCACCTCATGGGCATCTGGATCTCACTCCAGTAGAGACTAGCAGGGCTCAGGCAGGCCCAGGCAAGTTCAGTTTCAGGTCCAAGTAGTGCCAGTTTCAGCAGGTCGAAAGCAAAAAGAACAAATGATGGACCGAATGCTGAACAATGCAAACATTCACCCCCAAGCGCGCTTTATAAATGCGATTGATTGATTGAATCGAAAAGATGTATGTTTAATCCATTGTTTTTCTCACCTCAGTTTGGACCCATCCATATGCAAATCAGTCTTGACCCTGCTCCTCATGGGAACAGTCCAACCCCATCTGCCAGGCCATGTCCTCCCTGGACTGGAAACAAGCTGTCAGAGTGAACGTTCTTCCTCGGGATCACCTGGACCCACCTCCTGATACCACCAACTCTGATTCACAGTATTGGAGTGATCAAGCGGGGGGGGAAGGGAAATTAGGATGGGAACAGCTGGGAAGGAGACCTGTAAAGGAAAAGGTTAAAACAAAGACAATAGATATACAAACATATACTTGTAAAGAGCCTACTAATTGCAACTATAGGTTTTGCGTAGAGTCTGATACTTAAGATTCAAAGTGCCTTCCTTTTTCAGCAAAATACAATGGCAAGACATGAGAGTTGATTTCACTCACTATGTACTGTACAATGCGAAGACCGTATGAATTCTCTGGAACTTTTGAATCCAGTAATTGTCTTTCCACAAGATATGTGAGTTACCTTCACTCACTACGTGCTCAACATAAACATATCTCTTTTTGCAGGGCTTAGTGTCAACTAATTGCGCAATGCTCAATGTGTAATGCTCAAAGATAAGCCCCCCCCAAAACTATGTTATGCCAAGTGCAAATAAACATCGCTTTTAAAAGAGCGATGTTCTGATTACCATAAATTGTCCTCAATGTCAGGCTTAATTTACTAAAATATAATCTTACCTATTCAGAGTACGACCAACTCTGAACAAATGCTCGAAGTCTTGTGTCGGGGAAACTCTGCGGGAGCCGCCACCGAACGGAGAATTCCTGTGGATGGGGCCGGTCGCGCCGAGCAGGAATGAAGAGCGGCTGCCGGAAACTCTAAGAACTGATGAAAGTCCGATCATCAGACCACAGGCACGCCACTAAAGGCTAAGAGGGCGCTCACCAATATCTATATCCGACAAAGATTTCTCAGAAAAGCGGAACTGTAGCAAAAAGGTCCTTCCGTGCGAGCAGTCAAAGAATAGTGAGCATGGAGGGAAGGGCGTGGCAGTTGATGAGGACATTACCACACACACCATACATTCCTCTAAGGATCATGGGACATGTAGTCCTAAAAAGATAAACAAACACCCTGCAAGGCAATGCAAGAAATATGAGGCAATATAAGAGCTATGAGAGCTCAATCTTGCAAAATACAAAACAAATGTTTAAAGCTCAATCATGCAAAATACAAAGCAAATGTCTAAATACCATGAAAGCACCAGGCCCACCACAGCGTGGTTTAGCACAAGACAGTGTAGGCATACGTCGTTTGCGCACCACAGAGACACAGGAATCGAGTGGGGTGGGCCCTAGACCGTGTACCGCCCTAGATCTGACACAAGCATCCTGGAACCAGTTTTGGGGTATCACCCCTCATCAGCTAGGATAGCTTGAATCCAGTGGCACGGTGATGCTCAAGTCTGAGCATGTCCTACCCACTTAGTGTGACAAAAGCAAAAAGAACAAATGATGGACAGAATGCTGAGCATTGAAAACATTCATCCCAGTCATAAAGATCTGGGTTTAATATATTATTTTTTTGCTCACTATGCCAACCAGTTTGGACCCAGTCATATGCAAATCAGTCTTGACCCTGCTCCTCATGGGAACAGTCCAGCCCAAACTGCCAGGCCTGGTTCTCTCTGGACCACAAACAAGCATCCTGGTGCTGCCCTTTGAAGTGGAGGAAACTTCTGGTCCACCCCCCACATCTGGTTCTGGAAAGTTCCTTCTTTTTCCCTTCTCCCCCTGCCCAGGTTCCATGCAGTGTGGGGTGACAAAAGGCTGGTGGCAAGTTCCTTTATGAGTGTGCCAGAGGCAGCCTATGAAATGTGAGTGGGGAAGGGAACAGCTCCGTCCCTCCCATCCTGGCAGGAGGGTCCTATCCCAGCTATCAAGTACAGCTGTTCACTGTCTGAGCCCAATATGCATTCCATTACTGGCCCAGGCAGCTGTAAACTCCTAGTAGACCTCAAAACCTTTGGGCAAACAAATGAAAACTTTATAAAAAGTCATGGCAGTGTTAAATGGTAGCGGCAGTTTCAGTCGATAACCTTTCAAGTATTTGCCCGGCGGTAATCGCCTCTTATACCACTCGATAATTTACCAATGAAAGAGGCAGGCGCCGGAGACTGGAAGGCAGGAAACA
The DNA here is from genome assembly GCF_964204655.1 of Triturus cristatus. Taxonomy (NCBI): domain Eukaryota; kingdom Metazoa; phylum Chordata; class Amphibia; order Caudata; family Salamandridae; genus Triturus; species Triturus cristatus. The sequence goes on along the minus strand of NC_140590.1, from coordinate 84,761,797 downwards.
AAGTTTTATTCCGTCGGAGCAGAACACATCAGATCAGACAGCAAGGTATCGTCACGAGGTGCTCTAACTGCATCTCTGAGACCTGGTCTCTTATACACTGGTTTATTGCTTTATTACACATAGTACATTCTTGAGATTCCCTTGATGTATGGGGGAATATCCCCTGAAGCCCCGGTTCAGATCCGATCCCACACATAGATACAGTAGAAGATCCCACCCTACCCGCAGTGGGAGATGGCTATCGCGCAGCAGGGAATTCCGCTAATTCCCGGGGGTGTGTGCAACCGGCCGGGTCTCAGGGGGTAGGGGCTTTGATCTACTGTAATCCCTTTGATGCGGGGTGTTTCCCTTACAGTAGGGGCAATAAACTGCATCCGCAGGGCTAGGTGATGGCCTGGGACCAGTTCGGACAATGGGGCGCAGAGGAAGGGGGTTATCAAAGGAGAGGCATGACCATGTATGGGATGTCGGTCGGATGTGGTTCCGTAGCAGGGTCGCGCAGAAGGAGAGGGTTTATGGCCTGTATGAGAGAGCGGGGGTGGCCGGCGCGCGGGGGATGCTTGCAGCGTCAGGGGAACGCGCTGGCGAGTGACAATGAGAGAGTGGGGTGCCTAAGATGGCGGCCGTGCATTCGCTGTGCGTGGCGCTGGGGAGAGGCAAGATGGCGCAGATAATGTTCAGTTTGTAAGCTAAATTTCCACAGTCCTCCCTTTTAACATATCTCGCCAGCTTGTCTAGTTCGGATTTATCTCCATAATACTGCGGACCTCCACCTCATAAAGGGCTTTCATCCGCTCTGTTTCAAAGTTCAAAGTCTTAGGGCAGATGCAGTTCATAAAAAGCGAACATAAAGGTGGCAGACACTGAATCCCCAAGCAACATCCACATAGTATCACAATCGGTATTAGGATAAATGAAAACAGCCTCCATCCCCAACTTTTAATAGCGTCCCAAAACCAACTCCCCAGCGACCATTCTTCTTGCTCTTGATGGACCTCTGTGGACAGTCTGTGGAGGTGTTCAATTGCTTTGTAGACTGAGGGTGAGTTGTCTGGTACGTAGGTACAACAGCTGGACCCAATGATGCGGCATGCTCCTCCACGATCAGCCAGAACCACATCTAGAACGAGGCGGTTCTGAAGGGCCACTAAGCGGACGGCCTGGAGCTCGGCGGTGTTGTTGGCGAGGGCGCCAGCCGTAATGTTCATTGCCGTTTCGACTGCCTGGGTTAAGTGGCGGATGGCACGGCTGTTTGCCATTGGGCCCCAGAGTGGAACAAGGCCTTTGACTGCGTCCATGAACTGTGCTCCGGTGGAGTCGGCCTGCACAATGTCTTTGGCCCGTTTCTGTCGGTGATGGTTTGCTGGAGCCACATACGTCGGAGGAAGGACAAAGGCGATGTAGCAGGTGCCTCCCCAACCTTTCGGGAGCCAGGTGTAGGCCTTAGTACCACAGACGAAGTACATATTCGGGGAGGCAACAAAGGAGGGTGGGTCAACTGAATCCAATGTTCGGGTGATGAGGTAGGAGCTGTGGCCCACCAGCTGTGCCCCCAGGCCTTCGAGGCATACAGATCCAGTGATGTTGATGACGGACAGGGCCACTGTTAGGGTGGCGGCCGTCCGTTTTCGGAGGTAAGAGAAGGTGGGTCTGGCTGGATTGTTGAACACTTGCATTTCAACTCGTTCTTTGGCAGGGATGTCCATGTGAAAGGAAGCGTTCGATCTCAGAGGGCAGAAGAGGGCGGAAGTTCTACCAGTTTTGTTCATCCAGAACCCATGGTAGAAGTGTGACATGGTTCTGCCGGAAGTGGCATTGTCCTTGTAGCTCTCCTGCAGAAGGATCAGCCAGGCGAGGCAGGAACCATGGACAGAAAAAGGTGAAGGGATGAAAGGGATTGAGTGCCCAGTGGCATGTGGTAGCAATCCACAGATCCAGCAGTTAGTGGCGTTGGTGGCAAGATTGTGTTGGTGGAGCAACTGCACAAAAGAGTTATTCCAGAACTCCTTACGCCTTTCTCGGAGTTGGGGTGAAAGTGAGATCAGATGGTGCTCCTTCGTGGTGGTAGGTTGAACGGTGGTCAGCAATGTCTTATGAGCGGGTGTGTTCTCCTCCATGATCCAGAAGGTGACCATGAGGAGAAGGCAAAAGAGAAGGGTAATAAAAAGTGTTATAGTCTTAAAGCTGTGCATTCGGTCAGTCTTTGGCTTTTTGTAGGGGATCTTCGGACGTCCGGTTGCTTCCATCACCTTCATGTCGGGCGCTTCCATCACCTTCGAGAGACTCGGTAGCGGGCAGAACCACAGACTTTGCTTAGTTTCTCTCCTGGTGGCCTTTGAGGTGACTAGGCTACCGCTCTGAGATTTCCACTTAGCCTGTGGTCTGCTTAGCCGAAGTCCTCTCCTTTCGTCGCAAGTTATACCCTTCTTTGGATGGCACAGTGGGATCGGGATATTCAATCAATTCAAGTGTCTCTGTATCCGGGCAGCGGCTCAGGGATGGTCGGTCTTTGTCCAGAAGTTCCTCTTGGGCGGTGACGTTGTCCGTGGTTGTCAGGGTCGGTGATACCTTCTTGCAGTGGTGTGCATGCAGCCAATTGCGTTTCCCCTCCGCTCGAAGAGCTGTTCGGGTGGTGATCAGGACTTGCAGGGGGCCCGTCCACCGGGGCTCCAGACTCTTGGTGCGCTGGAAGTTACGCACTAAGACGAAGTCACCAGGTTGGATGTCGTGCCCGGGGCCCCTGGAAACATCGGGAATGGCGTGCAGCACCTGCTGATGGATGATAGACAACGTTTTAGTTAGATTGTACAGATAATCAGACATGAGGACGTCCGGGACGTCGTGGATGGATGTCGGTTTTGGTGCAGTCCAAAGGTTCATGGGCCGCCCGAAGACGACCTCGTAGGGGGTTAAGTGGTGTTTGGTGGGGGTGGAACGCATTGATAGCAATGCTAGTGGGAGAGCGTCTGGCCATCTTAGCCCTGTGGTGGCGACTATTTTTGCTATCTTAAGCTTCAATGTGGCATTGTGTCGCTCAACCAGGCCTGCAGATTGGGGATGGAAGACCGCATGGAACTTCTGTTTTACACCCAACCCTTTTAAGATGAGTTGGATAACTTCGGCTACGAAGTGGGGGCCATTGTCGCTCCACAAAATTCGACAAAGGCCGTATCGGGGGAAGAATTCCTTCAGTAGTACTTTTGCGGTAGTCATAGCGGTGTTGTCATGGGTTGGGTAGGCTTCCACCCACTTGCTGAAGGCACACACAATGACAAGTACATACTTCAAACCTTGGCACCTTTCTAGCTGGACATAGTCCATTTGTAGGACTTCAAAGGGGTGATTGGGGACCCCAAACCCTCCCCGGGGTACAGCAGTTCCTTTCCCAGGGTTGTGTTGGAGGCATACTAGGCATTGTTGGACTAGACGTTTGGCTGAGTCTGGTATTTTGTCGTTGTGCCAGACTTTAGAGATGAGTTCGATCATGGGGGCAGACCCTATGTGTGCGGGGGAGTGTGCCATGGTCAGCATGGGGATCAAGTATGAATCTGGTAACAACCATTTGTTCAAGTCTTTGGTTCTCCAGCAACCGTCATCGTCCTTCAATCCCACCCGGGCCCATTCAGTTAACTCGTGTGGTGTGCTGGCTAGTTGGATATCCCTAATTGTTTCCCTAGCATCCTTCCATTTCTCAGTTTGTGACCTGGTCACGTACATAAGGGTCGTGGACCTATTCTCGGCTGTGGTTCGGGCAGTAATGTCAGCCAGTGCATTTCCCTGTCCTATAATGTCTGTCACCTTCTTGTGTGCCTGGCATTTGATCACAGCTAACCGTGTGGGGAGGAGGACTGCTTCGGTCAGGGCAGAGACTAGATCTCCATGCAGGATGGGTGTGCCATGAGAAGTCAAGAATCCCCTCTCTTTCCATAAGAGCCCAAAGTGGTGAACTACCCCGAAGGCGTACTGACTGTCTGTGTAAATGTTTGCGGTTGTCCCTGCTGCCAGGATGCAGGCTCGTGTAAGAGCAATTAGTTCCGCCGCCTGTGCGGATCGCTGTGTGATGCGGGCTGTCTCAACAACTGTTCGGGCTGTGGTGACTGCATAGGCAGCTGAGGTGGTGCCATCGGGGAGCTTGATGCATGAGCCATCCACCCACATTTCTCCGTCAGGGTCCGGGAAGGCAGTATCCCGGAGGTCAACCCTACTCTTGGTTTGTTCGTCGGTGAGGGTCACGCAATCATGTATAGGGGATGCATTGGGGTCAGCGTCAGGGAGAGGCAGTAGTGTAGCTGGATTCAGAGTGGTGCATCGTTTCAATGTGATGTGGGGTGCAAGCAGAGTCAGTTCATAACCAGTCAGTCGTGCGCTAGTCAGGTGTTGAGTCTTGGTTTGGTTCAGGAGGGTGTCAACAGCATGGGGTACCAATACCGTGAGGGGGTTCGAGAGCACGATCCCCTCACTTTGTCGGATAGAGACAGCAGCGGCGGCTACTGCTCGAAGGCAGGCGGGCAAAGCTCTGGCTACGGGGTCAAGAGTGGCAGAGAAGTAGGCACAAGGGCGTTGCTTAGGGCCTATGGACTGGGTTAGGACAGACAACGCACATCCCTCCCTTTCGTGGGTGTAGAGGGAGAAAGGTTTGGTGTAGTCTGGGGTTCCTAGGACTGGGGCCGAGCAGAGGGCGTTTCGTAATTCTTTGAAGGAGGATTGACATTCAGGTGTCCAGGGGAGGGGGAAGGGGACATCCTTAGCCAGCAGGGAAAGCAGAGGCTTTATGGCAAGACTGAAGTTTGGCAACCACTGTCGACAAAAGGAGGTGAGGCCCACTAGGGATCGTACTTGCTTCTGAGTTTTGGGAACAGGGGTTTCTAGGATGGTTTGAATTCGGTCAGGGGTAAGTTTCCTCCCGTCTTTGGATAGTAGGTGGCCTAGATACGTTACCTGGGGCTGGCAGAATTGCAATTTCTTTCTGGAGACCTTGTGACCGTTCTCCGCAAGGAAGCGGAGGAGGTGAATGGTGGCTGTGACGGCAAGAGGAGTGGTGTCGGCCGCCAAAAGAATGTCATCGACATACTGTATCAACACCACTCCATCGGGTAGTTGGACTGCATCCAGTTGCCTCTTGAGGGCTTGGCTGTAAATACTGGGACTCTCAGTGTAGCCTTGGGGTGCCCTGCAGAATCTGTACGAACGGGCTTTTAAAGTGAAGCCGAACAGGTAGCGGCTGTCTGGGTGGATGGGGATGGAAAAGAATGCGTTCTTGAGGTCAATAACAGTAAAGATGGTGGCAGTGGATGGAATCAGGGTGAGGATGGTGGTGATGTCTGAGACTACGGGGTACTGGGGTATGACTACTTTTTTAACCTCTCGCAAGTCAACAATGAAACGGTAGGCTTTCTCATCCCCCTCGCCTTGCTTCTTTACAATGGGTAGGATAGGGCTGTTGCAAACATTACTGACTACTTCTTCTACCACTCCTGCCTCGACCAGGGACTCGATGATTTCCACCAATGCCTTCTCGCCTTCGGGTGATATCCGATACTGTGGAAGCTTTGGGAGCACTGCGTCCGGTCGGACGGTTATGTGTACCGGGTCGATCACCATGCGCCCTACATCTGAGTCGGTTTTAGCCCATAGATGTGAAGGTAATGTGTCGAGTAGGGACATATCAGCATCGGTTATAGAGAGCATACGCCGTGTGTGACAGGGTCTGGACAGATCTGGGTTATCGTGTAGGATGACTCGAACTCCGTCTGGGGAGCATCTGATGGTGGCTCGAAAATGTTTTAGCAAATCAAGTCCCATAATAGCATCGGGGGTGTTGGAGGAGAGCAGAAAGGTCGTGTCAGTGGTGTTATCTTCTAAGTCAAAGGAGATTGGTGCTGATAAGGGGTTAGTGGAGGGCGTTCCGTCAAAGCCTATTGAGGTTACGTGTGAGCCAGACAAGGGTGCCCTAGGAATCAGTCGTTTAGATAACGCACTACGTGTCGCCCCAGTATCTACCAGGAATGGAGATTTTGTGCCCAAGACCTTAGCGGTGACGTAAGGACCTTGCTGGTCAACACGGAGTTCGACTGGATCCCTCCCTTGCCCCTGGCGGTCCTATGCGAAGTCATGTGTGCTCTCATAGTCGGACTGCTGACACTGGTTTTGGCGGGGGCGATCAAAGGTGTTTGGTCTGCCTGGCCTGTCGTTGATGGTGTTGTTCGTGTGCCCTCGTCCCTGTCCTCTATTTCTGGGGTCATATGCTGTGTCTCTGGGGTCCCTATTCTTGTTCATTTCCAGAAGGACCGGGCACTGGGATTTCCAGTGTCCGAACCCTCTACAGAACGCACATTGATTCCCATCTAAGTCTCTCCGTCCGTTGTAGGGTGTAGGTGTATGGTCTCTAGGGGGTAGCTTTCTAGGGGCGGTTGGTTGGTAATTCTCTTTTGGGGGTTCCCTTCCTATGGTCACCCCTTGCAACTGTGCTATCATCACCCTCTCCTTTAATTCCTTTTTCTTCTTCTCTGACGCCCTATCGTTCTCGTTTTTCTGGTTTTCGTAGTATTGGGCCATCTGGAGAATTGCTGCGGGTTTGGAGGCTGCCCAACTACTCTCGCTGGTCTGTAGCTTCTGGGAAACTTCTTGTGACAGACCCTTTACATAATTCTGGACAAAGAGGCGGTGTCCGGTTGCGGTGGTCATGTCTTGGCCACTGTAATCGGAAAACACAGTCTCGAATCGGGAGAAGTATTCAGACACATCTTCCTGGGGTTTCTGACGGCAAGCCGTCACTATCGACCAGTCTACCTTTCTTTCTGGGATTAGAGTCTTCAGCTTTTGTACAATCTTGTCTGGGAGCTCTAAGATGGCTTTCGGGGGTTTCTGTCCTGGTTCTCGCTGTTTATCTATGGTATCGAGTTGTACCCAGGTATATCCGAACGGCTCAGCGTGGTCAACTCTCCGGATTTGTTTCCACACATCAGCCGGCAGGCATAGCCCAAAGAACAAGTCGATATCTGCTAACGTCATTATCGTTGAGCCTAAGGCTGTACCCAATTCAGTGTAGAAGGCAGTCGGGTTCTTTCTCAAGTCGGGTAGAGTCTTTCTAAAGGTCAAAATATCTTGCCGGTCCCACGGCTGGTAGACCCAGTTATATACAACCCTTCCCTTCGCATCTTGGTGGTTGATGTCGTCGTGTGTTCCCTGACCCCGTGGGGGGACCCAGTAGGGGGCAGCTTCTTTGATGGGCATCATGGCATCAGCCCTTCCTCCCTGGGGTTTAGTTGCTATGGGGGTTTCTGTTTTGGTGGTTTGTCCATGTTCTTTAAGGTGTCGGTAGACCTCGAGTGTACGAGTGAAGAGGTTTGTTACATCGCCCTCTCTTTCTTCCCCAATGTCTACCTTCCTATATAGGGCCGCTAAGCCTTCGGGACCTTTATCGTGGTACCTATCCTCATATGCATTCAGGGCGTGATAACAGAGCCGTACGACGAAGTGTCGTCTGCGGCTGTCGGCATACGAGTTATACACGTCTGTTATATACTCCTCACTTTCTTTTCGCTCCACCAGCGTCCCTACTATCTTGTCAATTCCTGCTCGTTCATCCTTAGTTAATCGATTCATTCTGGTGGACTCTTTCTTTCCTATCTCATGGTCGTCTAGCGTTGTAGTCGACGTTGGGTTCGGCACAAGAGGCTCAGTCGGCGCGGAGGCCGTGAGGGCCGAGGCCCCTGTACTGCTTTCGCTCGTGTTCGGGGGTTGTGGGTGTTGCACTACTGATTGGGAGGGTGCATACGGAGGGGGCATGTAAATGATCGGGGGACCTAACAGTAATTCGTCATTCGTTCGCTGCTTGGAGGACAACTCAGGGTAGAGCAATGAAGGGGTCCTAACAGCGTACTGGCCTGAGGTTTCGGGCTCCTGTCTTAGTTTAGTTTCCCTTCTCTCCTTTATGTCTTCTTCTAACTTTCTAGCGGCAAGGTGAGCTGCCTTTCGTAATTCCTTTTCTGCTTTTACTTCTTCCCTCTTTTTCCGTTGCGTTGCTTCTTTGCGCCACATGCCGATACTGTCAAGCATAGTAGGCGTCGTCTTATTGCTACGCAGAGCTATTTCTAGCGCTTCTATCTTATGGTCGTCGAAGGATCCCATCAGTGGCCACTGACTCTCGGGGTCCTTCTTTGTATATTTATGCCATAGCTTGGTATAAGCTACGGCGACTAGTCCATATTTAGTGAACATGTCCTTATTAGGGGTGCCCTCCAGTGGAGCCGGATGGTTCACCTCTAATAAGCGGTCCGGGCAGAACCAACTACCAATCAGTGGGGAGAAGATAGGCATGACGGGTTTCAACGGGGACAAAAGTCAGCACTACCTATCTTTTCACTGCTTGCAAAGACTAGACAGAATATCTCTATTCTTCGTTATTTGTAAGCAGAGAATACCTCCAAAGAACCAATATCGAACAACTAGTGTTCGGACAATCAATCAATCAATCAATCAATGGGAGATAAAGATAGGCATGACGGGTTTCAACGGGGACAAAAGTCAGCATTACCTACCCTTCACTATTTGCAAAGACTAGACAGAATATTCCTATTCTACGTTATTTGCAAACAGAGAATATCTCAAAAAGCACTATTCTCCAAAACAATCAATGTTCGGACAATCAATCAATGGGGAGATAAAGATAGGCACGACGGGTTTCAACGGGGACAAAAGTCTGCGTTACCTACCCTTCACTATCTGCAAAGGGAGAGAGAGAGTATTTCTACTCCTCCCCGTTTGTAGACAGCGAATATCTCAAAGAGAACAATCAATGAGCACAATCAATGAGCAATACTAGTATTTCCAAAGCTTTAAACAATCAATCAATTATTCCGCATTTTGTCGTGTATCACGACCTTACCCGGACCGCGTGGACAGTTTCTCGTCTTCCGCCTCCAGCGCCCGATCGTCCTCTACTCTCCGTATTTGCTGCGGCACTCCTGATGGTTCCCAGTCAGGACCGTAGATCACTCGAGAGAGGTCTGCTCGGAACCAGTGAAGTTCGGATGATCGGCTGCCAGACAAGGGTCTATTGGGCAGGAGCTCTCCCGATCGTTGCAGTCGTTCACTCTGTCGTCGGGACCTCTCCCACTGGATCCACGTGTCGCTGATGGGCCCCACGTTTGGGACGCCAATTGTTAAATGGTAGCGGCAGTTTCAGTCGATAACCTTTCAAGTATTTGCCCGGCGGTAATCGCCTCTTATACCACTCGATAATTTACCAATGAAAGAGGCAGGCGCCGGAGACTGGAAGGCAGGAAACAAAGTTTTATTCCGTCGGAGCAGAACACATCAGATCAGACAGCAAGGTATCGTCACGAGGTGCTCTAACTGCATCTCTGAGACCTGGTCTCTTATACACTGGTTTATTGCTTTATTACACATAGTACATTCTTGAGATTCCCTTGATGTATGGGGGAATATCCCCTGAAGCCCCGGTTCAGATCCGATCCCACACATAGATACAGTAGAAGTTCCCACCCTACCCGCAGTGGGAGATGGCTATCGCGCAGCAGGGAATTCCGCTAATTCCCGGGGGTGTGTGCAACCGGCCGGGTCTCAGGGGGTAGGGGCTTTGATCTACTGTAATCCCTTTGATGCGGGGTGTTTCCCTTACAGTAGGGGCAATAAACTGCATCCGCAGGGCTAGGTGATGGCCTGGGACCAGTTCGGACAATGGGGCGCAGAGGAAGGGGGTTATCAAAGGAGAGGCATGACCATGTATGGGATGTCGGTCGGATGTGGTTCCGTAGCAGGGTCGCGCAGAAGGAGAGGGTTTATGGCCTGTATGAGAGAGCGGGGGTGGCCGGCGCGCGGGGGATGCTTGCAGCGTCAGGGGAACGCGCTGGCGAGTGACAATGAGAGAGTGGGGTGCCTAAGATGGCGGCCGTGCATTCGCTGTGCGTGGCGCTGGGGAGAGGCAAGATGGCGCAGATAATGTTCAGTTTGTAAGCTAAATTTCCACAGTAGCTTGGTAGGCACAAGGGTCCCTACTAGCAAAAATGCAAGGTGATAGAAAATGAAAAAATTATTATTCAAATTTAATGATTGGATGAATTATATTCAAAAATCCTCATATGACACTTCCAACAAGCAACAAGGTGCTACATGTGACAGTGCAGTGCAAGGGAAGTCAAGTGAAGTAATGTAAATAGATATATATAGTGTGCATAACTCAATTTAAGAGCTCCACCAAAAGGACAGGATTTCAATATACAAGAATATAAAATCTCATCAAAGCATAGATTTAGAAAGGCTCCTTTCAACAAATGAACGCCTGGTTAAGATGTATTGGTCAACTTTTCGAGCCTTAAATACAGGGTCTTCCTCAGGACACACGTAGCAACCGGGCCTAGCTGGAGGCTGTGTCTCACAAATTAGACTGGTAGAAGGGACAAATGAGAACGCCCGGGGTGTGCATCTGGAAGAAACTCCTTTGAAAGCAGGAGTTACCTGAGGAATCAAGGAGCCTCAGTGCTTTCCTCGCAGTGGAGTGTGTTGTGCAGACAGGGAGGTTTGCTCCCAATGGGAAAACATAGAGCCATTTGATTCCTGCATATTCAAAACATGGTGAGTTAGTGGCAGGTGGGCCGATCTCTTCACTTAAAGGGAAGAAGATGTAAGCAGGCATCTGACTCCAAGACATTATTATCAAGCAGCAACAAGGCTCTAGTTGATGAACCTCCATGAACCGGATATTCAGTTTTGTAGCAGAACTCTGACATTTCTTATCAGGGAAGGGCTCAAAACTGGGGGTACAAATGAACTCTCCCTCACCCCAGTGGCTGTGTCTTTGCATACTGCTTATGGGGTGTGCCATCGTGCTTTAATTTGGATAAAGTGGCAGAGAGTTTGAATCTTATCTAGCCAAGGGGTGCAGGATCTGCTATCCTGGTTAATGAGTTCACTCAGAGCATCGCTCTGGGGGGCTAGCTCTGGAGCTGTCCAAAGTCTTATCCAGGACATCAGTAGCCTTACTGATATTGTGGTGGCAACCGTTTGTACAGCCATATCACATCGAATGGAAAGGAAAGCGGGACATATAGGCAAGTCAAGATGGATCTGATAAATCTGTTCTCCGTGAGCACGAAAGAAGAGGTGTCATCACTTCCTGAGAGTGCGGCACTGTAGCAGGCCCCTGCAGTGGCTATGGCCCTGTAGATCTCAGGTACTGGAGAAATGCCACCAGATGTGGCTTTACATTTCCTGAAAATTGCAGCTGCTCTATGTTGCAGGATGCTTGACTTTTTTAAATCTGAGGCCCCATGAACCATTCTCCGCCAATCTCATGCCAAGGTAATTGAAACTTTTAACTTGTTCGATTGGGACCCCTCAACAAGAATCCTATATTTTAAAGATCTATGTGGCCTAATTGCCCTAAATTTGGCTTTAGATTTTTTGACCTCCAGCCCTCTGATCTCCTGGAAGGACCAAATGTGTCCAATAGGACCTGGAGCCCCATAAGCGTTCTAGATATCAATAGGGTGTCATCTGCAAACATCCGCATCAGAGTGCTGATACCCGCAGATTTTGGGGCATCATGTTTGCAATTCGCAAACCATTCCAGTAAAGCTTTAATATATATGCTAAAGAGGGTTGGGGCCATGACGCACCCTTGCCGGATGCCATGCTTGATAGAGATTCTTGTTGTAAGGTTCTGATTGTGGTGCCATCCTACTTAAGCATAGGTATCAGAGTGGAGACTAATCAAAATTCTAAGAAGGTCCCCTGGTATACCTCAGAGCCTTCCACAGATTCTCCCTGGGGACCAGATTGAAAGCTGCCCATAGGTCCATAAAAGCCACACAAAGGTGTTCTCACCTCAAGTTGACATATTTCCAAATATTCAGCTAGACGCGGAGCACTTGGTCTAGGGTGCTCACCCCCAGCATGAAGGTCCGGAAGAATGCAATGATCAGAAATCCGCTCCATCAGTCAAGCCAGAACTTGCCTACAAAAGATTTTTTGACTAACATCGATTAGGCTAATATGTTGGAAGGTCTCTTCTGCCCTTTTTAAAAGCCTGCACAATATTTGCTCCCAACCAAGAACAAGGTATTTTCTTCACTTTTCATAATTTCATTGCCGTTTCCTTTATCTCAAACTCTAGGGGATACTTTCTATCAATGGCATTTCTTAGGGCATCCTGAGCAATCTGTGTTGCACTCTCTAGAGGTCGTTTGGTAATTTCATACTCCTTCTAGAGTTTTGAAAAGTGCCACACCTTGATTCAGGCTGAAAACTGCATCCCGACAGATCTCTAAGGAGCAGCTTCCATTCCGCATGGTCTTCCAGAATGCCCTCATATAGCTGTTGTTGAGGGCATTAGTTAAGTCCATCCACTGCATTTCCTCCCAGGTGTCCTTACTTGAAGACAAGATCACCTTATAATAACCTCGTACCCCCTTTATCACCCAGTGCTCCCCGTCTTTTAGCACTCTGAGGAGTTCTTCCTCAGCTTCCCTAAAATGCTGCATAACCCTACCAGATCTTGAGCCATAGCTATGGCCCCTTTGTCTTTCTTTAGTAAGGTACTGCAACAATTGGGATGACACCTCAACATGTAGGTCACCAAGCCCTGGTAAATCCTTAACCCTTGGGTCAAAAGTACTCATTACATCCACAAAGAGCTGGTATGTAGAGCCTAAGGCTCTTTCATTGCAGAATACATGAGCCCGCTTAACATTACATCGATTATTAGTTAAAATATTAGAGTTCACTGACTTAGGTTGGTCTAATCAAAGATTTGTAAGAAGAGTTTAATGAAGCTGTACACACAGGGCTTCATAGTCGCTGCCCGCTCTTGACGTTACTTCACTATCGACCACCACTGGCCAAATCCTGTGTTGATAAATATATATTCGATATGGCTTGAATACAAGCTTCTTTTCAAAGTCAGTTTGCAAGAGATGTTGGAAGCACTGCAGCCATTTAATGCCCTCAGCCTGTGGGTCACCAAATATCCGTAATTTGTTCCGCAATCCTAGGTTGCTTTTGGCAGGCAATGGCAGATATAGAAAGGACCCTACTAGTCTCGTCTTCTTCACCAACTGGCGAGTACAAGGATTCCCCAATCAAAATAGGTGCATTACAATCGCCAGCCACTATTTTAAAGCAGGCAGGGTGTAGTTAATCGAGCATTAGAGCCAACTGGACTAAAGGGCCAGCTTCAGAGCTATTGAGAACAGAGCGAATGTAAATATTAAAAATGGCAACCTGGTGAAGCTTAGGGGGAGTAACAGTCATAATCATAGTACCGAGGATGTCATTGCAGGGGTTAGAGATGATCTTGGCATTACTAAATACATCCATTCTTAGCCAAACCAGCAATCCCACTCTACCTGCCTTTGACAGTATAAAATGTACTGTAAAAGAAAGGTACCCTGGTCTGTGAAGGGATTCCACCAGCCCAGTTAACTGCAATAAGACAATATGATGAGAATTAATAAAAACGTCCCATTTAGGATCATTACTCTTGGCCCTTATACCCGCCACATTCCAGGATAACAGTTTAATCATAACATCAGTATTTTAGCTCGAAATCATAGAAGATTTGGGAGGGTTTCTTGACAGAATACCCTTTATTTTAGGGTCTAGCAGGTAGCCCTGTGAAAATAATTCAGAAACCCTGATATTCGCCAGTGTCCTTGCCCTAACAGGTCTGGGATGTTGGTGGGAGGAGGAGTCGATGCTCTTTTAGGGCTTAGAATCTTAGTATACCTGGTGCTTCCTTTGAAATGGGAGAAGCTTCTAGAGGTTTTCCTTTGAAGTGCACAGTGTTTCTGCCTTCCCTGAGCCAGACTAATGACAGGGGATATTATGCAGCATATTCAGGAGTAAGAGGGCCTGTGCCAAGCCCTGCCCTCCCATACTGCCATAGATGGCACATCCAGGAACACCTAAGCTCTCTATTGTGTGTGGCTTTCTTGAAAGAATACACAAAGATCAACTGCCAACTTCACCCAGACATGTCACCCAGAGCCAGGCTTCAAGCACTAAATGGCTAAGGCAGAAAGATGCTCATGGTACCGAAGCGCTCTTGATACCGAAGTGCTCTTGATACGAAGGAGGTCTTGATACCGAAGTGCTCTTGATACCCAAGTGCTCTTGATACCGAAGTGCTCATGATACCGAAGTGCTCATGATACCGAAGTGCTCTTGATACCGAAGTGCTCTTGATACCGAAGTGCTCATGATATCGAAGTGCTCTTCATACCAAAGTGCTCTTGATGCCAAAGTGCTCATGATACCGAAGTGCTCATGATACCGAAGTGCTCTTGATACGGTGCTCTTGATACTGAAGTGCTCTTGATACCGAAGTGCTCTTGGTACCGAACTGCTCATGATACCAAAGTGCTCTTAATACCAAAGTGCTCTTGATAACGAAGTGCTCTTGATACCGAAGTGCTCTTGATACCAAAGTGCTGTTGATACCGAAGTGCTCTTGATGCCAAAGTGCTCTTGATTCAGTGCTCTTGATACCGAAGTGCTCTTGATACCGAAGTGCTCATGATACCGAAGTGCTCTTGATACAGTGCTTTTGATACCAAAGTGCACTTGATACCGAAGTGCTCTTGATACCAAAGTGATCTTGATACCGAAGTGCTCTGAAGTGCTCTTGATACCAAAGTGCTGTTGATACCGAAGTGCTCATGATATCGAAGTGCTCTTGATACTGAAGTGCTCATGATATCGAAGTGCTCTTCATACCAAAGTGCTCTTCATACCAAAGTGCTCATGATACCGAAGTGCTCATGATACCGAAGTGCTCATGATACCGAAGTGCTCTCGATACCGAAGTGCTCTTGATACGGTGCTCTTGATACCGAAGTGCTCTTGACACCGAAGTGCTCTTGGTACTGAACTGCTCATGATACCAAAGTGCTCTTAATACCAAAGTGCTCTTGATAACGAAGTGCTCTTGATACCGAAGTGCTCTTGATACCAAAGTGCTGTTGATACCGAAGTGCTCTTGATGCCAAAGTGCTCTTACTACCAAAGTGCTCTTGATTCAGTGCTCTTGATACCGAAGTGCTCTTGATACCGAAGTGCTCATGATACCGAAGTGCTCTTGATACAGTGCTTTTGTTACCAAAGTGCGCTTGATACCGAAGTGCTCTTGATACCAAAGTGATCTTGATACCGAAGTGCTCTGAAGTGCTCTTGATACCAAAGTGCTGTTGTTGGAAGGCGGACCTCGGGGAGTCGGAGAGACCACCCAGAGGGGCCCCCACACTGTACGAAGTAGCCGAGCGCTGCTGAGAAGCCTCCAGAGAGGTCCTTCTCCTATCATGTACTAGCACAGTAACACCACCACACAGGACTCAAGGAGGTTGTCTCAAGACGAGCAATTCTTTATCAGCACTTAAAGGTTACGGGATCAATATTTACACGAAAGGGATCAGGGGATCCACAAAAGTCTCAGTGTCTCTTTAGAAGGGAAGGGGTAGCGGGACAGTCTTTGGCAGGCGCTTGGTACGAGGGTACCTGGGACCCAGTTTTTATCCTCAAGCTGGAGGGCCTGCGGATCTCGGAGGGGTCGAGCCGTGACGGTGTCAGCAGGGCTCTGGCGTTCAGTTCGTGGAGAGCCGCGACCAGGTCAGCGGGGCTCTCAAGATGGTTTCTGCTCAGCTCGAGCCGCAACGTCATCAGCAGGGCTCCGAGGGAGGTTTCAGCGAGGTTGGGCCGCGACAGCGTCAGCAGGGCCCCGATGTTCCGGGTGGCTTCAAGGTTTCAGCAAGAAGGAGCCGCGACGCAGTCTGCAGGGCTCGTGGTGGTTTCAAGCAAGAGTTCTTCTCCGTAGGGTCGGCCGCGATTCGATCAGCAGGGCTCTCGACTCCGGGATACAACTGCCGGTCTGTTGCGGGGTCGCCCCAGATATAGGCCTGGAGCCCTTTGATGTCCAGACCCTTGCGCCCGGGGGCGGAGAGGCCGGGTTGGGAGCGGCCAGACGCCCAGCAGGAGAGGCGCCCGGCCCAGGAGAGATGGAGGTCGATCGCACCTCGGTGTGTGGGGACGGTTGGGGGTCCCATCGATACCGCCCTCCGCCAGGTGCGAGGAAGTGTTCACGTGATACCCCCTGGCCAGTTCTTGGTACCTCAATGTCTGGGCCTTGCTGGGGCCGAGGCCGGGTTGAGCGGGGTCCTGTGGGCTGGTGTGCAGGGTCACGTGGCAGGCAACAAAATGGTGGAGCCCCGAGGTGTATGTGACCTCGTGCGGCTCGAACGGGTGGCCCGTGGAGGCCAGGGCGGGGAACGGGCCCAATCCCAGGGAAGTCAGGACCACGCCACGAGGCCGGGTCCAACAGGCGTCCCCCCCAGCCGAAGGCAGGGAGAGTCACCCATCTCCTTGGGGATTCTCCTCGTCAAGGCGGAAGAAGAGGGATAGGCCGTCAGCATTGGCGTGGTCATTGCCGGGCCGGTGCTCCACAGAGAAGTCCATCTCTTGCAGGGCAATGGACCACCGCAGCAGCTTGGGATTCTCGCCTCTCATTTGCATTAACCACCGCAAGGGCCGGTGGTCGGTCTGGACCCGAAAGTGGGTACCGAAGAGATAGGGCCGGAGCTTCTTAAGGGCCCACACTACTGCGAAGGCCTTGCGCTCGATGGTGCTCCATCGTTGCTCCCGGGGCAGCAGCCGTCGGCTGATGAAGGCCACTGGTCGGTCGAGTCCCTTCTCATCAACCTGAGACAGGACGGCCCGATCCCATATTCGGAGGCGTCTGTCTGCACGATAAACTCTTTACTGTAGTCCGGGGCCTGGAGCACCGGGGCAGTGCACATCGCTGCCTTGAGAGTCTCGAAAGCTGATTGGCAGCGGGGAGTCCAGTGCACTTTCTTGGGCTGTTTCTTTGAGGTGAGCTCCGTGAGAGGCCCAACAATGCTCCCATAGCCCCGGATGAACCGCCGGTAGTATCCGGTGAGGCCCAGGAAGGCCCGTACAACGGTCTGGGTAGTGGGGGGTTCCCATGCCTGGATGGCATCGACTTTTGGCTGGAGGGGGGCCACCTGACCGCTTCCCACCTGATGGCCCAGGTAGGTCACCGATCCTTGGCCGATCTGGCATTTGCTGGCCTTGATCGTGAGCCCTGCCCTTTGGAGGGCGGCCAGGACTGCTTTGAGGTGACCCAGGTGCTCAGCCCAGTGGTTGCTGTACACGGCAATGTCATCCAAATAGGCCGCGCTGAAGGCCTCGAGCCCGGCCAAAACCTTGTTTACGAGTCTCTGAAAGGTGGCCGGGGCGTTCTTCATGCCGAAGGGCATCACCCGAAAGTGGTAATGCCCATCAGGGGTGGAAAAGGCGGATCTTTCCTGGGCGCCGGGGGTCAGCTGGATCTGCCAGTAACCGGCGGTGAGGTCCAGCGTGCTCAGGTAGTGGGCGGACCCCAAGCGGTCGATGAGTTCGTCGGCCCGGGGTATAGGATGGGCGTCCGTCTTGGTCACAGCATTCAGAGCTCGGTAGTCTACACAAAATCGTAACTCCGGGGGATGGCCTTGTGCGGCGGCCTTCGGTACCAGGACGACAGGGCTGGCCCACGGGCTGTCGGAGGGCCTGATGACCCCGAGGGCCAACATCTTCGCTACTTCGGCCTGGATGCATGCCCGTACTCGGTCGGGTACCCTGTAGGCTCGGTGTCGCACGGGGGGACTGTCCCCGGTGTCGACGTCGTGGACGCACCAGTGGGTCACCCCCGGGGTGAGGGAGAAGAGGGCTGCGTAGTCCTGCAGCAGTTGTTGACAGTCGTTACGCTGTTCCGGGGTCAGGGAGGAGGCGAGTTGGACACCCTTGATGGATCCGTCGTGGACGTCGTTCTGCAAGAGGTCGGGTAGGGGCTCGGAGTCGTCCTCGCCCCCCTCGTCGGTCGCCAGTAGCAGGCTCAGTTCGGTCCGGGCAAAGTGGGGTTTGAGCCGGTTAGCGTGTAGAACCCAGAGGGGGTTCCGGGGAGACTCCAGGTCGACTAGGTAGGTGACGGGGCTCTTCTTCTCCACCACCTTGAAGGGCCCGGTCCACTTGTCCTGGAGGGCGCAGGGCTCAACAGGGGCCATGACCCAGACCCACTGGCCTGGCTCGAACTCGATTGTAGAGGTGTTCCGATCGTACCACCGCTTCATGTCCTCCTGGCTGGCCTCGAGGTTGGCTTCGGCCAGGGCTCGGAACTTGCGGGTCTGGTTTCGTAGGGTCAGGAGGTATCGGTAGACATCAGGAGGGGCGCCTTGGAGCTTCGTCTCCCAGCCCTCCTTGACCAGGCTGAGGGGCCCGCGGACCGGATGCCCATACAACAGTTCAAACGGGCTGAACCCCAGGGACTTCTGCGGGACCTCCCGATAGGTGAACAGGATGCATGGCAGTAGGACATCCCATCTCCGCCGGAGGGGCTCTTCCAGGCCCTGAATCATCCCCTTTAGGGTTTTGTTAAAGCGCTCGACCAGTCCGTTCCCCTGAGGGTGATAGGGGGTGGTGAATTTGTACGTGACCCCGCACTGCTGCCACAGGGACCGCATGTACTTGGAGATGAAGTTTGTGCCCCGGTCGCTCACCACTTCGCGAGGAAATCCCACTCTTGAGAAGATTCCCATTAAGGCCCGGCCCACCACGGGGGCCGTTACAGTTCTCAGCGGGACAGCCTCCGGGTACCTGGTGGCGTGGTCCACGAGGACCAGGATGAAGCGGTGGCCCAGGGCGGTCCAGGGGTCCAGGGGCCCCACAATGTCGATCCCGACCCGTTCGAACGGGGTGCTGACGGCTGGAAAGGGCTGGAGGGGGGCCTTGACCCGACCCCCCCGTCTTCCCGCTGGCTTGGCAGGTCTGGCAGGACCGGCAGTGGTTGTCCACGTCTCTCCGCATTCGGGGCCAGTAGAAGTGGGTCACCAGACGGCTGTAAGTTTTGTCTTGCCCTAGGTGTCCGGCGAGGGGCACGTCATGTGCCAGGTTGAGAAGGAACTCCCGGAAGCGGAGGGGGACCACCAACACGCGGCTGGCCCCGAGTTCTGCCACTTTCTGTTCACTGTATAATAGGCCCTCGGCCCAGTAGACCCAGTGGGTGCCGGTCTGGTCACCGTTGGCTTGTGCGGACGCCTGTTGTCGGACCCCTTCGAGAGAGGGACAGGACTGCTCTTCTTGCTGGAACTGCTCTCGGGTGGGGCCCCCTTCGTGGCGCCATTGTGCAAGTTCTGGTAGGGCGCCGAGGGAAGCGATCTCTTCGGGGGAGGGTTCAGTAGGTCCAGTGTCGGTGTCCGCCTCCCCCTCGCTGCAGGCGGGGGGTGGTGCGAGCCCCGCGGGCTTGACGGAACCGGAGGCCAGGGACGAGCGGGGGGCCTGGGCGGCCATGGACCGGGTGATGGCGCAGGCCCATTCGGATAGTCCCAGCATTCGGAGGTGCTCTCGTCGCTCCACTTGAGCCCAGGGGGAACTCTCTAGGTCGTTCCCCAGGAGGCAGTCCACTGGTGCGTCGTCGCGGACAGTCACTTTTAGTAGGCCTGTCACCCCTCCCCACTCGAAGGGGACCAGGGCCATCTGGCACAGGCTTTCGCTGTTGTCGGCCGTCCGGACGGGGCACAGCACATTGGGTAGGATTTGTTCGGGGGTCACCAGGTGGCAGCGGACAGCGGTGACACTGGCGCCGGTGTCGCGAAGGGCTTCGGCACGTCGTCCATTGATGGTGACCTGCTGCTGGTATTTCTGGGTGTTGCTTGGGATGGGTGTGCGGGGCACCATTTCTCGGCTGCCCAGGCAGACCAGGGACATGGCCGCCGGCTCCCACTCGGTGGTTCCTCGGTCGAGGGGTTCTTCCTCTTCCTCTCCTTCCCCCAGGGCGGCGGCCGCCAGCTGTCGGGGCGGGGGTCCGCCGGCCCCGCTTCTTCGGTTCAGGGGCAGACCGGATCGCTGGCATAGTGCCCGGTTTGTTGACAGCCGTAGCAGGTTATTGGGGGCCGTGGTCCGGTTCTGGCTGGGGTTGCCCCTCTTCGGGCTAGGCTCGGGGAGAGGTGTTGCTGCGGCGGCCCTCGAGGTGGGCTCCGGGGGGCCCCGGCGGGGGGGTCCCGGTTCCGGTTCGGCCCTCCCCCTCCACCGCGTTGGCGGGGAGGTCCGGTGGGGTTCCTCTAGTACTCCCCCATCGAGTTCCGGGGGACTCGGGTGTTGACCCATCGATCGGCCTCGACGGCGAGTTTTCGTGGGTCGGTCATCTTGCTGTCGAGGAGGTGTTGCCTTAGCTCCACGAAGCAGTTGTTGGAGAGATGTTCCCAAACAATGAGGTTGACTAGCTGCCCGTAGGTGGTGACCTTGCTACCCTTGATCCACCCTTCTAGGGCCCGGCTGAAAAAGTCCACATATTCCACCCAGGTGGTACCAGGGATCTTCTTGCAGTCTCTGAACCGCTGGCGGTACATTTCCGCGGTTAGCCCGTAGCGGGTGAGCAGGGCCTCCTTCATGTGGTCGTAGGAGGTCATCACCTCTTCTGGCAGCTGGAGCAGTGTGTCTCGACCTTCACTAAGGAACCGACCCCACAGGCCGGCACCCCAGTCCTTTCGGGGCACCCGATGGGAGGTCATGGCCACCTCGTATGCCTTGAACCCTTGTTGGATGTCGTCATTCTTATAGTACTCCTTGACGACATCTTTAGGGATATGTACCTTGGCTTCGGCAGGCGGTAGGGCGTCTCTATTACTGGGGGTGTCGGTCCCCCCTTTCTGTGCCTTGAGCTCGAGCTCTTTGAGACTTCGCTCGTGCTCAAGGGTCAGTCTCTTTTCTTCCAACTCTCGATGCCGTCTCTTCTCTTCTATTTCCTCTTGTAGCCGTAGCTGCTCTAGGGCCATTTTCTTTTCCGCCAGCTGGAGTTCGCCGTCCAGCCGCAGTCGTGCGAGCTCTAGTTCGTGGTTCCGGACCTTCTCCCGTTCTCGTATCTCCTCTGCGGAGAGGCCGGTTTCTAAGCTGTTTCTTCCTCCGGTTGCCGGAGTCGGTGCGGTTGATGTGGCCACAGTCAGGGGCAGGGGACCTTCGTTCTGGGAGGGGCCTGCCTCGGCCTCTAGCCAGGTCCTCAGGGCTTTCTGCATCTCTTCTTTGGTACCTAGGCCGGTGGTTGCAATGCCCTTGTCCTTGCAGAACTGTTTCAATTCTTTGTGCGTGTATTCCTCCAACCGTTCGGGCTGGAACTCCGTGGTCGTGTTGTTTTCTTGGTTGCTCATGACTTCCGTTTGTCTGGATGGGTAGCTAGTGGGTTACTGGCTTGTACGTACTGCGTTCGGCTCGGATCCCGTCGCTGGCCACCAAATGTTGGAAGGCGGACCTCGGGGAGTTGGAAAGACCACCCAGAGGGGCCCCCACACTGTACGAAGTAGCCGAGCGCTGCTGAGAAGCCTCCAGAGAGGTCCTTCTCCTATCATGTACTAGCACAGTAACACCACCACACAGGACTCAAGGAGGTTGTCTCAAGACGAGCAATTCTTTATCAGCACTTAAAGGTTACGGGATCAATATTTACACGAAAGGGATCAAGGGATCCACAAAAGTCTCAGTGTCTCTTTAGAAGGGAAGGGGTAGCGGGACAGTCTTTGGCAGGCGCTTGGTACGAGGGTACCTGGGACCCAGTTCTTATCCTCAAGCTGGAGGGCCTCCGGATCTCGGAGGGGTCGAGCCGCGACGGCGTCAGCAGGGCTCTGGCGTTCAGTTCGTGGAGAGCCGCGA
This sequence comes from Triturus cristatus, assembly GCF_964204655.1. NCBI lineage: Eukaryota > Metazoa > Chordata > Amphibia > Caudata > Salamandridae > Triturus > Triturus cristatus. Next base: position 84,740,092 of record NC_140590.1, on the reverse strand, counting down.
CCTGGTCAGCGGGGCTCTCAAGATGGTTTCTGCTCAGCTCGAGCCGCGACGTCGTCAGCAGGGCTCCGAGGGAGGTTTCAGCGAGGTTGGGCCGTGTCAGCAGGGCCCCGATGTTCCGGGTGGCTTCAAGGTTTCAGCAAGAAGGAGCCGCGACGCAGTCTGCAGGGCTCGTGGTGGTTTCAAGCAAGAGTTCTTCTCCGTAGGGTCGGCCGTGATTCGATCAGCAGGGCTCTCGACTCCGGGATACAACTGCCGGTCTGTTGCGGGGTCGCCCCAGATATAGGCCTGGAGCCCTTTGATGTCCGGACACTTGCGCCCGGGGGGCAGAGAGGCCGGGTTGGGAGCGGCCAGATGCCCAGCAGGAGAGGCGCCCGGCCCAGGAGAGATGGAGGTCGATCGCACCTCGGTGTGTGGGGACGGTTGGGGGTCCCATCGATACCGCCCTCCGCCAGAAAGCGAGGAAGTGTTCACGTGATTCCCCCTGGCCAGTTCTTGGTACCTCAATGTCTGGGCCTTGCTGGGCCCGAGGCCGGGTTGAGCGGGGTCATGTGGGCTGGTGTGCAGGGTCACATGGCAGGCAACAAAATGGTGGAGCCCCGAGGTGTATGTGACCTCGTGCGGCTCGAACGGGTGGCCCGTGGAGGCCAGGGCGGGGAACGGGCCCAATCCCAGGGAAGTCAGGACCACGCCACGAGGCTGGGTCCAACAGCTGTTGATACCGAATTGCTCTTGATGCCAAAGTGCTCTTGATACCGAAGTGCTTATGATACCGAAGTGCTCTTGATACAGTGCTCTTGATACCGAAGTGCTCATGATACCGAAGTGCTCTTGATACAGTGCTTTTGATACCAAAGTGCTCTTGTTACCGAAGTGCTCATGATACCGAAGTGCTCTTGATACCGAAGTGCTCTTGATACCGAAGTGCTCTTGATACCGAAGTGCTCTTGATACTCCACTTTGAGTATCGACGCTTTTCATAAATTAAAAAGCGTCAATCTGCAGGATCAGTGAGAGGCAAAGTGTATTCAAAGTTGTGCTAAAATAATTTATTAAAAGGCTCTCACTCCGTTTTTTATCAGTAGATTTATTTCGTAAATATAGTTACATTTACTGGGGAAATGCAGCCTACAAAAAAAGTACACAACAGAAAATCTGTTGTATGCACAGAGCACATGAAAAGTCTATGGAAGCAAAATAGACGCCAAATTAAAAGGATATAATCAATAGTTGAGAAGAAGTCATTCCTAATAAGTAACAAAATGCTCTGCAGGAGAAAGACAAACTCCTAAAGATGTGTCCACACGTCGAGTAAAGCCAACAGCGCCGCTGTGCCAAGTAAGTTAAGTTGAGCCTGCTAATAAGAGAGCGTCTCCAAAGCAATGATTTGAAATGATCCGGCAACAAAAAGAGAAAACTTCTAATATGAATCTGAAACGTGCACAAGGAAGTGTCCCAGCAAAAACAGCTCTGAGAAGTAAGGTCAGAGAGAGAGAGCGTGAGAGAGAGTGTGTGTGTGTGCGTGCGTGCGTGTGTGTGTGTAATTCTGTAAGACAGTGTAAGTGCGCGAGGGAGTCTGCAGCTGACCTCAAGTCCATTTGCACTGTTTTTGCACAATACAAGTGTTAGGTTGATTACTTAGAGCTTCTGCATCAGGCTTGCCTGCTCCCACCGCGCGCCCCTCCCTTTCTGCGCGCGGCATTCACCAGCTGGAATGTTGACAGCTGGACGTTCTAGGGTTACAGTTGACAGTTGGTTGGGTGGCCATATGTGAGTTACGCATCCAGCCTCCGGTTGAGTGTGTCGTCCTATGATGAAATAAACTTCTTCAAGTAAATAATCGTAAGCCTCATCTTTACAATTTGGCGACGAGAGTGGGATGGACGACGCACAGATGGACCCATACGGTGATGGACTGAATGAATTGAAGGGAAGTGACTTAAAAGGAAAATATTAAATAAAAGAAGAAACGGAAGTTGAAGATGCGTAGCGGATATATGAAAATAACAGTGAGACATAATTGAATATAAATTGACGAAGGACTAAGAAAATACCTGAAACTGTAAAGGAACTTTACAAACGCTAGTAAGGACCTTGTGCAGAGCGAAAATTTTACGCAGTGAATGCTGACATGGTATGTTCATTAAAGCCAGTATTTATGAGCAAGTATCTGAGCAAAGAACAACCGTTCTGGCAGAGCAGGAAAGAAAATTCGCAACCTGGTGAGAATTAAAGTAAAACAAACCTGTGAGGAACTACGAGGAATCGGAAGGAATACTATAAGGCTCTCCCTGGTTACGCAGTCAAATGACTTCCTCTGAGGTCCTTCCATCGCAGAGTATATTGATATAAATTTTACGGAGGATGAGTAAATAGTTTTATGAAGACAAGGAACTTTACAAGAAAATAACGTGAGTAAGGACCTTGAGAAGAGTACAAAAGGTTACGCGAAGAGGGCTGGCAAGTGTACTATTAACAAGAAAAAAAAAAGAAGAAGTACATGAGACTTTTAGAAGGAACGATCGAAGGGGCAACGGAGTTATCACGGACACACAAATGAAGGGAAAACCAACACACTAACGTAAAGGAAATTAAACAACTACGATGGAAGTGACAGGAGAAACGAGGTACGGTTAAAAATTACATATTACTTGTCGTTGGTTGTGCAGCGAAGTAACTCCAGCAAAGGATCGTTCACCGCGTTGCTGAAAGTGAGAGGAATATTTAATTCTAAAGAAATTTAACGTATTGTGAAATTCACCTCATAACGAAGGCGTTGCTTGTAGAACGTCGTGACGTTGCTGAACTGATTGAGTACAAGGAAGTGAAGCATACGCAACAGCAGATTAGCGTAGTGACGTAGGGAGTTGCTTCCCACCATCTTTGAGGAAATGCGTGTGTAAACAAGCGGAATCTTCGTAACAAAGAAATAGCTCGTTAATACCACGGCGTGTGGGGGGGGCAACAATAAACTATAAAGGAACTCGTGCAGAAGTGAAAATATACGGTCGGATTAACCTTTGGCAGGTCAGAGGAAAGGAGATAAATAAGAGAATTTAGAATAAATAAATCTAAGGAAAAAAAAAACAGGAAAATTTATCCACATAAGATTAGATGTTCAGGAAAAAAAAACAAGAAACATTAAGAATTTTTTTAATTATTAATTAAAATTAAAGAAATAAATTAACAGCAACTATATAAAAACTAACACACAGTGGAAAAATAAAGGTAAAGGTAGAAGCATGGCATCAGGCAATTTATATAACTTGCAGCCACCAGAAGCATTTTTGAAGGGTACTGGGACACCTATCGTGAAGTGGGAAGAATGGAAGGAATATTTTAGCAATTACATTTCCACATTTGACAAAGAGGATGAACCACTTAAACAAGAGGAAAAGAAAAAGATATTGTTACATTGTTTGAGTGCAGGTGGTTTAACAGTGTACAAAAATATTACTAAAAAAAAGAGAACAGAAGGAGAGAGGAAAGTATATGATGAGGCAATAGAGGACTTAGATGCATACTACAAACCCACAGTATGTGTAGCAGTACACAGGTATAAGTTCTACAGAAGGAAACAAGGAAAAGAGGAGTGCATCGACGATTACGTGTCGGCATTAAAGAACTTGGCACTTTCATGCAAGTTTGAAAATATGCATGACGATTTAATTAGAGACCAGATTGTGATGTGTGCCGCAAATTCAAACATACAAGACGCCTTATGGGCCAAAGGGGAAAAACCCTTACAACAGGTCATTGATATTGTAAAGAAAGCGGAGTTGACAGGTAGATGTGCTAAGGAAGTCATCAATGAGGGAAAAAGTAAAACTGAGGATGCAAATGTAGTGGCAAAAATAAGTAGGTACAAAAAAAGTACCGGGTATAGAGTGAAGGACACAACAAAATTCAAAGAGAATGCTAGTTCATACGAGCAATTGAAGTGTTACAGGTGCGGCAGCAGTAAGCATTTGGCAAATGACTGGAACTACCCAGCGAGAAACAACAAGTGCACCCAATGTGGGATCATTGGTCATTTTCAGAATGCATGCAAGTGGAAGATAAAAGAAAAGGTAAAATATATAGAGGATGAGGATGAAGAAGAATTAGGGAATGACTCATCTGATGATTCGGAGTATAACTTATGTGTAATGTATGTAACTGAGGCAACGGATAAAGAGAATGACGAGAAGAGGAGGAAAAAAAAACCTATGTGCGTGGTGGAAATGGAAGGAGTGCTTATTGATATAGTAGCTGATTCGGGTTCACCATGCACCATTGTCAACCGTGAAGTTTGGAAGGAGAAATTTTGGAGTAAGGTAGGAAGACAATTAGAAAAACCTGACATTTCACTAAAAACATTCACAGGAGAACCGATAGAACTTGTGGGTTACAAAAAAATAAAATTTGCATTTAAGGGAAGAAAAACCTACAGCAAGATGTACGTTGCTGTCAAAGGTCATCTGTACTTGGTTGGAAGGACCAGGGAAAACTTGGTATAACTCTAAACCCAAACAGTGTGGAACAGGTCCAGGTTACACAAAATGAGGTAGAGGAAAATGAACTATGTGTAGCAAACATCAAAGAAGAGTTCCCGAGCATTAAAGAAGTAGTAAGGAACAAAGAGAACGGAAGAGATGGAACCTTAAAAGAAGTCAGGGAGCGTATTGTGGAAGGATGGTCCAAAAAGATATCTCTGAGAGATGAGTTGCGGACCTTCGGCGAAATGAGGAATGAACTGCCCATGGAAAAAGAACCGGTTTTAAGACAAGGGAAGTGTATACCTCCGACCACTTTAAGAGAGAATCTCATTGAACTATGCTGTGAGGGACGTTTGGACATAAATAAAACAAAACAATGGAGGCCTTGGTACGAGATAAAAATCGTAAGAACAAAGAGAAACTGCATGCAATGTGAGAAATCTGACGAATCACTAACAAGCAGGAGTCCTCCTCTCCTACCCCTGAAGTGTCCGGACTTGGCATGGAAGAGGGTGGGCATTGGCTTCCGAGCACAAACTAATGGAGAAAACAAGGGATATAGAGAAGATGGTGAGAATATCGAAACCACTGGGAGTATGAGAAAACAGAGACATATCTGAACATGAAAAGGAGAAAATGGATGTGGTCCGCAGGGGACATGACAAACAGGACTGGATACAACTTGAATCATCGGATTCGGAGGAAGAAGGTGATTACGTGAAACAACAACATCGGAGTCAAAACGGAGGGAGAAGTTTGAGACAAAAGGTTATCGAAACCATAGGAGTCAACACCGAACTGAGTACAAGCGAATCTGAAGCATCCATTGGTAATGGTATTGACACAGGATTTTAGTTGGAACTGTAGGCTCCTTAGCCTGGCGGAGAAAAATGAAATTCCGTGACCAGTGCCACAAGTGGTACCTTGGAGGCTAGTTATAGTCAAGACATAAACCAAGAACTGGGGCCGGATAAAGACATTTTGGAACAGACTGCCATCACTAATAGTTTTGGGCGCAGCGGGGTTAAACCTGGCTAGTACAAGGATTTTATTTGCGAACAGTTGTAATGCATCCCACCTGTTGTTTGTGTTTACCTCTTCCTCAGTTCTTATCTTCCTAAGAGAAGGAGATGTGTTAGGTTGATTACTTAGAGCTTCTGCATCAGGCTTGCCTGCTCCCACCGCGCGCCCCTCCCTTTCTGCGCGCGGCATTCACCAGCTGGAATGTTGACAGCTAGACGTTCTAGGGTTACAGTTGACAGTTGGTTGGGTGGCCATATGTGAGTTACGCATCCAGCCTCCGGTTGAGTGTGTCGTCCTATGATGAAATAAACTTCTTCAAGTAAATAATCGTAAGCCTCATCTTTACAACAAGTTATACAGAACAAATCGTGGCATTTTTAATAAATAACATCATTAGCAGGAATTATTCATGCTGGCAGCTCTTCCAGGAACCATGAGAGACTCTGGATGTCCCATACACTCCTTGTGGCTTCACTAGTTCCAACCACGCATCTTTTATTCTCTCAACTACAGACCGGGCGCGACATCTTATGGACTTTTGAAGTACTGCATCTTTTTCCTTGGTGTTTCTCAATTACGATTTTACATCACCAGCAGCGATTTCCACAATTCAATCTGCGCAAATAAATGAGTGATTCCCAGATTTTACAGCACAGCACAAACAATAGCTTTTGAAGTGGGAACACTTAGGGTAAAACGCATACAACTGAAGGAAACACTTAGGTATAGCACCTCAGCGCTCCTATTACATGTTATACCGTAGTATAGTGAGCCCTATGAAAAGAATTACCTGCAGACACAGGGCATGAAATGCAGCAGAAAAAGCATATCTGTCACATTATAGGCACATAACCACAGGAACACCTGTACTCCCTTTAGCGGGGAAACGTTATTGCCTTTCCTGAGAGGAATGCCTTTATGAAACAAAGTAGGAACTGTGATCCTTGTGCACCTACTATATGTGCCATGGTAATCCTGAGCATTCCTAACTGAGGGCATTTAAGAAGTAAGGCGCTGGTGCGCTTGCGTGCCTGCTTATAGCAATACGGTAAAAGCATGCTCCCAACTTCATGAAGCGGGGCCCCCCTTTGAGGTGTCCCCATAATGTAGAGTCACAGGCCAAGAGCTCCTTAGACCATGCACTCACCCCCGTCCCCGGAATGCACCAAAGGGGGGGGGGCAACTTACACTTAAATGCATACAGTGCTTGAGGAGTTGGATTATGACGTAGGTTGGAATGTGTATGGGTCATTGAGCCGTGAGCCCCTATGTATTCCATTACCGACAGTTACTGGTCCGTTGCTGAGGAGACTAGAGGGCATATCAGGAACACCCGGCGATAATTATCGCTCAGCGCTCTTAGCGTGAGGATAATTATCGCCGGGTAACGTGGATTTTTATCGCTGAGATAGCGTGCTATTAGCAACGCTTATCTCCTCAGCAATAAAAATCCTCACGCTAACTGCCTGACGTGAGTTTATCGCTGGAAACCCAGTGATAATCTCAAGCAATGTGGCGTTAGCTTGTTGATAGGGACTCACAAACTTAGCCATGATATCCACCCTCCATAGGATATCATGGCTAAGTCAGTCCTGAAGCAGGCGTAAGGAAAGTAGCGATAACAGGGGTTATCGCTACTTTTCCTGCCGCTATGCTTCATAGCGTGGGCCTTGATGATAGGAGAAATGTCGCTTAGCGAACATTTCTCCTGTCATGTTAGGTCAGGAATGCCCACTTTGCATCTCATTAGAGATGCAAAGCTGGGCGTTAAGAATCCCCACGCTAAAGCAAGGTTTCACGCGTTAGCGTGGCTTTGCTAATTAGGCAATAAAATTATAGCCGCTTTTTGGCCGAAAACGGCCGCAAAAGCGGCGATAATTTTTTATCGCTTGCTTGTAAATATGCCCCTTGATGTGTGCCTTCAACTATGCCCTTACATCCGGATATTACTAAAATTACTACCTCCTGTCTGGTAAAATGTAACAATTTTGGCGAAGATCTGATGGACCTCTTTGTGCCGGCTTTTTCAGCATCAGCTTTAGGACAATGAAGTTTTGATTGGATGATGGAGGACACATTTGAAAGTTGGTGGTGAGATAGGGGCCAACATGGTTGCCGTTTTACTACCTCTGGGAACCAGCAGTGCTGCATGGAGGTACTTTGGGAGAGCGGCGTGTGTAATGAGGTGAAGGATAAAAAATGTGCTAGCATTCGCACCAAGAATTTTCAATTCTATTAAGGACACGGAGGCAAGGATTATGCTTTCTCTTTCTTTGCTGATAAAATTTCAGCAGTCAATGAACATTTACAAAAACTACATTTCCCATGATGCCATGGTACAGATCCACCAATCACGGTATCTCTGTCCGTATAACCAGGACTTTCCACATAACCATATCCTCTTTCTTTCCCTCAAAATGAGTAATGTCCTTAATATCTGCAACGGTCCCACGTTGACAGCTCTGCAGGTGGTCCTAACTGAATTCAACGATAGTTCAAACTTGAACCAGGACAAAAAGTGTTGATGGAGCTCATATAAAAGAGACTTGCTCGGATACAATCCTCTCATGTAACACTGTATTAATAAAGTGTTGTGTAAATTAACATGCACCTCATTACATTTTTTTTAGCAAGATGAAGCTTGCATATCTGTTTTACTAACAAGTAACCCAAGTGAGACTTAAAATGGCTGCTAACGCAGGAAACTGTACTGCTCATGCGTCAACTGCATCTATGCAGTATGACGGTCTTTTGCTTGGAGGGAATTTTCTGCAGCTGCGCATAAGCATCTCATATGGCCACTTGAAAGCTCACATGCTAAGCATCTGCTTTGCTGAAACTAAAACATGCTATATACTAAATGCTAATGCGGGGAGAGCTATTATAAGTAAATGGGGTTAGAGTAGAGATAGGTGGTATAGAGTGAAATTATTTTATTTTGAATTTAATATGTTTTATTTTGACCTCTCTACTAGTTTGTATTTGGGCCTCCGAGAGATGCTAATGGTTGTACAGCACTTGACTCCTCACGCATGCGAAGTAACAACAAGCCGGGAAACCATGATGGTGTACTTGAATCACGTCTAAGGCCACATTCGCAACATGTCCCGTGAACCTGATGGAAATCCTGAAATTTGAACAAGAATAAAGCCACATGTATACAACACATTGTTGATAAAGATGTGAATGTGGGTGGGATATAAAGCTTGGGAAAATAAATTAATGGGCGGGAACATTGAAGAAACAACTAAAGAAAATTATTAAACTTAGCATGGTGTGATGATCCTCCCCCCTTGCCTGTCCAATCAGAATTAGGGCTTCCATGAAACTGAAAGATTAAGGGGTGGTACACGCCATTAGAAAGGTATAATTGAGGTAGTTTAGTTAGTTAGTTATGCTCGTGTTGCCGAGATGCTGAGAGACCGGGATGCTGTCCGAGAACTGAATAAATGATGAAGAAGAATCGATTTCCAGACTAGGATTTTGAGCCTATTAAATAGAAGAAGATCACGGAAGAATTGAGGAGGCACATAATAGAAGAAGATTGCGGAAGAATCGAGGAGGAAGTTAGTGGCAAAGAGAGGGGTGCGACGCAGGCGTCGTATCTAAAAGAGGTCATCTATCCTGTCCTGAATCCTGTCCTGAAAACCTGTCCTGAAGTCTTTGTCACCTGATCTTTCCCGGGGGACCCCCACAGCTCCTTGGCTAAGGGGTTGGTTTCCACACCATCCTAGGTAACTATAATTCTGTGTAGTGTATCATTGTGCTGCTCTCTCTATCTTCTCCTTTCTGAAGCACCGTCACTGTGAAATATCAATTTAATATAGGTGAAGAGTAAAGAATTAATTGACTTTTCTTCCCTGGAGAAATGGAGTTTGTACTGTATTCTTGTTTGGCTCACATGAATTAACTAGATAAACATTTAAAACTTCTCCAGAGTCTGTGGTTATTTCAGAATGGTAAGTAATATAAATAACCCTGATGCCATTTCACCATCAACTAGTTCCAATTATTAGGTCCATGGACCAGAGGAAAGAACTTTTTGATCAGTGAAGATTAGTTAAATTTTGACAGGTAACTAATCTCATAAATATTATAAAATTGACCCCAGCGGTATTTACTAGCCTATGTGATAGTGAGTGTGTTTATGGGCCCAGGTGAGTATATGGTGTTTGAGTACCTGAGGTTGGTAACCCGCTGGATCAGTTTTCTGGTAGCAGAGCTATGGTTAATATTGACTAGTATGGTGATTATTGGCTATAACTGTATGTTTTAACAAATCCATTTGTGTTATGTTTTATGTTGTCTGGAAATTCCAGGGAAGTGAATAGCGGGTGAATAGTAGTATTGGTTAGATGAATAGAGTGAGCCTGAGTTGGATTGGCCAAAAAGAATAAAAGCGGCACTGGGATTGGTCGAAACTCGGAGTGTGAGTAAGAATATAATTGGTTGTCAAAAATAGAAGCCGTAATAATATTGGACAGTGGAGTTTGTATGTGGAAATATGATCCGACATTAATAGGGAATCGCCCAGACAGGAGATATTTAGGATTTGCAAGAGAAGAATATATAAACAAATCATCACCTAAAATGTACGGGGAAAAGAGAAAAATGTTGTTTATGCTGAAAATTAAAAATTATTTCAAAAAAGATAAACTCATTAAGACTAGAGAAGGAATTCTTATCCCTCCACTGAAGACACCTGCCTCATTTATGATGATGGGGATAGGCTACCATACCTGTGTGTGGTTAGAAAATTGGATAGAATATACTAAAACTAATGGAGTGTTAGCTTTCCCAGAAAATGGTACGTTCAAAGGTAGAATTCTTCATAATTTAAGATTGCGGATGAATGAATTAGAGCCCCGACCTAGATTAACACAATATGAGGCATTAGAAGAACGGGAAACTCATGCATTTGAGCGCGACAGATCCAGAAGTTGTAGGTGTTCTAGGGGATTTTTCCCTAGACAAATGTGTGATTCACGAGAAAGCCAAATGAAACAATTGAGACAAGCAATGATTACGGAAGGACTGTATCCTGTATTAATGGCTGAAGAACAGCCAGGGAGCAAGTGTACAGAGAAAACTAAGCATTTGACAACTACAGGTTATGGGGAATCAAAAGATGAGTTTATGGAGGACATCCTAACGAAAAATCCTCCACCATATCAGGAAGGACCAAGTATAACTACCCCGAGTGCCCTGTTTTAGGAAAACCTTTAGTTCCACAAGTGATACATGATTCAATGAATGGAAGGGCACTTCAGGAAAAGAAAAGAGAAGCGATAAATAAAAATAGAGAAGAATTAATACAGAAAATACCCCAATTGCATACACACTCTGAAGCATTGACTAAGCCAGTGAGTGTGATTTATTAATTTCACTAATGGATTTACTGATAAGAGTACAAATAAATGACACCCCGAGAAGAGTTACACCTAGTTATGTTATAGAAACTTTTAAAGCGCACTTATACTCAAAGGTGTCCTGGCGCTAAGCACGGACTCACAGGATCCAAAGGAGGGGTGTCTTATACCGCGAATAACCATGTCTTCAGCCCCCTTCTAAAAGAAAGGAGCTCCGAGGCATTCCTAAGATACAACGGCAGACTGTTCCAGGCTTTCGCAGCACAAAAGGAAAAGCTGTTACCACCCCAGCTAGCTTTTTTTTATTCGGGAAACAGATACTAGTTTTCCTTCAGAAGAGCGCAACGCTCTACCTGGAACATACCATACAAAGCACCTGCTCAGAAATTCCGGGCCACTGCCCATCAATGACTTAAAGAGAGTGCACAGTGCTTTGAATTGTGCTTGTTTTGTTACTGGCAGCTAATGCAGTCCATCTCAAGCAGAGGCAGACCTTGATATGCCTGTTAGCAGCCTGGCCGCCACATTTTGTACTAGCTGGAGTCTGTACAGATGTTTTATTTTCAAGTTCAGGTACAGACTATTGCAACAATCCAGCCGTGACAAAATGAGGGCTGAGACTGCTGTCCTAAAACACTCATCTGGAAGGAATTTTTTTTTTTCCTCAGTATTCTAAGGAGGTTAAAGCAAGTTGATACAACTCCGCTGACCTGGTCTCCAAAATCAAGCTTGTGATCCCTGATCACTCCCAGGTTCTTGGCTTTAACTGTGGGAGCTAGTGGCTTGCCCATTACTTCGGGCCACAGGTCAGGTTGCCAGAGATTGGGATGGTTCCCAAATATAATGAACTCCGTCTTGCCTGCGTTCAATTTCAGGCAGTTGGAGGCCATCGAGCCAGAGATATCTTTCAGGCAATCATGACATCTAGAGGCCATAGCCGCTTCAGTCCCTCATTGTATGGACAACACAATTTGTGTGTCATCTGCATAAGATGTTAGTTGCAGTCCGAAGGATCTTATCAGTGCCGCCAACGGACTGACATAAATGTTAAAAAGCGTGGGACTGGGGGAGGACCCCTGTGGCACCCCGTAAGGGAGAGCAAAAGGCTTATATTTACCCCCGCCCCAAATCTACTGTTTGAATTCTGTCAGTCAGGAAAGATTTTAAGAGGCTCCAGGCCCTACCCTGCACCCCCGCCTTTGATAATCAGTCCATGAGAACATCAAGATGGACCGTATTAAAGGCTGCTGACAGGTCCAGTAAAATAGGACCGCCACATCTCCCTGGTCAACTGCTGCTCTAACCTCCTCCGTGGCTTTGATAAGGGCCAGCTCCATGCTGTGTCCTGCACCAAAGCCAAACTGAGTGGGGTCAAGAGCATTGGTACTCTGAAAGAAACAGCTGAGTTGCCTGTTGATGGCCTTCTCTATCGTCCTAGCTGTCAGCGAGAGTCGGAATATGAGTCTGTAATTGTTGAGATTGTTTTTATCCAAATTCGTTTTTTTTATCAGGGGAAGTATTGACGCGGATTTCCAGATTTTGGGATATTGGCCTGAGTCAATGATGGTGTTAAACAAGGGTGTAAGGGTGGTTGCAACGACCTTAGGAATGTTTTTAAACACCGCAACTGGACAAGGGTCCCTAGGAGACCCTGACCGAGATGCCAGCAAAAGGTTTATGACCTCTGAGGTCTGAAGAGGCTTAAAACCCTCTAGCATATCTGAAACCGACATCACCACCGACTTGGGGCGAGTTACCGCATCACCCACCTCCCCTTGAGCATTGGAAAAGGAGGAGAAGATAACTTCCATATTATTAAGGAAAAAGGAAGCTAGCGATTCACACAGTGCCAGGCTACTGTGTGAGTTAGGTTTGGTTGGATTCGTAAGGTTAGTGATGATCGTAAACAGTTCTCTGGACGAGGATTTGGCCTCTTTTATCTGCTCCATGAAGTAAGTTTTCTTAGGGCCCAATTCACAGAACTAACTTAAGACAAAGTCCTAAACTTACTACCATTTTGGTATTCACAGAAGGCAATTACTCATTTTGGTATTCACAGAAGGCACTTACTCATTTCGGTATTCACAGAAGTTAGGAGTCCTAACTTTAGGACTCCTAAATGCCTTCTGTGAATACCAAAAGTCTTAAAATTAGGATTTTTCTCAGTTTAGTAGTAGTAAAGTTAGGACTCCTAACTTTAGGACTCCTAAATGCCTTCTGTGAATACCGAAAGCCTTAAAATTAGGATTTTTCTCAGTTTAGTAGTAGTAAAGTTAGGAGTCCTAACTTTAGGACTCCTAAACTGAGAAAAATCCTAATTTTAAGACTTTCAGTATTCACAGAAGGCATTCAGGAGTCCTAAAGTTAGGACTCCTAACTTCTGTGAATACCGAAGTGAGTAAGTCTCTTCTGTGAATACCAAAATGAGTAAGTGCCTTCTGTGAATACGAAAATGGTAGTAAGTTTAGGATTTTGTCTTAAGTTAGTTCTGTGAATCGGGCCCTTAGTTTCTCAGAGTAATTTCTTATAAATGCTAAGACTTTATTTATACTCTTCTTTATTTTTAATGTTGTACCCTGTCCTCCAAGCCCTCTCCAGCCAGTTGTTCAAAAGAGATACATTTAGAAACATCTACAGGAACCAAAAGTGCCACAATAATGTACCCGGAAGAATCAGAGAGATGGACACAGGGAGTAGATAAACCAAAACAAAAAATGAAGATTTGAGATATTTACAAACTGAAAGTAGATTTGTAAGAAATGATAGCTGGAAATGTGGGATTAGATAGATTGAATGCTTACAGCGAGGAAGAATTACTGTTCATTTGTAGAAGTATCACTAGAAACACAAAGATATTTCATGAAAAATTGACAGATCTTGCCTCTGAAATGGGGATTGAAATAGGGAGATCAAAAGTACTACAGAAGCCATATAGAGCAGAATTACTGATAAAGATTTGGAAAATAAGAATGTGTCCAGAAGAAGATTACAGATTAAGGAATTAATGACCATTTTACAAAAATGGGGAGATTTACACAAATGGAAAGCTAGGTGCATGAGGAAAAAAGAAGAAGCGCAGGCAAATCGAACAACATCTGAATTATTATTGAAAGAATCTGGAAAGGTAGAAAGATTGTGTCCAATGAGAGAAGTTCCAGGAGGAGGATATGTACATGTTCCTTGGACTCGACAAGATATTTTGTCATTTACTAATGATTTTCCAAAATTAAGAGAAAAACCCATTGAATGGTACCGGCAGGTTGAAAGGTTCGTGAAGGTTTTGAAGGTTTTGTTGAAGGATTTGGATGGTCTATTTGACATAGTGGTGCCTGTTGATTTATGGACAGAATGCAAGATTACAGTTGATTGGTCTAGTGATGAATACCCGAGAGATGAGAAAACAGGAGCCCCTTCAGAGGAGGTACTGAAGAAATATCACCAGGTGATCACTTTCTTGAAAGGGAAAATCCCACCAAAAGAAACAAATTGGGTAAAAATAGATTGACCAACACAACAAATAAATGAGACTATACATGCCTATTATAAGCGCCTGTTACAGGTGTTCAAGCAGTGTAGTGGATTTGAGAATATTAGAGACAAGGGCATGGGACATTTTGTATATCGTTTTGTGTCTGGTTTAAGACCAGAAATCTCCCAGATGATTCAGCAGCACATGTTGTGCTGGCAGGCAAAACATATTGATTAAATTTTGAAATATGCCAAGTATTGCGGAGATGACATTGATAATAGACGTAAAAAGTTGGAAGAAAAGGTGATGTGGGCGCAAGTAAAATTGGCAGAACATCGTGAACAAAAATAAAATAGTCAGAATGATGATCAAGTGAAAAGACAGGGTCAGAATGATAACAATGGGGGAAAACCTAGGGGACGGATGAGTAGAGAGGAAGCAAAGAAGACATTTCCTTTACACGTGTGTGGAAAATTGGGGCATTGGAAGAACAAGTGTAAAAATTTTCAGAATAATAATGGCCGAAATCAAAATTTAAATCCACAGACGCAGAATGAGGTGATAATGAGTCAACCGCAGCAGGTTGTAAATCCACAGAGTCAGTTGCAACCTGCCCCTATGCGAAATGTTGTGAGCAGAGCAAAGTACAGTGCTGACACCGGATTTCCTGAAGAAAGTGGTAAGAAAATGTTTGTAACTTCACAGTTTCTTTTGCAGGACAGTCACCTTTTTGGAGAAGATCAATGACAGTGCCTGAGAGGGGGGCGAAGAGGAGTGCGTACTTGGCGCATCCTTACCAGTAGATCAGTCAGGTCCATATATTGATGGGAATGTAGAAGGAAAAGATATTACCTTTTTGTTGGACACTGGTGCTACCGGTTCTACTGTGAGAACAGCAGACATCCCAAACCTACCCCTCTCGGAAGAAGCCATCCAAGTTGTAGGCGTTACAAATAATCAGATTAGAACCCCAATCACAGAACCCATGGAGGTGCGCATTGGTAATTTCAGAGAGATGCACAAATTTGTAGTGTGTGATTCTAGTCCAGTACATTTGCTAGGGAGAGACTTATTGTGCAAAATGAATTGCACAATGTTTTGCACACCGGATGGTGTTGCGATTCAGACCCCTGGTGAAGACGGTGTCTATAAAATAATGCAGGCAAAACAAGGTATAGAAGTGGATGAGATGTATGAAATGATGACAAAAGATGATTTACCAGATGAACTCAAAACCACGGTGAATCCAGAAGTGTGGGATTTCACTGGAAAGGAAGTAAGGTATGTAGATAAGTAGGTAGGTAGGTAAATGTAAGTAGGTAATTATATAGGTAAGTTGGTAAGTAGGTATATATAGGTAAGTAGGTCTATATAGGTAAGTAGGTAAGTATATAGGTAAGTAGGTAAATGTAGACCCAGTTAAGGTGACTATAAAGGAAGGTGCAGTTTACCCAAATAGAAGGCAATACAAAATGAGCCCCAAAGTTAAAGCAGGTGTTGCCGCAGAAATTGACCGAAAGGTTAAACAAGGTATTTTAAAAGAAATAATGAGCAGTCCTTGTAATTCACCTATAATTGGCAATAAGAAACCTGGCGGAAAATACAGAATAGTTTAAGATTTATGAAAATTCAATAAAATTGTTGTGCCTCGTTGTCCCATAGTGCCAAATCCCGCAGTGATTCTGTATCAAATACCATGGAATGCAGGATTCTTTACTGTAATTGATTTATGTCAAGCATTCTCTTCTATTCCTTTATACCCAGACAGCCAATACCTTTGTTTGTTTAAGTTTGAGGACCGTCTGGAATCGAGTTCCTCAAGGGTACACAGAAAGTCCATCAATATTCAATCACATTTTGAAGAAGTGTTTAGAAACTTTAGTGATGCCTAGAAAATCAGTTCTAGTCCAGTACATGGATGACTTGTTAATAGCTTTAAAGTCAAGAGATGATTGTGTTACTGATTCAATTGCCTTGTTAAACCATTTGGCGGATGGGGCACACAAAGTATCTCCAGAAAAATTACAGTTTTGCCGAACTGGAGTCAAATATTTAGGACACCAAATAGAAAGAGGAGTGAGAAAAGTGACCCCTGAAAGAATAAAAATAATAAAGCAAATGCAGTTACCACAAACTCAGAGATAAATATGGATGTTTCTTAGTGTAGTGGGATATTGTAGGCAGTGGATTGTAGGTTTCTCTTTGTTAGCCAAACCCCTAATACAAATGACACGTAAGTGGGCAAAGGACCCAGTAGTTTGGGGTGATAAAAGCATGGAAGCATTTGTGAAATTAGGAAATTGTTTGTGTGAAGCTCCAGCTCTAGGTATGCCAGACTATACAAAAGAATTTGCACTCTTTTGTTGTGAAAGAGAAAATTGTGCCCTTTCAGTATTAACTCAACGACATGGTTTGATGAGACCTCCAGTAGCATATTTTTCTGCTACCTTGGACCTTGTAGTGTCAGCATTACTTGGTTGTTTCAAAGCAGTAGCTGCTACTTGCACGAGTCCAGAACAAAGTGAGTCCATTGTAATGGGACATCCGGTAAAAGTGAGTGTTCCACATTTAGTCGAAATTCTTCTAACAAGAATCGAACGCAGTACCTTACCCTTAGTCGAATGACTAAATACGAAAGTTTCATTTTAGGAGCAGAAAATGTGACTATGGTCAGGTGTACTATACTTAATCCAGCTACTTTATTACCAGATGTACGTGGGGTGGAAGTGAGAGATGAAGTCGAGCATGACAGTTTGGAAGTTACTGAATTATGCACCAAGCCCCGTCCAGGCATACTAGAAGGGCCCTGAAAGCTATTTGTAGATGGCTCGTGCATGAGACATAAGGAAGGAGGATTAAGTGCTGCTTATGCTGTATGCACATTGACTGGAATAGTCGAAGCATCCTATTTACCAGGAGTCAAGTCTGCACAAGTACCGAAATTGATAGCTTAAATTAAAGCATGTGAATTTGGGAAAAATTGGAAAGTAACCATTTACACTGATAGCCGGTATGGTTACTGGGTTGTGCATGACTTTAGCCAGCTCTGGATGCAGAGGGATTGCATGACTTCTTCAGGATCCCCAATTAAAAAAGGAACATTTGTGAAAGAACTGTTGGAAGCAATACAATAGCCAAAAGAAGTGGCGGTGGTCAAATGTGCTGCTCATCAGTCAGGAGATGACTATGTTGTAGCTGGTAATAGATATGCTGACCAAGTTGCCCAGTACTGTGCCAGGAATAAACTGGCACTAAACAGGAAAATTGAAACAAGTGGAATCAAATGCCAATTTATGCTAGTCTCAGGAATAGAAACATGGGAGGAAGTACGACAACTGCAGGATGAAGTGGGAGTGAGTGAAAAGGAGGAGTGGATAAAATTATGATGCTAGAGGAGAACAGAGGATGATGTATGGATTTATCTAGATGGTAGGCCAGTAATGCCAGATTGTTTACTTTCACAAATGGCCAAAATGTATCATGGAGACACACATGTAGGAAGGGATGCCATGATCAGGCTCTTTGGACAAGATTGGTATAATACAAAGTTTAGGGCTGTCTTAGAGAGCCTTTGCCAGCGATGTTTAGCTTGTCAACAAATAAATCCAGGCAGGAAAACAGTGGTCAGTTGGGGAAGAATTGGAAAAGCAGAAGGACAATTTGCAAGGTTGCAGGTGGATTTCATACAATTACCACCCTGCAGAGGATTGAAGTATGTCCTTGTTATTGTTTGTTTGTGTTCCCGGTGGGTGGAGGCATACCCAACTAGGAGGAATGACAGCAAAACCGTTGCCAAACTGCTGTTAAGGGGGCTAATTCTACGATTTGGTCTTCCAGTAACTTTGGAATCAGATAGAGGATCTCATTTTAATAATGAAATAATTCGATTAATCTGTGAAGCATTTAAAATTGAGCAAAAACTGCAAAGTGCTTATCGCCCAGGGGCTTCTGGAGTGGTGGGACAAATGATTGGCACAATCAAAACAAGACTGGCAAAGGTGTATGCATCCACTTCACTGGAATGGCCAGATGCATTACCTCTTGTTCTGATGGGACTCAGAAGTATTCCTGACAGAAACACAGGATTGAGTCCCCATAAAATTCTCATGGGAAGATCAATGAGACAAGGATTTATAACTGGACACAAACTGTTGAATATAACTGATGGTCTGGTATTAGACTGGTATTAGATTGTAAAGGATAGGCTGACCTAGTGCGTTCTGTCTCTCATCAGGTCGGAGAAGACACAGTTACCAGGCAGCCAAATCAAGCACAAGATCTGAATCCCGGAGACTGGGTGGTGGTGAAGAATCACACCCATGAGTCGTGCCTAGCACCCAGGTGGGATAAGCCGCATCAGGTTATACTGGTCTCAACAACAGCAGTGAAATGTGCAGGTATACCTAACTTGATCCATGCCAGTTATACTACAAGAGTTCCAGCTTCTGACGAAGAGGGACCTCAACTAACTCCTGAAGTTGAGGCCACTGAAGGTTGTGCAGCTGAAGGATCTAGAATAACAGATTCTGAAGCAGCTGATCAGGAACAACCGAACACAAGTCAGGAAGACTGGATACCAGTGGTTGAAATACCCGAAGTGATTATTAAAACAAGAAGTAGAACAAAACTAGAAAGGCAGGAAACTAGTGAGGATCAGGCAGGGGTAGAAGAAAAAGCTCAGGAAAGGGTGAATGAAACTGTTGGAGACCCTGAGCAGGACCAGACCAGGAGAGAAAAATATACTCAGACAGAGGTAAATCAAAACATTCACAAATCTGAGGAGGGACAGTCAGGATTAGAAGAACACGTTCAGGCTGCAGAAACACAGAGTGCAGTAAGACCTGAGCAGGACCAGTTAGGATCAGAAGAACAAGTTCCGGAAGAAGAACAAGTCGAAATTAGACCTGAACAGGATCAGATAGAGGAAGAAGAACACGTTCAGGCAGATGATGTCACAAAAGTAAGCCCTGAACAAGGACAGGTAGAGAGGGACTCTGAAGATTAAGATAATCAAATTTTGCCAGAACATAACAAAAATAAAAGAATACTTGAAAGAGAGGAGGAAAGTGACAGTGCAGTATAAGCCAAAAAGGTCAGAAAAGGTGATAATTGGCCAGGTGGTGTTAAAAGATTAAAATATCACTTATAAACAATAAGTGAAGAACCTGAACAAGTAAATGGAATCTCTAGTCAGTCTGGGGATTGATTGCAAAACCCCTGCAAAGGAGTCAAAGACTGCGAATTTTGAACAATAAGTTCAAAGATCCTGAATGGACCTATGTAATTCTTGAAGACTTTGAAAATCTAGATTTGAATGAAGAAAGTGAAGAAGAATTAATTGTTGAACAGATTGATGAAGGAGAAGTGAGAGCTCCTTGGAGAACAAATAAACAAAAGGCATAAAATAGAGCAAAAAAAAGAAGAGAAATCTTCTTAAAATAAAATGGCTGATGATAGGGTTACTGGAAGCCCAAAATGAAATTGTATATAGAAATGTTGTAGAATATGTATATGTAGCATAATTTTAGTACTCATATTTTGGTTAATATTAACAATAGCCATCCCTTATTTGATGGTAACAGAAAAGAAAAATAACACAGGCACTAATGGAAAGGTAGCTAACATAAAAGGAAATAGAATAGAATCAGAAGCACCAGATGAGGTAGACTTACATCACCCTGTGACAAATAATGACACTGCTTTAAATGTATTCACAAAGGTATTAGTTCAGTACGTAGACACTATGGAGGTTAGTGATTGTTATGTATGTAAGAAATTACGAGCAGCAGTAGCAGAAGGTGTATCATATCACCATTTACCATTAACATATGATATTTAATGTAGTATTTTATCAAGCTTATTTTATAGGACAGGAAAGTTACAGTATTACTATTCTAACGTAGATGTGATTTTTTCAGAAGTTCCTATTCGTAAGAGTTTGAATCCAGTTCTTAGTACTAAAGATGCACAGTTTATGTGTGAATATTTCCTAACTATGAAGACAATAGATATAGCAGAAGCACATAAAAACAATCTAACATGTTCATTACACGAAGAAGAAAATATATTTTTGAATTTGTGGAGGAAAGGAGACAGGACTTCCAAAGAAAGGCTTCTGAAAAGGAACCTCAGATTCCTCAATGGGCTGAAAAAGAGGGAATTTATACGCCTGGCAAGACTCATGCTGCGATGTCCCTATATTTTGAGAAGAAAGGGAAGATCTGTCTCCATAGATTAAAGACTAACTATAACAATATATTTATTGGTTCCAGTGAATGTGAACATAACTTTTAACTTTTTAGTAATTGGAGGATGGGGACTAAACGGGGGAACAGATCCAGTATTTCCTGGAGTTTATTATGTGTGGGGGAATAAAGCTTATTTTAGGCTGCCTGCATGATGGTATAGGAGTTGCTATTTTGGGATGGTAGTCCCTAAAGTCTATCATGTAAAAAGAATCACTGGAGGCAAGGAAAATACAAACGAACTAACACGTAAGAAAAGAGCTTGTTTTTCAGAAATAGTAGGTGACCTATTTAGCGCATTGATACCTTCAGTGGGAGTCATTCTAAATTCACGTAAGATTAGTCAGTTATCTACAGTGGTTGATCGTCTATCGACTGATACTGCTGGAGGATTCTTGATGATCAATACGGCAATGGTTGCAATTAGATAAATGGTTTTGCAAAACCGACTTGCTCTTGATATATTACTAGCAAAAGACGTCAGAGTCTGTAAAATGCAGACAGTGCAACATTGTTGCGCTTACATTCCTAATAAAAGTGTTGAAATCGGAGGGTACATTAAAAATATTTCAAAACTGGAAGAAGATTTGAAACCACTGGAAGTTGATAGTGTATGGAAGAAATTAACAAACAGTCTTACTTCAATAGGGACTTGGTTTACTAATATAGGCAAAGGTCTTATAGGTCAAATAATATTACCTATACTTGAAATAATAATAATAGTCTTAGCATTAATGACATAGCACAAATGTTGAGGAAAAAGAAAGAGACATGAAGTAAGTGAAAAAGGAAAGAAAAGAAAGTATGAAGAAATTCAATTAGAAGAAATGAAAGGCGAGCTATACAAAAAGATGAAAAACTTAAAAGATAAAAACGAAGAAGGAACTGAAAATACTGGCAAGGGAATTGAGATATGCTAAAGTTGGCATTTGGTTTGGTGATGGGTACATTTGTGATGGCACAAATGCCATCAGAGAGGGGATTGATGGAGCAAGGGCACGTATAAAAGAGACTTGCTCGGATGCAAACCTCTCATGTAACTTATAACACTGTATTAATAAAGTATTGTGTAAATTAACATGCACCTCATAATTTTTTTTTTAGCAAGATGAAGCTTGCATATGTGTTTTACTAACAAGTAACCTGAGTGAGACTTAAAATGGCTGCTAACGCGGGAAACTGTACTGCGCATGCGTCAACTGCATCTATGCAGTATGGCGGTCTTTTGCTTGGAGGGAATTTTCTGCAGCTGCACATAAGCATCTAATATGGCCGCTTGAAAATGCACATGCTAAGCATCTGCTTTGCTGAAACTAAAACATGCTATGTACTAAATGCTAATGCAGGGAGATCTACTATAAGTAAATGGGGTTAGAGTAGAGATAGGTGGTATACAGTGAAATCATTTTATTTTGAATTTAATATGCTTTCTTTTGACCTCTCTACTAGTTCGTATTTGGGCCACTGAGAGATGCTAATGGTTGTATAGCACTTGACTACTCACGCATGCGCAGTATCAACAAGCAGGGAAACCATGATGGTGAAATTGAATCTCAGCCAATGCCATATTCGCAACATGTCCTGGGAACCTGATGGACATCTGAAATTTGAACAAGAATAAAGCCACATGTATACAAATTGTAGATAAAGATGTGAATGCGGGTGAGAAATAAAACTTGGGAAAATAAATTAATGGGTGGGAACATTGAACAAAGAACTAAAGAAAATTATTAAACTTAGCATGGTGTGATGATCATCCTCCTTGCTTGTCCAATCAGAATTAGGGCTTCCATGAAATTGAAACATTAAGGGGTGGTACACACCATTAGGAAGGTATAATTGAGGTAGTTTAGTTAGTTAGTTATCAAAAAACCACAGTGGTAGGGACAATTTGCGCTGAGAAATGAAATTATTAATACTGCCTATGAATTGGAACCCTTGCTACAAGGTAAACAATACGACGACCACCAGCGTCGTAATTTAGGCAAACAAAGTTTACCTCACTCATTAACAAATTTTGAAAACCGAGCAAAGGGATTCAGACTAAAGATCATGTAATGGTGCAAGTACACATCAAAATTAAAGTTCTCTGATTAAATTCCAGATGTTCATATCTTGTCTTTATTTCTTGAAAAACTTCTTCGCTGCAAGCCCACTGCCAGCCAACACGTGTTTCGTCCTGACTTTAATAGGTCATGGACTTCATCAGGGCTGAAGACAAAGAAATAACCGAATTTCACAAAGTATATACTAATGGTAACAACGGAATACGTGCAAATGTTCTAACATCAAAAACTAAGAAGCATAAATAAAAAGACATTGAGCTACTTTAAAACCTAATAGATAATCATGATGGTTGGAGCAAGGAATATAGTGTGTAATATCACCGAATAGAAATAGAAATGATAAGTAGTGTGTATAGGAAAGAGGGGAGACTTCAGAGACGGAGTGGAGATTGTAAAGAAAAGTAAAAGACCCTGTAAGAATAAATATATATAGAGTCCAATGCAAGTCGTCAGAAGATTTATAGAATCTAATGAAAATCAAAAGAAGGTATGATAACCAAGGAGAATAAAAGACTAATTAAACTAAACACTAGTGCCCATAATGGGGGCATATATAGAGAGGGACTATTATCTTGTATATAGAAAAACTAAGTCAACCTGACCTACCGGTGAAGATGAACTATTGACAAATATAATATACAATCAATTATTAGGGATTTAATCTGGAAATAAAATGTATAATACAAAGGACTCACCAATAAATATTGTTATCAGTAAACGTATCATATAGGTCCAGGAGCCAAGAAAGCAACGTCTGCAATCTACAAGTGAAAGGTTGTATTGCTAATATTCTGTTCAAATAACTAAAGTAATTAATGAGCCAGTGGCAGTTAATAATAGAAAGCGTACCAATTAAATCTCGGGCTGGAGGCTCCAATCCAGGAATTTTCAAATGTATCGGTCTGATGTATTCAGCTCTAGATATCAATCATGTGACCTGAGACAAAAAGTAAACTAAACTTCACCGAACAGACAGCAGTAATTAAAGAAGGTTTAAGTAATGCCTTGCTCGACAGAAACAGTTATAAAAGGAACACTAGTTAGTAACACTATATACATAAATCCATAAACAAACTAGCAAACACGACGTAAGACCGTGTAGGTCAATGGTGTATAGTAAGGCAAAAAAACAGAAATCAAGTTACCCGTGAAGTGTATAAATGGGCAAATTCTCTAAATAGCAAATAATATCAGTGATAATGGCCTGATATGTACTACCTCGGTAACGCGCTGATAGACGCTATAAATTCACAGTGCTTATTCTATCTAAGTGGCCAATAAGTAAAATACAACAATACACCTCAATACCTTAATAAGTATTCCGTTGTCCAACTACACTAATACCCGCAATTACCTTGAAGTATTTAATAGGGTCCAATATCTTGACCTCTCGTGGTATTCTCAGCGTCTGCAATAAGCGCCATATTGGTGTGGGAATATATAGCCCCTCTAGAAGACGGACTGTGTGACTAATAGTTAATACCTCCGATATGCGCCATGTTGAAGCGGTAACTATATTTATAGATCGGACTAAGTAAACGGCTAAAATTATACAAACTAAAAGAGTCAAAGGCTGTAAGTAAATAGGTTAATTTGTGAAAAAAGATTACCATAAACGGGTCTCAACTCTAGACAACTTACTATGTCCAAGGCGTCTAAGTTACGCGCCATCTTGGGTTGGACTCAACGCACTATGATCAAGGCGTCTAAATTACACGCCATCTTGAAAGGGGCTGAACTGCCCCTAGCGTAACTGAACAATATTCAAAACTAAAATAAATCCCTATTCAAACTCTAAATGACAGTCACGCCTTACTGTTAGATACAATCTCTAACAGAATAGGTTAACTAAGTAGATAAAGGATCAAAGTAATAAGTATAGGTAAAAAACTCAAAGTCTCAATATAAAATAGTATTAAACTCTACAAGAAAAGAAACAAAGGTAAAGTTGCAGGAAACCAAAAGACCCCACAGTGATAAGGTTTCTGTGAGAGAAAGGCATACGATAATATGATACATATTGATTCGTGTACAATACTTCATCGATTTGACAACATCATATTCTTCAAACAGCCTATATATATTGCTGAAAGATCATTTAACAAAGCGAGAATTTACAGTCATCCAGTAAAACTAAGAAGAGGCATAAGGGAAGGAGTACATAATAAATCTCAAAGGAATTCCACAGTGAATATACGATCTTTAACAAAATTGGTTAGAGATCAACTTCATAACCAGTGTCTAACGTTAGATGGGAGTAATTGAAATACTAACATTGAGTTATGTACCCAAGAAGTACTGTAATTCATTTTCAATATTAATACCCATATTTACCGCATGTAACCTCAGAATCCAACAAGCTTCAGTCTGCCGCAGCTTTAATTCTCGATTACCCCTCTAATATCACTTGGTACAGTTTCCAGAGCATGGAATTTAAAGCTCTGTTGTTTACTCTGCTCTGAGCATTCTAAAGCATGATGAACTATTGGGTATCTATCATCCATATTTTTCAACGCTCTGAAATGTTCAGCAATTCTAGTTTTGAGATTTCTAACTGTGCTGCCCACATAGATCATTGAGCATTTACAAATGATAACATAAATCACAAACTTGGTATTACAATTAATATACTGAGTTATGTGAAATTTTCTAGATCCATTGTATGTGAATTCTTTTATTGCAGATAAAGCATGTTTGCACATACTGCAATCACCACATTTGTGAAAACCCAAATTTCTGCTTTGGAGCCAAGACATAGTATCCACATTTTTCTTGGGATAACTTGGGCTAACCATATTCCGAATGGTTAAACCTTTCCGGTAAGTAAGACTTGGGTGATTGGTCAATATTTTATTAAGATCTGAGTCTGATGTGAGAAGTTTCCAATGACGTTTAAGTATATTAAACACTTTATGAGACCAAGGGTGAAAATTAGTTATCATTCTCACTTGTTGTTCTTGTTTGTCATTGGGGTTATGATATGATTTTAAAGTATCATTTCTGTTAAGTTGATTAGCTCGCCTTTTTGCTCTATTGATTATATTTTTATCATAACCCCTATCCAAAAATCTTGCTTCAATGTCTGTAACACTTTTAATAAAGTCAGTATCCTTACTACAATTACGGCGTGCTCTATGGAATTCTCCATAGGGAATGGAATTAACTTGCGTCCTAGGATGAGCACTTGCTGCGTGCAGCACTGAATTACAGGCTGTCTCTTTTCTGTGCATGCGACTGTGAATGCACATATCTTCAACAAATAGTTCCACATCTAAAAACACAATTCGTTGTTTACTATGAGCCATTGTAAATTTCATATTAAATGGATTACTATTTAGATGTTCAAAAAAACCATTTAATTCATCCATACTCCCTGTCCAAATTAAAAGACAGTCATCTATGTAACGACCAAGAAACATTATATAATGCTACTTCACCCCCCGGCAGACCAATTGTGTCGGGTATTGGTGGACCAACCGAACGTATCTCTGAGTTTGTGGACACCTTCTTGCAACCTTATGTCCACAACTTACCATCAACCATTCGAGATACGAAACATATCTTAAACACATTAACTGACATTACTTGGGATGAGTCTATGACCCTAGTTACATTAGATGTGGTGTCACTTTACACCAATATTCTACATGAACAAGGTTTACTAGCATTGCGTTATTTTTTGGACAAGAGACCAGTTGAATTCCTGGAACATTCGGAAATGATAATAGATATGTCAAGATTGATTCTAGAACACAATGTATTTCTGTTTGGGGGAGAGTGGTACCAACAAACGTGCGGTACTGCGATGGGTTCCAGATTTGCGCCGTCCTTTGCCTGCCTCTTCATGGGGTGGTTCGAGGCGGGGCACATCTGGGGCCCATCTGGTACCAGATGGCAGGAATATATAATGTTTCTTGGTCGTTACATAGATGACTGTCTTTTAATTTGGACAGGGAGTATGGATGAATTAAATGGTTTTTTTGAACATCTAAATAGTAATCCATTTAATATGAAATATGAATTTCAGAGCGTTGAAAAATATGGATGATAGATACCCAATAGTTCATCATGATTTAGAATGCTCAGAGCAGAGTAAACAACAGAGCTTTAAATTCCATGCTCTGGAACCTGTACCAAGTGATATTAGAGGTGGTAATCGAGAATTAAAGCTGCGGCAGACTGAAGATTCTGAGGTTACATGCGGTAAATATGGGTATTAATATTGAAAATGAATTACAGTACTTCTTGGGTACATAACTCAATGTTAGTATTTCAATTACTCCCATCTAACGTTAGACACTGGTTATGAAGTTGATCTCTAACCAATTTTGTTAAAGAT
This sequence comes from Triturus cristatus, assembly GCF_964204655.1. Lineage (NCBI taxonomy): Eukaryota > Metazoa > Chordata > Amphibia > Caudata > Salamandridae > Triturus > Triturus cristatus. The sequence goes on along the minus strand of NC_140590.1, from coordinate 84,713,106 downwards.
CGTATATTCACTGTGGAATTCCTTTGAGATTTATTATGTACTCCTTCCCTTATGCCTCTTCTTAGTTTTACTGGATGACTGTAAATTCTCGCTTTGTTAAATGATCTTTCAGCAATATATATAGGCTGTTTGAAGAATATGATGTCGTCAAATCGATGAAGTATTGTACACGAATCAATATGTATCATATTATCATATGCCTTTCTCTCACAGAAACCTTATCACTGTGGGGTCTTTTGGTTTCCTGCACCTTTAAATTTTTTTCTTTTCTTGTAGAGTTTAATACTATTTTATATTGAGACTTAGAGTTTTTTACCTATACTTATTACTTTGATCCTTTATCTACTTAGTTAACCTATTCTGTTAGAGATTGTATCTAACAGTAAGGCGTGACTGTCATTTAGAGTTTGAATAGGGATTTATTTTAGTTTTGAATATTGTTCAGTTACGCTAGGGGCAGATCAGCCCCTTTCAAGATGGCGCGTAATTTAGACGCCTTGATCATAGTGCGTTGAGTCCAACCCAAGATGGCGCGTAACTTAGACGCCTTGGACATAGTAAGTTGTCTAGAGTTGAGACCCGTTTATGGTAATCTTTTTTCACAAATTAACCTATTTACTTACAGCCTTTGACTCTTTTAGTTTGTATAATTTTAGCCGTTTACTTAGTCCGATCTATAAATATAGTTACCGCTTCAACATGGCGCATATCGGAGGTATTAACTATTAGTCACACAGTCCGTCTTCTAGAGGGGCTATATATTCCCACACCAATATGGCGCTTATTGCAGACGCCGAGAATACCACGAGTTAAATTTAGTGTAGTTGGACAATGGAATACTTATTAAGGTATTGAGGTGTATTGTTGTATTTTACTTATTGGCCACTTAGATAGAATAAGCACTGTGAATTTAGAGCGTCTATCAGCGCGTTACCGAGGTAGTACATATCAGGCCATTATCACTGATATTATTTGCTATTTAGAGAATTTGCCCATTTATACACTTCACGGGTAACTTGATTTCTGTTTTTTTGCCTTACTATACACCATTGACCTACACGGTCTTACGTCGTGTTTGCTAGTTTGTTTATGGATTTATGTATATAGTGTTACTAACTAGTGTTCCTTTTATAACTGTTTCTGTCGAGCAAGGCATTACTTAAACCTTCTTTAATTACTGCTGTCTGTTCGGTGAAGTTTAGTTTACTTTTTGTCTCAGGTCACATGATTGATATCTAGAGCTGAATACATCAGACCGATACATTTGAAAATTCCTGGATTGGAGCCTCCAGCCCGAGATTTAATTGGTACGCTTTCTATTATTAACTGCCACTGGCTCATTAATTACTTTAGTTATTTGAACAGAATATTAGCAATACAACCTTTCACTTGTAGATTGCAGACGTTGCTTTCTTGGCTCCTGGACCTATATGATACGTTTACTGATAACAATATTTATTGGTGAGTCCTTTGTATTATACATTTTATTTCCAGATTAAATCCCTAATAATTGATTGTATATTATATTTGTCAATAGTTCATCTTCACCGGTAGGTCAGGTTGACTTAGTTTTTCTATATACAAGATAACAGTCCCTCTCTATATATGCCCCCATTATGGGCACTAGTGTTTAGTTTAATTAGTCTTTTATTCTCCTTGGTTATCATACCTTCTTTTGATTTTCATTAGATTCTATAAATCTTCTGACGACTTGCATTGGACTCTATATATATTTATTCTTACAGGGTCCTTTACTTTTCTTTACAATCTCCACTCCCTCTCTGAAGTCTCCCCTCTTTCCTATACACACTACTTATCATTTCTATTTCTATTCGGTGATATTACACACTATATTCCTTGCTCCAACCATCATGATTGTCTATTAGGTTTTAAAGTAGCTCAATGTCTTTTTATTTATGCTTCTTAGTTTTTGATGTTAGAACATTTGCACGTATTCCGTTGTTACCATTAGTATATACTTTGTGAAATTCGGTTATTTCTTTGTCTTCAGCCCTGATGAAGTCCATGACCTATTAAAGTCAGGACGAAACACGTGTTGGCTGGCAGTGGGCTTGCAGCGAAGAAGTTTTTCAAGAAATAAAGACAAGATATGAACATCTGGAATTTAATCAGAGAACTTTAATTTTGATGTGTACGTGCACCATTACATGATCTTTACTCTGAATCCCTTTGCTCGGTTTTCAAAATTTGTTAGTTAGTTAGTTATGCTCGTGTTGCCGAGATGCTGAGAGACCCGGATGCTGTCCGAGAACTGAATAAATGCTGAAGAAGAATCGATTTTCAGATTCAGAATTTGAGCAAATTAAATAGAAGCAGATCGCGGAAGAATCGAGGAGGCACATAATAGAAGAAGATCGCGGAAGAATCGAGGAGAAAGATAGTGTCAGAGAGGGGTGCGACGCAGGCGTCTTATCTGGAAGAGGACATCTATCCTGTCCTGAATCCTGTCCTGAAAACCTGTCCTGAAGTCTTTGTCACCTGCTCTTTTCCAGGGGACCCTCCCAGCTCCTTGGCCAATTATGTGTAGTGTGTCATTGTGCTGCTCTCTCTATCTTCTCCTTTCTTTGCCTCAAAATGAGTAATGTCCTTAATACCTGCAATAGTCCCACGTTGACAGCTCTGCAGGTGGTCCTAACTGACTTCAACAATAGTTCAAACATGAACCAGGACACAAAGTGTCAACTTAGACAAAAAAGACGGCAAAAGATCACTCCTCTTTCTGTTCTGTATCTGCAACAGAAAATGAACCCGTAATAACTGTAGGAGAAACCACCCATACATAAGGGCAGGTAATAAATCACAACTGTTATGATTTTATTGGGCGGGATAATCCTCTCATCCGTGTCCTTAATAGAATAGAAAGTTTTTGGAGCGAATGATAGCAAATGTATTGTTCGATTACTGGACCGGAAGTTTTGGATTATGCTAGTTTAACGCTTCTCAAGAACAACAGATGAAATATAGCCCACAGGTTTGTAATAAAACTGTTTAAATGTAGACGTAGAAGATCAATCAGTTGATTTCATTATGTCTTGCGCATCTGTACTTAACATATACGACTTTGACGCCATTGCGCCTCTCACAGAGTAAGCGCCAAACACTTGCGTGTCAATACCAGTCTCTACCATGACCGATCATCTTGCAATAGTGGCAGATGTAACAGGCTTGAAACGCTTTTGTAACGTAATTATTACTCTTTTACAACCCTCCAGACTTTAGTTGAGTGTACTCTTCATACCCACAGGCAGTTTAGCATTAGACGAAAAGCCTTATATTCGATTGAACGTGAAAACATTTTAGTTCTAGCAGAAATAGTAAAAGAAACCCCTTTTGAGGAGAATACTGTACCTACCCAATCAAAAACTCTCACATCAGAGATGCATCGACAAGCAGATAAGCAAAAAAGCATGGCTGGTTTGTCCAATAATTCTTTTCTAGATAACTGCATATTGTCTGGCCATCTTTCAAACAAGTAAAAAACTTTAGAATCATCCCATAAAACAGAATACGTATCCTTAGGTGGGTTTACCACCCGAATCCCTTTGATCAGTTTGCATATCAATGGATGCATCCCCACCAGTCTGCCATCCACTTGGGCATGTCCTGTCGAGATGGTGGATCGAAAATTGTTCACGGATCTGTACGCTAACACTTCTGAGGCTTTATACAAAAGAAAATGAATCTCCTGAGATAACTCTGCCTCCACGGGATCCATGTGCTTTTCCATGCACCAACCCAACTAGCCTTGCCATGCTGATGAGTACTGTTTCCTCATGGAAGGGGCCCAGGCCTGCTGGATAAAGTCTGAAGCTGCTTCTGAAATTCCTGTAAATGCCCATTGTTTCCTGAAAGCCTTCAGGCCATCAGGGATAGTTGTCTAGACAGTACTCGTGGATGTAACTCCCCCTTAGGGCCTTGGAGCCTCGTCGGAGACAATGGAAGAAAAAGAGGATGTCCATGCCAGCTCCAACAGCATAGAGAACCAAGATTGAGCCTTCCACAGAGGGTTGACCATGAGGATCTCCGCCTTTTGAGGGAGATCTGGTTCGACACCCTGGGGATTAGGACAAAAGGAAGGAAGGCATAGTTCAAGGTCGTCGACCAGTCCTGTGAGAAAGCATCAGTGGCCTTCACTAGAGGATGATGCCTCTAGCTGAAGAAGATCTCTAGTTGGCGATTGAGCCTGGAGGCAAACAGATCTATAGCACAAGGGCACCAGATCAAGAGAATCATTTGAAATAAGGAGGGGTGGAGTTGCCAATCGCTGTAATCTTTCAAGTGACAGTCCGCTACTGTGTTGGTCTGACCCGGTAAGTACTCTGTTAACACTAAAATCTGGTGGGAGAGGCAGTAATGCCAGAATTCCTTGGCGATCTCCACCAACATTGGATACCTCCTGCCCACCAGCTTGTTGATGTAATGCACGCCAATATAGTGCCCATCCGAAGAAGGATGCAACAAGATACTGACTTGGGGGAGAGGGTCTAAAATTGCAAATGATTCAACAAGAAGCTCCAGGCAGTTGCTGTGAAGGGACAACTTCTAGAGGAACCATCTGCCCCCTGTGGATACTTCTCCGCAGAGAGCCTGCCAGCTAACATCAGACTCTATCACAATCTCTGGGAGAGACCCGAATATTGTCTTGCCATTCCAGGCGTCCACATCGGCTAGCCACCACTGGATCTCCTCCCTGACGTCGACTGTCAGGGTAGCTTGATCTTAGTAGGATAAACCCTTCTGAAGGTAGCATATTTTGAGGAATATTTGAGGCATCATAAGGCTCGTAAGGCCCGATAATTGAGGGGACCTGGGAAGATGGCCTGCATTGAGGAAGGCAGGAGACCCACTAGGTGAGCTATTGCTCACCAAGACATTACTCGTTTGGATAAGGCTACTTCCAGTTCCCTTCTTCAAGTTTCCTAATTTAGATTTCAGCAGTTGTAACTGTGCCATCTGTGAGTTGATTACAAATCCCAGGAATTCTATTGATTGGGTTGGACACAGAACAGATTTGGAAGTGTTGATGACAAACTCCAGATCCTGTAGCAGGGACATTGTCATCTGTAGGTGAAGTGATGCCAAGGAAAGTGACGTAGCCATGATGAGAATGTCATCTAGATATATTATTAGCCGTATACTTTGTTCCCTTAGATGGGCCACTATTGGTTTCATCAGCTTGGAGAAGCACCAGATAGCCATAGCAAGCCCAAAAGAAAGAACAAAATATTCCAGCCATCAGTCCTTCCACTGGAATTGTAGGACACACCAGTGCAGAGGAAAGATTGGCACAGTTAAATATGCATCCTTGATGTCCAAACGGACTATCCAGTCGCTTTCCCTTAACAAATCCACCAACAGATGGATACCTTCCATCTTGAAGTGTCTATAGCTGACAAACTGATTGAATTCCTTCAGATTGAGGACTGAACTGTGTCCACCTACTCTCTTCTGTAGTAGGAAGATGTTGCTGCAGAAAACTTTGGGGCAGTTGTCACAAAAAGCCACTGCATTCTTCTGCGAGCAGATCCTCTATTTCTGTGTCTATAAAATCGCTATCTTGTTGGGAAAAAAGTAACTGGTGGGGGAAACTCTTTGACCGGGGTCTGATAAAAGTCTATGTGGAAACCATGAATGGTTTGCAGGACCCACGCATCTTGAGTAATGGTCGTCCATTTGTGCATAAAGTGACGGACACAACCCCCCAGAGGAATAGAAAAAGGGTCTAGAGGTCTTTCTTGATGTAATCTGCATCTGGAAGCCTGCTCTTTGTCTGCCTCGATGGAAGCGATGGTGGGAACTTCTTGTGGGGTAGAAGATGCCACCTCTGGAGGTATTCTGCCAGTCTCCTCTACCACAATTGTAGCCACCTCTAGGAGGTCCCTGGTAGTAGTGGCGGCCTTGTGAGCAGCCCCTGCCTCACCTCGCCCTGCCAAACAGGCCAGCTTGAAACACCCTCTTGATGTTTGTTGGGGCCTTATCAAGAGAGGTGAAGGTGCCTACGTACTTTGATATTTCCTCGACAAACCTGTCCCAAAAGAGGGGGCCTTCAGCCAGGGGACCCACTTCAGTGGAGGCAAGCTCAAGGAGGTTAGAGCCCATTCTCATGAGAAGGGATTTGCGTCTTTCAGCTGATACAGTGCAGTTGGCATTCCCCCCCAAAAATAGTGCACAATGTCCAGCAAGCAAGGATGTTGGGATCTACAGGAGAGCCTGTGTCTTTAGCCACTAAGGCCATTTCCAGAATTTTTGTATGGGGCCAGTTATATCCAGAAGTTTGACCTGACAGCCGCACCAGGTACAGTTGATACCCTTCTCAGGGTCGATGGCAAACCTCTTGAGGAATGCCAGCATTTTTGGATCAATAACCGGGATTTCAGCTACCTTGTCTGGGATATCTGAACGTGGGCATTCCACTCGCAGTCAATTGTGGACTTCTTTATCGAAGCTTCTGCGTAAATTCTGATGTAGATACTCTGCGACCTCTGGGGCAGAGAACCAATCGAAGGACTGTGGATGGACAATATTCTGAGGGTTGAAATCAAATAGGGTAGAAATTTGGAAATTGGATGGTGAAGGCTGGCTTAGGTGTGCCTTTTTTGCCTTCTACTTCTTAGGGGGAAAGATGTGATACGAGGAGTCTGTATCTGTTCCTGTATCTGTGGTCCTCTTGCACACTGGTGTTGCACCTGCTGGAGTGGGAGGAACAGAGTACTCATGGTCCTCTGAAGGAACTTGGGGAAGCTTGGCTGAGGCCTGCGCATGAGGCCATGTAGGTAGGTGACTTGGCTTTGGATTTAAATGCCCCATTGGAGGGGCCCGGTTTTGGTACTGAATCGTCTGGGACTGTAACCCATGGCGTTAGGCGAAGTTCTCCAGCTGCGCAGTTATTGGTTTGAGGGCAGCTGTCAATGCCTGGTTGACAGTCTGAAGGACAGCCGAATCAATGGCTCTATTAACAGACTGTTTAACCGAGGCGTCCAAGGTGTTGACCAACATGTCCTATAAATAGGAACCCGGCTGCCCCTCATAGTAACCATAATTGCCCTCCTCAAAAGTAGCCCAATCCTCCATTCTGGGGATATAATTAACTGAAGATGCTAAATTGGCCAAGTCAATTCGAAAGGAATCAATTAGGGGCAGCAACCCTTAGTGCACTTTATATAAAAGACCTGTGCTCCACAGCCCAGCTGTATAAGGATTATTGCAGTCCAAAGAGTGTCAGGAGAGCCAAGAAATCTATACAAATGCCTGCACACGCTTGGGCTAGCTCCAGTTCTTGCAGCCTGGGTAGGCGTAGGACCACACAGAGCTAATTATGATCTGTGAGGTGTTCCGCGTTAAAAAAGGAAAATCATATCATGACATCACGTAGCCCAAAAGAAGCCCAAACCAGTCCAATTCGGCTAAGCGCATCAAGCTCTCAAAATTACATGGTACGTGCGCTGGCCTGATAAGCGGAGGCTCTGTGGCGAAGCTTGCCATGCGCTAGTGTTATTGAGGCACGCTCAGGGGAAAACAGGCAATAAGAAACGGCAACCGGCCAGAGCAGACACCGGCTCGTGACCCCAAAACGCGGCCTGCGTCTACCCAAACCGGCCTGAACTACATGCAAGGGGAAAACAAAACAAGCATTTGCAATGCAAATAGGTCTTGCATTTGTGAGTTATAGCTATTGATGTTGTAAATGGCAATGTTTTTTAGCTACATATTTTATGTTTGGAGTGAATGTATGTAGTTTGCAAAATCCCTTGGAAAGGTCTTGCACCTCGTAATAAATATACTGAAAAAGACGCAAAGTGTGGATTGTGTCAACAATTGCTTGGCACTTACCTCATGGGTGAAGTGTCACCACACATGCACACCGTGGTGTTTTACTGATGCGAAACTCATTAATAAAAGTAGTGCATACAGACTAATCAACGCGATTGGGATCGGAGAATGTGAATCCGAATCCCGGCTTCTCTTTCATTTTCTAGACTATTTGACTCACTCTCCTGCATCTTGGTTATCCTCCAAACACTGGGAGGCAATGAAGTTTGCCAAGGGGGTGGGGGGCAGGGAGGCTTCGGCGGTACATGAAAATGTATTTATTGCCTAGTTGTCAAAGGTCGCCCGGTGCTATTAGTTAAAAGTGTGCAAGATGTTAAGAGTACGTTGCTCGCATCTATGAGATAATCGACATTAACTAAACAAAATGTCAGAATGCGTGTCAGTTTTCAGTGTTTTAGACAGTACTGGTTGCTTAGTTTCATTGCATAAATTTTTGTTATTACTCTTTTACACAGCATCCAAAGTAGGTTAGCTAACCCCAAAGCCCAGAGTTGTTAAATGACCCTTAAAAGAGAGTGTTTTACAGTTAAGCAAATGTGTCCAAATATAATTTTGGTAGTGCCATGGAAAGATCAACCAATGAGGTACTCGATGAGCAGGTATTTAACTACACGTTCAAAACATACGGTATTGTGGCTGTTGTTTGTTCGCAACCACCTCTCTGAATGTGTTTATTAACACAGAGCTTCATCTACCAGACAGTGCTCACAGAGGGGCGAATAAAGCACAGAACAAAATGTATTCATTTATCCTGAGTGTGAAGGCACCTGGAAGGCTTAGGTGCCCGCCTGGAGAGGCTCGGGATCCAAGCGCTTCTAGAGTGTCTGCCGTGCTCCTCTACACCAACAGGGCACAGCTCATAATCTGCAGCTCCTGCTAAGAATAGGTGAGGGGGATGAGGTTGGGGCATGCGGGAGTTTCTGGTAGATTTCCAGGTTATTGAAAGAGATGATTCTGATGTGAGGCAATGGAGACTGACTTTGTCAGTTTGTCTGCACCAGTCTATTTCTCTACTATCTACCGGGCTCACTGTCATGTATCCATTCATCTCTCTTTGTTAGAGGTGCGCGAGCCAATATATGAATTAGCAGGTAGAGCCAGCCGGAGACGAGCCAAACGTATACGAGCCAGTGGGCGAGCCGTGAAAATGATCGGCATGTTAATCATACAGTAAACATGATGTAAATGTGCAATAATGTCTCTTCAGAATTCAAAAAAGTTCATTTCTTTAGCGCATCACCTCAGTACACAAGATTATAGCACTGAATTGAGAGGAAGTTATTAAAAGTGCTCATTTAAGCATGAGTTAAAACACTGCCGCTCCTCCCGCCTGACAACAATGCCATTTCTGAACTGAGAGGCGTCAGTTGCCATGCATACCCCGAATGTTGCCTGGAGTCTTAATATATATAGAGTAACATTAAAATCTAGTTCATTAAACATGAAAAGTTTTTGTACAGCACGCATCTTGAACTCGCATATTTCAAGGTGGCAATAATAAAGATGAAAACGGAAGTGCAGGCAGGCAAAAAAACATGAACTGGAGTGGGGGGGATGGGGGAGGGTGAGAAGTCACAGACTGTGGGAGGGGGCAGTGGGGTGTGGAGACAAGGAAGAAAATAGTGTTAGGAGTAAAGGGGCCAATAGCCGGGGAAGGATACAAATGATGGATGAGGAGGGACTAACAAGCTGCAAGCCAATCCAAAGGCAGCATTTAAGACAAAAGCCAATGGGCAGAGAGTGGGCAGAGCTTCCACGAAGCTTCCACACTTCAGTATATACTGCAGGTCTAGCAAAGCGATGGCAGCACATTCGTGCTGCAACACTAGGCGAGACCTAAAAGAAAATAGTGTTAGGAGTAAAGGGGCCAATAGGCGTGGAAAGGTACAAATGAAGAATGAGGAGGGACTAACAAGCCTCAAACCAATCGGAAGACAGCATTAAGAGACAAAAGCCAATGGGCAGAGAGTGGGCGGAGCTTCCATGAAGCTTACACAGTACAGTATATACTGCATGCCTCACATAGCGATGGCGGCGCATTCGCGCTGCAACGCTAGGCGAGACCTGAAAAATAAATCCTGTAATTGGCAGAAGCGAACACCAGCTCGCGACCGTAAAAATTGCCCGCGTCTGCTCATTACCGGTATGAGATACTTAAATAAATTCAAGAATCACAATTATGCTAAAGTGTGCAAGCACCGTAACAACAATCTACACATCACCATTACGCTCATTCAGTGAGAGGACAAGCAAATAGATTAATCACAATACAATGAACGATAGAGACAGATGTGAAGAGCACTATACTTGGCTGTGAGCAGCAAAGAAAGGGGATATGGTTACGTGGAAAGTCTTGGTTATAGGGACAGAGAGGCTGTGATTGGTGGATGGTAAATGTAGATTTTTTAAATGTTAAATGTTTTTCTTTGGCTGCTGAAATTTTAACAGTAAAGAAAGAGAAAGCATAATCCCAAGCCTCCGGTCCTGTAATAGAATTGGTTGCACGAGACTGTGTGCGTGTGGTGCATGACTGAGGAGAGCGTGCACATGCATTTCAGTGGATGAAGTTTACATCAATCACTGAGGAGGTCAGAATGACATTGTTGATGTGCTGCCATATTAGGAGTTCATACATTCCAACAGCATTGAGACGCTGTTGTCATAGCAACTGTGGAGGTCTCTGCCACTATTCTGAGAGGAATCATGTGGGAAGGGCCCTAGTCTTCATGTGGGAATGTTCCGCTCAGCGCTGAATCTACCGCATCAGTTCCTGTGATCTGGAAGGGTACCAGCTTATGTGCTGTCATGTTGGAGGCTACTGTTAAGGAGTTCTATGTATTAGAGTTACTGAAAGTAACAGTGGATCATAAGGTGAAGTCACAGTGGGGGCTTACTCTGCACGTGGGGTATTCCTGGAATGTTTAGCCTTGCAATTTGAAGCAATGAGTTCTGACATTTGCCTGCACTTCCTTTTGGATGGAACTCTCAATCTGGCGTTGCAGGGAACTTTGGACAAAGCAGCAAGTGGTGTGAATAGTAAAGAAAAGCAGGTTTGTGAATTCTGGCAATTCTGTACTTTTTTGGTGTTGTGTGTTGCTAAAATGTGTGCTTCACATACATTCTCCCTTACACCTCCACAAACATTTTTAACAGGTATGGGTGATCCACCCATCAAATGGAATGAGTGGAAACAGTATTTTTTTCAATTATATAAATATTATAGGGGATGAGGAGCTTACTCAGGCAAGAAAGAAAACATTTTTTTTGTATTTTTTTTAGTTCACAAGGGATTAGTGGATATAATGGTATGGAGAGAAATGTTTTAGAGGATTTAGATAAATACTATTCAACTTCTGTTTGTATAGTGATAGACAGGCATAATTATTTTCAGATGAAAGCAGAATAAGGTTGAACCTATTGAGGAGTATGTGTTTGATTTGAAGAGATTAACGGTAACGTAGATTTTGTTTCCCTGCATGACAAATTAATAAGGGATCAGATCATCATGCAGGAAAACAATGAACACATTCAGAAGAGACTCTGGATTTATGGAGAAGCTCCGCTTAGTAACGTTGTTTTGGTGGCTAAGAAGGCTGAAATGTCATATAAATGTGTTTTGGCAGAAGTGGGAAACTCCAAAGACAAGCAGAAAGAAATGGTTTGCAAGATCAAACAGAAGAAAAAGAAGGAGGTGCAGAGTCAAGATGAGAATAAGAAAATCTTTTATAAACTATCTTCTAAGCCACAGGAAAAAAGATGTTATAGGTGTGGTAGTAAAGACCACCTAGCCTTTAACAGGAATTGTCCTGCACCAAATCAAAAATGTGGGGACTGTGGAATTTTAGGACATTTTACCAAAGTCTGCAGAAAGAGTAAGTCTAACAAGAAAGTGGGTATGGTTGTGGAAGAATCTGAGTTGGATTAAGACTCACAATCAGATAAGTCTACGGAAGAGGGGTCTTTTTAACCAAATAAGTGTGTGCTTGGAATTGTGGAGACGTAGGAGGGTGGAAGTGTGAACTTTTTTTGTAAAACAAACCTGTATGTGATGTTAAGTTAGGTGGGGTGGGTATTCCCATAGTCACTGACTCGGGTTTTCCATACACCAGGGATGGAACTGAATGGGATGATACGTGTGTGGGCGTCTTGGGGGATAGTTTAAACCCGTCTGATGTGGCTTCAGAGAGTTTCATGGGTGAACTCATTCCTTTGGTTGGGTATCGTAGGTAGACTGTTGAATTCAAAAGGAGACGGACAGTCAGCAAAATCTATCTCGCAGAATATGGCCCATCTGTTCTAGGGTGGGTGGACCAGAGAGCGTTGGGTGTTATGTTGGACCCCAATAGTCAGGAGCAGGTTTTGGTCACTGAGGGGGGAGAAAAAAGGGGATGTGGTTTCAAAGATAAATATACCAGGGTTTTCCTGGAAGGATTGGAACTTTGGAAGGGTATTTCTGAAGGATAATACTCAAATGAGACGCTGTGCCAAAGTTCATAAAATTCATAATATTCCCTGGATTCTAAGAAGGGAAGTGGATCAGGAGACTGAGAGGTCATTAAAGAATCACAAACTCATTTTCGTTTTATACATGTTTAGTTTATCTAATTAAATTCCCTCTCATTGGCATAATTGGCATCAAAGTCAGTCAGAATTTTAATACCATGGCATAAATCAGTATGACAATTATATTTACCTAATTTCTGATTTTGGCGATCATTCTCCCGCAACCTATTAACCCTGCATAAGTCAAATTCCTTCCGGTGTGACTCTTCTATCGAATGCAGGCTACGACCCAAATCAGTCTGGAGAAAAGTCCTTTTCGCTCGGCACGACACAGTCCCAAAGATCTCCGGGGGCCCATCAATCGTGCGAGCAAGTCTGTCAATGGGGATTCGGATCACACTCCTAGAACGCAACAACCTCCCACCCTTCTATTGACCCCCCTTTTATAATAAAATGTGGGTAACATGCTACATTTGCTCAGTTGGGAATGACTGTGATTGGTTAAGCCGTCAAATTTTGCAATATCGGACAAGATTCCCATAGTCTCTGATTCTCATGAAACCCCAAAGATGTCATGTCCTGGTTTGGGCAGTTCTCATATGAAGGGGTCCAAAGTATCCATATACAGGCTGCTAAGGACAGGTGTGCTTTGTCTTCTCTGTCAGTCACACTAGTTGAGTTTTGGCAGTCCTCCACGTTCCTATCCTTGACGAGGAACACTGTGACCCGGTAAGAGGACGCCTGGAGATCTTCAGAACCATCCAAGTCTGCGCAGTGGACATCACGCTCACATGACGGTGGCCACTTCCAAACTCCATTTTGGATATTGTGGCCTAGTAGGCCCGAATGCCAACTTAAGCGAAACAAACATAAAAGTACTTAGTATATGGAAATGAAGATTCTAATGTTTAAACCCACACTAATCCCTTTATATATTAGTATTTTCCTAGCTTCTAGCAACATTTAAAGCAATAATACTCACCATTTCGTCCCATCAGGAACGCAGAACATTACAAAAGCACCATAAATCATGCAATTTTTTATATCAACTCAACCTACCGTCAATATGAGTACCATATTTATTCATTAGGGTTATTTGCCATGCAATCTGCATCTAGTCCCGCGTATAATTCGTGTCTATTAAGGTGTACTGTTGAATAATACCAACTCTCCAAACAATTAGTACAAGTTAGTAGTTCGAATGATTAGGTAATTCGTATTTTCATGCAAAATAGAGAAGGTATACAACATTTTGTTTTACCTGCTCCACCAATCCCCCCTTCGGTGATTTTTAATATCACCACAAATCGCACTAAATTTCAGTTGAAATTTTATAGAAATGATTTTCAGTTCCCTTACAATATGTTACGTTACATCATTGTTTCCCCCATTTCATCCTCTCTTGTTCTCTTATACATATTCTCTTTCCATTCTTCCAGTTCTATATGGCCCATTTCTCTTTCCTTTGTTTCTTTCTCTCTTTTCTTGGCAACTTCTCCTTTTATTTTATTTTGTAGCTTTCTTCTTTTTCTACATACACACCCTAATCTTAAAATTAATGCTAATATCACCACACAAGTTACTGGAATTAAGAATTTTACCTATGAATGAACTACCTAATTTAATTAAGAAGTTTTTAATAGTAGAAAATCCTTTACCAATCTTCTCCCAAACACTTTCAACCTCCAATGGAACAATTTCCTCATGCAAGTCCGTAATGGTCTTAATATATTTCTTTAAGTCTTGACTCTCGTCAGCAACATAAGTACAACAATGTTGCACTTTCAGCATTCCACAGACTCCTCCCTCTTTCGCCAAAATAATATCAAGGGCAAGTCAATTTTGCATTACCATGGCTCTCATGACTACCATTTCGGTATTTACCAGTAAGAACCCTCCAGCAGTGCTTGTCGATAAACGATCCACTACTGTAGACAATTTTCTGATTTTATGTGCATTCAGAGATATTCCAACGGCTGGTGTCAGTGCTCCAAAAATATCCCCTAAAATTTCTGACCAACTTTCCCTCCTCCTACGTGTTAATTGTCTACCTATCTCATGCGCACCATCCTTTCCCCTTCCCACATGGAATATCTTTGGGAAGACCAGGCCTAGATAACATGTGCCATACCAATGGTCCGGCAACCGATAATAAGCTTTGTAAAATATAACCCAGGGAATACCGGATCGTTTCCTCCTTTAAATCCCCATCCTCCCATGATTCTATATGTATCATGGCATTTGCTCGCACCTATAAAATAGTTATCATACACAGTTTCATTTCTTCTGATAAACATGTTTCCTCTCTAAGGCCAATCTAAATCCATAGCTGGTTTCTCCCCTCAAATGTTTTTCTCTTTCTACGTCCCAAACTGTCGTCTCCCCTTTTCCCATCAGGTATCTTTCTTTGCATCTTAATTCTTCTCTCTTCCACCATGTCCAAGAAAGTCTTTTCTTCCTTCTTCTGACTACAAGTAAGATTATTCTTAAACACTGCTTCTAAAGTCAATACTCTAGTCTCTAAGAAATATTCACCTAAAACATTACCAGGTTTTATCTTGTTTAGTTCTGGAATTACAGGTACTTGTGAGAAAATATTATCTACATCCGAGACATAGTATTCTAATTACCCTGTTTTGTACAACAAACTTGCTAATAAACTACATGTTATTCCATAAGTCACAGGAAGGTGGTGATATGTCACCCTTTCTGACACTGATGCGGGTAATTGCATACAAACGTAACAATCTCTAACATCCATGGTTTTTACATATTCATACAAAAACTTTGAAAAAAGGTTGTTAGAAAAATCGGTTATAGACCTATCCTTATGTAAGTCAGTTCTGTCTATCAATCTAGTTGCATGAGTATCATGAATCTTTTCTACATTAGTCTTATTCTCAGTATGACCCTCTATCGTTTCGAACTTTAAATGAAACTATTAAAGCTAATACACTCCATAGAAGCATTAGCAATCCTGTACAACAACAGCACACTTTGCACCATCTTCGAAGGAACACACACGTAGATTTTCTACCTTCTGTGTTTGCCATTTTGGAAATGATCAGTGTCTTTTGACTTAGCCTTGTCTACTCACACTAGCTTTTGTCTAAACCCAAGGCTCTGAGCGCCTACTTGGTTCCTTTGGTTATATGCCTTTGTCCAGTTAATTCAATCTCTCTGTAACCTCTTATTGTTGCTTCAGTCTGGCATTTGATCATCCTTTACTTTGTTTTCACAATCTTGGTTCAGAATTTCCTGAACATCCGTCTCTTCTCCGATATCGGACAAGATAACTTTCAGGATTTCCGAATCTTCTTCCTCCTCAACCACTTCTGGTACAGTCACACCTAGACTTTCTTGGCTGTCTGCTTCCTTTTGTACTTCAGGAAGTGCCACATACATCCATTCTGGTGACTTATACCTCTGATTGGGTCTCTTAATTCATTTTCCCTTCTTCAAGTGTGTCTGATCAGTGTCTTCAGAGTTTTCTTGGCTCGACACCTCATTCACTTGTTCTGCTTTAGATGACTTCACTCATGTCAATTGATATCTCAGTCTTTTTACTTTGTTTGGCCAAATTTCCTCCTTTGCTGGCCTTTTTAACTTATTCCCCTGTTCACCTCTCTCGGCTTTCCAGGTTCTCTTTCTCAAGACTCGTCCCTCTTGTACTTCTCTTTCACTGTCCTCGGATTCGGTCTCACTTTGACTTTTACCCTCTGTCGATTTTTCTTCCACAATTTCCTGTTCCCTATCTTTATCTGTCCCTCCTCGTGTTTCTTCCACGCAATCTTCCTGCTGACTAACTTTCCCTTCTTCTACCTGGATGTGTGGTTTCCCTACACCTCCTCGGGGGTCTTCCGCAACAATCTTGCCCTCTCTCTCTCTGTATCTAATTCCTCACCTTCTATTTCCACGACCTCCGGTGGAATTTCTCTGGCACTTGCATGTGGAGCCTTTTTATCAAGAATTTCCTTGACAGTTTCTACAATATTCTCTTTTACATTTTCCTGTATTTTCTCTTGTACAGGATCTGACTCTGAGCTAGTATCAGAAATCTCCAATCGCCTTCTTAATGGCAAATTCTCTGGTTCTGTAACTTGACTTGGTTCCAACTCTCCTCCTTTTGGCGTTGGTCTGGCTCTTGATTCTTCTGAGTCCGACTCAGAACTGGTATCCAGTTCTTTACTCTGGCACATTTCACAGCCGTCGTCGTGGTCAAAATCACTTGACGTGGCTTTCCCCAGCGTGGAACCAGACAATTTCTTCTTCTATGTACTTTGATTCTTACCCAGTCACCTGGACTCAAATCATGAGCTGGCTTCTTTTCAAGAGTGGTTGCATCCGATCCAACCTGATGAAACACAGAATGAACGGAATCAGCCAACCCCTTGCAATAATCCAACACAAAGTCATCAGATATAGGCAGTATTTTGTTGACAGGAATGAAAACATGTCTCATCGCCCTACCCATAATAATGTCATGAGGACTCAGTCCAGTATTCCTATCAGGGATAGATCTAACAGTCATGAGCACTAGAGGCAAGGCATCAGCCCATTTCAACCCTGTGGCCAAACACATTTTTTCCAGTCTGTTCTTAATGGTGCCATTTACTTGTTCCACTACCCCAGAAGCCTCTGGACGGTGGGCACAATGCAGTTTCTGTTGTAAGTTCAATGCTTCACAAATCAATTTTATGATTTCCTTCTTAAAATGCTTTCCTCTATCTGACTCGATCGTAACTGGGAAATCGAATCTAGGAATTAACTCTCTCAATAGGAGTTTGGCTACTGTAACCCCATCACTCCTTCTGGTTGGGTACGCCTCTACCCACCGTGAAAACAGACAAACCACCACTAAGACATATCTTAGCCGATTACATGGGGGTATTTCAATGAAATCAATCTGCATTCTAGTGAAAGGACCTCCTTCCCGTCCTATCGTTCCCAGACTCACCGCTGTCTTTCTTCCTGGATTGTATTGCTGACATGTGAGACATCTCTGACAAAGTCTCTCCGCTACAAGACGAAATGTTGCATTATACCATGTCTGTTTGAAAAGTCTGATCATAGCATCCCTTCCTACATGTGCCTGTCCATGGTACATCCGTGCCCTGGTAGAGACCATGCTATCAGGCATAACTGGTCTTCCATCCCGATAAACCCAAACTCGGTCTGACTCTCGAGGTGCACATGCTGATTTTATCCACTGTTTCTTTTCCTCATCTCCTGCCTCTCCCTACAACTGCGCCACCTCTTCCCATGTATTTACAGTGTTAGTTAAAAGTAAGGGACATGAATTAATTTCCTTTCCCCTGTTTCTGTTTACCGAATTCTGATTGCGCGCACAGTATTGCGCTATGTCGTTTGCGAACTCGTTTCCCGACGACACATAGTCAGCGGTCTTTGAGTGGGCAGCACGCTTTACTACTGCCAATTGCTTAGGCATCTGTATCGCCTCAATCAACCTCCCAACCACTTCAGCATTCCTTAAGGAGTTCCAATCGATGTCAAGAACCCCCTCTGGGACTATATCTGCCCAAAGTCATGTACCACTCCGAAGCCATACTGACTATCTGTAATCACAGTGATTCTCAGATTCTTTCCCAATTTGCCTGCTCTTGTCAACACAAACAGTTCAGCAACTTGAGCTGATCTCACTTCTTTTAAACAAGACGCTTCCAATACAGCCGCTACAGAACATACTGCGTATGGTGCACTCAAGATCCCTCCATCTGTTCTCAAACATGACCCATCCACAAACATCACATAGTCACTTTCTTTCAGAGGCACATCTTTAATGTCCGGACGCGGCTTGGTGCAATAGTTAAGCACTTCCAAACAATCATGATCTACATCATCTTTTACTTCCACATTCTCAGCATTGGGCAACAACGTTGAGGGGTTTACATTGAGACACCTCACAAGGCTCACATGTGTCGCTCCCAAAATGACTTTCTCATACTTAGTTAGACGACTATGCGTCATAAATTGGGTGCGGCTCCTTGTTAAAAGGATCACCACATCATGCGTTACAAACACTCTCACAGGATATCCCATCACAATTCCTTCACCTTGTTCCAAGCTCTTACAGGTAGCAGCCACTGCTTTCAAACAACCAGCGACGCCACAGCTACAGGATCAATTCAAGGGGATCTTTCACGTCACTCTTCGTTAATCGCACCAAAGGTTTTGCAATCAGTGAAAAGTTACTGATCCACTGACGACAGTATCTAACCATTCCAAGAAACATTCTCACTTCTCTTTGAGTCATTGGTGCTTTAATTCCTTTTATTATTCTGATCCTGTCTGTAGTCACTTTCCTCAAACCCTTCTCAATTTTATGGCCTAAATATTGTACTTCCTTTTTGCAAAACTGTAATTTTGATGGGGATACTTTAAGTCCTCCATCTGCCAAATGATTTAACAATGCAACTGTATCTACCACACAGGCTTCTCTAGTTCTCGATGCCACCACAAGGTCATCAATGTACTGCACTAATACTGAGCTTTCGGGCATTTTTAGATCTTCCAGGGATTTCTTTAAAATTTGATTAAATATCGATGGACTTTCTGTATACCCCTGTGGGATTCGGCACCATGCCAAGGTACTTCCGCCGAATTAGAACACAAAAATCTGTTGGCTGTCAGGGTGCAATGGGATGGAAAAGAAGGCATGACACAGGTCGATGACTGTGTACCATTCTGCATCATGAGGAATCTGGTAGAGGATCACTGAAGGGTTTGGTACTATGGGACAACATGGTACAACAATTGTTCTCACTTTTCTCAGGTCTACCAGACACTCCCTGCCCTTTTATTTCACTCTTGCAGGTTCCTGCTTTCCCCTTTTGTGGCTTTTCTGCCTTCCTCTTCTTCAGTCTTTCCACTTTGTGTGTTTTCCCCTCTCTTGCTCTCATAACATAAGATAAGTGTTAATACACGAGAATGAGTGCCGGAGGGCCACCAGCTAAAATGAATCATTTCCCTCTTTCTATAAACTCTTCCATGTTGATCTCAGGGGGTGGATCCTGTCTTTCTGCATTGGGCAGACTTAAAACAAGCTGGATTACAGTGTGGGGAACTTTACTTGCTTCATTTCTCAAGTGCACCTAACTGTTCCAAAATGCTGACATAGAGGCTCTTCCTTTAGGCTATGCTGCCAGAATATCATTCAAAAACTATTGTCACACAGACATATTGCGTCCTTAATATCATTTGCAGAGGTATTGCCCCGCTGGAACAAATATTTGGAAATCTACATCACATTGGATATTTTTCTAAACAATATTTAGGACATTATATTCATGTCAGACACTATTCATTTGAACGATATTTTAACATACAGTCCTCTCCAAAAAAGCATGTAATTTGAGAGACCTAATTCATAAAGGTAAACTTACTCTTTTGTGTAAGTTTACCTTTGTTTTGGAATTCACAAACTCCGATTTAACCCCTTCAGTGCCCATGACGAGCTGGACTCGTCATGGGCTGCGGTGGCGCTGTGCCCATGACGAGTCCAGCTTGTCATGAACTCCGCCCGCTAATAAAAAGCGCGGCACTGGGCGGGGAAAGGGGCGGGCATGCAAGGGGTTAATAGTAAGTTTACCACTGCTGACGTTCCGCAGTCAGGGCAGAGAACTACACACATAAAAAAATTAGGCATGTCGTATTTTGATAATGAGAAATATACAAATACCAGTACAAAATAGAGGGACCCCCCCTAAAGCCAACATGGTAGTATAACATCTTAAAGTGGGAATCTGTCAGTCAGAGTTACAAAAGTGTGTTTTTTTTTTGTTTTTTTTAAATAATAACTGTTCCACAGTGATATGCCTTCCACACAGGAAGATATACTATAGGGACAGCAGAAATTTCAATTCTTTCTTAAATGAATTGTCAGCACCTATAGCCCTGATGTATGAAGTGATGGAGTACCAAGCCGTACGGGTGCTCCTGGTGAAGGATTTGAGTATTTGAAACATGGGTAGTAGTAGGGAGTCTCGGGACCAGATGTACAAAGTATTTTTGAGGTCACAAACGGCCCGATTTTCAGATGGGATCCCTTCCAAATACTCCATGGGACCCTCTACCCCTTTCAGAAGATAAAAAAATATATTTAAGAGCAAGCATAGTCCTCAAAAATGTAACTTAAATGTTTTATTTTTTCTTTTCAAATGGAAAATGGTGAACTGCTGACCTGAGCAGGCCGCCATCCCTGTGATGGCTATCATTCCTAATGGGTCACAAACAGTGACCTACCTCAAAATATTGATGAGGTACATTGATTTGTGACCCAAAAGGAATTTCTTAATTTAAAATGTAAAGTTTAGTACATTGAGAATATTGATTTCCAAATAGCATTTCAGTAAAAATCAATATTTGGGAAATCACTATTCTTGATGTTCGTACTTCTGGCCCTCAGTCTCAAACATGTCATGGTCACTCGAGACAGTCAAATATAGGGCCTCATTTATGAGGTTTTGCCACAGGGCAGTGCCACAAGGAATCTTGCTGTGTTGCCCTGCATCAAAATAAAAGGGCAAGAATGCACTGTATCTATGAGATATGGCGCATTGCTGTCCTTTTCCCCTGCGCTGGCGCACAATTGCCTGCCATGCGCATGCACAAGCATCCTTGCACCATGGTGAAAGGGTGTCTGCCTTGTAGGGGTGACTTTTTTGGGCAGGAAGGGGTACCTTCCTGCACAAAAACAATCTTGAGAGGTGTTTTCCTCTTTCGAAAGAGGAAAAACGAGAAGATATTTCTCTTTGTTGCGCCTCCCTAATGCCACCCCGGGGGTGGCATGAGAATCGTACACATTCCCAGGTTTACAATTCCTCATAAATCTGGGAATGCTTCAGATTCGATGGTTGTTGCATGGGAACACCTACAGGAACACCCAAGGAATGCCGCTGTCATGCAGTGTTCTGCGTGAAAGGGGCGCATATTTACAAGGCCATGAAAAGGCTCACGAAGTGCCTTTGCGTGGTCATGTAAATATGCAGCGGCACATTGCGCCACTGAAGCGTCAATAAAGTGACGCTCCATCGGCGCAAAAGTGCTGATAGGGGCTTTGTAAATGAGACCCATAGTGTGTAGATAAAATAAGCAGTCAGAGGGAACTGCCCTGTCAGTAATGAAGGACAGTTTATTCACACCTCTTGCCTCAATGGAGAGCCAGCTCAGAGTGATTAGGATCTGAGACGTGCGATCAAACCTTCTTGGATTAAATGATGAGATACCCTGGATTGAGCTGTGACTTAGTGTTAATGGGCACGTCCACATAATTTACAACTCCTAACTTAGTCATAATGTCTCAGACCTCTATGGAAATATACAACACCAAACACATTAATAATATTGAATTCTCCAGTTAAGAGATCCAAGCCTGTGGGTCACCAATATATCCATAATTTGTTCCGCAATCCCAGATTGCTTTTGGCAGGCAATAGCAGATACAGAAGGGACCCCACAAGTCTCATCTTTTTCGACAACTGGCGAGTACAAGGATTCCACAATCGAAATAGGTGTATTACAATCGCCAGCAACTATTTTAAAGCAGGCAGGGTGTAGTTAATCGAGCATTATAGACAACTGGACTAAAGGGCCTGCTTCAGAGCTATTGAGAACAGAGCGAATGTAAATATTAAAAATGGCAACCTGGTGAAGCTTAGGGGGAGTAACAGTCATAATCATAGTACCGAGGATGTCATTGCAGGGGTTAGAGATGATCTTGGCATTACTAAATACATCCATTCTTAGCCAAACCAGCAATCCCACTCTACCTGCCTTTGATGCTATAGAATGTACTGTAAAAGAAAGGTACCCTGGTCAGTGAAGGGGTTCCACCAGCCCAGTTACCTGCAATAAGACAATATGATGAGAATTAATAAAAACGTCCCATTAAGGATCATTAATCTTGGCCCTTATACCCGCCACATTCCAGGATAACAGTTTAATCATAACATCAGTACTTTAGCTCAAATCATAGAAGATTTGGGAGGGTTTCTTGACAGAATACCCTTTCTTTTAGGGTCTAGCAGGTGGCCCTGTGGAAATAATTCAGAAACCCTGATATTCGCCAGTGTCTTTGCCCTAACAGGTCTGGGATGTTGGTGGGAGGAGGAGTCGATGCTCTTTTAGGGTTCGGAATCTAAGTATACCTGGTGCTTCCTTTGAAATGGGAGAAGCTTCTAGAGGTTTCCCTTTGAAGTGCAGTGTTTCTGCCTCCCCGGCCCTGAGCCACACTAATGATAGGGGGTATTATGCAGCATATTCAGGAGTAAGAGGGGCTGTGCCAAGCTCTTCCCTCCCATACTGCCATAGATGGCACATCCAGGAACACCGAAGCTCTCTATTGTGTGTGGCTTTCTTGAAGGAATACACAAAGATCAACTGCCAACTTCACCCAGTCATGTCACCCAGAGCCAGGCTTCAAACACTAAATGGCTTAGGCAGAAAAATGACAACTTTCCTAAAGTAGCATTTTCATAATCGTAATTAAAGATTCGACTTTACCATTAAAGAGGATATTTCATTATAATTCCAAAGACACCCAACATGAACTGACTTGGAAGCTATCCTTATTAAGTGTAATAAGGTAACCCCAATGTTATCCAAAGGGACAGGTAGGCCTTGCAATAGTGAAATACAAATTTAGGGGATTTCACTACCAGGACATGTAGAATTTACAGGTATATGTCCTGCTTTTTAAATACAGTGCACTCTGCTCTCTTTAGGGCCTACCCTAGGGTTAGCTTATATGTGTTAAAATGAAAGGTTCAAGCCTGTCAAGAGGTTTATTTTGCCAGGTCAAAATGACTGTTTAAAACTGCACACGTAGGCTGCACTGGCAGACATGAGACTTGTTAAAAGGGCTCCTTAACCGAGTGGCACAATAATGCTGCAGGCCCATTAGTAGCATTTAGTTTACAAGCTCAGGGCACCACTTTGGATTTACAAGTAAATTAAATGCCCCAACTGGGGATAGGCCAATGTTCCCATGTTTCAAGGAGTGAGCACACACACCTCAGCACTGGTTAGCAGTGATATCGTTCACCAATTCTAAGGCCAACAAAAACGAGATCAGAAAAATATGGAGTAAGGCAAAATATTTGGGCGGAGGCCACTCTAAGGCTGACAGGTCTGCACAAACTAATTTGTGATGACAAGTAGATAGCATCAATCTTGATTGCTGGATTACATTTGCACTTAGCTTTAAATTGTCTGCTTGACATGCTTACCATCAACTGCCTCTGTAGAGTCTATACACAAGCTCCTCCTACAATCCACACAAGATCACACGCCAAGCTTCTCTCGAAGTGCTCTTGATGCCAAAGTGCTCTTGATGCCAAAGTGCTCTTGATACCGAAGTGCTCATGATACCGAAGTGCTCTTGATACCGAAGTGCTCTTGATACCGAAGTGCTCATGATACCGAAGTGCTCTTGATACCGAAGTGCTCTTGATACCGAAGTCCTCTTCATACCGAAGCGCTCTTGATACCGAAGTGCTCTTCATACCGAAGTGCTCATGATACCGAAGTGCTCATGATACCGAAGTGCTCATGCTACCGAAGTGCTCATGATACCGAAGTGCTCTTGATGCCAAAGTGCTCTTGATGCCAAAGTGCTCTTGATGCCAAAGTGCTCTTGATGCCAAAGTGCTCTTGATGCCAAAGTGCTCTTGATACCGAAGTGCTCTTGATACCGAAGTGCTCATGATACCGAAGTGCTCTTGATACAGTGCTTTTGATACCAAAGTGTGCTTGATACCGAAGTGCTCTTGACACCAAAGTGATCTTGATACCGAAGTGCTCTGAAGTGCTCTTGATACCAAAGTGCTGTTGATACCGAAGTGCTCTTGATGCCAAAGTGCTCTTGATGCCAAAGTGCTCTTGATGCCAAAGTGCTCTTGATACCGAAGTGCTTATGATACCGAAGTGCTTATGATACCGAAGTGCTCTTGATACAGTGCTCTTGATACCGAAGTGCTCATGATACCGAAGTGCTCTTGATACCGAAGTGCTCATGATACCGAAGTGCTCTTGATACTCCACTTTGAGTATCGACGCTTTTCATAAATTAAAAAGCGTCAATCTGCAGGATCAGTGAGAGGCAAAGTGTATTAAAAATTGTGCTAAAATAATTTATTAAAAGGCTCTAACTCCGTTTTTTATCAGTAGATTTTTTCGTAAATATAGTTACATTTACTGGGGAAATGCAGCCTACAAAAATAGTACAAAACAGAAAATCTGTTGTATGCACAGAGCACATTAAAAGTCTATGGAAGCAAAATAGACGCCAAATTAAAAGGATATAATCAAATAGCTGAGAGGAAGTCATTCAGAATAAGTAACAAAATGCTCTGCAGGAGAAAGACAAACCCCTAAAGATGTGTCCACACGTCGAGTAAAGCCAACAGCGCCGCTGTGCCAAGTAAGTTAAGTTGAGCCTGCTAATAAGAGAGCTTCTCCAAAGCAATGATTTGAAATGATCTGGCAACAGAAAGAGAAAATGTACAATATGATCTGAAAAGTGCACAAGGAAGTGTCCCAGCAAAAACAGCCCTGAAAAGTAAGGTCAGAGAGAGAGAGAGAGAGATAGAGCGAGAAAGAGTGTGTGTGTTTGTGCGTGCGTGCGTGCGTGTGTGTGTGTAATTCTGTAAGACAGTGTAAGTGCGCGAGGGAGTCTGCAGCTGACACCTCAAGTCCATTTGCACTGTTTTTGCACAATACAAGTTATACAGAACAAATCGTGGCATTTTTAATAAAAAACATTATCAGCAGGGATTATTCATGCTGGCAACTCTGCCAGCAACCATGAGAGACGCTGGATGTCCCATACACTCCTTGTGGCTTCACTAATTCCAACCACGCATCTTTTATTGTCTCAACAACTGACCGGGGGCGCCATCTTATGGACTTTTGAAGTACTGCATCAATTGCGATATTTATATCTTCAGCAGTGATTTCCACAATTAAATCTGCGCAGATAAATGAGTGATTCCCAGATTTTACAGCACAGCACAAACAATAGCTTTTGAAGTGGAAACACTTAGGGTAAAACGCATACAACTGAAGGAAACACATAGGTATAGCCACTCAGCGCTCCTATTACATGTTATACCGTAGTATAGTGAGCCCTATGAAAAGAATTACCTGTAGGCACAGGGCATGAAATGCAGCAGAAAAAGCATATCTGTCACATTATAGGCACATAACCACAGGAACACCTGTACTCCCTTTAGCGGGGAAACGTTATTGCCTTTCCTGAGAGGAATGCCTTTATGAAACAAAGTAGGAACTGTGATCCTTGTGCACCTAATATATGTGCCATGGTAATCCTGAGCCTTCCTAACTGAGGGCATTTAAGAAGTAAGGCGCTGGTGTGCTTGCGTGCCTACTTATAGCAATACGGTAAAAGCATGCTCCCAACTTCATGAAGCGGGCCCCCCTTTGAGGTTTCCCCATAATGTAGAGTCACAGGCCCAGAGCTCCTCAGACCATGCACTCACTCACCCCCGTCCCCGGAATGCACCAAAAGGGGGTGGGGGGGGGGGGGGTGAGAGGGGCACTTACACTTAAATGCATTCAGTGCTTGAGAAGTTGGATTATGACGTAGGTTGGAATCCATGACAGTTATGGCACATTAAGGTTCTCACATAGATGCATAGGCAGTGCCCATGAGTGACTCTCCATCATTCCCTTCAGAGATCAAATCTAAACTCTATCAGAAAATAAACTGAACCTATTACAAAGCGGCATTCATGCACTCCCACTGCATTATAACAGGGGTACCCCTAATGTAGTTTCCTATATCAGGGTCTACAAAATCTTTTTGCGAAAAATATATAGGAAACTTTCTCTTTGGTAGGCTAATTAATAAAAATACATGTGACAGTCAAGAGACCAAAGACAATTTAAGAGTGCAATTATAACTTTTTCATTTATTATATAAATCTACAAAGTAGTGCACATATTTATAATGTATCTATTTTCCTTTTTTACACATAAGGATACATGTCCTTTTGATTCAGTTTTATGCATATTCAATTGTAAATGCGTTCATACATTTGTAATTCATTACATATAATATATATGTGTACTGAAATTGATGATTGGCACAAAAAAAAAAAAAAAAGGAAAAAAGGGGTTAAACAGCAGATACTCAATCTAATTATCTTGCATGGCTAGACATAGTCTACGCGCATTTCGGCGTTCTGCCTTCATCAGGTAGCCATGTTTTCACAATTCCTAAAATATAATAAAAAACAAACACAGATGACCTACAGTATCCATAAACAGTCAGAAGGTCAACTGACTAGAATTCACATGTATGTAAACCTACTCTCTATACAATATTTACAAATATACAAATATACATATTTCATCTTTACATAAGTTGTGATGTCACAGAAAGCTATGGGGAGATTACTGCCAACGATCTCACACCCACAAAAAAACCACAAAATGTTAGGGAGAGATGGAAAATAGTTTTCAGTTGTAATCCCAAATAAGTGTCACAGATAGCCACCTGTATTCACTGTTTGTAAATCGTACAAACGATTGAACAAAGTATGTATCATCATTGTCAATAGTGCTGCTTAATATGGGGACCAGTTTAAGATACATGGTGCGCAGGTAATTTACGGAGAGCCATCGCGCAATAAGACAGACCACACCAAACTTTGACTTAGCAAAAAAGGTCACTTTATTAGGACAGGTAACTAAGAACCACTTATTGAGACAATATAAATATTATCAAATTGCTTCCCAAACATTTTTGCCACAAACAATTCCAAAAATACCCCAACCAAAATTTACCATAAATTACCCCATGTACTGCCCCAATGGCATAATTTCCTTTTTGACCATTTTGGTTTACCTGTCCAGCTTTTCTTCCACCCTCCCCCCGCCCCAGAGGGAAGGATAAGCCCGCTCCAGACTATCCAAACCCTCAAAAAACCGCATGAAAGACACACACATGAAATGAAACAAAATGTCACCTGTCCTAAACGTGACTTAAGATCAAAAATTCATTATTATATTTATATATATTTTTTTTTTTCTTCTTCTTTTTTTTTTTTTTAAAATGTATTATTATTGTTCTTTTTTATTTTTTTTATTTTATTATTATTGTTATTTATTTATTTTTTTTTACAGAAAAAGAGGGTGGGAGGGAGGGTCACAAAAAAACGACCGTCTCGCTGCCTCAGCACTCGTTTCCCGCCCAACCGCCTCTCCCGGGTGAAAACCTAAGCCCCGCCCCCTACCTAACACGTAATTCGCTGCGTGGTCTGTACCGTCGCGCGAAACCTCCCAGGGGGACACCCGGCTCGCGCCGCGGTCCCCCCGGGTCCCATCGCGCAATAAGACAGACCACACCAAACTTTGACTTAGCAAAAAAGGTCACTTTATTAGGACAGGTAACTAAGAACCACTTATTGAGACAATATAAATATTATCAAATTGCTTCCCAAACATTTTTGCCACAAACAATTCCAAAAATACCCCAACCAAAATTTACCATAAATTACCCCATGTACTGCCCCAATGGCATCATTTCCTTTTTGACTATTTTGGTTTACCTGTCCAGCTTTTCTTCCACCCTCCCCCCGCCCCAGAGGGAAGGATAAGCCCGCTCCAGACTATCCAAACCCTCAAAAAACCGCCACCCAGGAAAACCCAAAAGAGTTTTCCTGGCCCACCCCAAAAGAAAATTGCTCAAAACCAACATACTCTACTTTAAACGATGATCACACCAAAGATTCTCATTCCAAAAACCCGCCAGCAAGTCCCGTAATTCCATCATATAGTAGGCTTGACCTAACTGGGATAAATGAACCCCATCCTTCAGAAAAATATGGAGTAAGGCAAAATATTTGGGCGGAGGCCACTCTAAGGCTGACAGGTCTGCACAAACTAATTTGTGATGACAAGTAGATAGCATCAATCTTGATTGCTGGATTACATTTGCACTTAGCTTTAAATTGTCTGCTTGACATGCTTACCATCAACTGCCTCTGTAGAGTCTATACACAAGCTCCTCCTACAATCCACACAAGATCACACGCCAAGCTTCTCTCGAAGTGCTCTTGATGCCAAAGTGCTCTTGATGCCAAAGTGCTCTTGATACCGAAGTGCTCATGATACCGAAGTGCTCTTGATACCGAAGTGCTCTTGATACCGAAGTGCTCATGATACCGAAGTGCTCTTGATACCGAAGTGCTCTTGATACCGAAGTCCTCTTCATACCGAAGCGCTCTTGATACCGAAGTGCTCTTCATACCGAAGTGCTCATGATACCGAAGTGCTCATGATACCGAAGTGCTCATGCTACCGAAGTGCTCATGATACCGAAGTGCTCTTGATGCCAAAGTGCTCTTGATGCCAAAGTGCTCTTGATGCCAAAGTGCTCTTGATGCCAAAGTGCTCTTGATGCCAAAGTGCTCTTGATACCGAAGTGCTCTTGATACCGAAGTGCTCATGATACCGAAGTGCTCTTGATACAGTGCTTTTGATACCAAAGTGTGCTTGATACCGAAGTGCTCTTGACACCAAAGTGATCTTGATACCGAAGTGCTCTGAAGTGCTCTTGATACCAAAGTGCTGTTGATACCGAAGTGCTCTTGATGCCAAAGTGCTCTTGATGCCAAAGTGCTCTTGATGCCAAAGTGCTCTTGATACCGAAGTGCTTATGATACCGAAGTGCTTATGATACCGAAGTGCTCTTGATACAGTGCTCTTGATACCGAAGTGCTCATGATACCGAAGTGCTCTTGATACCGAAGTGCTCATGATACCGAAGTGCTCTTGATACTCCACTTTGAGTATCGACGCTTTTCATAAATTAAAAAGCGTCAATCTGCAGGATCAGTGAGAGGCAAAGTGTATTAAAAATTGTGCTAAAATAATTTATTAAAAGGCTCTAACTCCGTTTTTTATCAGTAGATTTTTTCGTAAATATAGTTACATTTACTGGGGAAATGCAGCCTACAAAAATAGTACAAAACAGAAAATCTGTTGTATGCACAGAGCACATTAAAAGTCTATGGAAGCAAAATAGACGCCAAATTAAAAGGATATAATCAAATAGCTGAGAGGAAGTCATTCAGAATAAGTAACAAAATGCTCTGCAGGAGAAAGACAAACCCCTAAAGATGTGTCCACACGTCGAGTAAAGCCAACAGCGCCGCTGTGCCAAGTAAGTTAAGTTGAGCCTGCTAATAAGAGAGCTTCTCCAAAGCAATGATTTGAAATGATCTGGCAACAGAAAGAGAAAATGTACAATATGATCTGAAAAGTGCACAAGGAAGTGTCCCAGCAAAAACAGCCCTGAAAAGTAAGGTCAGAGAGAGAGAGAGAGAGATAGAGCGAGAAAGAGTGTGTGTGTTTGTGCGTGCGTGCGTGCGTGTGTGTGTGTAATTCTGTAAGACAGTGTAAGTGCGCGAGGGAGTCTGCAGCTGACACCTCAAGTCCATTTGCACTGTTTTTGCACAATACAAGTTATACAGAACAAATCGTGGCATTTTTAATAAAAAACATTATCAGCAGGGATTATTCATGCTGGCAACTCTGCCAGCAACCATGAGAGACGCTGGATGTCCCATACACTCCTTGTGGCTTCACTAATTCCAACCACGCATCTTTTATTGTCTCAACAACTGACCGGGGGCGCCATCTTATGGACTTTTGAAGTACTGCATCAATTGCGATATTTATATCTTCAGCAGTGATTTCCACAATTCAATCTGTGCAGATAAATGAGTGATTCCCAGATTTTACAGCACAGCACAAACAATAGCTTTTGAAGTGGAAACACTTAGGGTAAAACGCATACAACTGAAGGAAACACATAGGTATAGCCACTCAGCGCTCCTATTACATGTTATACCGTAGTATAGTGAGCCCTATGAAAAGAATTACCTGTAGGCACAGGGCATGAAATGCAGCAGAAAAAGCATATCTGTCACATTATAGGCACATAACCACAGGAACACCTGTACTCCCTTTAGCGGGGAAACGTTATTGCCTTTCCTGAGAGGAATGCCTTTATGAAACAAAGTAGGAACTGTGATCCTTGTGCACCTAATATATGTGCCATGGTAATCCTGAGCCTTCCTAACTGAGGGCATTTAAGAAGTAAGGCGCTGGTGTGCTTGCGTGCCTACTTATAGCAATACGGTAAAAGCATGCTCCCAACTTCATGAAGCGGGCCCCCCTTTGAGGTTTCCCCATAATGTAGAGTCACAGGCCCAGAGCTCCTCAGACCATGCACTCACTCACCCCCGTCCCCGGAATGCACCAAAAGGGGGTGGGGGGGGGGGGTGAGAGGGGCACTTACACTTAAATGCATTCAGTGCTTGAGGAGTTGGATTATGACGTAGGTTGGAATCCATGACAGTTATGGCACATTAAGGTTCTCACATAGATGCATAGGCAGTGCCCATGAGTGACTCTCCATCATTCCCTTCAGAGATCAAATCTAAACTCTATCAGAAAATAAACTGAACCTATTACAAAGCGGCATTCATGCACTCCCACTGCATTATAACAGGGGTACCCCTAATGTAGTTTCCTATATCAGGGTCTACAAAATCTTTTTGCGAAAAATATATAGGAAACTTTCTCTTTGGTAGGCTAATTAATAAAAATACATGTGACAGTCAAGAGACCAAAGACAATTTAAGAGTGCAATTATAACTTTTTCATTTATTATATAAATCTACAAAGTAGTGCACATATTTATAATGTATCTATTTTCCTTTTTTACACATAAGGATACATGTCCTTTTGATTCAGTTTTATGCATATTCAATTGTAAATGCGTTCATACATTTGTAATTCATTACATATAATATATATGTGTACTGAAATTGATGATTGGCACAAAAAAAAAAAAAAAAGGAAAAAAGGGGTTAAACAGCAGATACTCAATCTAATTATCTTGCATGGCTAGACATAGTCTACGCGCATTTCGGCGTTCTGCCTTCATCAGGTAGCCATGTTTTCACAATTCCTAAAATATAATAAAAAACAAACACAGATGACCTACAGTATCCATAAACAGTCAGAAGGTCAACTGACTAGAATTCACATGTATGTAAACCTACTCTCTATACAATATTTACAAATATACAAATATACATATTTCATCTTTACATAAGTTGTGATGTCACAGAAAGCTATGGGGAGATTACTGCCAACGATCTCACACCCACAAAAAAACCACAAAATGTTAGGGAGAGATGGAAAATAGTTTTCAGTTGTAATCCCAAATAAGTGTCACAGATAGCCACCTGTATTCACTGTTTGTAAATCGTACAAACGATTGAACAAAGTATGTATCATCATTGTCAATAGTGCTGCTTAATATGGGGACCAGTTTAAGATACATGGTGCGCAGGTAATTTACGGAGAGCCATCGCGCAATAAGACAGACCACACCAAACTTTGACTTAGCAAAAAAGGTCACTTTATTAGGACAGGTAACTAAGAACCACTTATTGAGACAATATAAATATTATCAAATTGCTTCCCAAACATTTTTGCCACAAACAATTCCAAAAATACCCCAACCAAAATTTACCATAAATTACCCCATGTACTGCCCCAATGGCATAATTTCCTTTTTGACCATTTTGGTTTACCTG
Organism: Triturus cristatus; assembly: GCF_964204655.1. Taxonomy (NCBI): domain Eukaryota; kingdom Metazoa; phylum Chordata; class Amphibia; order Caudata; family Salamandridae; genus Triturus; species Triturus cristatus. The sequence continues at coordinate 84,681,097 of NC_140590.1, read as the reverse complement.
TCCAGCTTTTCTTCCACCCTCCCCCCGCCCCAGAGGGAAGGATAAGCCCGCTCCAGACTATCCAAACCCTCAAAAAACCGCATGAAAGACACACACATGAAATGAAACAAAATGTCACCTGTCCTAAACGTGACTTAAGATCAAAAATTCATTATTATATTTATATATATATTTTTTTTTTCTTCTTCTTTTTTTTTTTTTTTTTTTAAAAATGTATTATTATTGTTCTTTTTTATTTTTTTTATTTTATTATTATTGTTATTTATTTATTTTTTTTTACAGAAAAAGAGGGTGGGAGGGAGGGTCACAAAAAACGACCGTCTCGCTGCCTCAGCACTCGTTTCCCGCCCAACCGCCTCTCCCGGGTGAAAACCTAAGCCCCGCCCCCTACCTAACACGTAATTCGCTGCGTGGTCTGTACCGTCGCGCGAAACCTCCCAGGGGGACACCCGGCTCGCGCCGCGGTCCCCCCGGGTCCCATCGCGCAATAAGACAGACCACACCAAACTTTGACTTAGCAAAAAAGGTCACTTTATTAGGACAGGTAACTAAGAACCACTTATTGAGACAATATAAATATTATCAAATTGCTTCCCAAACATTTTTGCCACAAACAATTCCAAAAATACCCCAACCAAAATTTACCATAAATTACCCCATGTACTGCCCCAATGGCATCATTTCCTTTTTGACTATTTTGGTTTACCTGTCCAGCTTTTCTTCCACCCTCCCCCCGCCCCAGAGGGAAGGATAAGCCCGCTCCAGACTATCCAAACCCTCAAAAAACCGCCACCCAGGAAAACCCAAAAGAGTTTTCCTGGCCCACCCCAAAAGAAAATTGCTCAAAACCAACATACTCTACTTTAAACGATGATCACACCAAAGATTCTCATTCCAAAAACCCGCCAGCAAGTCCCGTAATTCCATCATATAGTAGGCTTGACCTAACTGGGATAAATGAACCCCATCCTCCTGAAAAAGATGATGCTCGACACTGGTAATGTTATCATGAGACAAAACCTGAATACCCATTGCATTGCAAAAAATTTTCATCGAACGGTTTAATTTTTTGCGAGCTTTTTCCATGGCTGAATGATTGCGGGGCCCCCCTCCACTGTTGTCCATAAATAAATTCGGACCACACCAGAGACGTACCCACCCAATTGTTCTTGATGACTGCTAGATCCAATTGCATTTGTTTCAAGAGCGATAACCCAGATAAAGGTACAAGATCATTCTCACCTAAATGTATTATTAACAAGTCTGGAAAACCTCTGTCAGCCGATAATTCAGATAGCGTAGAAAACAACTTGCTCCACCTCATCCCACCTTTACCCTTCCATAGAACTTCGTAGCCTTTGCTAGGAAGTCCGAGCGACCTGCCGTAGATCTGACGTTCTGCAAAAACAGCAGACCACTTGACAAAGGAATGACCTATGATCCAAGTACGCATTTTTGAGGAAAAAGAATTGATGGCACGACCTAGGTAGAAAAAGTAAAAATTAGCCTGTATCATAGCAAACGGATAAGCTATCATAGTCTGACATAACGAGAACAACATGCAGACTTCCACCTACCAATCCTCTTAATGTCCTCCCAGTCCCAGCCCAATTTAGCCGCTTCCGTAGCTGCCCCGATCCTAAATGAGTGAGTTCCAAAAAGTAAGGGGTCCCTCCCAATCCTCTTCAATGATTTGCGTAAAACAGCCAATAAATGAGCATCAGTAATTTTTGACCCATCTTGATGCAAAAATATGGGCCCATGTATGAAATCAGGGGAACCTACAAATGAATCCCATTCCCAAATAGGACAACATCCTTGAACCCCACTCCCACTCAACTTAACCCAAACACCTTTGCCCAATTGGTCAGTTTTAGACTTTTTCAAAAATAACTTGATTGACACCCCACGTTGAAAATCAATTTCACTGGACCGAATCCCCATTTGTCCTCGCAACCCCAATAATTCTGAAACCCGAAAGGCACCAAAAAACAACCAAATCATACATAGACGAAAGCGCGACACTTCCCAAAGGTCATAACAACAAAAAGGCAATTGAACTAGTAACTGCTGTAACAATCCAAAAGTAATAGGTTCTCGTAAAGGCCCGGACTGTATCCGCTCCTTGCTCAAACCTTAGAGCATCCGCCGCAACAAAACATCCCCAACTAAATCTTGACCCCACCATAGCTGTCCATAAAAAGAAATCCCAGCCAATTTGCCAGAAATGGTTGTGTGTGATAAACCTTTATTGACTAAAGATAAAACAAACTGTAACATACAGAACTTGGAATCCACTAAAGGACCTTCAAAACAGTGTGATCTCATAAAAGTTAAAAATTCAGACCAAGCCTGTAGATAAGTGCGTCTAGTAGCAGGGGCTATCGATTTCTCGACCAACTCGATGATTCTCATTCCCCCAGCACCCAGATGTCTTGCGGGATTGGAGTTTTGTAGGTGTCTGCACCAGGCGCCAAGTTGCGGAATTTCTGCCAATTAGAACGAGACAAGGCGTCTGCAATTGAATTATTGACACCTGGAATGTGCCTTGCACGAAAAACAATATTGCATTTTAAACTGAGTAACATGAAAAAACGCAAAAGCCTCAACACCCGTAGATCTTTGGCCTTCTGATTATTTATGAGCTGAACCACAGCCATGTTATCAATGTGGAACATTACACATCTGTTACTGAATTCCACACCCCAAACCATCATGGCCACAATTAGTGGAAACAACTCAAGGAAAGCAATACTGCGCCCTTGTGATAACCAATGGCGTGGCCATGCCTCCGCACACCAACGACCCTCCCAAAAAAGACCAAAACCATGTGCCCCAGAGGCATCCGAAAAAATCTGTATCTGCCAAATAGTATTGTCACCAAGAAAATATAAAGAAACTCCATTGAACTCTGACAAAAAGGTTAACCACACCAGAAGATCTTCCTTGATGGCTTTGGTAAGACGAATTCTGTGGTGAGGAAGGTAGGCTCCGGACATCGCAAAACCCAACCTTCTGCAAAAAGTCCTGCCTGCCCTAACAACCCGACAAGCAAAATTCAGATAGCCCAAAAGCCGTTGGACTTGCCGAAGCTCAATCTTATCCTTACCAAGAACCTCCAAAAGAAAATACCTGATCTCTTCTACCTTTGCAGTTGGCAAACTAGCCATCATAGTTACCGTGTCTATCTCTATGCCCAAAAATACGAGCCTAGTGCAAGGACCTTCCGTTTTTTCAGGAGCCAGCGGAACACCAAACTCCTCAGCCAAGTCCTGAAAGAATTCGAGACCTTTAAGACATTGTTTTAGTTGTGCATCGCCAATGAACATAAAATCGACCAAGTAATGACAGACATGTGTGTGGCCACTCCTCACCGAAAAACACCATTGTAGGAACGTGCTAAACGTTTCAAACAAAGCACAAGACACTGAGCACCCCATAGGAAGTACTTTGTCAACGTAAAAAGCTCCATTAAAAAACATACCTAGCAATTCAAAGTCCGATGGATGGATAGGAAGTAAACGGAAGGCCGATTGAATATCACATTTTGCTAATTCTGCACCAACCCCTACCTCCTGTACCAATCTCAAAGCGTCATCCACGGACGCATAAGAGACATTGGAATCCTCCGAGGAAATGAAATCGTTAATAGATTGGCCTTCCGGCCATGACAGGTGTAAAATCATTCTGAACTCACCAACCCGCTTTTTAGGGACTACCCCCAACGGAGATATTATCAAATTCTCCAACGGGCATTGAATAAAAGGCCCAGCTCCACCCCTTGGAAAACTCCCTGGACCCCCTTGAGGCTGTTTAGCGAAGCATTGTGTGATGGCATGTCTACCGCCACATTGAGAGCACTCGTGTTTGAACCTACAGAATTGCCTAATGCATGAGCCCCGGTTAAAATTCCAGCAGGCCCCTGGCGTCGGCAAGTGACCCCTTCCTGTAACCCCCGCCCCAACTGGAGCGGGGCGAGGCAGAAAGGGCCGATATATAATCGGCAGATCACTTGCAGTATGCGTTGACGCAACCGGCTGAGCAGAGGACATCCACTGCAGCCAAAGCTCTTGATCTACTTCACCCCACAGTTTATCTTTAAACATACTGATCCGCGCCCTAAATTCTTCATCGTAATTAAGCCATGCATGGCCCCCAAACTGCAAATGCGCCTTACGAATGGTGTCCATATATTTAAACAATGAAATAGCCCTGTCCGGATACCTCTCGCAATACACGCTAGCATATATCAAAAAAGCTGCAGTCCAATTTTCTATAGACTTTGGGACCCTGGGCCACCTAGAAAGTTCCCACTCCTCCTCCTTGGACCCTTCTCTGGCTTGAATATCCCTATGAAGGAGTTTAAAAATGTCGACAAATTCATGCAGCCAAATCTTATTCTTGGTGTTAACTGACAGATGTATGCCTAATGGCATGGCAAGACCCATATAAGGAAGCTTCTGCCGAGTCCTAGCAGTAACCTTCACCTGACTTGAACCAGCAGGACCAACCTCAGCAACCCCACTACCCAGAGAAGACCATTTGCTGGAACTATCCGCATTACCTGAAATAGATGTTCGAAAAACCTTGTCCCTTGTATCCCCACCAAAACCAACCCCCAACACCTTAGACGTATTTGACCAGTCCACCCCCACCGAGCCTGGCAAAAATTTGCCTACCAAAGGTTGTGACCAAGCAGCCCACCAATGAGGCTTACCTGACGTTAGTTGTGCAGCACGCTTCTGAAATTCCCGAGGATCATCACGACGCTGATAATCGCGATGCCGCTCTTGGTCCGACGTGAAATCCGCACTTGACTTCTGTAAGACACTAGCAGAATTGGTTTCCCCCGCACCCGTTGAAGGCACGAAAGGAACATGTTCGGAACAACAACCATTACCCCCACGATCCTTTTCTGGAAAAACATCTTCAGTACCATCAAAATAACCCAGACCTCGAATACCCTGCACCTCTGAAGATTCAAAAACATCCTTGCTTGTACTTGGCATTTCGCCATCACCCACCCCACCATCGTAAAACTCCCAATTGGTCACAGGCCTCCGATTAGAGAGCCCGGCCGCTATATTAAGATCCGCACCTGATCCGCTTGATGAAAATGACACGTTACCAAAAGGCGAAACCTGTTTCTGAATTGTCTTTCGAGGAAAAACTTGAGCTGCCTGCTGGACTGAATAACCTACCGCCTCCTCGCCGCTCGTGCCAGAATGCGATAACTTACCATGACCAGAGACATGATTACAAGCATCCGCCTCCGATGAGTCAGGAACAGCATGCTCAACCCAAATCCATTGACCACGTTGAGGACCAAAAGGAGAATCAAAATCCACCTGCGGGTGACAAGGAGGGGGGCGAGAAGCCAGGAAAATGGAGACAATGTCTGAAGAGTTAATAACATTATCTTCTTGCAAAGGCCCAGCATCTTCCGATGACCTCTGTACCACCGTAGCCCCATTCTCTGACACATCTTCACCCAAAGGGAGACAAGAAGGAGTAACTTGCCCCAAGCCAACTGCTGATGTAAGAGCATAAACACCTTTGGACCTAGGGGGGCCTCTAGGTAAAGGAGACACCCCAGAAACTGAAAAACGTTTACCGAAATAAGCTCCCTTCGCTAGGCGCTCCCCACAAGCCTCAGAAGGGATAGAAAAAGATGACCTGTCTTGACAAACCTCCTCCTCCCCACCACTATCGCTAGGATAGTCCACCAAAGCTGCAGAGCGTCCCAATGACAAAACAGGAGGAGCAATGTCAATATTATGCCCAGAAATGTAACCGGGTCTGTTCATTAAATACTCTGCGCCCCTCAAAGACGCCCGTTTTGCAGGAGAAGGGGACTCAATAAAAATGATGTCAGTACCCTCACTAGACATACCCCTCCCCTTCCCACCTATACCTCTGCGTGATGATGCAGGCAGGCTTCTAGAAACCACGCCTCCCCTGGCGCTGACTCGACGACAAGCTCGTCCCACCCGAGTCACTGAGACCTCCCCGGACTCCCTCACCGTGACTGATGGTGCAGAGGCGCAGCGCGCTGTCAGGAGCCGGGAATGGGAGCTCAAACGAGCAGGCCTGCCACGTTGTTCCTTAGTTGAAAACGGAGCGAGTTCACCTCTGGTGGCAATCTCCTGCACGCGTCCTTTGACAGGAAGACAAGCTGCCACTGCGTCGCTCACACCTTTCGCCGCCACTCTCTTCGGGCGCCTCACAGCTGAAGACATTAAGTCAGGAACACCAGGGGCCAGTAAGTCCACACGGCCTGCCTCATACAGAACACGGAGCGCATTCTGAACAGCTGGGTCGTCAGCCATGACAAGCTTCTTCAGTTAAATGACAAATAAATAAATAATGGGCAGAAAACGGCACAAAAAACGACTGTCTCGCTGCCTCAGCACTCGTTTCCCGCCCAACCGCCTCTCCCGGGTGAAAACCTAAGCCCCGCCCCTACCTAACACGTAATTCGCTGCGTGATCTGTACCATCGCACGAAACCTCCCAGGGGGACACCCGGCTCGCGCCGCGGTCCCCCCGGGTCCCATTTACCTTATCCTGAACACCCACACATCTAGCTGTTTCAGAGGCTGAATATTCCAAAGATGCTCGTGAAATCAGAGCGATGAAAAGTCAATACAATCTGAATATGAAGCAAGACCCAAAACAAAATCTGAATTAGAAGAACGGTCTGCTGCAAGATCTTTAATATGTTGTGTACACTATACATAAATACAGGCAGAAGAAAGGAGATACAGGGACACTTACCCTGTATTGGCGACAGATTGTGGAAATAGGGGACGAATTTACTCGGCGTTATAGACGATTCTGAAATGATATAATATATATATGCATATGTTACCAATGGTGATGCCCTGGTATGTACTATCTATCTTATGCTTATTTGCGAAGCTCACATAGCGCAGTTTTAATATAGTGTGTAAAAATAGAGAACTAATTATAATAAGAGACCTAATGTGGCCCAGGTTAAAGTTATAATAATAAATAACAGGGCCAAAATATGAATCTAACTGTGTCTCAAATTAATATGAAAAGACTCATTCAGCGTCAATAAATCATTATGCAAGATGCACTTTATGTTGAGTCTATATAACCGCCAGGTTTCCATGATAATATCTGCTTACGAATGGATATTAAACGAGGCAGATGTAAACGAAGCGGGTATAAACAAACCTGATATAAGACGATAATTATGTTTGTAGGGATTCTGAAGTTCGTCGCATTTGGTTTGCTGATGTAGTGAGGATCTTGTTCCAATGCATGTCTGCCCAAAACGAACACCGCACTAATATTGCCCGGTTTGATCGCTACGGACCAAGGGCCATATGTAGGTAGGCTGTGTTTTGCGATTCTCTAATTGCAATTTTTAGGGAATCTCAATTAGAGAATAGCAAAACGCTATGTAGGTAGGATTAGCAATTTTGTTTGCGAATCCCACCTATTCCTTATTTGCGATTTTCTAATTGAGAATCGCAAATAAGGAATACCTTGCCATTCATTCCTATGGGCTAAAAGGCCCATAGGAATGAATAGGAAGACATTCTCAATTTGCGATTCTCAATTAGAGAATCGCAAATTGAGAATGCAATTTCAAGGGTGCAAGGGTGTCAACATGACACCCTTTTGCACCCCTGTAATGAGCATGGGTGCACATGTGACGCACATACATGCCCTAAGGGCATGTATGTGTGCCACATGGCACTTTGAATAATGCAAAAAACTGCATTATTGAAAGAAATCGCAAATTACCATCAACCTGAAGTTGGTGGTAATTTGCGATTCCTTAAGCCAAAATAGCACAACTTGGGTGCTTTCTACATTGCATTTAAGGAATCGCTATTTGGGATTCCTTAAATGCATTTGCAAAATAAGGAATCGCAAATTTTGCGATTCCTTATTTTGCATGCAGATTTGCCTTCCTACATCCCACTTAGCAAAATTGCGATCGCAAACGCCGAAATTCGGCGAATTTCGGCGTTTGCGATCGCAATTTTGCTTTCTACATATGGCCCCAAGTTCTTCCAAAGTTTTAGCGCCATTATTCGGAAAGACAAAAGGATGTAAATGATTGGCTGTATATACATATACGTGCCCAACCAAATGGCGTGACGTCTCATGACACGAAATGGGTCAGTGCGTAATGTATTGGAAAATAGCGCGAACATAAGCGCCATCTTATCCTGGTTATGTTCTCTTTGGTAAATGGGCGAATAAAACAAATTTTAAAGGTAGACCGATCTGTCTTCCTACCAAATATTCCAATATTATGGGTGGGGCTACTATAAAGGCACTATTTATCTTAGTACATTTACCGATATCCATGACCTCGATTTTATGTATAAACCATAGGTAATGAGTTTAATTGTGTGGGTATCTCCCGTTCAATACCTGGCCTGTGTGTCGTATATCAAACAAAAATTACAATTACTTAACGGGTGTCAACCACAGCATAAAAATACATGCCGTCATAGCCAAATAATAGACCCTAGTCAAATACTAAATGCCGTTCCTCAAAGTATAATGTACTGTGAACACTCAATCTATACAGTTATCCCTTACTTGAGAGGGGAACTGCAGTGGATAACTTCCATGTTATTAAACAAACAATGTGTACATTGACAGATATCAATAGCAAATTACCATCCTTGTGCTTTTGGAACAGGAGTATATTATTCGTGTCCATCAGTGAGATCCTAAGCATAAGAATAAACCTGTACTGCTCGATTTTCCCGGCCTTTCTGTGTTAAAGGGGAACTAATGTGACTTCAGTCTCTTTCCATCCAAGTCTAAGGGTTAGAGTAGTGTATAGAGCCTATTTATTAGGCACTTCGACATGATCCTGTGTTCTTCCCCATAGATCAGGGTTTGCACACATATCCTAGGGGATAGATTCGTTAGTATTAGGGGTAATTTATTCTGTAGTGAGGGTATTTCATGGAGCCGTGCTGAATTCAGGCCTGGTAGGCCTCAAATGGGAGAGACTCAATCTTTCTTCCTGCTCCGGCAGCTTGGGATGCTTCTAGGTCATAGGCAGTGTTTTAGTTAGGAGGTGTTATTCGCTTGGAGAGAACCGGTTCAGGCCGGCCCTTATCGAAGGATTGTATTTTTCTTCATGCCGAAGACACTACATCAGGCCGGCCGGCTGGGAACGTGTCCTTGGCACGGGGAGGTACAAGAATTTGGTGGGCGGCAGGTTACGGGCTGGAATTTTCCATGAGAAAATGCACCTCTATATTAGTGAAAGTCTGAGGCAGATACTGGCACTTGCTTTTAGTTCGTAGGCGGCACCTGGCCGTTAGCAGTAAAGCTACTACTTATTCCAGGGAAGACAGATGACAAACTTGAAGGTGGAGAAAAAACCGAGAGATAGATATTCTTCTAACAGAATAGCCAAAGAGAAGAGAGTAGCCGATGAGGAAGAGGTCCCAGTGACTCGGAGAAGGAGAAGGGAGTAGATCCGTGACTGCGGAGGTGTGACTTCCAGGCGAAGCCGAGGCACAGACGAGAAGGGAACCTCGATGACCATTGAGTGCAGGCTACATACGACCAAGGTGATGTCGACCCCTTTCTTATTAGAGTGTACAACCTAATCTTTCACTTTTCTTTACAGGTTATGTGTCACACTGTACTGTTATGTGCTTGCGTATATGATATATATAATAAAGTCAGTTTGTAGTGAATCGACATGTGCTGCGTGTTCTTGTATAAGAGGGTAGCCTATTCTTCTAGTCAGCTGTGACTTGACATGAACAGATGTTAACCCTGATCAGGTAAGTGGTAACTGAATAAGGGAGAGAGGAGCCCCTCGAACCAGAGAACAGGTTGTGCTCAAACTGGCGGTTCTTGTGTGATCTGATAAATAGTAACGCTGATTCCTTTGTTGTATGTTAGGGTGATCATAGGATGAACTCGTGCTAAGGCTGCCGTCTGGGTAGGAAGTCCTGGGTCCATCTAGGACCGCGAGGCTGAGGCTGCCGTCTGGGTAGGAAGTCCTGGGTCCATCTAGGACCGCGAGGCTGAGGCTGCCGTCTGGGTAGGAAGTCCTGGGTCCAGTTAGGACCGCGAGGCTGAGGCTGCCGTTTGGGTAGGAAGTCCTGGGTCCGTTTGGGACCGCGAGGCTAAGGCTGCCGTCTGGGTAGGAAGTCCTGGGTCCGTTTGGGACCGCGAGGCTAAGGCTGCCGTCTGGGTAGGAAGTCCTGGGTCCGTTTGGGACCGCGAGGCTAAGGCTGCCGTCTGGGCAGGAAGTCCTGGGTCCGTTTGGGACCGCGAGGCTAAGGCTGCCGTCTGGGTAGGAAGTCCTGGGTCCGTTTGGGACCGCGAGGCTAAGGCTGCCGTCTGGGCAGGAAGTCCTGGGTCCGTTTGGGACCGCAAGGCTAAGGCTGCCGTCTGGGTAGGAAGCCCTGGGTCCATTTGGGACCGCGAGGCTAAGGCTGCCGTCTGGGTAGGAAGCCCTGGGTCCGTTTGGGACCGCGAGGCTAAGGCTGCCGTCTGGGTAGGAATTCCTGGGTCCGTCTGGGATCGCGAGGCCGCCACTTGTATTATAAGAGGTCTTGGTATATATAGTAGGAATTCCCTGTCCTTAGGTGGTATATATATATATATGTGGTTACTTATTGTGAATAGGCGCTAGGGAGGGGGTAACGTTCTGGCTGGGTTAGAGAGGCTCTGTTGAGCGGGTTCTATCTGATCCGAAAACCCAAGCAGAACAAAACCGTAATAGAATTTGCAGATGGAAAAGTATATTACTATCAGATATTATATTGCAATCAATACTGCTAATTATTATTGTATCATATTTCTTGACTCCAGGGAATTTCATTGTTCAGACCTCTTTTATAGATGTCTAAAGAAAATATCCAGAATACCTCCCTACGTTTGCGAATCTCTGTGCCTATAGGGCCATGGGTATGGATTTTTTCCAGAATTAGCCATTGTATGTCGTTTGAGGTGTGATTCATATCGACATAATGTTGTACCAAGGGAGCTTGTAGTTTTTTGGTTTTAATGGCAGACCTATGCTCAGTAAGGCGAGTTACCATTGAACGCGAAGTCTCTCCTATATAGGTCTTATTGCAAGGGCACGTAATGGCATAAACTATGTTAGTGGTTTTGCAGTTGGTAAAGCTTTGTAGATCTCCACTTATGCCATTCACAGAATACTGTTTAGTTTCTATGACAAATTTACAGGCTACACATGACATGCATTTGTAATTGCCTTTCGGTGTGGGCAATCCACTCAGAGTTGTTTGAGCCATTTCCATCGGGGCTTTCATCATGCGAGACCGTGTAATAAGATCTTTTAGATTCTTATTTTTGCGGTATGCAAACATGGGTTTTGTTATGTGTTCCGACCTATCTCTTGTAGCATTCAAAATGTGCCAGTTGGAATTGACAATATGACGTATTGTGTCATTCATGGTTGTCAAGAATTCCTGTCATGCGAGGGGAGGAAAACACGCCCTTATGTAAACAGGAGAGCTGTTACATAACTCAAGGAAAACACGCCCTTATGTAAACAGGAGAGCTGTTACATAACTCAAGGAAAACACGCCCTTATGTAAACAGGAGAGCTGTTACATAACTCAAGGAAAACACGCCCTTATGTAAACAGGAGAGCTGTTACATAACTCAAGGAAAACACGCCCTTATGTAAACAGGAGAGCTGTTACATAACTCAAGAAAAACACGCCCTATAAAGGGAGGAACCGGGAGGTACAACGCTGTCGGATATTGTGTTTACACCGACGTACCTGCTTAGTGAAGAGCAGTGTTCCGGAGTGGTGCTCCAGTAAGGCAAGAACGGAGGTAGGTCGAGTCGATACTCCCTGGGCCGTGTCTTGCCCCATCGTCACTTGTGAAGGACCCGGAAGCTCTACCGGATAACCATTGAGCTTCGCTTTTTGACTCGGCTGAGTCAAAGCGCAGTGGCGCTTTTGCTGGTTGGAGTCGTAACTCCCAGCCCGACCAGAGATACAGGGACTGCCAGCTGTAACGCACACCCGGAGGTGTTTGCCGCGTTACAGACTCGGAAGTCCACGGGATCGATCGAGCGGCTGCTCTCGGTTCAGTCTTCTTTGCTTGTGATTGGGGTATCGGTGACGCATCACCGGGAGGTGACTCCGCGTCCCGGTGCAGTCTGAGGAAGAGGTTGAGCGGCTGCTCCCTTCAGGTAGAGACCCCGGCTGGGTGTTTCCCTGACTCCTCGATTCTCCCCAACACTCTTCGTGCCCCTCACAGCCTACCAATTGGCATTGTCGGCCATTTCATTTCTGCCCTCTGTTGGCATACGCCGGGATCGGCGTATATGCAGAGGACGGTTAGGACCATCCGTGCTGTGGGCTGGTAACGTACTTAGCCTGGAGGATTCCAGTGACTATAACCTTTGTTTATCCCTTGTATTATTTTTGCCTTCATTAAAATAACTAAACCTTCACAAGTGTCTGTTAAACGATCCTGAGACGTTCAGGGCGTTACAATGGTAGAGTGACGGGTAATAAATACTAGACGATTATGCTGTCTAGGATTTTTGGGTGCAAGTAAATGCTGATGGTCATAATATCGTGTTTTTTTGTACGAGTCACGTATCAATCTTTTTGGGTAACCCCTAGTGATGAATTTGGCCTTCATAATGATTGCCTGTTTGTCATAGTCAATCAAATTGGTACAGTTCCTACGTAAACGTAGGAACTGACCAAATGGAATGGTAGTTTTTTGTGCCATAGGATGGTAACTGGTGAAATGTAACAAAGTGTTACGCGCCGTTGGTTTCGTGAAGAGGTCAACAGTCAGTCTTTGTTCATTGGCTTTGATAGTAATATCCAAAAATTCGACACTGTGTTTGTTACAAGTTGATGTAAAAAAGATATTCGAATCGCACAGATTTAACCATGAAACAAACTCTGAAAGTCCTTCTTCAGTTCCATTCCAAACAAAAAAGACATTGTCTATGAATCTTGACCAACTTGTGACAGACTCACTAAATGGTGCTATGTCATTGTGGACATATTTGTGTTCATAGTGTGCCATCAAGATATTCGCTACTGTGGGGGCACAAGAGGCCCCCATACTGACTCCTTTTGTCTTTTGAAACAACGACCTGTTGAATTCAAAGGTGTTTTCCTGTAAGACAACGGTTAAACAAGACAGAATACACATTTTTGGGCAGTCTATATTGAATATCTCGATGAACCATGCCACTGCTTCTAACGCCGCTGTCTGTGGGATGTTACTATACAGGGCCTCTATGTCCATAGTGACCAAGATTTGTGTTGCATCATTAAAAACGTGTTGTTCTATTTTATTGATGATATCTGTGCTGTCCCTTATATATGATTGTATTTTAGGGACATGTGGTCGTAAGATGGTGTGGGAGCCGGCCTCGTGGCGTGGTCCTGTTCCCCCTCGCTAAGCCGCACGAGGTCCCATGCACCTCGGGGCTCCTCCATTTTGGATTATACGTCACTCCACGTGACCACCTGCGTGACCCTGCTTCACCCGGCCTCTGTCCCAGCGAGGCCCGACATCAAGGCGCCAACCCCTGGCTCGGGGGATACCACGTGAACCCTTCCCACTCCCGGCGGAGGGCAGTATCGATGGGACCCCCAACCGTCCTTCCACACCTAGGTGCGATCACCTCACAGCTCTCTGGGGCCTGGCGCCTCTCCTGCTGGGCGTCTGGCCGCTCCCCACCCGGCCTCTCCGCCCCCTCCGGGCGCAAGGGTCCGGACATCAAAGGGCTCCAGTCCTATATTTGGGGCAACCCGACAACAGGACAACAGTTGTATCCCGGAGTCAAGAGCCCTGCTGATCGGATCGCGGCTGACCCTACTTAAGAAGACTCATCCTGAACCCACACTCTGAGCCCTGCTGACGACGTCGCGGCTCCCCCGTGCTTGAAGACCTTCACGAACCTTTGGGGCCCTGCTGACGCTGACGCGGCCTGACCTTGTCGAACCTCATTATCAGAGCCCAGCTGACCTCGTCTCGGCTCGACCGAAGCGGACCTACCACCGAAGCCCTGCTGACTGTGTCGCGGCTCGACCCAAGCGGAACTACCACCCGAGCCTTGCAGACGCCGTCGCGGCTCCCCACGTCCGAGCCGCTCCGAGACCAGCACCCAAGGTCTGGCGCAGAGCCTCCCATACCTGGTTGGTACTAAGACTGTCCCGCTACCCTATCCCCCTAACAGACATTGAGACTCTTACTGGATCCCTCGATCCCACTGTAAATATTGAAACGTTCTTCTTCTGATAAAGAACGAAATCAAGCAACTGATATTGAGTCCTGTGTGGTGGTGTTACTGGGCCTAGTACGATTATAGGAGAAAGTCCTCCCCGAAGGGGGCTTCTCAGCGGCGCTCGGCTATAACGGTGCGGTAGGAAGGTGTGCCGGGCTAGTCTCCCCGACTCCCCGGTGGTCCTCCCTCCAACAGATGGCATCTACATATTTAGACAAGGTTTCAGTAGTTGAACCGATGGTAGTTACAATTGGTCTATACGGGGGATTGGTAGTGCTCTTATGAATTTTAGGAACCCCGTATATCGATGCTATTCTAGGTTTGGGAACATTAAGATATTGCCATTCCTTATCACAGATAAGATTGTCTTCTAAGGCTTTTTTAGTCATTTCACAAATAAGTTTGGAAACCCTCTTGGTAGGATCTAATTGAATAGGGATATAATGATCTGTATTAGAGAGCATCTGTTCCATATTGGCAACATATTGATCAGTTTCCATAAGCACAATTCCTCCCCCCTTGTCACATCTTTTAACGGTAATATCTTTGTTGTTAATCAAGTTTTGTAGGGCTTTATCATGTTCATCCTGTGTGAGATTATAATTGGGTACGGGAATGTATTTTAAAGCAGTAGTGAATTTATTGAAGACCACATGCTCAAAGATAGCAATCTCCGGTCCTACTTGTTCAAGGGTGGGGAGAAACGTGGAAGGGGGTGACTGACCTGATCTATTTAGAGTCTGCGGTTCCTGATTGATATGTCCTTCAAAAAAGACATGAAGTCTGATTTTACGGAAGAAGGATAATAGATCTTGGTAGAGATCAAACCTATTTGCTTTGGTGTGTGGAACGAAGGAAAGACCCATAGTTAACAAAGATTCTGTCTGACAGTCAGCTTCATGGGAGCTAAGATTGAAAATGGGTATTTGGCTTACCCGCGCCAATATTGAGCATGTCTCGTGACCAGAAATTGAGGGTTGTCCTGATAAAAATTCTGTCCTTGTGGGTAATTGTGTGATTGCTGGTAATTGCCTCGCTGACGTTGTTGGTATCTCGGGTGCCATCTGGTTCTCTGTGTACCTCGTCTGGCTAAAAAACCAGAACGTTCACCTCTGTTATTACCTGGCATCTGTCGTCCAGGAGTACGTGATTGATACTGATTATAACTCTCCCCTTCAGAATCTGATGTTTCAGAAAAGGTGACAACTTTTTTAGAAAATTTATCAAATGAGGGTTGATATTGATCCTCTTGAATGGGTTCTTGTTGGTAAAAGTTATCAGCCAAATATGGATAAGTTTTCTCTTGGCTTGTATACCTCACATCTTTTTTTAATTTTTCTGTTTTTCTTTTCATTAAGTATTCATGATAAGAGGACATTTCCATTTCTACCTCTTCTAACTTCTTTTTGGCTTCCTCAATCACCTGGCTACTTTTAATCTTATTCTCTAGCTCCTGTATTTCATCTGCCAATGTTTGAACCAGTTCTTTGGCTGTCTCCACTATAAGGATCATTAAATCCCGGGAGCATCTATTGGCAATGTGTGACCAACGTTCTAGAAATTTGCGGATTTTTACAAAGAGTCCAGGGATATTCCTAACTCTTAATCCTTGTGGAATTATCCCGGCTTTAAGGTATTCCAGCATAAAATGTCCATGTAATTCAATCCTTTTTGCTTTTTTTCTTAAAAGATGTTAATTTATTAAGGTCATCATTGCCTATGGTGTTCGTGGTATGAATGATGTTACTGGTGTGAGATGATTCTCCCAATATTGAGGCAAGATCTTCATCCGTGAAACCAAATGTTTGTAATTTATCCATGACAAGGCAAATGGCTCAAGTTTCCGACAATTGACGGTAGGGGAAGATGGAGAAACAACCCTAGATATCTAAGGGGAGGAGGAGAAATGGAAGATTTGCCCTCTCCTTTGAATGTACCTTCTAGAGATCCGTGTACTTGGGGATGTAAGGACAACTGTCTGATATTACTTTTGAGTAGTCAAAATTCAAAAACAATGAGGCTCATCATTAAAACAACGATATAGTCCTACTGCCAATGGACTATAGGACCAAGAAAAACCAAAATGCAATTCTGTGATCATCCAGCTTACTATGGTGATAAACGATGAATAACAAACAAACAATAACCCCGCATGGACTAGCCATGGAGAAAAACACTATGCATTATAACATGTAGTTTCCTATATCAGGGTCTACAAAATCTTTTTGCGAAAAATATATAGGAAACTTTCTCTTTGGTAGGCTAATTAATAAAAATACATGTGACAGTCAAGAGACCAAAGACAATTTAAGAGTGCAATTATAACTTTTTCATTTATTATATATCTACAATGTAGTGCACATATTTATAATGTATCTATTTTCCTTTTTTACACATAAGGATACATGTCCTTTTGATTCAGTTTTATGCATATTCAATTGTAAATGCGTTCATACATTTGTAATTCATTACATATAATATATATGTGTGCTCAAATTGATGATAGGCACAAAAGAAAACAAAAAAAGGAAAAAAGGGGTTAAACAGCAGATACTCAATCTAATTATCTTGCATGGCTAGACATAGTCTACGCGCGTTTCGGCGTTTTGCCTTCATCAGGTAGCCATGTTTTCACAATTCCTAAAATATAATAAAAAACAAACACAGATGACCTACAGTATCCATAAACACTCCCAGCCATAGACACACAAGCAATCAAACTTAACAGCTTACTCCAAAGCTTCCAACCATGTGGCTTGTCTGGTGCTCAGCCTACACAGCATCTGCTGTAGTTCTCAGGTCTAACACACATTCAATAATTGCATGTAGGGAATGTGGCCCCACACAGCACTCTACTCTTCCATTCAGTGGCCAGTATCAGAATCCTTTCAGATAAGGTATCTATGCAGTTTTCCTTAAGTTGACACCAAGAAGATCTTAATGAGTGTGGTATATTCTGATACCAATGTAATGAAAAGCTGTTAACTCCCAGGTAATCTAGTGTTCATCTACAGTCATGTACAGAGGCTCTGGTAGTGGAGGTGTGGTGTGCTGGAGCTCAGGAGGTGAATGACCAACAAAGATGCCTTTAAATTTTGTTTTTGTTTTGTCACATTTGATATTCAAAGTCAGAGGTAAAATGGAAGGCTATGTCTTCTCTCAAATTACTGCTTGTCAGCCTTTGGTGTGGTCCTCCCCAAACATTTTGTCTTCTCCCATCCTGTTAACCAGTGCTAAAGCCTTGGATCTGAGAGTTTTAGCAGGATTGCAAAAGAGTCAACACTACATTGCCCACCTTCTTTTGAGGATAGCGAAAGAACAGTGCCACACCAACAACAACGGGCAACAACTCCAATCTCTGCACAAAAAGAAACACGGAGACTAGTGGAGGAGTATACCACCCAACAGATAAAGAAACAAATAGCAAGGGGCCGACTGGCCGGAGCCCCCGGCCCCGATGGCATTCCACCAATGCTGTACAAAAACGACCCGGATTACTGGAGCAATGCACTTGAACCTGTCTTTAAGTACCTAGTCGAAAACTCCATAATTCCTGAGTCATGGAGAGGCTCAATTATAAGCCCAATTTATAAACAAGGAGCAAGGTCTGTGCCGAAAAATTACCGCCTGATAACCCTGATTGACATCGAGGTCAAATACTTTGTAGGGCTCCTCCTAAATGACCTAACCACCTGGGCCGAAGAGAATCATATAATATCGCCAACTCAAACAGGATTCCGGAAAAGGCAAGGTACAATAACCAACATAATGGCCCTGACCTTGCTCATGGACGCAGCTAAACAGGGAAAATACCCGCTTTTCCTTTGTTTTATAGACTTTGTCGCAGCATTCGACCATGTCGATCGAACAAAACTTTGGCAAAAATTGGATGGCTGGGGGATTCCTCCAACTCTTTTACTCCAATTAAGGAACCTTCACACCAACACATGGGTCAGGATAAAGCTAGGTGAAGGACTACATATATAAAAAAAATCCAAACCACAATAGGGCTTAAACAAGGGTGCGTGCTAGCCCCCCTGCTATTCAATCTTTTCTTAGCCGACCTTCCGGGGGAGCTGAACAGCTGTGTTGCCCACGACCCGAAACTAGGGAATTCCACCCTGTCAAACCTGTTATACGCGGACGACTTAGTCTTGATAAGTAGAACCCCAATAGGACTCCAGCATTTACTGAATGTAACTTATCAATTCTCGCATGAAAACGCACTCAAAATAAATTTAAAAAAAACAAAAACGATGGCAGTCAATTACCATAAGAAGAAACATTTTAACTGGTGTCTCGACGGGCATCGTTTGGAACAAGTAGCAAGTTACAAATATCTAGGAGTAATATTGGACCAAAATCACTCATCAAAACCGCAAATAGAATCTTTGCGGAGAAGGGGGGTAACGACCTGTCTCGCCATAAAGCCCCTAAAGAAGCTCTTACCGAACCTGACGTTCGACCCTCTGTTAAGGGTCCTGCAAGCTAAACTCCAGCCAAAAATAACTTATGGAAGTGAAGCACTGAAGGGAAAAGACGCAACAACCCTTGATAATATAATATCTAACTCATATCGAGCGATCTTTCAACTCCCCAGAATGGTTTCCCCGGCCCAAATACGTTTGGAATTTGGGCTTCATAAGCAGTCACTGGAGCGCATGGGAGCATATGTGAAATGTTGGCATAAAATCAAAGACGACGAAAAAGGAACCCTGAATGACCAACTTTGGACGGATCTTTCCCACCCAGGAAAATCACCAGCAATCCTATACCTCCAGGAATCTATTATACACCTAGGTTTAACAGACTTGTGGGATGTTCCGGTGAATCATTTCACATTCAAAAAATCTGTATCAAAGGTAATCCGCTTACTATCCGCAATAGAGGACAAAATAACATTAGCCAAACGATTGCATGGCTGGATGGTGCTAAACACATATAAAATGCCAAAACCCCAGCTCTACCTGAAAATTGGAATAAAAAATAACACCAAGGAAAAATTCCTAAAACTCCGGCTGGAGGTTGACCCCTTCAATCAATTTATGCCACCTTGGGAGAGAAAGGGAGGTGTCCAGCCTTGTTGTTTATGTGGCAGCGGTGTTGAAGACGCAATTCACATTATATGTACCTGCAATAAGCTAAAAGAGATAAGAAATCACCCTGCTAAAGCCAGCGTTCAAACAGTATGGAGCCAGATCGTGCAGACAAGAGGTAATGTTGTGTTTCAACCCAGAGCTGGTCCAGTTAAACTGCCGGCTAATCAAATATCTGGACATAACTGCAAAAAGACTGAAACACCGGACCGAGCAGCCCAACGATCACTTATTATAAAAACTGATATAATCATTACAAGATTGGGCATAGTCGAAACATTACTTATAGTCAATACGACTAACGTGCAGAATGTTTTAATAATGTAAGCACTTTTTTCTAATGTGTTGTAAAATTTTACAAATCACTTTAATCACGGTTGCTGACAAAAGTTGGGAATTTTTATAACGATTTTTACCAAAAACTGTAAGATATTTTATTTTTTCTTTGTGTATGCAATGGTTTTAATTAATCAAACATAATAAATAAACAAACAAACAAACAAATAAACAAACAGTGCTAAAGTCCTTGTGCTCTCTCCTCTAAACATGATAACATTGGCAAACACCCAATTGGCACATTTAATGTACTTCTCAGTTTCTAGTAAAGTGGTACAATATGAGCCCCTGACTTGTGAATTAAATGCTACTAGTGGGCTGGAAACAATGATTGTGCCACCTGCTTAGGTAGCCTTGTAAACATGTCCCAGGCCTGCCATTGCCGCCTGTGTGTGCTGTTATGAACTGCCATTTTAACCTTGTGAAGTAAACCTTTTGCCAGGACAAACCCTTCCTTTTTAATCCATAAATGTGACCCCTATGGTACGCTCTAAGCAGGTCATAGGGCAGGGTGCTGTGTATTTAAGAAGCTGGACATGTACTTTCAAAGTTTACATGTCCTGGTAGTAAAATACTCTTACATTTGTTTTTCGCTACTGCGAGGCATGCCTCTCCAATAGGACAACATTGGGCTAACTCATGACATTTAATAAGTGATAACTTTCAATTTAGGGCAGGTGGCAACATCATGTTTGGTGTCTAAAGAATAGCAATTTAAAACCCTCTTTAATAGTAAATTTGGATTTTAAGTCGCAATTCTGAGTGTCATTTTAGGAAAGTTGGCTTTTTCTTGTCCTAGCTATTTGTCACCTGCAGCCTGTATCTTGGGTCACATGACTAGGTGTAGCTGGCAGTTGGTCTTTGTGCATTTCTGCCAGACAGTTAGACAAAGGGAGAATAGGTGTTGACAGGATGGGCCATCTCTGACTTGACATGGGGCGGAGCTGCCACCTACCACACTTACACATCCCAAAGGCTCTGTCTTAGCACATTCACAACGGGTTTGACACTAGTCTATTGTGCCACCACACAAGTTGAGGCCAGGGCAGGAAATTCCAAGCGCTTTTGGGGCTGGAAACCTTCAGAACCTTCTCTTACATCAAAACTGGCACCAAGCACAAATATTGGGCCCTAAGACCTAACTCTTCAGTACACCCCTTGGACATATAGGAGACTCAGAAAGACTGTTGTGCTGCTCTGCTGCATGAAGGACTGCTACTCCGCTGCCCTGCATTCAGGGTGGAAAGGACAGGGCTTGTATCTTGAACCCAGGACCCCCGAGTGACTCCAAAGGGTAGTTGGTTGGCCTTCTGATCATAGCCTAAAGGATAGAAAAAGATTCAACCACCTTGAACCCTGCACCTGGACTCTGCCTGCTTTGAGCCCTGTCTCCCAAGTGGTGCCACCCCAGTCTTGGAACCTTGGAAAAGGTCCTAAAGGGGGTCTGCCATGCCATGCGTGGTCTTTTTGGCAGAACTTAAGCAGCTCGCCATATCTCCTTGCAGGTCTGCATAGGAACTGCTGATGCACAAGTCAACCCCGATGCACATCCCCGCAGGTCTTCATACCTGGCACTGTGCAACACCATGATGCAGGACCTCGAATCGCAGCACTGCAACTCCTTGGAACTACCACCGAGCAACACATCAGGGAAACCTGCTCTCGCTTTAACGAAGCAAAGCAGGATTGCTTTTGAGCAAGGGGAGCTGCATATCAGCAGCTCTCCTTGCTCAAAAGCAATGCCGGCTCCCGCAAGAGGCAGGGAGCTTGTGGGACCGTGGGGCATTAGGGCTCCCCCCACGGTCCCTATCACAGAGGCTAGGCCCTGGGGGATGGGGTCCCTGGGGCCAAAAGTGGCCCGGGAGGGTGGCTATGCAGCCTCCCTCCATCAATAAAATAAAATTAAAAAATTAAAAAGAGGCAAAGCCCCGGGGGATGGGGCCCCCGGGGCCAATAAAGGCCTCAGGAGGGGGTCATGCAGCCGCCCTCCTTAAAAAATATTCTAAAAAAAAATAATAAATATGTGGCCATGCCCCGGTGGATGGGGTCCCCCGGGCTGAAATTGGCCTCGGGAGGGGAGACACGCAACACCCTTCCCAATTTTTTTTCCTAGAAAAAATGAATCAGACACTGGGGGATGGGGTCCCCAGGGCCCCAAATATTGTAAAAGAAGGGGGGCCACACAGCCCCCTTTTAAAAAATAACATTTTTAAAAAGACGGCATCGCCCTGGAGGCCCCGCCCCCTCCCTGCAGCACTCTGCAAACGCGCCCCCTGGTGCGTTGTAAGTTGGAGAATTAATTCTCCTTGAATACTGAGGCCCTCAGGACACAGGTGGACTTCATCCTCTGAACTGTCTTGTTCAGAAAAATCATCTGATGTGGTATGGGCCATGCTCTAAATAATGCCTCCGTTCCATGAACCTGCCAATCTTTCATCCCCCAGATAGATTTTGTGTCTATTGTGTCTTTCCAAAAGTAGAAACCCTGTAGAGACAGTTGGAAAATAAAAGAAGCAGAGTGTATCATCTGGGTGTTCATTAGCATATTTTTCTATGCAGGTGTCGGTGCAAGCCTATGATAATACGAGGCTGGGTCGGATGTTTCAAAACCTGAAAAACAAGCAAACTTTCGTTGGTGTTAGGCAGTGTTCCCATTGTGTGTGATTATAAACAGCGCGTGGGATACTGGCTTTGTGTAAAAAATGGTGACTATAATGTTGGAACAGAACATGTATAAAAAATTACATGTACCCTCATACAATTCATCATTAGAAAACACAGCTGATTGCTCTAAATCTGAAAGCAAATTATGCACAGTCTCAATGTCCCAGTCATCAGAGAAAGTATTAGAGGTGATGAGATAATTTAAAATTTAAAGAAATTTTAAACAAATAAGGAATTTTCAAAAGTTCAGTAGGATCATATACATCATACGATACCCTGTCCAATACAATTCCTTCAGGAACTGGAACCGCTGAAATGTTCATCAGGGACAAGTCTCTTGGTTAATGATGTGATGATGCATGTGGCTTAAAGACCAAGTTCACAAGTGGTACTGTGGAGCATTTTGGGAGAAGGTGTCCATTCAGTAGTAGCAAAAAGACAGTTATCATACCAATCGAAAGTGCCAGGAAAAATAATCCAATTGTAATCCATAGATGTATCCAGGGAACAACAAAGTAATACTTTTTCAGCCAAAAATAGAAAGCATAAACTCAACGCTTGAAAGGGATAGTTGGTGTCTGCAGCTCAGGTTCAATTGGATCTGATGAGAAGTCGTCATAATGCATGAAGTAGCCAGATGCCGTCCGGTCTATTCTTGGCAGCTAATCAGGTTTTGTGAAACTGGTGGATGACACGATCTGTGGCATGTTGACATCGACTTCATCAATTTTTTAATTGAAATTTCTGTACTTGTGGATTGTACAGTTGTGATTGTTTCAACTGGAAGAAGCATCATGTCATTGTCGTTTGCAGATTCTCTGCGGAGAAAGGAGTCTTCAGTTGTTATTAAAGCTTCCATCTGAACTTCCTGTATGGTAGCGAGAGGAATACGGCGGCTACCCAGGAGCCCACGTGGCCTGCTGTTGAGAATCGGCCACATAGTGTGGTTTTATCAGATCAACGGAGAAAAACCTTTTGTATTGACGGATGGCAGAGGGGAGGAAGAAGGATAGTTCTCATTTCTTTGACAGTTAGGACAGGTACAGGATGTCCCAAAATCTTTCTTGTCCACAATTTTCTCTCTGACCAGGTCCCCAACCTTCGGGAGCCAGGTAGTTCTTGCCGTTACCACTTTCACTTCCACAGTGGTGGCACGTTTTACTTGGACATTGTTTTGTAAAGCGCGGTATTCTTTAAGGTCCTGTGAAAGATCCAAACGATAATTGACGTCAAATGGAATTTCAGCCGCCACTGTACTGACACTATCAAGGTTGAGTACCCACATTCCTAGGCGAAACAGGAGCCCATAGGTGGCCGACACCACAGGGATTTTCTTGACATGTTAAGTGCCTTCTTGACCCAATATAGGTGATTGACCCATCTGCTGCCCGAGGCTAGTACCCTTGCTGTTAAGGAATGCTTTAAGTCATGGTTTTTCCTCTCAAAAACCGAATTTCCCTCAGAATGATAGGGGGAGGAGGACCCAAACTTCCCATGGCTTCTTTGTAAGCCTGAGAGCTAAACACTGGGCCCAGGTCTGAATGTAGAGTGCCAATTGCATATGTCCGGTTGAAGACTCACCATCCCTTATAACAGTTCGAACATCAGCCGAACGCTGGGGCCAAACCCACAGGAATCTCGTGCATGAATATACTGCCACTAAGATGTACTTGTAAACCCCATCTGAGTGTGAGGAGCCACAGTGATACCAGTAGGAACACATGAGTGGTTTATCTGAGATCCGTAAAGGTGTTTGAGGTGGACGTGCAATTGTGGAGCCCTTCATCTCCTGGCAGATGTTGCATGTAAGGACAAAGTCCTTGGTCTGTTTAGTAAGACCTGGCCACCAATAGCGCTGCTTTAGTAATGAAACTGTAGCAGTGATCCCTGCATGCGCTGAACCCAGACCCTCTTGAGCAGCTAGTATCAGTCCCAATCTATGAGTGTTTGGTATTACTCTATCCCCCACTCCTGGAATTTGAGCATACAGAATGTTTTGTGCTTGAAGTACTGGGAATTTTAAGCCCAGCGGTGCAGGGGAACACACCCTATGACTTCGGGTTCTTCCTGTTTCAGACCTACAGAAACACAGAGTCTTCTGGGTGAAGTCAAAGATCAATTTATTGGCTGCAGACCAATTACAGGTATCCTAGAAGTACAACAGCGTGTATGTTCTCAGGAGACTGCTAAAAATTACAGAAACGGGCTTCTCCTTAAATACAAAATATCCTGCTTCAGGCATACATTCCTAGTTTTATGGCATGGTCATTTGGATGTATACATTTCAAACAAAAAGGCAGAGTCATGATGACCATCCCACATTCCAGTTAAGCCAGCCCGCAATTATTTACCCAGCAAGGCTCAGATCCCACACCAGATATCGATAGGCCCCAATAAACATGAGCATCTCCTGTTTGGAAAACAAGCCATAAAGCAGGAACAGTCAGGTGAGAAAGAGATTAGCTGGAGGCTCGTGTTTAATGTAAAGGCTTTATGGTGTGTCAAGCCCTGATGCTAATCACAGGTGGCCAGAGGACGGGGAACTCGTGGGACCAGTTTGACCTGGGGCAGCGGAGCCAAGCTGCCCAGGTCACAGAAAAGTCAAAGAAAGGCACATGTGCTCTAAAAGGCCCGTATTCGCTTCATGCTATGTAGCCTATGTGAGGGCAACCATAAGATGGCCACCGATCCAAAATGGAACCCACGTAGTGATGTATAATAGCGTATACACAGTGCATTCATAGCTAAAACGTTACACAAAGCACTTGTACATACCGCATTAAACATTCGCGGTTCACTAATACCGGGATAGACAGGGGTAGGGCCCTGCCTCCTACGCGGTCCCAAATTCTAAAGTACGACATGCTTCTAACTTGTAGGAGTACTTGAGGGGAAAGCCTTTCAGAAGGGCTGAGCTGTTGTGAGTGGCATTGACAGCTGTCATAGTTGCTCCCTCTGCCCTTGTACTTGAGTGAGTAATTGCAGCAACGGCAGCAGTGAGTACTGTTGCCTTGGCGGCCTCATCCGCCATTGAATTTCCTTCAATGTGAAAGCCAACACGCTGCACACCAATAAAAATAAAGGAATCAATTGTGAACTGCTACTTGTCCTGTTGGAGTCTTTAGACTCAATGTATGAATAACATGAGCCCATGACAGGCTTTCTTTTAGCTTCGACACTTGTTCCCAGAGCATCTTGTGCTTTACTGTGCAACCTTTGGAATCCCTAAATTCATTCTGGCCCCAATAATGTAAATATTTGTTATAGAACTGGACACAATAGAATAGATCACACACTATGCGTGTGGGGAAATCACGATCCATATTCTGTAGGGCTAGTATCATGTGCTTTTAGTTCCACCAGCTATGCTGTACAGTCTCCTAGAAACTGAGCCTGTGTTTTATTGGGAAGGAACTTTCCATCCTGCATGTGATCTTTCACAATTGCACATGCAACAGAATATTGCTGTTTCAATCCTACGACCAGGCTGGGCTGATCCATTGGTATAAATTATACATTCATATCGATCTAGAGGCGTTATTTAATTCGGTAGAGAATATTCTTGTTCATACTGCAAAAATGCTTGTGTTTGTATTGTGGGAGCAAATCTTTAATCAGCATCTGTTGTAGTGAGAGAGTTAGCCCATTGAATCCATCGTGGGTGCAATGCTTTGGCATTAAGGATGTTTGCTTTAGTAACGGCCTCTAAGGTTGGTACCGGGTTCACGACAATTATCCCTTTCCCCTGAGCCAGTGCTCTCTCCCTTACTACAGCAGTTTGCACTGCTGTAAGTATTTTCTCAGTTGGTGCAAAACGAATTCAGAGTTTGTGTACAAATGTGATTTGTAAGCAATAGGTACTGTATCACCTTTATTGAAAGTGATGTAAGTGTATCCGGTTGATCCACAACGCAGATCACAAGGTTAGTTGTGTTGACATGTGTGTGTGTAAATGTTTGGAAGCTATCATGCCACCTTGTAATGAATGTAGGATATCAGTATGTTCCTGTGTCTAATGATGTACTGGAAAATCTGCTCTAATTAATTTGCAGAAAGGTTTTTCCCTTTCAGTGTAATCCAAAATGTATGTTTTGTCAAAATATAAAAATCCTAAAATGAATTGTAGTCTTTTCAGAGTTGTTGGAGGTTGGACTAGTGAACATTTTTCTAAAAAAGGGCGCTGTCAGGCTCTTGCCTTCACTTGACAACTCGTATCCTAAAAATAGGACACTGAGGTGGGCGATGTTTTTTTTTTTTTTAAATTAAACTTGTATCCCAACTGGAATGTGTTGTTCGCCCTCGCCAATTGTTTCATTAATTCATCATCCGTAAGATAGATGTCATCTAGATAGGTCAATGCCTCTTCAACAAGATTTACTATGGCTGAAAACAACCTTGAGCTGTTCTTTTACCCCTGGGGTAGTCGACACAATTGGTGTTTAGAGCCTAGCGACGAGAATGCTGTCAGATATCTGCTCCCAGGAGCCGTATTTTGGCAGAAAATCCATTTGAGATATCTAGTGTTCTTTTGTATTTTTCTGCACGATATTATTCATTAGTGCGGCACTGTGTACATTCTGTACTGCAAATGTGCATGTGGATGCATTTAAATGTCTATAATATAATACTAGACAATAAGAATTATCGTGTTTTATTACAGGAAATAGGATAATTAATAGGAGAGGTGCAATTTTCTATCACCCCTTGGTATTCAAGTTTTTCTAAGATCTGCCTGGCTTGTTTCTTTGCCTCATGTTTAATCGGGTATTGTCTCTGGGGTTGAGGAATTGATTTTAATGGGATTTGATGGTGACTCATCACCCCACCCGACATGATTGCTGTAGCGTGCAGGAGCAAGTGCTAACACCCACTTCTGCCCGTATTCATTTTGAACTGATTCTTTCTTTCGATAACCTTATTTCGGTCACAACGTACCATAAAAGTACAGAGTAAAATACGCACAAACACTATGTTACAGAAAATAGATAACATGCAGCAAATCAAAAACAATCACAATCATATATATACACCTGCATTACAAGTTTAAAACCATCACATGTTAGAATCAGATTAAACCATTGAAAGTAAACATTAAATTTCCTAAAAATATTGTCAACAATTTATTTCATTAAAAAATTCCTACGTTTAAGCCACATCCCGTTTAAAAAGCGGGAGACGGCGAAAACGATAGGAGGGTGCGTATCATATTTTAATACTCTCAAGGCCTTATGACATTCTCTGAAGCCAAGGTTCCAACAGATAGGTTTCACCCAGCGGTTGCGTACAGTCTGGTATTTGGAACAAAAAAAAGGACATGAATCTCATTTTCAAGATGGTATTTTCACGCTGGGCACTCAGTATTTTTATTTGAGTCCCATTTACTAGTAAATAACATGAGCGGCAGACTACCCATCCTAAATTGAATGTACAGTTTCCTTGCCAAAGCTGGATTAATCAGGTCAAGGAAATCCTCCTTTTTGTAATCCTCTTTTACTTTGAGGAACTGGGATGTCAGTCTACCAACTGTAGAGCTCACGTGAAGAGACAATAGATTGTGGTGCCTATAATGGTATGCCAGATCGGCCCTAGATATTGCCGGGCACACTACTTCTGGTGTTCTTCATAACTCGGGTAAGCCAATCCTGTTATAGAGTTCCTTAATATGGATTAACCACGGGATTTTCTTAGTTCTAATTTCAGCCCACACATCCCTGAACTCACTTCTAAAGGGAGCTAGTTCAGGAACTGACCATATTCTTCTCCAGTAGGGAGAAGCCCTAGGTCCAGCCGAAGAGGTACTAATGGGGTGCTAACTGGCAATCCCAACAGGTTCCTCATAAATGAGTGCTCCACCCTTGTAAGGCTTGTGGGCCTATAATGCCCCCAAAGCTCCGCCCCGTACATAGAAGCCGCTCTAGCCTGTACTTTATACATTTCTATGACTGGAGCAGCAGGCTTGTACACAGATACTCTGTGCATTTTCGAAATCCCACCCACCGTTTGTGTCAACTTTAAGGCAGCCTTTGCTACTTGGGCATCCCATTCAAAATGTTTCACAAGGATGATGCCCAGATACTCAAAGGTTTTTACTCGTTCCAAAGATATGCCATCCAATACTGGATTTGGGCGGGTCTGCCTGGGTTAAAAATCATAAATTTGGTTTTAGATAGATTTATCTCCAGGCCTCTTGATGCACAGAAATCGGCGAAGCCATCCAAGGTACGTTGGATACCCATTGATGTCTTGGACAACAACAAGGTGTTGTCCGCGAACATCAATGCGGGTACCCGGTCTGTAACTAACCTTGGGGCATCAATATCCTTTATACCTAGTAAATGGTCTATAAGCCCATTTATGTATAAACTAAAAAGGGTAGGGGCCAGGACACACCCCTGGCGCACCCCCTTTTTTATCGGGAAGCGAGCAGACAATTCTCCATGCTTCCCGCATCTGACTTGGGCATAGGTTTCTGTGTGGAGCCTTATTAACACATCCAGGAGGTATATTGGGATGCCAAGATCTAAAAGTACACTCCACAATTTTCCCCTAGGGACCAGATCAAATGCAGACCTCAGGTCCACAAAAATGAGGTAGAGGCTGCCACCCTTCACACTCACTCTTTTCCAATACAGGACCTGAAGTCTGAATATCTGGTCAATAGTTGACGTGCTCGTCCTAAAGCGGGCCTGGAGAGTACTCAAGATCTTATTTTCCTCAACCCAGGCCTGGACTCTTTCCAGGATTATTCGTCCCTTCAGCTTCTGGGTGATATCTATCAGGCTAATGGGCCTGTAGTTGGACGGTAGTAGGGGGCAGCCTTTCTTGTGAATAGGAACTATCTCTGCGCCTCGCCAGGTATCTGGCGGATCCATTCCCATTAAGATGGAATTAAACAAAACACAGAGATAAGGGGCCCATATTTTTGGTTCTGACCGAAATAGGTCCCCTGGAAGCTTATCAAGACCTGGCGCTTTATTAGGTAATAGCTTGGCGATAGCAGATTCAACTTCAACTATAGTGATCTCCTGTACCCCCCAATCGATACTCATGGAGGGGACCAAAAGTTGAAGGTGCTAAATCGTCATTGCCCGAATGTGCATACAGGGTTCCAAAATGGGCTTCCCATACTGCTTGTGCTATATTTGGTACTATCGCTGATCCACCATCCCTCCCACCGTCACTGACTATTGCCCAGAAGGATTTCAAATCCTTATACTGGAGAGCAGTTCTCAGATCTTCCCATTTATATGCTTCCCAGGCCTTCTTCTCAGATTGAATAACCTGCTTGTACTGCAACCGAAGTTCCTTTATCCTCAGCTTATCCTTGGCCTTTCTAGCTTCTAATAAATCTCTTTTTATTTTGCGGCAGGAAGCATTGTACCAGGGATGAGATAGGACCGGTTTTTCCTTAATGCTTACTTCCGGATAGAACACCCCAATCATCTTGGAGGTCAGATGATTGTGTATTTCTACCGGCCTAGCGTCCTGCCCTACTTGAGTGTCCAATGGCCCACCCCCAGCCATTTCACTAAGATACGGCACAGCCTGCTGGTATATGTGTGCTAACTTATTTGGGGAACCCAATATATGGGGCCATTTTACTCTCCGCCTGTTGTTATGTAGCAGGAGAGGTTGTTGTGCTAGAGTGGGCACTACTGAGTAGTTAGACAGGCCCCAACTCCCTGGCTTAAGTGTCATAACTTGCTTTGGTCTCTCCCCTGAGGCGGAAGCCGGGGGCATTACCTAGCGGTTAGCATTTTTATTTTACTGTTTTTAAAATATTGTTGTTTACCCTGCTGCTTAACCTTTTATACTACCTATTGCACTGCATTGCTCTTTCCCCTGAGGCGGAAGCCGGGGGTTTTATTTAGCGGTTAGCAATGTTATTCCTCAGTTTTTAAAATTTGTGTTTACTCTGCTGCTTAATCTTTAAATCACCCACTGCTGCCACTTACTTGCACGACTCCTTGCCTTCCTTCCTCGCGCTCCGCTACACACTCGCGCTGCGGAGGAAGGGGCCGGCCATCTTGGGTGAGGGAGGGGTAGCGTTGCAGCTGCTCGACGCCTCACGCCCTCCTCACACGGATAAATGGGAACGCACATCCGTCCGTGCAGCGGGCGAGCGCAGCGGGCGCGCCGATGGCGCGCCAAAGGTGCGCCAAAGGCAAGCCCGTCTGCACCCGTCCGCGCCTGTTCCGGGCCTGGGCCCAAGACCCCTGATCCATCTCCCTCACTACTCAAGCAAACATATGCACGTTCAACCCTTATGAGGCTTCAACCCACCCATTACCCTCAATGTATCAAACATGATCCATCACTGCCTAAAAAGGCTGGTAACCTGCCATGCCCACACTGCAACACCATGATTCAGATTCATAACACTAAGGCGACCCTCAATCTGCAAAATGAGGCCAATGAAGTGCTCTTTCTTATGGCACTCAATAACGCGCGCTCTTTGGTTAAACATAGCCAAGAAATTGCTGATCTCATTACTGACAATAACTTAGATGTACTATACATCACGGAAACCTGGACAGATGACGCCTCGGGCCCCGATCTTGCTGTGGCAGTCCCTCCTGGTTACAAAGCATACCGACAGGATAGGGTTGGAAAAAAGGGTGGGGGCTTAGCGCTCATAATCAGAGAGCGGTTTGAAGCTCGAACAGCACCTATCCCTGCTACCGCTTGTGAAGCTATGCATTTTAATATAAAGTTCACAGCCCTTTATAATTTTAAGGGTGTGCTTTTATATCGTCCCTTTGGGACCAAAACAAACTTCCTTAGTAACCACGACGTTTTAACAGAATTTATAGCCACTGAAGAGTCCGTCACAATGATGGGCGATATGAATTTTTATCTAGAACAATGGAACGATAGGGACACCGTTGCCCTCAACTCAGACCTAGAAATCATGGGTCTCAGACAACTGGTCACTGCCCCGACTCATAAAGCAGGACACACGCTGGATGGTATTTTCTCCAACACAGAGGGCCTGTATATATCACATATCTCGCCCATGCCGTGGACGGATCATTATGCCATATTCAACGGTTTGAAACTCAAGGTACCAGTGAGGAACAAGGATAAATCTCCTAAACCACCCCCCTTTAAAGTTTGGAAGAGCTTAGACCAGGAAAAATTCATAACACTACTAGACAAAACCCGCCCTATTTTATCTGATAATCCCACTACCGCTACTAATCAATTTTATGACTGGTTCGGCAAGGCGTCTAATCACTTGGTACCCACCAAGCGTTACTCCAGGAATAGAAGCGCGCCCACCGCTCCTTGGTTCACCGATGAACTAAGAGCTCTAAAACAAATAAGTAGGAACAAAGAAAGGCAATGGCGCAGAAGTTATGACGCCAATAGCAAGATTATATACAAAGAATCACTGGCCACCTACAAATCCATGATTGTCAAAACCAAAAAAACTTATTTTTCGGAGCAAATTGAAACAGCCAAAAACTCTAGCAGACAACTGTTCACCATAACAAAAACTCTGACTGGTAATGCGCCAGACCTAAATCCTCCCCCGTCTCAATTACTTTGCGACGCGCTGTCTGACTTCTTCTATTCCAAGGTTAACAACATCTACCAAACCTTTTCCTCCAAAAAGAACACCAGTTTAGTCTCCTCTGCTTACACCGTCGCTAGCAATTCCATGACCAGCTTCAGTACTCTTTCCACTGATCAGATAATTACTATTATGAATTCTATTAAATCAGGTTCGGCCTTGGATCCCTGCCCCTCCTCAGTATTCTCCATGGCGATGGACACTACTGTCCCTGTCATTACCCATGTCTGTAATACCATACAGACCTCCGGGACCTATCCCGATTGTCTCAAAAACACACTGATCAAACCCCTGCTAAAAAAACTTAGCCTTGACATGAAAGAGCTCAAGAACTATCGGCCCATAGCTAGTCTCCCTTTTCTAGCCAAAGTGACAGAAAAGGCGATGAATCAGCAGCTATCAGAATACCTAGAGACACATCAGCTCCTGGATGACACACAGTACGGCTTCCGCAAGTACCATGGCACGGAAACTGCCCTCCTTAAAGCAGCCGATGACATCAGAACTATCCGTGATCAGGGCATGACAGCGCTGCTTGTGCTGCTGGATCTCTCAGCAGCCTTTGACACGGTCAACCATAACATTTTGGTTGACCGTGTCGGGAAGAAGGGTATCGACCACATGGCAAGAGATTTACTTTCATCCTTCCTTGCCGATAGAACTCAAGTGGTCACCCTGGGGCCATACCAATCAGCCAAGCTGTCGCTCCCTTGTGGGGTTCCTCAAGGTTCATCCCTGAGTCCGACGCTTTTCAATATCTATGTGTCGGACCTTGCAGGTTTAATCAAGGCATCTGGGATGAGCCTAACCTCATACGCCGACGACACGCAACTGGTGCTGGCCATTAAGGGTGAAGGGACGGAAGTGGCAGAGCGCTTTCGAAATACCATGAGCCTGATAGGAGAGTGGATGGCAGATAACTGCCTAAAGCTTAATTCCGACAAAACGGAGGTGGTCATCTTCGGACCCCTCTCTCCAACTTGGCCTGCCTCTTGGTGGCCCCCAGAGTTCGGTACTCCACCCAACCCGACCTCCAAGGTTAGGAATCTGGGAATTATCTTCGATGATCATCTCAATTTTATGGCACATGCTAATAAAGTAGCAGCTACAGCCCATTACAAATTGAAGATGATAAGAAAAATCACCCCATTTCTCCCAGATGCCGCTGTCAAAACTCTGGTTAGTTCCTTGGTCCTCTCTTCCTTGGATTATTGTAACTCGCTTTTTTTAAATAGCCAAACCAGAGTCACAAAAAAACTACAAACAATACAGAATGTGGCAGCACGTCTCTTGTCTAGAACACCTAAGTTTGCACCCATTTCGGACACTATCAGAACATTTCACTGGTTAACGATCAAAAACAGGATCACATTCAAATCCCTTTGCATAATTTACAAAGTTCTACATGACCAAGGTCCACGCCCTCTTAAGGACCAGCTTAAACCTTACAGACCAACCAGACAACTTAGATCCATTACTCTCGACTACTTAGTGGTCCCACGCTCTAAAACAGTCTCCTGGGGTGATCGCCGTTTCACGGTAGCAGCACCCAAGATTTGGAATATGCTGCCTCAGCATATTAGATCCAGCAAATCATTACTTCAGTTCCGCAAGAGCCTGAAGACCTGGTTGTTTAACCAGTAAATCCTTCCGGTCTCTCCAACGATGGGGAGAGTCAGCTGCTCAGTCTAGCGCCGAGACGCCCACGGGTATTCGTTTGCGCTCTATAAATGCCAAAAATAAATAAATAAATAACCAGAGCATTGTGGTCACTGTCTTTCCGCTGGTAAATCTGAAAATCCAAGACCCTATCCCAAGATCTGGATTCGACCATAATGTAGTCTATGGTCGAGGTTTGCCCTTCTCTGTTAAATGTTGGTAGGCCAGGTCTATCCGATTTTAATCTCCCATTACAAGCCCTCAGGGAAAAAGAAAAGATAAGTGAATTTATTTGGAGGACCAACGGCGTCCACGCTCTAACGGGTGGAATCAGGGGATCCGGGATGTTCCAGTACTGATTCTCACTATCTGAATCCTCTAGGCTCACATTACTAAGGGGCTCAAACTGACAATTAAAATCGCCCCTTACAGGAAATAGGATTATTCATAGGAGAGGAGCAATTTTCTATCACCCCTTGGTATTCAAGTTGTTCTAAGATTTTCCTGGCTTGTTTCTTTGCCTCATGTTTAATCGGGTATTGTCTCTGGGGTTGAGGAATTGATTTTAATGGGATTTGATGGTGACTCATCATCCCACCCGACATGATTGCGTTAGCGTGCAGGGGCAAGTGCTAACACCCACTTCTGCCCATATTCATTTTTAACTGATTCTGGTAGGAGGTCAGAGAAAGCAGGTAAAATAACTTCTTCTCTCATTAGGCGATCCATTACAAACAGAGACCTTCCGCTCTGCTTTATTACTCCTTTGTTGCGCACGGCTTTAGTCGAGTGTATACACGGGTCAAATTGACCTTTGGTTTACCCATGTTTCCAACTAATTCTTAAAGCCCATGTAGGCTTGTGTATGTCCGCAATACAAAATATCATTGTCCTTTGATTGAGTATTATGCAGTGTTAAACATAAGTACATTCAACGCGTGCAGCCCACGTGGACTTGCACATAACAGGGAAACATAAATTATTGGCTCAGTAGGATACCATGTACTCACACCTAAGTGGTCAAATGTAGGATACCATGTACTCACACCTAAGTGGTCAAATGTAACCCAATAGGGTGATCCCTATTGGGTTACAGGTACGTAACGAACCTGGATTATTCATTTAAAACAAAACATTTTTAGAAATCTGGACTCAGATATCCAATCGCTGTAATCGTGATTGGATGCTGCTAATCATAGAGACAGCTCAAGAATTAATTATTATTGAGAGGGAGACCATAGAGAAATTAGAATTAGAATTGAAAGAGAAAACAGGATTAGAAGATGCCAAATTAAAATTAGAAGAAATCATCAAGGATGTTGATGGTTACAGGGAGTATTTGATAAATAAAAAAACAAATAAACTCAAAAAGGACATCAATAGATTTAGTCAGGAGCTTGCTTATCCATACCTTAAAGAGAAGTTTTATGAACAGAAAAATGACCAAGGGTGGGATAGAAACGTATTTAGAAGACCGAGATACACTCGGGGGGGGGGGGGGAGGAAACACATTACCTTCTCTGACACATCAGGATCCAGCAGTGAAGAGGAATATGTACAAAGGGAAGATAACAGCAGGGGACCCAATGAACAACAGAGTACTTTTTTAGAACAAAGAAACAGGAGGGGGAGATACAATGTGAATCAAACAGGGGTTCAACAAGCACGCAACCACCCCCCACAGGAATATATGCAGACCAGATGCCAGAGATATTGGTGATAGATAAAATCCCTATCATTAATCTGTCAAGCAGATCCCTTAGCAACAGTGAAACAGAAATTTTAGGTAAGGGTTTTAGTTTTGTCCCCACAGCTAGGGTCAATAGGTTTCAACTAGAGAGGGATTTGAGATCCTTCTTTAAGAAAATCAGACTAAGGAGATTCTTTGAAGGGAGACCTACACGAGAGTCTCATAATATCACAGGATTTAAACCTAAATCCACTTTTACACCCCCTTTAGCTCAGGTGGGCGATAACATTGAGACATTTGAAAAGGTTGTCGAAATTGACATTCAAAATGTTTTGAAGAAAAATATGTGTTTTACTCAGAATTTAGAAAAGACACAATGGATTGCGATTAGTACTTTGAAAGAAGACTACTCGATTACAATCAAGCCCGCTGACAAGGGCGGGGTAATGGTCATTTTCAACACTCCAGATTATGAAAACAGAATGTTGAAACTTTTAAATGTACAAGCACACTATGAAAAGGTCAATGAGAGGGAATTAGTTGTATTATCCCAAAAATGTAATGATCTCCTGGAGAAAGCGAGAGATAGGGAGTGGATCTGCGAGGAAGAGTTTAGATTTTATCATAATAGCAATCCTAAGATTCCAGCCATGTATGGCCTACCTAAGGTGCATAAGGATCATGAGGATCCCCCTATGCGACCTATAGTTAGTTGTTTAGGCTCATTATTAGAACCTTTTAGCCAATTCATTGATTTTTTCCTTAAACCCTTGGTAAGTCAACTCAAGTCTTATGTGAGGGACTCTACCCATATAATTAGTTTGGTGGAGAACAAACCTTTTTGTGTAAATACTCAGTGTCTGGTAACCCTAGACATTGAGGCTTTATATACTAACATTCCACAACAAACTACTGTTAATGTTATTAAGTCAATACTAGAGAATATGGAAATTGAGGGTGTCAGCAAAGAGTTTATTGTTGAATGTACAGATTTGGTCTTGAAAAACAAAATCTTCTTATTCAAGAATCAACTCTTTCGCCAGAAGAAAGGGACTAGCATGGGCGCTACATGTGCTCCTAGTCTAGCATGTTTGTATGTAGGCGAGTTTGAAAGACAGCATATATACAATGCACAGATTGTGCTGACCTCTGAGGCGGAAAGCCAGAGGATTTTCTCTTTTAAAAATTGTGTTTGATTCTTTTAAAAAACCTTGTTACTCACTTCATGGGCACTGTGCACCGCGCCGAGCAGTCCCCCGCAGACCCCCTGACACAGCGGATCTTAACGCTGCACCAGGGATTCCCTCCTTCGCAGTTCAAGGCGGAGACACGCCCACACGGGAGGCCACGCCCACCCGAGGCCACGCCCACCCGCTAGCCTACTTAAGCGCCGATCGAAAAGCGCGATAGTAGATTGTGCTGACCTCTGAGGCGGAAAGCCGGAGGATTTTCTCTTTTAAAAATTGTGTTTGATTCTTTTAAAAAACCTTGTTACTCACTTCACGGGCACTGTGCACCGCGCCGAGCAGTCCCCCGCAGACCACCTGACACAGCGGATCTTAACGCTGCACCAGGGATTCCCTCCTTCGCAGTTCAAGGCGGAGACACGCCCACACGGGAGGCCACGCCCCCTACACCCCCTACAAATGTGCCTGCCGCGCAAGCGCAGCGGACGAGCGCAGCGGACGAGTGCAGCGGGTGCGCCGTTTGCGCGCCAAAGGCGCGCCCAAGGCAAGCCCGTCTGCGCCCGTCCGCGCACGACCGGGCTTAGGGCCAGAACCTATGCCGGACCCAGCTCCCACAAGGGTAAGCTACTCCCGTCGAGACCTCCTTTGTCTCAGACCCACTAACGACAGCACTTGCAACTATGTACACGATCTAAACGGACCCTTTACTAGCTGCATTATCTGCAACCCAGTCCAGTTACAACTCCCCAAACCTCCAGTTCCACCCCCGGGCCTTAAAATATCCACATTAAACTGCAGGTCGCTACCCATGCATGCCCTGCTCATTAATCACCTCTTAGCAGACCACGACCTGGATATACTGTTCCTTACAGAAACGTGGATTACCGACCATTCGAATTCGGATGTAGTCATGGCTCTTCCCCCGGGCTTCCTTATCCAGTCCCAACCACGCCCCTCCGGCAGAGGAGGCGGACTAGCCATTATCTACCGGGATCACCTCTCTTGCAGAGCTAACGATGCCCAAATCCTGGACTCCGAAAGCTGCCTCTTTACCATCCAGTTAGCCCCGACCAGCACCCTGTCGGGCCTACTGGTATATCGCCCCCCCGGCCATTTTCGGCCCTTTGCGGTCGCTCTCCTGGAATCCGTATCATCCTTGGCCCATCTTACTTCCAATTTCTCGATTTTAGGATACCTAAACATACACTTCGACGACCCTCTAGACACAGGGGCATCCGACTTGATCAATGACCTGGCGGCATACGGCCTCCATCTTGCCAACTCCGGAGCCACACACAATAAGGGACATCTGTTAGACCCAGTGTTCACTAACATCCATCCCCTACAAATTAAAGACTCTCTCCCACTCCCGTGGACGGACCATTTTTTGGTCACTATCCACTTACCAGGGGCATTCAGGAAACCCCACAAACCAGCCACCTATACCAGGGATAGGGCATGGGCCAGACTCTCGGCGGAGGACTGGTCCAGAGCCCTAAACTCAACAACCCCTAGGCTCCCGGATGACCCGACCACTGCGGACAAACAGTTCAGGGAGTGGATTTCCACCTCCCTCGACTCCATCCTCCCCATAAAAACTCGTGAGGAAAAAAACGGGAAAACGGGCTCTGCCCCTTGGTACACCCCTGAACTCAGATCTCTCCGCAAAGAGTGCAAAAAAGCAGAGAGATTGTGGAGAAAGGACTGGCTTCATGCCAGTAAGGATGCCTACCGCAGCTCGGTAAGAATCTATAAATCCACCTTGAAGCTTGCCAAAGCCGCCTACTATGACGCCAGAATAAAAAACTCCTCCAATTCGGCGAGGGAATCTTACCTCATAGCCAAAGAACTACTTAAAATACCAGCGCCACCCTCATCGCACCCACCTCCTCCGGACAGAAGTAAGGAACTGGCTACCTACTTCGACTCCAAAATTGCCCGGATACTAGCCTCCCTCCCACCTATCAGTCCATCCAACCACACGGACAAAGAGGCAGCCACTAACCCTATGGGTAACAGCCTACACCCTCAGCTGTCCACATTTAGAGCAGTATCTTTGAACGAAGTAGTCTTTACACTGGCCAAGATGAAAAGCGGCTCTCCCCTTGACACTGCCCCTGTAAGATCCTTAAAAACAGTGTCCCCTAGCATAGCTCCTACTATCATGGAACTTATCAACATCTCTCTTTCGCAAGGCTCTGTTCCTCCGAAGTGGAAGAGCGCTGTTGTCAAGGCTCTTCTCAAAAAACCTCAACTGGACCCTGATGACCTGGCCAACTACAGACCAATCTCGCTTCTCCCATGCATCAGCAAGATGGCTGAGAAATTGGTTAATGTACAACTTTCCCAGTACCTCGAGGCTAACAAACTCCTGCGTCAGTCTCAAACTGGATTCCGCCCCGGCCATGGCACGGACACCGCACTCCTCGCTGTCATCGAGGAGGCAAGGTGCATTCTGGATTCAGGAGGATCAGTGGCAGTGATCCTCCTGGACCTCAGTGCAGCCTTTGATACGGTGGACCACCGTGTCCTTCTCCATCGTCTGGCCAGGGCAGGAATCGCGAGCGCAGCGCTCGCTTGGATAGACTCTTTTCTATCAGGCCGCTCATTCCAGGTTTGGGACGGCAACTCACACTCTGCCCCTCTACCACTCTTAAGCGGAGTCCCCAGGGGTCTTCGCTTAGTCCCACCCTGTTTAATGTTTACATGGCCCCCCTTGAGGATGTCGTTACCCCTTACGGGATAAAAATAGTGAGCTATGCGGACGACACGCAACTGGTCGTCTCATTATCTCACCTTGACAACCACCCAGACAACCTATTGAACTGCCTCCAGGACGTTCACAGCTGGATGAGCGAGTCCTCTCTGAAGCTCAACGGAATGAAAACTGAAATCATGCTCATGGGCAAGAAATGGACCACCATTCCCCCGTCGGTCTGGCCAGACGTTTTCGGTGAGGTGCCAACCCCGAAAAAGGAAATTAAGACACTGGGAGTCTGGCTGGAACCTGAGCTGACCATGAACACCCAGGCAGCCAAAACAGCAGGAATCTGTTTTGGACTCATGCGATCCATCCGCAAGATCCTTCCACTTCTTCCTCCCCTATCCAGAAAACTACTGGTTCAGGGTCTCATTCTTGCCCGGCTAGACTACAGCAACGCCGTCTACCTCGGTGCCCCCGAATCCACCTTGGCGAAACTCCAACGCACTCAAAATGCGGCGGCTTCGGCCAGGCCTGCCCTCAAGGCCCTACATTGGCTTCTTGTGCGCCAGAGGGTAGAATTCAAGGCTCTGTGCACTGCCCACAAACTAATCAACGGTGTAGGCCCAGCTGCCCTGAAAGACATGGTCACCCCCTACAAAGCTCCCAGACTCCTGCGCTCGGACAACGAACGGCTGGCCACTGTCCCTAGATTCAGGAAGGTACGCACCGGTGGGCAACGCTTTGCGGTCAAAGCGTCCTCAGGATGGAACTCACTTCCTCGCAGCCTGCGTCTGGAATCCTGTCACCTCCTCTTTCGTAAAAGATTGAAAACTTTCCTTTTTCCCAAATAGTATCCCTCCCCCTCCCCTCAGATCTCCACTGATCTCATAGCGCGGGGATGCCTCCGGGTCACCAGGCGCTCTATAAATCGCTAAATAAATAAATAAATAAATAAATAAACTGGCACCATTTTATGAGAATGTTGAGGAATGGCATCGATTCATTTACGATGTCTTTTTTATATGGAACGGTCCTATAGAACAGTTAGAAGAATTTTTGAGTTGGCTTAATATGGGTGATGAGAACCTTTGGTTCACGTCCCATGTCAGCAGACATAGGGTTGACTATCTGGATGTTTCCATTGGGTCTGTGGGTGGAAGGTTGGAAGTTGAACTTTACACCAAGCCTATGGACAAAAATACACTCCTTCATTACTCTAGTTTCCACCCAAGATCCCAGAGGGATAACATACCGTTTAGACAATTTCTTCGCCTCAGAAGAAATTGTACTGAGCTTAATTATTTTTACAAACATTCTGAAATTTTGAAGATCAGGTTAAAATATAGGGGATACCCTAAGAAATTAATATCACACTCTTTTAAAAGAGTGAGATTTTACAACAGGGAGGCTATGTTCGATGGCCCTAGAACTGATAACAAAAAGACCAAAATAGTATTTGTTAGTCAGTTTTATGAGATGAGCAATAAGATCAAGAATGTGATAAATAGGCATTGGAATATTTTAAATGATGAAGAACATACCAAACTTGAGGGACCTCTGTTTGCGTACAAAAGAAATATCAATTTACGCAACCAACTAGTCCATACCTACAGGGAGGAACCTGTTCAAAAACAAAGGACTATGGACAACTCTACGGCTAAAGGCAACACTAGATGTGGCAGCTGCTCATTGTGTTCTCAATGCATAGTAGCGAAGGAATTGAAACATAATGGCAGAACGATTGTTGCGCACACTTTAAATAATTGTCGCAGCAAGAATATTATTTATCTGATTAGATGCCCCTGTGGGTATGCCTATGTAGGGGAAACCTGCCGTGAGTTGAGAATACGCCTGTTGGAACACAGATCTGCCATCAAAACAAAAAAGCTCCATGCACCCTTGGTAACATATTTTTTAGAAATGGGACATAAGGAAACAGATTTTGGTTGGTACATAATGGAAAAAGTTACTATGAACAAAAGAGGCGGATTATGGAAGAGAAAAGGAAGTGTAGGGAACAATGGTATATATCAATTTTAAACACCATTAGGCAAGGATTGAATTCTCGAGAAGAATGGGAAAGACTTATACAATAAGATTTGCCTATAATAGCACATAAAGTAATGTCCTGGCATTAGTCTAGACTTTGATTTCTTTTGTGCCCCAGTTTGCATATATCTACTATAGAGTGAATATGTGTCTTTCACTTAGATAGTGTGGGATATTTCTTGATGAGACTTGATCCGATAAGACTTTTAGAACAAAACTCATTAGGAGGGATTACTTAATCTATTAGTTGTTTCTAAAGGTATTCATGATAACGCTTAGGTAGTATGAAATATGGGTGCATGATTATGTGCTAAACGGGTATGCACCTCATGATTTTACTATACTCGTTGGCAGCCCAGAATTTGATTTTATCTATTCCATTGTTTAGCCTTCGTTGTCTCATCTTTTCTTGTAATATTTGGGGTTTAGGACGAGGCCATATCAATACTCATTCAAAATGATTTAGATCTCATATGATCTAAATAGGACAGATGCGCCCGATGGACCTCATGTGGGTTCCGTTGATACTGCCATTTTGAATAGAGCCCAGTATATGTGTAGCTTATAGCAATAAGATAAAAAGGGTTTTTTCATTTTAGAATTTAATCAGCGGTTAATAACAAGGGAAAAGGTGTAAGTGTAATATTTACATTGCCGGCATCAATTCATTTTAGAATTCTTTAGTCTGGGCTAAGATGGCGCCCGTTTCTCAAACACTAGTCCACTTTTCATTTCCATGAGTAGCCCTATTACGAGAGAGCGTTGTAGGACTATTTATAGGCGGGGCCATTGGCTTGCCGGGAACGATCGGTCCGATGCGGAGACGTATGGAGCAGGCTTGGAGACTTTTTTAGGTCCTGGTGAGTTTCAGCATGTATTTTCTTTGGATCACGTCTCTACTGATGCCTCGTGGTAGTGAGGAGGACACCACAAGTTGGTTTGGCTAGAATGGACACGCGACAATAATCTTTGAATAATAATGCCTTCATTTATGTATTTAGCATCGCCTTCGCATTATTGGGCAGCTTCATTTAAGGGGGATTAGTGTTTACATAATTTTCGCCATACAGACATACGATTTAGGGCTGGTTAAAACTAGTGCCCTTCGATACTTTATGTTTGTAGGTGTGGGTCAGAAGTTTGAGGGTGACCCTCTTCTCGATGGGGAGACAGTGTAGGTCTCGTAGGTGTTGGGTCAGGTGCTCCTGGTGTGGTGTTCCCAGGACTAGTCTTGCTGCAGCGTTCTGGATGGTCTGGGGCCTGTGTAGGAGCGTTCTGTTGATTCTGGTGTAGAGGGCTTTGCTGTAGTCCAGTCTGCTGGTGATGAGTGCGTGGGTGACGGTTCTTCTGCAGTCGGGGGGATCCACTTGAAGGTCTTACGGAGGATGCGCAGGCAGTTAAAGCTGGCGGAGGCAATGGCGTCGACCTGGTGGTTCATGGAGAGGGAGGAGTCCAGGCATGGTCCTTGGGTGTGGGTGGGCTCCTGAGGGTGGAGGGCCACCAGGTGTTGTCCCAGGTGGAGGTGCAGGGGCCGAGGATGAGGAACTGTCTTCTCTGAGTTAAGCTTCAGGCAGCTATCGTTCATCTAGGCTGCCACGCTGTGCATGCCCTTCTGGAAGCAGAGACTGGTGTCTTTGGGGTCCTTGGTGAGCGAAAGGATGAGCTGAGTGTCCTCAGCGTAGGATACAATGTTGAGTCCGTGGTGTCTTACGATGGTTGCGATGGGGGCCATGTAGATGTTGAAGAGCGTGTGGCTGAGTGAAGATCCATGGGGAACTCTGCAGTTGATTCCGGTGGGTTCTGAGAGGAAGGGGGGAGTTGAATCCTCTGGGTCATGTCGCAGAGGAAGGATTGGATCCATTTGAGGGCTGTTCCTTGTATATAACAGTGTAGAAAGTGAACCTGTTATGTAATAAATAAAAAAACTAGAAGCAGTACACGGCCTCTGACATTCCCTCCGATTGCATTCACCACTTAATAGACTAGTCCTGTCTCTACAGTTTTGTGTACTTCTTCAAAGTGCCTAACTACCGGATATGAATGGTCCTAGTGTTTAACAGTTCTTAAATGCTGGAATATTCTTTTGTGTACTGGGAGTTTAGTGCTCCCCACATGCTGTAATCCACAAGGGCACTGAAGAATGTACACTGCGTACTCAATTTTACAATTAAACTGGCCACTTATTCACTTCACTTTTGATACCAGAGGTAGTTTGTAATTGGTGACATTTTTGCCACACATATAGATCACACACACATACATATATATAAACTTACCTTAACAAGACTTACCATGCAAGGTAAAGGTAATGTATGCTAAAAGTACCTTAAAATGAA
This sequence comes from Triturus cristatus, assembly GCF_964204655.1. Taxonomy (NCBI): domain Eukaryota; kingdom Metazoa; phylum Chordata; class Amphibia; order Caudata; family Salamandridae; genus Triturus; species Triturus cristatus. The sequence continues at coordinate 84,637,534 of NC_140590.1, read as the reverse complement.
TGCGTGATAAATGCATGCATGGTAAAAGCTGCGTGGGTAACCCTGTGATGTAAAGGACGTTTCTCTTGATTCACACATGTCTTCTGACTTTAGACAATTGTAATTGAAACACATTTGCTACTATGCATAGAAGTGTCCTTTCTAGCTTAGGCAAACTAGGTCTCAGTTAGGCCTTGACCCCATGTTGTTCAAATTAATGCTGAATCATAACGTTCTTTCTGTGTTACTTTTCTCACCTCAAACTACATGCAGCAAGATGTGCATTCTATATCACTGTGCCACACTGTTCTCGAAAGACTCGCCAATAGAAGCCCAATTGTAACAAATGTTCAAAACCTACGCTCACACACTGTACTGCATTTGTTCCCAATGGTTTTCTGTTTATCTGATTAATTTGTTCTAGAATCACTAGATGATGCTAGGTCAAAAGGGGCAAATCAATATTCATTTAGTGGGATAGTGCTTAGGTGATAGGGCTATGAGATGTTTTATAATAATAATATGATTTGTGGTGCAGCGACCATACCATAATGACTGCAATTTCCATACGTTCATATGTAAGAAAAGTGGAAATAAGCCCTGGAATAGGTATGATGACCGATTTCCTATTGATTTTTCTGCACACTTGAGACTTGGTACTTCCATGATTTTTGTCCATTGGTATATTTTTCTGCATTTTGATAGCCTTCATACCAAATGACTTTTATGCATCTTAATGAGATTATTGCTGCATTTGTATTTGATTATTCCGGTTTTGTACTCTGAATTTAGTAATAAACCTTCATGGTTTTCCTAAATGTCTGATCTAAAATTCCCTTTTTAAGTCAGTCCTTTCTGATTGACTACATTTTGAAATTCAGATTTGATTCTTGCCTCTTAGGGCAAATTGCCTCAAAGGTTAGAGGTTAACACTAAGCCTGGGCGAAGTTTGCGGAGTTCCGCTACACGCAACTCTGCAAAGTGCAAAATAAACACAGCCGTGCTACGCAAGCGGCACAGTTTCTTTAGATACATGCCATTCACGGTGATTTTAGGTGCCAGGGGCTTGTCCCCACTATGCAATCATCACGAATGTCACCATGCACAGCACAAGCGCCCGCTTGTGCTGTGCATGGTGACATTCGTGATGGTGCTTCCTTTCTGCCACTCAAGTGGATTTTTGCTCAAGCGGCAGCTTTCTCAACGCGAACGGACTGTTTCTCAACGTGAGCAGTTGTGAGCATACGCGACCACTCGCAATGAGAAATCTGACTGCCTGCATTGAGAACTCTCGCCGGGTGGTTGATTTTCCACGCTAGCGCTTGCCAACTTAATGTTGATGATCATGAACGAGTAAAAATCTAGCCAGAAGGTGGATTTTCCTCACTCGTGCTCACCACCTTGACGTTGATGAATGCGAGTGCGGGAAAAAACTCTACTCTGCTACGCGGAACAGAGTTTTTTTGATCTCTGCGTAACATGGAGATCACCGCCCAGACTTAGTTAAACACTGGCTCTAATGCACCCAATGTTTGGTTGTGTCATTGACACAGATTTACTAGGGATCTGCATAACCACACTACCCATTACATTAGGACAACACTCATCACAGGCTCAACATCACTGCCGAACACATCTCACATCACACCGCAGTATCACCATTGGAACTCATTCAATTCTCACATCAGTCACCAGAGACTCAGTATCTCTAACCACCACACTTTCACTTCACTCACCAGTTTCACCATTGCTACCTGTCACATTTGCACATCATTCATAAGAGTCATCACTACACACCACACTCACATCACTGTCCATTCATGCCATCCTTAGTACCCACAACATTCCCATGTAGCTCAGCAGTCTTACCATCGCTGCCACCACATTCATATAATTCAGAACAGTTTCACCACACTCTCACATAACTAGCAATGGTCTCACAATCACCATTCCCCACAGTTTCACGTCACTTATTGGTCTCACTATTGCTATCCAACACGTATGTTCTTACATATTAGTCCACTCTCTCCATCACGATGCATCACATACGGACATCACCCCCAAGTCCCACCATCGCTGTCCATCACATACTTATCATCGCTCACACTCACTGTCATTATGCTCTCAGAGAGGTACCATATGGCTCCATGTCAGTAGGACACAATATATCCAGACTTGTGTTTTTTGAATAGTTAGTTCTTTACTGAAGTTATAGTTTGCATTATTTTAACATATTGTGCTAACACATATCATAACAATGAGGAATTGAAGAAATGAGCAGAGCTCCATACTCTGTGTCCTCATAACATGGAGCCATAATACTGGTTTTGCCCTTATTGGGGCTCATCAGTATGGTGTTGTTTGAGTCCTATGGCACAGTGAGCAAGGGATGCATGCCTGGACATAACCGTCATACTTAAAACATCAACTCCAACAACAAGGTGATGATTAGTATGACTGAATTAATGTAAGTCACTGGCAATATCGTGGGGCGACACTCCACTCCATTGATTTTTGCCCAAAATACTACTCTAGTCAAGGCCCGCCTTATGCAAATTGATACCAATCTAGCTCCTCATGGGAACAGTACTTTACAAACTGCCAGGTGAGGCCCCCTCAGAAGGAAACACAAGCAACATTAGGCCACAAACAACCCCAGCCCTACCTGGGGCTTGTCAGTAGGGTGTAGCTCAAGTTCCATGGAGCAGTGAGCATGGAACCCAGGATCCACCCACGATGCACCGAGGATATTGAACAATATCCCATGAGTATTGTTGGAAAGGCGTTCGCCGGAGGGGGGTTCGATGCCCGTCTTGCCCACCCCTTTGACCCACCTCTCCCACGTAGGCCGAACTAGGCACGCACACCCTGATATACACTACGAACAGAGCGACACCACACGTAGTCTTTGTAGGACGATAGGTCTTTTTTATTGATGATTTTCAAGGGATCTTTATGATCCAAGATGCAAGTAGTACAGCGGTGGCACGAAGTACCACAAATCGGTCATGGGGAACGGGGGTAGCGGGACAGTCTTTCAAGATAGTGTCTCTGCGAAATACCCTGCGGATAGCTCACAATCCTCGAGCTGGAGGGTGTCGATTCTCTGGGCGATCTCTTACCGAGTCGTCCTCAAGGGGAGCGCCGCGAGTCTCTCAGCAGGCACAGGTGGTCGGGGTTCGGGATCCGCAATTCCGTCAGCAGGGCTCAGATGGTTCGATAGCAAGAGGCCGCGAGTCACTCAGCAGGCCCAGGTGACTTCAGCGTTCAGGAGCCGCGACAGCGTCAGCAGGCTCGGTTGGTTCCAGGTCTTCTCTGCCTTCGTTTCTCCGGCCCCCCTTGTTATACTCCGCTTGCTCTTTGATGTCCGGGGTCCTCGCAGAGGGGGGACTGAGGTGACGGAGGGGGTTCGGGGGATTTCCTGCCGCTCACTTCTTTGGTCTTTTCAGGTGGGTCTGGGAGGGACCCCAGACGCTCGGCAGGGGAGGCGCCTGCTCCCCAGGGGCCTGGTGGCCGATCGAGTCTTCCCGGGGAAGGCGACCCGAGGTGTGACTGGGCTGGCGCCTTTGGGTCTGGCTCGAGGGTTCCCGCTCCCTCGGTCGGACATGCGTGGTAGGGTGTCGAGTCTGTCAGGGCTCTGGCCGGCCCTCGGATCTGGGTGGCTGGGGCGGCCGGAGTCGGAGATGTCGTGTCTTGAGGGTGGTTGCAGGTTGGCTGGATGATTCGGAGGGCAACGCCGTGAGGCCGGTCTCACAAGTATAGTCTCAACACTGATCCAAATTAAGAAAGAGTTGATGACTAACTTATTTAAAGAACAGTACAACACAATGCATTAACCATCCACTAGCCAGCTTTCTCTCCTCTTACTTGTTGACGTTATGCTTGTCTTTAGCCATGCACAGCACTCCGATTGCCCGAATGTGTTACCTATAACCTGCTAAAAAAAATTGGCAATATTGGTTAACTAACTTCATCCAACCCCAACATTTATTGAAAATGAAAAGCTGACTGTGGGATGTAATAGGGTGAATTTTCAGTAAAAGATGTGTATGTTTGAGAGAAAAATTTGATACTTAGCCTAAAATGAAGATCTTGGGGCATATTTATCATAGGGTGGCGTCACTTTTGCACCACGCAACAGGGTACAAAAACGATGCAACGTGTATGTGCGATTTATCAAGCCATGCAAGGCCACCTTGCTTTGCCCTGAGTGACTTTATAAATCAGAGTAACGTAACGCAGTACAAATAACTGTGTTGTTACTCTTCCCTGGAAAGGCATTCCATTGGTGAAGCATGGGTGTTTCCAAGACTCCACCCACGGATTCTGAAGCACACATAGAAAGAAGAAAATGCCTCAGGGGATTGTTTTTGTGCAGGAAGGTGTCACTTCCTGCATAACAACAATCCTGCTTACAATGCAGGCACCCTTGCACCATAGTGCAAGGGCACCTGCATTGGCGCTAGGTAGCACATTGTGTGTGCGCCAGGGCTGGGACATGACAGGAATGTGCCGTATATTGTTGAGGTATGGCGCATTCTTGTCCTTTCCCTATTGTGAAGCAAGGTGACTTGCTGTGCTGCGCTGTGTGATAATTTGATAAATATGCTCCCTAATGTATATGTTGAGAAAACAAGAGCATTAAATTAAAATGACACCTATTATTTAGTGGAAAACATTTCCCTGGGGCAGCTCCTCTGCTATGGTGAAGGAGCATCGATCCACTCCTTTTGAGCAGTGAGAAACATACAATGATAATAACATAGAGCTATTAAGATTTTATGCTTCGTGTCCTCCTGCTTTGTGGCTGGCAGGTGGGCGGGGCTGCTCTGCTCTCGGAGCAATGACTGTTTGGCCGGCCAAACCAGTCATACGCACTTCCCCATTCTCCATTCAGGCTGCATTACTGCCTCCATGGAGAACAAGCCCACCCCTCCAGCCCCTGGCTGAGCGCCGAACCATGGCTATGGCAAAGCAGCAAATAACTAACATGTAACATCTAACGCTCAGACCAATCACAATGCTGCATTGCAGCGTTGTGATTGGCTCAGGGGGGGAGCCTGGCTGCCTGCTTCCTGTCAGAGTCGGGGGCACGAGAGCAGGAGCAGAGAAGACGCAGGACCAGGCCTTTTTTTTTTTAACCCCCCCTGTTATCCCCACCTCACTCCAACACCCGCGAGCCATGCTGGTCACCACTGACATTTCCATATAGTTCAAGCTAATATTTTGGTAATAATTCACATTGATATCTGTACCTATTGCTGATTTTATTATAATATAATTTCTGTGGTGCTAGATGACACTTTCTGGCAATGGTTATTCATTGTCTCACTTAGTAAGAGGCCCATTACAAAGTCACATCTGGTAAATACTCATACCAGAGGCCGTGGCCATTAGCAGGGAGGGATTACCTTGAATGAGCGATAGCCACAGAAAGTCCACCAATTTCTGCACCCTTCTCTTAAATTCAGGAACTTTAACACTATTACGTTTCGCCTGTTTTGTTCTGCTGAAATGGGAAAATGTTGGGTGCTTACACCTGAGTAACCTTAATCACGTGTCCATGTGACACTAGTAATGCTGCGGCTAACCTCGAACCCCAGACAAACAAAACAAAGTATATTTAGGGAAAAGATCTGGTCAAAGCTGGTTCATGTTGGACATCAGCCCAGTACCAACTCTTACTGATGTGATCATTCTGTCACTCTTCTATTTTTTCTACAGCCTTACAGTGATTGGTGGAATTCTCAATGAAGCTCAAAAAGGATTTGTAAAGAATCTGAGGATTAAGCTCAACTCAGATGGAAATGAACTGCATTTGATGATTATTGCTGCTTGGGTCTGACATGATGATAAGGAGCTTGTTAACTATTTTTTTTACAAAGTTTTATATAGAGTGAACTTGACCTGAAGACATCGGGTATCAGAGCGCTTTACACGTGCACAGTTTGCATTACATGAGGACACATTCATGCTTGGTAGGCACAGGGAGAATAAGTGACTTGCCCAGAATCACAGGATGCTGCCGAGACTCGCACCGGGTTCCCCAGATTTGAGATCGATCACCCTAGCCCTTAGGCTAACTCCTCGCCCCAACTAATTATTAAAATATGACAGGAAGACAGGAATTGCAACGTACATTAATTGTTCATCTTACTGAGGTTGTCCTGGAAACCACAATCAAGCTCTGCCTTTTTCTTTATTAGGTTTGACAAATGTTACCACATTTGAACGATCATATGGAAAATCCAGTAACAGGACCTACAGTCTGAGTAACCCCGAGGTGTCCTTGAAATCCAGTGCAACCTGCTGTACAAAATGCGAAGTGGGTCGCACACCGCTGACGAGAGGCAACTACCTCGAAACACGTGTCCAGGGATGGCACACGCCACGCATACTTGCATTCACACTCGAGCATAGGTGTATCCGCCGACGCTGACCTTCAGGGACCATTTTCATTGGGGGAACACGCCTGGTAGGTGTAGCAGTGTGCGACCAATCTGGTTTAACTTTATATTCAGGCTCTCTTGAGCCGGTGGAGTCGACGGACTCATGGTTACGCACCTGCGCGCTACGAGAGGTACTAGACCTGATAACGATTTTAGCAGCTTACACAGCAACCCCACACATTTTCCTACTCCCTGCTGACGAGAGGCAACTACCTCGAAACACGTGTCCAGGGATGGCACACGCCACGCATACTTGCATTCACACTCGAGCATAGGTGTATCCGCCGACGCTGACCTTCAGGGACCATTTTCATTGGGGGAACACGCCTGGTAGGTGTAGCAGTGTGCGACCAATCTGGTTTAACTTTATATTCAGGCTCTCTTGAGCCGGTGGAGTCGACGGACTCATGGTTACGCACCTGCGCGCTACGAGAGGTACTAGACCTGATAACGATTTTAGCAGCTTACACAGCAACCCCACACATTTTCCTACTCCCTGCTGACGAGAGGCAACTACCTCGAAACACGTGTCCAGGGATGGCACACGCCACGCATACTTGCATTCACACTCGAGCATAGGTGTATCCGCCGACGCTGACCTTCAGGGACCATTTTCATTGGGGGAACACGCCTGGTAGGTGTAGCAGTGTGCGACCAATCTGGTTTAACTTTATATTCAGGCTCTCTTGAGCCGGTGGAGTCGACGGACTCATGGTTACGCACCTGCGCGCTACGAGAGGTACTAGACCTGATAACGATTTTAGCAGCTTACACAGCAACCCCACACATTTTCCTACTCCCTGCTGACGAGAGGCAACTACCTCGAAACACGTGTCCAGGGATGGCACACGCCACGCATACTTGCATTCACACTCGAGCATAGGTGTATCCGCCGACGCTGACCTTCAGGGACCATTTTCATTGGGGGAACACGCCTGGTAGGTGTAGCAGTGTGCGACCAATCTGGTTTAGCAACCTGCTGTACGACTGATGGCTGCACCCCTCCGCAGCCGACAGGTATGTATGAGTCCATGTGCAAGGAGAGCCAGACGACTGGTGGCTGCACCGCTCCGTAGCTGGCAGGCATGTTTGAGTCCATGTACAAGGAGAACCAAGCGACTGATGCCTGCACCCCTCTGCAGCCGGCAGGCATGTATGAGTCCATGGACCATGTGCGAGGAGAGCCAGACGACTGATGGCTGCACCCCTATGTAGCCGGCAGGCATGTATGAGCCCATGGACCATGTGCGAGGAGAGCCAGACGACTGATGGCTGCACCCCTATGTAGCCGGCAGGCATGTATGAGTCCATGGACCATGTGCGAGGAGAGCCAGACGACTGATGGCTGCACCCCTCCGCAGCCGGCAGGCATGTATGAGTCCATGTACCATGTGCAAGGAGAGCCAGAGGACTGATGGCTGCACCCCTCTGCAGCTGGCAGGTATGTATGAGTCCATGAACTATTTTCAAGGAGAGCCAGAGGACTGATGGCTGCACCCCTCCGCAGCCGACAGGCATGTATGAGTCCATGGACCATGTGCGAGGAGAGCCAGACGACTGATGGCTGCACCCCTCCACAGCCGGCAGGTATGTATGAGTCCATGTACCATGTGCAAGGAGAGCCAGAGGACTGATGGCTGCACCCCTCTGCAGCCGGCAGGTATGTATGAGTCCATGAACTATTTTCAAGGAGAGCCAGAGGACTGATGGCTGCACCCCTCCGCAGCCGACAGTCATGTATGAGTCCATGGACCATGTGCGAGGAGAGCCAGACGACTGATGGCTGCACCCCTATGTAGCCGGCAGGCATGTATGAGTCCATGGACCATGTGCGAGGAGAGCCAGACGACTGATGGCTGCACCCTTCCACAGCCGGCAGGTATGTATGAGTCCATGTACCATGTGAGAGTTGAGCCAAACGACTGATGGCTGAACCCCTCTGCAGCTGGCAGGCATGTATGAGTCCATGTACCATGTGCAAGGAGAGCCTGATGACTGATGGCTGCAACCCTTCGCAGCTGGCAGAAATGTATGGGTCCTTTTACCATGTGCAAGGAGCGCCAAACGACTGATGGCTGCACCCCTTTGCAGCTGGCAGGCATATATGAGTCCATGTATCATGTGCAATGAGAGCAAGAACAATTCCAGACGAGCTGCCTTCCATATTCCTAAATCAAAACTATGTCATAGACATTCTGCTGATAAGTAAAAAGCATCAATATTTACATATCAGCAGGTTTGGAAGGAGTAGGGGCAGTGCTTAATTTTTAAAATAAATTAAAAAAAACAATAAGTGCCAGGGCAAAGCTATTTCATGAGAGGCATCTGCAGCTTGCACACCAGTGCTGGCAAATGTATTGGCAACAATACCTACTAACCATAACATTCCAACCAACGGGATAGTTTTATTTATTCTATCTCACCGAGGCTGAAAGTATGACCTGAACGAGGTATTGTTATTTCCATGTATATTTAAGTTTTAACAAGAAGAGCTCATGTAAACATCGAGATAAATTAAGCACTGAGAAGAGGTGGTCCGGAGATATTTAATGAACAATTCGAAATGCTACCCTGCAGAACAAACAACCTTTGGAGGCTCATAACAAATGTAGTTATCTGTTATTATCCCCTCTACTGCCTCACATCAGAGAGACTTAAAATCTTGTGGCAAGATCACATCAGTCATCCAGGTGAGTTTCTATAGATCACTCTGCTACACATTCTCTGCATTGTCAGATCAAATTAAATATGTCTCTATGTGTATTTGCAAAAGAGCTGATCTTACCTGGACATGTTTTACAAGACATTATTCTAGAGGCTTTTCAGTTCTTCTAAAAAGTATAAGTATTGAACTTTCTATCTATAACTTCATTGCACAAGGGGGAGAAAGCAGTGCAGCACTATATTTGTTTAAATGGCCTGTTGCTGATCACTATCCCTGCACTGGCACACAAACAGGCTGCCTAGCACCACCCACAAGCTTGGCACTGTGGTGCAGAGGTGTGTGTGTGTGTGTGTGTGTGTGTGTGCGTGTGTGTGTGTGTGTGTGTGTGTGTGGTGCCTAGCACCATGCACATGCTTGGCACTGTGGTGCAGAGGTGTGTGTGTGGTGCCTAGCACCAGTCACAAGCTAAGCACTTTGGTGCAGAGGTCTGTGTGTGTGTGGTGCACAGCGGTATGTGTGTGTCTGTGGTGCCTAGCACCATGCACAAGCTTGGCACTGTGGTGCAGAGGTCTGTGTGTGTGGTGCACCATGCACAAGCTTGGCACTGTGGTGCAGAGGTGTGTGTGTGTGTGGTGCCTAGCACCATGCACAAGCTTGGCACTGTGATGCAGAGGTGTGTGTGTGCGCAGGTGTGTGTGTGCACATGTGTGTGTGTGTGTGGTGCCTAGCACCATGCACAAGCTTGGCACTGTGGTACAGAGGTGTGTGTGTGTGTGTTGCCTAGCGTCATTCATAAGCTTGGCACTGTGGTGCAGAGGTGTGTGAGTGTGTGTGTGTTTGTGCATGTGTGTGTGTGCGCGCATGTGTTGCCTAGCATCATGCATAAGCTTGGCACTGTGGTGCAGAGGTGTGTGTGTGTTTGTGCATGTGGGGGTGTGCACATGTGTGTTTGTGTGTGTGTGTTGCCTAGCATCATGCATAAGCGTGGCACTGTGGTGCAGAGGTGTGTGTGTGTTTGTGCATGTGTGGGTGTGTGTGTGTGTTGACTAGCATCATGCATAAGCTTGACGCTGTGGTGCAGAGGTGTGTGAGTGTGTGTTTGTGCATGTGGGTGTGTGCACGTGTGTGTTTGTGTGTGTGTGTTGCCTAGCATCATGCATAAGCTTGGCACTGTGGTGCAGAGGTGTGTGTGTGTGTGTGTATTTGTGCATGTGTGGGTGTGTGCGTGTGTTTTGTTGTGTGTGTGTGTTGCCTAGCAGCATGCATGAGCTTGGCATGTGGTGCAGAGGTGTGTGTGTTTGTGCATGTGTGTGTATGTGTGTGTTACCTAGCATCATACATAAGCTTGGCACTGTGGTGCAGAGGTGTGTGTGTCTGTGTTTGTGCATATGTGTGTGTGCGCGTGTGTGTTTGTGTGTGCGTGTTGCCTAGCATCATGCATAAGCTTGGCACTGTGGTGCAGAGGTGTGTGTGTGTGTGTGTGTTTGTGCATGTGTGGGTGTGTGCGTTTGTGTGTGTGTGTTGCCTAGCATCATGCATAAGCTTGCACTGTGGTGCAGAGGTGTGTGTGTGTGTGTTTGTGCATGTGTGGGTGTGCGTGTGTGTTTTGTTGTGTGTGTTTTGCCTAGCATCATGCATAAGCTTGGCACTGTGGTGCAGAGGTGTGTGTGCATGTGTGTGTGTGCATGCGTGTGTGTTTTGTTGTGTGTGTGTTGCCTAGCATCATGCATAAGCTTGGCACTGTGGTGCAGAGGTGTGTGTGTGTGTGGTGCCTAGCATCATGCATAAGCTTGGCACTGTGGTGCAGAGGTGTGTGTGTTTGTGCATGCGTGGGTGTGCATGTGTGTTTTGTTGTGTGTGTGTTGCCTAGCATCATGCATAAGCTTGGCACTGTGGTGCAGAGGTGTTTGAGTGTGTGTTTGTGTGTGAGTGTGCGTGGGTGTTTTGTTGTGTGTGTGTTGCCTAGCATCATGCATAAGCTTGGCACTGTGGTGCAGAGGTGTGTGTGTTTGTGCATGCGTGGGTGTGCATGTGTGTGTTGCCTAGCATCATGCATAAGCTTGGCACTGTGGTGCAGAGGTGTGTGAGTGTGTGTTTGTGCATGTGTGTGTGTGTGTGCGTGTTTGTGTGTGTGTGTTGCCTAGCATCATGCATAAGATTGGCACTGTGGTGCAGAGGTGTGTGTGTGTTTGTGCATGTGTGGGTGTGCGTGTGTGTTTTGTTGTGTGTGTGTTGCCTAGCATCATGCATAAGCTTGGCACTGTGGTGCAGAGGTGTGAGCCTACCATTCCAGTTCAAAATCCTACACCTAGTCAAATGAAGGAGTTATTTGGCGAAATTAAAACGTTTCTCCATGTTAGCACCTCCTTTAAGAAGATGTCTTTTTTCATACAAAGTCAAGTCTGGCTATCCTAGTAGACTGGGCTTTGGGTCCACAAATACACGTTTGCACGAATCCACCCAAGTTACACTGAAGTAACGCACCCTTGAACCTCAGTAGCTCAAAGCAGTGCAAACCGCTTTTTGTGCTGAGGAAAAGGTCTTAGAAAGGTGGGTGCAACCTTTTGAGCTGCATAGTAAATACCCTGGAAAGAGTTCACGCTGCTGTACTTTCACTGTGCAGTACTGTCCCCAGTCTAAAACCTTCATAAATCTGCACCCATGTTTCTATTACGCATGGACAAACCCTCAGTTTGCCCATGCCCTAAAACAACTCTGTTTGGGGAAGGACTGTGAGACAGGAATTCAAATGACAAGTAGCAGAATTGGTCCAGTGCAGAGATGGATACTCCATGCAGCTAATAATTTTAAATGCTAAATCTTTGGTAGGAACATTCCAATCTACTTTACATCATATTCCACATTCTCTCCTCCCATGTTTTATACTATATGACATAAGTAAAATCTTGAGTGAGAAGCTTTCAGTTAAGGCAAGGCTCATAGAGGACATCTGGGAACATTAAAATTGTAAAAGGCATCTAAATCCGAATAGCTTCCTCCCAAATCTGAATGCTCCCAACATGGCTCTATTAGCGCCACGTCATCCCGCTAAAAAGAATAAAGGCGCTACACCCCAATTTACAAAACACATTTGCAGGCCTCCCACAGATCCAGTGTCTCCGTGGCTGGGAGAGCTGCAACTGTAAAAAGAAAATGAACGAATAACCATTAACAGACTCCTAAAAAATCTGGCCAATTCTTATCTGAAATATCTCTTATCCACTAATCCTTGTACTGTCAACCGTGACAGCTCTCAGAGCCGAGACATTATTGAAATATAATTATATTTCTCTTTCAGCATAGGAGCATGAATCATTTACAGAAATTTACTAGACAGGGCTCGGGGCATCCATTTCTCTTGGATAACCCTTTCGGACGGTTCTCTTTATTGACACCGATTGGCTAAGGACCCTTTCCAGTGGACACAGATCGGCTCATGCTACAAGAGTCTAATGTCCCAGGTACTCTAAGCCCCACGGAACATGTTCACACAGAAGTTACAATGTTAGATCATATTTCCGGGACTTTCAGTTCACTGGGGAGCTTGAAGAGGCCCGCGCCTTCTCCAGCTTCTATAGGCTGTTCTGCAAGCATGTAGTGTAAAGTAGGTAAAGTCATCCTGCTGGCAAATCATACTTTCCAAGCAGACTCAGACCTCAATAAACCTGGTGGACAACATCAGGATAGTTGCATCACCCGTTCTGCGCCCAGTCCACTGACTGAGAATTGCGATTCTCATATTACCATGACTAGAGAATCTGGATTTCATTAAAGACACGGAGGCTACATTTTGCATTATTCCTTTAATGCAGTCCAAGCAGCCGCTTACATCACAATATTAAAAGGTTCCAGAATAGAACAATAGCAACACATGAAAGGCATGAACCATCAACAATCTGCCTCTTTTAAATATGGAGGAAAATAAGTTCATGAAGCTTGAAACATCAAAACGATCTTCTGATGAGCAGGATGAAGGAGAAGGAAGAATGAAGGTAAAACCAAAGGCCAGACAACACACAGTTAAGGAGCGTTACCTGAAAAGAGAAAGAAGTAAATATCTCTTGAATGTAAAAAATAGTGTCAAGTTTATCAAGCTAAAAGGAACAAGAGATTAAACAGGTACTGTTAATAAAAAGTACAGTAATAAACCGTGACAAAAACAGCATTAAATCATTGTAAGACCACCAAGGGGTGGGATGGGAGGGATAATGTCAGCCTCCGTGTCTTTAATGAAATCCAGATTCTCCCTTCATGGTAATATGAGAATCGCAATTTCATTACAAGAACGGAGGCTACATTATGCATGTTGGTAGCTTTGTAAAAGAACATTAGACATATGTTCAATAGGCGTGCAATAATGACGTGCAAAGGTGCTAGCATTTGACCAGTCAGTAGCTTTGAGAATGTTGTCCAACTTACCTCCAGACCAGAGAGATTGACTGGCCATAGCACCCCTCTAAGGGAGTGAGTTTGAAATTTCTTTAAGTCAATACCTGCTAAACCCATAACAGTCTTAACCCATCTAGCAATAGAGGTCGAGGTTATGCTTTTGTGGGGTTTAACAAAGGATATAAGTAATTGGTTAACATCCTGAGGGCGAAGAGCAAACATTCTGCGATCATACTCTCTCATGCAGTCCACAACGCAAAGTGTTGGACATAAATCAAAATGTGGGTAAAAGATTGAATCAGACATAGTCTATGTTCTTCTATAAATCTCAAATTTGATTCCGAACATGTTATATGATCTATTCCTAATCTCCAGGTCTTTGATATCAGAGATCCTTCTGCATGAGATTAGGCATAGTAGAGTAGCCACCTTAATGGAAAGGTTTTTTTTTTTTAATTGAGGAGAGTATTAACAGGCCAGTTATTGAAAAGATCAAGGATTAGTTTGACATCCCAAAGACTTTCATATTTAGGTTTAGTAGATCGTCTTAAATGAATGCTTTTCATCACTCTACAAACAATGACATTTTTATCTACCGTTTTACCATTGACAAGGACATGACCAGCAGAAATAGCCGATCTATAGCAATTGATAGTTCTATAGCTGAGGCCTTTATCAAATTGTTTAACAAGGAAGTTAACTATGTCAACAATAGGTGCTTCCAAGGAATCCAGGTTCCTTTCTAGGCACCAATGTACCCAGATTCTCCATATGTTGTTATATCTGTAGTGAGTGCCTGGGGCCCAAGACTCTCTGAGGAGAGCTGCAGCCATCGCCGAAAGTCCTGAGATTTCATTGGATCTCCTCACACTCTCCAGGCTAGAAGGGTTAAACTCCTGTTCTGAATTAGGTGGTGAACTCCTCCGTCTACGTCTGCAAGAAGATTCTCTAGGGTAGGAATTAAGAAGGGGGGGGTTGCAAGCTAGTTCTAGAGTAGTGGGGAACCATGTTTGGGATGGCCACAAGGGAGTTATTAGGACAAGGAAGCACTGATCCTCTCTCCCTATCTGAAGAACTCTCTGAATCACGGCAAAGGGAGGGAATGGGTACACCTTGGCTCCTTTCCAAGATTGTAGTAAGGCGTTGACTGCTAGAGCACCGGGGTCGGGCATCCAGCTGAAGTTGTTCTCCAGTTGAAAGGTTAGTCTGCTCGCAAATAAGTCTATCTCTAGAGGGCCCCAGATCTTGTTTCTGCTCTAACAGGAATCTTGAGTTCCAGTCTGCAGAGATGTTCGATTTCCCCGGAAGGTATTCTGCTTTGAGAGCGATCTTGTGTTCCAGACAGAACATCCAAAGTTTCTTTGCTAGATTCGAGAGGTCCACAGATTTGGTGCCTCCCAGACGATTTATTTAGGCTACCGCTGACATGTTGTCCATCTTTAGAATGACGGACCGCCCCTGGAGAGTGTTTGAAGCTCATGAGGGCGTAAAACCCAGCTGTTAGTTCTAAATAATTTGTGGTGAGATGATTCCTCTTGTGACCAGATACCACCAGTGTTCTGATTGAGAAGGCAAGCTCCCCAGCCATGAAAGCTCGCATCTGATTCTAAAACAAACTCTGGTTTTGAACCAAAGATTGCTTTTCCGTTCCACGCGTCTAGGTTCTCGAGCCACCAGGCTTGTTCCGATTTGGCTTCTTGATCAAGACAGATCCGATCTCCGTACCATAGGCCAGATCTTAGGGCTCTCGCCTTTACCCTTTGGAGGTCCCGATAGTTGAGGGGACCGGGAAAGATGGCTTGGATGGAGGAGGAGAGGAGACCCAGAAGTCTGGCTAGCTCTCTCAGAGATTAGTCTTGTTGTTTCAGGACATGTCTTATTTCCTTCCTGATTGTGGTAATCTTTTTGAAAGGTAGTAAAAGGAGACATTTCAATGTGTCTACTGTGAAACCTAGGAACTCCAGAGATCTGGAAGGGGACTGAATTGATTTTTCTTTGTTTATGATGAATGCTAAACTATCTAGGAGATCCATCACAGTCTTCAGGTCTTTGGCTAGTTGTGAAGGATCTTGAGACATTATAAGAATGTCTTCTAAGAAAATGATCAAACGAATGCCCCTTATTCTTAGAGATGAGGCAACAGCTCTCATGACCTTGGTGAAGCACCAAGGGGCAGAGGAGAGTCCGAAGGGGAGAGCCTGAAATTGGTAAAGGTGATTTTTCCGGACAAATTGAAGAAAGGGTTGGTGGGATTCGGCCATAGGAATGGTGAAGTAAGCATCCTTTAGGTCCAGTTTGACTAGCCAGTCTCCCTCTAGAAGTAAATTCCTCAAGAGTTGGATGCCCTCCATCTTGAAGTGTCTGTAAACCAAATATTTGTTAGTTCTCTTAAGTTTATGACAGGTCTCCAACCTTTGTCTTTCTTTTTTACAAGAAAGAGTGTGCTTATAAATCCTAAAGTTTCTAATGGCTCCTTTCTGAAGCATAGAGGAGATCTCCTCCTCTATTATTTTTTGTTGCTCTGGAGAGAGAGGCATGTCTCTCGGGAAAGAAGTTTGTAAAGGTATGTGAGTCAAATCTATCATAAACCCATTGACATTGTTTAAGAACCAAGGATCTTGAGTGATCAATCTCCAATTGTGAAGGAAGTATTTGAGTCTGCCACCCAATTTTTGGGGGAAAGAAGGAGAAGGGAGAGGGGAGAGAGTTCTCACTTGCAGGGTTGTTTGAGGTGAAGATTCCACGGGATCTAAATCCTCTGATGCGTTGGCTTCTAATTCTCTGCGGGTAAAATTGAGGCACGTTGTACTGCTGATACCCTCTTCAGAAACCATAGAATCTTGGAAATGGTCTTTGATTGAAGCGGCCGGAAGGGAGGCCCTGTCTTCTGGCCCGCCCAAAAAAGGTTAGGATTGAAAACTCTGCTCATATTTTGCTGGGCCCTGTCCAGGGCGGTAAAAGTGGAGACGTATTTCCCCAAGGATTTAATGAGGTCTTCTCCAAAGACTAAATCATTTGGGTCTTGCGAGGGTTCTTTATCCGTCATGTCAGTTAGTTTTGGATTTATTTTAGTCAAAACGACTCTTTGTCTTTCTGCATTAATGCTAGCGTTGGCATTACCCAGTAGAATTAATGTTCTCTGGCTCCATCCACTGATGAGATTGGTGTTGAGAGGGGTGCCATTGATGTGGCTGTCTTCTGCGGAATCTAGAATTCTGGCTAATGGTCCCAGTACGTCGAGAAGACGGTCTTGGAACCCTTTCAGTGATTTTTCCATCCCTTTTCTTGGATCACTTCCAAGTTTTAATAGGAATTTAATGAGTTCAGGGTGCAAATTGGGGGTATAGAAGTTTTTATCCTCAGTAGAAGGTCTAGAGCATTCAGCTCTAAGGATGTTACAAGTGTCCCTTTCTAAGAGGTTTCTTATCCATTTTTTAATGAATTTTGTGACATGGTCCTGAGGGAACCACTCGGAACTTCTTGGGTGTTTCATATTTAATGGGGAAAACATTTCTTCCCCTAAGGGGTCAAGGATAATGTCCTTAGTAAAATTCTTGATCATCTTGATCAAGGACATACTTATCAGGTGTGTTTGTGGATTCTATATCATTAGATTTGTTATCTCCCATATTGTAAAAAGCATTATGAAATGTTGTGCCGCTAGGGACACCCAGATGTTTCGTGCCGCTAAGGACACCCAGATGTTTCGTGCCGCTAAGGACACCCAGATAAGTTATGCCGCTAGAGACACCTTGGTACCTCGAGGTGCGAGGACCTCCATTAGAAGTTGAGGTTCTTCTAAGACCTCCCTGAATTGATGAGGTGCTTGGACCTCCTATATTGCTCTTATCAATGTTTTTACTTTTCTTAAGTCTTTTACCCCTTAATTCAGTGATCTTGTCAGAGTAGGGGTTTGGAAATTTCTGAGATTTCGTCCTCATCAGGGAGTGACCTTTTAGAGGACATGATCTGAATTAGAGTCAGACAAGGTATATAGGAAATGTTAACTTGTAAAAAGTGGTAAAGCCCTTTAATGAAAGATAATTAGGGAGGATTTCCCTTAATAATAGTGACAAGGTTTATAGATGAAGGAATGTCAAGTGAATAATTCCTCTCTTAATAATTAATTTTGTTATAGAATGTTGAAAAGGACAGTTAAATGAGGATTTCCTGCTAAAACCCCTTTTTTTAATGAATTCATTTGTAAAATAACAACTACTTGCGGATGAAATCCGAAATAATAAAAGGTAGCGATGCACATCCGTGTTGGAGGGCGCGGCCTGCATCAGTGGAAAGAGGTGAAAAACACGAGTTAAATGAAGACATTGGGTAAGCTCATTATGGCATGAGGAAGTAGAACACGGATGAAATTGAAGAATAATCGTTTACACAAGAAACAAAATATTAAGGTTCAATTAAACATCTAAAAATCTTTAAATATATTCAAACATTAGAAATGGTACATAAGCTGAAAGAAAAGGCAGGTTAATCTGTTCAGTCACGCAAGGATGAGACTAGGTAAGGGGGTGCAGGGAGATCTCCATAAATTGGAGATCGGTATAGAGGCAGTAGGAAGGGGGGGTGGAGTTAAGCCACACACAAGGGAACTTCAAAATAGAGATACAAATGAATAATGGTAATGAAGGAAAATGAACTTATCTGCTTGGAGCCTTTTGTTTTACCTTCATTCTTCCTTCTCCTTCATCCTGCTCATCAGAAGATCGTTTTGATGTTTCAAGCTTCATGAATTTATTTTCCTCCACATTTAAAAGAGGCAGATTGTTGATGGCTCATGCCTTTCATGTGTTGCTATTGTTCTATTCTGGAACCTTTTAATATTGTGATGTAAGCGGCTGCTTGGACTGCATTAAAGGAATAATGCATAATGTAGCCTCCGTTCTTGTAATGAAATTCAACCATGAGGGACCTCAACTCATCCACTGTTCTCCTCAGTGCTGAGTGGACTCTTCCTCCAGCACAATAGAAATAAGTACTGGGAAAGCCAATAGGCCTGGCCTTCTTTTGGTAAGTTTCTTCATTGGGGAGTATGTGTGTGGATGTGTGAATGTGAGAATTAATCATTAAGTATATGAATCGATGGTTAAGTGAATGTATGAATAGGTGTTTCACCTAGACAGATGAATAAATGCATGGATGAGTGAAAACCAGCAATGGAAGGAGAGAACAACCTCTTGCTACCCACGGCATAAGAGCAACATCCAGGGACCAGGCCTTGGTCACTCATGCACAAGCTTGATCATCTTATCCATCCTTCTATCCATGCATTAATGTATTCATGACTCTTTCAGCTATCAAGCTTCCTGACCATTTATTCACTGACCCAATAATCCATTCATATGCTAATGCATTTGGCACTGCGATTACTCATTAATTCATTAACCTAGTCACTCACTCATTCAAGCCTGCAGTCCGCATCCACACTTTGAGCCATCCTTTTGACTCACTCTAACATTCACCCACTCACCACTCTTCACAACTAATTTTACAAAATCAATAATCAAGTAGGGGTAAGTGGAGATTGTGGAGTTGCACTATGCGGAATTCTTCAGAGTTGCATAAAAACTCAGTGGAATTCTGCATAGTTCTGCTCCGCCCTAGTGCACCTGAAGTAGCGGAATAAAGGTGGCTTTAGAGGATGCTACGCATGTCCTTTTGGGAGAGGGCTGATTTGGTTCTGTATTCTCGGGGGCTCTTGCGGTCACAGTCTGAGCGCAGACTACTGCTAAACTCATCCACTGAACACCAGCATGCATCTGCAACAGCTGCGCACAGCCTTTGTCTCTGCAAAGGAACAAACTGCCCATGCCACACACTGGCACTGATGCACAGTCAAACTCACTCTGGCATGAGGAGTGCACATGAGAACTTCTGTGATGCACTGTAAACTTCCCCTCTAGGAGCGTTCACGTGAGCCTTGGTATGCATGTCCCGCGTTTGCAACTTTGGCAAGTGGGGAAACTCGCAGCTCAGTTGCTAGTCCATCTTTCCCTCCTCCCGTCCACATTTCAGCTCTGAACCTAGTGAGGTGCTTCTTCCCCCTGGAGCCCAGACACTCATTGGCCTGGAGAGAGTTCTGAATCTGAATAAACCCCACAAGTGCCCGCCGTCCCTCACAACCCCTCCGTCCACACCTCTCAGATCTTCCCAGGCTCCTTACCTTCTCCAGCATACCTACTTAGTTACTTTCAACTTGTTAGTTACTTTCAGTTGTAGACGCAAGTTGGCCATTGGTAAACACAATTTCAAGGGACCCTCCGTTGGAGCCCGTTGCATCATGGTGATTGCCTTTCCATTTTCTGATGGTCAAATAGCTGGTGTGGTGAGGAGACGTTACTTCTGAAGTAATTGGACGGAGCTAACATCACACCACTAATACCTGAATACCAATGAGGGTGAAGCTTGCACTTCAATCAATCAATCAATCAAGACATTTGTAAAGCGCGCTACTCACCCGGAGGGTCTCAAGGCGCTAGGGGGAGGGGGGTCCGCTACTGCTCGAACAGCCAGGTCTTGAGTTGCTTCCTGAAGGAGAGGTGGTCTTGGGTCAGTCGGAGGTGGATGGGGAGGGAGTTCCAAGTCTTGGCTGCCAGGTAGGAGAAGGATCTTCCTCCCATGGTGGCTCTTCGGATGCGTGGAACGGTGGCGAGGGCGTGGCTGGTTGATCGTAGCTGGCGTGTGGGAGTGTAGAAGGTCAGGCGGTTGTTGAGGTATCTGGGGCCCAGGTCGTGGAGGGCCTTGTGCGCGTGGGTGAGGAGTCGGAACGTAATTCTCTTGCTGATGGGGAGACAGTGCAGGTCTCTCAGGTGACCGGAGATGTGGCTGTGTCGGGGGATGTCAAGGATGAGTCGTGCGGAGGCGTTCTGGATGCGTTGGAGTCTTTTCTGTAGTTTGGCTGTGGTTCCGGTGTAGAGGGTGTTTCCGTAGTGCAGTCGGCTGGTGACGAGAGCCTGGGTGACCGTCTTTCTGGTTTCGGCGGGGATCCATCGGAAGATCTTTCGGAGCATGCGTAGGATGTTGAAACATGATGATGAGACGGCGTTGACTTGTCTGGCCATCGAGAGGGAGGAGTCCAGGATGAAGCCCAGGTTGCGTGCGTGGTCCGTAGGTTTGGGTGCGCTGCCCAGGGCGGGGGGCCACCAGGAGTCGTCCCAGGCGGAGGGTGATGATCCCAGGATGAGGACTTCCATCTTGTCTGAGTTCAGTTTCAGGCGGCTGTTCATCATCCACTCGGCTACGTCTTTCATCCCTTTGTGTAGGTTGGTTCTGGCAGTGGCTGGGTCGTTGGTGAGGGAGAGGATCAGCTGAGTGTCGTCAGCGTAGGAGATGATGTTGAGGTTGTGTTGGCGTGCGATGGCTGCGAGGGGGCTCATGTAGACGTTGAAGAGGGTGGGGCTGAGTGATGATCCTTGCAGGACGCCGCAGATGACTTCAGTGGCCTCGGATCTAAACGGGGGGAGGCGGACTCTCTGGGTTCTTCCGGCGAGAAACGAGATGATCCAATCTAGAGCCCTCTCTTGGATTCCGATGTTGCTGAGGCGCTGTACTAGGGTGCGGTGGCAGACAGTGTCGAACGCTGCGGAGAGGTCCAGGAGGATGAGGGCCGCTGTTTCCCCGTTGTCGAGCAGGGCTCGGATGTCATCAGTGGCTGCGATGAGGGCGGTCTCGGTGCTGTGGTTGGCTCGGAAGCCGGACTGCGAGTGGTCGAGGGATCCGTTTGTCTCGAGGAAGGCGGCAAGCTGTCTGTTGACAGTCTTCTCGATGACTTTGTCAGGAAAAGGCAGGGGCGAGATGGGGCGGTAGTCCTTGAGGTCTGAGGGGTCTGCTGATGGCTTCTTCAGGAGGGCGCTGAGCTCGGCGTGCTTCCAGCTCTCCGGGAAGGTGGCGGTGTTGAAGGAGCAGTTGATGATGTCCCGGAGTTGGGGTGCGATGACAGAGGCGGCCTTGTTGAAGACTTGGTGGGGGCATGGGTCGGTTGGTGATCCGGAGTGGCAGCTGTTCATCGTGTGGATAGTGTCTTCGGTGCTGACCGGGGTCCAGGCGTGGAGGGTGGTGGTGGGGGTCGTCGGTTCGGTGGTTGGGTGCGTGGTCTGTGCGCCGAAGCTGTTGTGTATATCGGTGATCTTGCAGTGAAAGAACGAGGCGAGGGAGTCGCAGAGGTCTTGTGAGGGAGTGATGTCGTTGTTTCCGGTGCTGGGGTTGGAGAGCTCTTTGACGACGCTAAAGAGTTCCTTGCTGTTGTGTGCGTTGTTGTCTAGTCGTTCCTTAAATGCTGTCCTCTTGGTGGTGTGGATCAGCTGGTGGTGTTTGTGGGAGGCGTGCTTGAGGGCGGTCATGTTGTCTGTGGTCGGGTTTTTTCGCCAGGCTTTCTCGAGGGTACGGCAGTTCTTTTTGGAGTTTTTGAGGTTGTCGTTGAACCAGGAGGCTTTCCTGCTGCCGGGCCTGCTGGGGTGGTTTTTCAGAGGTGCGACTTCACTCCTGCCTGCCTCCAGACTCTCTTTGGTCTAAAAATGGGCTACAGTGAGTAGCTGTTTAGCTCGGTGCCAATGAGGTGCAAGGGATCTGTGCTGGGCGTCTGATTAGAAAATGGACCTGTAGTAATTAGGGGTGGGCGGCGGGGGCAGACTCCGCCACGCAGCGGAATCAAAGTAATTTGCTGAACTCCATGCGCACAGCGGAGCGAGGAGTGAGCAAAACAAACTCCACTGGCATAGTGAATTTCACTGCCTGCCCCATATAATCAAGTACAATTCATTGAAATAAAAAATCCAGACCTATTGGCTTTGCCAATGCTTGTTACATACTTAGAGACCCACGCCAACCTGATAACGAGCAAATGTTTCCTCCATTAAGTTTATATAAGTAAAACAGAGCACTTTATAAGCTCATTTATCATCTTTTATTATCCAGGTACCTCCGCAACTACCTCCAAGTGGTAGCCTCACAGATAGACAAACACACACAAACATAAAATCTCCAACCCTTGTAAAGTGCCCCTTTTCTATGTGTAAAGGAAAAGAATGCAGGAGTAAACCCGTTAACCCAGGTACGACCGGGTGAAGTTTGTATCAAAACAACAATGTCTCAGCTGGAAATCATTAGAAAAAGGCAATTTCAGGATAGTTGCAAATATCACAAGGGAGGTAATAAATGGAGACCACAACAGGAATGGTGAACGGAACAAGGTAATTTTATATAAGTAGTTATATCAGCACTACCATATAACTAAATAAAGAGTGATCGTACCATATAAGTGTGCACTGAACGTGCAAGTGACATTGGACGGCGCAGTGACACTAGGGTGAAGAGCACAGCGTGAACGGCGCAATAGAAAAAATATTAACGTGGTCAATAATATTAAAGGTTTACAAGGTCAGTATGTGTCAATTGAGTAAATTAATTTGACTACAACAGCTCCAAAGTTCTGAGCTGGGTAGTCGACGGCGTTTCAACCTGATCAATTTCAGGTCATCATCAGGACAGAGAAGGTCACTTAATTTCGAAGTAGTGCAGAATGCTGAAAGCGCAGTGGCCTGGGGGGTTCAGTGGGAGAGGGAACGTTAGACGGTCTAGCACGAAGAATCAATCAAGGGTAATGAAACCAATTGGCAGTCCTGATTAAATGATGAGCCCGTAGTGAGGATGCATACGGGTATGAGGAGATCCAATCTCTGGAAGAGTACACGATATCCTGGAATGGAAGATCTGGTATTGGGCAGCTAACTCAAGGGATCTGGGCCGTAGGCAGCTATGGGCCGGTGTGGTTAGAGATTATGCCGCTGGGGGGAAGCGAGTTAAGGCGGGGCGAGTAAATCACAGGAAAGGTGGCAGAGGACGAGTAAAGCGTCCGCGTTTCCCCAGCACACGCGGACGCTTTACTCATGACAGAATTTATGTGTTAAGCTTGATGTGAAATGAAAGGCTTTTTCTAAAACACGAAGAAATAAACTGTGCTGATATTTCAGACTATATCACAATTAGGAAAGTATAAATTAAGTTTATTTTTACAAAGTTATGAAGTGTGGTGGAAACAAATATTTTAATATGATCAAAACACATCAGTGCACTATATGATGACATTTCCACACAATATCGTTTGTGCACAGTAATACTGTTTGTTTGTGCAAATTAAATGGTCATTTCAATTGAAAATGTGTGCTCTGTAATGGCAGTGCGCTACCACACCAAGCATGCTCCATGTTTCATCACTCCACTCTACAACCACTCCACTATACAACACTCTACTCCACTGCACACCACTCAATTCTATCACTCAATCAATCAATCAAGCAGTATTTATTTATGGCAGCTTATCATCTGTTAGGGTATCGAGTCGCTGTGTTGTGGTTTCAGTTGATGAGCCAGGTATTGAGTCCCTTACTGAGGTGGTTTAGCGAGGGCAAAGTGCAAAGGTGGAGGGTGCTCCAGGCTCTGGTGGTGAGGTGGGAGAAGGAGCGTCCTTCGGAGCCGCAGCGGTGGATGTGTGGTATCTGTGTGAGGGCAAGGTGGGCGTGGCGGTGGTTCATGGGTGGATGGTGGAAATTTAGGCAGTTATTCATGTAAGTGGGTGCTTGGATGCAGAGAGCTTTGTAGGCGTGGGTCAGAAGCTTGAATTGACATCTCTTCTGTATAGGGAGCAGGGGGGTCCGTCGGGTGTTGGGTGATGTGGGTCCTCTTAGGTAGGATGAGAATCAGTCTAGCTGCTGCCTTCTGGATTGTCTGGAGTCTTTTCATTAGTTCGGTGGTGGTGTCTGTATAGAGTGTGTTGCCAGAGTCTAGCCGGCTGGTGATGAGGGCATGCATCACAGTTTTTCTGGTGCTGAAGGGGAACCACTTAAAGACTTTGCAGAGCATGCTGAGAATGTGGAAACAGGCTGAGGAGACAGAATTGAACCAACGTTTCATGAAGAGTTCACTGTCCAGGATGATGCCGGAGTTGTCGACATGGTCTTTTGGAGCGGGGGTGGGGCCAAGTTCCCTAGGCCACTAGGAGTCCTTCCAGAGTGCAGTGTGTCTGCTGAAGATCAGGAGTTTGTTTTTGTCCGTTTTGAGCTTCAGGTCGTCTTTCTTCCTCCAGGCTGTGAAATTCTTCATACAGTTGTGAAGGTTGTTTTTCGTCAACGTGGGGTCTGCTGAGACCGAGGAGATGAGTTGGGTATCATCGACATAGGAGATGATGTTGATGTCATGGGATCTGGTGATGTCTGTGAGTAGTGACATGTAGATGCTGAGTGATTAGCCTTGAGGGTAGCTGCAGAGGGTGTGTTGGGGTTGTGAGGTGAAGGGGGGAGAAGAGTTCTCTGGGTGCAACCCATTAGTAAGGATGCCATCCATCTGAGGTTGTTGTCTGTGATTCTAATCTGGCGCAGTTGATCGATGAGTGTGGGGTCGGAGACGGTGTCAAAGGCTGCAGAGAAGTCGAACAGGATCAGGGCATCTAAATCTCCTCTGTCGAGTAGGATGTGGATGTCATCTGTTGCAGCAATGAGGGCTGTCTCAGTGCTGTGACTGGCTCTGAAACCTTATTGAGAATGATCCAGCAGATTATTTCTTTCCAGGTGTTCATTGATTTGAAGGTTGATGGCCTTCTCCGGGGCTTTGGCTGGAAATGGGAGCAGTGAGATAAAATAATAGTTTTGGAGCTCGCTGGGGTCTGCAGAGGGTTTCTTGAGGAGGGGTCTAACCTCTGCGTGTTTCCATGCATCGGGAAAGGTGGCTGTGGTGATGGAGGTGTTGCGGATGGTGGTCAGCAGGTGACAATCTATGCCACTCTTTTCCACTCCATACTCCTCCACTCTACGCCATACCATTACCATCTTTGACACTCCATTCTATGACGTGCTACTCCATTCTACGTCCCTCCACTCTAAGACACTCTATGGCAATCCACACCCCTCCAAGCCACTCGACTCTATGCCACTCTTCGCCCCCCAACTCTATGCTCCTCTACTCTACGGCCCACATCCCTCCACTCCATACCACTCTACCCCAGTGCAATCTACCCCACTCCACTTCACCCAAATCTACCTCACTCCACTTCACTCCAATCTTCCCCACTGCCCTCCAAATTACCCCACTTCACTCTACCCCAATCTACCCAACTTCACTCTGCTCCACTTCAACCTACCCCACTCCAATCTACCCCAATCTACTCCACTCACTGCAATCTACACCACTCCAAACGACCCCACTCCACTCCAATCTACCTCAACCTACCACTCTCTACACTACCCCAGTCTACCTCAATCTACTTTATCCCACTCCAATCTACCCCACTTCATTCCAATCTACCCCAATCTAACTCACTCCACTAAAATCTACCCAACTGCACCCTGATCTACTGACTCCACTCCAATCTACCCCGCTCTACTCCACTCTACCTCACTCCAATCGATCCCATTCTACTCCACTCAAATCGACCCCACTCCGTTCCAATTGACCATACTCCAATCCATCTAATCTACCCAATCAACCCTAACCTACCCCACTCAACTCCACTCCAATCTACCCCACTCCACTCCAATCTACCCCATTCCACTCTACACCAATCCATCCCACTCTACTCAACTCCAATCTACCCCACCTCACTCTACTCCACTCCAATCCAGTCTACTCCGCTGCACTCTTATCTAACCCACTCCACCCAGTCTAGCCCAATCCAATCTACCCCACTCAATCTATCTAACTCCAATCTACTCCACTCCAATCTACCCCACCTCACTCCACCTACTCCAACCTAATCTACGCCATGCCACTCCAATCTACCCCATTCTACTCTACCCATTCTACCCCACTCCAGTCTTCCCCACTCTACCCCACTCTACTCTACTACAGTCTATACCACTCCACTCCAATCAATCCATTTCACAGTCTACCCCACTCCATCCCAATCTACCACACTCCAATCTACCCACTCCAACTGAATGTACCCCACTCTACTCCAATCTACTCTACCCCACTCCACCCCAGTCTACATCAATTCAATCTACTCCACCCAATCTACCCTACTCCAGTCTTCCCCACTCTACCCCACTCTAATGTACCCCACTCTACTCCACTACAGTCTACCACACTCCACTCCAGTCTCCCCCACTCCACTTGACTCTACCCCATTCCCCCACACTCCACTCTACCTCACTCCAAGCTACCCCACTCACATTTTCCCCAATCTACCCTAGTGTACACCAATTCAATCTACCCCACTCACCATTCCAATCTACCTAACTAATCTACCCCACTCCAATCTATCCCACCCTACCTCACTCCAACCTAATCCACTAACTTCTACCCCATGCCACTCCAATCTACTCCATTCTACCTGAATCTACCTCTCTCTAGTCTTCCCCCTCTACCCCACGTCACTCTACCTCACTCTAGTCCACTACAATTATCACAGTCTATCCCACTCTACCCCACTCCAGTCTACCCCAAGCGACCCTACTCCACTCTATCCCAATCCACTCTATTGAAATCTACCCCACTCCACCCCACCAACTTTTAGTCATGCTGAACAGAAGCTTCACAGGTTTTCAAACATGGTTAAAGCATGTTGTCAAACAAATGACTCTTGCATAGTCCAGTCCTATTGGCTTTGTCAATTCTTGTCTTACCTTGCTCATGCTGTCAACTATGCTTGGGTTTTAGCTCCTACTCCAGGAAAATGCAGAGCCTCTATCTCTTCCTTCTTATTAAGGACTGGGGGAGCACCTTCAAATTGCCTGAATAGCTTTTACTGTAAACGGCCTACCTCTATCAAGAGGTATTGAGATATAAGTTGGTGATGTTTATTACATTTTCAGGCTGCCACCCCCTGGGGCTTTTCTAAAATATTCGCGGGGGCACACAGCTCCCCGCAGCCCCAGGGACCACCACTCCTCGGGGCTATGCAAATTATACTATGTGGGAGGGCACTTGTCCCTCCTGCAGCCCTGGGGACCGCCACCCCCCGGGGTTTCCTTTTTAATGTGTGAGGGGGCCTCCAAAGCCCCTCCAAGCCCCAGAGACTACCACCCCCCAAGGCTTTTCTAAAATATTCACGGGGGGCACATGGCCCCCCCGCAGCCCCGTGCACTGCCAACACCCGGGGCTTGTTTTTTTAAAATTAAAATAAACCTGTGTGGGTGGGCTTGAGCCACCCCACATGCTCCGGGGACCACCACCTCCCCTGGGCTTTTCACTCTTATGGAGAGGGGCTGTGTGGCCCTCCTCCTGGAGCCCTTGGTGGCCCTGGGGACCACCACCCACCAGGGCCGGCTCCTGCAGTGTCCCAGGGTGCCTACCCCCAGGACGCTGCTGTTTGCTATAACAGGGTGGGAGCCATGCTCCCGCCCTGTCATAGCAAACATGCTTTGGATTTTGGAAGCGAGAGCAGCGAGAGCAGGGAAACCTGCTCTCTCTTCCAAAATCCATAGTAGATTGCTTTTCCACACGGGGAGCTACATTTCAGCAGCTACCCATGTGGAAAAGCAATGCGGCGGGGAGCCGGCGGAACCATGGGGGATTTGGGGCTCTCCCCAACGGAAAGGCCAGGCCCGGGGGATGGGGTGCCCGGGACCAGGAGTGGCCTTGTAGAGGGGCCATGCAGCCCCCCGCCCCAAAAAATAAGAAAAAATAAAAGGCAGACCGGCCCAGGGGAATGGGGTCCCCGGGTCCATAATTGGCCTGAGGAGGGGGCCACGTGGCCCCCCTCTCAAAAAAAAATAGGATGGCCAAGACTCGGGGGATGGGGTCCCCAGGGAAAATAGTTGCCCAGGGAAGGGGGCCACGTGGCCTGAGGAGGGGGGCCAAGCAGGGGAGAGAGGTATAAAAAGAGGCGTGGTCTTGCACCACCTCTCTGCAATGCAGCGCTGTGGCGACGACTGGAGGTAACTGGTTGCCTAGTTGGCCCCCAGGGACCCTCAGGATTCAAGGGGAATTAATCCCCCAACTTAAAACCCACCAGAGGGTGCGTTTGCACAGTGGTGAAGGGACGGGCCGGACCTGATGTGACATGTTCGTACTTATCCAATCACCCCGCCAAAACCCAAGCACTTATAAATTCACCATGTACTCTCCTTGCAGCACTCTAATCATCCAGTCACTACTCATGTACTTATGCAATGACCCAGTCACTAACACATGCACTGCTGCAATCCCTTGAAGACTACCTATGCAGTCCAGTAATCTCCCTGGTACTACCTATGCAGTCCTCCAATCACCCAGCCAGTCCTATGTCCTTATCCAATCACTGCGCCAAAACCCAAGCAATTATAAATTTACCATGCACTCTCCTTGCAGTACTCTAATCATCCATCACTACCCATGTAGTCATGCAATAATCCAGGCACTAACACATGCACTGCTACAATCCCAGTGTACCACCCATGCAGTCCTCTAACCACCTACACACTTCTCATTCGCTCCTTCAATTCCCCTGGTAGTACCCATGCAGTGCAGCAATCACCCTGTCACTCCCCGTGCACTTCTCCAGTCACTCAGCCACTACTATGTACTAATCCAAACACTCTGCCAAATCCCAAGCACTTTTAAATTCACTCAAGCATTCTCCTTGCAGTGTTCTAATGTTTCAGTCAGTAGCTATGTACTCATGCAATGATCCAGGCACTAACTGATCACTGTTACAATCCCATATGCACTACCCATACAGTCCTCTAACCACTTACACACTTCTTATTTGGTCCTTCAATTCCCCAGGTAGTACCCATGTAGTTCCGCAATCAAACTGTCACTCCCCGTGCACTCCTCCAGCCCCCCAGCCATTACCATGTACTAATCCAAACAACTATAACACATATAGTGGTCAAAGACTGACAGGGGGATTGCTGGAGTGCACAGGTAGTCCTCATTGGATTGTAGCACTACATCTGTTAGTGCCTGGGTCATTCCATAAGTACATGTTTAGTGACTGGATGATTAGAGTACTGCAAAGAGAGTACATGGTGAATTTATGAGTTCTAGGGTATTGGAGCAGTGATTGGATAAGTACACTGTGCTGACAAGGTGATTAGAAGAGTGATCACTGAGTGACAGGGGGAATGCTGGAGTGCATAGGTACTGCTCTGGCGATTGTAGCAGTGAATGTATTAGTGCCTTGGACATTGCATGAGTACATGTGTACTTACAAATTCACCACGCACTCTCCTTGCAGCACTCTAATCATCCAGTTACTACCCATGTACTCATGCAATGGCCCAAGCACTAACTCATGCAGTGCTACAATCCCAAGAGCACTACCCATGCAGTCCAGCAATCCCCCTGTCACTCCCTGTGCACTCTTCATGCAATGGCCTAGGCACTACTACATTCACTGCTATAATCCCCAGAGCAGTACCTATGTACTCCAGCATTCCCCTTGTCACTCCGTGAGCACTCTTCTAATCACCCACACTTGTGGAGAAGTGTGGCTCAATGATTAGAGCGGCAGACCCTGATGCAGAGGTCTAGCCCGGGACCAGGGTTCAATTCCCCGCCTCGGCGGGTCTTGGGCTCAAAAATTCCACGGACCTGATAATTCTCGCCTCGGTGCCATTCTAATCATGGAGTCCCACTCTGCAACTCTGGGCAATAGCTTGCTTAATCTCCACAACGGCCCCCACAACGCTAAGGATGCCTGGCCTTCACCTTGGGGGTGCCCAGGAGTGGACGCCTCACAGGGAAAAGCCAGGATGGGTTCCACAGCGGTATTCGTACAAGCGCCGAGAGGCCTCCGGGTAGTCGTGCGCTATACAAGTATCCATACATACATTTACATTTACCCTGTCAGCACCGTATACTTATCCAATCACTGTGCCAATACCCAAGCACTTATAAATTCACCATGTAGTATCTTTGCCGCACTCTAATCATCTAGTCAATAACCATGTGTTTACGCAATGACCCAGGCACTAACAAATGTAGTGATACAATCCCCTGAGGACTACCTATGCAGTCCAGTAATCTGCATGTCACTACCTAGGCACTCCTTCAATCACAGAGCCAGCACAATGTACTTATCCAATCAGTCCACCAAACCCAAGCACTTATAAATTCCCCATGTACTCTCCTCACAGTACTGTTATCATCCAGTCACTACCCATGTACTGATGCAATGGCCCAGGCACTAACACATGCACTGCTACAATCCACTGAGCACTTCCCATGCAGATCTCTAACCACCTACACACTACTGATTCACTCCTCCAATTACCCAGGTAGTACCCATGCACTCCAGAAATTCCTCTATACCTACCCATGCACTCTTCCAATCACCCAGCTAGCACTATGTACTTATCCAATCACTCAGCCAAAACCCAAGCAGTTATAAAATCACCATGCACTGTCCTTGCAGCACTCCAATCATCCAGTCACTACCCATGTACTCATGCAATGACCCAGTCACTAACACATGCACTGCTGCAATCCCTTGAGGACTACCTATGCGGTCCAGTAATCTCCCTGGTACTACCTATGCAGTCCTCCAGTCACCCAGCCAGTCCTATGTCCTTATCCAATCACTGCGCCAAAACCCACGTACTTATAAATTCACCATGTACTCTCCTCGCAGTACTCTAATCATCCAGTCACTACCCATGTAGTCATGCAATGATCTAGGCACTAACACATGCACTGCTACAATCCCCAGAGCACTACCCATGCAGTCCAGCAATCCCTCTCTCACTCCCTGTGCACTCTTCCAATCACTCTGCCAGCACCATATACTTATCTAATCGCTCTGCCAAAACCCCAGCACTTATAAATTCATCATGCAATGTCCTTGGAGCACTCTAATCGTCCAGTCACTACGCATGTACTCATGCAATGGCCCAGGCATTAACTCATGGCAAATACAGAGTAGGTCATGCTAATCACAGGGGTACCCCAACGCATAGTGTTCCCTATTGTATGTAGGTGTTTTCACTGTTTTGTATGTGTCTTTTAGCATAGCACTGGCTGTAGGGCTGGTTAGTCAGAGTCAGTTACGACCAGTACCCGTCAGCAAAAAGTTGGGGGCACAGGAGGACTTTCTGCTCCTCTGTTGGTTCTTTCTGCACATCTCTTACTTCTGCACTTTTCTTCGTCTTTTTGGACTTCTGTTGCCTCTTTCTGCATTTGTCTTGCTTCTTTCTGCGCTTTT
Organism: Triturus cristatus; assembly: GCF_964204655.1. Lineage (NCBI taxonomy): Eukaryota > Metazoa > Chordata > Amphibia > Caudata > Salamandridae > Triturus > Triturus cristatus. Next base: position 84,605,922 of record NC_140590.1, on the reverse strand, counting down.
CTTCCTCTTTCTTCACATGTCCTACCTTTGTAGGCATAGTTAGAAATTAGCATTTAAAAAACCTTTGAAATTCACTGAAAAAAACCATAGGTTTCAGGGACGTTATAGTTACAAATTAGCATTTAAAAAAACCTTAGAAATTCACTGAAAAAAACCAAAGGTTTCGGGGACGTTATAATTAGTTGGACATTTCACTCGTACAAAACCAGAGAAATTCGGCCGCTATAGTTCAGCTAAATATAACTTGTGCCCCTGCAATGCACTGCTGATGACTTCACATATTACATCATTCATGACATGGTCAGTGACATCACTGATGACATCACTGATGACATCTCAAATGACATCACTGATGACATCATCCATGTGATAATCTGATGCACCCCCTCATACCCTAACATAACCTTTGATACACCCACTCTAAAATACCGACTACCATTTTTGAAACCATAGACACACCAATACCAGTTAGCACATACCCACTCACTAATTCCTAGGTCTACACACACATCCACTCTTTCACCCATACAGTCACTCATACATGCAGTCAACCATCAATACAGCATTATCATATGCACTCACATATCTATACAGACACTCACACACTGCCACTCATCCATAGAGTTACTCACACACCTAGTCACTCATGCAAACAATCACACTCCTATTTACTCACCTATACAGGTATACACACATCACCTCACTTATTTAAACATATACTAACCCATACTTACACTCTTATACAATAACTAAAACAAGCACACACTGATCCATGCAGCCACTCTCATGATCACTCACTCTCACATATAGTAATTTATACACTCCAACACTCACATATACTGCCTTTCACATATGCAGTTACTCACACATATACCACTGAGGCATCCATTCACTCACCAACACACCCATACACACACTCACCCACCCATACATCCCTTCACAGATGCACTTTTGAAACCATACACCCAGTACATCCTCCACTCACACATCTATGCACAGAGTCACACCCCTCACTCACCCACACAGACACTCAGGCACCCATACAGATACTCAGACAACCAATCAATAACCCATTTAGCTACTCACTAACCCATGCAACTGCTTACACATCAACAGACTAACTAAACTGTGTGAATGTATGTATCAGTCACTAACCCATGCATTCAGTAAGACACATTTAATCACTCACTTATACAGTCAGCCACGCACTTACTAAATCATCCAACCAGACACTTCTATACCCACTCATTCTTCAATACACCTTGGCATATATATAAAACTTTATAGAAACACACAGTCACTGGATGATGTTATCAGTAATGTCATTTGAGATGTCATCAGTGATGTCATCAGTGATGTCACTGACCATGTCATGAATGATGTAATATGTGACGTCATCAGCAGTGCATTGCGGGGCGCAAGTTATAGTTAGCTGAACTAACTATAACGGCTAAATTTCTCTGGTTTTGTATGAGTGAAATGTACAACTAACTATAACGTCCCTGAAACCTGTGTTTTTTTCAGTGAATATATATATGTATGGTAGGAGCATTGGTGGGATTTGCCGGTGAAGGAGTGTGCGGGGTGCAGCAGATAGGACTACTAAGTCTGTCTCATCATTGGTGCTCGTTGTTTTTTTTCTGAAATTTGCAGTGTGCCATGGCTGCCGACGCTGTTAGGAGCCGCGAGGAGGCGGCGGTCGAAATGTTCGATGACTCACCAGTCACCGAAGAACTGCTTAACGCTAATACGAACTTGATCAAAACTAAAACTGGGGATTCTGAACTTAAAGATGTATTTAAGCAAGTGGAAAAGGCAATGCTGTCTGAACAATCAAAATGGTGAGAACATAGGTCCCTCTCTCGTAATTTGGAGGTGGGGAGGATTCCACGCAGCCTCCACATTATGCTGGTCCCCAGCTATGAGAATCCGGAACCGAATATGTTATCAGAGTCGGCAGAATGCAATCTGGATTCCTCATGCCGCCTATTAAGAATTCTGGTGAAATATGCGGACAGTGATAGGGCTGCTTTGCAAATCAAAATTAACAACCTGAATGAACAAGTAGCTAAAATGGGTGAACCTGAGCTGGAGAAAAAATACCGGGAAGATATGCATGTCAGATTAACCAAGGAAGAAGACATCAAAAATTTAAATTCCAAAGGGACAAACTAGATTACCAGAATGGACAGGTGTTTACATTTGCAAAAAAATATGATTCCTTAAATAAAGCCAAAATAACAACACAGGCACAGCCTACTAGGATTATGCGGGAGATGTAGTACAATTATCTACCTGTTTGTCAGATCTGAGTTCAGCGCCGGGCAGTGAGTCTGAAAATGAACAGGCCACTACAAACCCTCGGTCGGGGTTTATGAAATTCTCGCTGGCCCAGGAGGTAGATTGTTTGCGCCAAGATCGCAGACAAACCCTAAGGCCACGGGCTCCAAATCGCAGACAGGACAAAGACAAAGAGCAAACATCAAATGCCGCGAATGCAGACAACGCCACAAAATCAGACAGCAGTGGCAAGGCAAACTACAAAAAAAACACAAAGGAACTGGAACCGCAAATGAACTGTCCAACTAGCGAATCCCTTTCTATTATCAATCTTACTGACATGCACCTCACTGCAAGTGAAAATAATATTCTTTCATTGGGTTTATCATATTGTCCTCCCAACAACTTCAGTTATGCGCAAACGCGCATTGACTTTTACAAATACACCCCCAAACTTAAACTGTGCAAATTCTATTTATTGAACAAGGCCAAACAGCGTACAGCACACAAATCAGCTGTAATTTCCAGTTCCAGCTCGCCTCCAATTTCTGTTGGCAAATATGAGCTTTTTTGTGATTTGCAGGATCTGCACAGGGAAGGTGCACTCGATGACACAACATCTGATACGGGTGCCCAACCAAGATTAGACATGCCAGGTTTAACATGATTTAAACCAAAATCCACATTTAATCCCCTTCTGTTGCATGATAACATCGATGTGTATAATGACTTAGGGACAGATTTATGTTTCCTGGCGCATCCCTGCAAATCAGCAAGGATGCGCCAGGAAAGATGCCTCACGCAAGTTTACCCTTGCGCCACCCATGATGCGCCGCAATTACAATGCGGCGCATCATGGCACAGGAATAAACAGATGCGTGACGCATCCGATGGCGTAAGGTTGGCGCAGTGCTTAAGTTGTGTCGCAAGCGCGACGCAACTCCAGCACTGTTCCAACCTGCCCCATCCCTAACATGGTGCGTCAAGCCTTACGCCTGCTTCAAGCAGGCACAGGGTTTTGACGCATCAGCGTCACGAAAAGTGACTCAGTCAAATCTTATAGATTTGACTGAGTCACTTTACCGAGGCTTTTTCCGCCGTAACGCCCACCCTGCATACATTAAACCTGACGCAGGTTTAATGTAGCACAGAGCTTTACACCGTGACGCATCTCCATAGATGCGTCACGATGTAAATAGGGTGCAAAGTGGCGCAGGGTTTACGCCGCCGCTGCGTCACAAAAGTGACGCAACGGCGGCGTAAAAGGGGCGCAAGTCCCTCATAAATCTGACCCTTAGTGACTACTCAACTTAAGAAATTATACACTGTAACCCTGCAGGTCCAATACAAATGTCACAAACAAAACAATTGCCATGGGAGCCTGATTAAGAAGTTACAGAGCAACAACAATGTGATAATACGTCAATGGGACAAAGGAGGTAACAACGTCCTATGGCCTAGGTCGATGTATATGGAAGAAGCGTTGCAACATCTGAATGACCGGCAATGCTATAGACGCAGTGACTGGCAAACAGTTAAATTAGCCTGGAACAATTTTAACATCAAATTGTTGTCCTGGAAGAGTGCAGGTTTATTAAGCAGTGATGAATTCAAGTTTTTAAAAGCAAATCATCCAGTTATTCCTGTTTTCTATTTGATCCCAAAGGTGCATAAAAAAAATCCTAACAAACCTTCGGGAAGACCGATTATTTCTGCAAAGAACAGTATTATGGAGAAAACATCACGTTACATCGATTTTTTTCTCCAGGAGCACGTTAAAAACTTACCATCCTATTTACAGGACACGGGTGATTTCTTGAGAAAGATTGAATCGGTAACCTGGCAGGATGACTATTTACTTGTCACTTTGGATGTCACTGCTGTGTACACCAGCATACATCATCTAGATGGAGTCTGAGCAGTTAAACACTTCTTACGAACTAGACCTGTAAACATGTTGCAACACAACAGAATGCTAGTAGATATGATCCACACCTGTTTACACCATAACTATTTTTTGTTTCAGAGCCAGGTGTTTCAGCAGATGCGAGGTGTGGCTATGGGGGCTTGCTTCTCCCTCAGCTATGCCTGTTTGCATATGGGTTTGTGGGAGGAGCAAGTCCTCAAGGTCCAGTTTGGTCACATCCTCAGAAATCACATTGTAGCATGGCATCGCTACATTGATGATTTATTTTTCATTTGGCGAGGGTCAGAATCGGCAGCTAACATGTTTATCGAGGACATTAATGTGAACAATCGTAACCTCGATTTTACAGGTCATGTGAGTAGGACATCTGTAAACTTTCTAGACATAGAAGTATACATCAGTGAAAACAATCTGGAGACCCGGTTACATTGCAAAGCAACGGCGGGTAACACGGTTCTACATGCCACTAGTCACCATCCTGACCATCTGATAGGCAGTATCCCCTATGGGGAGATGCTGCGCATCAGACGGATCTGCAGCATAGATTTGGAATGTGCAGAGGCACAATTTTCAAGTAAGGAAAGGTTTTTGGCCAGAGGCTATTGTGCTGAGGTGATTGACATAGCAATCAAAAAAGCCAACTCCGTTCCTCGCCTGGTGACACTAGGGTATGGTAATGATCGAGCTAGCCCTTCTGTGGTGCCTGTAGTGACTACAGAACCGCCCAGATTGATAACTACATATAGTCGTCAACATAAACAACTGCGCATGACCTTCAACAAAAACTGGCCGGTTGTTCAGAACGATTCTATTATTGGTCATCTTTTACCGAAATTCCCCGGGATAACGTTTCGCAGGGCACGGTCCATGAATGACATGCTTGTCAAAAGCAGTCCTGAAATTTGTACCAGCAGTACCTGGTTGCAAACCACCAAAGGCTTCATCAAATGTGCTTCATGCAAAGCCTGTAAACTAGGCAGAAACAAAACATCATATGAAATTCCTTTCAGTGACATACCTGTGCCCATATCCAAGAAACTGACGTGCAAATCTGACTTTGCGGTGTATGTGCTGGAGTGTACGTGTGGCCTGCAATATGTTGGTAGTACCAAGTTTCAGGTTCACAAACGTATACTCCAGCACATGCGGGCCATCAATAATAACGTAGCTGCCTATCAAGTTGCTAGGCATTTTAAAGAGACCCATGGTAGTTGTCTAGAGTTCTTAAGCTGCTTTGTGGTGGACATGGTCCCACAATTGCGCCGCGGGGGTGACCGCGAGACCCAGCTTAGACAGCTTGAAACAAGGTACATTCTCGAGTTAGATACCAAGGCCCCAAATAGATTGAACTTGAGTGAGGATCTCTTTACATGTCTTTAAATAGAGTTTAACAACAATTTTCAATATTAGTATGTTCTGCAGTATCATGTTTGAGATTTTATCTCTGTATTTAAGAACTTGACCACACATGAGAAATTGAGCCTTCACTAAGTTTTTAATATTTTTGTAGGTTTAATTATTCATTTGCACCACACTCCTCTTTGATTATTGCACTTTATGCTTGTGACCAGTTAGGGCAGATTAGACATACATACACAGGCAAGACTCTATGTGGCTATTCGTGCACTTTGTTTTTATTTCAAATGTCACTTTTGATTTTTTCTCTATCAACGTCAGCATTGCATGTTGTTCATTCAGACATTGTTCGCCTATATATATTCAGTTTATTGGGGGCTGTGATATTCACTCCTACTTTTTATTGCTTAGGATTCCTCCTGACGAAGGGTCATTTACCCGAAATCATCGGGGACTTTCCTTTGGTTTCTTCTAAAATCGCTTTGGAAATCGTCTAGCATTTGACTTACGATTCATATGTTAAAAATTGATATTTTTGCTCAATAAAACATTCAAGAGTCACCTTGTTAAATATCTCCTGGATCTTTTGCGACATCGTCGCCAATTATTGCTGTGCTACAAGAGGGACACTACTCAGTTTTGGGCAGTGCAACTATTGACATTATTTTTCCGCCTTGGTTTAGAGGACGCCTCCTCTTCAGCACGCCATTATCCTTTTCAAATTTGGTATATTCCAGTACAACCCGGTGTGGGTGGTACTTCAACTTGTTGCTATTCTATTAGGGCCAGTATCTCTTTTCAGGAGTGCAACTATGCACATACGTGTTGTTATATACCATAACGAGTTCCCACAGCATACAAATAGGATCTTGTTTTAAATATTTATGATGTAATAGGTATTCTATTCATTTTGAGGCTTATCCTAAGTTAGTACCTATTGTTTTCTCCTAACTAGGGAAATATATTTGTGGTGGATACTGTGTCCTGAATTGACATGGGGGTCTTTGTGGTACCATTTCAGTTCATTGGGCTTTTAGTGGATAGACTTGGCATTTGGATGTGGCAGGAGGTTGCAATTTAACAGTTTGTTTGGCAGATTGCTTAGACAGACAACGTTTACAAGCTGCTCACATGAGGAAGATCAATTAATCCTGCTATTTGCTGTACATGCCCATATTGCACCTTCACTCAATCCATCAGGCAGATAAACATTACAGTCTAGACATTTTTTAATCATTATGTTCTATAAGCTGCCATTAGGCTGATAATTAGACTGTATGTTTTTTCTATGTCTGACAGTCCAGACAGGGGGACTTTGCTCATTTTGCACTTGCTGAATTTGCACAACTATGGATTTTGCACTATTACTAGGGCAGTCAATCAAGTAACACCCTGAACATATTTATACTGTGTGTCCTATGCCTGAATAATTATTTATGCTCAGTGACCCATTTATGGGGAATATCGCATTTTTGTTAAATTTTGCACAAATTCAAGATTTGCACTAGTGCGTATGTTTTGCACAAATGAGTTATAAATACCACAAATGTAATTTTAAATATATACATTTTAGCCAGTCTAGAACCAGACCCATGAACTGTTGTTTTAGCATTTTAAGCTGTTATGTTGTACATGTCTTTTATGTCTATTGGCCCGCTGGTCACCTGGTTTGCACTATTGCACTTTAAATTAATTGGCTGCCTATACTAACGTCATGTGATCAAGGCCTTTCTGAGGCTGAAACGCGTCATGGCGGTGCACGACACACTCTTGGATTAAATAACTTCTTGCACTGAATCTACTGGGTCCGCTTCGTCCTTTCTGAGTTCCAAATGGTGTGACGAAGTTCTTGCGTATATATATATATATATATATATATATATATATATATATATATATTCACTGAAAAAAACATAGGTTTCAGGGGCATTATAGTTAGCTGGACTTTTCACTCGTACAAAACCATTGAAATTCCCCCGTTATAGTTAGTTCAGCTAACTATAACTCGCGCGCCCGCAATGCACTGCTGATGACGTCACATATTACATCACTCATGACATGGTCAGTGACATCACTCATGACATCACTGATGACATCTCAAATGACATGACTGATGACATCATCCTTGTGATAGAGTGGCAGACCTCCTCTCCCCCTAATATAACCTTTGATACACACATTCAAAAATAGAAACTAACATTTTCAAAACAATGGACATACCAATATCAGTTACAACAACCTATTCAGTAATTCTAAGATCCACATCCACTCATTCACCAACAGGCCAATACAGTCACTCATACATGTACTCACTCATCATATGTACTCATACACCTATACATCCTGTTACACAACAACACTCATCTATAGAGTTACTCACACACATAGTCAATCATGCTAATAAAGAATCAAACATCCATTTACTTGCATATACAGTTATACACACACCACCACACTTACTTCTACAGAAACTTACACATACTTAGTCTTTTAAACAATCACTTATAGAAACACATACTTATTCATACAGGAACTCTTTCAATCTCTCACTCTCACATATACTCACTTATATACACCAATAGTCACATATACTAGTTTAAAACATATGTAGTTACTCATAAAGACACTATTGAGACAGTCATTCACTCACTAACACACCCATGCACACACTCATCCACCCATACAGTCCTGTACACATGCTGTCTTCAACACATAGAAACAGTGAGTCACTCCTTCATGCACTTATGCACTACATAATACCCCCCACTGAACCATACAGACACTCATACTGATACTCAAAAAACCAACTAATAACCTATATAGACACTCATGTAGCTACTCACCAACCCATGCAGCCACTTATACACAAAGTGAGAGACTGATACAGATATTTACATATTTAAACATTACTCACTAAGCCATGTATTGACTAAGATACACTTAATCAGTCAGTTATAAAATCAATTTTTCAAAAACAAATCATCCATTTAGACACTTGTATACCCATTTATTCTTCCATCGACCTTGAGATATACATATATAAAACATATGTAATTTTCAGAAAAACACACATTCACTGGATGATGTCATCAGTGTTGTCATCAGTGATGTCATTTGAGATGTCATCAGTGATGTCATGAGTGATGTCACTGACCATGTCATGAGTGATGTAATATGTGACATCATCAGCAGTGCATTGCGGGCGCGCGAGTTATAGTTAGCTGAACTAACTATAACGGGGGAATTTCAATGGTTTTGTACGAGTGAAAAGTCCAGCTAACTATAACGCCCCTGAAACCTATGGTTTTTTCAGTGAATTTCTAAGGTTTTTTAAATGCTAATTCCTAACTATAACGTGCCTGAAACCTATGGTTTTTTCAGTGAATTTCAAAGGTTTTTTAAATGCTAATTTCTAACTATGGCTACAGCAATAGGACATGTGAAGAAAGAAGAAAAAATGCACAGAAAGAAAAAACAGAAATGCAGAAAGAAGCACCAGAAATCCTCAAAGACGAAGAAAAGTGCAGGAAGAAGGATAACGTGCAGAAAGAACAAACAGAAGAGCAGAAAGAAGCCTTGTTGCAAAATCATCCTGTACCCTGAACTTTTTCAGACGGATACTGGTGGTAACTGAGTCTGACTAACCAGTCCTAGAGCCAGTGCTATGTTAAAAGACACTCAGGATACAGTGAAAACACCTACATACACTAGGGAACACTATGTGTTGGGGTCCCCCTGTGATTAGCATGACCTCCTCTGTAAGCTCCTAGTATATAATAGGGCAGGGGATTAAAACTACCTCTTAAAACGCACAACAGGGCGTGTTTGCACACGTCACCTCAGGCCCCGTCCCCTCCCTTCCCCACTGGGTAAACACGCCCTGTGGCCTTTTTAAGTTGGGAGATTAAGTCCCCTTGAATCCTGAGGGTCCAACTAGACCACTAGGTACCTCCAGTAAGCGCCACAGAGCTGCGTTGCAGAGAGATGTAAAAAGGGGCACGGCCTAGACCACCTCTCTGTAACGCAGCACAGTGGCGCTTACTGGAAGCACCTGGTGGGCTAGTTGGCCCCCAGGGTCCCTCAGGATTGAAGGGGAATTATTTCCCCAACTTAAAACGCGCCACAGGGCTTGTTTGCACACGTTAACTCAGGCCCCGTCCCCTCCCTTCACCACTGTGTATACACGCCATGTGGCCGTTTTTAGTTGTGAGATTAAGTTCATTTGAATCCTGAGTGTTCCTAGGGTCCAACTAGCCACTAGGTACCTCTGGTGCAGATCGGAGCTTCCGAATCCCCTCAACTTCCACGGACGGAGTGATTTCACAGTCACACGCACACACACACATCACACGCTGGTGGGGCCCATAACACCAACATTCATCCTACGACTCAATCCGTGCCATGTAAAGGGGAAACCCTTCTGTTTCTAACCGATCTGCTTTTATATTGAGGTCAATCGAATCATCTAGTTGTTGATTTAGTGAACAATCTTAATACTCTAAACATTCAATAAACATTTCAATGAAATAACCACCCGACACAGTAATTCAAACAGAATATTGTTTATCTAAATCAAATGCAAGTAAAGCCTAGTAAATGCAAAGTCATCTTTGTCATATTTACCTATTCTGGCTAATAGTCGTTTTCTAAGTCAGAACTGGTCCTCAGCAATTTGTCAAAGTTTTCTGTGCCGTCATGTAGAGTCACCACCCTCTCCGTCAGCGTAGGGACCTCTGATCATTGATTCAAGAAGAAGTGGCGCTAAACCTCTCTAGTCTACCAATATTTATACCAAAATTTACATTAACAAAGTTACATTTCCAAACTCTCGTGAATTTTATTGGTTAGCTCAAATTGGAAGACCGGATTTCACTGCAACATGTGCAAAAGTTCCCATGCGCTTCTCTTCGCAAAGTTTTGAATATCAGGGTTCATTGTAACAAAAAGTTCATTGCGTCCGGACTTGACTCTGATAAAAAGTGTCTCTTTTTCTTGTATAGGTCCGGTTTACCATCTTTAAAAGTTCTTTAATCAGTACAAATTCTGCACGTTCAGGGGCATCTGGCACAGCTCCCGGAAAGTCATCATGGTCATGGCTTCCCAGGTCGCACAGAGGACAGGGTCGCAATTAGTGCAAGGCATCTTTTCATATTTTCATCTACTCGAGAATAGGCTGTGGTTGGTGGCCATTTTATAGCAGGCCACAATGGTCAACTTAAGCAAAAAGATATAAAATCATAATTAATACATGGAAATAATTAAAACAGTGTTATTCCCCTGCTAATATCCTTATGTGTGTGTATTTATCTAGCCATTTGCGACATCTAAAGCCATTAGTGCATGTTTATTTTAAGCGCATAACACAATAACATCACATAAGCAACATCTATTTTGTCAGTTTGCATACCAACTTAATTCACTTATTATTTTAGCCATGCAGATGCATTCCCACGTGTAATTCTTCTGTTAATAATGTTGATTAAACAAAACACGGCAAACTGTTAATTATTATAATTAATCAGTAGTACTTTTAATAATGGCAAACGAAAATGGAACAGGTGTTTCGTTTTAAGGTATAAAACCTGCTCCAGCAACCCCCCTTTGGTGATATTATCACCACAAAAACAAAACCCAAAAATCAATTCAATTTCCCCTTTTTGAAGAAATTCAAAATGTCTTCTTGTTCATTTTATACTCTTGTTTCTTTATCATCTTCTTTTTTTGTTTCTATATACATACTTTCCCTCCATTCTTCTAATTCTATTTCTTGTGGATCTCTTTCTGATTTCTTTTCTCTCTTTTTAACATTTTCTCGTCTGATTTTCTTTTTATTTCTTCTATATCTACAACACATACACCCTAGTCTAAGGATTAATAATGTAATAATTACACACGTTAATGGAAATAATATTTTTCCAAATATGGTACTACCTATTTTAGCTATGAAATTCTTAATAGCAATCATCTTATTAGCCATTTTAGTCCAGATACTTTCAGCTTCCAGTGGTACTAATTCATCATGCAAATCAGTAATATTTTTGATATAGACTTTTAGATCTTTGCTTTCATCAGGAATGTAAGTGCAACAATGTTGAACTTTCAGCATTCCACAGACTCCACCCTCTTTTGCCAATAAAATATCAAGGGCAAGTCAATTTTGCATTGCCATAGCGCGTAAAGCAACCATTTCAGTATTTACCAAAAGAAAGCCTCCAGCGGTGCTTTTTGATAAACGATCCACCACTGTTGACAGCTTCCGAATGCCATATGCATTCAATGATATTCCCACTGCTGGTATTAAAGCTCCAAAAATATCTCCTACAATTTCTGTCCATGTTTCTCTTCTATAGCGTGTTAATAGATTAGTTTGTTCAGCGTTTTCTACTCTATCCATGTGAAAGATTTTTGGAAAGACCAGGCCAACATAACATGTGCCATATCAATGGTCAGGCAACCTGTAATAAGCCTTGTTCCCACAAATATAATACACTCCCGGAAAAACTGGATCTTCTCCACCTCTAAATCCCCATCCGGTTGCAATAAAGTATGTATCATGGCACTCACTAGTCCCTATGAAATAATAATCATACTGGGATTTCTTCCTGGTAATGCATAATTTGCCTTTCTGTGGTGCGTCTATAGCCATAGTTGGACTGGCTCCATTTTTCAACTCTTTTTCTTTCTCAATGTCCCACATTGTTTGACTCATCTTATGTCCTTCTGCCTTCTTATGCATGTTCAACCTTCTTCTCTCAACCATGTCTAGGAATGTTTTCTCCTCTTCCTTCAAACTGCATGTTAAATTGTTTCTAAAAACATATTCTAATGTTAATTCTCTAGTTTCTATGAAAATCTCACCTAAAGTGTTGGCTTCCTTAGCAGGATTCAGTTCTTTATTCATAGGCAATTGCCCAAGAATATTATCTACATTAGACATGTTATAATCTAATTTCCCTAATTGATAAAATATACTAATCAACACACTACACGAAATTCCATACATAGCTGGAAGGTGATGATAAGTCACTCCTTCTGAAACAGAGGCAGGTAATTGCATGCAGACGTAGCAATCCCTTACATCCATTGTCTTTACGTATTCGTACAATAATTTTGAAAACACATTGCTAGAAAAATCATTAATAGACCTATCCTTATGTATATATACATTGCTAGTTCTAGTAGGATCTACCTTCTGTGAACTCTTCCCTATGTTAGTCATGTTCTCAGTATGCCCTCCTAAAGTGTCTATTGTTACTCTAAAAGAGATCAGTAGAGCAAGCACGCTCCAAAGTAGCATTAATAATCCTGTACAACAGCAGCACATCTTGCACCATCTCTTCATGAAGGTACATCTACTTTGATTATTCTCTGTGTTAGCCGTCTGGTTAACTTGACCGTGTCTTTTGACTTAGCCTCTTCTACTCCACTACTGAACTTCTAGGGCAGCAAGCACCCAAAAGGTTATTACAATCTGTTAGTTTCTAATTTATTTCTTCACTTTCTTTTTCAAGTGACTTCTTTGGATTTACTCAATCTGGTCTCTCATCACTTTTCACTCCTTCTTCATTATCATCAAACTGCAGTAAGTCCTGAACATCCGCTTCTTCTCCAATATCAGATAAGATAACTCTCAGGATTCCTACAGTTTCTTCTTCTTCAACCACTCTTAGCAAAGTCTCCTCTGGATTTCCTTGACTGTCTGCCTCTTCACCTTGTTCAGGCAGTGCCACATACGTCCATTCTGGCGACGTATACTTCTTGTTGGGTTTTCTGATTCTTTTATTTTCTTCAGATATTTCTGTTTCTCCTTCTTTGGCTTGGTTCTGACTTGACACTTCGCTCACCTGTTCAGCCTTTGGTATGTTAACTCGTGTCAATCGGTATCTCAGTCTCTTTATTTTATTGGGCCAAAGGTCTCCTTTAGCATTTCTCTTTTGCTTTCCTTCTTTATTGTTTTTCTCTCCAATCCAAGTTCTCTTTCTCAGAACTCGACCTTCATGTGTCTCATTCTCACTTTCATCAGATTCTATCTCAGTTGCCTCTTGCTCATTAACCTTTTTTTCCTTCCTCAACAGCTTCCTTTTCACCAACAGTCTCTTTTTCCACCGATTGAGATTGCCTTACTTCTGTCCCTCCTCAGGTCTCCGACACGCAATCTTCTTGCTGTCTACTTGTCCCTTCACCTAGCTTAGTGTCGATGTTCCCTACACCTCCTCGAGGGTCTTTTGCAATCTGTTCCTCTCTTTCTATTTCTGTCCCTTTTTCTTCAAGAATTATCTCAGGTGGAACTTTTCCAATTTTCTCATTTGGTTCAGGTGTCACTTCTGTTGGAATATTCTTTTCTTTTCTTTCTTTCTTTTTGCGTTCGTCACTGTTAGTTGGGACTTCAGGCACTTCTTCAGAATCTGGACTTGTCTCTGAAGTTTGCAAGGTTCTTTTCAGAATTCCTCTTGGTGGGATAAAAGCTGCTCTTGGCCCACATACCCCCTTTTCAGGATTCCTTTTTCTTTTTACCGTCTCTTTGTCTGCATCATCAGTGGAATCTGATTCATCAAAGTATTCCTTTCCAATGCCGTCACTTGGATTTGGAACTCTCAGAGTGTGACTTGCATGTATCCAGTTTTTCACTCCAACACACTTCACAGCGGTCGTTGTAGTCAGAACGACTTGCCTTGGCCTTCCCCACCTTGGAACCAAGCAATTTCTTCTTCTGTGGACTTTTATTCTTACCCAGTCCCCTGGGCTCAGATCATGGGCTGGTTTCCTTTCAAGTGTGGTGGCATCTTCTCCAACCTGGTGAAACACTGAATGGACTGCGTCAGCCAGGCCTTTACAGTAATCCAAAATCATGTCATCAGTTATAGTCATCAGCTTGTTGACTGGTACAAACGCGTGTCTCATAGCACGTCCCATGATAATTTCATGTGGACTCAAACCTGTTGTTCTGTCTGGAGTAGACCTAATTGTCATCAGGACTAGAGGCAAGACATCAGGCCATTTCATTCCTGTGGCTAAACACATTTTGCCAATTCTGTTTTTGATGGTACCATTCATTTGTTCAACCACATCAGAAGCCTCTGGTCGGTAGGCACAATGTAGTTTCTGTTGTACACTTAATGCTTCACAGATCATTCATTATAAAAGTGCCCTCCTCTGTCTGATTCAATTTTCACTGGGAACCCGTACCTTGGGATGAATTCTCTTAACAATAGCTTGGCTACTGTTATCCCATCATTTCTTCTTGTTGGAAATGCCTCCACCCACCTGGAGAATAAACAGACTACCACCAGGACATACCTCAACCTATTGACTTGGGGCATTTCGATGAAGTCTACCTGCTTTCACCCATTCTTTCATTTCCTCATCTTCTGCCTCATCCTGCAACTGCTTCACTTCTTCCCATGTTCCTACCACATTAGTAAACATTAAGGAACAAGAAGACATTTCCTTCTCTTTTCCCCGGTTGATGGAATAATTATTCATTGCACAATACTGTGCTATGTCATTAGCAAATTTGTTCCCAAGGGTGATGAAATCATCACCTTGACTATGAGCAGCACATTTTACAACCGCTAGTTCTTTGGGCAGCTGTATCGCCTCAAGTAATTTTCCAACCACTTCAGCATTCTTTATGGGAGTTCCACTTGAGGTCAGGAAACCTCTTTGTAGCCATAATTGGCCAAAGTCATGGACAACTCCGAAGCCATACTGGCTGTCAGTCATCACAGTCACTCTCACATTCTTTCCAATCTTGCAGGCCTTTGTTAATGCCACCAATTCTGCCACTTGAGCGGATTTAACTCCTTTCAAGGGTGATGCTTCCACAACTCCTGAAACTGTACATACTGCATATGCTGCACTCGGCACTCCTTCATCAGTTCTCAGACAAGATCCATCCACAAATAACACATGATCACTCTCAGGCAGTGGCAGATCTCTTATGTCTGGTCTAGGTTTTGTACAGTAATCAAGCACATCCAGACAATCATGATCAACATCATCTCTTACCTCCACACTTTCAGCATCTGGCAACAGTGTTGCTGGATTCACATTCACGCATCTCTCAAGACTCACATTTATGCACCTAGAATGACTTTCTCATATTGAGTCAGCCGACTATGTGACATAAACTGTGTCTGGCTCCTTGTTAAAAGGATTGCCACATCATGAGGTACGAATACCCGTACGGGATATCCCATAATGATTCCCTCACTTTGTTCCAGACTTCTGCATGTAGCAGCTACTGCTTTTAGGCAACCTGGTAAACCCACAGCTACTGGGTCAAGTGTTGATGAGAAGTACGCAATTGGTCTCTTCAGACGTCCATGTTTCTGAATCAACACTGAGAGTGCACATCCGTTCCTCTCACTGCAGTACAATTCAAATTCCTTCTCATAGTCTGGCATTCCCAAGGCAGGAGCTTCACATAGCCTGTTCTTTAATTCTTTGAATGCTGCCATTTCTTCTGAGTTTAGTTCCAATGGGTCTTTTACCTCACTTTTGGTCAATTTAATCAATGGCTTGGCAATTAAGGAAAAGTTACTTATCCACTGACGACAATAACCAACCATTCCCAGGAACATTCTCACCTCTCTTTGTGTCATCGGGGCTCTCATTCCTCTGATGATTTTGATCCTGTCTATGGTCACTTTCCTCAGGCCTTTCTCAATATTATGTCCTAGATACTGGACTTCTCTCTTGCAGAATTGCAATTTGGCTGGAGATACTTTTAATCCTCCATCTGCCAAGTGATTCAGCAAAGCAATGGTGTCTACTTCACAAGCTTCACGTGTTTTTGATGCCACAAGCAGGTCATCAATGTACTGGACCAAAACTGAATTTTCAGGCATTGCTAGACTCTCCAGAGATTTCTTCAGCAACTGATTAAATATTGAGGGGCTCTCTGTATACCCTTGTGGAATTCGGCACCATGCCAAAATACGTTCTCCAAACCGAAATGCAAAAATCGGCTGGCTGTCATGATGCAATGGGATTGAAAAGAAAGCATGGCACAAATCTATTACTGTGTACCATTCCGCATCATGGGGAATCTGATACAAAATCACTGATGGATTTGGCACAATCCTGCACTATTCTGAACTTCTCATTGGGTTTCTTCAGTCCCATTATAGGTGAATTACATGGACTGCTCAATATTTCCCTCAACACCCCTTGCTGGATCATCTTCTCAATTATAGGGGTTATTCCTTCAATTATTTCAGGTGTCAGTCTGTATTGTGGGATGTTTGGGTAAACTATTCCATCTTTTACAGAAATTTTTACTGGATCCACATTTCTCATCAGGCCTACATCTTCTCCAGTGAAATCCCAGACTGCTGCCTTTACTGTCTGTTTTAATTCTGGGGGCAATTCATCAGGGTTGAATACAGCATATGTTCCAACAGCCTCACTTTCTCTGTTATCTAGGGTCATTCTGTATAGGACATCCTCATCTGGTGTCTCAAAGGCTATTCCATCTGGGGTACAGAAAATGGTGCAATTCATTTTGCACAGCAAATCCCTACCTAACAAGTTCACAGGACTGGTATCACACACCACAAATCGGTGCATGTCTGAAAATTTCCCTATCCTAACCCTTACCAGTTCAGTAAGGTAAGTTTTGATCTGTGTGTTGGGCACACCAACTACTTGGATTGTTTCATCCGAGAGAGGAAGATTCTTTATATCAGCTGACCTGACAGTCGATCTCGTAGCACCTGTGTCAACCATAAAAGTAACACTTTCATCATTGATTTTTCCATCTACAAAAGGTCCTGCCTGATCTATTTCTAGAGTTGCGCCAAGTACGCACTCCTCTTCCTCTCCTCGGCACCGTCAGAAGTCTCCCTCCGAATCACTTCCCTCATTCCTCAGCCAATATAGTGACACAGCGCTCGCGCGTTGTGGTTTGTTTACCTGTTCTTCGTTGTAGAATCCCGAATCCTGGCTGTACTTCTGGGATCCTCTGTTTTGTGGCAAGGGTGGTTTTGGCACCTGATTCTGCTGCTTAATAGCCTTCTGCTGTTGCTGCTGCTGGCCACACCCCTCACTCTGCACCTGTGAATTCAATGATAGATTTTCATTGTTAGCACACGGTGTATTCTTACACTCGGATTTCCAATGCCCTAATTTTCCGCAATTGTGGGAAGGGAATTTCTTCTTGGCTTCCTCAATATTGCCTTTCCCTTTTCCTGGGCCAAATCTGGGTCTATTTCCTGGGTTATTTGCTTGTTCAACCAACTGAGCTTCCTGTCTTTCTGCAACTTTCACTTGTGCCCACATTGCCTTTTCTTTCAGCTTTCTTTGCTTTGCCTCAATCTCATCACTGAAGTATTTTGCATGTCTCAGGATCTCATCAATCTTTTTGCTCTGCCAGTCTACGGTATGCTGTCTTATCATCTCACTGATTTCAGGTCGCAAGCCATATACGAATCTATATACAAAATGGCTCAGATCCTTGTCACCCAGATGTTCATCTCCACTTGACTGTTTGAAAGCCAGTATTAGTCTTTCATAGTAAGCATGGACTGATTCTTTCACTTCTTGATGTGTTCGATCTATTTTAACCCAGTCTGTTTCTTTGGGAGGTACCTTATTTTTCAGGAAAGCCATAACCTGCTCATATTTCTTCATTACCTCGGGATCTGGTGCTCCTGTTTTGGGATCTCTGGGGTATTCCTTTGTTTTCCAATCTATAACTATCTTACATTCTGCCCACAAGTCTGCTGGTACGATTATATCAAACAAACTATTCAGGTCAATCCACAGTACTTTTGACAACTTCCCAAATCTGTCAACCTGTCTATACCACTCGACGGGCTTTTCTCTCAGTCGAGGGAAGTCATTTGTAAATGACAAAATATCTTGTCTGGTCCATGGGACATGTACATAACCTCCTCCCGGAATCTCCCTCATGAGAAAAGCTGTCACTGTTTTCTCTTTTTCTCTCATAGGGAATGCTGGGAAAGTCCTGTCTGTCGCATCCTCTCGTTTTCTATACCATCTACTTTTCCATTTTTCGACATCTCCCCATTTTCGCAGCAAAGCGATTATATCCTTAATCTGCCCTATTCGGCCTATAGTGTTCAGGTTCTCAATGTCCTTGTCTGTAAAATCCACTCGGTAAGGCTTTTGTAAAACTTTTACCCTGTCCATGTCAATTCCGTTTCACTCGCTATTTCTTCCAACCTGTCATGTGTGCTCTTTGCTCTCCATGTAATACTTTTACACAGGAATAGCAATTCCCCATCCTGATAATTTTTTAGCGTTTCTGCAGGAATAGTCCCTACTATTAGCTCTTCCAATACCATGCGTAATTTTGCCACATCAATTGTTTGGGATTCTTTTTATTTCCCCTGCAAAACTTTCAGCCAATCATTCAAATTCTCAGTGGTTATCCCCATAGATTTTTCTACACTCACTGGTTCTGTCGCCCTTTGGGGTTCTAGGATTGATCCTCCAGTCATCCTGTTCCTTTCCATACAATTGGGATTCAAAAACGGGTTAGTCTGCACATTCAATTCTCCTTCACATATGGTATGTCTCCATTGATTTTCTCCTGATCTTATTAATGTCTTTTCTGGCTGATTCCGCTGATTTTCTCCTGTTCTCATTAATGTCTGGTCTGGCTGAACAACCAGCCTATTGTTCACACACGGAACTGTTAGACCATGTTCACCAGTTCTTTGCTTCTCAAAAATAGGCATAACGGGACCTATTGTTACAGGCACCGTAACTGCTTCAAGATTTTTAGTCAGTTCTCTTGTTTTTTCATCCTCGGCCTCATTTTCCCTTTCTCTCTCTCTTTCCATAAGGGAATTACTGCTTTTCAACTCAGGTGTCGTAACCTCTGTTTTAATAACTCGCAGGGTATCTCTCATTGGGGTAACTGATGTCCCTATCTCTGGTTCTCGTCTATACGGAGGTGGTCTCTTAAATAGCATGTCATCTAGGACATCATCCTCAGACTCATTCGCCCCATATCTCCTGGTTTCTACATTATGTTCTCTCTCTGTACACTTTCTCCCTTCAGTCTCCCCTGCGGTTCTTACAGGATATAGTCCTTCAGTCATGCTAGCATCTCGCCACCTTCTCATTCGATCATGATGTGTTTCACGATCATACTGTCGCCCGAACATGTACCGGTATTTTCCCCCACTTCTCTGCTTTTCTCGCTCATGCATTTCATCCTCCCATTCAGTCAACGCCTCAAACTGCGTCGGCCTAGGCCGAGGCTCTAGACTCATCATCGTTTCCCGCAAGTTTCTTAATATGGCCAGATTAAATGAGCCATGTTCCGGGAAAGCCAAAACTCCGTCTTCTCTTGTATATTTTGCCCAATTGTCTAACCAAATACAAGTATGATACCCATATTTTGCAACCATGAAGGATGCGGGGGTTGTTGTCGGAGGAAGTAACTGTCCTTCCCTAGTCACAATCTCCTTATCCTTATCGAACCATGTCTTGACTTTACTAAACAAAGACTTCTTTCTCTTTTCCTCAGCGTGGTAATACATTTTCTCGTTTTCCGTAACTCCTTAATCCTTTCTACAACTGTACAATCTCCTGTCCAATTGTAGCGCGACTCACACTAACGCACCAATCCGGAGCGTTTACGTCACTGTCTCAGTCCACAAATCCCAGCGCGACTCACACTATCGCACCAATCCTGGAGCGTCTACGTCACCCTGTAAGTCTTCCAATCCTTGTGCGGCGTACACTAACACACCAATCATAGTGCTTCCACTGTTCTAACCCACTGTCCAACCACAGCGCGGTCTTCCTGGCATCAGCAGTCGCTGCAGCAGCTCCTGCTCCTGTCTCCTGTCTCTCGTCTACCCCTCCTTTACAAAACTACTCGGTAGACTTTGTTTCAATTTCTACAATTCTGTTAGTTACAACATATAAACATCTCCATTATCCTCTTCGCTAACCAAAGAATAGCAATAGACCTTTCCTCTGCCCCACTACGGAATCGTTACTTCCGTTGATAAAGTAGCACATCCCTCTACTCTACCCTTCTAGCAAGCATCAATCAACTGTTTTCTCCGGAATACTCCTAAGAGTTTCACAATTAACCAAAATGCCTTTTCATTCACACACTTTCACACCAGAAAATGTAGTACATTCACACAGAATCCTGTCTTTCACGAGAACAGCGAACAGTCTGTCCTACTACAGAATTATAACACACGTTAACAAAGCAGCGCTTACCTCTGCTCTGTCCTTCTAACAAGCTCAGAGAGTACCTATTACCTTTCTAGTAATAAGCGTTACCGGAATGTCAAAAGGATCCCTGGTACCTAAGACCAGAACTTCACAGGTAACCTTCGCTATCATATACACTTCTCTCACACAGAAAATACGTCTCTAATGGCAACACACGGCGATGCTACCTCATCGAACCCAGACAATGCGACGCGCATCTTCAATTGTCACACGTTTTCCCTGTCTACATACAGGGCCAACAATTCCGCCTTTCCCGAGAGCAGCGCTTCCCTCTGCCCTACTTACGGAACTGTCACCGACTTCCTACATCCCAGAAGCCGTACACACTACATAAAACTCAATACGACTTCAACATATAGTGTTAGTACACATATCAATACCAAATCAATAATCAATAAGCTTATATACACGCAAATTCACCAAACCAAGACAATAGATAACCATTCTTCTGCTACCAAGAAACTGGTGCAGATCGGAGCTTCCGAATCCCCTCAACTTCCACGGACAGAGTGATTTCACAGTCACACGCACACACACACATCACACGCTGGTGGGGCCCATAACACCAACATTCATCCTACCACTCTATCCGTGCCATGTAAAGGGGAAACCCTTCTGTTTCTAACCAATCTGCTTTTATATGGAGGTCAATCGAATCATCTAGTTGTTGATTTAGTGAACAATCTTAATACTCTAAACATTCAATAAACATTTCAATGAAATAACCACCCAACACAGTAATTCAAACAGAATATTGTTTATCTAAATCAAATGCAAGTAAAGCCTAGTAAATGCAAAGTCATCTTTGTCATATTTACCTATTCTGTCTAATAGTCGTTTTCTAAGTCAGAACTGGTCCTCAGCAATTTGTCAAAGTTTTCTGTGCCGTCATGTAGAGTCACCGTCCTCTCCGTCAGCGTAGGGACCTCTGATCATTGACTCAAGAAGAAGTGGCGCTAAACCTCTCTAGTCTACCAATATTTATACCAAAATTTACATTAACAAAGTTACATTTCCAAATTCTTGTGAATTTTATTGGTTAGCTCAAATTGGAAGACCGGATTTCACTGCAACATGTGCAAAAGTTCCCATGCGCTTCTCTTCGCAAAGTTTTGAATAGCAGGGTTCATTGTAACAAAAAGTTCATTGCGTCCGGACTTGACTCTGATAAAAAGTGTCTCTTTTTCTTGTATAGATCCGGTTTACCATCTTTAAAAGTTCTTTAATCAGTACAAATTCTGCACGTTGAGGGGCATCTGGCACAGCTCCCGGAAAGTCGTCATGGTCATGGCTTCCCAGGTCGCACAGAGGACAGGGTCGCAGTTAGTGCAAGGCTTTTCATATTTTCATCTACTCGAGAATAGGCTGCGGTTGGTGGCCATTTTATAGCAGGCCACAATGGTCAACTTTAGCAAAAAGATATAAAATCATAATTAATACATGGAAATAATTAAAACAGTGTTATTCCCCTGCTAATACCCTTATGTGTGTGTATTTATCTAGCCATTTGCGACATCTAAAGCCATTAGTGCATGTTTATTTTAAGCGCATAACACAATAACATCACATAAGCAACATCTATTTTGTCAGTTTTCATACCAACTTAATTCACTTATTATTTTAGCCATGCAGATGCATTCCCACGTGTAATTCTTCTGTTAATAATGTTGATTAAACAAAACACGGCAAACTGTTATTTATTATAATTAATCAGTAGTACTTTTAATAATGACAAACGAAAATGGAACAGGTGTTTCGTTTTCAGGTATAAAACCTGCTCCAGCACCTCCAGTAAGCGCTACAGAGCTGCATTGCAGAGAGGTGTAAAAAGAGGCACGGCCTGGACCATCTCTCTGCAACGCAGCTCAGTGGCGCTTACTGGAAGCACCTGCTGGGCTAGTTAGCCCCCAGGGGCCCTCAGGATTGAAGGGGAATTTTTTCCCCAACTTAAAACGCGCCATAGGGCGTGTTTGCACACGTCACCTCAGGCCCCGTCCCCTCCCTTCCCCACTGTGTAAACACGCCCTGTGGCCGTTTTTTAAGTTGGGAGATTAAGTCCCCTTGAATCCTGAAGATCCCTAGGGGTAAAATAGCCCACTAGATATGTCCAGTAAGCACCATTGCAGAGAGGTGTAAAAAGGGGCACGGCCTGCACCACCTCTCTGCAACGCAGAAAAGTGGCGCTTACTGGAAGCCCCTGGTGGGCTAGTTGGCCCCCAGGGTCCCTCAGGATTGAAAGGGAATTATTTCCCCAACTTAAAACGTGCCACAGGGCGTGTTTGCACATGTCACCTCAGGCCCCGTCCCCTCCCTTCACCACTGTGTAAACGCGCCCTGTGGCCGTTCTAAGTTGAGAGATTAAGTCCCCTTGAATCCTAAGGGTCCCTAGGGTCAAACTAGCCCACTAGGTACCTCCAGTAAGCGCCACAGAGCTGCGTTGCATAGAGGTGTAAAAAGGGGTGTGGCCTCAGAACACCTGTCTGCAACGCAGTTCCCTGGCGCATACTGGAGATACCTGTTGGGCTAGTTGGCCCTCAGGGACCCTCAGTATTGAAGGGGAATTAATTCCCCAACTTACAACTGGCCAGGGGGTGCGTTTGCAGAGTGCTGCTAGGAGGGGGCGTGGCCTCTGGCGCGATGCCGGTCTTTTATTTATTTTATTTTTTTAAGAAGGAGGGCTGTGTGGCCCCCTTCTTTTTCTAATTTACTGGCCCTGGGGACCCCATCCCCCAGGGCCTGCACCCTAATTTTTTAGTTTAAAAAAAAAAAAAAATTGGCCCTCCCAAGGCCTTAATCGGCCCCGGGGACCCCAACCCCCGGGTCATGGCCTTTTTTTTTTTTTATTCTTTAGGAGGGGGCTGCATTGCCCCCCTCCTCAGGCCACTTATGGCCCCGGGGACCCCTTCCCCCGGGGCCGGCCTTTGCTTTTTATTATTTAAAAAAAATATATATTTATAGAAACACTTAGGACATGCTGGACAAACCGTATGTACCTATCACCATGACGATTTGCGTGATAATCATTAAAAGGCAACTATGCATAGAATGAATCCACATGGAATGTATTTACACCGCTAGAGAAGCTCTGACGTGTCTGACGCCCTACCGTGCCTAATCCCGGCGCCCCCGCCGGTTGGTACTCTCCAAGTAGACACCCTTGTCGTTTATTTATACAAACATGGGTAGCTATTGACGGGCACATTTAATATACACGCACACCAAGCCATTCAAAGGGGATTCAACAAAAATTCGACCAAACTATGCAAGAAACCCCCCTCACGGTTAATAAAACACACATCCACCGCCGGATGTGTAATACTTTTTATTTTACTCTCTGTAAAGGAGACAAACCTCACTTGAGATTCACAGCGTGCTCCTGGCTGAGCCCAATGCTGTGTTCCACCCACCAGTGCCCGCCGAGTGCCTCACACCTCTGTGTTGTATTCCATCAGCTAGTGCGTATACTATGACACTCTCTAGCCCATGTGCACTGTAACACCACCCCGTGAATATGTCGTGCCACACTTGCCTTCGCACGGGTTATATTGCCCCATCTAACGTGCCTTCCTTGATGCCTATGTTATAACGCACAGCGCTATGCCATACATATTACAATCTGGGATCCATATCTTTGTCACAGTGTATATGCAACGTTACACTCCCCAGCACATATTTTATATTACAACTTTAGAGACTAGTTAGGTTACAAAACACTGCCCTGTGCATATTACACTCCAAGGCGCATATCGCATAGCAATAGCTAGTGCCTGTGCTATCTCGCACTCTCCAATGAATCTGTCATTGCGCACAATGTATTGCATATTATATTTCACGCCCCGGTTCATCTTATATCACACTTTTTGGTGCATAGTTTATACCATATACTATATCTAGTTTTCATTTTCAATTGTGCTCTCAGGACTATGTTCTATATAACACTGCGTCCACCTACCCTTTTCACGGACATTACATTTTGCGATGGGGGGTGGAGGGTCAGGGGGTGTTTCTGCTGTTTCTGATGTGCTGCCACTGCCCTCTATTTAGCATGATGTACCAGTCCACTTCTCCTGCCTTCCATTGCCCAATTCTATGGCCCATCATTGACCTCCAGCTTAGCCTCTGTGCTTAGCTTGCTGCCCCTATTCTCCTTCCCCCTGCTCTCCGATGTCTTTGTGCATGCCCCTGCTCCATCCTTTTTGCCCACCATGTTCCATGGACCTGCCACTCCTATCTACTCTGAGTGTTCTGTTGAGCTGCCACTCCCCTCCCACCTGCCTAGCATTGTCAGATGACTCTAACCTGTCCCTGCCACCTCCACCCTGCCTGTCCACATGCCATGCCCCTAACCCTTCCTCCTGTCCTCCATGGTCCACTTACTGCCACACCCTTCTGCCCTCCCTGGTCTGTTGTGCTGCAACTGCTCCTCCTGCCTGCCCCGTGCGGTCTGTTGTAAGGCCCCTTCCCCTGAACTATCTTGTCTGTGCCCAGGTCCTGACCCTCCCTTCTATCCTTCATGGTCCTTTGTGCATGCCCCTGCACCCTCCTTCTTGCCCATCATAGGCATTGTGCTGCCACTAACCCTCCTGCTTGCCATGCATGGTCTTCTGTGCTGCCATGGCCCCTCCCACCTTCCCTGTGTGGTCAGCTAGCTGCCCCTGACCCCCTCCCACCTTCCCTCCATGGTCTGTGTGTATGACATCATAGTCTCATTGTTGCTCTCCATGGTGTGTCTTGTTTCTAGTCCCCATCCTGCCTGACCTCCATTGTCATCTTGCTGCTCCTGCCCTGCCCCCTTGCCCCCAGCCCTCTGTTTCCATGTGCAGACCCCTATTCCCTCTCTCCTGGCTTGCCTGTTCCATTGTAATGCCCCTGATCCGTCCCTCCTGCCCTTTATGGTCTGTTATGCTGCAGCTTTCTCTCCTGTCTGTCCATTATGGTCAGCTAGCTACCATTGCCTCTTTCCCCTCTGTTCTCTGTTGTCCATGTGCATGGTCCTGTCCCCTCCCTAATGCTTTCCATGGATTGTTGTGCTGCACTCCCTGATGCCTGCCCTGTAGGGTCAGTTTGGTGCACCTCTCCATGTCCCTCCTGTCCTCTGTTATCCGAGTCCATGTCCCTACCCCAATTCCTCCTGCCTACCATGATCCAATGTACCATACTTGCAAACATTTTGAACTTGGTAAGAGGGAGATTTTGAAAAAAAAACTGGGATATTGATTTTCTCCTTTGAGTTACATTAAAAAAGAGGAGATTGTAGACAGGAGACAGATCAAGTAAAGCACATTTGAGCTTAAAAACATTGGACGTTTCCTGGCTGAAACGGGTCTGTTGGCATGTATGGTTGTACTACCACTGCCTCTTCTTTCTGCCCACAATGGTCTATTATATTGCCACAGCCTCTCTTGCCAGTCCTGTATTGTTGGTTTGTTGCCCCTGCCCCCCTTTCCACTGCCCTCCATTGTCTACTGTGCTGCCACTGCCCTTCCTGCCTGCCCAGTGTGGTCAAATTGTTGCCTCTGCACTCTCCTACCTGCCTTCAATTTTCAGAGTTCGTGCCCCTGGCCTCTGCCTCTCAACAGTATCCCAATAAACAACTAGATTGCTAACATTCTATATTTATTACAAAAGTGTGGAACGCCTGACGTCATCTTGATGTAATCAAAACTGTAATACCTAGAGTATTTCCTTTAGAAATTACATATATGAGAGGGTCTTATTTGCATCAAAATTATTAGGTTAGGGCTCTAAAAAACTAAAATGAGGACATGTTTTCTGAGTTTTCAAATAGCGACAAAGAACTTTTAAATTATTTGTAATCTTTATGTTTTTTTATCCAGTTGACCACCTGATTAAATGTTGCACCTAGGGGAGAGGATGTGGTGTTACTTCCAGAGCTGCAGACTTTGCAACTGGGGAACCAGGTTGGAGTTTCTGGTTCAGCTCAACATTCTGTGATTCTGGTCAAATCACTTAATCTCCCCATGTCTACAACCAAAATTAATTTGATCTTGTGTGATGTAACCAATGCTCATGTAAAGCACTCCAATACAGGTCTGCACTATATAAAACTGCAAATACACAAAAAATAGGTGTTTTGCACACTTCTGTCATTGGGCTACATGTGGGCTACATCTGGGTGATATTTGTGCTGCATTTGGGCTCTTTTGTCTCTGGTGGCCATCTTGGGAGATTTATTTGTTATGAAGTTTACTAATTTCCTCATTTACTGCAGCCTCCTCAGTAGGAAATGCTTTCAGTTTTTTACTTTGATTCCATCAAGAAGGTATTCAGATATGTCACACATTTGCCATAACTTCTGAATGTTAGCACTCCAGTTGCTCATTAGATCACTGTAGTAAAGCTACTGCTCACCACAGAAGTCTGCTGCTGGTATTAAAAGTGTATGTTTCAGTCTGCATGTCAGAATATTTTTATGAAATAGAAGAGAATTTGAGAAGTCAAAATGTGCCCTAATTTTTCTTTCTGCAGAACTATTCATAATTTCTATGGGAAAATGAACCAGTTTGTTCCTTTGTAAATTAAATGTTTTAAGTGTTACCACTTTATTCCAATCAAGATGGCTTCTGGTGTGCCATACTTTTGTCATAAGTGAGACTGTTAGCGCTCTAGTTGTTTGTTAGAACACTCTGGGACATTCTGTCATTGGGCTATACGTGGGCTACATCTGGGTGATATTTGGGCTACATTTGGGCTCTTTTGTCTCTGGTGGCCATCTTGGGAGATTTATTTGTTATGAAGTTTACTAATTTCCTCATTTACTGGAGTCTCCTCAGGAGGAAATACTTTCAGTTTTTTAGTTTGGTTCCATCGAGAAGGCATTCAGATGTGTCACACATTTGCCATAAATTCTGAATGTTAGCACTCTAGTTGCTTATTAGATCACTGTAGTAAAGCTACTGCTCACCAGGGAAGTCTGCTGCTGGTATTCAAAGTGCATGTTTCAGTCTGCATGTCAGAATATTTTTATGAAATAGAAGAGGATTTGAGAAGTCAAAATGTGCCCTAATTTTTCTTTCTGCAGCACTAATCATAATTGCTATGGCAAAATGAACACCCTCAGTTTGTTCCTTTGTAAATTAAATTTTTTAAGTGTTACCACTTTATTCCAATCAAGATGGCTTCAGGTGTGCCATACTTTTGTCATAAGTAAGACTGTTAGCGCTCTAGTTGTTCGTTAGAACACTCTGGGACATTCTGTCATTGGGCTATACTTGGGCTACATCTGGGTGATATTTGGGCCACATTTGGGCTCTTTTGTCTCTGGTGGCCATTTTGGGAGACTTATTTGTTATGGTGTTTCCTAATTTCCTCATTTACTACAGTCTCCTCAGTAGGAAAAACTTTCAGTTTTTTACTTTGATTCCATCAAGAAGGCATTCAGATGTGTCACACATTTGCCATAAATTTTGAATGTTAGCACTCTAGTTGCTCATTAGATCACTGTAGTAGAGCTACTGCTCACCAGGGAAGTCTCCTGCTGGTATTCAAAGTGCATGTTTCAGTCTGCATGTCAGAATTTTTTTATGAGATAGAAGAGGATTTGAGAAGTCAAAATGTGCCCTAATTTTTCTTTCTGCAGCACTAATCATAATTGCTATGGCAAAATAAACACACTCAGTTTGTTCCTTTGTAAATTAAATGTTTTAAGTGTTACCACTTTATTCCAATCAAGATGGCTTCAGGTGTGCCATACTTTTGTCATAAATAAGACTGTTAGCGCTCTAGTTGTTCGTTAGAACACTCTGGGACATTCTGTCATTGGGCTATACTTGGGCTACATCTGGGTGATATTTGGGCTACATTTGGGCTCTTTTGTCTCTGGTG
Source organism: Triturus cristatus (assembly GCF_964204655.1). Taxonomy (NCBI): domain Eukaryota; kingdom Metazoa; phylum Chordata; class Amphibia; order Caudata; family Salamandridae; genus Triturus; species Triturus cristatus. The sequence goes on along the minus strand of NC_140590.1, from coordinate 84,577,286 downwards.
GCCATTTTGGGAGACTTATTTGTTATGATGTTTCCTAATTTCCTCATTTACTACAGTCTCCTCAGTAGGAAAAACTTTCAGTTTTTTACTTTGATTCCATCAAGAAGGCATTCAGATGTGTCACACATTTGCCATAATTTCAGAATGTTAGCACTCTAGTTGCTTATTAGATCACTGTAGTAAAGCTACTGCTCACCAGGGAAGTCTGCTGCTGGTATTCAAAGTGCATGTTTCAGTCTGCATGTCAGAATTTTTTAATGAAATAGAAGAGGATTTGAGAAGTCACTCAAAATGTGCCCTAATTTTTCTTTCTGTAGCACTAATCATACTTTCTATGGCAAAATGAACCCCCTCATTTTGTTCCTTTTTAAATTAAATGTTTTAAGAGTTACCACTTTATTCCAACTAAGATGGCTTCAGGTGTGCCATACTTTTGTCATAAGTAGGACTGTTGGAGCTCTAGTTGTTCTTTAGAACACTCTGGGAAGCTGCAGTAGAACACAAAGGAATTAACAGACAGTCTCTGCCCTTGTTGGATGTACATGTTTTACTGAGAATGTCAGACTTCATTCTCCCATGACTGAGAAAGATAATGTGAATTTACAGAAAATATGCTCTCAGTTTAGCTTATAGATCACCCTCCAAACCTCTGTGGGAAAAGCATGAGAAAATAGTTTTCTCTCAAACATGATTCATGATATCACAGCAGAAGGCTTTTTCACATGGTAAAATCACCTTAGAACACACCACAGTTCCTAAAATGAGTATGGTACCATCAACAAATGATTTATAATGTAACTAAAGTCTTAAAACCTTCTATTAACTGCAAGGCTTTTTAATGAGGTGCTATCATGTATATTGGTCCCAAGATGGCTGCCAACACTTCTTGGATGAAGTGCTGACAGCCAATCAAATCTCACGATGAGATGTGTGGTTAGGCTCCGCCCAGATATATATGTGATTTTACTTTTGATTTTCTCAGGAACTACTGAACGGATTTACACCATATATGCAAAAGGCACATGCCTGACCTGAGGACTACCTCTTTGCCAAATTTCAAGTAATTCTGTTCAGCCGTTCGGGCTGTACCTTCAACTAAAGGTCCTATGGGAAAATGCATGGGGAAAACGCGTTTTGGGACCCCCCTTTTTTCTCAGCCCCTGCTTGACGAATCACCCCGAGAATTTCAGGGTAGGAGCTGAGCGGAGCGCCCCATTAGTTTTGAAAATTTCACAAAGATAAGTCAACCGGCGCCAAAGTTATTCTGCCAGTAGATAATATATATATATATATATATATGTATATATATATATATATATATATATCACTTGAACTCGTGACACCTTCCCTCTGCTTCGCGCAGAAATGACTAGTGCAGACCTGCGATAGTGCGATAATTATTTTTTCGAGTTTTCTTGCCTTTACGCGTGTCGGCCGTTCAAGCGGCCTTGATCACATATATGTGTGTGTATGATGCTGAAAATATATGTGTGTGGGTGTGTGTCTGTGGTAAAGGCTCATTGCTGTGGAAATTAGATTTTCGAAGGAGGCATAGAAAGTAATTTAGAAAAAATTGTCTTTTCCTATCCTATTTAAATTCTCCGATAAAGCCGCTATTTATTGGTTGTATTTAGCCTGATTATGTTGCAAGGTTAATAGGGGGAGTGAGGGGAGACATGGTTGATGAAATTTCCCATTCTGGCAGGAATTACGGAATCTGCCCTCCAAATGGAGAATAATCACACAGATCCAAGAATATCAGGCTCTTTTCTCATGGTTTCCCCCTGATTCCTGGGACAGATGTGCTGGCATCTTCCACCTACTCCCAGCTGGACTGGTAGGGGTCAGGTGTCAGGGCAGGGTTAGACATGGCATGCTCCCCCTTGTGGTGCTGCAGGGTACAGGTGGGGGCAACCTGTTCTCCTACCTGTAGCCCTTGCCCCTGCTGTAGTTTCTTCAGTTGTGAATTTGCACTTAGTGATCCAGGCTATTGATTCAGGAAAAAGAATGACCATGTATGGCATTTGCTGACCCAGTAATTCTGGACCTAGGGACACTGGACTACTCCGAATGGCCTAGAGCAATAACCCATGTGAAGATACCGCTCCTGGACATTTATAATAAGGGTCTATGGACTAGATGTACGTACATAGGATTTCCTAAGATAGGTCACAATTTGCACACTGACTTTTAGCAACTTCAATGGTATTTTACGACCAAACTTATGTACAGTATGCCAAACCGGGTGCCCCCACCATAAAGAAATCATCCAAATAGTGCGTTACCAACTGATGGCTTGCCTGCCATGAGAACACCCACGGCAGGAATGTACTGAAGCACTCAAATTATGCACAGGATATCAAGCAGCCCATTGGCAGTGCTTTGCCACCATACCATTTGTACTCAAAGTACAGACAAAATAGATGAAAATCTTCTGGGTGTACTGGAAACAGCTAGAAAAATAACTTCATGTCACATTTTGCCATCAATGGTTCTAGGCCCGCCACCACTACCAGTGACATGCCCACATCGACCATGGAGTAGAACACCGACTCTACCTCATACGCAATTAAATCATTCAGCGACTGACCCTATGGCCACGAAAAATGTTGAATCAAGCAAAATTGCCCTTCTTGCTCCTGTTCTCCCCTTCCCTCTCCCCGACTTGCACCATTCCCCCAGCTCTTCTAGCTGCCTTCTTTCCATGTTACTCGGCCAGAAAACCCTCTTAGGACCCCTCACCCCACCTGGCTCCACCCCTTATCCCTTCTCAGGATCTGAAAGATACCCCAGGGGCTACACAGCCGCTGTGCACCTATGGGAGCCCCACCCTTCCTGCCTCTCCTCATACGAAGGCTGCTCCTCAGACACCGCCCACCTCCCGGCTATTCAAGTCTGCGCGGTCCTGTTTATGCACCTGCCGTGTGACAGGGCCACCACACTTTTGCCTCACCCTCCCGAACCTAGCTGCGCTGTTCCCATCTCTCAGACGCCTGCCTGCTGGCCTGCAGGAAACCAGCCCTCCTCCTGCCGCCCTCTTCCGCAGCCCTGATGTGACCCAATCACCACGCAGGGTCTCATTTCCTAGAGCCCATCCCCATTCCCCAATGCGGCCACTCCACTCGATACCAAGCAGCCTCAAGAACTCACCTCGCTGCACCCTGTTCTGCCACCCGCCATCAACGTGGCGGAGAACAAGCAAATATGTCACTGCTAGGCCCGCTGAGGTCTGGTGAGGCGGCCGAGCCGGGGTGGGAATTGCTTTGCTGCCCACCACGAGGTCCAACCTCTAGGCCGCCTTCAGAAAATGCACTGCCTCTGCCACCTTCCTGACGCTCTTGGCCATGGTAAGTACATACTCAACCCTCACAGACACCAAAAGCTAACCTACCACATTGTGACAGTTGTGAGAAGTTGGCCTGATGTATGATGTCACTACTTCTAGTGTACACCTTATATCAGTCCAAACAACCCTTATGGTGATTGGTTGTAAAGTCAACCTTATAGACCAGCTATCCTAGTGGTAGCATGGACAAGAGCAGTCTTAGGCTAAACTCTGAATGGCATGTGAAGCCAGCTGTGATACCATATATAATCCCTTGAATACCAAATGAAATGACACCACAACAGATATATATATAAAAATAAAGTGTATTTATTCTAGTCATACCCTCAGCACTCTTTATGAGATTAGAGGTAAGTACAACACAGTCTTATTCAAGCATACATTAAGTCACACAGGTAAGTAATACAGTTAGGCCCTAGGGGCCACGCAAACCATATACTAAGTAAGTGGTATAAGGACCACTGTCACGGAAATAGGATAGGCCTAGGCCTAGGGAATCGCTGGGGCTACACTGCACTAGCAACAGTTAGGAAGTGGGAGGCCCACGGGATTCAGGTGCAGAGTGGAAACACTCACGCGTAATGCGTAAAAGTCGATAGAATTACTAGCAGTTAGAAATTAACAGTTTAAGGACACTTCTGAAGCAGCTAGAGAGTCGAGACTCGGAAACTAGACCCTAGGATAGTCACTACCCTTGTGAGCACCGAAGTACCCAAGTTACCTAGCCCACGGACTGCGGGTGCATAGGTGTGAACTTGCGTCGGGTTTCGTCGTGGACTTCTATGGATGCCTGAAGGAAAGTTGCTGACAGGCAGTCAGTGAAGAGTGTCCGGTGGATCCCAAGGCTGGGATCAAGAAGAGAGGAGACCTGCAAGCAGAAGGGACAGAGTCAAGGTCACTAGCCAGTGACCGCGTGGAACCAGGAAGGAACCAGGCGATGTCGTGAAGATTGCAGGTGAAGGTGAAGCTTGTCGCTGCAGCCACGAGGACCAGGGAACGTCGAGGACGACCAGGACCAGGAGGCGAGCTGTCCCACAAAGGCTCTTGCTGTCGGCAGCGTCGAAGTCGAACTAGGACTCACCAAGCCTTGGCAAGCGGCACCCACGAAGAACGGAGGACTTACTTCTGGTGCAGACCAGGAAGGTCTGGGGTGCTTCTCTTTTGCAAGGAAGCGGGAGCCAGTCTGGAGGAGCCAAACCAGCAGTGAAGATTTCTGGATGCGTCGTCACAAAGGCCACTAGCCAACGGGCAAGCAACCGGACAGGCGCGGCAAGCAGGAAAATGCAGAAGGGCCCCACGCAGGACTCGTGGAGTGTGGGGGGCTGATCTTCGGTGCAGATGGTGCTTGGGGTTGAGGCTTCTCAATCCCCGGTGCACAACTTCGAGGGTGCCTCAGAAGCTGCGCTGGAAGATACTCGCCACTTTTCCCAGGTAGCCGGTGCCACGTCTCTCGTCGCCTCCACGGATCTCAGCTCGGCTGTGGATGTGGATCAGGGTCGGAGAAGTCTGGAAGTCAAGGCTCTGGTCGGGCTCTGCAGTCGGTCCCTCGTAGAACTTTAGCAAAGCAAAGGGTAGTCTCTTGATGGTGCCTGTTTGCACAGGGTAGCCACTCCTTGGCCACAAGGGAGATTCTTCAGTCTTCTTCTTTCGTCGAATGTCGAAGGTCCAGAGTTTCTGTTCAAGTTGCAGGTTCAGGATAATCTAATCTCCTGGGGCCCAGCTACCACACTTATACTAATCTGGGGGGCTGGGTTACCTGCTAGGTCACGCCTTATGGGTGGGACCTGGGAGGGGGGTGGTTACACCCCTTTCCCTTTGTCCAGTTTCGCGCCAGGACTGGGGCTGGAGTGCCCCAGCACCGGTTTGAACTGGACTATGCATGGGACACCTTGTGTGCCCCAGGCATGTCTCATTCCTTTCAGCCCTCCCTGCCCCAATACACTAAAGTCTGTCTGGGGAGGTGCTAGCACCTCCCCAAGCAGGAAGCCTATTGTCCAAGCCTCCCTTGCTGGAATCATTCCCAGCAGCAGGAGGTCAGACTCGTGTCTGTGGCAGCAGCATCCATTTTGTGATGCTGAGGCTTTGGTTAGAGTTAAACAGCAAAGTAGGATTTTAACATGTCTCTCCCTCTAGAAGGGAGGAATAATATCCTCATCACCAGAAATGGTATGGGGGTATTATTCCAAAGTGTTAGACACCTTACACGACATGTTTTGATAAAGCCAAACCATAGTTACCATAACCGTTTAAGAGTATATGGTAGGCTATATCATAGAACAGCTATAAGGACATGGTTCCGAAAGCTGCAGACAGGCTCAGCTCATGCTAGAGCACCATCTCACATGTTACCAAGCACTCTGCCTCCAGGATTGTTAAGGCCTGCCATAGGAGTGGCTGATAGGTACACATGTGTCTATATATAAGGTAGATATAGATATACTATATCTAAGCAAGGGGTGATTACACGACCTTGCCCCAGCTGAGTGATCAGCCAGTTGTGTCTGATTGGAAGGCCAGACCAGGGGTGGCATAATACATGCTGCAGCCCCTGGGAGGCCTAGGGTACACCTATGCCCTGGGTACCTAGGGTACACTGTACAGGGTCCACTAAGGTGATCCTTACCAATTGTGTATGTACCTAGGGTACATGGAGTCCATTTTAAGGAGAGAGCAGGCAGCCTGAGACCCTGAATGGCAGGATCTCAGGCCAACTAAGTCGAAAAACCAGCTAGACACTAGGCAAACAGTTGGGGGTAACCATAGTCAGATATCCACCTTCCTACAACAGTCACCTCAAAAGATGCCAAAAAGCCTAAAATTACCACTACTAACTGACTACCAGCCACCTGGTCACCTGAACCTATAATGGTGGCTGGTAGCCCACGTTATCCCCCTAACTATATCCTGGGCTACATCTGGGCTCTATATTAGCCCAAAGCAAAATGGCAGTCATTAGACTGCACCACCCTCCCAATCTCCCCTCGGTCAGCTGGCTCCCAAACCCTCCTTCCTATGACTTGACCATAAGACATCCAACATTTTGTCAAGGCTATCCACCACTTCTGTTCTGGGTTCTTACCTTCTCTTCCTAGTGCCAGAGCATCCCAGCTGACTGCACATTTCCTTTTCTTTCAGTACCTGCATCTAACAGGACCCTGAACGGCTTGACCTGCTGGTCCTGCCTCTCTGGAGTCGGTCCCTGATACACTGCGGGCACCATGAACTGCACCGGAGACGAGACCAAGTGCATTGGTACCCTGAAGAAGCAACTCTAGGTAAGCCTGACGGACCTTTTGCCCTTTCAAAGAAGGAAATGAACCATTTAATAGATATTTCATTTCACAGCTCAGAGATAATTGTCTGTTTCATTACCGTAGAAACTTGCATAACGCACAAGGCAAGCTCATTGGTACACATCAGCGAGGGGTCTGCCTGAGTCCAGAATAACAAAAGAATGAGCATCCCTCCAAGAGGACGAGGCAAAAAAGTATTTCTGTAAATTTTTTGCATCAAAGTACAATAGGTGTGCCTGACTCCTACAATTCCCTGAGTAATTCTCACTTAAGGAAAGAGAGTATGTAAGAATACATGTGACAGTTAGGTGTAAAATGAAAAGTTGTGTGATGTCTAGCACAAGGCTGTGCATATTGTTTCCTAGCAGGTCTTGGCTGTAGATGTATTTGGGCTGGAGGCAGCCAGCCTGTATCTGTATCTGAGCCTCCCCTGCCATGAAGTGGAAGGTCTTAAGGCCCTAGGTATTAACATCGTTTTTAGGTCGAGCCTACAGCAGCACATGCGATGTTGCTCGACTTTTGTAAGTGGGATTTAAAAGTGCTTCCTACCGGCATTTGCTGGCCTAATGCTTGCATTCACGCTTGCGTGAACGTGCAATTACTTTCACTTAGGACGCTGCTGCGCGCGCACCACTTGCGTTGGCCGGTGCGCTCACGCCTCCGCCTCTCTCTCCCGCTGCAGCCCCCATCTTTGCATTCCCCCGTGACCAATGCTTGTTTTGAATGTAGGCAGCACGGCACGCCGTGGCAGGAATGATGGCGACATCGACTTTCTTTTATTATGTGTGGCACCGAACGTGGCTGCATGCCTTTCTTTTTATGTTTATTTGACTTTTTGTCTACAATGGCAGAACCCGTACTTTAGCTTTAAACTTCGTAAGCTAAAGCGCGGGTGCCACGATGGCTTTGCAATGCAATAGCTCTCGCATTACTGAAAGTTTGAGCTTGCGGGGTTGCATTATTACTAGCAACGCCAATAGCTCAAACTGACAGTAATGCGAGATCTATTGTTTATCCTTCTTACCATGCAATGTTCTCTCATCTGCAAGGTATTTTTTTTTCTTTGATTTGTGCTGCTTCATAGCTTCTCCGTAACCACTGATAGAATAACTGTGTGTTTTTTAAACCAAGCACTTTTTAGGTCTCGCCTGAGCTATCGCGTAAGCGATGCTCTGCGTGACTTATTGAGAGGGCTCCAAAAAGTGCTACCAGGCCAGCCTAGCGATACAGTGCATGTGCACGGGCGCGCGCGCTTGACGCGTTTACTTTCACTTTGGCGGCCGCTTTGATGTTTGATCGCGATCACTTTCGCGACCGCGTGTTTCAATTAGCGCCCCTGTCACTGTGTCCTGCACTCTCTCCTACCACTTTTCCTCATGCTTTTCACTCCCCATGGCTGTTACTTTGCTTTGTTGTTTCATATTTATACAGCGCGAACTCGACCCAAAGGTATTGGAGCGCTTTACATAGCACCGTATTTACATTACACATTCAGGCATATGCTTTTCACTCCCCATGGCTGTTACTCTGCTTTGTTGTTGCATATTTATATAGCGCGAACTCGACCCAAAGGTATTGGAGCGCTTTACATAGCACTGTATTTACATGACACATTCAGGCATATGCTTTTCACTCCCCATGGCTGTTACTCTGCTTTGTTGTTGCATATTTATATAGCGCAAACTCGACCCAAAGGTATTGGAGCGCTTTACATAGCACCGTACGCACGGCCGCGTTGTTCAATTAGCGGCCCTGTCATTATTCTTCGAAATTCCAACCACCCTGTCCAAAAAGTTTAATATGTTAAAACTCAACTCTGCTTTGTTGTTGCATATTTATATAGCGCAAACTCGACCCGAAGGTATTGGAGCGCTTTACATAGCACCGTATTTACATTACACATTCAGGCATATGCTTTTCACTCCCCATGGCTGTTACTCTGCTTTGTTGTTGCATATTTATATAGCGTGAACTCAACCCGAAGGTATTGGAGCGCTTTACATAGCACCGTACGCACGGCCGCGTTGTTCAATTAGCATCCCTGTCATTCTTCTTCTATATTCCAACCACCCTGTCCAAAAAGTTTAATATGTTAAAACTCATTCTCAAAAAGGAGGATGCCATTCCGAAAAGTGATGAACCTTTTTGTTTTGTGAAACAGCTAAAAACAAGCATTGGCATAGCCAATAGATTTCGCTTTTGGTTTGGGACCTTATAAGTGTTTAGCCATGCAACAGTTGCATAACTAAATACTTATAAGGTCCCAAAAGTGAGACCTATTGGCTATGCCAATGCTTGTTTCACCTTTATTTTCTGTAACACCTTTCGCCACCACTACTTTTCAGCTCATTTGTGTTCTGTCCAATCAGGGCTCTTACCAGATGAACATCATACGGCTGTGTACATGTCCAACTGCCAATTTAAATGTGCTTGCACAACATGGTGTATGTAATAGGCGGAAGCAGACGAGCACTGTTTGTCTACAATTATAATGCAAGTGTTCCATGACTCAGAACAGCTAGCCCAGGGCAATTTCAGAAAACGCATCTAAATGCAATCATTTAGAAAACATTATCGGAACATAGAAAATGGAGTAACTGTTCTCCCCCCAACTCCCTCTGCTTGGTATTTGCTTCAATGCCAAACGTTCAAAACAATAACATTATTGTGTAACAATTTCCGATTTTCATAGCTGCATGGCTTGATTCGGATCCTGTTTTATTAATTAAATGTTTTTCACTGACTAATGTTCCTCTCCCACTTTGAATAAACTGCAGGTAGTCAGGAACCTGCATTGCTGGTCCACAGAAGGGTTTTCTCAGTCATTTCACCTAGGTGTGACATTCCCATAGTTTCAGCGCGCTTAGCGTTACGTTTAGAGAGGCGCAATGCTGCTAGCTATCGTCTAATTATTAATTATATCCGAACTGATCCAATTTCTATTAAGTCCTGCATAAAACACAGCAACGTTGCGCCGCCATCAGCTGTAGGAGCGCTGTGCAGGACCCTCCATATAAACGTACAATTAAACACATCTACACGCAAGAAACCTGCAGTGACGTGACTATTCGGCCCTTCTCCATGGAGGTGCCGCAGCCTGGGGGTTCATTTCAATGTAGCAAACCTTGCCTACCCTTCTGCCAAAGTCCCGTCCTTTCGTCAGCATGCCCACTCTGTTTTTAGCGCGCATTACTTGCTTTCCAGAGTGTCAACTTCACCCTGTGACTTGTGTCAGTTTCAAAGATCTGATGCTCTGAGTGTGATCTGAATACACAAGATTTGCTCAAGTGACACGCACGGGGGCCACTTGGTGATTATTTTTATTTTACAGAACTTACTCAACTGGTGATGAGCTGCTTCCGACATCCATCATTTAACATCCACCCGTGCCCAATCATGCATCCATTCACCCAAGCATTCATCCACCCATTCACTCTTGCATCCATCCACGTGTGCTGCCACCCCTGCCCAGTGCCCACCCATCCACCGCTGCATGCAGGTACACCCATCCAACCATATATTCATCAAATTATACACCCATTCAACTATAAACGTATCCATGCATTCATAACTTATCCATTAATCCACCACATACCTACTACGTGCACGGCCTCATATCTCTTTCGATTGTCACCATAAGTATCATTGTGTGTGACAGCTGCGCCCTTCCTGGGGTCCTGTAATCACCCAGTGTTAATGTTATTCAGTGCAGCTGCATAGATAGTTCTGATGATGCAGAGAAGCAACCTTTCGCTCACATTGAGTCAACAAGCATTTGCAATGCAATAGGTCTGCATTACCGAAAGTCTGAGCTATCGGCGATGCTAACAATAATGGAACGCCAATACCTCAAACTTTCAGTAATGCGAGAGCTATTGCATTGCAAATGTTGTTTTTCTATTTATTTACCTTTTAAGCAATCGCGGCACCTACGCTTATTGCTTAAAAAAGTAAATAAATAGAAAACTTTTTTTTTTCTATTTTTTTAGTTTTTAAGCTATCACAGCACCCAACTTATTGCTTAAAAAATGAATACATAGAAAAAAAACATTTGCAATGCAATCGCATTACTGAAAGTGGATCGTGAATTGACTACCTTATGCTGATTTTATCGCCTCACAATCCCACGCTTTGCTGACGGGGTCTTTTCACAAATCTACTTGAATAAGCTACAGGAAAGTCTGCATCACCGACGGAAAGTAGTGTGTCAGATAAGCTAACTGACTTCATCTCAGGCGTACCGGGCTCCACGAGGGCCCATCCTCTCTAGTGACTTTGTTTGGGGCACTGCTTACCTAAAGCAGACACTAAACAAACCTTTTGATTGCTGCTTTAAGACATTTTTGTATTGCCTCTTCAAGGACTTTTTTCCGCTTGCAGTTTTCTCTTGACTCATTTTCTTGCACTTTAGGTATATATATATATATATATATATATATATATATATTTATATATATTCTGCTTACCGGGAGTGCCCATTTTGCTTCTTCATGAGGAGTTGTTTGATATATATATATATAGCTACATACATATATATACATATATATATATATATATAGCTGCAAGTGATTAACGATGCTCTGCATATACTCGATTCTGAGGAATCGTGCCTTCTGATTCTTCTTGACCTCTCTGCAGCCTTTGACACTGTTAATCACAACACTCTCCTTAACACTCTTCAACAGAGAATGGGCGTGGAAGGCACAGTGCTTATATGGTTTGCCTCATTCCTCTCGGACAGATCCCAAATGATCAAAATAGCAAACAGTCTTTCATCTCCATTGGCAGTAGGTCAAGGCGTCCCTCAAGGTTCTATCCTTGCACCCACTCTGTTTAATCTCTATCTGGAACCATTAGGGAACCTTCTAAGTAAATCTGGGATCCACTACCATCTCTATGCGGATGACACTCAAATCTACCTCAAGGTGTCTTCCGCACACGATCTTTCACTACTCAACTCTACTCTCTACTCTATTCACAACTGGATGTTAGTTCACCAACTCATTCTAAATCCCACCAAAACTGAATTCCTCCTCCTATCTACCTCTCTCTCCCCTCCTCCGGTTCAATCCTGGCTGGATCAGCTGAATTGACTCAACTATAAACCCGTCATTGTCGACAACGCTAAATCCATAGGTGTCATACTTGACAAAAGACTCAACCTAATCTCCCACAACAACTCCATTGCTAAGAGCGCATGTTACCAGCTGCGACTTATGTGGAGGAAACTTCGGTTCTTCCCGGAGAAAGACCTAAAAACACTGGTCCAATCGCTAGTTCTCTCTAGATTGGATCACTGCAATTCTCTTCTGACTGGTTTACCCAAATCTCACCTCTCCCCCCTCAAATCCGTCCTCTATTCAGCAGCTCACTTTATTTCAGGATCCAAACGAAGTGACTACATAACTCCTATCCTGTCTTCTCTTCGATGGCTTCCCATCGAGGCAAGGTCCATTCATAAAACTGCCTGTATCACCCATAAAGCCTTGCACACTTCTTCTCCTCGTTACCTGGCGAATAAACTGAAAATGTCAGGAGGTTCGAGACCTTCTCGGAATGCGGAAAAGTTTCTGCTTGAGCCCCCTCCTTCAAAAAGGAAAGATCGATGGCTCAATCGTTCTCAGGTAATGTGGTGAGAATCTGGAACTCGCTTCCGCCATTGCTCCTTGCCACCACCTCAATCCAGATTTTCAAAGCTGACCTCAAATCTCTTCTCTTCCAAAGACACTTTCAGAACTAATACCCTCATTCTCAGACCCCTCCAGGAAGTTAGTTCATCATTGTAAATTTGTAACATCCTCTTGTTTATTCCCCCCCTTGATTGCTGTGTCTGATATTGTGTTATTGCCTATATGGTTTTACTCTACCTCTCCTGTTTATTTTTGTAACGTTCTATACCATTTCTCTCATGTAACGTAACTGGTTCTATTGTACAGCGCTCTGACACCTTCGGGTAAAGTCAGCGTTATATAAAAATGCATTAGATAAATAAATAAATATATATATGAAACAAACTCCTCCCTGTTGGAAGGCACTCACGGATGCATTGGTATTTAGCTTTATTTTTCAAACTGTATAGGCAGTCCTGACACGTTTCGGTCTCCTGACCTTTATCAAAGGAAAGTCTGGCAGTCTAATACACATGATAGCGACCATTTTTCCTTTTCCGTAATTTATAGTTTTGGCCCTCTAGTGGACCTCCCTGATAGAACCCTTGCTTGTTCTTTTTCCATCTACATTCTTTCTCCTTGTGGTCCTACTTTCATTCTTCGTTCTTTCTACGCTTTTTTTGTCTTTCCCTCCCCCTCGCTGTCTGTTTCTTTCCTTCTCATTCATACAGCGGGGCATGATTGTAAACAGCCTGCACCACACTCTTCCTTCCAGAGGTGGCGTGCTTGCGGTCATATACACATGTGGAGTTATACGCAGTGAAGTTAAAAATGTTATAAGCATCCATTGTTGCAGCATTGTCAGAGCAAAGCTGCCCAGAGTTTCTCGTTCGAAAGATCTAGGAGTAACCGGAAGAATGATGAAGCAGTGAGAGGACAAAGTGAAGAGAGTGACAGCTGCTCTCTGGCTATGTGACCTGTTCATAATCATGTTTCTACCATTTACTCCTCTTTTTCAGAACAAGATGAAACCACACCGACGACAACCACGCCACCTCCGGGTTAGTTATTAGGTTTTCTCCACTGATGGTCATGTTTGTTCTCACTTGTGTATAAATCAAGGAATGGGACCTGGCGAAGAATAGCTGTCAATCGCGAGGCGACCTAATCGTCCGTATTTTTAAAGCTTGCATGACTGTGGAATGAGTGTGTTCTTTGGTGTTCATTCTTCACCAGATGTTCTCTGTGCTCACGGGGGCTTACAGCGGAGGTATCTGCAGCCACCAGATTTTTTCCTCTAAAGATATCTTAGGACCCTCTCCTGTCGTTATAAACAGGCTAGCTAATTATATGAGGACCCTCTCTTCTCTTTATAAACAGGCTAGCTAATTATATGAGGACTCTCTCCTCTCTTTATAAACAGGCTAGCTAATTATATGAGGACCCTCTCCTCTCTTTATAAACAGGCTAGCTAATTATATGAGGACCCTCGACTCTCTTTATAAACAGGCTAGCTAAATATATGAGGACCCTCTCCTCTCTTTATAAACAGGCTAGCTAATTATATGAGGACCCTCTCCTCTCTTTATAAACAGGCTAGCTAAGTATATGAGGACCCTCGACTCTCTTTATAAACAGGCTAGCTAATTATATGAGGACCCTCTCCTCACTTTATAAACAGGCTAGCTAATTATATGAGGACCCTCTCCTCTCTTTATAAACAGGCTAGCTAATTATATGAGGACCCTCTCTTCTTTTTATATAAACAGGCTAGCTAATTATATGAGGACCCTCTCCTCTCTTTATAAACAGGCTAACTAATTATATGAGGACCCTCTCCTCTCTTTATAAACAGGCTAGCTAATTATATGAGGACCCTTGACTCTCTTTATAAACAGGCTAGCTAATTATATGAGGACCCTCTCCTCTCTTTATAAACAGGCTAGCTAATTATATTAGGGCCATCTCCTGTCTTTGTAAACAGAATAGCTGGCTGACTGTGAGATTTCTCGAAAGGTTGTTATCTGTCAATGTGCTGTATTGATGAGTCTGCGTCAGTCGCACCTGGCAGAGGATTGGCTCTGCTTAAACCTTCCAGAGCTCTCCAGCTATATGTATATGTCACTGTCCCACTATCAAAGTCAATGGTGGGAACTTTCAAATACAATCCATATGTGGCTACAAACTGCTGGAGATACCGAACACTGGGCTAATGTGCCACCCCAGAACACTCGCGACACTGGTGCCGGTCACGACTCTTTCTGCAGCCTCTAGGCTGGCAAACGTATGTGTGTGTCAATCATGAGAAAGTCAGTTAGAGTGCTGCTGTACACATATATTGCTACAACTGTGTGCACTTGTAGAACATCCATTTACTAACTTCCCTGAGACTGAAGATGCTTCCAGCTATCACAGTCCTGAAGATGTGACTCCTGGACCAAAGATAGCAGCGTAAGGGGGATTGGTCCTCAACAGACAGGTCTCTTGACCTCTTCATAGAATCACACTGCTCCCTGTATTGGTAGCAAAAGTTGTGAGGAAATAATCCGGTGATATGTGGCTTGGCCTGAAAGTTCTGCTCGACAATACTTGATGGTCATACTGAATTTGGGGGTATCCAGTGAAGAAAGCCCCTATGAAAGTAAGCCTGCAAAAAATCTGTGCTTAGCATAGTGTGCCACAGACTTGTATTTTGCTGTTTCTGTCATTGCATCAAGACATATGATACAAGTAACATCACACCTACAAGACGTCAGGTCTATTGGCTTTGTCAAGGTTGTTAGCTGCATAAGATAAATAAGCAGCAACTATGGCTTGTACATATTATTGAAAAAGCTTCCACTTAAAACCCTGGTGACACCACGATAATGTTGCCGCTCCTGAGTTTCGAAAAGAGAAGTGGCAATTTGCAGTGTGCGCTATTAATAGGGCCTCCTCACTCGCAGCAGCGCTCGGAGTCTTATGTTTTAAAAAGCAGGCACATGGGAGATGTAAGAAGCAAGGATTTCCCTTCCCATACAACGCTCACTTGGCATGACGTCATGCCCTAACTTCTCCACTAGCAGAAGTGAGCAGTGTGAGCATGCACACATGGATGTGCCTGCTGTCACTGCAGTCTGGGAAAAAACGGACGGTCTGTGCCAGGGCACAAAACAGAGCCCGTTTTGAGGCCATCTTTAAACAAGCATTGGCATAGCCAATAGGTCTCGCCTTTGGGACCTCTATAAGTGTTTAGCCACGCAACAGTTGTTGTTGCACCAAGGATATTGTGCTGCATAACTAAATACTTATAAGGTCCCAAAAGCGAGACCTATTGGCTATGTCAATGCTTAGTATTTGATGTATATAACACCTTTATTGGAGTATAGTGCCTCACTAATTTTTGCACTCTCTGCTTGTAATGGTATATGCCTGTGAGACCGGCCTCACGGCGTATGCCCTCCCGATCATCCAGCCAACCTGCAACCACCCCAAGACACGGCATCTCCGACTCCGGCCGCCCCAGCCAAACAGACCCGAGGGCCGGCCAGAGTCCCCGACAGACTCGACACCCTACCACGCATATCCGACAGAGGGAGCGGGAACCCCCGAGCCAGACCAAGAGGCGCCAGCCCAGTCACACCTCGGATCGCCTTCCCCCGGGAGGACTCGATCGGCCACCAGGCCCCTGGGGAGCAGGCGCCTCGCCTGCCGAGCGTCTGGGGACCCTCCCAGACCCACCTGAAAAGACCAAAGAAACGAGCGGCAGGAAATCCCGCCGAACCCCCTCAGTCACCAAAGGCCCCTCTCTGCGAGTACTCCGGACTTCAAAGGGCAGGGGGAGTATAATAGGGGGTGCCGGAGGAACGAATGGCAGAGAAGGCCTGGAACCATTGAAGCCTGCTGACGCTGTCGCGGCTCCCGAGTACCGAACCACCTGGGCCTGCTGAGTGACTCGCGGCCCCCAGCCATTGAACCACCTGAGCCCTGCTGACGAGATCGCGGCTCCCGAACTCCGAACTACCTGGGCCTGCTGAGTGACTCGCGGCCCCCAGCCATTTGAACCATCTGAGCCCTGCTGACGAGATCGCGGCTCCCGAACTCCGACTACCTGTGCCTGCTGAGTGACTCGCGGCGGTCCCCTCGAGGACGAATTGACAAGAGATCGCCCAGAGAAACAACACCCTCCAGCTCGAGGATTTTGAGCTATACGCAGGGTACTTTGCAGAGACACTACCTTCAAAGACTGTCCCGCTACCCCCATTCCCCTACCACCGATTTGTAGTATCTTGTGCCGCTGATGTACTACTTACACCTTGGATCATAAAGATCCCCTGAAACCTTCGATAAAAGAACCTATCGTCCTACAAAGAATACGTGCGGTGTCACTCTGTTCGTAGTGTAAGCTCAGGGTGTGCGCGCCTGGTTCGGCCTACTTGGGAGACGTGGGTCAAAGGGGTGGGCAAGACGTGTATCGAACCCCCCCCCCCCCTCCGGCGAACGCCTTTCCAACATTTGGTGGCAGACGACGGGATCCGAGCCGACACCGAAAGAGAGCGTGCAGTGAACGACTGACGCACTACCAAACAGAGATGGAAGGAGAAACCTCCCTGGGTGCCGCAGGTACCGAAATGAGCTCACCGTTCCGAGAGGATCAATTGGACTATTATACGCATAGAGAATTAAAACAATTTTGCAAAGACCTTGGAATCGCTACCACCGGATTAAGCACAAAGGAAGACTTCCAGAAAGTATTGAAGACCTGGGTTGAGACGGGGGCGCCCCCGACCCAAACGGAAGGAGACTCCGCCCATGAACCACAAAGCATCCCGGTGAGAAACAACGGGCCAGAGGGGAACCTGTCCCCCGAGGAACTAGCAGACCGAGAGAGAAGCCGCAACCACGAACTTGAACTGGCCAAGCTGAAAATCGAGGGAGAAATAAAACTGGCCGCGAAAAAGCTAGCCGTCGAGCAGTTACGGCTACAAGGGGAACTCGAGGAAAAGAGACGCCAAAGAGAGCACGACGAAAAGAAACTCCAGCTGGAACATGAACGCAGCCTGAAAGAGATCGAGTTGAGGGCTAAAAGCGAAAAGTCACAACCTTCCGGGAATCGACCATCCGCTCCCACAGTGGAAGCCAAAGTCCACATCCCCAAGGATGTGGTAAAGGAGTATTACAAAAACAACGATATCCAGCAGTGGTTTAAGGCCTACGAAGTCGCCATGACCTCTCACCGAGTCCCGCAGAAGGATTGGGGGACTGGCCTATGGGGCCGGTTCTTAAGCGAGGGAAGAGATACCCTGCTGGATCTGCCCTCCACGGTCATGAACTCCTACAGCCACATGATAGAAGCCCTCGTGGGCCGGTATGGACTCACCCCCGAGATGTACCGGCAACGGTTCCGAGATTGCAAAAAGATACCGGGCACCACATGGGTAGAATACGTGAACTTTTACAGCCGGGCCTTGGACGGGTGGATCAAGGGCAGCAAGGTCTCCACCTTCGAAGAGCTGTTTGATCTGATCGCCTGGGAACATTTAGCGGCCAATTGCTTTGTAGAATTGCGCCAACATCTCTTGGACAGTAAACTCACCGACCCTCGAAAGCTGGCCGCCGAGGCTGACCGTTGGGTGAACACCCGGGCCACCCGAGGCCCCGTGGGAGACTACGGTCGCCACAGTCAAGGACCCCCCCGCCAGAGGGGCGGAGGAAACCACGGCCGACCGAGAGACTTCCCAGGGGGGCCCCCGCACAGCCCTCCCAGCAGCCCACCAGCGGCAGGTCCAGCCCCGTCCCCAGCCAGCACCGGAGCCCCGGGGCGGCTAGGGCCTCGAACCAGGATCACCTGCTTCCGCTGCCAACAGCCCGGACACTACGCCAATGACCCCCAGTGTCCCCAGTATCAATGAACCACAACGACTAACCCCCCGGCCCGGCAGATGGCCTCCGTGGCCCTAGGGGAAGAGATAGAGGACTCCGAAGAGTGGGAACCAGCTGCCATGGCCCTGGTCTCCCTTGGTGATCGAGAAATGGTCCCCGGGACACCCTTGCCCGCCAACACGAAGAAGTACCGACAGCAGGTGACCATCAACGGCCACCGAGTCGAGGGCCTCCGCGATACCGGGGCAAGTGTCACCGCGGTCCACCGCAACCTAATCTCTGAAGACCAGATCCTACCCGGTGCCCTCTGTCCGGTCATATCCTCCGACAATTCCGAGAGCCTCTGCCAGATGGCTCTGGTGCCTTTCGAGTGGGGAGGAGTCTCCGGAAAATTGAAGGTAGCCGTCCGAACATCACAGCCCGTAGACTGCCTCCTGGGCAACGACCTTGAGAGTTCCCCGTGGGGGCAAGTGGAACGAAGAGCCCATCTCGGGATGATGGGCCTACCCGAATGGGTCTGCGCCACCACGCGCTCCATGACCGCGCGATTGCCTCTCTCCGAGGGCGGTGAGGCCCTCCCACCGAACACTGTCCCCGAGAACCGGGACACCCTACCAGAAACGGACAACCCTCCTTCGGAGGGAGAAGAAGACACTAACCCGGGAGAAGGGCCGGAACCTTCCGCCCCTGAGGCACTGACTGAGCTCGGAGAACTGCCGAGATGGCCCAGTGGCGCTGTGAGGGAGGGCCCTCCCGTGAAGAGTTCTGCCAGGAACAGGCCACCTGCCCTTCCCTCGTCGGACTCCGACAACAAGCCGAAGCCCAGACCGCCGGTGACCGGACCGGAACCCACTGGGTCTATTGGGACAATGGCCTCCTATACAGCGAACAAAAGTCAGCCGAGCTAGGCGCAGCCCGAGTACTGGTCGTACCCCTGCGCTTCAGAAGCCTCCTCCTGGGCCTGGCCCACAATGTACCCTTGGCAGGACACTTAGGCCAAGACAAAACATATCAGCGATTAGTTACCCACTTCTATTGGCCCAAGATGCGAGCAAATGTAGAAGTCCACTGTAAATCCTGCCTCACGTGCCAGGGCAGTGGGAAAAGTGGCGGAAAGCGCAAGGCTCCATTACAACCCTTTCCCGTTGTGAGTACCCCGTTTGAGCGGGTCGGCATCGACATCGTGGGACCCCTGGATCCGAAGACCGCCCAGGGCCACAGATTCATCCTCGTCCTGGTGGACCATGCCACCCGCTACCCCGAGGCCATTCCCCTCCGCACCGTGATGGCTCCCGTGGTGGGCCGGGCTCTCATGGGGATCTTCTCCCGTGTCAGATTCCCTCGCGAGGTTGTGAGTGATCGCGGCACTAACTTCATATCCCGCTACATGAAGTCCCTGTGGCAGCAGTGCGGAGTAACATATAAGTTCACGACCCCCTACCACCCCCAGGGCAACGGCCTGGTGGAACGCTTCAACCGAACCCTGAAGGGGATGATCCTGGGCCTCGAGGAGCCCCTGCGCCGAAGATGGGACGTCCTCCTCCCTTGCCTCCTGTTCGCGTACCGGGAAGTTCCCCAAAAGTCCCTGGGGTTCAGCCCATTCGAACTACTATACGGACACCCCGTCCGGGGGCCCCTGAGCCTGGTCAAAGAGGGCTGGGAGACAAGCCCCCGGGGGACCCCCCTGATGTGTTCCGCTACATCCTGGCGCTACGCAACCAGACCCGGAAGTTCAGAGAACTCGCAGAGGCTAACCTCGAGGCCAGCCAAGAAGAAATGAAGCGCTGGTATGACCAGAACGCAACTCTGGCCGAGTTCCAGCCGGGCCAGCAGGTTTGGGTCATGGCCCCGGTGAAACCCTGCGCCCTACAGAAGAAATGGACTGGCCCCTTCAAGGTGATCGAGCGGAAGAGTCAGGTCACGTACCTGATAGATGTGCAGTCCCCGCGGAACCCCCTCCGGGTTCTCCACGTGAACCGTCTCAAGCCCCACTTTGTGAGAACGGAGTTGAGTTTGCTACTGGCCACCGATGATGGGGCGGAAGAAGACACTGAACCCCTGCCCGACCCCCTGTGCGCTAAAGACCTGGATGGTTCCGTGGAGGGAGTGAAACTGTCAACCACCCTCACTCCCCAACAGTCCGACGACTGTCGCCAGCTGCTCAGACAATTTGCAGACCTCTTCTCCCTCATCCCAAGGGTCACCGACTGGTGTGTCCACGACGTGGACACCGGCGACAGCCCACCTGTGAGACACCGAGCCTACCGGGTGCCTGACCGGGTCCGCACCTGCATCAAGACTGAGGTACAGAAGATGTTAACCCTTGGAGTGATCGAACCCTCCGATAGCCCCTGGGCCAGCCCGGTAGTCCTGGTCCCGAAAGCGGCCGCCCCTGGGGTCGCCCCCGAACTAAGATTCTGTGTGGACTACCGGGGGCTCAATGCGGTCACCCGAGCGGACGCTCACCCTATTCCCCGCGCCGACGAGCTCATCGACCGCCTTGGGGCCGCACGTTTCCTCAGCACCTTCGACCTGACCTGCGGTTACGGGCAGATTGCGCTCACGGAGGGAGCAAAAGAATGCTCCGCCTTCTCCACACCCGATGGACACTACCGCTTCAGGGTCATGCCGTTCGGGATGAAAAATGCCCCGGCCACTTTCCAGCGGTTGGTAAACAAGGTCCTGGCCTGACTCGAGGAGTTCAGCGCAGCGTACCTTGACGACATAGCCGTATTCAGCTCTCAATGGCACGAGCATCTCCAGCACCTCCGGCAAGTACTGCTGGCCCTGCGCCAAGCCGGCCTAACAGTGAAGGCCAGCAAATGCCAGCTCGGGCAAGGCTCCGTGGTCTACCTGGGGCATCAGGTGGGCAGCGGGCAGGTCGCCCCCCTCCAACCAAAGATCGACGCCATCAAGTCCTGGGAGCCCCCCACCACTCAGACGGAAGTCCGGGCCTTCCTGGGCCTCACAGGATATTACCGGCGGTTCATTAAAAACTATGGTAGCCTCGCAGGGCCTCTCACGGAGTTGACCTCCAAAAAGCTCCCGAAGAAGGTGCAGTGGACCCCCCCGTGCCAACAGGCGTTCGACGCCTTGAAAACCGCCATGTGCACCGCCCCAGTACTCAAGGCCCCCGACTACTCCCAAGAGTTTGTGGTCCAGACCGACGCATCCGAACACGGCATCGGAGCCGTCCTCTCGCAGTTCAACGACAAGGGCATAGATCAGCCCATAGCCTTCATCAGCCAAAGGCTGCTGCCTCGAGAACAGCGTTGGAGTACCATAGAACGAGAGACCTTCGCCGTAGTCTGGGCCCTCAAGAAACTCCAACCCTACTTGTTCGGAACCCACTTCCGAGTACAGACGGACCACCGGCCCTTGCGGTGGCTGATGCAGATGAGGGGAGAGAACCCCAAGCTATTACGATGGTCAATCTCCCTCCAAGGGATGGACTTCACTGTCGAGCATTGCCCCGGGACGGATCATGCCAACGCCGACGGCCTGTCCCGGTTCTTCCGCTTCGGCGAGGAGAACCCCCCAGTGGATGGGTAGTTCTCCACGCCTTTCAGCTGGGGGGGACGCGTGTGAGACCGGCCTCACGGCGTATGCCCTCCCGATCATCCAGCCAACCTGCAACCACCCCAAGACACGGCATCTCCGACTCCGGCCGCCCCAGCCACACAGACCCGAGGGCCGGCCAGAGTCCCCGACAGACTCGACACCCTACCACGCATGTCCGACCGAGGGAGCGGGAACACCCGAGCCAGACCAAGAGGCGCCAGCCCAGTCACACCTCGGATCGCCTTCCCCCGGGAGGACTCGATCGGCCACCAGGCCCCTGGGGAGCAGGCGCCTCGCCTGCCGAGCGTCTGGGGACCCTCCCAGACCCACCTGAAAAGACCAAAGAAACGAGCGGCAGGAAATCCCGCCGAACCCCCTCAGTCACCAAAGGCCCCTCTCTGCGAGGACTCCGGACTTCAAAGGGCAGGGGGAGTATAATAGGGGGTGCCGGAGGAACTTATGGCAGAGAAGACCTGGAACCATCGAAGCCTGCTGACGCTGTCGCGGCTCCCGAGTACCGAACCACCTGGGCCTGCTGAGTGACTCGCGGCCCCCAGCCATTGAACCATCTGAGCCCTGCTGACGAGATCGCGGCTCCCGAACTCCGAACCACATGGGCCTGCTGAGTGACTCGCGGCCCCCAGACATTTGAACCATCTGAGCCCTGCTGACGAGATCGCGGCTCCCGAACTCCGACTACCTGTGCCTGCTGAGTGACTCGCGGCGCTCCCCTCGAGGACGAATTGGCAAGAGATCGCCCAGAGAAACAACACCCTCCAGCTCGAGGATTGTGAGCTATCCGCAGGGTACTTTGCAGAGACACTACCTTCAAAGACTGTCCCGCTACCCCCATTCCCCTACCACCGATTTGTAGTATCTTGTGCCGCTGATGTACTACTTACACCTTGGATCATAAAGATCCCCTGAAACCTTCGATAAAAGAACCTATCGTCCTACAAAGAATACATGTGGTGTCACTCTGTTCGTAGTGTAAGCTCAGGGTGTGCGCGCCTGGTTCGGCCTACTTGGGAGAGGTGGGTCAAAGGGGTGGGCAAGACGTGTATCGAACCCCCCCCCTCCGGCGAACGCCTTTCCAACAATGCCTTAGTGGCAGCTACTCCTGGGGGTCCTCAAAGCTACTCAAGGGTTCTGCAAATGTTTAGAAAGGTAAATAATATTAACAGATCAATAAGGTATATATGAAGAAGCAAACTGTAAAATATATCATTTTAAAACATTCTGTAAATGTAAAGGGATTTGAAATGGGAGGCTAAAAATTAAGTTAGTACCCTCGAATTTATTTGTGGGAGCAGTGCAAGAGCATCAAATAGAATATAGTATGGATGTTGAGTGGCCTTAATTGGATTTAGAAAAGCTTTAACCTTCCCAATACAGTTCTCATTTTGATTTGTTTTTATTTGTTTGTGAATTGAATAAAATATTTAAGAAATTGTGTATTTTGTTTTATGAAAATGCTTAGGCCAGAGTACCTGGTTTCCAGTAATGACTCAGCTGGGGTCCCCTGATATCAATAATGATTTCATGGGGAGTCCCCAGGTTCCAGTCATGATTAAGTAGGGGTCCCCGGATTCCAATAATGATTCAGTGGAGGGTCCCCAGGAGCCAGAAATAATTATCAGTGGGGGGTTCCCAGGTGCCAGAAATAATTAAGTTTCCAATTCCAATGATGAGTCAGTGGGGGGTCGCTAAGTTCCAGTCATGCTCAAGTGGGGTTCCCCTGATTCCAATATTAATCCCGTGGGGGGTCCCGAGGTTCCAGTAATGATTAAGTGGGGGTCCCTGGATTCCAATAATTATTCAGTGGGGTTTCCCAGGTTCCAGTAATAATTAAGCGGTGGTCACTGGATTCTAATAATGATTCAGTGGGGAGTCCCCAGGTTCCAGTAGTGATTACGTCGGGGTCCCTTGATCCAATAATTCTTAATTGGTAAGCCTCCAGGTTGCAGTAATGATTAATTGGGGGTCTACAGTAGTCAAAAGCTTAAGAACCACTGTGTAGGGCATAATATCATAATAATAGGTTATAATGATACATCACTAACAGGACTGTTTTATGTCAGAGGAAATGTTTACCAACTTGCCTTCTGCCCATAAAATTGTGAGCTATTCACTAACTGCTTTTACGCTGGGCCTCTCCATCCAGTGTAGCAGTTGTCATACCACCATGCTCTGTAAGAAGTCAATACGTCATCAGACCTAGAAACGGGATACTATATGCTCTCACCCAGCAATGGGTTTCTAAGTTCCCCCATCCAGCAATATCAATCTACATTACCAATGTGATGCCCCATCTTGCAATCATTGTCTTTAACATGCCCATTCTTCTCACCAGTGATTTATTTACCCTCCCTTGCACCTCTGTGTGGGGCTGGAGTAATGCACTCTCCATACTTCTGGCCAGCTCCAGTGAGTCTTTGCTCCTTGTAAGTAGGCCTTAACCTCCTCATCCCTCAGTTTCTCTACATGTAAGAGAACGGATCACCTTTGGATTGACTCTCATTACACTAAATTGCACCCTTGTCTTCCTCTTGCAATTAGCGCTGAGGATCTATTGTTTACCTACTAAAAGTAGTGGAGGGGAAAATTACTTCATAACAGAATGACAATATAATACCTGAAAATCCCACAGACTCCGACTTGCGATTAGTCAACTTATTATAAGGCCAAGAATAATAAGATGTATACACATCATAAGATTAGCATGTATAGATATATAAAAATCAATACAGAGCTGATTCTACGAATATAAGTAATTCGGCATAACAAGAATACAATGGTGAATTCAAAGATCAGGATACAACTCAGAATAGAAGCAGAGTCTAAATCTCTTTGCATTCAGAATAAAACAAAGCTGTCCCTACACTATATTTATAGGAGATGCTATCTAATACCCTTCCAGGAGACTACCCCTGTGCTTTGTGTTTGGGGGTTGGCCTGCATTGGTTGCTTCATTGCCAAAGAAAGGAGAAGAGGACTGAGTGTGCTTTTCATCAACTTGAAGAAGAATCTCCAAGGGCTTGAAATTTGAGCTTGCCTCCTGCCTGAAGTCTTAGGGATACAAGACTTCACCAACCAGCTCCCCCCTGAATTCCCTTGCTGGGAATTGAAGCGCCTGCTGTTGTGCTGGGCCTTCTGAGAGATTGCGTGTCGCTGGGAGCTGGAAGCGCGGCTCCACGATGAGAAGCGTGTCGCCGCCACAGCAGTTGCTGTTGCATCGGCACGGAAGCTTCCCGCCGCTGCCACCATTGCATCACCGAAGTGCGTTGCATCACCGGAGAAGCGTGCCGCCGCCACAGAGGTTGCCGTCGCATCACCGGAGAAGTGTGTCACAGGGCCTGTCACGGCTCAGAAGATCATCGAGTTGCTGCACGGCCGTTGGGCATGCACGCTTCGCAACAACGTTGTCGCATCGTAACCAAGACACCCTTTGGTCGCATCACACCGGTGAGAAGTATCGCATCGAGGCGCCATCTTGTAGCATCGTACCGGAGAGCAGTAAGAAACCGACTCATCACCTCCCCACACAGCAAGGAACCAACGCATCACCTTCCCTGCGACCCTTTTGTTTGCTCTGCGTTACGCATCCAAGGTACTTTGAGAGTAAAGTGTTGCATTTACAATTTTAGGAGAACTGAGCTATTTCCTGCCATTTTAAAGTCTATTTTTGAGTATAGTATTGTGGATTTTTTTCGTTTGGTCTTGTTTTAAGTCTACATAAAAATACTTATTTTTATAATACAACCTGTGTGCTGTCCATCTGTGGTGTTGTCACTGTATGTTCACAAATGCTTTACACACTGCCTCAGAGATAAGCCTGTCTGCTCGTGCCAAGCTACCAAGGGGGTGAGCAGGGGTTATTTTAGAAGTGTACCCCCTTACCCTGACTAGATGCAAGGGTCCCTATTTGGTTAAAGGTACCTACCTCTTCCAACTAGAGACCCCCAAATCTAACATTGGTGGTCAGCGGTGAGGATTTGGACTTGCATTTGTGACTCATATATAGTGATTGGTGTACACTACTAGTGAGTGCAGACCATAACCCAACCACATACATTTTAGTAGAGTTTTTTCCTTGGAACTTCATTTCTATTTTTGGTTCTTGAGAACTGCCAGTCTTTTCTACCATGAGTAAGCCAACATCCATAGCATCTGTAGACATTGAATTGGAAGAAGAGAGAATTGATGCTTACACTGTGCCTAATCTCATAGCTTTGTGCAAGAAATTTAAAATCTCTGTGAAAGGCCTCACCAGGAAAGAGGAATACCAAAAGGCACTGAGGGCCTGGAATCTAGGAATGCCAGTGAGCAGCCTTATGAGCCGGTGGTGGAGGCAGAGGATTTAGATGTGAAGCTTGAGAGGCCAGTGGGCCCAACCGGGGAGAAAGTACCTCCCAGGGAGGGCAGCAGTGTCCCCAGAAGAGCTGGAGGACAGAGAGAGGGAAAGGGTGCACAAGTTGGAGCTAGCTAAACTCAAAATTGATGGTCAGAAAGACATAGAGACCAAGAAAATAGAGCTTCGGATGGAGTTAGAAATAAAGAAGTTAGCCTTAGAGGAAAAGAAAATGCATTTTGAACATGAGAGAGTGTTGACGGAGTTAGAACTCAACGCTGCCACCAGAGGTTCCTCCCTCTGGTGGCAGCGCACCACCAGTGCCTGTAGAAGCAAGAGCCTACATCATCAAAGAAGTAGTTAAAGATTTCCACAAGAATGAGGTTGTTCGTCAATGGTTTAGGGCTTATAAAGCTGCAATGTTGGCCCACCGGGTCCCTGAGAAGGATTGGGAAGTGGGGTTGTGGGGCAGCTTTGTTAGTGATGGGAGGGACACTTTGTTAGATTTACCTACAGAGGAGCAGGTGTCCTATGCCCACATGAAGGCAGCCCTAATGTCCAGATATGGTTTGAGCCCAGCGTTATACAGACAAAGGTTTAGGAATTGCAGAAAACTAGAGTCTACCACTTGGGTGGAATATGTGTCTTACTTTTGCAGAGCATTGGATGGTTGGGTGAAGGGTAGCAAAGTGGCTAATTTTGAGGTGCTCTATGATTTGTTTGCATGGGAGAACTTGTCCGATAACTGTTTTCCAGAGCTACGGCAGCACCTGATTGATAGTAAGCTGACTAACCCGAGGAAGCTTGCTGAGGAGGCGGACCGCTGGGTGTGCACCCTGGTCCAAAAGGGTCATGTGGGAGACTTCACCAAAGGTGGGCAGGGTCCCCAGCAGAAGAGTGGTGGGGACAAGGGTAAACAGAGGGAGTTCCAGAAAGGGCCCCAAAATAATCCCCAAGGGAACCAAGGGAAGGGTTCCCAGCCTCCACCTGAGAAGAAGGCAGGGGACCGATAGATAAGCCTGTTCACAGGGGGCCCAAGACCTGTTTTAAGTGTGGTCTAGTGGGTCACTGTTCTTATGATGCTAGATGTCCCTTGTATGGGAAGACAGCACCCAGTGGTGCACCACCCTGACAGATGGCTAGTGTAGCCCTAGGGAAGGAGATGGGTGTCCAAGGTGGGTGGGGTCCCGCAGAGATGTCCCTAGTCTCTTTAGGAGACTGTGAGGTGGTCCCCAGGACCCAGCTGCCTGATAACACTAAGAAGTACAGGCAGTGGGTGACCATCAATGGCCATAGGGTGGAAGCTCTTAGAGACATCGGAGCCAGTGTGACAGCTGTCAGTTGTCGGTGTCTGAAGAGCAGGTAATCCCAAATGCATTTACCCAGTTGTTGCCGCTGACAACACAGAGAGCCACTGCAAGGGGGCTAGGGTTCCCTTTGAGTGGGGGGGGTCTCAGGGACTCTTCAAGTAGCCGTGAGGCCAGCCATGCCTGTTGATTGTCTGTTGGGTAACGATTTGGAGAGCTCCCCTGGGGCTAAGGTGGAGCAAAGTGTTCATTTAGAGATGTTGGGTCTGCCTGAGTGGGCCTGCGTGACCACTTGGTCTATGGCAGCCAGTAAGGGTGTTCAAGAGGACCTGGAGCTTGAAAGAGTAACCCAGGTGCCTGTCTTAAAGAGAAGAGGCCGGGGGCACAGGAAACCCGCCCCCACACTTCTCACGGTCCAGGAGGAGGCAGAACTTGAGGGGGATGCCCTGGCACCTACAGGGGAACAGGTAGTTGAACTGGGGGACCTGCCTGAGTTGACCCATTGGCAGCAGGAAGGAGGACTCTCCAGGGAAGAGTTATGCGAGGAGCAGAAGAAGTGCCCTTCTCTTGTGGGTTTGAGGCAACAGGCTGCAAACCAGGCAGCAGGTGATCATTCTGGATCACATTGGATCTACTGGGAGAATGGTCTCCTGTACAGTGAGCCTAAGGTTGCTGAGCCTGGGTCAGCCCGTGTGCTGGTGGTACCCCAGTGCTACAGAGCCTTCCTACTGGGGATGGCTCATGATGTGCCTTTAGCAGGACATGTGGGGCAGGACAAGACATTTGAAAGGCTTGTCACCCACTTTTATTGGCCCCAAATGCGCAAGAGTTCAGATACTCATTGCAGGACCTGCCAGACTTGCCAGACAAGTGGAAAGAGTGAGAGGAAGCACAAGGCTCCTCTCCAGCCATTCCCTGTGGCCAGCACCCCCTTTAAAAGGGTTGGCATTGACATTGTGGGGCCTCTAGATCCCAAGACAGCCATGGGCAACAGGTTCATCTTGGTCTTCGTGGACCATGCCACCCGGTACCCGGAAGCCATCCCTCTCCGGACTGTGACGGCTCCGTGGTATGACGTGCACTGATGGGGGTTTTCTCCCGTGTGGGGTTCCCCAGAGAGGTGGTGTCAGACTGTGGAACAAACTTCATTTCCAAGTATATGAAGTCCCTGTGGCAGGAGTACAGTGTAACATACAAGTTCACCACTCCTTACCACCCCCAAGGTAATGGGCTGGTTGAGAGATTCAACCGGACCCTCAAAGGTATGATTATGGGTCTTGAGAAACCTATGAGGAATAAGTGGGATGCCCTCTTACCATGCCTTATCTTTGCTTACAGTGAGCTGCCATAGAAGTACCTAGAGTTCAGCCACTTTAAACTTCTCTATGGTCACCCAGTAAGAGGAACTCTGAGTTTGGTCAAGGAAGGCTGGGAGAAAGCTCCTAGGAAACCTCCCCAGGATGTATATAGCTACATGCTGGCCTTCAGGAACCAGACTAGGTGATTCAGACAACTCGCTCAGGCTAATCTGGTAGCCAGCCAGGAGGAGATGAAGCGGTGGTACGACCAGAATGCCACTCTGGTTGAGCTTTTGCGGGTCCTACATGTCAACTGCCTGAAGCCCCACTTAGAGAGGTCCGAAGTGAGCATGCTCCTAGCAACAGATGCTGGAATGGAGGAGGAGACTGAGCCTCTTCCTGACCTCCTGTCTGCAACAGAGCAAGATGGGTCAGTGGTTGGTGTGAACCTCTCTTCCACCCTGACCCCTGAGCAACAAAATGACTGTCACCAGTTGCTGGGACAGTTTTCTGCTCTGTTCTCCCTGATTCCTAGTGTCACTGATTGGTGCGTCCATGATGTAGACACTGGGGACAGTCCTCCTGTTAAGCACAAAACTTACAGAGTGACTGACAGGGTGAGAGCTTGCATCAAGGAGGAGGTCTCCTAGATGCTTGTGTTGGGGGTGATTGAGTTCTCTAACAGTCCTTGGGCCAGGCCAGTGGTCTTGGTTCCAAAGGCTGCCGCACTGGGTGTCACACCAGAACTGCAGGTCTGTGTGGACTACCGAGGGCTCAATTCAGTCACCAGGACTGATGCACACCCCATCCCCAGAGCTGATGAGCTCATTGATCGGTTAGGGGCTGCCCGGTACCTCAGCACGTTTGACTTAACGTCTTGTACTGGCAGATCGCCTTGACTGATGGGGCAAGAGAGAGGTCAGCATTCTCCACAGCAGATGGGCACTACCAACTCCAGGTTATGCCCTTTGGGATGAAGAATGCCCCTGCCACCTTTCAGTGGTTGGTCAACCAGGTGTTAGCTGGGAAGTGTTGAGAGCGCTGCGGAGAGCAGGCCTCAAGATCAAGGCGAGTAAGTGCCAGATCGGGCAGGGTTCCGTGGTGTACTTGGGACACCAGGTAGGGAGCGGCCAGGTGGCGCCCCCACAACCCAAGATTGAGACCATCCTAGCTTGGGAACCCCCCAAGACCCAGACAGAAGTGAGAGGCTTTTTAGGACTCACTGGGTATTACAGGAGGTTTGTCAAGGGGTATGGCAGCATCGTTGCCTCCTTGACGGTGCTGACTTCCAGGAAGCAGCCCAAGAAAGTGAACTGGACTGACACCTGTCAAAAAGCTTTTGATGCCCTGAAGACTGCCATGTGCACAGCGCCCGTGCTTCTGGCACCCAACTTCTCAAAAGAGTTTATTGTCCAAACAGACGCTTCAGAGCATGGTGTGGGGGCTGTTCTGTCACAGATGAATGAGGTGGGCCTAGACCAACCTGTAGCCTTCATTAGTAGGAGGTTTCTTCTACAGGAACAGAGGTGGAGTGCAATTGAGCGTGAGGCATTTGCTGTGGTCTGGGCACTGAAGAAGTTGAGACCATACTTGTTTGGGACTCACTTCCGGGTTCAGACAGGCCACAGGCCCCTCAGATGGTTGATGCAGATGAGGGGTGAGAATCCAAAGCTTTTGAGGTGGTCCATTTCCCTACAGGGGATAGACTTCACGGTGGAACACCGCCCTGGTGAAGAACACATCAATGCTGATGGTCTGTCCAGATTTTCCCACCTTAGTGATGAGAACTCCCAAGAGGTAGGGTAGTTCTCCCCACATTTCAGCTGGAGGAAACACGAGTTAGACCTGTCACCATTGGCGTGGGTCTCCCTTCCAATTTTGCTGTTGCCTCTGATGTCATTGCTGGTTTAGATGCTTTGGGCACTGTACCACTGCTATTCAGTGCCACAGTGCAAGTGCTCCCTATGTTAAATTGATGTATGGATTAGTGACTCCATGATTGGCTTATTTGGTTTACTTGTCAGACCCTAGTACAGTGCACTGCGTGTGCCCAGGCCTTGTACATCAAATGCTGCTGGTGGGCTTGCAGCACTGCATGTGCCACCCACCGGAGCAGCTTGTAAAGTGTGTCTTAGGGCGGCCAATGCAGACCCTGTGTACAGTCTGGTACTGCCATGTTAACTTGACACGTGCACCCTCTTGCCAGTCCCCAAACCTTCCCTTTTCCACATATGAGACACCCCCAAGGTAGGCCCAAGGGCAGGGTGCATTGTAGGTAATAGTTAGGACATGCCCTGATGTGTGTGGCATGTCCTTATAGTGAATTACAGCCATTTTCGTTTTTCACTATTGCAAGGCTACCTGCTCCCATAGGCCAGAATGGGCAGTCTGATAATCACATCTTACCTGACCCAGGGAACATGGTAGAAAAACAAATTTAGTATGCCTGAACTCAGAATGATAAAATCCATCTTTTAGTGAAGTTTGGTTTTAACATTCTGTGTTTGAAAATGCCTCTTCTAGGTTGTGTATTCCATGTCTGGTTTCTGAGTGACAGGGGCTGGGGGGCTCCAGGAGACCGGGTGAGTCAGCACAAGGCTGAATAGACCTATCTGCATGAGGGTCTCTATTTGGTCAAAGGTACCTACCTCTGCCAACTAGAGACCCCCAAATATAATATGCTTTTGAGCTTGTTTTGGAGGAATCTAACAGGTTGTTCTTTTTTAAGAAGTGACTTAGCCTGGGCATTGACTAGTTTTTCTAATACCTTGGATATATATGGCAGCAAAGAGATCCGGTGCTAATTGGACAAAATGTAAGCTTCCTGCCCCGCTTTCTTAGCAAGCAGCAAGATTAGGGCCAGTTTCCACATGACAGGATATTTGGGGAAAAAATGGGGCTAGCACAATGTCAGTCGGGAGAAAATAAAATGGGGATATGGGTTCAAAGGAGAGTTAGGCTTCACCTCTAGCATGGCATTGTGTACTGCTTCTTGTATAAAAAGCATAAAACTACTATATCACTGTTTTCCATTGAGTTCATTTCTGCCCTGTTGTTTGGAACATATGTCGCTGATGGAATAAAATTTGCTCCAATGCTTGAACTAGTTACTAAGGGGGCATCTCACCCAGAAACCTTGTTGAACATTCCTCTTGACAACTTACAAATGATTTGTTGTGTCCAAGGAAAATCTCTTCAGAGGGCACTTGGAAACCACTCTCATAGCCCTTCCATTGAGGTGGTTCTGACAATTTATCATAACAGCAAAGGTCACTTAGAGGCTGGATGTTAGAAATGGGGATCTCTAGTTGGCAGATGTAGGTACCTTTGACCAAGTAGTGGCCCTTGCTTCTAGTCAGGGTAAGGGGGCTACGCTCCTAAAATAACTCCTGCTCACCCCCTTGGTAGCTTGGCACAAGCAGGCAGGCTTATCTCAGAGAAGAAGTGTGTAAAGCATTTGCAAACACATACAGTAATACAGTGAAAACACTACAAATGGACACACCTCACCAGATTAGAAAAATAAATAATCTTTATCTAGACTTAACACAAGACCAAATGAAAATAATACACAATACAGTAATAAAAATATGTCTTTGAGATTGTAGAAATAGCTTAGTTCAATGTAGATGGTAAAAGCGTCATTTTTCTCTCAAAGTACCTTGGATGCGTCACGCAATACAAACAAAAGGGTCGCAGGGAAGGTGCTGCGTCGGTTCTTGCTCGGGGGAGGTGATGCGTCGGTTTCTTACTGCAGCGCAGGGGAGGTAATACGTCGGTTCCTCACCGGAGAGGAAGTGATGCATCGGTTTCTTACTGCGTTCCGCTTACGATGCGAAAAGATGGTGCCTCAATGCGATGCGACAATCCGGTGCGATGCATCAAAATGGCGTCTTTGATGCGATGCGACAACGTGGATGCGATGCGTGCACACCGGACGGCTGTACAGCATGCAGCAAAATCGATGAACTTTGGAGCCGCGACAGGCCCTGCGACACGCTTCTCCGGTGATGCAACCTCTGTGGCGGTGGCACGCTTGTCCTGTGTTAGAAATGAGATTTCTGGTTGGCTAAGGCTTACGCCAAAGCCAGGCAGAGACCACCACTCTAAGTCAGGGCTGGGGAGTTACACGCCAAAGATAACCCCTGCTCACCCCCTTGTTAGCTTGGCACGAGCAGTCAGGCTTATCCCGGAGGCAATGTGTAAAGCGTTTGCGAGCGTACACAGCAACAACACCCTAGGCCCACCACAAAAGAAACTCCACACAAGGTTATATATATAAAATAGCCTTTGTATTATAATAAACACATTAGATGATAATCACATAATTTACACTGTGCCAACTGGCACTGGGGAGAATTTGACAGGGGACAATTTACACAAGACAGGGCCACATGGACCACTGTCAGAATTAGCTAGAGGTATAAAACACAGGGTGCACAAAACATACTACACATGGTACATTTCCTAACACCCAACGCATTAACCAACCTCCTATGCAGCAATCATATCTAGAGGTATAAAACACAAGGTGCGCAAAACATACTACACACGGTACATTTCCGAACACCCAACGCATTAAACAACCTCCTATGCAGAAATCATATCTAGAGGTATAAAACACAGGGTGCGCAAAGCATACTACACACGGTACATTTCCTAACACCCAAAGCATTCGTATATAAATCACAATATCACCTAAATCACATTAGGGTCCAGGTTGCACCAGAACCTAAACGTAGCAGCTGCCCACTACTTGCTGGGCAGCTGGGGACAAGAACAGGGCCTAAACGCTGCAGCTGGCACTAAGTGCTGCGCAGCTGTGGAAGTTAAATATGAGGCATGGGCTCTCAATGGCCCTTGAAACCAATGTGCCCCACGTTGGAGCCATCTGGCTCAGAAAACAAACATGTCCCCTTGAGCGCACGGGCTTCTGAAATCAATATGCGCCAATACAGGAAAAGAACTTGCCCCAAAGCACTATGGAGCGCACTGGCGTTTTAAATATAATATGCCCCTGATGCAGTCACGCAGGCTGTAAAATTATAACCATGCCCATGAGGTGCAGCTGCCCTCTGCGAGCGGCTATGGGGCCTGGGCACCTCTGTGCCTTCACATTGTAGCCACCAAGGCTCTAAAACAAATATGTACCCCCCAATGCGTTGGAGCCACACGGGGCTCTTAAACTAAACATGGAGTGGTACAAAAGGGGGTGGTAATGGACGGAGCATCAGAACCAATCAAACACTCACACCCAGTCAACAGATCTGGGTTTGATCCATCACCATTCTTTAGCCAACTCTGCCACCTCAGTTCAGGGCTGAAATGCCAGAAACCGGTCCTAGGAAGCTTGTTTCCGGTCCAGGGAAGGCATGGCTTGGCAGTTCGGGCTGGACTGTTCCCATGAGGCACAGGGTCAGACTGATTTGCATATTGCCATGTCTGAACTGGCTTAGCGACATTTCTCCAGTCATGTCAGGAACGCCCACTTTGCATCTCATTAGAGATGCAAAGCTGGGCGTTCAGAATTCAGGCGCTAATGCAAGGTTTCACGACATAGCGTGACCTTGCTGATTTGGTGATAAAATTATTGCCGCTTTTTGCCCGAAAACGGACGCAAAAGCGGCGATAATTCTTTATCGCCTCGTTGATGATAGGCCCCTAAGACCTAACCCACCCTTATACAAAAAGTGCTTAATGCTTTCAACAGCGCTGCCAACTCCGTTTCTCCCTTGCACCTCCTGGTGAGGTCAGACCGCCATCCCCTAGTGGGTAACAGTAAGGAGCGCCCTGGAATTTTGTGATTCTGCGGCTGCAGTGCCTTCCACATAATTATTGTTCTGAAGCGCTTGCCACATAATCCCCCATCTTCTGCAGGCTAGTCAGTACCTTTTGTGGAGCCAGGGGCCAATGATTTTGCAGGGCCTCTCTTTGGCTTCCCAACCACCCTGTAGCTTGTAGTTAAGGAGACAAGCCTTCTGAAAAAGAACAAATGGCGCCGCATTAACAGCAACACGAATAACAGGTCTGGGCTAATTTTTGTTCTGTGGCTACCTTGTGTTCCAGCACCGTGGCTCCCCAAAAAACCGGGACCTAGTTCCCGTCTGCCGTCCTGTTGGACAGCTTTGATCTGTTACATATTTTGCAAGTTTCAACAAAACACAGATCAAACGTTACCATATAACATGTTAGTGCAGCACATCACCAGCCAGGTTACAAAATCAGCTGTGTACCTTGCCGCTGCTGATTGCTATACTAAGGTAATAAAGAGATGAACATATTGCCCATTTAATGCCAATCAATGGACTGCAGAATGCATTTTGCTGTAGCATGAAGAATCCTTTATTAATGACATGCAATTTAAAAATATATCAATATAATGATTTTTCAGAGTGAATCAAATGTTTTTAACTATGTATTTAAATTCATGCTACACCACAGACGCTGCCGGATACAGTAGCTATTTAAGAGGGCGCTAACAGGCTCATTTACAATGAGCTTGCGCCGCCGTTGCGTCACTTTTTTGGGACTCACCAGCGTCTCTTTCTTTATTCCATATTAACAAGGTGAAGCATCTAGGCAGATCCGTCACTTTTCATCGGCCTGCGTCGGTTTTACCTTTGTCGGAATCGGCTGTATTGCATTACAATTAATGGGGCTTATTTACAAGCCCGTTGCGCCGCTGGCGCATCCTTTTTTCCCCATGATAAAGGTGAGGCACCACTAGTGCAAGGGGCATGCAAATAAGCTCCAATATCTGCAAGGTAGGCGTAAAATCCCCCCTTAAACTGACACAGTTGTATTTAGGACTCTTTGAAAGGTGATGCACCAGTGAGAAGCGTCCCTCTGTGCTTGCAATGCGTCAAAATTCCTCTGTCTCTAAAACCCAGGCGTAGGAATGAAACATTGGCTGTGGCAGAGGAATCCGACCATCTGAAGTCACTTCCAACAATGTAATCTGCAAGGAAATGATATCCCCTCATTTAAGTGCACACATAAGGTAGGAAACACAGTCAATGTCACATTACGCAACATAGTAGTCTCACATACAATATGCCCCACATACGTAGGTGCAGTGGTACACAGAGGAACACTTTGCCCTAGTGCTTAATTTATTAAGTGCCAGGGCTCTGACCAGGAGGCCACTGCAGCTTGCACCCCCATCGCCCCAGTCATCGCTGCCAAAACAACTACTAACCATCTCTCTTGCATGTAAATGCGACAGTCCAGATTATTTCAGGTCCCCAAAGCTAAAGGAATGGCTGGGGAGGCAGGTATTAGGAATTTTAATGTATATTGTAGTTTTAAATTATCGTTGTTCTGCTCATCTCTAAATTAGATGAGCAGCGCCACCATGTGGTGGACTGTTCTAAGTATAGTGTTGACAATTAGGTGCCGGTGCTGAGCACCGGAATGCCCCGGCTCAAATTAAGCACTGCTTTGCCCACTTATATGCGCAACATTCAGGCCCAATGTAATAGAGTCCGAGGTGAGTTTTTCACCTTTTCACACTATATTACATTGGTCCCCGTACAGTAGGCTATTTGTGTCAGTCAATGCTGACGCATCTCTTCTGTTTTTTGACAAATTGCTGTTGTTGCGCCGGTCTTATGACCAACTACAGCAATGTGCCACTTTTGGGCATGATGCCTTGCAGCATCCTTCACAATTATGTGTCAGCATTTCTGACACATCCGTAGGTCCTAGCGCCATGGAGCCCCAAATTGTAAATACGGCACAACCATGGCATCGTATAGATTTTTGCTGCAGGTGCAAGTAATTTTGACGCATTGATGTGTTACCACAAAGATGAGTCATTTCTTGTAAATAAGGTCCTAAGGATGCTGAAAAACCTGAGTCATTTAACTTTGTATTACCTGATATCTTGGATCTTAAATGAACCTCCTTCTAAAAATCTTACATTATACATCATACTTATGTGTTGTTCAATACTGTGAACAGCGGTGTTTCTTAATAGAAAGAGGTGCTTCCAGAGGCCCATATTGAGAAAAGAGCAAAAACCTGAACTGAAGATGAGTTGGGCAACATATTTGTGATGCGCAAAACAAAAGAGGCAAAGTAAGTAAACATTTATAAAAGTGCGAACATGCCAAATTGCGTTTAGGTGCAAGAGTCCAGTGAGAAACCATGAAAATTGAAGCGGGAGCCAAGTTTTCAGCATTTTCCTGAAATGTGTCCGATTGGGTTGAAATCTCAAGAAAAGAGCCATGGTGTTCCAAAGCTAATGATTGCGCCGCATTCTTATCTCACCTGATCTTATCTTGCGCCGGATTCTTATCTCACCTTATCTTATCTTGCGCCGGATTCTTATCTCACATTATCTTATTTTACCACTTTTATTTAAGAATCCTCGGTCGACTGGATCTTTGTTATCTGCTGAGAAGTGTAAAGGGGAGAAAACCAATGCATTCACAACTAAACAGCATGGACCAATCACCTTAGACTCGGAAAGGACCACCGACTCCGAACTCCAATTTTGTGGTTTTATTACAAAGCCAAGAATAACTGGACATACAAGCACCTCATGACGAGGTTGAAGAAATACACGGCCACTAATACAAAATTCATACTACGTACGAGTCTGATCTGATGCAGCATAAAAAGAATAAGCAATTCTAAAAAGATTAAAAAAGCAACAACTGCTCCAATATCTAAAACAGTCTTCATCAGCTGTGACGAAAGGAAGAAATTCAGTTAACTCTGTCCCTACACTAACACTAAGGTGACATCCCTACTTAGCATTCTTCCCAGGCACGATCAAGAAAAGGTGTCAGCTTGTGAAGACTTCCTAAAGAGCACACTCACGTTGGATGGGTCAGTAGCCGAATCTAAGTCTCCCTTCTAAGAATCGATCCCTTCTCCTACCCTCCTAACGGCTCTCTGCTCTCATCTGCTTCTCCTCCCTTGGGGCACTGTCCCTAATACAAAATGATCAACCAATGAACATGCCCCTAACACCTCCTCTGGCCAGGCACCTCTCCTGGGTAACTTTCCACTGAAACCTGTACTCAGTCCAACAACGATTGATATGTCCTTGGGTCCCAGGCTTCTTCAGCAAACTCCTAATTATCAGTATTCCACGATACACAGTTTCAGGTCTCCTCCATACCTAACTCGTAAAACAAAGAGCATCAGTCTAACTAACGAAAGCATGAGAATGAGACAACCTTACACGCACATGAATTCTTTGCTGGCTACCTTCGACGGAGAGCTCGCACAGGGATATTCACTTCGGCCTACACAATGCAGCTAACATAAGAAATTTTCAGTAGGCCTTCTCATAACAGAACGTAAACATTCATTTAGGCCTTCACACATCAAGAATTACGCGTATTAATACATTGTATTTATAAGCATTACCTTATTTCACTTTAAGGCACAATTAGTCATCTCTACAGGTGCAGGCTTTATGATGCACGTTTTAAATCTAATGCATTACATTACGCATGAATTAATTCGTTAGGCAATTTGCAATAGGCAGATACATTTAAATGTCGTTTTACTCTTTCGACTAACATGAACTACATTTCTAAGATTACTCTCACATTATTCATTATTAGGTTTACATTTCTAACAATCATTGGTAAATACAACACAAGAGTATATCCAGGTGCGGGCTATACATGATTATGATGCACCCCTACAATTTTCAGAATCTCATGGCGTTCTCTCACTAACATGCTGAAAATGAAAAGCTTCTGCCCCCCATCTAGCCTTATTAATTCTCGGAATGGCCACTAATGTAGTGGTACTTGATCTGAGATTGTGACTGGGGACATGCCAGAAAAAGATGTTATTACAATAAAGAGGGACAGTCTTGTAAAGTGCCTTGTGTACCAAGCTCAAACCCTTGAATTTGACCCTCTCACAAACAGGCAGCCAATGAAGGCTAAAAATGCTCTGTGAAACAGGACTGAATATAGGAATTTTTAGAAGCAGACAAGCTGCCGCATTTTGCAAAGATTGGAGCTTCGATTGAAAGCAATTTCTGAATTCCCAGATACACCGCATTGGAAAAGTCAATTTTGTAAAGGAGAAGGGCCACAATGGACAATTTTTCCAGATCCGAAGGGATATGAGGGAAGACTGTTTTCAAGAATGATGAGTGCTTTTTTTCTATTAAATACAACATTTATGTTTGACATAAACTATGAATAATACAATGTGAGTTGTGGTGGACAGTGTAAATAAAAACCTTTTTCTGCGACTTTATGCAGGACAAACACATTCATTGATGGTCAATCACGTTTCGAAAGGATTCCAATAAACAATGTGTGTCAGTCTTATCAAACTTTTTCATTTTCTATTTTGTTGACGTCTCTCCTTTATCAATGTTTTTTAAACTTTGTCACAGATTGTGCTGCTCCATGATGTACGAATTACATCACCAGACAACCCTCCATTGCTTCCTCATGCGCATAGGACAGCCTGGCCTATTAAGAAGGACTCTGCTGTTGGTGCCCAGGTGCTTCTATAGGTGAGGCAGTTGTTTGGTGCCCACCAGGGTCTGCGTCTCTCTGAGATAGCTTCTCCTCAGTTCCCGTGTGTGTGTGAGCCCTAATATGTCTATGCCTTTTCAGAATCTTCCTGAATCAGGCTCTCTGTCTCTCCATGTTTCCCTTAGTGTGCGTTTCTCTCAGTGTTGGTTAACAGGTGCCTTCTAGTTCATCCAGACTTTTAAGGTGTCTCTACATTCATTTTTTCTGTCTACAGAGTGTTTTCACGTATCTGTAGCCTGCCACGTCGATGCCTCCCCAAGTCACCCAATATTCATGTTACTCAGTGTTTCGTTGTTGGCCCTCTGATCATGCACAGGATTTTTACAGATTTTCTTCATTACACCAAGACCAACACATCCTGGTCACTGTTTAATGAATGCTTTTTTTCATTAATTTGACCTGGAATTATGGGATATAAGCCCACTGTGTCCACTGTCTGCGATTGACCCCCGCTTGTGTTAGCTCAGTGGTTGACCTCCATTACCAGCTCAGGATCAGTCTACACAGGAGATGTCCCCATCTTGAACTGAGTGCTATGGGAGGTCATGACTGACATCATAAGGGTTGCTACCTGGTGCTCTGGGAAGACTTCTTGAGGGCGGTTATTTAAAGAGTCAAGAGCCGTCAGGTAGAGGAGTTTATTATAATGTCCTAGTTAGATGGTTTGGACAGCCCGAGCCAAGGATTAAAGGTTGTTGAGACTCTCCACAAGCCTAGGGTGATTGTTGGGAATTTTGTGATGGACCACCATTGATCTGGTGTTGAAGACTATCAGGGTCTGAGCACAATAAACTGCATTTACAATTCAATTTCCTTCAGCCTTACATGTTACAGGCATCTTCTTTATTTGCATGTTAGGCTCTTCGGAAGATCATCAGGTACATAGCTTTAGACCGGCTTCATCTGCCAACAACTAGAGCTTTCTACAGGCTTCAAACTATGATCCACATGACATGACATCATTATTTACTTTCAGGCCAAAGTTGAAACATGACACAGGATACTACACACCGTACTTTCTTACAAACAACAAACAAAGAACAATCAATCCCAAGTACATTGAGTAGAGACAATCATTCATCATCCCTACATCTCCGATCTGCCTACCCACCAAGATATGAGGCTTCCCATGCCTCGCATCGTAACCAAAAAATACACATTCCTAACAATTTTCCAAAGGCCTGGTTGTTCCCTGTGGGGCTGGTTTGATCGTTTCCTCGTCTATCTGCATATTGTTTCTGTATCCAGCACCTTGATGCCCTTGGGCTTAGTTAGCGCTCTATAAGTTGTATTTCATTCATTTATTTCATTTAATTCATTTCCTGTCATCACCATCCATCATATTTTTAACCCTAGCTGGAGGGTCCAGGAATACATTTTTGAGAAGTGACACCTCCGAGCTAGTTTTAACTTCCACTGCACTTTACTTTTGATGATCCCATTATAATTAGGCATTAAGAGACTTATTTACAAGCCCCTTGCGCCACTTTTGCGTCACTTTTAACATGGGAAAAGTGACGCAAAAGTGGCGCAAGTGGCTTGTAAATATGCCCCTAAGTATTTGTATATCTTACATGTTTGTGTTGTCTTCACCTTCCTTTTGCTCCACCCCAGGCATTGGTCCGCGCTGGGTCATTTTGTAGCAAATCCCGATGATGAAGCATGTCACAACCTTGTGAGTGAGGGCAGTATTTTCACAC
The DNA here is from genome assembly GCF_964204655.1 of Triturus cristatus. Classification (NCBI taxonomy): domain Eukaryota; kingdom Metazoa; phylum Chordata; class Amphibia; order Caudata; family Salamandridae; genus Triturus; species Triturus cristatus. The sequence continues at coordinate 84,536,439 of NC_140590.1, read as the reverse complement.
TGTGCACGTGCCATCACCGAGACCTTTTGTTTTTTACACTCTGTACTCCTCTTTGTGTGTATAAGCCCAAAAAACTCATCAGCAGCGAATTAAAGATTTTCTGAACCTTCTCAGAATGACTTACCTGGTATCCCCTTGGGTAGAACTCTGGGTAATTTCCGGGTAATTTCCAGGGATACTTTTCTTTTTTTTCTGGATAGGCTTAGTAACTTATAAATGGAACTTATCTATGAGAAAGCTCTGCAGCACAAGAAGTGAGTCTGATTCTGAAACAGCATCTATCATCACATCATGAAAAAAGTGACTTGTCATCAGTAAACATTACTGCAGTTCCTATACCTGATGGTATAGGTGGGAAAAGGTTGATTACGATATATTTGGTCCGACTAAACTTTTAAAAATTCCATATATATTTAAAATATCATTGAATAATATCATTACCTCCAGTACATTTTCCGATGATTGGGATTATGAAACTGTAAATAATATGTTGTCTGATTTAGAAAAATCTGCTGCCTTTTCTAAAATTGAAATGTTGGAAGACACTCCAGACTTTGAAACAATGTTTTGCTATCAACATTATGGTCATCATTTTGTGCATAAATCTGCTAATCCCAAAAATGATTTAACATACTTCCAATAAGAACATTGCCCAACACCACCAAAAAGCAGTTCCAAGATATTTGCACAGAAAGTTCCATATTTTTCAGTTTTTAACATGTCCGACCCAGCCTCATATTACTATAAGGTTGCACAAACATCAGAACAGAAGTATGTTGACAAACACCAAACAGATTTATTCTGCTTCCTTTATTGGCCAGTTGTCTAAACAAGGTTTCGACTTATGGAAAGACATTATAGACTTAAAATCAGTCTGAGGTACTAGAGACTGGCAGGTCCAGGAAACAGAAGTGCTATTTAGAGCATGCCTCATTTCTCAGCAAATCATGTTTTTGAATAAAACCATGCAACAAACGTCATGTCTTGGATTAGCCGAGAACAAAGAATTGAATACACCTCGGATGGCCACACCATCACACACCGAGGGTAACATAACATCACAAGAAGGGATTACGCTAGATGAGCTCATGTACTACAATTGATCAGACCCCGATTGGAAGGAATGGTTGATTTGGCCCACAGACAACAATAGATGTCAGGAAAGATTCATGGGTAAAACCAAAGGGTTTAGTATCAACAGGCCAGATCCACGCTGTGTGCAGAGAGAACATCCAGGAGTAGTGACATGTTGGGAATTTATGCCTCGATTGGCTGAAAACCTCGACACTGTCACAAGTGAAACAACACTTATCCTTACTTATAAAGGATGTGGACCTATGGATTTTTTATTAGGTCCTAGAAAGCCACGTCATAAACGTTTCTATTATGCTGTCTATAATGAGATTTGGAAAATATCACAAGAGGCCGCAAGGAGATTACGAGAAATAGATTGTATAAACCTAGAGAAAGCACTGGCAGTGGTTGACAATGGTTTAACTAGACTAACCTCCAGGATATATTAAATGGGCAACATTGTATTGTCTGCTATTGATGTACTAGGACAGGATTTGTCCATATTACAACACGGGCAATCACAGTTGCGTTCTATTATGTTGTTAAGTTGGATGCTGCAATCTTTGCACGCAGGCTATGTGCCTTGGCATTTTATCAACAGCACGTCTCTATTTTCTGCATACAACCTAACAGAAAAACAGATAGAAATGGCACATAGGGGAGCAATGTATAAAATGCTGCGTATTGAACAACTGGACAGATTAGCTTTTACAATGGCAGAGTCACAGTTCACAGAATGGTTAATCCATGTAAATGTAAATGTAAATGTAGTGCATTTATATAGCGCTCCACACACCCCCGAAAGGGTCTCTCAGGCGCTGTGCACATACCGCTGTGGAACCCTTCCTGGCCTTTCCCTGTGAAGTGCCCACTCCTGGGCACCCCCAAGGTGAAGCCAGGCATCCTAGCGCTGTTGGGGCCGTTGTGGAGATTAAGCAAGCTATTGCCCAGAGTTGCACCCATGATTAGAATCGGCACCGAGGCGAGAATTATCGGGTCCGGGGAAATTGAGCCCAAGACCCGCCGAGGCGGGAATTGAACCCTGGTCCGGGACAGACCTCTGCATCAGGGTCCGCCGCTCTAACCATTGAGCCACACTTCGCCACATAACTCTTCCGGTCACTACTTTTCAATTTCAATATTGCCTTGAACAAAAGCAGGCAGGCAGATATGAAGAAATGAATAGGGAATTAATCAAGGAATCTTGGAATACCATACAGATTTCGATGCCGGAGTGGGGATAGAGAAGTGTTTTTAAGCGACACAAACTGCGAGAAAACTTTAAGTGGATCTCTCATATGTCAGGATATAATGCTGCATTGGGCCTGTAACGGTTCAGTAGCAAACTTATCATGTCACTTGAGGGGTGCCCCAGCTGCCGTGATCACTCCATTGTTCAGGCTACTCTTAAATGGGAGTTACTTGATGCTGAACGATCAAGGTTGTTGTGGGATGCTTCCGGGCATCGCATATCTGGTGACTGTTAGTTCGAGGGTTACTTGCTGAATGCAAGTATTGTTTCTACCAACACATACAGTCAGGGAGGCGCTGTTATTGCCTTCACTAAATGTTTCATTAATACGGTGTGATACTTTGAGCAGAATGAAAGCCATGCTTTTCCAGACGTCTGTGCCCTTAACCTCAGCTCGAGAGACTTTTGATCTCCAGATCGCAAGTTCTTCAGCAGAGATACAGGCACTCATACATATGAATTGCCCCTTCCATTTAGCAGGAATGGTAAATCGTATCTTAAACATGTCTGATGCGACAGGCATCATCCACCTATTTAAGACCATAGGCTCTGGACTATTGAGCACCTTTCAGAAGGTCCTCGGAGTTATACCAAACTTTATACACTCCGTGTTCAGAAGCATTTTTGGAGGCTTACCGCTGATCCTGTTTCTAAATGCAGGTATCCTGATTGTTGTTTAACTGCTACGCAATGGACGTCCCCGTCAACAAGGAGATGGAAACAGTACTCCTGGAGCAAAAATACCGTGATTCCATGGTACAACATCTAGGCACACCTCACTTAAGAGAACTAAGTGCGTCTTGGTTACTGTCATTTAGACCAATCTAGATGGACTGTATCTTACCTGTCCTCTGATGCCTGTTTTGCAGAGAAGAATGTTTGTGGGATCTCTGTCTGACACTCCCATCATGTGCGCAGCCGGATGATGATGCTTTACTGGACCCGATAATGGCTCATATTCTGCAGTGTCCCCAGCATATTCCAATGTTGATGGCGGCATTCCTAGAGCCACCACAGGTAGTATCGGCTCCTGTTGGTATGGACATCGGCTATTCCTCTGACACCCAGGCCTTGGATGGTGCAGAGGCTGCCCCAGTATCGGTTGTGGACAGTACAAAAGATCATCTGTGCTCAATTGACATAATCTGTCAGGTGTTACAGGGACCGTTGTCCGCAGAGGCAGGCAACGAGAATGTTGCGTCTACCAGCCAGGACACATAAACATTTGATTAATTTTGGCCCATCGTGTGCTTGGAGAAATTAGATTTTTGAAACACAAAAAGAAAATTTGAACACCATAATAAAATTGACATTCTTTTTGAGCATGCATGGCTTTCAAATGCTTATAGTAGTTCGAACTATACCTACGGACATATTAGAGCTATAGATTGAGTGACAATTTCCATTTTTCGACTTTTAAAGAATTTTTTTATGATTAGAACTTTTTAACACTGTTTTTAGCGAAACAATAAACTAATGTTTTTTAACTAGTTGCGTACCAGTATCTAGTCAGCCTAGCAGTACGTTTAGAAGTTAAGTATGTTGGCCATTCGGGTGTTATATTCCATATAGGTACCATAATATAGGCCCAGGTAACTTTGTTACCCTTCACCTATATTCTTACCTACATTACACTTACAATGGTTTACAGGGACTGACCTTTTACCTAAATACGACACTGCATTCAGAACGCGGGTCTTCCCTAGTTCGAAATCTCATACATTATGCATGAGGATTCTTGGAAGCACAGCATGACTACCATGTCCTGCATAATATCTATGTAAAAAGTTAATGCTCCACGTCATCCTTAGACCGACACAGTAATATAGCGAGGTAGGACCCCTGGGGAGACCTACGGGGATATATACATTACATCTTGCTAAGATAGACAGAGGAGACCAGGACTTGCCGGCCAACACACTGACCAGAGATGCAGTGGTTCCTGCATGCAGGCACTCCAGCTCGCTGTGGTCTAAACACATCCCTCGCGGTGTGTCCAATTCGAGACCAGGACGGGGTCCCACAGTCTCTGACTGCTGGTAATGCGGTTGACTTTATCTTAGAGGGATTCTTGGCTTAACACCTGCTCACATGCTAGGTACACGTAGGTACATCTAGTTAGGAAGGCATCGCAGTAGTACGCATCTTTTTATTATCACATATTCTATATACTCGTATGTATTCATGATTACTGCAAGATGGTAGAGTTATACCATCCTTTTACTTTCGTAATACTGCTAATCATTTATATCTTTTACTGTCTAACGATTGGGGCAGCTCATCTATTTTGCCAGAATAAAAACTGTTCAATAAATACTTATTGAAAACGCCCAGCCATGTATTCTGTGTATATCTTTAAGACAGACTAAGTGAGCACGAGTGACTGAGCGAAAAGTGGTATATTGTTTCCACAGTCCTGAGGGATCAGGGTTGTCATGTTCGATGGTTGACAAGAACTATTCTCTCCTGGGTAAGAGGAGATTCTAGTGGCACTGTGAGCTAGCTGATACAAAAGGCCAACATACCCAGTGGGGTCGTTCAGAACCAGTCTGACAGCAATCCTACAGTGTATGCTGTCCGAACACGCAGATCCTGTATAGTTTTATAGGAACTACATGACAGAATGGGTGCTATATTTTAAGTTATCAGTCCTTTTTCAACTGAAATTATAGTAGGTTTATGAGTTCTGATATGCTGAACATTTGTATGCATTCTTTCCTATGGCCAACAGAGCAAATTCAACACTGAATCCGATGCTTCATGTGCTAAAGGCAAACTAATCCCAACTCTGGCCTCCGGCGCCAAAGCTTTCCCTAGCAAACTGATATTGTTTTAAAATGTTGCACAATGCAAAGTTTTCTGCATCCTATTAGGATTGGCAGTAGGTGCCCATTGTCCCAAATAAGGCTCGAGTTTTGGCCAATTGAATGAGACCTGGCCCACATGTCACGGCTCCTGAAATACGTCTTTGCGCTCCTCAGAGCAGACACAGAGAAGCTTAAGGTAATAAGCTGGGAAGAAAATCATACAGGGCACTAAAGAATGCCTGGGCAATTGCAATAAAAAATGCACTATCAACACTCAAAGAAGATTCACTATGCGACCAGCCTATATCAAAAAAGCAGTTTAAACATTTTCTCAATAAACAAGTCATACTCACTGATCTCATTCACCATTGATAAGGAGTCATTCTGACGTAGAGCTAAATCTTAGATGTCCAACAACAAGCCCTTCGCGCCGCAGGCATATCTGACAGAGAATTATAGATGCTACTATACAACCAGGCTGCTGTAACTCTGCTTTGGCAAAAAACTAACATTGGATCATCGGCTAAAGTGGCTACCGAAACCTTTGACATGGGCCACCTTTGCAACAACCAAGAGGAATCTCACACATCACACATCTTCTGCACTTGTACTTTCTTGCAAAACGACCATCATGTCTGGCTCCACAACAATTTCAATCAATTTGGAGTCAGAAGATGTTGACGTGCGATAACTTTTTGCCTGCAGGGAAATCTTCCAAACGCGAACTACGAGGTTCATAACGTTTATGAACATAGCGGACAAAACTCTGGCTTCGAACACCCTTAGGGGGATATTCTCAAGAACGTGTGATAACTACCGCACAAGTAGCTTAACGCAACTCTTCACACTGCTCTGATTATTATTTCAGTTTGTATTTTCATTTTTTGCACTTATTAATTTTTAAAATAAACCTTTTCGGTTTCACTTTTCACTTGTCTGAGCACATTGTATCACTGGTTGTCTTCGATAACATCTACGTTCCTGGACTGTACACTATACAAATATTAGCTTACCTGCCTGTTTGCGTTTTAAGACTAGATCATGGATAGGATTAAACCTTCGGATTTACTGATGAAGATTTTGTTAGATTGGTGGGTGAAGGTTTTTCATCGGAAAACCCCCCCTCCAATCTTAGGGGTGACAATGAAGATTGGCTTAAAATTCTTAACCTTAAAAAGAAAATCAAACGTACTGCATCTCATGCGGAGTTTATGCTTGAATACCTCAAGGCAGGGGTCATCCCTAACGGTCTTAGAATCAGGAACATACCAGGCCTATTCGTCGAAATAAGGAAATTTCTTGAACGCTGGTCACTAATAGCCAACAAATGTTCTAGGGATCTTATGATCCTCATAATAGAGACAGCTAGAGAGGTAGTAGATGCTCTCTTTAAGGAAATAGCTGAAATGGAGGACACCATGAGAAAGAATAATTCAGTAGAAAATGCTAAGAAAAAACTTGAGGATATTAACCTAGAATTGAGCTCTTTTAGTGACTATCTTGTTAAGAAGAAAACAGAAAAATTACGTAAGGACATACGATACTTTTCTGAAGAATGAGTATATCCCTATCTAGGGGCCCATTACTATAATCATTCTAGGGAACCCACCAACCGTGACGACCAGCAATATTGGTCAAGCAACAGAATACTTACATTCTCCGATACCTCTGAATCAGAGGGTGAGGGGGGTCAGAACACCTTTGAGAATTATGGTAATAGAAGGATTCCATTCGAAGGTCAAAGAAGAAATACTCGTTTTTTAGGCAACCGCCGAGGGAACATGAGGGGGAGATACAGAACCCAAGAGAGGGGGCGATACCAACAAACAGACAATCCCCCCCAATTTCTTCAGACAAGGCGGAACCAATATTGGAGAGAATAGATTCTTCTATGCAGATTGACCCGATCCCTATCTTTAATATTTTCAAGATCACTTTGGATACACCTTCTCAGGATTTATTAGTTAGTGGTCTTTCGTTTATACCCAGCAGTAATCTTAACCGGTTTGAACTCAATCAGGATCTCCAATCTTTCTTTCGTAAAATCCACCTTAAGAAATTCTTTGAAAATCGGGTTATTAATGAGATCGATAACAAATCTGGACTGAGGCCTAGGTCTGTATTTACTCCTTGTCTTGATGAGATTGGTCCTGAAGTAGGGATTTTTGAAAAGGTAGTTAATATGAAAATTAACAATATGATGAAATTTGTGCCAAGACCCCCTTATAATTTGAATTATGAGGAATATAAAGCCATGCAGTCACTTGCAAAGAATAAGGATCTGACCATTAAACCCAGTGACAAGGGTGGTGGTATCGTTATTATGGCTTGTGACAGATATAAAGCTGAAATACAGAAGATGTTGAATATCTAACTTTTGTAAAGTTATGAGCTATCCAGAACGTAGAATTAAGAACAATATTCTGGATATTACGCAGAGAGTTCTTGATAAAGGGAGTATTTGCACGCAATAATTTGAGTATCTGAGCAAGGTTTATTTCCAAATCCCAGTGTTATACGGCCTACCTAAGGTCCATAAAGATATGGAAAATCCTCCTTTTAGGCCCATAGTTTCAACGATTGGTTCATTGACGGAACCTCTATCCAAATATGTTGACGTATTTCTAGCACCGTTGGTGAGTAACCTCCCAGCCTATGTGAGAGATACCGGCCATTTGATTAGTAAGATTGAAGGGCTTGAATTCAATTCTACCAATGATATGCTTGTCTCAATGGACATTGAGGCACTCTATTCCAATATACCCCAAGTTGGGGCATTGGAAGCGGTAAAAATCGCCTTGGAAGATAGCACGACAAATTTAGACAATCTTTTTGTTTTAGAATGCCTTGCGGTGGTACTTCACGAGAATTATTTTCAATTTGATAAAACCATATACAAGAAAAACGCTTGGCATTAGTATGGGACCGGCTTGCGCTCCGACTGTGGCTAATTTGTATATGGGTGCCTTTGAAAATAAGTTTATCTATAATGAGGTTGCTCCATTTTCTGAAAACATCACCCATTATTTTCGATATATCGATGATATCTTTTTTATTTGGAGTGGGCCCGAGGAACATCTTTCTGAATTTATGCTGTGGATCAACCTTTGTGATCCACATCTCAAATTCATCCCCAAAAAAAGTAAGGAAAGAATTGAGTTTTTAAGATATATGGATTGAGGTGGCAGAGGAACATATTGCTGTTTCTTTGTATACCAAACCTACAGCAAGGAATACCCTGCTACAATACCACAGTTATCATCCACGGAGTCAAAAAGACAGTATCCCTTTCAGCCAGTTCCTGCGTCTCCGCAGGAACTGTACATGTATTAAATCTTTTGAGATTCATGCTGATAAGCTAAAAACCAAACTTCTGAATAGAGTATACCCCCATAGAATAATCAAAGAATCATACAAAAGAGCAAAATATTATAATGGCGACTATCTTATTCAACCTAAGGCCAAAGATACCCAAGAGAGCTTAGTCTGTGTTACTAGGCATTCGACCTTCAACAACAAATTACGTCAAGCAATTAATTCATCATGGCATATTCTTAATTCTGGGACTCAGATCAAGGCCATGCTGAAACCTATTTTTGCCTTTCGTAGAAATAGAAACCTGAGAAACCTATTGGTTAAATCAATGTTACCCAACAGGCAAGACAATATTCAGAGTTCCATTTTTGGAACTACTCCAGTTTTAGGATCACACAGATGCGGCGGATGCCAGGCCTGTGCTTTTGTTAAAACCATGACCAGTCTTCAATGGGGTAACAGAACTTTTCGGTTTAATGAAACGACAAATTGTAAGACCTCCAACTTGATCTTTCTCATCCTGTGTCCTTGTAATGAAGGCTATGTAGGGGAAACTAGTAGGGAGATGCGGGTCAGATTTTGTGAACACAAACCTGCCATTAAAACCAAACGTGTGGGAGCACCCCTAGTTAAACATTGGTTAGAGAATCAACATTCCATCAAGGATCTCCAATGGTTGATCTTGGAACGTATCCACGCACCTACAGATGGCAACAGCGATTCCCTTAGACTTAAAAGAGAAGTCTTTTGGATTTCCACCCTCAGGACCTCTGAGACAGGTTTGAATGAATCTCTGCCGTGGCAAAATACTATTTTGTAGAACATGCAATGTTTTTCGATATCCTATACCGTTCTATCATCTATTGTATAGCTTCCCATTCTTGTCTGCTGTTTTTATGCGGTTATATTTGGAATTGACCGTTTCAGCTCTTTGTTATCTATATTCTTCTTCATTTCTTTTTTTTTTTATTTAATAGGGTCGCGCTCACTTTGTCTACTTATCTTACAGACTGTATTCCTGTTCCAAAATGGCTGCTATCTTTATGCCGGGTAATATATCGATCTACGGTTTAGTACTGCTCGGACATTCTATACTGTTTTATTACTCATTATATAACTTCCGATCTGTGTTCTCTGTTTGTATGCGGTTATATTTGGATTTGACCGCATGAGTATTTTGTTATCTATATTTCTTCTATGTAGGTTCACGCTCTTTGCATTTATTTACCCTACAGAATATATTCCTGTTCCAAAATGGCTGCTATTTTTTATGTCTGTTAAGATATTTGATTTACTGCTTAGTATTGAGCAGTTAATATATTTATTTCTAGGCGGTCGCATTGGAGTCTATTTTTCGTGTCAGACCTGATTCTAATTTATCTATTTGATTTGTTTTTTTTCATTTTCGATAAAAATTTCCATCTTTCAAAACGGGCCTTGTATTCCATGAATTCCAAGATGGCGGCCGAATTACGTTCGGGCGTGAGTCCGCAGTCTAGCGCTTGGCGCTCCACCAGGTGTACTGGGTTTGGATTTTTTCTACCTATCGCGAGCACTATTTTAAGAGAGCTCGTGCTAGATTTTTCTTCACTGCCGCATTGCACGAGAAGAGGAGTGACTGTGAACCGGGTAGACGCCTAGAAAACTCTCGCCATAATTGGTAAGTAGTCTTTTGGATCCAGAAAACAACCCACTCGCCACCCGCCCCCCTCCTCCTTCCCGCTCCCCGCCTTTATATCACCATTTTTTCACCATATTTGATTATCGGGTAGAAGCTAGTTAATATCCTAGCTTTCAGTAACTTACATAGTGCATTTATCGCATTAGTGAATTTTTGGGAGCTGCCCTATTTAGACCCTTTTCACACGTACGTTATATCTTTCTGTCTTGTTTTTAAATTTGACATCATCATTTTGCCATCGAACTTCGACCGTTTCGGATGTGTTATTCGATTTATAGATATATGTCAGCTTTCTAGTTAGGGCAGAGGCTCACATTTTTTTGTATATACGGTATTTTCTATTGTAGTGGCTTATGTGTTCTTTTTCTTCTTTCTTTAGCTTTGGTCTTAGAGTTTGTATGGTTAAAGAGAGGAATCTTGATCGAGTGATTGGACCCTCTACGATTCCCCAAAATCTTAATAAATTGGAATAATCTGTGACCAACAAAGGTACTACTTCGTAAAAGAAAAAAACTTTCTGTTTTAGACATGTTTTCCTACAAATGAATATTTAGATTATCTGGTATGATTTTGATTGTCTGTTTATTTCTTTTCCCTCTTCTTCTTTCCAATTCCGTGAATTCAGTTTCCTGTGGAAACGGATCTCTGTGTGTATCTTATGTCATTATAAGTTCACGATATTCATTTTATGGATATACCTTGACATCAATTTCTTTTGAGGTGGGTGGTATGACAGTTCTTGTAGAACTACTATCCAATACGTAAATCAATTTTTTTTTATATATACCACTCTTAATGCTGCTATATGTATCTTTATTTTCTTCTAGTTATTTTAGTAAGAGGCCTAAAACAGTCAAAACTGTCATAGTGACTGGTGAGCAGTATTTATGGTCAAAACAACTTCAGTACCCAGGATATGTTTCTATTTATCCTACTCTCTGGACAAGAATGTCGTGGATATTACCTACATCTTTGATCTATAGTACCCCATGTTTATTACGTGTGGGCGGACAAGTATGTTGAATTCAATATTTTTGTGAATATACTTTTTAGCTCAAAGTGGATGGGGCTCTATTTTCACCTCTTGGTTATTTTCACCCTTTGGTAATTTTTCTTTTCACTGGGTGATGTTCTAATTATTTGGAATTTTCTTTGATTCCTTAAAGATTGTTGGGCTATTCCGGATTTTGTTCTATTTTCTGGAACTATGCTTGTTATCGACTCCACTTTTTAAGCTCATATGAAATGTCTTTTCTGAATATAAAGTTTGATTTGTTCAATATACTAAATTACTATATAACTGTCCCCACAGATGCTATTGACGAAGCTTCGACTAACGTTCTAAACTGAAAAAAAGTTTTTTTGATTATATTAAAACTTATGATTACGAAATATTGGTTCTCTATACCATCAGTGCCCTGAGGAAGGACTGCTTTGGATTCTGAACGCGCGTCGGCGCAACTGTTTGTTTTAGTTTGTTTTTGATGTATTTTATTGTTATATGTATTTCTATATTTTATTGTTTTTGTCTTGTTTTGAGTTATTGTCCAGATATTTATTGTATGTCATGCTGTTGTCGAATTATGTATTTGGAATTACCCTGTGGCTTCGTCTTGTTCTGAGAAATGTTGTACTTAATTGAAAAATATAGTGAAATATATATTTTTATATGAAAAATAAATATAATCTCTGAAAAAAATTATGAATTTTTGATAATTCCGGTTAGCTCTTTTGTGGGACAGTTTATTCGCTCTTATTGGAAGGGGTTTGTTTTGTTCTCTTCATCGCAACTCTACACATCGCAGTCTCTAGTGGGAAAATAACATTGTGTTAACATGGTATTCACAACACGGTGGCACCATGCGATAGACCCACCACAATGCGTCAAATGAACCCGTTAAAATCAATGCAACACCGCAAAAATGCGAAACACCAACGCGAAAAAAAGCGGTGATGATGCAAATCGTGATACAAAAATCAGCGAAAACCAGCCACAGGCATGCAATTCCCACGTGAAATGCGGGAAAATGCACTATAAAAGTTGGAAAAAAAAACACAAACAAAATACAAACGCTAAACAACAGCGAAGCACAATGGAGTCAGCCGGAACAAGTGCAGAGGACAACCAGAACCCCACAAGCCCCCCGGAGGACCAGCCTGGGACCTTGGGGTCAGGGAAGGGCAAGGAGAAGAAGAGTAGGAAGAAAAGGTTCAGTCCGCAGGAAAACAGGATCCTGATAACGGAGGTGATAGCACACCATCAGCTACTGTTCGTCACCTCCATTGTGTCACTGGAAACTTAAAATGGTATATGGCAGACCATCGTGAACAAGGTGAATGCAGTCGAAGTGCTGAAGTGGACAATGAAAGAGGTCAAGAGGCGCTGGTATGAGTTCAAGCACAACACCAAGCAGAAACTCACAAACAACCGGAAGGCAGCAATGCAGACTGGAGGTGGGAGCCCAGCGTCACAAGAGGAGCTGGACGAGATGGAGGAAATGGTGTCCACAATCATCAGTGGGGAGACAGTGGCAGGAGTTGGGGGCCCGGACACTGCTCAACATGACCAGACACAATAGCACCAGGATGAGTACCAAACAGGGACTTGGGGATGGGGGAGATGGGTACAATGGCACACATGCACAAGTAAGCATAGCACATCTGCGGACACACCATGCCCCAGACCCCCAACTCCCACCAACTCCCACCAAGAGACCAATGCACCCAAGTATGCAACATCACACAAGTCACAGAAGTCAGAGACACACCACATGTGAGCTGCAGGGGCGACTCCCCCAAAATGTGGCACACACACATCACATGCGAAGCACATCAACATTGACAATGATGTGGCACAATCCGCAACACATCCACAACAGAACAGAGGACACATCTGGTGCTGCTTGTGGGCAGAAACTGGTCAATCACATATGGCATCGCAGGGATATGTGAGTTGACAATGTACAAGTACAAACACACATCCGTGATGTTGTCGAAATGTCCACTGTCCCGCATCAAATAGGCAGCTCCCCACAAACAGTCACAGTGTACACTGTCATGCAGCCTGAATGAAAACATGTACAACATACATGTGAACACAATGTTAAACTGCATCTCTTCTTCACATTACAGAGGGAGAATCAACACCTCCTGCACAACAGTCCCAACGTCTCTTCTCTGATGAGGAAGAGGACCACCACACCTTCGACTCTGATGCCCTCCAACAGCTCGTGGAGAGCCTCCGCAGCCCACTTCCAGGAGCAGGGCAGCCCAGCTGCTATGAGGAGAACCCACCCCCTGCACAGTACACACAGCAGGCAGCACCCGCCATCACGGCTGCCTCCCAGCACCCCAACGACAAACACATGGCCTTCCAACGCCGTGTGTTGGGGTGCCAGGAAAAGCTGGCTGAACAGGTGCAGGTGGGGTTCGACCGCATGGCAGACAAACTAGATGCCATACGTGGGTGTCTAAGTCCCATCAGGGACCGCTCACAGTCCCTAACGGACACCGACAGTCCGCTCCATGCCCTCCAACGAACCATGGCTGACATCGCCAGAGTCCTGACTCTGCGACAAGAACGACTGTCTAGCCAGAGTGGCTCCAGCGAGCTCGTCCGGGAGTTGGGACTCATGCGGAGGCTCATGGAGTACATGGAGCGGATGTGGGTGGAAAGAATGGCTGCCACGGCTGCACATAAGTGAGAGGTAGCTGGGTTCCTCAATGCCATAAAGACCCTCCTCATGGCATTGCTGCCACAAGGCCAGGCACTGATGCATGCTGCTGCTACCACTCCATCCACATCTCCGGGCCCCTGATGTGTCAGTGCCACACAGTGCGGCAGACATACCACCTCTGGTCCCTGAGGTGTCACAGCCACACTGTGCTGGAGACAGAACACCACCACCCACATATGAGGCACATGAAACAGCAGAGGACGAAGATGCGGATGAATCTGCCCTCATGGTCAGAAGGAAGTGGTAGCATTCATCTCCACCATATGGCCTGTTTCTGCTTGGTTCTGCCCTCTGCATCATCACTTTCCACTGTCCCCCGATGCACACTGCGACACTCACCTTGGACCTCGACATGGACTGCCATATTCTGTTTGGTCACCAATGACACAGCTATCAGACTGTGGACTCAACTCCTCCTCTTCTGATGTTTTTGTCATTCCCTGAAGGACTCTGGCTGGCCCTCCATGGGCTAACAATGTAAAGGGGGTTTGCATGGCCCTGTACTGCTCCAGCTACGACATTCCTTTGAATGTGCATTAAACATTCATTGTCACACTGATGTGTCATGTCTATGATCTTGCACGTGTGGAGGAATGGATGAATGTAGGGTAAATGATTCCCCCTTACGTCCATGTTGCTCATGTTGTGGGACTTGAAAGCGTTCCGGGTGGCGCCGACACTAGAACGAAGACACACGCATTAGTCACTTCCTTGTCCAGCCCAGAACGGAAGCATGTCCAGAGCCCCAGGGTCATTGTTCACACCCTTACGCTGGACTGGCATACGCCAGGCCACCCCACTCCGCTTACGCTCACAGGGAGGGACGACAACGCTACATGTCCCAGGTCTTCCCTTTAGGGATCTGCTGCTCACAGGTCTAGTTGTCAGCATGCCACAGCCAGTCCCTCACGGCTGGTTCACACCCACACCACACCCATTCAGCACCGGCATCACGGGACATGTGACACTGCCAATAAAAACGGCCTGGCGCACGTGCTGGACGCCATTTCCACTCTCCATCTGGGTGTCTCTGTGTGGGTATCATTTCTGCCTGAAGGCCTAGGGCCCGGGCACAGCCATTGCCCGGTGCCGAGGGTGACATGATGGCGTCCGCACCACGGGACTCAATCATAAAGGGTCCATGGCTTGCGGGGCACAGACTTGGTGGCACCGGATACACTTCGGCAGGCACATCGCTACTGGATGGTGTCTTTCCGTGCACTGAGGTAGGGGCACCTAAAGTGCTAAGCGGGTGTGCAGCCTACGATGATGCGCAGTCCAGGTGGTCCGGAATGGTGGCATTAGTGTGAGCCCTGCTGGACCGTAGTGCAGGCCTGAGGCAGAGGGCAGTGCAGGCCTACCGACACGTGGCATCGCCTTGCAGTTCACAGAGTTAGTGACACCTCTATGGCTGAGCAGGTGTGCAGCCTGCGATGAGGCCGGGTGCACTGATATGTTCTCTGCCGTAGCAAAATCAAGACTTAGAATCAAGTGTGTGACCTGGTTACCCGAGGTGCGGGGCTGCATGATGTGGAGGGTGCCATGGTCATGGGCCCCGGGCTTGGGGCTCCCAGCGGCACGTGGTGGGCCCTCTTGGAGTCACGCTGGTGGGGGAAGGTGAGCAGTGAGGCCTGGTTGCACAGGGGCGGGCAATCTCTGCTGGGTGGCAGGAGGGGCTGGGGTGCAGCTGCGTGTGTGCGCAGGGGCAGGCAAGCGATGATGGCGTGTGCTACTGTATGGACTCTGCCATTCATGTCTCTGGCTACTGTTTCAGATGAGGGACCTGGGGGACTGTGGTGTGTACTGGCACGTGGTTGGAGACACACCAGTGGCTGCAGATGAGCAGTGAAGCCTGGATCTGCATTGTCGGCACGTTCTCTCCCTCTATTTCTCTCTCCCTCTCTCTTTCTCTCCCTCTCTCCCTCTCTTTCTAGCTCCCTCTCTCTTTCTCTCCCTCTCTCCTTCTCTTTCTCTCTCTCTCTCACTCACTCTCTCCCTCTCTTTCTCTCTCCCACTCACTCTCTCCCTCTCTTTCTCTCTCCCTCTCTCCCTCCCATCCTCTCCCTCCCTCCCTCTCTTTCTCTCTCTCCCTCTCTTTCTCTTTCTCTTTCTCTCTCCCTCTCTTTCTCTGTCTCTCTCCCTCTCTGTCTCCCTCTCTCTATCTCTGTCTTTCTCTCGTTCTCTTTTTCTCTCTCTTCCTCTCGCCCTCTTTCTTTCTCCCTTTCTTTCTCTCTTCCCTCTCTTTCTCTCTCTTTCTCTCTCTCTCTTTCTCTCACTCTCTCTCTCTTTTTCTCACTCTCTCCCTCTCTTTCTCTCTCCCTCTCTTTTTCTCCTTCCCCCTCTCTCTCTTTCTCTCTCTCCCTCTCTTTCTCTCTCCCTCTCTGTCTCTCTCCCCCTCTCTCTCTCTCTCTTTAACTCACCCTCTCTTTCTCTCTCCCTCTATTTCTCTCTTCCTTCTCTTTCTCTCTCTTTCTCTCCCTCTCTCTCTCTCTTTCTCTCAGTCTCTCCCTCTCTTTCTCTCTCCCTCTATCGCTCTAACTTTCTCCCTCTCTTTCTCTCTCCCCCTCTCACCCGTCTCTCTCTCTTTAGCTCTCTCTCAATGTACTTTGATGGGCGCATGACACACCTTCTTATCTGTATTTATGTGTTGCAGGCTGTGATTTACGGAATGCCCAGAGAAGACCCGTCGTGCCTCTTCAAGATTGTTGTTTTTTGTTTAATCTGTAATAAAGTTTTTCTTTAGATTATATGATTTGAATGTATGATTTCCATTTTTCTGGCTGCACCTGTCTGTTAAGTGTTATGATTGTGCAACTTCAGGTGATTTGCTTGGTTCATGGTTTTGTGTTGTTGATGTGCATTCTCTTTGTCCAGAGGGAGGGGGAGTGGGTATTCAGGGTCCTGGGGGTGGTGGCGGTGGGTGTTGTTGCCCTATTGGGGCTCCTGCCTGCATGTTCAGTTGGTCGGGGTAATCTTTTGTTCTTCATGTTTGGCTATGGGCTGTGCTCCCTTGGCTGCTGCCGGTTGTTGTCCGACTTGACACCAGGTCAGAGCAGGTGTTAGTGCTGGACCAGGGTTTTTACTTTTAAACCAAATACCTATTTCATTTTCGTATGTCATTATTAAAAGTACTACTGATTAATTAGTAATTACTAAAGATTTGTCGAGTCTTGACTAATCAACCTTATTAACAGAAGAATTACACGTAGGAATGCAATTGCATGGCTAAAATAATAAGTGAACTAAGTTGGTGAGCAAATTGACAGTAATAGATGTTGCTTATGTGATGTTATTGTGTGTTGCGCTTATAACAAACATGCATTAATGGCTTTTGATGTCGCAAATGGCTAGATAAATACATACACATAAGGGTATTAGCAGGGGAATAACACGGTATAATCATTTCCATGTAGTAATTATGATTTTGTGTTTTCTTCGCTTAAGTTGACCATTGTGGCCTGCTGTAAAATGGCCACCACAAGCAGCCTGCATTCGAGTAGATGAAAATATGAAAAGAGGCTTTGCGCTGACTCCGACCCTGTCCTCTGATTGAACTGAAAAGCCATGAACATGACGACAAATCTGGGAGTGTTGCCAGATGCCCCTGAACGTGAAGAATTGTTGCAACTTTAAATCCGACCTGATGAACTTATAATGGTCCCATGGATGAGATACATTTTATCCTAAAGAGACATCCGTAGAAGTAACGAATTAGCCATGGACTTCTAATTTCTATTCAGAATTTGAAACTATCAATACATGAGAAAATCTAATGGTGTAGCTTAATGTACCAAGACGACATCATTTCCGCCAATCGAATAATTTGAAAGATATGTTTGCAACATTTGGAATGTAAATTTTGGTATAAATATTAGTAGACTAGAGAGGTCCAATCATCAGAGGTCACGACGCTGACGGAGAGGACAGTGACTCTACATGACGGCTAGAAAACTTTAACTATTTGCTGAGGACCAGTTCTGACTTAAGAAAACGACTTTTAGCCAGAATAGGTAAATGTGGAGAAAATGATCTTGTATTTAATTGGCTTTTCTTACAATTTTTAGATAAACAATATTCTGTTTGAATTACTGTGTCGGGTGGTTATTTTATTGTCATGTTTATTGAATATTTAGAGTGTTAAGTTGTATCACCAAATCTATAGCAACTAGTTGATCTCATTGACCTCAGGGTACATGCAGATTGGTTAGGTATTAGAAAAGTGTTTCCCCTTATACATGGCACGGATAGAGTGGTAGGATGAATGTTGGTGTTATGGGCCCCACCAGCGTGTGATGTGTGTGTGCGCGTGTGACTGTGAAATCACTCCGTCCGTGGAAGTAGAGGGGATTCGGAAGCTCCGATCTGCATCAGTTTCTTGGTAGCAGAATGATGGTTAACTATTGTCTTGATCTGGTGAATTTGCGTGTATATAAGCTTATTGATTATTTATTGATATTGATATATGTACTAACACTATATGTTGAAGTCGTATTGAGTTTTATGTAGTGTGTACGGCTTCTGGGACGTAGGAAGTCAGTGACAGTTCCGTAGTATGGCAGAGGGAAGCGCTGCTCTCGGAAGAGGCGGGATTGTTGGCCCTGTATGTAGACAGGGGAAACAGGTGACAATTGAAGTTGCGCGTCACATTGTCTAGGTTCGATGAGGTAGCATCGCCATGTGTTGCCGTTAGAGACGTATTTTCTGTGTGAGAGAAGTGTATATGATAGCGAAGGTTACCTGTGAAGTTCTGGTCTTAGGTATCAGGGATCCTTATGGCATTCCGATAACGCTTATCACTAGAAAGGTAATAGGTATTCTCTGAGCTTGTTAGAAGGACAGAACAGAGGTAAGCGCTGCTTTGTTAACGTGTGATATAATTCTGTAGTAGGACAGACTGTTCGCTGTTCTCGGGAAAGACAGGATTCTGTGTGAATGTACTACATTTTCTGGTGTGAAAGTGCGTGAATGGGAAGGCATTCTGGTTAATTTTGAAACTCTTAGGAGCATTCTGGAGAAGACAGTTAATTGGTGCTTGCTTGAAGGGTAGAGTAGAGGGATGTGCTACTTTATCAACGGAAGTAACGATTCCGTAGTAGGGCAGAGGTAAGCGCTGCTCTCAGGAAAGGCGGAATTCTCGTAGGAAAGGTCTTTTGCTGTTCTGTGGCTAGCGAAGCAGACAATGGAGATGTTTGTATGTTGTAACTAACAGACTCGTAGAAGTTGAAACAAAGTCTACCGAGTAGTTTTGTAAAGGAGGGGTAGACGAGAGACAGGAGCAGGAGCTGCTGCAGCGACTGCTGACGTCAGGAAGACCGCGCTGTGATTGGACAGTGGGTTAGAACAGTGGAAGCACGGTGATTGGTGTGCTAGTGTACGCCGCACAAGGATTGGGAGACATACAGGGTGACGAAGACGCTCCAGGATTGGCGTTAGTGTGAGTCGCGCTGGGATTCGTGGACTGAGTCAGTGACGTAAACGCTCCGGATTGGTGCGTTAGTGTGAGTCGTGCTGCAATTGGACAGGAGATCGTACAGTTGTAGAAAAGACTAAAGGGTTGCGGAAAACAAGAAAATGTATTACCACGCTGAGGAAAAGAAAAAGAAATCCTTGTTTAGTAAGGTTAAGACCTGGTTTGACAAGGATAAGGATATTGTGACTAGGGAAGGACAGTTACTTCCTCCGATAAGAACCCCCGCATCCTTTATGGTTGCAAAATATGGGTATCATACCTGTATTTGGTTAGACAATTGGGCAAAGTACACCAAAGAGGATGGAGTTTTAGCTTTCCCGGAACATGGCTCATTTAATCTGGCCATATTGAGAAACTTACGGGAGAGGATGATGAATCTAGAGCCTCGGCCTAGGCCGACGCACTTTGAGGCGTTGACTGAATGGGAAGATGAAATGCATAAGCGAGAAAAGCAGAGGAGTGGAGGAAACTACAGGTACATGTTCGGGCGAAAGTATGATCGCTAAACTCATCATGATCGGATGAGAAGATGGCGAGATGCCAGTATGGCTGAGGGATTATATCCTGTAAGAACTGCAGAACAGACAGAAGGGAAAAAGTGTACAGAGAAGGAACATAATGTGGAAACAAGGAGGTATGGGGCGAATGAGTCTGAAGACGATGTCTTAGATGACATGTTCTACAAAAGACCACCCCCGTATAGACGAGAACCAGAAGTAGGAACATCAGTTACCCCAATGAGAGACACCCTGCGGATTATAAAAACAGAAGTTACGACCCCTGAGTTGAAAAGCAGTAGTTCTCTTGCAGAGAGAGAGAGAGAAAGGGAAAATGAAATTGAGGATGAAAAGACGAGAGAACTAGCAAGGACCACATTTGAATTGACAGAGAAAATCAGAGAACTGACTAAAAATCTTGAAGCAGTTATGGTGCCTGTAACAATAGGTCCGGTTATGCCTGTTTTTGAGAAGCAGAGGATTGGTGAAGGTGGTTTAACAGTTCCATATGTAGGCAACAGATTGGTTGTTCCTACAGAACAGACAGAAATGAGATCGGGAGAAAATCAGTAGACTAACTCGGTTTTGAATTACGGTTGTGTGGAAGGGAACAGAATGACTGGAGGATCGATCTTAGAACCACAAAGAGTGACAGAACCAGTGGGTGCAGAAAAATCTATGGGGATAACTGCTGAAGATTTGAATGATTGGCTAAAAGTTTTGCAGGGGAAAGAAAAGGAATCCCAGGCAATTGATGTAGCTAGACTACGTATGGAATTGGAGGAGCTAATAGTAGGAACAATTCCTACAGAAACGCTGAAAAACTATCAGGATGGGGAAATACTATTTTTGTGCAAGAGCATCACATGGAGAGCAAAGAACATACATGACAGGTTGAAAGGAATAGCCAGTGAAATGGGAATTGACATGGACAAGGTAAAAGCTTTACAAAAGCCTTACCGAGTGGATTTTACAGATAAGGACATCGAGAATCTGAATAATGCAGGCCGAACAGGGCAGATTAAGGAGATGATTGCTTTGCTGCGAAAATGGGGAGATGTGGAGAGATGGAAAGATAGATGGTATTGAAAACGAGAAGATGCAGCAGACAGAACTTACTCAACATTCCCTATGAAAGAAAAAGAGAAAACAGTGACAGCTTATCCTATGAGGGAGATTCCAGGAGGAGGATATGTACATGTCCCATGGACCAGACAAGATATTTTGTCATTTACAAATGATTTCCCTCGACTGAGAGAGAAGCCCGTCAAGTGGTATAGACAGGTTGAGAAATTTGTGAAGTTGTCAAAAGTGCTGTGGATCGACCTGAATAGTCTGTTTGATATAATTGTACCAGCAGACTTGTGGGCAGAATGTAAGATAGTCATAGACTGGCCTACTAAAGAATACCAGAGAGATCCCAAGACAGGAGCTCCAGACCCGGAGGACATGAAAAAGTATGAGCAGGTTATGGCTTTCCTGAAAAATAAGGTACCTCCCAAAGAAACAGACTGGGTTAAGATAGATCGAACACATCAAGAAGTGAAAGAATCAGTCCATGCTTACTATGAAAGACTAATACTGGCTTTCAAACAGTTCAGTGGAGATGAACATCTGGGTGACAAGGATCTGAGCCATTTTGTATATAGATTTGTGTATGGCTTGTGACCTGAAATCAGTGAAATGATAAGGCAGCATACCGTAGACTGGCAGAGCAAAAAGATTGATGAGATCCTGAGACATGCAAAATACTTCAGTGATGAGATTGAGGCAAAGCAAAGAAAACTGAAAGAAAAGGCAATGTGGGCACAGGTGAAAGTTGTAGAAAGACAGGAAGCTCAGTTGGTTGAACAAGCAAATAACCCAGAAAATAAACCTAGATTTGGCCCAGGAAAAGGGAAAGGCAATATTGAGGAAGCAAAGAAAAGGTTTCCCTGCCACAACTGTGGAAAATTAGGGCATTGGAAATCTGAGTGTAAGAATCCACCGTCTGCTAACGATGACAATCCATCATTAAAATTCACAGGTGCAGAGTGAGGGGTGTGGTCAGCAGCAGCAGCAACAGCAACAGCAGGAGGCTGTTAAGCAGCAGAATCAGGTGCCAAAACCGCCCTTGCCACAAAACAGAGCATCCCAGAAGTACAGCCAGGATTCGGGGTTCTACAATGAAGAACAGGTAAATAAGCCAAAACGCGCAAGCACTGTGTCACAATATTGGCTAAAGAATGAGGGAAGTGATTCTGAGGGAGACTTCTGACGGTGCCGAAGAGAGGAGGAAGAGTGCGTACTAGGCGCGACTCTAGAAATAGACCAGGCAGGACCTTTTGTAGATGGAAAAATCAATGGTGAAAGTGTTACTTTTCTAGTTGACACAGGAGCTACGAGATCGACTGTCAGATCAGCTGATATAAAGAATCTTCCTCTCTCGGATGAAGCAATCCAAGTAGTTGGTGTGTCCAACACACAGATCAAAACTCATCTTACTGAACCAGTAAGGGTTAGAATAGGGAAATTCTCAGACATGCACCGGTTCGTGGTGTGTGACACCAGTCCTGTGAACTTGTTAGGCAGGGATTTGCTGTGCACTATTTTCTGTACCCCAGATGGAATAGCCTTTGAGACACCAGATGAGGATGTCCTA
Source organism: Triturus cristatus (assembly GCF_964204655.1). NCBI lineage: Eukaryota > Metazoa > Chordata > Amphibia > Caudata > Salamandridae > Triturus > Triturus cristatus. The sequence goes on along the minus strand of NC_140590.1, from coordinate 84,513,965 downwards.
TATAGAATGACCCTAGATAACAGGGAAAGTGAGGCTATTGGAACATATGCTGTATTCAATCCGGATGGATTACCCCAAGAATTAAAACAGACAGTAAAAGCAGCAGTTTGGGATTTTACTGGAGAAGATGTGGGCCTGATGAGAAATGTTGATCCAGTAAAAATTACTGTAAAAGATGGAATAGTTTACCCAAACATCCCACAATACAGACTGACACCTGAAATAATTGAAGGAATAACACCTTTAATTGAGAAAATGATCCAGCAGGGGGTGTTAAGGGAAATATTGAGCAGCCCATGTAATTCACCTATAAATGGACTGAAGAAACCCAATGGGAAGTTCAGAATAGTACAGGATTTGAGAAAAATCAATAAGATTGTTGTGTCATGCTGTCCCATTGTGCCAAATCCATCAGTGATTTGTATCAGATTCCCCATGATGCAGAATGGTACACAGTAATTGATTTGTGCCATGCTTTCTTTTCAATCCCGTTGCATCATGACAGCCAGCCGATTTTTGCATTTAGATTTGGAGAGCGAATTTTGGCATTGTGCCGAATTCCACAGGGGTATACAGAGAGCCCTTCGATATTTAATCAATTGCTGAAGAAATCTCTGGAGAGTTTAACAATGCCTGAAAATTCCGTTTTGGTCCAGTACATCGATGACCTGCTTGTGGCATCAAAAACACGTGAAGCTTGTGAAGTAGACACCATTGCTTTACTGAATCACTTGGCAGATGGAGGATTAAAAGTATCTCCAGCCAAATTGCAATTCTGCAAGAGAGAAGTCCAGTATCTGGGACATAATATTGAGAAAGGCCTGAGGAAAGTGACCATTGACAGGATCAAAATTATCAGAGGAATGAGAGCCCCAATGACACAAAGAGAAGTGAGAATGTTCCTGGGAATGGTTGGTTATTGTCGTCAGTGGATAAGTAACTTTTCCTTAATTGCCAAGCCACTGATTAAATTGACTAAAAGTGAGGTGAAAGACCCATTGGAATTAAACCCAGAAGAAATGGCAGCATTCAAAGAATTAAAGAACAGGCTATGTGAAGCTCCTGCCCTAGGAATGCCAGGTTACAAAAAAGAATTTGAGCTGTACTGTAGTGAGAGAAATGGATGTGCCCTTTCAGTGTTAATCCAGAAACATGGACGTCTGAGGAAGCCAATTGCGTACTTCTCATCAACACTTGACCCAGTAGCTGTGGGTTTACCAGGTTGCCTGAAAGCAGTAGCTGCTACATGCAGAAGTCTGGAACAAAGTGAGGGAATTATAATGGGATATCCTGTACGGGTATTCGTACCTCATGATGTGGCAATCCTTTTAACAAGGAGCCGGACACAGTTCATGTCTCATAGTCGGCTGATTAAATATGAGAAAGTCATTCTTGGTGCATCAAATGTGAGTCTTGAGAGATGCATGAATGTGAACCCAGCAACGCTGTTGCCAGATGCTGAAAGTGTGGGAGTAAGAGATGATATTGATCATGATTGCCTGGATGTGCTTGATTACTGTACCAAACCAAGAACAGACATAAGAGATCTGCCACTGCCTGAGAGTGATCATGTGTTGTTTGTGAATGGATCCTGTCTGAGAACGGATGAAGGAATGCTGAGTGCCGCATATGCTGTGTGTACAGTTTTAGGAGTTGTGCAAGCATCACTTTTGAAAGGAGTTAAATCCGCTCAAGTGGCAGAATTGGTGGCACTAACAAAGGCTTGCAAGATTGAAAGGAATGTGAGAGTGACTGTAATGACTGACAGCCAGTATGGGTTCGGAGTTGTCCATGATTTTGGCCAGTTATGGCTACAAAGAGGTTTCCTGACCTCAAGTGGAACTCCCATAAAGAATGCTGAAGTGGTTGGAAAATTGCTTGAGGCGATACAGCTGCCTAAAGAACTAGCAGTTGTAAAATGTGCTGCTCATAGTCAAGGTGATGATTTCGTCACCCTTGGGAACAAATTTGCCAATGGCATAGCACAGTATTGTGCAAGGAATAATCACTCCATTAACAGGAGTAAGGAAAGGGAAATGTCTTCTTGTTCCTTAATGTTTACTAATGTGGTGGGAACATGGGAGGAAGTGAAGCAGTTGCAGGATGAGGCAGGAGATGAGGAAATTAAAGATTGGGTGAAAGCAGGTTGTGCACCAAGGGAAAAAGACCACGTGTGGGTCTATAGGGATGGAAGACCAGTCATGCCCAATAGCATGTTTTCAACAATGGCACAGATGTATCATGGCCAGGGACACCTGGGGAGGGATGCTATGATAAGGGCCTTTAAGCAAACCTGGTACAATGCAAAATTCAGGCTGATAGCAGAGAGTCTCTGTCAGAGATGCCTGATATGTCAGCAATTCAATCCTGGAAAGAGAACAGTGGTGAGCCTAGGTACAATAGGTAGGGAGGGAGGACCCTTCACAAGAATTCAGATAGACTTCATCGAAATGCCCCAAGTCAATAGATTAAGGTATGTACTGGTAGTAGTCTGTTTGTTCTCCAGGTGGGTGGAGGCATTTCCAACAAGAAGAAATGATGGGGTAACAGTGGCCAAGCTACTGTTAAGAGAATTCATCCCAAGGTATGGGTTCCCAGTGACCATTGAATCAGACAGAGGAGGACACTTTTATAATGAAATCATGGGTTTGATCTGTGAAGCATTAAGTGTACAGCAGAAGCTACATTGTGCTTACCGACCAGAGGCTTCTGGTGTGGTTGAACAAATGAATGGTACCATCAAAAACAGAATTGGCAAAAATGTGATTGGCCACAGGAATGAAATGGCCTGATGTCTTGCCTCTAGTCCTGATGACAATTAGGTCTACTCCAGACAGAACAACAGGTTTGAGTCCACATGAAATCATCATGGGACATGCTATGAGACATGCGTTTGTACCAGTCAACAAGCTGATGACTATAACTGATGACATGATTTTGGATTACTGTAAAGGCCTGGCTGACGCAGTTCATTCTGTGTTTCACCAGGTTGGAGATGACGCCACCACACTTGAAAAGAAACCAGCCCATGATCTGAGCCCAGGGGACTGGGTAAGAATAAAAGTCCACAGAAGAAGAAATTGCCTGGTTCCAAGGTGGGGAAGGCCAAGACAAGTCGTTCTGACCACAACGACTGCTGTGAAGTGTGCTGGAGTGAAAAATTGGATACATGCAAGTCACACTCTGAGAGTTCCAAATCCAAGTGACGGCACTGGAAAATAATACTTTGAAGAATCAGATTCCAGTGATGATGCAGACTGTGAGGCAGTAAAAAGAAAAAAGAATCCTGAAAGGGGGGAAAGTGAGTCAAGAGAAACTTTTGTCCCACCAGAAGAAATTCTGAAAAGAACATTGCAAACTTCAGAGACGAGTCCAGATTCTGAAGAAGTGCCTGAAGTCCCAACTAACAGTGACGAACACAAAAAGAAAGAAAGAAAAGAAAAGAACATTCCAACAGAGGTGACACCTGAATTAAATGAGAAAATTGGACAAGTTCCACCTGAGATAATTCTTGAAGAAGAAGGGACAGAAAAAGAAAGAGAGGGACAGATTGCGGAGAAACCCCGAGGAGGTGTCGGGAACATCGACAACAAGCTAGGTGAAGGGACAAGTAGACAGCAAGAAGATTGCGTGTCGGAGACCCGAGTAGGGACAGAAGTAGGGAAATCTCAATTGGTGGAAAAAGAGACTGTTGGAGAAAAGGAAGTTGTTGGAGAAGGGAAAATTGTTGATGAACAAGAGGCAACTGAGACAGAATCTGATGAAAGTGGAAATGAGATACATGAAGGACGAGTTCTGAGAAAGAGAACTTGGATTGGAGAGAGAAACAGTAAAGAGGAAAAACAAAAAAGAAATGCTAAAGGAGATCTTTGGCCCAACAAGATAAAGAGACTGAGATATCGACTGACACGAGTTAACTCTTCGAAAGCTGAACAGGTGAACGAAGTGTCAAGTCAAAACTAAACGAAAGGAGAGGAAACAAAGATATCTGAATGAACTAAAAGAATCAGAAAACCAAACCAGAAGTATAAGTCACCAGAATGGACGTATGTGGCACTGCCTGAACAAGGTGAAGAGGCAGACAGTCAAGGAAGTCCAGAGGAGGCTTTACTGAAAGTGGTTGAAGAAGAAGAAGCAGTTGGAATCCTGAGAGTTATCTTGTCCGACATTGGAGAAGAGACGGATGTTCAGGACCTAATACAGTTTGATGATGATGAGGAAAGAATGAAGAGTGATGAAAATCCAAATTGAGTAAATCCAAAGAAGTCACTTGAAGAAGAAAGTGAAGAAATAAATTAAAAATTAATAGATTGTAATAATCTGTTGGGTACTTGCTGCCCTAAAAGTTCGGTAGTGGAGTAGAAGAGGCTAAGTCAAAAGACACGGTCAAATTTACAAGATGGCTAACACTGAGAATAATCAAAGTAGATGTACCTTCATGAAAAGATGGTGCAAGATGTGCTGCTGCTGTACAGGATTATTAATGCTACTGTGGAGCGTGCTTGCTCTACTGATCTCTTTTAGAGTAACTATAGACACTTTAGGAGGACATACTGAAAACATGACTAACATAGGGAAGAGTTCACAGAAGATAGTTCCAACTAGAACTAGCAATGTATATGTACATAAAGATAGATCTATTAATGATTTTTCTAGCAATGTGTTTTCAAAATTATTGTACGAATATGTAAGGACAATGGATGCCTCTGTTTCAGAAGGAGTGATTTATCATCACCTTCCGGCTACGTATGCAATTTCATGTAGTGTCTAATGTAGATAATATTCTTGGGCAACTGCCTATGAATAAAGAACTGAATCCTGCTAAAGAAGCTAACACTTTAGGTGAGATTTTTATCGAAACTAGAGAATTAACATTAGAATATGTTTTTAGAAAAAATGTAACCTGCAGTTTGAAGGAAGAAGAGAAAACTTTCCTAGACATGGTTGAGAGAAGAAGGTTGAACATGCATAAGAAAGCAGAAGGACATAAAATGAGTGAAACAGTGTGGGATATTGAGAAAGAAAAAGAGTTGAAAAATTGTGCCAGTCCAACTATGGCCATAGATGCACCACAGAAAGGCAAATTATGCATTACCAGGAAGAAATCCCAGTATGATTATTATTTCATAGGGACTAGTGAGTGCCATGATACATACTTTATTGCAACCGGATGGGGATTTAGAGGTGGAGAAGATCCAGTCTTTCCGGGAGTGTATTATATTTGTGGGAACAAGGCTTATTACAGGTTGCCTGACCATTGGTATGGCACATGTTATGTTGGCCTGGTCTTTCCAAAGATTTTTCACATGGATAGAGTAGAAAATGCTGAACAAACTAATCCATTAACACGCTATAGAAGAGAAACATGGACAGAAATTGTAGGAGATATTTTTGGAGCTTTAATACCAGCAGTGGGAATTTCATTGAATGCATATGGCATTCGGAAGCTGTCAACAGTGGTGGATCGCTTGTCAACAAGCACCGCTGGAGGCTTTCTTTTGGTAAATACTGAAATGGTTGCTTTACGCGCTATGGCGATGCAAAATCGACTTGCCCATGATAGTCTATTGGCAAAAGAGGGTGGAGTCTGTGGAATGCTGAAAGTTCAGCATTGTTGCACTTACATTCCTGACGAAAGCAAAGATCTAAAGGTCTATATCAAAAATATTACTGATTTGCATGAAGAATTAGTACCACTGGAAGCTGAAAGTATCTGGACTAAAATGGCTAATAAAATGATTGCTATTAAGAATTTTATAGCTAAAATAGGTAGTACCATATTTGGTAAGGTATTATTTCCATTAACGTGTGTAATTGTTGAATTATAAATTCTTAGATTAGGGTGTTTGTGTTGTAGATACAGAAGAAATAAAAAGAAAATAACACGAGAAAATGTTAAAAAGAGACAAAAGAAACCAGAAAGAGATCCACAAGAAATAGAATTAGAAGAATTGAGGGAAAGTATGTATATAGAAACAAAAAGAGATGATGATAAAGAAACAAGAGTTTAAAAATGAACAAGAAGACATTTTGAATTTCTTCAAAAAGGGGAAATTAAATTGATTTTTGGGTTTTGATTTTTGTGGTGATAATATATCACCAAAGGGGGGATTGCTGGAGCAGGGTTTTTACTTTTAAACCAAATACCTATTTCATTTTCGTATGTCATTATTAAAAGTACTACTGATTAATTAGTAATTACTAAAGATTTGTCGAGTCTTGACTAATCAACCTTATTAACAGAAGAATTACACGTGGGAATGCAATTGCATGGCTAAAATAATAAGTGAACTAAGTTGGTGAGCAAATTGACAGTAATAGATGTTGCTTATGTGATGTTATTGTGTGTTGCGCTTATAACAAACATGCATTAATGGCTTTTGATGTCGCAAATGGCTAGATAAATACATACACATAAGGGTATTAGCAGGGGAATAACACTGTATAATCATTTCCATGTAGTAATTATGATTTTGTGTTTTCTTCGCTTAAGTTGACCATTGTGGCCTGCTGTAAAATGGCCACCACCCGCAGCCTGCATTCGAGTAGATGAAAATATGAAAAGAGGCTTTGCGCTGACTGCGACCCTGTCCTCTGATTTAACTGAAAAGCCATGAACATGACGACAAATCTGGGAGTGTTGCCAGATGCCCCTGAACGTGAAGAATTGTTGCAACTTTAAATCCGACCTGATGAACTTATAATGGTCCCATGGATGAGATACATTTTATCCTAAAGAGACATCCGTAGAAGTAACGAATTAGCCATGGACTTCTAATTTCTATTCAGAATTTGAAACTATCAATACATGAGAAAATCTAATGGTGTAGCTTAATGTACCAAGACAACATAATTTCCGCCAATCGAATAATTTGAAAGATATGTTTGCAACATTTGGAATGTAAATTTTGGTATAAATATTAGTAGACTAGAGAGGTCTAGGGCCACTTCTTCCCGAACCAATGATCAGAGGTCCCGACGCTGACGGAGAGGACGGTGACTCTACATGACGGCTAGAAAACTTTAACTATTTGCTGAGAACTTAAGAAAACGACTTTTAGCCAGAATAGGTAAATATGGAGAAAATGATTTTGTATTTAATTGGCTTTTCTTACAATTTTTAGATAAACAATATTCTGTTTGAATTACTGTGTCGGGTGGTTATTTTATTGTCATGTTTATTGAATATTTAGAGTGTTAAGTTGTATCACCAAATCTATGGCAACTAGTTGATCTCATTGACCTCAGGGTACATGCAGATTGGTTAGGTATTAGAAAAGTGTTTCCCCTTATACATGGCACGGATAGAGTGGTAGGATGAATGTTGGTGTTATGGGCCCCACCAGCGTGTGATGTGTGTGTGCGCGTGTGACTGTGAAATCACTCCGTCCGTGGAAGTAGAGGGGATTCGGAAGCTCCGATCTGCATCATTAGTATCTTGCTGCTAACGCGCCTTATCGCCTGTTTTGGGATCTTATCGCCGATCTGGCCGGTCGTTGAGGATGTTGTGGAGTTGTGTTGTCACAGCTTTTTGCCTACTCTGCATCTCATTAGCGATAGCTCCCGGGGTCATCAGTGGTGATGTTTCTTGAGGATACTATCACCTGAAAACTGATGATGTCGGCTGTTAGCACCAGCTTGTGAATGGGGCGATAAATTTATCACGACTTTGACTGCGCTAAAGTGCTGATAACTCGACAATAGATCCTTGAGAATATGACCCTTATTCTTTTAAATCAACCTGATGTGATAGTCAGAGTGTAAATCTGGGCTTGACCCCCAAAACATTCCTCCAGGACTATTCAAAATATGCGATTCCTTGCAGGGAACTCACAGCGTCAATTCAGTTTTCTTAGTAATGCTTATTTTTACACTGGTAACCTATTACCCAGCTCAGCACATATGAGCTTTTCATTTTTCAGTAAGGTTGGAATTGGAATATTTTAATGAGCTTTTATTTGTATGGTTGTCTATTTCTGGTGTATTTTTCACTCTTGCTCTGGAAAAAAATTCTGATGAAGAAGAATAAGTGCTGCTCTGAAAAAGAAATAGGCCCCACCTGCAACCTTTGACTCAAAATAGGCAGTGGAAAAATGTGCAAGGAATGTATGCCTGTTTAGGAGACCATTCTCTTAAGAACAGTATTTTATTCCACAAATTCAAACTCGAACCCCCAGGGCTCCTGGCAGGTGACACTGAAAACTCCAACAAGTGGATTACCAACAGTCCCAGAAAAAGGCAGCCTTAACGAAAAACCGGAACACAAGTCAGCTGTTAAACTGAAGACCTCAAACTGTCCAAGCAGAAATGCAATCAACTGGAACAGAAATGGAGGGCCAGCAAAGGGGAATTTGCAAAAAGACGATTTCATAGATACCCAGAAACGAAGACAGAGAAGAAGGCCCTAATCAAAGAAATAAAAACCTCCAACAGCAGCAAAAAAATCTTTGCTATTGTTGCGGGGATTCTGCTCATGCACAGAAAACCAGGACCTCAGTGAATTGTGGTGTACCAAAAAACTCACCTTAGTACCCAGAACCCCTATCCGACTAGCATCAGTGTCTCATTCGTTCTCCGTACTACAGCGAAGCTACCAATGATTAGACAACCCAGAACAAGCGACTTAGGTTACTCTCAGGAACTGTGGGAATCAAGAACACCTTTTCATTTTTATTCTCATATCAGTCCACAACTTCAGTAATCAGAGACAAGGAAAAGCTTAAAATGTTTATTTTTAACTACGTGCTCTGAGATTTTAGCTAACATAAGCAAACAAATGATTAGAAATAAAACCATCAGCATTGTTACAATTCCATAAAATACAAAGGGAGAAATCATATCATAATGACAGTGGAAACAGGTTCTAAAGCACCTTGTATACCACCCTCCCCTGGCTATAAGCTAGTTTTATAATAATAGGAGGTCTCTAGGTTTGAATGGGGGAACCCCATACCTCCAAGATCAGATTAGGTGATTCACATCACAGGATCAGCACTGCTCTCTGTGTCTGGAAAGGTTTTCTCCAAGAGTGTCAGCATCATGCATGCAATGCAATATTAAAGGCACCCAAGATTCAGATATTTGCAGTTGTGTGCTTGTTGTGTCTAGACCGTGGGTCGATCAACCTGAATTCAACAGCATACATTGTTATTTGACCTTGACGGTTTCTGCACACAGTGTTAAGACTAAGGTAGCGGTGTAAGTCTAGGGATGTGAAAAACAGATTGTTCTCATGTGAAGAAAAAGCAAGCAAACAGTTTTACTTATAATAACAGCTACCTGTAGTGTCGTATGCAAAAGCAGCAAAGTGGCAAGATGACGTTTTATCTAAAACGCTTATGCTCACATAGCAATGTGTGCAGGCAAAACCCTGTCTTCACCACACTATTATCAAGGATTTCACCACACACACAGCTGCCGCTGGCAAAATCAGCACATCACAACCTCTGTGTAATGGCCTCTCAAACTTATTTTTTAGCTAAATGACAACCATAAACAGCAACTTCGCACCACAACCGAACCACCTAAATCTCTCCAGAAGTATCCCAGTAATGAATGAAGATAACGGAAACACCACATGGGACACCATCAGCACAGCTGAAACTGCAGATATCATGAAGGCTATACACTCCGGTGCTCCAGCATCCAGGCCCCATCACGCCTTTCACAAAGGAGCGATCCCCATCAGCGAGGCCCTCATCCCATCCTCAAAACCTCCATCAGTGCAACCATCTTTCTGGAACCATGGAAATATGCAGCCATCAAGCCCTCCTAAAAATAACCTCGGCAAACCCAACAAAACTTGCCAACTGCTGATCGATAGCCCTTCGTCACTACCTAACCATGGTCTTGGAAGAAACCATCAACAAGTAAACCACTTAATCAATCTCCAGCTTCTAGGCGCCACACAATCAGGATTCAGACCCAACTACAGCAGAGAAACTGCCCTCATAGCAGCAATGGATGATATCCAAATGATCCGAGACAGGGGGGAAACTGCAGTCCTCATGTTTTCCAGATCTATCAGCAGCCTCCAACACTGTCTCTCTGCCTATTCTGAGTTGAAGCCCTTGAATGTATCTGTTATTTCATCACTGGAGGATGCTAAACCGGTCAACATGCCGTCCTGCTCCTCTTATGTGCGAGAACTCATCTGCGGAGTCTCGACACTCTTCAACATCCCCATGACTCCACTGGCTGATGTCATGTACTCGCAACATAAACATCATGACATGTGCTGGAAACACACAGCTGATACTGTCCCTCTCAGACAAAATACCCAATGCCAGACACAAGTTCAGCAGAAGCTTGAATGAAGTGGCCGTCTGGATTAAATCCAACTGCCTCAACTGAACTTGGACAAGATCAAAGTAGTGATGTTTGGGAAAGGTGCCTCACCATGGAACACCACCTGGTGGCGCACAGGCCTCAGACCCATCCCCATGCCTCGCTTACAAGCAAGAAACCTCAGAATCATCATAACCAAAAAACTGGACATGGTCACCCAAATCACTGCAGTATCCTTGTCCTTCTTCAACACCCTAAGGATGCTACCAGGAAAAACGATCGCCCTAGCCCTCCTCACCAGCAGACTAAATTATGGAAACACCCTTTATGCAGGGATAACCAACCACCCCACAAGAAGAGTGCAGGCTGTCCAAAGCGCAGCAGCCAGACTGGTCCTCAACATCCCACGCCAAGACTACATAACACCACACATTCGGGAACTCCACTGGCTCCAGATACACAAGAGTGTACATTTCAACTCGTTACCTACACCTACAAAGCACTTCCCAAAACAGGCAATACCTACCTGAATACTGGCATTATTTTCCACCAACTTTCCAGACACCTCTGCTCTGCTGGTCTTCCACTAGCACATGTCCCATGCTTACCCAAAAGCAGAACATAAGGTTGCACCATCTCATACCAGGCTCCTAAAGCATGGAACAACCTCTCTGCAACACAGCAAAACCTCCTCCTCTCTTATTGACTTTTATAAGAATCTGAAAACCCAGTTCATCGAGCAAGCCCTCCATGGCTTGCCTCTCATAGCCTTAATGACCACATGCAAAAACACTATGCTCTTTAGAATTATGTTCGACTCATAGTGAAGAGGATCCATGATAAAAGTCAACATTCCTATAATGAAACCTCAGATTCCTTCTGTAAATACCACACACCAGGTGGGGTACATACACCACTCAAGTGCAAGAATCAATGTAAGAAAGCAACAATCAGCAGGAACAGGAGCTAGAGACAGCCATATTTTTCACGTGGATTGGACTTTTGATGACAAGTTCACATAACAGGCTCCTGACTACTGCATATTATAGACATGGTCCCATGCATGTGTGCTTAGGTGTACTTAAAGTGGCAAACGTGATCTTTAGAGCATCCCCAACAAACAGCATTTAGTGCCACCACCTCCTTTTTTAAACTCCTTAGCTGCTGAGTCTTTTTCCACCCCAGTGCTGAGCACTTTTTTTTTTTAAGTTTCAGGGATTTCGCTGTTATGGCTTCATAACCTTTTTCCACAAAACGTATCCTTGCCAACCTGTTTTTGCCACATCTTAAAGATTCTAAAGTCACTTGCATCTTGGGGGTGTTGGTGTAATATAAAATAGGTGAGGTTGTGAATCAGAACTCTTTAAGATGGACTACAGAGCCAGTCCCACCATGCACCCAATGGAGGACAATAGGCTGCTTATACTCTTCTTGTCTGCACTATGATCATTATCCTCTCGCTGAGACGCAGTGCATTGGGAGTCAGCAAGGGGAGTTTGATTTGTGGCATCTGCACCCGGAGGACTACAGGCACCAGGAGGTCGAGGGGCAGCGTCACCGGCAGCGGCCCCTCCCTCCCGCACCGGACCTTGTAAAACAACCTCGCGCCTCCCGCTTCGCGGGAGACGCAGTGCATTGGGAGTCAGCAAGGGGAGTTTGACTCGTGGTATTGCTGGAGCAGGGTTTTTTGTTGAAAATTTATCGGGTTTTAAGCTCCAGTTTTGTCTATAAGTCGTAACTAAAATTACTAATTTATAATAGATAATTATTGGTTTTGTGTGAAAACTTTGACTAACCAACACAACTAACAAGAGAAACTACACGTGGGAATGCATATATGTTGCTTAATAATAATGTGCAGGTTTAATTAAATGAATGTTGCTAAGTGCTGTTTGTTTTAAAGCACAAAACGCTTTTGAAATAACGTGTACTAATGCTTTATTGTGTTGCAAAAGGCTAGATAATTACATACACATAAGGGTATTAGTGGGGTTAACACTGTTTAATCACTATGCTGTGGTAACGTTGTTTTGTCTCTTTTAATTAAGATGGTCCGTTTTGGCCTAAGGAAAAGATGGCTGCCTTTTACAGCCTGCACTCGAGTGATCGAATTTTGATGAGAGGGCCTTGCTGAACATGGTTGACAGTCACCTGACCATGGCTTCTGCTGGAGTTTTGAAAGTTTCCATGATGACAGCGACTCCAGGCAGGCATCCAAATAACCTTGGAGGAAAAGAAAGCCACAATGAACTTTGTGATTACAGCGGTGGTTTCGCTATGGTTCCGAGGAAGTGCGTTCGTGAAAGTAACATTTGCAAAACTCGAGTTTCCTTCTTCCGTCTTTTTATTTTTGTGATTTTTCTGAGCGGAGATTTTCCAAATGTAGCGATGCTACATCCTTTCCTGCTCGCTCTGCTAAGTGGTTTAACGGTTATTCAGAACATTTTATGTTGCTCTATTTTGTAAGATTTGTTATAAATATTGTTAGACTAGGGAGGGTTTAAGGCCACTTCTTCCCAAACCTGCGTTGGTGAGGATCGATGCTGTGAGGACGGCGACTCGTGAGACTTTACTGAGAGACCTGTCCTGACCCTTTATGACATTTAGCTAGACTAGGTAACTATGAGAATAATGATTTTGCTAATGGTTGACTTTCATTTGAACTAATTTTAGATAAAATAACATTCATGAATTACTGTGTTGGTGATTATTTCTTGTCGATTATTGAGTACTCTATTGTGATTATTGTTGTTTAAATCATGACTCAGGACGGTATCAAACTGATCGCATTGGCCTTACTGTAGATACAGGGTGTTTAGGAGTTTTCTCTCCCCAGGTTTAGTGCTGATAGAGTAATCGAGCGTATGTTAGTGAAATGGCCCAAGTATGTGATGAATGTATGCGCGTGTGTCTGTGAAATTACTCTATCCGTGGAAGTAGGGAGAATTTGTATGCCCTGATCTGCAGCAATTTCCTGGTAGCAGAGTAATGGTTTTGATTATTGTCTTGATCTGATTAGATTGCTTGTACATTGGCTTTTGATTCATTGATTTATTGAATGATGTTGGTATATGTACTAATACTATATGTTGAAGTTATCGTGTTGAGTTTTATGTAGTGCTTCTGGAACTTGGGAGCTGATGGCAGTTCCGTAGTAGGGCAGAGGGAAGTATATACTGCTCTCGGGAAAGACGGGATTGTTGGTCCTGTACGTATGCAGGAGAAACGTGTGACAATTAAAGTTGCGCGTCACATTGTCTGGGTTCGGAATCAGTGACATCGTCGTGTGTTACTATTAGGGATATATTTTCGGTATAAAAGGAGTGCGTATGGTAGCGAAGGTTATCTGTGAAACTCTGGTCTTAAGTCCCAGGGATCCGTAAGGTTTGCCGTTAAAGCTTACCGCTGGAGAAGTAATAGGTATTCTTTGAGCTTGTTTGAAGGACTGGGCAGAGGTATACACTGCTTGGTTAACGTGTGTTATAATTCTGTAGTGGGGCAGACTGTTTGCTGTTCTCGGGAAAAGCAGGATTCTGTGTGTATGTACTACATTTTCCTTGTATGAAAGTGCGTGAATGTATGAGCATTTAATTGATTGAAAGACTCTTTGGAGCAGTCCTAGAGGAAACAGGTAATGAGTGCATGTTAGAAGGGCAGAGTAGAGGGATGTGCTACTGTGTCAACGAGAGTATTAATTCCGTAGTGGAGCAGAAGTGAGTGCTGTTTCAGGGAAAGACGGGATTCTTGTAAAACAGATTTTCTTTACTATTCTGTGGTTAGCGAAACAGACAATGGAGATGTTTATATGTTGTAACTAATAGATTTTGTAAAATTTTAAAACAAAGTCTACTGAGGAGATTTGTAAAGGAGGGGTAGACGAGTGACAGGAGACAGAGCAGAAGCTGCAGTCAGCGACTGGTGACGTCATAGAGACCGCGCTCTGATTGGGTAGTGAATCAGAACAGTGTTCGCGCTGGGATTGGTGCGTTGGTGTGAGCCGCGCAGGGATTGGAAGAAGTACAGGGTGACGTAGGCGCTCCAGGATTGGTGCGTTGGTGTGAGTCGCGCTGTTATTGGACGAAAGATTGTACCCTACAGTTGCGTTACGGAAGGGATTAGAAAGTTTTGGTAAACGCTAAAATGTATTACCAAGAAGAGAAAAAGAAGAAATCCTTGTTCGGTAAATTAAAAAGATGGTTCGACAAGGATAAGGACATTAAAACAAGAGAAGGTGAATTGTTACCTCCAATGAAAACGCCTGCATCCTTCATGGCTGCGAAATATGGGTATCATACCTGTATATGGTTGGACAATTGGGTTAGGTACACTAGAGAGGATGGTGTTTTGGCTTTCCCGGAACATGGTTCATTTAATATGGCTGGGTTGAGAAAGTTACGGGAAAAAATGTTGTGTCGTGACCCAAGACCAAGGCCGACACAGTTTGAGGCGTTGGTGGAATGGGAAGATGAAGTACATGAGCGAGAAAAACAGAGGTCTGGAGGCAACTATAGGTATATTTTTGGGAGGAAATATGATCGTGAAACTCATCATGATCGAATGAGGAGATGGCGAGATGCTAGCATGACAGAAGGATTATATCCTATGAGGGCAATTGAAGAGAAGGAAGAAAGAAAGGAAACAAGAGGGGTACCTGAAGCTGAAGTGAAAAGGTATAGAGTTAATGATTATGAGGATGAGGTCTTGGATGACATGATTTACAAGAGACCACCTCCATATAGACCAGAACCAGAAGAGAGCACACCAGTTGCTACTCCAATAAGGGATACTTTGCGTATCATTGAGACAGAAGTTGTGACACCTGATTTGAAAAGTGGTAGCTCTTTCAGAGAAAAAGAGAGAGAGAATAGATGTGGTGACGAGAATACAAGAGAATTAGCCAGAACTACATCTGAACTGACTGAAAAGATTAGAGAGCTGACGAAGAATTTGGAAGCTGTTACGGTGCCTGTAACCATAGGTCCAGTTATGCCTATTTTTGATAAACAGAGGACGGGTGAGAATGGTTTGATGGTTCCATATGTAGGGAATAAATTAACAAGTTTGGCTGGTCCTTCAGGAGAGTCAGGAATAAGGACAGAAAATAATGATTTGAGACAAAAAAGACGTGACACATGTAGTGGAGGATTAGAGGTGCAGTCTAATTCAAGATTGGATACTAGTGATACTAGTAGTTCAGGGATGCCGATTTTGGAACCACAAAGGATGCCAGAGAAAGTGGGTGCAGTGAAAAAGTCTACAGAAATAACAGCTGAGGATTTGAATGATTGGTTGAAAGTTCTTCAAAAGAAGGATAAAGATTCGCAGGCAATTGATGTAGCTAGGTTACGCATTGAATTGGAAGACCTTGTTGCAGGGACCATTTCTACAGACATACTCAAAAACCATCATGATGGAGAGTTGTTATTCATGTGCAAAAGCATCACTTGGAGGGTTAAGAATACACATGAAAGGTTAAGAACAATAGCGAGTGAACAGGGAGTTGACATGGATAAGGTGAAAGTGTTGCAGAAACCTTATAGGGTGGATTTCACGGATAAGGATATTGAAAATATAAATGGTGCTGGCAGAACAGGACAGATTAAAGAGATGATTGCTTTATTGCGAAAATGGGGTGATGTAGAAAGATGGAAGGATAGGTGGTACAAGAAAAGGGAAGTGTTAGAAAACCACACTCCCACTCTGAAAGGGTGGTGGAGGTCTTCCGGACACACTGTGGTAGCTTGGCTCGAGTGGTCAGGAATCAGGCTCCGTGCTAAGCATACGACATACCCAAACAATAACCATGCGTGCATCCGTTCCAAAAACGACTCTACACCGTAAAAATTATGAAAATATCTTTCTTTATCTTCTTTTTCTCTTAGTTGCTGATTGGATAAAATAAATAACAATCACAATATACAAACTTTAAATAGTGCAGGTCAAATAAATACTGGCTTAATGATTCAATAAATAGGGGTGATCATAAATAAAGAAGGCATGAATGTAAGTGCAATACATACAGGCAATTAAATATACTGAGGCAATAAATACTGTAAACCAATAAATATTGTGCATCAATAAATACTGTGGACCAATAAATACAGTGAAGCAATAAATAGGTTAAATACAATAAATACAGTGCCCCTAATAAATACTTAAAAGCTGACAGTGACACTCATGGAATCAGATCACATTTGAATTCCTAAGGGCTGATTTGGCCCAGGCACAGCTTGTGGGGATGTGGAAGGCTTGATGGTGTTTACTCCCTGGCTTGGACAAGGCTGAGGCCTAAACTGAGGTAGATCAAGGGGGGAATACCAGAGACCTGGCTCTCTCTCTCCACACAACCTCTCTAGATTAGTCCCAGCTCACCCCTGGCAGTCAGGTTGGTTCCAGCACCTCCCTAGTCCCTTAGAGCAGTCTCTCAGGTCTCCACAGGGCCTTAGGCGCCCTCTACTCCACTTACTGCCCTTTTTCTGATGCTCCGACGCCGCTGGAGTCGTGTCGACGCCGTGAGGCGGTTCCAGTTCGATGTCGGCGGCCTCGGCACAATGTCAGTTCTTTGACGACGCCGGTAGGCGGCTCCGGTCTCGATGTCAGCGGCCTCGGTTCGATCTCGACCTCCGATTCGATGGCGTCGGGCAGTCTTTACTCGATGTCGACTTCGGGCGGCTCCGGTCCGATGGCGACCTCGGATTCGATGACGTCGGCCGGCCTTGACTCGATGTCGACTTCCGGCGGCTCCGGAGTGCGATCCTCACTCCGACCTCCGGTGCTCCTCTCCTTAGGTTTCCGGCGACTCCGGAGTGCGACCTCCACTCCCGACCTCCGGCACGATTCTCACAGGTTCCGGCGACTCCGGAGTGCGATCCTCACTCCCGACCTCCGTTACACTTCACCTCGGTCTCCGACGACTCCGGAGGGCGGACTTCACTCCTCCGATGACGCCGCTCACTCGACCTCGGGTGACTTCCTCCTCGACCTCTGGTACTCCTCACGACCTCTGACGGTGCCCTCTCTCGACCTCCGGCGGCTCCAGGTACGACGTCTGCTTTTCCAGTCAGCGCCGCTTCTCCACCTCGGGCTCCAGGTCTCAGGCTACTCGACGTCGGACTCCAGGGAAACCAGTTTCCAGGTCAGGATCTTGCTGTTCTCTGTTTCTAAGGCCTGTTCCTGCTGTCCAGGTCCTTAGGATGGTTTTTCTTGCTTCTTCCCACACAGGGCTCCAGGCTGGGCTCAGTCAGTAGGGACTAGTATCAAGGGTGGGTTTATGGACCCCACTCCAGGCACAAGTTTCCACCCCTGCTGCTTCACTCCTTCCTCCTTCAGGTTTCTGCTGCTCACTCTTCACCAGTCAGGTGCCAACTGCCAGCTCCAACTGCCAACTCTCTGTCTTAGCTTCCCAACATTCTCAACCGCCTCCAACTGTCACAGGGTTCTGGAATGTTCTGGAAGGTGCTGGTAGGTTCCAGTGGATGCTGGTGATGTCACAGGTGGCCACCATTTTGTGCTCCAGGCCCTCAGACAGAAGTTTCAGGGGTAGCTAAAATGGCTCCCTGAATCTGCAGCAACATGAAAAAGTCTGGTGGTTCCCAAAAAGGAAAAATTCAAATAGGGTTTGAGGCAAAAGTGGGACAAAATAAATAATGATGAGGAGGGACCACCCAAAGGGCTGACAGGTCTAACACGCGTCCCCCCCAGCTGAAAGTGGGGAGAGCTACCCAACCCCTTGGGAGTTCTCATCACTAAGGCGGAAATACCTTGAAAGACCGTCTGCATTGGCGTGGTCCACTCCAGGCCGATGTTCCACCTGAAAGTCCATTCCCTGTAGGGAAATAGACCACCTCAACAACTTGGGATTCTCCCCCTTCATTTGCATCAGCCAACGAAGGGGTCTGTGGTCGGTCTGAACCAGGAAGTGCGAGCCAAACAGGTATGGCCGCAACTTCTTCAGAGCCCATACCACTGCAAAGGCTTCACGCTCTATTGCACTCCACTTCTGTTCCCTGGGAAGTAGTCTCCGGGATAGGAAGACCACGGGTTGATCCAGACCCTCTTCGTTGAGTTGCGATAACACTGCCCCAATGCCATGTTCTGATGCATCTGTCTGGACAATGAACTCCTTGGAAAAGTCTGGGGCCCTTAAGACCGGGGCCTCGCACATGGCTTTCTTCAATCTCTCAAAGGCTTGCTGACAAGCCTCCGTCCAGACTACCCGTCGAGGTTGTTTCTTGGACGTGAGCTCCGTGAGGGGGGCTACGATGGTACCGTACCCCTTCACGAAGCGGCGGTAGTATCCCGTGAGGCCCAAAAATGCTCGGACCTCAGTCTGTGTCTTGGGGGGTTCCCAGGCCATGATGGCCTCGATCTTCGCCTGGAGGGGTTGCACCGCTCCCCTACCCACCAAGTGTCCAAGGTACACTACCGACCCCTGCCCGATCTGGCACTTGCTGGCCTTGATCGTCAATCCAGCTTGTCTCAGGGCCTGGAGAACAGCTTGCAGGTGACGCAAGTGATCCTCCCAGCTGTTACTGAAGATGGCTATGTCATCCAAATAAGCAGCAGAGAAACTCTCCATTCCGGTGAGGATCTGGTTTACCAGGCGCTGAAACGTGGCAGGTGCGTTCTTGAGCCCAAAGGGCATCACACAGAACTGGTAGTGGCCATTGGGCGTGGAGAAGGCTGACCTTTCCCTTGCTCCATCAGTCAAAGAGATCTGCCAGTACCCAGAAGTAAGGTCAAAGGTACTTAGATATTGGGCAGCTCCCAGCCGGTCAATCAATTCATCCGCCCTAGGGATCGGATGAGCATCAGTTTTGGTCACTGAATTCAGTCCCCGATAGTCCACACAGAACCTCAGTTCTGGTTGGGCACCCGGTGGTGCAGCTTTTGGTACTAACACCACTGGACTGGACCAGGGGCTGCTAGAAGGTTCGATCACTCCTAGCTCCAGCATCTTAGTGACTTCGCTATGAATGCTGGCCTTCACCTTGTCTGACATCCGGTAGATCTTGGACTTCACAGGTGGGCTGTCTCCTGTGTCCACGTCATGGACGCACAGGTGAGTCCTACCCGGGACAAGGGAGAACAACGAGGAGTACTGCCCCAGGACCTGGCGACAGTCCTCCTGCTGTTCAGGAGTTAGAGATGGGGAGAGAATCACTCCCTCCACCGACCCATCCTTCTCTTGAGACGCAAACAAATCTGGGAGAGGTTCGCTTTCCACGTCCTCTCCTCCGTCAGTCACCATCATCAAGATGACTTCGGGCCTCTCGTGGTGGGGTTTGAGGCGGTTGGCATGCAGCACCCGCAGGGGCTGACGAGGGGTCTTCAGGTCCACCAAGTAGGTAGCCTTACCCTTCTTCTCCAACACCTCAAAGGGTCCTGACCAGCGATCCTGGAGGGCGCTAAGCTCTCCCGGTTCGATCACCCACACCTTCTGGCCAGGCTCCAACTCCACCGGGTGAGCGTTGTGGTCATACCACGCCTTCATCACTGCTTGGCTGGCTTCCAAGTTGTCAGAAGCTTGCTTCCACAACTTAGCCATTTGGCTCCGGAAGGCCAGCATGTAGCTCACCACATCCTGGGGAAGCTTTCTGGGAGTTCTTTCCCATCCGTCTCTCACCAGGTTGAGAGGTCCACGTACAGGGTGCCCATACAGAAGCTCGAAGGGGCTGAAGCCCACTCCCTTCTGTGGCACTTCCCTGTAGGAAAAAAGTAAACAGGGTAGGAGGACGTCCCATTTCCTCCGCAGGCTTTCAGGCAGACTTCTGATCATGCCCTTCAAGGTTTTGTTAAACCTCTCCACCAGACCATTGGTCTGGGGGTGGTAAGGAGTGGTGAACCGGTATGTCACTCCACACTCCTTCCACATGGCCCGCATGTACGCTGACATGAAGTTGGTCCCCCTGTCGGACACAACTTCCTTGGGAAAACCCACTCGGGTAAAGATTCCCATCAGGGCCCGAGCCACAACAGGTGCTGTTATGGTCCTCAGAGGTATTGCCTCTGGGTACCGTGTGGCATGATCCACCAGAACCAGGGTAAACCTGTGACCAGCTCTAGTCGGCGGATCTAACGGACCCACAATGTCGATGCCCACCCTTTCAAAGGGGGTGCTAACGACAGGAAGTGGTTCCAGGGGAGCTTTCAGCTTCACCCCTGTTTTCCCACTGGCTTGGCAAGACACACATGTCCGGCAGTAGGTATCGGACGACACTTTCATCTGAGGCCAATAAAAGTGTGGGACAAGACGGGCGAAGGTCTTGTCTTGCCCCAGGTGTCCTGCCAATGGTATCTCGTGAGCCAACTCCAGAAGGAAGGCTCGATAACGTTGAGGGACTACCAAGGCTCGTGACGATCCGTGTAGGGGTGCCTTGGGTTCACTGTAGAGGAGGCCATCCTCCCAGTAAACACTGTAGTTCCCTTCAACGTTCCCTGCTGCCTGGGCTTCGGCCTGTCGCCTCAGCCCCTCAAGGGTAGGGCACTCCCTCTGGCCCTGGCAGAATTCCTCCCTGGACGGGCCTCCCTCCACGTGCCACTCGGCCGGGATGGGTAGGTCCTCCAGTTTGGTAACGTCCCCCACCGCAGACTCCTGGTCCACCACCTCCGGTGGCCTATCCGTCCTACGGGGTGGGGACGCCGAGGC
This sequence comes from Triturus cristatus, assembly GCF_964204655.1. Classification (NCBI taxonomy): domain Eukaryota; kingdom Metazoa; phylum Chordata; class Amphibia; order Caudata; family Salamandridae; genus Triturus; species Triturus cristatus. Next base: position 84,493,030 of record NC_140590.1, on the reverse strand, counting down.
AGGCTCCTCCTGTCCTCGGTTCTTCCCTTGACTGGCAGCTGGCTGGGCCTTTGTTCCAGGCTCCAGCCGGAATGAACTCCCTCTTCGGGTAGTCGCGGACCTTGTGCTAACACAGGCCCAGTCAGGTGTACCCAGCATCTCGGTGTGAGTCCGGTATTCCACCTCCTTCCAAGCGTTGTGCTCCATGTCATTCCCCAGCAGACAATCGACTGGCACGGCAGGGCTTACGGCAACTCGAAGTGAACCTGCAACCCCCCCCCCATTCAAAGGGAACCTCGGCCACGGGATAGTGGCCTGTTCTGCCGTCAGCCATCGCGGCTGGGTGGAGTACATCGGGAATTACCTGCTCTGGAGACACCAGTTGGCTACGCACCATAGTCATACTGGCTCCTGTGTCTCTCAGAGCCTCCCCTCTTTGGCCGTTGATGGTGACCCACTGCCCATACTTTGCGGTATTTGCGGGCACCTGGATCTTAGGAACCATCTACCGTTCTCCCAGGGACACTAAAGTGACACCCGCCCACTCCCTTCCCTTAGTTAAGGGCATCTCCTCCCCGAGCACTACACTAGCTACTCCGGGGGTCTTTCCTCCAGTGGGAGGGGGTGGTCGTTTCAAGCACTTCGGATCTCCTTTATAGTGTCCAACGCCACCGCACTCATAGCAATGGACAACCCTTGGCTGCTGACTCTGGCCAGGATTAGGGTTTCTGGGTGGGTTAGCCCTAGGGGTGAATCCTGTTCCCTTTCCTTGGAAGTTGTTTTGGGGGCCTTTGGAGAACTCCTTTTTCTTTTCCCCTCCCTCTTTCTTCTGGGGGGCGCCCTGTCCGGCCTTTTGAGTATCCCCTCCAGTCCCCCTTGTGGACACCCGGGTACTAGCCCAAATGTCCGCCTCCTCAGCAAGCTTCCGGGGACTGGTCAGCTTGCTATCCACCAGGTGTTGCCGCAGTTCAGGGAAACATTTCTCGAGCAGGTGTTCCTTCAGTACTAGGTCAAACAACCCCTCGTAGTTCCTCACTTCACTGCCCTGAATCCAACCCTCAAGTGCCTTCTTTGCATAGTCCAGGAAGTCCACCCAATTCTGTGTGCCCAGTTTGTGACTACCCCTGAACTTCTGTCTGTACTTTTCGGGTGTTAGTCCAAACTTCCTTATGAGCGCCAGTTTCATGGTGGGGTAGTGGGTCTGCTCATCCTCTTCGAGGGCCAATAAAGCATCCCTACCAGCTGGAGGCATGTACTTGTACAATCCCCCTCCCCAGTACTTCTCTGGAACCCCATGGGCCCTCAATGAGACCTCATAGGCCGCTAGCCACTTGGCGATATCGTCGCCCACTCCATAGCTAGCTACTATGTCCTTTGGCAGGTATGGTTTAGGTTCCCTGGTGATCTCTTGGGTTTGGCTGCCACCATTAGGAACAGGTTGTGCCCCGATTCTCAAGATCTGAAGATCTATTTCTTTCAGTCGTAATTCATGGGCCATCCTCTGCTCCTCCTTCTCCTTCTCCAGCCTTGCTAAGTCCCATGTGAGCTGTCTTTTCTCCCTCCGGTCTGTTAGCTCCACTTCAGACAAGCCACCGCTAGAGGCACTGCTGCCCTTCCTAGAAATGGTCCTGGGCCCCGCTGACAGGTTCCCCACCTCAGGTTGGTACATCTCAGCCCCCTCGGTGTCAGGCTCTCTATCCCTGTCCTCCTCCTCAGCCTTGCTTTCTCGGCGTGCCTCCCCCCAAGCCCTTAAGCTGGTTTGGAGTGCACCCTTCTTTGCTCCTGGGGGACAGTACACCCCCTCCCGCTGGCAAAACTCCCTGAGTTGGGCCACAGTGTACGTTCCTAGATTTTCTAGTACAAACTCCATCTCGCCCACTCAGGTCAGAGGACAGGTTTTGTGCAGTAACTATGCAGGGGGGTACCTTTAATAATACCTCCTCCCACCACCAGAGTAAATTTGGAAAAAACAAAAACCCACAATTAGGAAGGCCGCTTTGAGAAAACTCCCGGTGTAGGCCTATGGACTACCCACAGTTATTGTTGAGTATACGTAGGCACAGCTCTATCCCACCACTGAACACCAATTTATGTTAGAAAACCACACTCCCACTCTGAAAGGGTGGTGGAGGTCTTCCGGACACACTGTGGTAGCTTGGCTCGAGTGGTCAGGAATCAGGCTCCGTGCTAAGCATACGACATACCCAAACAATAACCATGCGTGCATCCGTTCCAAAAACGACTCTACACCGTAAAAATTATGAAAATATCTTTCTTTATCTTCTTTTTCTCTTAGTTGCTGATTGGATAAAATAAATAACAATCACAATATACAAACTTTAAATAGTGCAGGTCAAATAAATACTGGCTTAATGATTCAATAAATAGGGGTGATCATAAATAAAGAAGGCATGAATGTAAGTGCAATACATACAGGCAATTAAATATACTGAGGCAATAAATACTGTAAACCAATAAATATTGTGCATCAATAAATACTGTGGACCAATAAATACAGTGAAGCAATAAATAGGTTAAATACAATAAATACAGTGCCCCTAATAAATACTTAAAAGCTGACAGTGACACTCATGGAATCAGATCACATTTGAATTCCTAAGGGCTGGTTTGGCCCAGGCACAGCTTGTGGGGATGTGGAAGGCTTGAGGGTGTTTACTCCCTGGCTTGGACAAGGCTGAGGCCTAAACTGAGGTAGATCAAGGGGGGAATACCAGAGACATGGCTCTCTCTCTCCACACAACCTCTCTAGATTAGTCCCAGCTCACCCCTGGCACAGTCAGGTTGGTTCCAGCACCTCCCTAGCCCCTTAGAGCAGTCTCTCAGGTCTCCACAGGGCCTTAGGCGCCCTCTACTCCACTTACTGCCCTTTTTCTGATGCTCCGACGCCGCTGGAGTCGTGTCGACGCCGTGAGGCGGTTCCAGTTCGATGTCGGCGGCCTCGGCACAATGTCAGTTCTTTGACGACGCCGGTAGGCGGCTCCGGTCTCGATGTCAGCGGCCTCGGTTCGATCTCGACCTCCGATTCGATGGCGTCGGGCAGTCTTTACTCGATGTCGACTTCGGGCGGCTCCGGTCCGATGGCGACCTCGGATTCGATGACGTCGGCCGGCCTTGACTCGATGTCGACTTCCGGCGGCTCCGGAGTGCGATCCTCACTCCGATCCTCACTCCCGACCTCCGGTGCTCCTCTCCTTAGGTTTCCGGCGACTCCGGAGTGCGACCTCCACTCCCGACCTCCGGCACGATTCTCACAGGTTCCGGCGACTCCGGAGTGCGATCCTCACTCCCGACCTCTGTTACACTTCACCTCGGTCTCCGACGACTCCGGAGGGCGGACTTCACTCCTCCGATGACGCCGCTCACTCGACCTCGGGTGACTTCCTCCTCGACCTCTGGTACTCCTCACGACCTCTGACGGCGCCCTCTCTCGACTTCCGGCGGCTCCGGGTACGACGTCTGCTTTTCCAGTCAGCGCCGCTTCTCCACCTCGGGCTCCAGGTCTCAGGCTACTCGACGTCGGACTCCAGGGAAACCAGTTTCCAGGTCAGGATCTTGCTGTTCTCTGTTTCTAAGGCCTGTTCCTGCTGTCCAGGTCCTTAGGATGGTTTTTCTTGCTTCTTCCCACACAGGGCTCCAGGCTGGGCTCAGTCAGTAGGGACTAGTATCAAGGGTGGGTTTATGGACCCCACTCCAGGCACAAGTTTCCACCCTTGCTGCTTCACTCCTTCCTCCTTCAGGTTTCTGCTGCTCACTCTTCACCAGTCAGGTGCCAACTGCCAGCTCCAACTGCCAACTCTCTGTCTTAGCTTCCCAACATTCTAAACCGCCTCCAACTGTCACAGGGTTCTGGAATGTTCTGGAAGGTGCTGGTAGGTTCCAGTGGATGCTGGTGATGTCACAGGTGGCCACCATTTTGTGCTCCAGGCCCTCAGACAGAAGTTTCAGGGGTAGCTAAAATGGCTCCCTGAATCTGCAGCAACACGAAAAAGTCTGGTGGTTCCCAAAAAGGAAAAATTCAAATAGGGTTTGAGGCAAAAGTGGGACAAAATAAATAATGATGAGGAGGGACCACCCAAAGGGCTGACAGGTCTAACAGGAAGAATCAGTGGACAGGACTTATTCAGCATTTCCTGTGAGAGAAAAAGAGAAAACAGTGGATGCTTATCCTATGAGAGTAATACCTGGAGGAGGATATGTACATGTTCCATGGACCAGACAGGATATTTTATCATTTACAAATGATTTCCCTCGACTGAGAGAAAAGCCTGTCGAGTGGTATAGGCAGGTATACAGGTTTGTGAAATTGTCAAAGGTGCTGTGGATTGATCTGATTAGTCTGTTTGATATAATTGTTCCAGCAGACTTGTGGGCTGAGTGTAAAATAGTTGTAAGTTGGCCTACTGAGGAATATCCAAGAGATCAGAAAACAGGAGCACCAGATCCAGAGGTAATGAAAAATACGATCAGGTAATTGTATTCCTGAAAAATAAAGTACCTCCAAAAGAGACAGACTGGGTTAAGATAGATCGAACACATCAGGAAGCAAAAGAATCAGTTCATGCTTTTTACGAAAGGCTGATACTGGCTTTCAAACAATTCACTGGGGATGAACACCTGGGTGACAAGGATTTGAGTCATTTTGTATACAGATTTGTGTATGGCCTGAGACCTGAGATTAGTGAGAGAATTCGTGAGCATACAGTGGACTGGCAGAGTAAGAAAATAGATGAGATACTGAGACATGCAAAGTACTTCAGTGATGAAATTGAAGCAAAGCAAAGAAAGCTGAAAGAAAAGGCAATGTGGGCTCAGGTGAAAGTTGCGGAGAGAGTGAAGAAGCACAGTTAGTGGAACAGGCAAATAATCCAGGGAATAGGCCCAGATATGCAGGGAAAGGAAAGGGGAATCTTGAGGAAGCCAAGAAAAAGTTCCCTTGTCACAACTGTGGCCAACTGGGACATTGGAGATCCGAGTGTACCAATCCACCATTAGTGAATAATGAAAGCAAATCATTAAATCAACAGGTGCAGACTGAGGGGTGTTGGACCCGGCCTCGTGGCGTGGTCCTTACCCCCGTGGATTGTGCCCGTTCCCCGCCCCGGCCTTCACGGGCCACCCTTCTGAACTGCACCGAGACCCTTCATCCTGAGCTGCACGAGGTCGCATGCCCCTCGTGGCTCCGCCATCTTGTTGGCATCCACGTGACTCTGTGCACCAGCCAGCGCGACCCCGCTCAACCCGGCCTCGACCCCAGCGAAGCCCCGACATCGAGGCACCACGAACTGGCCAGGGGGTGCCGCAGGAACCATTCATCGCCCCCGGCGGAGGACAGTATCGATGGGACCCCCAATGATGAATACAGGCCCCAGCTAGGCCCGCAAGGCACAAGGGTTCGCTCTCCTGTAACGGAATCTATAAGGAAGTTGGCACGGAAACTGCAAAGTACAAAAACAGCATTTATTAACCCTTAAGGGTGGTCCTACAATCCACACAACACCCTTCAGTATTGCATGGAGTAGCACAAAGAACATTCGTACACAGTCCCCTTTTATACACAACAGAGGGGCTCATAAGTGGGTGGATACAACATGAGGCCGAAGAACATTACCATTTATGGTCATTCTCGATACTGAATCAATACATGGGCGGAGCCAACACACTCCTTGAGCCCGCGAAACACATGGTCAAGCAAGGCTAATTATAACAGATGTGGTCAAGTCTGGGCATGCGCCAGATGGACAAGAGAGCTATTTATAAACTGTTACTAGGCAGATTACAGAGCAACTAACACAGAGGTCGGACTCGCCTTGTGGCGAACACGTGGCAGCATGATAATACAAAATGGAGTCCAAACTTCGGTCAACATAACGGAGAAAACATGATCTAAAGCAAAAGGATTAATGTCTTTAGTAAATGCTTAATCATATTGCTGTTTCAATTTACAACAGACGACCCTTTCAGCATTTACTGAAGACATCCGGTTTCCAAAAATCATCATATATGTCAATTATCATCATTCCTTTAACCTCTTTGGCTAGACGCTTCTGATGAGCAACATCGGCAATAGCTTTCTTGTCTGGGATACAGAAGGAAATGCATACGGAACAGAACAATGGTCCACATTGAACACACATACAGAGAAAGAACAGAATTGCTATAATAATACAGAGACCAGTTAAGACCTTCCATCCCCAGGCAGTAACCAATGCCCAAAACCATCCAGAAAAGGACCAAGTGCCGTTTTCTGTGTGGATTTCAGCTGCTATTTTATGCAGCTTGTTAATGGCGTTATAAACGGATGGCGTATGATCAGGGATGAACACACAGCAGCTACTTCCAATAATTTTACAAGCTCCACCTCGATCAGCTAACATTACATCTAATACCATACGATTCTGCAATGCAACAATCCTAGTTATTTGTAACTCTTCCGTAAGATTCCCAAGAGCAGCAGCAGTCTGATTTGTCACAGCTTCTACCACTCTTGTTAATCTTCGGATCTTCCTACTATTCAAAGCGGCTCCAACAAAGAAAAACAGTCCTAAGTTAAAATCAATATACTGTTGCAAGCTGGTATCAGTTTGATCCACATCATCAATCGATAAAGTACGTTTATACCTATTTACAGTCACATTATTCAACAATTTCAAATCCTTATGATATGATGCGGGTGCTAGGAATACAGGAGGTAATAGGAATGATACATAACATACCCCAGACCACCCAGCCGGCAAACGGTAATAACCTTTATTTCCGCACACAAAATAGGTATTATGGGACGCTAGGAAGGTACTGTTGTTCAACCCATCAATGTTTAGAACAGTAAGGCAATCACTGACACCAACAGGGATGAAACCCACACTCTGGACACACAAGTCCGCTTGAGCTTGTGCCACTTGGATCACGAATTTGTCCTTCCCCACAGTGTCTCTGGTGTTCGTGAAGATATAGGGAATGGATTCATTGTCCGGTCGGTACTCTTCCCATTCCCAAATTGTCCCATTCGCTTGTGGATACCCATTCTTGTCTTGATGGCATTCTCTATTAAGTCTGAAAAGCAATCGTCCCACTGTCGGTTTCCGAGTGGCAAAAAGCAAAGTGTACCATGCTCTACAAGAGCCATTATGAGAGAAAGGAAGTGGTATGAATGGCGTACCTCCTTTCTTCTGATGGGCCGGCATCATCCCACATATCCAACAGTTCGTAGCATTCGTAGCAACGTGGGTATGATGCAGCATCTGGATGAAAGTGTTGTTCAAGTAAGATTGTCGATGCTTCAACTCTTGATACGGTAATGTATAAAAGTAGTGCTCCTCAGGCACCGGAGTTGTCAACACAAGTGTTTTCCGAGCAGGAGTTACCTCCTCCACAAACCATGTGGTTATCCCAACAATAGCTACTGTTAGCATGAACCCCAACGCACAAAGGATTTTCTTCTTCTCCATGTCAAAAGAAACAATACCCTGATATCTTCCTGAAACTAAAAGTCTGTCAGAACTCTTCCCCTTGGGCAGCGGTTGATTTCTTCACCAGCGGGCCAAGACGGGTGTCACTACACTAATGCAGGGCTGATCCCCCCCCCTTGCCTCATCGGCTCTCCGTTTCACTAACCCAAGGGCCGTTCTGACAGTATGTCCCGGTACTGGAAACCTCACTTCCTCGGTCGAAGATGATATAGCCTTCCTCCAGAAGTCGCGTGGTCCGGAAAGAGCTCCTCAGTGTCTCGTGGCTCAGCAGCACGGCCTGTCTCTGCTGCCAGGATTTCTCGTTGATCGGTCAGCACGGCAGACTCCACCAATCCGGGCGGCACCTTTCGACAGTGCAAGGAATGGATCCAATTCTTCCTGTTCGAGACTCGCACAGCCGTGCTCGTTGCAAGGAGGACTTGCTCAGGTCCTACCCATCTCGGCTCCAAACTGTTCGTTCTGTCGAAGACTTTCACCATGACATGGTCCCCAGGCCGGAGACCATGTCCTTCACCGGTAGACCGATCAGGGAGCGCCTCTCGGACCTGTTGATGAATAGAAACCAAGTTATCCGTTAACTGTGCCAGATAATCGCTCATCATTACACAAGGTACATCATACACAGCCTTAGGTCTTGGTGGACCCCAAATATTCATTGGGCGTCCAAAAACTATCTCGTACGGCGTAAGGCCAGTTCGAGAGTGTGGTACTGATCTAATTGACAATAACGCCAGTGGCAGGGCGTCTGGCCAAGTCAAAGACGTTGAGGCTTGAATTTTTGCGATCTTAAGCTTCAGTGTACCATTATACTTCTCAACTAGGCCTGCAGACTGGGGGTGAAACACGGCGTGGAACTTCTGGGTGATGCCTAGACCCTTCAAGACATACTTTATAACATCCGCTACAAAGTGAGGGCCATTATCACTCCACAGAAGTCTACAGACGCCATATCGAGGAAAGAACTCTTTCAGCAGCAGCTTCGCAGTAGTCATTGCAGTATTGTCTTTCGTAGGGTACGCTTCAACCCACTTGCTGAAAGCGCAGACCACTACTAGAACATACTTCAAATTGTTACAGCGCTCAAGCTGGATGTAATCCATCTGCAGAACCTCAAAGGGTGCAGTGGGCGTCGCAAATCCTCCTGCTGGGGTTCGAGTACCCTTTCCTGGGTTATACTTCAGACAGATCATACAGGTCTGCACCACCCTCTTTGCTGTGCTAGCAATCTCTGGATGCTCCCAGACTTGGGTAAGCAATTTCACAATTGCGGAAGCTCCAACATGTGCTAGCCCATGTGCCATCTGAACCATAGGTTGTACAAAGGCCGTGGGTAATTTCCATCTATCCATCTGCTTATTTCTCCAGCAACCCTCGTCATCCAGTTCTCCTTCGCTAGCCCATTGTTCCCGCTCTTTGTCAGAAGCGGTCCTTTGCATTTCTCGCACTTCCTCCTTCGCATCACGCCATCTCTCCACCTGTGACTTTACTACATACATGGCAGTAGTACCGGGCTGCATCGCAGTCTCCCGTGCTACTCGATCCGCTAACGCATTCCCTTCTCCAACTTTATCAACCACTTTCCTATGGGCGCTACACTTAACAATGGCAATTTTCTTTGGGTATGTCAATGCGGTTAAAAGATTGTGAACTAACTCTCCATGCATTATCTGTACTCCATGTGACGTTAGAAACCCTCTCTCCTTCCAGAGTAGGCCGAAGTCGTGCGCTACTCCGAAGGCATAGCGGCTATCTGTGTAAACATTCACACACAATCCTGTACTAAGCTCACATGCTCGTGTTAATGCTATTAGTTCCGCTGCTTGAGCCGACTTCTGTGGTATGCGTGCTGTCTCCACTATCGTTTGTAACGTGGTAATTGCATACGCTGCTGAAGTCGTACCATCTGGTAGCTTCAGACAGGATCCATCCACCCACAGTTCTCCATCTACATCTAGAAAGGGCGTATCCTGGAGATCAATACGACCCTTTGTTTGTTCCTCAGTCACAAGAATACAATCATGCGCTTTCTGCGCCTCAGGCTGGGTCTCGGGGTATGGCAACAATGTGGCCGGGTTTAACGTTACGCACCTTTTCAACGTAATATGAGGAGCCAAAAGCGTCAACTCATATCCCGTTAAGCGGGCACTGGTCAAATGCTGCGTCTTTGTTTGATTAAGCAGGGCATCCACAGCATGGGGAACTAACACCAACAATTTATGGGACAACACAATTCCTTCACTTTGGCGTATTGACACAGCTGTCGCCGCTACCGAGCGAAAACACCCTGGTAATGCTCGGGCGACAGGATCAAGCACAGCCGAAAAGTATGCACAAGGGCGTTGCTTATCGCCATGCATCTGCACTAAAACTGATAATGCACATCCGTCTTTCTCATGCACATACAGCGAAAAGGGTTTTGCATAATCAGGGGTCCCTAACACTGGTGCTGAACAAAGGGCCTGTCGCAGTTGCTGAAAAGCAGCATCACACTCATCTGACCAAGGGATTGGGATAGGCGTGTCTTTTGTCAAAAGCGCTAGTAATGGCTTAGCTATGTGTGAAAACCCCAATATCCACTGTCTACAAAAAGAAACAAGGCCCAAAAATGCACGCACATCCTTCTGCGTGGATGGTCTCGGTGTGTCCAAAATTATTTTGATACGATCTGGTGTGAGTGCACGTCCCTCCTTAGACAAAAGGTGACCCAAATAAGTCACCTTTGGTCTACAGAATTGCAATTTCTTCCTAGATACCTTATGATTGTGGGATGCTAAAAAGGAAAGTAAGGATAACGTGCTTTTCTCACACAACTCCAGGGTGTCAGCCGCCAACAAGATGTCATCGACATATTGAATGAGGGCGACCCCCTCGAGTAAAACAAAGGAATCCAACTGTCGCTTCAAAGCCTGACTATAAATACTAGGGCTTTCTGTATAGCCTTGGGGAATTCTACAAAAACGATAAGATCTATTGTTTAATGTGAACCCAAAAAGAAATCGGCTATCAGGGTGAATGGGAATGGAAAAGAAGGCATTCTTCAAATCAATCACTGAAAACATGGTCGCCGTAGGCGGGACCAAGGTAAGCAACGTCGTGATATCGGAAACCACCGGGTACTGAGGTATCACGATCTTGTTTACCTCCCTCAAATCAATTATGAACCGATAGACCTTTGCATCCGTGTCCTTTTTCAGAATAGGGAGAATCGGACTGTTACAGATATTATAGGGAACTTCTTCCACTACTCCCACTGCAATCAAATCTTGCACAATCTGTATGAGAGCCTCCTCGCCCTCCTGGGAAATACGATACTGCGGGAGGCGTGGTAACACTGCCCCCTCCTGGACACTAATGTGGACCGGAGGAATCACCATTTGTCCCACATCTGTGTCCGAAGTCGCCCATAAAGCACGAGGGAGGGTAGCCAACAACGCATCCTCTGATATCGTACACATCCGCCCTGACCGGGGGTAGTTGTCATTTAAGAGCACCCTCACACCCTCAGGGGAGCAGCGGATCGTAGCCCTAAAGTGCTTTAACATATCAAGGCCCATAATGTTATCCGGTGTATACGGAGCAAGCAGAAACGGACAGGACGCAGAAAAAGAATCAACCTTAAATGTAAGGGGCTGTGAAAGAGGGCTTCGGGAGAGTGTACCGTCAAACCCTACCGATGTAACCACTGAGCCGGATGGGGGAGCCCCCGGAACCAAGTACCTAGACAATGCACTACGTGTCGCTCCTGTATCTACTAGGAACTGATCAGTAGAACCTAAAACCTCAGCCGATACATAAGGACCCGTCTGATCGACCGGCACCTCAACTGATTCAGACCCCCATCCAACGCATTCCTATGCATGCTGAGAATCATGATATCCTGATCGATCAATCTCCGATACATGATACTGATGCTGGCGATCGAAAACATTTGAGCTATCTCGGTGCTGCCCAGCAGTATCGAAACGGACATTATCGTTAGAATTCCCTCTAAAGTTCGAGGAACCCCCTCTACCTCTCGGGCCACCCGGAGTATGCCCCTGACGTGAAGCACGCAACACTGGGCAATCCCTGGCCCAATGGCCCAATTGCTTACAATACGCACACTGGTTCCTATTCAAATCAGATCGGCCCGAAGGGGGACCATAAGATCCGCCCCTTCCTCTATTATTACCCCGTCGGGGCGGGCCATATACTTGTGCTAACATCACCTTAGTCTTGAGGTCTTTCGATTTCTTCTCTTCCTGGCCCTTCGCCTCGTGCTCCTGACGCTCATAATACTGGGCGATAGTCAGAAGGGCCGTCGGCGTCGCGGAGGACCAGGAACTCTCGCTCGCTTTTAAACGGGCCGCAACTGCCGGTAGCAGATTAGCCACATATTTGTCCGCGAAAAGGTGGCGGCCTGTGTCGTCAGTAAGCGACTGACCACTAAAATCATGAAACGTTTCCTCAAAGCGCGTGAAGAAATCTGCAACTGACTCGTCAACTTTCTGTTTACATGCAGCTAACATATTCCAGTCAATCTTTTTAGGGGGGATAATCGTCTTTAACTTAGTCACAATAGCAGCAGGGAGATCTAAAATACTCTGCGGCGGTTTCTGCGCGGGCTTCCTCTCCCTGTCTTCATCCTCAAGCTCAGACCACCGGGCCTTAAAGGCAACTATATCATCTACCTTCCGTACAGATCGCCACATATCCGGTGGTAGAATAAGGCCAAAGAACAGGTCTATATCTGCTAAAGTCATAACGCAAGAATTCAAGGCCCCCTCAACTTCTTCATAGAAGGCCGCTGGATTCTTGCGGGGGTCAGGCAATGCATTCTTTAATGCCATAACATCAGCCCTATGCCACGGAGTATAAACCCAATTATACACGAAGTATCCCTTAGCATCGGCGGAGGTAATGTCCGAGCTAGTCCCCGCTCCTTTAGGAGGAACATACAAAGGTGCCGCCTCTCGCATTGGTTTAGCATGCACTACGTCATCCTTATCTGACTGGGAGGTGGATGGGTGGCCCCCTGCTGCAGACGAATCCGACTGCTTCTCCTCCTCCGTTTGTTGGCGTGCTTTCTCTCTAAGGGCCAGCACCTCGTCCCGCAAAGCGAACAGCCGCCGAGCCGCCTCAGGAGCCTTAGGGGGAGAAAAAACACCATTACGTAATGCTCCGGCATCCGAAGACACTTCGTCAGGCTCAAGGACACTAGAATATTTTCGGAAAGCAGCAATTACTTCATCCGCGAAATGAGACAGAAAATACACCCTCTCTCTATCTTGCCACGACCCCCAAGTATGGAACAACTCCTCCTTAGACATCTTGCCCTTAAGTGCACGGAGGGAAAGTTTCCGAAGCTCAGCCATATGCTCGGCCGATAACATGGACCGTGTGTCTACCTTACCCGAAGCCGGGCCAGAATCTTGCGGCCGCGGAGCGGATGCGCCAACATAAGGGGGCGGAGAGCGATCTAGTAAATAAAAATCATCATCAGGATTATTAAGGACAGGATAAAGTGGCTGGCGAACAGCATATTGACCCGAAACTTGTAGCCTACGCTCTTTCTCTTGTCTGTCCGTTTGCTCTCTGTCCTCCCGACGCTTCGCTTCCTGCGCTCGCACATGATCATTCTTCCGTTGCTCTTTATCAAACAGCGCTTTCTCACGTTTCTCTCGCTCACGCACTTCCTTCACCCATAATCGCACACATTCAAACATATCCTGACGAGCACGTCGCTTACACATACACTGTTCCACATACTCAATCTTACGTATATCAAACGATCCATACGAAGGCCATCGCAACTCAGGATCCTTCTTCGTGTATTTCCTCCATACTGTGCTGTACATTATGGAAGAAAGACCATGCTTCACATACATATCCCTATTAGGCGTCCCCTCTGGGGGAGCTGGAGCAGATTCCTCGAGGTTCAACCGGTGTCCAAAGCAGCAGCACCACTTACGGAGTGCGCTGAAAGCAGGCATGCTCAGAAATAATGCAAAATATGCAATATTATAAAAAATGGCGCTTAATCGTCGCGCCGTTCAAAGTTACACAACTCTGGAGAAATCTCTCCACATTACCTGCCTATATGTGTTGCAACGCATATATTTTCACAAAGACAAATACGAAATATGACTAGTCATCATCAATCAAACTCAAATAGCCAACCCAGGCTTCAAAAACTCGGAGCAAGTACCGTACAACGGTTCTTACCAATCAAGAGTCCAGGTTCCAACTGCCAAGCTCCACAATCGCCCAAACGGCTCTCACGGCAGGACCGACAGAAGAGGTCTCAGTCGATGACCGGCGCCACCCAGACGGTCAGCTCGGAAGGGAAGGAAGAAAAACCTCGGGATGCCAGGGCTAAGACGCCGCTGGCAGTGATCACGTCCCCGGCCAAACTCCTCACCTTCGTCGCGACCAGTCCTTCGAGCATCCGAGTCGCCGATGAGCCCCACGTGACGGGCGCCAATTGATGAATACAGGCCCCAGCTAGGCCCGCAAGGCACAAGGGTTCGCTCTCCTGTAACGGAATCTATAAGGAAGTTGGCACGGAAACTGCAAAGTACAAAAACAGCATTTATTAACCCTTAAGGGTGGTCCTACAATCCACACAACACCCTTCAGTATTGCATGGAGTAGCACAAAGAACATTCGTACACAGTCCCCTTTTATACACAACAGAGGGGCTCATAAGTGGGTGGATACAACATGAGGCCGAAGAACATTACCATTTATGGTCATTCTCGATACTGAATCAATACATGGGCGGAGCCAACACACTCCTTGAGCCCGCGAAACACATGGTCAAGCAAGGCTAATTATAACAGATGTGGTCAAGTCTGGGCATGCGCCAGATGGACAAGAGAGCTATTTATAAACTGTTACTAGGCAGATTACAGAGCAACTAACACAGAGGTCGGACTCGCCTTGTGGCGAACACGTGGCAGCATGATAATACAAAATGGAGTCCAAACTTCGGTCAACATAACGGAGAAAACATGATCTAAAGCAAAAGGATTAATGTCTTTAGTAAATGCTTAATCATATTGCTGTTTCAATTTACAACACCAACTGTCCTCCCCTCTCTAGGTGTGATCGCCCTGCAACTCTCTTGGGCCTGGCGCCTCTCCTGCTGGGCGTCTGGCCACCTCCACCCGGCCTCTCCGCCCCCCCCGGGCGCCTGGGTCCGGACATCAAAGGTCTCCAGACCTATATCTGGGGCGACCCCGCCACAGACCGGCAGTTGTATCCCGGAGTCGAGAGCCTTGCTGATTGAATCGCGGCTGACCCTACGGAGAAGAACTCTTGTCGGAACCATCACGAGCCCTGCTGACTGCGTCGCGGCTCCTTCTTGTGAACACTTGGAAGCCACCCGGAACATCGGAGCCCTGCTGACGCTGTCGCGGCCCAACCTCGCTGAAACCTCCCTCGGAGCCCTGCTGACGACGTCGCGGCTCAAGCTGAGCAGAAACCATCTTGAGAACCCTGCTGATTTGATCGCGGCCCTCCACGAACTATATGCCAGAGCCCTGCTGACGCCGTCGCAGCTCGACCCCTCCGAGATCCAGAGGTCCTCCAGCTTGAGGATAAGAACTGGGCCCCAGGTATCCTCGTACCGCACTCCTGCCAAAGACTGTCCCGCTACCCCTACCCTTCCAAAGAGACATCGAGACTTTTTGGTGGATCCCTCGATCCCTTCGTGTAAATATTGACCTCGTAACCTTTTTAATGCTGATAAAGAATTGCTTGTCTTGAGACAACCTCCTTGATTCCTGTGTGGTGGTGTTACTGTGCTAGTACGTGATAGGAGAAGGATCTCTCAGGAGACTTCTCGGCAGTGCTCGGCTACTTCGTGCAGTGTGAGGGCCCCCCTTGGTGGTCTTACCGACTCCTCGGGGTCCGCCTTCCAACATTTGGTGGCCAGCGACGGGATCCGAGCCGAACGCAGTACGTACCAGCCAGTACCCACTAGCTACCCATCCAAGCGAACAGTAATCATGAGCAGCCAGGAAAACAACGCGACAATGGAGTTCCAGCCCGAACGGCTGGAAGAATATACGCACAAAGAATTAAAACAGTTCTGCAAGGACAAAGGCATTGCAACCACCGGCCTAGGTACCAAAGAGGAGATGCAGAAAGCTCTGAGGACCTGGCTGGAGGCCGAGGCAGGCCACTCCCAGGAAGAAGGTCCCTTGCCCCTGATTGAGGCCACATCAACCGCACTGACTCCGGTAACCGGAGGAAGAAAGAGCCTAGAAACCGGCCTCTCCGAAGAAGAAATACGAGAGCGGGAGAAGGTCCGGAACCACGAACTAGAGCTCGCACGACTGCGGCTGGACGGCGAGCTCCAGCTGGCGGAAAAGAAACTGGCCCTAGAGCAGCTACGGCTACAAGAGGAGATAGAAGAGAAGAGACGGCACCGAGAGTTGGAGGAAAAAAAACTGACCCTTGAGCACGAGCGAAGTCTCAAAGAGCTCGAAATCAGGGCCAAGAACGGGGGGACCGACACCCCCAGTACTAGAGACACCCTACCGCCTGCCGAGGCCAAGGTACATATCCCAAAAGAGGTCGTCAAGGAGTACTACAAGAATGACGACATCCAACAATGGTTCAAGGCCTACGAGGTGGCCATGACCTCTCATCGGGTGCCCCGAAAAGACTGGGGCGCGGGCCTGTGGGGGCGGTTCCTGAGTGAGGGTCGAGACACACTGCTCCAGCTGCCGGAGGAGGTGATGACCTCCTACGATCACATGAAGGAGGCCCTGCTCACCCGCTACGGGCTAACCGCGGAAATGTACCGCCAGTGGTTCAGAGACTGCAAGAAAATCCCGGGTACCACATGGGTGGAATATGTGGACTTTTTCAGTCGGGCCCTAGAAGGGTGGATCAAAGGTAGCAAAGTAACCACCTATGGGCAGCTGGTCGACCTCATCGTGTGGGAACATCTCTCCAACAATTCCTTCGTGGAACTGAGACAACACCTCCTCGACAGCAAAATGAC
The DNA here is from genome assembly GCF_964204655.1 of Triturus cristatus. NCBI lineage: Eukaryota > Metazoa > Chordata > Amphibia > Caudata > Salamandridae > Triturus > Triturus cristatus. The sequence goes on along the minus strand of NC_140590.1, from coordinate 84,476,569 downwards.
CGACCCGCGAAAACTCGCCGTCGAGGCCGATCGATGGGTCAACTCCCGGGTCCCCCGGAACTCAATGGGGGAGTACCAGAGGAACCCCACCGGACCCCCCGCCAACGCGGTGGAGGGGGAGGGCCGAACAGAAACCGAGACCATCCTGCCGGGGCCCCCAGGAGCCCCCCTCGAGGGCCACCGCAGCAACAACTCTCCCCGAGCCTAGCCCGAAGGGGGGCGCCCCCAGCCAGACCCGGACCACGGCCACCAGTAACGTGCTACGGCTGCCAACAAACCGGACACTATGCCAGCGATCCGGTCTGCCCCCTGAACCGAAGAAACGGGGCCGGCGGGCCCCCGCCCCGACAGCTGGCGGCCGCCGCCCTGGGAGAAGGAGAAGAGGAGGAAGAGACCCTCGACCGAGGGACCACTGAATGGGAGCCGGCAGCCATGTCCCTGGTCTGCCTGGGTAGCCGAGAAATGGTACCCTGCACCCCCATCCCAAGCAACACCCAGAAGTACCGGCAGCAGGTCACGGTCAATGGACAACGGGCCGAGGCCCTTCGTGACACCGGCGCCAGTGTCACCGCTGTCCGCTGCCACCTGGTGACCCCCGAACAGATCCTACCGAATGTGCTGTGCCCCGTCCGGACGGCCGACAACAGCGAAAGCCTGTGCCAGATGGCCCTGGTCCCCTTCGAGTGGGGAGGGGTGACGGGCCTGCTGAAGGTGACGGTACGCGACGACGCCCCCGTAGACTGCCTCCTGGGGAACGACTTGGAGAGTTCCCCCTGGGCTCAAGTAGAGCGACGAGAGCACCTCCGAATGCTGGGACTATCTGACTGGGCCTGCGCCATCACCCGGTCCATGACCGCCCGGGCCCCCCGCTCATCCTCGGCCTCCGGGGCCGCCCAGCCCGAGGGGCTCGCACCCCCTCCCGCCAGCAGCGAGGGGGAGGCGGACACCGACCCTGGACCTAGTGAATCCTCCCCCGAAGAGATTGCTTCCCCGTGCGCCCTACCAGAGCTGACACAATGGCGACACGAAGGGGGCCCCACCCGGGAGCAGTTCCAGCAAGAGCATGAGTCCTGCCCCACTCTCGACGGGGTCCGCCAACAAGCGTCCGCCCAAACCAACGGGGACCAGACCGGCACCCACTGGGTCTACTGGGCCGAGGGCCTGCTATACAGTGAGCAAAAAGTGGCAGAACTCGGGGCCAGCCGAGTGTTGGTGGTCCCCCCTCCGCTTCCGGGAGTTCCTGCTCAACCTGGCACATGATGTGCCCCTCGCCGGACACTTGGGGCAAGACAAAACGTACAGCTGTCTGGTGACCCACTTCTACTGGCCCCGGATGCGGAGAGACGTGGACAACCACTGCCGGTCCTGCCAGACCTGCCAAGCCAGCGGGAAGACGGGGGGTCGGGTCATGGCCCCCCTCCAGCCCTTTCCAGCCGTCAGCACCCCGTTCGAATGGGTCGGAATCGATATCGTGGGGCCCCTGGACCCCCAGACCGCCCTGGGCCACCGCTTCATCCTGGTCCTCGTGGACCACGCCACCAGGTACCCGGAGGCGGTCCCGCTAAGAACTATAACGGCCCCCGTGGTAGGCCGGGCCTTAATGGGGATCTTCTCCCGAGTGGGATTTCCCCGCGAAGTGGTGAGCGACAGAGGCACGAACTTTATTTCCAGATACATGCGGTCCCTGTGGCAGCAGTGCGGGGTCACGTACAAGTTCACGACCCCCTATCACCCTCAGGGGAACGGACTGGTTGAGCGGTTCAACAGAACATTAAAGGGAATGATCCAGGGCCTGGAAGAGCCCCTCAGGCGGAGATGGGATGTCCTGCTGCCGTGCCTCCTGTTTGCCTATCGGGAGGTCCCGCAGAAGTCCCTGGGGTTCAGCCCGTTTGAACTATTGTACGGACACCCGGTCCGCGGACCGCTCAGCCTGGTCAAGGAGGGCTGGGAGACGAAGCCCCAAGGCGCCCCTCCTGACGTCTACCGATACCTCCTGACCCTCCGAAACCAGACCCGCAAGTTCCGAGCCATGGCCGAAGCCAACCTCGAGGCCAGCCAGGAGGACATGAAGCGGTGGTACGATCGGAACTCCTCTACCATAGAATTCGAGCCAGGTCAGAAAGTATGGGTCATGGCCCCGGTTGAACCCGGCGCCCTCCAGGACAAGTGGACGGGGCCCTTCAAGGTAGTGGAGAAGAAAAGTCCCGTCACCTACCTGGTCGACCTGGAGTCCCCCCGGAACCCCCTCCGGGTCCTACATGCTAACAGGCTAAAACCCCACTTTGCCCGGACCGAACTGAGCCTGCTGCTGGCGACCGACGAGGGGGGCGAGGACGACTCCGAGCCCCTGCCCGACCTCTTGCAGTCCAACGTCCATGATGGATCAATCAAAGGTGTCCAACTCGCCTCTTCCCTGACTCCGGAACAGCGCAACGACTGCCAGCAACTGCTGCAGGACTACGCAGCCCTCTTCTCCCTCACCCCGGGGGTGACCCACTGGTGCGTCCACGACGTCGACACCGGGGAGAGCCCTCCCGTGCGACACAGAGCCTACCGGGTACCCGACCGAGTGCGGGCATGCATCCAGGCCGAAGTAGCAAAGATGCTGGCTCTGGGGGTCATCAAACCCTCCGACAGCCCGTGGGCCAGCCCTGTCGTCCTGGTGCCAAAAGCCGCAGCTCCCGGCCACCCCCCGGAGTTACGATTCTGCGTGGACTACCGAGCCCTGAATGCAGTGACCAAGACGGACGCCCACCCTATACCCCGGGCCGACGAACTCATCGACCGCTTAGGGGCCGCTCGCTACCTGAGCACGCTGGACCTCACCGCCGGGTACTGGCAGATCCAGCTCACCCCCGGCGCCCAAGAAAGATCCGCCTTTTCGACCCCGGATGGGCATTACCACTTTCGGGTGATGCCCTTCGGAATGAAGAACGCCCCGGCCACTTTCCAACGACTGGTGAACAAGGTTTTGGCCGGGCTTGAGGCCTTCAGCGCGGCCTACCTAGATGACATTGCCGTGTACAGCAACCACTGGGCAGAGCACCTCCTTCACATCAAAGCCGTCCTGGCCGCCCTCCAGCGGGCCGGGCTCACGATCAAGGCCAGCAAATGCCAGATCGGCCACGGATCCGTGACCTACCTGGGCCATCAAGGGGGGAGCGGGCAGGTGGCCCCTCTCCAACCGAAAATAGATGCCATCCAGGCCTGGGAACCCCCCACTACCCAGACAGCTGTCCGGGCCTTCCTGGGTCTCACCGGATACTACCGGCGGTTTATCCGGGACTATGGGAGCATTGTTGGCCCCCTCACGGAGCTAACGTCCAAAAAGCAGCCAAAGAAGGTGCACTGGACACCCCGCTGCCAAGCAGCCTTCGACACCCTAAAGACAGCAATGTGTACTGCCCCTGTGCTGCAGGCCCCTGACTACAATAAGGAGTTCGTGGTGCAGACGGACGCCTCCGAGTATGGGATCGGGGCCGTCCTGTCCCAGGCCGATGAAAAGGGGTTCGACCGACCAGTGGCCTTCATCAGCCGACGGCTACTGCCCCGGGAGCAACGATGGAGCACCATCGAGCGTGAAGCCTTTGCTGTAGTAGGGGCCCTCAAGAAGCTCCGGCCCTACCTCTTCGGTACCCACTTCCGGGTCCAGACCGACCACCGGCCACTGCGGTGGTTAATGCAAATGCGGGGCGAGAACCCCAAGCTGCTGCGGTGGTCCATCTTGCTACAAGGGATGGACTTTGACGTTGAACACCGGCCCGGCAATGACCACGCCAACGCCGACGGCCTGTCCCGCTTCTTCCGCCTTGACGAGGAGAATCCCCAAGGAGATGGGTGACTCTCCATGCCTTCGGCTGGGGGGGACGCCTGTTGGACCCGGCCTCGTGGCGTGGTCCTTACCCCCGTGGATTGTGCCCGTTCCCCGCCCCGGCCTTCACGGGCCACCCTTCTGAACTGCACCGAGACCCTTCATCCTGAGCTGCACGAGGTCGCATGCCCCTCGTGGCTCCGCCATCTTGTTGGCATCCACGTGACTCTGTGCACCAGCCAGCGCGACCCCGCTCAACCCGGCCTCGACCCCAGCGAAGCCCCGACATCGAGGCACCACGAACTGGCCAGGGGGTGCCGCAGGAACCATTCATCTCCCCCGGCGGAGGACAGTATCGATGGGACCCCCAACTGTCCTCCCCTCTCTAGGTGTGATCGCCCTGCAACTCTCTTGGGCCTGGCGCCTCTCCTGCTGGGCGTCTGGCCACCTCCACCCGGCCTCTCCGCCCCCCCGGGCGCCTGGGTCCGGACATCAAAGGGCTCCAGACCTATATCTGGGGCGACCCCGCCACAGACCGGCAGTTGTATCCCGGAGTCGAGAGCCCTGCTGATTGAATCGCGGCTGACCCTACGGAGAAGAACTCTTGTCGGAACCATCACGAGCCCTGCTGACTGCGTCGCGGCTCCTTCTTGTGAACACTTGGAAGCCACCCGGAACATCGGAGCCCTGCTGACGCTGTCGCGGCCCAACCTCGCTGAAACCTCCCTCGGAGCCCTGCTGACGACGTCGCGGCTCGAGCTGAGCAGAAACCATCTTGAGAGCCCTGCTGATTTGATCGCGGCCCTCCACGAACTATACGCCAGAGCCCTGCTGACGCCGTCGCGGCTCGACCCCTCCGAGATCCGGAGGTCCTCCAGCTTGAGGATAAGAACTGGGCCCCAGGTACCCTCGTACCGCACTCCTGCCAAAGACTGTCCCGCTACCCCTACCCTTCCAAAGAGACACTGAGACTTTTTGGTGGATCCCTCGATCCCTTCGTGTAAATATTGACCTCGTAACCTTTTTAATGCTGATAAAGAATTGCTTGTCTTGAGACAACCTCCTTGAGTCCTGTGTGGTGGTGTTACTGTGCTAGTATGTGATAGGAGAAGGATCTCTCAGGAGACTTCTCGGCAGCGCTCGGCTACTTCGTGCAGTGTGAGGGCCCCCCTTGGTGGTCTTACCGACTCCTCGGGGTCCGCCTTCCAACAAGGGGTGTAATCAACAGCAGCAACAGCAGAAGGTTGTTAAACAGCAGAGTCAAGAGCCAAGACCGCCCTTGCCGCAGAATAGAGGGTCCCAAAAGTACAATCAGGATTCGGGATTCTACAATGATGAGCAGGTAAACAAACAGAGGCGTTCTAACCCGGTACAACAGTATTTGTTAAAGAATGAAGGGAGTGAGTCTGAAGGTGATTATTGACGGTGCCGAAGAGAGGAGGAAGAGTGCATACTTGGTGCAACTCTAGAAATAGACCAGGCAGGACCATTTGTAGATGGGAAAATAAATGAAGAAGGTGTTACTTTTTTAGTAGACACAGGAGCAACGAGATCAACTGTCAGGTCAGCAGATATTAGAAATCTTCCTCTCTCGGATGAAGCAATCCAAGTAGTTGGTGTGGCAAATACACAAATCAAGACACGTCTTACTGAACCAGTAAGGGTGAGAATAGGGAAATTTTCGGACATGCACAGATTTGTGGTCTGTGACACTAGTCCAGTGAACTTGTTAGGCAGGGACCTGCTGTGCAAGATGAATTGTACAATTTTCTGTACACCGGATGGAATAGCTTTTGAAACACCAGATGAGGATGTTTTGTACCGGATGACTCTAGATAATAGAGAGAGTGAGATGGTTGGTACATATGCTGTGTTTAATCCAGAGGACTTGCCTCAAGAGCTGAGAGACACGGTGAAAACGACAGTTTGGGATTTTACTGGAGAAGATGTGGGATTGATGAATAATGTAGATCCTGTGAAAATCTCAGTGAAAGAGGGAATTACTTATCCTAATATCCCTCAGTACAAAATGACACCAGAAATAATTGAGGGAATAACTCCTATCATTGAGAAAATGATTCAGCAAGGAGTTTTGAGAGAACTACTGAGTAGCCCGTGTAACTCACCGATAATGGGGCTAAAGAAGCCGAATGGGAAGTTCAGGATTGTACAAGATTTGAGAAAGGTTAACAAAATTGTGGTGGCATGTTGTCCCATTGTGCCAAATCCGTCAGTGATTTTGTATCAGATTCCACATGATGCTGAGTGGTACACAGTGATTGATTTGTGTCATGCTTTCTTCTCGATACCATTGCATCATGACAGCCAGCGATTTTTGCATTTAGGTTTGGCCAGCGTATTTTAGCATGGTGTCGAATCCCACAGGGGTACACAGAGAGTCCTTCGATATTCAATCAGTTATTGAAAAAATCATTGGAGAGTCTGATCATGCCTGAAAGCTCAGTACTGGTGCAGTATATTGATGATCTACTAGTGGCATCAAAGACACGTGAAGCTTGTGAGGTAGATACCATAGCTTTACTGAATCATCTGGCAGATGGAGGGTTAAAAGTATCCCCAGCCAAATTGCAATTTTGCAAGAAAGAGGTGCATTATCTTGGACACAATATTGAAAAGGGTCTGAGAAAGGTGACTGATGACAGGATCAGAATTATCAGGGGAATGAGAGCCCCAAGGACCCAGAGAGAAGTGAGGATGTTTCTGGGGATGGTGGGTTATTGTCGTCAGTGGATTAGTAATTTCTCCCTGATAGCAAAGCCACTGATTAAGCTGACAAAAAGTGAAGTGAAAGATCCATTAGAACTGGATGGAGAACAAAGGGCAGCATTTGAGGAGTTGAAGAGCAGAATGTGTGAAGCCCCTGCTTTGGGAATGCCAGACTATGAAAAAGAGTTTGAGTTGTACTGTAGTGAGAGAAATGGATGTGCACTTTCAGTGTTAATCCAGAAGCATGGACAACTGAGAAGGCCTATTGCGTACTTCTCATCGACACTTGACCCTGTAGCTGTGGGTTTACCAGGTTGTCTGAAATCAGTAGCTGCCACATGCAGAAGCTTGGAACAGAGTGAGGGTATAATAATGGGATATCCTGTAAGGGTATTCGTACCTCATAATGTGGCAATCCTTTTGACGAGAAGCAGAACTCAATATATGTCACATAGTCGGCTGACTAAATATGAGAAAGTAATTCTTGGAGCATCAAATGTGACACTTGAGAGATGTGTGAATGTGAATCCAGCAACATTGTTGCCAGATACTGAAAATGTGGGTGTAAAGAAGGAAGATGATCATAATTGCTTGGATGTGCTTGATTACTGTACAAAGCCAAGACCAGACATAAGAGATCTTCCATTGCCTGAAAGTGATCATGTGCTGTTTGTGGATGGATCATGTCTGAGGAATGATGATGGTGTGCTGGGTGCAGCATATGCAGTGTGCAAAGTTTCAGAAGTTATGGAAGCTTCACCATTGAAAGGAGTGAAGTCTGCTCAAGTTGCTGAATTGGTGGCATTGACGAAAGCTTGCAAAATTGGGAAGAATCTGAGAGTGACTGTAATGACTGATAGTCAGTACGTTTTGGAGTCGTGCATGATTTTGGCCAGCTTTGGCTACAGAGAGGTTTCTTGACGTCGAGTGGGACTCCAATAAAGAATGCTGAAGTGATTGGGAAATTACTTGAGGCGATACAGCTGCCAAAAGAATTAGCAGTTGTAAAATGTGCTGCTCATGGACAAGGAGATGATTTTGTTACACTTGGAAATCGTTTCGCAAACGACATTGCACAGTATTGTGCTAAAAATAATCACTCGATTAATAGGGAACGAGAAAAGGAAATGTCTTTGTGTTCTGTGATGTTTACTAATGTCCTAGAAACGTGGGATGAAGTGAAACAGTTGCAGGATGAGGCAGGAAATGAAGAAAAGAAAGATTGGATCAAGGCAGGTTGTGCCCCAAGAGAAACAGATCATGTCTGGATCTATAGAGATGGTAGACCAGTCATGCCTAACTCTATGCTGTCGACAATGGCAAGAATGTATCATGGCCAGGGACATTTGGGAAGGGATGCGATGATCAGGTCTTTTAAGCAGACTTGGTATAATGCAAAGTTCAGGATGATTGCAGAAAGCATCTGTCAAAGATGTTTGATTTGCCAGCAATTTAACACTGGGAAAAAGACAGTGGTGAGTCTGGGAACGATAGGCAGAGAAGGTGGTCCTTTTACGAGAATGCAGATTGATTTCATTGAAATGCCCCAAGTGAACAGATTGAGGTATGTTCTAGTGGTAGTCTGTTTGTTTTCGAGATGGGTGGAGGCCTATCCGACTAGGAGAAATGATGGAATAACAGTGGCGAAGTTACTGTTAAGAGAGTTGATTCCTAGGTACGGGTTTCCAGTAACAATTGAGTCTGATAGAGGTGGACACTTCTATAATGAGCTCATGAGTTTAATTTGTGAAGCACTAAGCATACAGCAGAAGCTACATTGTGCATACAGACCAGAGGCTTCTGGCGTTGTGGAGCAGATGAATGGCACAATCAAGAACAGGATTGGTAAGATGTGTTTAGCCACTGCAATGAAATGGCCTGATGTCTTGCCTCTAGTGCTAATGACTATTAGATCTACTACAGATAGAACTACTGGTTTGAGTCCACATGAGATTTTGATGGGACGTGCAATGCGTCATGCATTTGTGCCTGTCAATAAGTTGATGACAATAACTGATGACATGGTTTTGGATTACTGTAAAGGCCTGGCTGACGCAGTTCATTCTGTGTTTCACCAGGTTGGAGAAGACGCTACCACACTTGAGAAGAAGCAAGCTCATGATCTGAGTCCAGGGGACTGGGTGAGGATTAAAGTGCACAGAAGAAGAAATTGCTTGGTTCCAAGGTGGGGAAGGCCAAGACAAGTTATTCTGACTACGACAACTGCAGTAAAGTGTGCCAGTGTGAAAAACTGGGTGCATGCAAGTCATACTCTGAGAGTTCCTAATCCAAAAGATGGGACTGGTAAGGAGTATTTTGAAGAGTCAGATTCAAGTGATGATGAGGAAGCTGAGTCAGTGAGAAGAAATCGAAATTCTGAAAGAGAATCAGAGGAGGCTTCAAGAGAACCATTGAGAGTCTCAGAAGGGAGATCAGATTCTGTAAGAGTGCCTGAAGTTCCAACGAGCAGTGGAGAAAACAGAAGAGAAAAGAGCAATTCCACAGAGACTACTCTTGAATCAGATGAAGAAGTTGAAAATCCACTTGAGATTACACCTGAAGAAGTAGGGTCAGTAGAAGCTAGAGAGGGACAGATTGCGGAAGACCCCCGAGGAGGTGTAGGGAACATTCCTGATAAGTTAGGTGAAGGGACAAGTAGACAGCAAGAAGATTGCGTGTCGGAGACCCGAGGAGGGAAAGAGTTAGGGAAATCTCAAACGGTGGTTGGAAAAACTGTGGTGCTAAGGAAAACTGCTGAAGAACAAGAGGCAAATGAGACAGAATCAGATGAAAGTGAGAATGAGAAATCAGAGGGTCGAGTTCTGAGAAAGAGGACTTGGATTGGAGAAAGGAATAATAAAGAAGTAAGACCAAAAAAGGTTGTGAGAGGAGATCTTTGGCCTAACAACAGAATAAAGAGGCTGAGATACAGACTGACACGAGCAAATACATCGAAAGCTGAACAAGTGAACGAAGTGTCGAGTCAAAATCCAGCAAAAGGTGAGAAGCAGAGAGAGTCGAAAGAACCAGAGGAAATCAAAAGAATCAGAAAACCTAACCAGAAGTATAGGTCGCCGGAATGGACGTATGTGGCACTGTCTGAAGGTGAAGAGGCAGAAAGTCAAGGAAATCCAGAGGAGACTGTACGAGAAGTGGTTGAGGAAGATACAGGTGAAATCCTGAAAGTTATCTTGACTGACATTGAAGAAAAGTCAGATACTGAGGATGTTGTTGGAGATCTAATACAATTTGATGTCGAAGAAGTTGAAGTGAAGAGTGATGAATATCCAAATTGAGTGAACTAAAGGAGTCACTTGGAGAAAAGTGAAGAGAGGAAAGGCTGAAATTAAGCAGTTTGAAGTAATCTAAAGTTCTAGAAGTGCCAGTAGAGAAATAATAGAGGCTAAGTCAAAAGACACGGTCAAAGTAGTAAAATGGCTAACATAGAAAATAATCAAAGTAGATGTGCCTTCTTAAAAAGATGGTGTAGAATGTGCTGCTGCTGTACTGGATTATTAATGCTATTATGGGGTGTGCTAGCTTTATTAGTTACTTTTAGAGTTACAATAGGTACATTTGAAATACATACTGAGAATGTGACTAATGCGGAGAAGAGTTCGCATAAAGTAGTTCCAACTAGAATTAGTAACACTTACATACATAAAGATAGGTCAATTAATGATTTTTCTAGCAATGTTTTTTCAAAGTTGTTGTACGAATACGTGAAGACGATGGAAGTTAGGGATTGCTACGTATGTATGCAATTACCTGCATCCGTTTCAGAGGGTGTTACTTATCACCATTTACCAGCGACGTATGGAATTTCTTGTAGTGTGTTAAGTAGTGTTTTTTATTTATTAGGGAAAATAGATTATGAGATGTCTAACAAAGATAACATTTTTGGGCAATTGCCTATGAATAAAAGGCTGAATCCAGCTAAAGAAGCTACCATTTTTGGTGAGATTTTTGTTGAGAAAGAAGAATTAACATTAGATTACATTTTTAAGAACAATTTAACTTGCAGTTTGAAAGAAGAGGAGAAGGCTTTCCTAAATATGGTGGAGGAAAGGAGAATGAGCATGCATGAGAAAGCAGGGAAATATGGAGTGAGTGAGACAATTTGGGACATTGAGATGGGGAAAGAGTTGAAGAATGGGGCTAGTCCAACTTTAGCTCTAGATGCACCACAGAAGGGTAAACTGTGCATTACAAGAAAGAAATCCCAATATGATACATATTTTGTTGGGACTAGTGAGTGTCATGATACATACTTCATTGCAACAGGATGGGCTTTCAAGGGAGGAGAGGATCCAGTTTTCCCAGGAGTGTATTATGTTTGTGGGAACAAGGCTTATTACAGGTTGCCTGATCATTGGTATGGCACATGTTATGTGGGCCTGGTCTTTCCAAAGATTTTTCATATAGATAAGATAGAAGATGTAGAACATATTAATTTACTAACACGTTTTAAGAGAGAAACTTGGTCAGAAATTGTAGGTGATATTTTTGGAGCTTTAATTCCAGCAGTGGGAATTTCTTTAAATGCATATGGGATTCGGAAACTGTCAACAGTGGTGGATCGCTTATCGACAAGTACCGCTGGAGGGTTTCTTTTGGTGAATACGGAGATGATTGCCGTACGTGCCATGTCTATGCAAAATCGACTTGCCCTTGATATTCTATTGGCCAAGGAGGGTGGAGTCTGTGGAATGCTGAAGGTACAACATTGTTGCACTTACATTCCTGACGAAAGCAAAGACCTGAAGGTCTATATCAAAAATATTACTGATTTGCATGAAGAATTAGTACCACTGGAAGCTGAAAGTGTCTGGACTAAATTAGCTAATAAAGTGATAGCTGTTAAGAGTTTTATTGCTAAAATAGGTAGTACTATTATAGGTAAGATATTGTTTCCTTTGACCTGTGTAATTGTTGCTTTGTTGATACTAAGATTGGTGTGTTTGTGTTGTAAAAACAGGGGAGGGAAAAAGAGAATAATTAGAAGTAATGCTGAAAAGAAACAAAAGAGGTCAAGGAGAGATCCACAAGAGATAGAATTAGAAGAATTGAGGGAGAGTGTGTACTTGGAAACGAAGAGGGATGATGAAAGGGAGTCTGGTGTGTAGTGTTGTGGAAAAGAAAAAAAGACATTTCCAATTTCTCCTAAAATGGGACTAATTTTTTTTTGGGTTGTTTATTTGGTGATGATATCACCAAAGGGGGGATTGCTGGAGCAGGGTTTTTTGTTGAAAATTTATCGGGTTTTAAGCTCCAGTTTTGTCTATAAGTTGTAACTAAAATTACTAACTTATAATCGATAATTATTGGTTTTGTGTGAAAACTTTGACTAACCAACACAACTAACAAGAGAAACTACACGTGGGAATGCATATATGTTGCTAAATAATAATGTGCAGGTTTAATTAAATGAATGTTGCTAAGTGCTGTTTGTTTTAAAGCACAAAACGCTTTTGAAATAACGTGTACTAATGCTTTATTGTGTTGCAAAAGGCTAGATAATTACATACACATAAGGGTATTAGTGGGGTTAACACTGTTTAATCACTATGCTGTGGTAACGTTGTTTTGTCTCTTTTAATTAAGATGGTCCGTTTTGGCCTAAGGAAAAGATGGCTGCCTTTTACAGCCTGCACTCGAGTGATCGAATTTTGATGAGAGGGCCTTGCTGAACATGGTTGACAGTCACCTGACCATGGCTTCTGCTGGAGTTTTGAAAGTTTCCATGATGACAGCGACTCCAGGCAGGCATCCAAATAACCTTGGAGGAAAAGAAAGCCACAATGAACTTTGTGATTACAGCGGTGGTTTCGCTATGGTTCCGAGGAAGTGCGTTCGTGAAAGTAACATTTGCAAAACTCGAGTTTCCTTCTTCCGTCTTTTTATTTTTGTGATTTTTCTGAGCGGAGATTTTCCAAATGTAGCGATGCTACATCCTTTCCTGCTCGCTCTGCTCAGTGGTTTAACGGATATTCAGAACATTTTATGTTGCTCTATTTTGTAAGATTTGTTATAAATATTGTTAGACTAGGGAGGGTTTAAGGCCACTTCTTCCCAAACCTGCGTTGGTGAGGATCGATGCTGTGAGGACGGCGACTCGGGAGACTTTACTGAGACCTGTCCTGACCCTTTATGACATTTAGCTAGACTAGGTAACTATGAGAATAATGATTTTGCTAATGATTGACTTTCATTTGAACTAATTTTAGATAAAATAACATTCATGAATTACTGTGTTGGTGATTATTTCTTGTCGATTATTGAGTACTCTATTGTGATTATTGTTGTTTAAATCATGACTCAGAACGGTATCAAACTGATCGCATTGGCCTTACTGTAGATACAGGGTGTTTAGGAGTTTTCTCTCCCCAGGTTTAGTGCTGATAGAGTAATCGAGCGTATGTTAGTGAAATGGGCCCAAGTATGTGATGAATGTATGCGCGTGTGTCTGTGAAATTACTCTATCCGTGGAAGTAGGGAGAATTTGTATGCCCTGATCTGCAGCAGTATCTGCACCCGGAGGACTACAGGCACCAGGAGGTCGAGGGGCAGCATCACCGGCAGCGGCCCCTCCCTCCCGCACCGGACCTTGTAAAACAACCTCGCGCCTCCTGCTTCGCGGGAGACGCAGCGCATTGGGAGTCAGCAAGGGGAGTTTGACTCGTGGCATCTGCACCCGGAGGACTACAGGCACCAGGAGATCGAGGGGCAGCATCACCGGCAGCGGCCCCTCCCTCCCGCACCGGACCTTGTAAAACAACCTCGTGCCTCCCGCTTCGCGGGAGACGCAGCGCATTGGGAGTCAGCAAGGGGAGTTTGACTCGTGGTATCTGCACCCAGAGGACTACAGGCACCAGGAGGTCGAGGGGCATCGTCACCGGCAGCGGCCCCTCCCTCCCGCACCGGGGCGTTGTCTAGGGCCCACCGTCGCCGCCACGCGGGACTCGCGTGGGCGGCGCCGGGCAAAGGGCGGGCCGTCTGTGGCTGTCAGGGGCAGAGAAGGCCAGGCCTGGCCATCTCTCTTCCTCGTTGAGATCAAGGTTCAAGAATGGGTAAGCGGAAACTCCTTACCACACAGGACCAGTGGGGGGCTAAAGCTAAAGTCCCTAGAAAGTCGGCCACTATTATATCATATCTAACTTCAGCAGTGGGGGTTTTAACATCAGAAATCGCGCAGGCTGAGAGAGAACTTGGACTTAACACCATCGAAGCCCAACAAACTGGTCCTTTGCAGCTTCCAGGGAAAAATCCCGTCCCACTAGAGCCTGCTGTTATTGTTGGTCCCCCAGCCCAGGCACTGGAACAACAAAGTGCTGCTGGAGAAGATTTGGTTCCTGTTCTACCAACAATTACTCCTCAATTTACGCTCCTTCAGGTCCCTGTAAAAAAAAGGCAATTTAAGTCCCAATCAAAGTGTACAAGGAGAATTAGCAAAAAGCCAAATAAGCGGGACCCTACACCTAAATGTACCTTATCGGACCCCAGCCCAGTGACTATCGACTCCCTTCACTCCTCTGTTCGGGATATGGTGGAGAACATTTTTTCTACCCAGCTTGAGGAGACCCTAACCAGTATTGCTAAAGATATTATTGACACTTTGAACTTGTGTGTTGCTAGCCTACTAGAGAAATGTGCTCAGATTGATTCCACCCTCTCAGCTATAAATAAGGTCCGTAATCCCCCTCAAACTAGTACCTCTCTTGGATCGGCTTAACCAATAATAGCCGGTCCAAGTAGTAGGACAGTGTGGGATCTTTCTAGGACCTCGAGCCTAGCTGTGTCCCCCAAGTCGAGCACCAAATTAACAACCCTAGAGGTAAGGGACACGGAGGGGTATCCGAGTAGGAAGACTAGGTCTTTTGCCCGACTTAGGTCTCAGGAGAAACCTGTTAGCTGGCATATTCCATGTAACACATTAATTCAACCTTGCATTGATCTCCCTCCCGAGGCCGATCCATTGGTGGTTATTCTGGTTAGAGTTCTGCCATTAGTGCACAGTAAGGTTGAAACAACCGAAGCACTATTGTCAGTTACCAGGAAATGGTGTGACCAGAACTGTTCGGGCGATGCCAATATCTCACGCAATATTCTAACAGCTAGGCGGGTTGGATGGATAGGAGGTGCTAAGAAAAAAGTTAAGGGGGACTGTGTGGTGGTTAATTTTAACAACCCCTATGTAGTAACACGTATGCTATGGGATGCCTCAGATATGGTCGGGGAGGTTGGTAACATTAGGGCTGTCCATTTAAGTTTTTTTTATCCATCGCCCCTTAGACTTTTTAATGTCCGAGGGAGATATCGTCATGTACCACGACCTGAGACCCCTTTGGTATCTGTGCCTCGTGCCGTATTTAGTGAAGAGCCTGCGTCCTGGAGTTCCCCTAAAGTTTCTTCTCAGGTTAACCCCAGAAACAATAGGATAGATAGGACTACAGATGTTATTGTCACATCCAACAGGTTTCTACCCTTGTCCCAGCTAGATGTAAATGACTAACTAGATCTCCCAGTCCCCAAATCCTGTAGCATTGGAAATGAAATAGTTAACTCGGGGGACAATATAGTCTTTGTTAGGCTCATGAGTTGGAATATAGCTGGGTTACGCTCTAAACAAGAAAATGCAAATTGGTTAAAGTTTGTTGCTGGTTTTGATATTATAGCTTTACAGGAGACATGGGCTAGGGAAAACAACCTGTGGATTGATGGTTGTAAATCTTACTTTCAGCCTGCCCTACCATCGGTAGCAGGCAGAGCAAGGGGAGGGCTGTTGTTTCTTTTCTCTATAAAACTTAAGGCTAAAATTTCCCAGATAGACACAGCCTCCCATAACTGTCAAATGGTGGAATTCATTACTGAGTCTCAATCCAAAATATTATTTATAAATTTTTATAATGCTGGTGATTGTGTACCTGAGAATGAGCACTTTAGTTTTTTATCAAAATTTCTAGAATTGTATAACGCTCGTCAAACCACTTTTGTACAAATTATTTTTATGGGTGATTTTAACATTCATCTTTGTGATTTTAATTGTAAGATTGTTGATCCTCATGGCCCTCCCCACTCTGCCCCACCACACTTTGAACATTCCACCAAGGGTGAGGCTCTTGAAGAACTCCTTCAATTGGCGGATCTTTTTGAGCCATGTTTTTTAACTAAGAGTGAATGGGTAGCGACATTTGAAGCAAGGGATAGTGAATCAATTATCGACTATATTTTCCTATCCCCTGCTCTCTTAAGGTTGGTCCATAGGTACAATGTTTTTCGCTCACCATTCAGTGATCACAATCCTGTGATCTTAGAACTAGACAAGAGTTTCTGTCTTAAGGAGGTCCCATCGGCCCCAGTTCCCCCTGTTACCTTGGCCTCTTGTGACCAAGGAAGGAAACTAAAGTGGGCCAATGTAGTTCCGGAGGATTTTATGGAGAATCTAATTGTGAAAACCAGAGATGAGTTTAGGAAGTGTATGGACCCTTCTATATTGGGTGGAGAGATCATTTCTGCCTTTGATTCTATCTGTAAGCAGGTTGCCTCAGACCTAACCATCACTAGCAAACCGCGTCCTTTACAGGGAAAAAAGTGGTTTGATACTAGCTGTTCCAGGGCTCATCAAAATTTATTAACTGCCCTAAAAAAGCTACCCCGGGACAAGGCTCTAATAGCTACCCTCAGGAAAGATTACAAATTTATTATCCAGGGTCGAAAAAACGAATTAAAGAAGGAGGCCTGGGATGCCCTAACCTCTGTAGATGTTCTTAAGAATAGCGCAAAGTTTTGGAGTATAGTTAATAGTCCACTCTTAACGGGGAAGGAAAATACCCCACTCGACATTAATATTCCAGAGGGGGAGTGGCTGACCCACTTTGAAGGAATTTATGCAAGTAATCTGATTCTTGACTTTTTTAAGGTTCCTGAAACCTACTCCCCCCTAAACCTCTTGATATTCAACAAGAATGATGTGGGGAAGGCCATGAAAGACTCTGCCACTAATAAGGCCCCAGGACCAGATGGTGTCCCGCTGGATCTTTACAAAGGGGACATTGACCTCTGGAGCAACATCTTAACTAATGTTTTTAATGCTAGTGTTGTGAATGGGTTTCCGGAGTCTTGGTCTAAATCAATCATTATACCGGTTTTTAAAAAGAGAGAGAGGGGTGACCCGAGATGTTACCGGCCCATCTCATTAATTGATTCAGCGGTCAAAATCTTGGGTAAAGTGATCCTGAATAAAATCTCTGATTGGGTGACGGAGAGAGGGATTTTATCGGAGGTTCAATACGGTTTTAGATCAGGCAGAGGTACCATGGACCAGTGCCTTAACCTGTACTTGTTAATTAACAAGTATACAAAAGCCACTAAAGGATCCATATATTTGGCATTCATGGATCTATCCACAGCCTTTGATCTGGTGAACAGATCGAGACTGTGGATGATCCTGTTGGATCTGGGGATTGATCCTTGTCTGGTTCACTTTTTAGCGGAATTGCATAAAGATTTGCACGCTGCAGTAAGCGTGTCCCATGAGGGCAAATGTACATGCCACTTTAAATCGGTCAGAGGGGTACGCCAAGGATGCATCCTGGCCCCCTTACTTTTCACTTTATATATTAATAGGTTAGATTTAACCTTAGGTAAGGCCAGCCTGGACATTCCGCGTATAGGGAACAGTATCCTCCCTGTTCTTCTATACGCGGACAATGCTGTCCTATTGGCTCGTACCCCTCTGGGATTACAGAGACTACTGAACTCCTTTGGGGAGTTCATGAGCGCATTGGACCTAATGGTGAATAGTTCTAAATCGCATGTTATGTCCCTGGGTACACGGAAAAATAAAGTTAAACATTTCTATTGTAAAGGAGTGGAGGTCACAAGAGTAAAAGTATTTACCTACCTGGGGGTCTTATTTGATGATAGATGTTCGTGGGCCCCACAGCTTATAGCAAAAAAGAATAGCGTAGGTAGAGCATCCTCCGCTATATTAAGTTTTGCCCGACGTCTGGGTGGTAAACCATGTGATGCAGTTCTTGCCATCTATAGGGCGAAATGTTTAGCTTTAGCGGTCTATGGTGCTGCAATTTGGGGGTACAGAAAAGCGGAGGGAGTCCAGATGGTAGAAAATAATTTTTTTCGTTCACTTCTCTCCCCCCCCTAATCATCCCCAAGCTTTTCAATACACCAAGAATTGGGGATGGATTATGTGTCCAGTCGTATAAGTCTCGCCCCTCTAATATTTTGGTTGAAAATATGGTTGAACCCTGAACTCTCCCTAAACCGATTGATTTTAAAAGACTGCATTGGATTAGAGAGAGTGGCCGATATCCCTTGGCTCTTGTACATCAGGAAAATGTTTTACAATTTAGGGCGCCCAGAGATTTATGAGAACACAGAAGTGATCACAAAGGGGGATATTGGCTGGGTTAAAGTCCAGTTTTTGAATTTAAGGTCTCAAGAGCGGGAGGGAGAGGAATTTAAAAAAGCGTCGGTAAGGGCTCACTTTTTACTAATAACCTCACCCCAGATTGAGCCTTACCTTACGCTGGTCACAAAACACTATCACCGCTGGCTGTTGACCAGATTTCGTTTTAATTGGATTCATTTTACTTTAGGGAGCTTTCAAGGCTGGAGTAAACCAGAAGATGCTGCTCTTTGTAACTGTGATGGTAGCTCAATACAAGATACTGCACACTTTATTTTATTTTGTAAATATTATGCTGAAAGCAGAAAGAAGTACATTATACCATTGTTGCAAGGGAGAGGATTTTCTCAAGTTAAACCTGCACTGATGTACTTGCAATTACTAGACTGCCCATGGAATATTTTTAACATTGCTAACTTTCTGGTTGCCGCGGCGCGGTCAAGGAAAAAACTTGATGCCCAGCTTAGATCATGATTTTAGTGATATTTGTATTTGTCCGGATGAATTTTTAGGAAATTTGTAACATATTGTATTATCATAATGTATTTAATTATCAGTATGAATTATTATGATGTACTTTTATGATTTTAATTAATCGATTAAAGTGGTTTTGACTGACTGACTCTCGCTGATCATTTGTATGATGAGTAGTAAAAAGAACAAGAAGGACGTATATCAGATGATGATGATATAAAGCTTATTAAGCGCTCGAATGCCGAGGCGTCTTGGCGCTGGTGTGTGTACGCAGGGCAGGGACTGAGCAGGATCTACTCAGGAGTAAACAGCCGGGATTTCAAGGCTTTCCTGAAGGATAGAAGGTTAGGCTGCAGTCTCAGTGCAACTGGCAGTTTATTCCACAGTTGTGCTGCACAGCTAGACAAAGACCTGCCACCCCATCTGGCCCGTCGAAACTTTGGGGTGCAGATCAGGCCAAGACTGGCCGACCGCAAGTTTCGTGAGGGGCTATACAGCCTGAACATTTCCTGACAGTCATCTGAGCCCCCACCGTATCGTGCCTTGTGCACCAGGCAGAGCGCCTTAAATTCAATTCTCTGCTGGATGGGGAGCCAGTGTAAAGCCCTTCTTCCCTGTGATTTAGGATGACCCTTAGGGAACTTTAGGATTAGTCGTACCGCAGCATTCTGCAATGATTGAAGTTTGCTGATCTGATGTTTATCAATGCCCAGAAACATCACTTTACAATAATCCAATTTGGACAGATAAAGTGCAACCATTACCGTCTTCTGTAATATGAGGGGAATAAAAGGGAACATTTTACGAAGGGTCTTTAGCAGAAAAAAACTGGCAGACGTTAAACTGTTGACCTGTGCCGATATATTAAGTTTATCGTCAAAAATGACCCCAAGATTCCTCACCTTCCTAACAGGGTGAGGACATTCCCCAGCCTCCGACGGCCACCAAGAAGTGTTACATAGTGGTGTTCCATTGCCAAACTCAATCACTTCTGTCTTATCTGTATTAATCTTCAGAAAACTTAGACTCATCCTATTCATGATGTCCTTTAGACAGGAGTGAAAGCTGGCAGCTGTTAACTCAGGCCTGTCCGACAGGGATATCACCAGTTGTGAATCGGCGGCATACAACACAAATGTGAAGCCATGTTTCCTGACAAGTATTGCCAGTGGCTTCACATAGACATTAAACAACGTCGGGGACAGAGCTGATCCTTGCGGAACACCACAGGGCAGGTTGAAACTGTCCGATTGTAAGCCGTCCCAGCTCAAACTCTGTTTCCTGTTCTCTAAAAAAGAGGCGAGGAGAGCCAGCCCGAGTCACCGATTCCTACCTCCCGTAGTTGCCGCACCAACACTGTGTGATTCACGGTGTCGAATTGCGGCCGACAAATCAAGGAGAACAAGGATTGCCCTACCTCCGCCATCCACTGCTCTCCGAATCCCCTCTGGGGCTGCAATCAGGGCGGATTCCTTGGAGTGTCTTGGCCGAAAGCCATGCTGGGTGAGGTCTAATAGCTTATTGCTCTCTAAATATTCTATCAATGTCTTATTGACCGATTTTTCGAGGACCTTAGCTACAAATGGTAAACCCGAAATCGGTCGATAGTTTTTAAATTCGGTAGGCTCTATCGAAGTTTTCTTCAAAATTGGCCTAAGACACGCAGTCTTCCAGGCCGCCGGGTAAATCCCTGATGCTAGAACTTGATTGATCAGAGGAGTAAGAGTTTACTGTGTACTGATACCTATCAGGCTATTTTGTTGTGTCACGTTTACGTAAATTATAATGTCCATCAGAGGTTTCGGGTTGCGGAGATGTTCCCCCGTGATTTGACTTTTTCTTAATTTTTTTGTTCGGCCCAGCATCTTTTAGAAGACTTGCTGCTTGCTTGGTATTGTTCTTTTTGGCACTACTTTTAGACTGTGGCTTTTTAGGTCGAGCCTTAGCGGCAGCACGCATGCGCTCCTCGCTCTGCGAGACTGCGGTAGGAGAGTATGGGAGAGAAGCTTTGCCCACTTCCCCGCCCTTCTTTTTCATTGGCTCGTGTGTTTGTCCTTCCTAAATGCTGGCTTGTGATTGGTAAAGAGGCTTGTAAGTCCCTCCTCATTACCGCCGTGTCGTCATTTGTAACATCCCATGGTTACTGGCCCCTTTACTTTGCTGCTTACACAGTAGCAGTGGAGAAGTGTGGCTCACTGGTTAGAGGAGGCAGACCTGGAAGCAGAGGTCAGCCCAGGACCAGGGTTCAATTCCTGGCTCGGCTGGGTCTTGAGTCCATAAAATGTCCATGGACTCGATAATTCTCGCTCCAGTGCCTACTCGACTCATGGGTTCACACTCTGCGACTCTGGGCAATAGCTTGCTTAATCTCCACATGGGCCCCTCGCGGCGGGATGCCTGGCTTTCACCTTGCGGATGCCCTGCCGGGTTATCTCACAGGGGAATACCAGGATGGGTTCCCTAAGCAAGCGCTTAGAGACCGCTTGGTGATTTGCGCTATATAAATTCCTGCACATTTACATAGTGTGATTTTTAGAGTTCTAAGTACTATTTTCTTTCTTGAGTTTGTCCTAGTTTGTGTAGGACGTTGTGCTTTATTTACATTCAGCGCGCTGTGCGACCTTTCATTTTTGATGCTGGCGGCACAATCTCAACCGCTTGTTTATATAACACTCACAGTGTTCCTTCTCACTCTCTTATGCGTATGACACGTGATTCCCCCAACTCCTCCAAATCAAGAGCAAGAAGCTTACCCAGGGGGCTCCTGCTGCCTGGGACAAGCCCCAATCTCAACCACATCTCGCTCAGCTAGCAGGGGGAGGAGACGGCGAGGCTCCGAGCTCTGCGTTTTCTTTCTGATTCAAGAGCAGGAGGGCCCCGAAGCCCTCAGCACCATGAACCCAGACATGTGGTCAAAGGGAGATTAAAGCCCCGGGAAAGAGCAGGCATCCCTCGACCAAGCATGATCACCGACTCTCAGCGCCGGGCACGTTAGTGGAGCTCACTCTGGCAAAGACGACTGTTGAGCCGAGCAGTAAGTCTGATAACTTTTATTCATGTCCCAGCAGCCCACAGCTCAGCGTCTTCTGTTGATTTCAAGGAGGCAGGGGAGAGGGCTCATTGACTAATATACATAATTGGTTCATCCTAGCAAGCACGAGCATCTCTCCCCTTCATTTAGTCCGTTTGTATTTCGGAGAAACCTAGGATATATTTTAGGGAGGGGAGATCGTTGGTACACTTGATCACTTTCATGCAGTTTTACAACTTCTGAAAGAACCCGTGAGGTTAATGTCTAATCAAGAAACAACCTACTTTTAAAGGGAGCTACTTGATTTAAAAAATGTTTAATCCACAATGCACAGCTCCTTCTGGGCGCCCATTACCATTTAAACTTAATCTCATTTGTTCGTATTGAGGGAGATTTTGGTCTCTATATTCTCTCCCAAGGAGGTGTTGCGCCTTTATTTACTAGTTCTACAAATACGCCTTGAATTAGATCTGGATCCATTGTTGATATATACTTTTTATTTAAACTGAAGACTCCTAGTTTTAATGCACACACCTCCAATTTGTGATCCATGTCCACAGTGAGATAAGAGTAAGGTCTCAAATTGGAAATTTATGCGCTGGTTTGTTCCTGTATATTTGCCATAAGATTCAATATCGCCCTGAAAAATGTTTTGTCTTTTCATTGTATCAAGGCACTGTCCTAGCTACCCCCCCAAATACAAACATGTGTATGTTAATTCTCCATACCTCAATATAACCTTATCCAAGATGGGCAACATGAGTTAGAAAGATGAAGGTGGGGGGGCGTGGTCTGGCCACGCAAGAAGATGGCCGCTTAGAACCGGAGCTCCGGCTGTGGGGAGACCCGGACCGGCAGCTGCAGCTCTTCGGTGGTGCAGAGATGATTTATAAACTGCTTCTGTGACAGCGGAGAGAGAGCAGATGAGACAGTGTTTTTTTTTTTTTTTCAAATGAAGGCACCTGCTGCTTGTCACAGCCCTCGTAAATGATTTCTCCAATGCTGACAGGAAATTCACCTCATGGACTACGGAGCTGGGGGACCGGAAGGTGAGGCAGTGGCTTCTCTTTCCTTACGAAGAGCTCTCTGAACTTAAATTAAACTATTTGAACTTAAATTAAAGCTACTAAAATTCACGCGCTGTGTGTGGGGCTGCCTTGTGAAGCCCGGGAACTGTGCTAATGAGGTGATTTACTCAGTTCAAGGGTTCACGTCAGCTGAGGAAAATCTGGAGAGCTTCTGCTTAAATTGCAACATTGTATGCCAGTGACTTGTATTTGACCCTTTTGTGCAGTGAAGGGTTTCAATTGAAGACAGGAATTCTCTGGCAGCTTTTACCATAATTTATTAACAGTGGAGACTTTCAGAGTAAAAGATAGTTTCTTCCATTCTATATAATGGTGGAAGTCTACAGTTTAAAAATAAATAGACTGTGTATTGATGATTTAACACCTCATAAAACACAGAGGCTATGTTGATGAGGGAATTTATGTGAAACCACTTATAACAACTTTTGACTTTCTGCTCTACAACACTGGCCCTTCAGTCATTTGCAACAGCAATATTGCAAAGGAAGGTTATTGATCACTGACTTCCTCAGACAGAAATTCACTCTTTGGAAACACTTGCCTGCTACCCTGAACACCTGGTATGTCCCATCTCTGAAATTAAAGGTGATGCTTTTACACTTGTTGGAAACAGCTGAGCTTGCACCTCTTCTAAATATACTACATAGCATTGCCATTTTCGCTACCAACTGCAACACTTCGGTTCTTAACAGAAGGCAGCTGTCTGGACTTGTGCCTCTTGGAATACAGGTACAGTGTTGCACTACAAATTTTATAATTATTCTGCCCAAGCCCAGCTTCATTTGAAAGATTGGCAGAACGTGGTCCTGTCTGATGTATTTATGGACAGGCAACCTGTTATGGTGTTCTGGCAGTTAATGGAAGCAAACTACAATTGGAGTGCCTTTGAAATGCATGGAACACAATAGAACTGTTTAATAAAGCGCGTCTTTTTCCTGTCGGTCTGCGTGTTTCATGATTCGGACCATGAGGTGAGCTGGAACCTCATTATTTCCCGGTTCTGAGGCATTTCCTGCATGCCGCTCGGCAGTAGCAGCTCTGGCTCCTGCGCAATTACCCACCATTTTCTCCGCTGGCTGTGTCTCCTCACGGCGGCCGGCTGAAGAGCCTCGCATTTGCTTTTATGGAGTCTGCTGCCCTGAAGTTGGACATTTACAATGGAGGTCGCTAACAGGACTTGCTAACCCTGGAGATGTCTTACAGGACCACAACTGTGTTTCCTCTCACACATTTGTTATTTCATTCTACTTCTGCATGACCATGCTTGCTTTCGCTTCGACTCAGCATTGCTTCGCCTTGTGGTGACCTCAGCCTGTCTTTCATGTTTGCCGGTCTTCCTTGGTCTCAGGTTTCCTGTATTTTCATCATTAACCTATTGCTTTCGTTCAACTGACTCTTAGACTCTTCATGGGCAAACTCCGGAATTTAAAGCTGGCTACTTCTTCTCAATTACCTGTGGACTCAGATTCGGATTCTCCTCCTCAGGACATGGAAGACTCCATGGCACCAAAATCAGATTTAATTCGAGGAGCCATCCCAAAAGCGCGCAACAAAGGAAAACTGGCGTCCTCTCTAGCTTCCTCTAAGCGCCTGAAGAAGGATCCACCATCCCCAGGGAGTAACTCCTCATCCTCTTCCATGGATCTCATTTTGGAAGAACTTCGTGCATTCAAACCCTTTATGGAAGCTACCACAAAGAACATGCAGGCTATGCAGGAAAAATGGTCGTCTCTGGAGTCCCGTGTTCAAACTTTGGAAACGTCCACAGACTCTTTGCAATCCTCTTGTTCCCATATTCTGTCAATGGAGGCGGAGATACTTCTACTTAAACGTCAGACGGAGGATTTGGAAAATAGGAATCGTAGGAACAATCTACGCCTTTATGGTCTTCCAGAACTTACAGAGGGGTCAAACCCCACCGTCTTCTTCCAATCCTTTCTTGCCAAGATCTTAGATGCTCCGGCCTTAACTTCCATTAACATCCAAAGGGCTCATCGCCTTGGACCGAAGGTCGCTAGTAAGCCTAGAGGTGTCATTATGTTATTCCTGCAATTCACTGACCTCCTGCAGGTCCTTTCAGCTGCCAAGCTCAAGAAGCAAATTATGTGGGAAGGTCATCGCCTCTATCTTTCACAAGATGTCTCCAAGGCCACTGCAGATCGAAGGAAGAAGTTCTTGGACATGCGACCTCAACTACGGGCCCTGAATGCTAGATATGGACTACTACATCCTTGTCTCTTCAAGGTCACATATAAAGATAGAACAACCACATATGAAGACCCTGCAGCCTTGCAGGCGTTTCTCCAACGGCAAGGCCCAGATGTTATGGATGTATCCAGACCTGGTTGACAAGATCTGCTACTTCTTCTTGGAACTCATTGTGTTATGATTCTGTTGTCTCTCCATTATCGCTGATGTTGTGATTCCCCTACTGTCTCTTCTTCCGATAGTCGTTTCCCTCTCATGTGTCCCCTATGTAGTTCAATTGTTTCCTGTTCCCCTGTGACACGTCTTTCCCTTCAATTGTATATCTCTCTTGTTTCTACAGACATCTCCTTCCTCCCTCCTACCCTGATATGCCATGCTACTTTCTATATGCTGCATTTTTGGATCCATGGTAGTTGAGGTTTGATATCTGCTCTGGATGTTGTCGTCGTCGTTGTCTCCCGGCGCCATCACCCCATCCTCGTTCTTGAGTTTTTCGTTCTGTAAGTATGTTTTTCAGTCGTTCGTTTCGAACGTGTACTGTCTTCTTGTTGTTTTTTGTTTCTGTCCTTTTTCCTACACTTGATCTCTTACCTTTTGCTCTTTCCTCTTTCTTTTCACTTTCTTTCACCTCCCATCTCCCCTTCTTGCTCCTTCCTTTCCTTGGATTCAGTATTATATTCATAGTGGTTCCTCCCTTTTTTTTCCTTTCCTTTTATTCTTCTTTGCTTTCTCTCCTTCTGCCCTCTCTCCTTCATCAATTCGTTACAATTCTCTCAGTTTTCTCAAGTTATTATTTTTTTTTTTTTTCTGCAGTAATAAGCATGTTGCTGTTAGCTGTTTTTCTTTGCTGTTCCATTCCGAGTTACATCGTGGAACGTTAAGGGTTTAAACAATCCCATTAAAAGGCAAAGGGTTTTATCACATTTAGCGAGACTTAAGTCTGATGTTGCCCTCCTTCAGGAGACTCATCTCTCTGAAAACGAGGCTCTAAAACTCAAGCGTTGTTGGGTGGGTCATGTTTTTTGCTCCCCCACAGTTTCCAAGAAAAATGGTGTTGTGATTTTATTACATAAAAAGTTAAATGTTTCCTCAATTTCTCACGAATGTGATGTTGATGGTCGATGGGTTATTGTTACACTGCTTATAGATAATATTCCTATCACTCTTTTTAATGTGTATGCCCCAACTGGGATTGACAGATTATTTTGGCCCTCTATTTCAACTAAGCTGTCCTCCCTTTCTGGAGATTACATACTTCTAGGGGGAGATTGTAACCAAGTTGTTGATCCCTTCCTCGATCGTCATTCCAATGTTAAATTTGTCCCCTCTAGGATGCACTCTCAATTTGTTAACACCTTTCAAAATAATGCCTTGGTGGATATCTGGAGATTGTGTAATCCTGATCTTAGAGAATACAGTTTTTACTCCCCTCCACATCAATCACAATCCCGCATTGATCATATCTTCCTTAGTAAATCCCTATCCCAGCACGCTATACGCTCTGAAATTGGTTCCATCCTAATCTCGGACCATGCTCCGGTTCATGTGGACCTTGACCTACTTCCTTTTTCCCCTCACTCTGGCAGATGGCGTTTCAACAATGCTTTGCTTTTGGAACCTACTTTTTGTTCCGAATTTACTGCCTTTGCCACTGAATTTTTCCTTTTCAATCATACCCCTGATTCCTCTTTTGTTACTGTTTGGGATTCTTTTAAAGCAGCCTCTAGGGGTTTTATTATTAATTTTGTAGCCCGACGAAAGAAACTTCGAGAAGCCAAATCCGAACGCATTTTAGCTAATATTAAGACTTTAGAGCTTGATTATCATGCTTCTAAATCTGAGATTTCTCTTAAAAAGCTTATTGATGCGAAAATTTCCTTCAATAAGTTTACAACTGATGCTGCCTCTAACCTTTTGCTAAAATTTAATTCCAGGTATTATGGAGGTAAGAACAAAATGGGAAAACTTTTGGCCAATTACTTAAAGATAAGAAAGGAGCGTACAAAGATTGAGTCCATTAAGACTTCCACTGGGAACTCTTGCTTTAAAGATAAAGACATTCTCTCTGAGTTTGTGAAATTTTATGACAATCTTTATACCCCCGAACACATCCCGGAGACTACGGATCTTCTTTCATATTTTCATTCGCTTCCCTCCCCCCCGGCTTCTCAAGTTGATTTTTTTGCCCTAGAACAAGACATTTCGCTTTCTGAAATCTCTCATGCTGTTTCTAAATTGCGGCACGGTAAGTCTCCAGGCCCTGATGGTTTCACTATTGAATTTTACAGCCACTTCGCCTCTCTACTTCTCCCTAAACTATTATTATTATTCCGATCCTTCCTTGCAGCGGGTTCTTCCAGCGGCTCCTTCCAACAGGCTTTAATCTGTTTAATTCCCAAAGAAGATAAGGACCACTCATTATGCAAAAATTACAGACCAATTTCACTGGTCAATACGGATTATAAAATTTTGGCCAAAATTTTGGCATTGCGCATGGATCCCCTTTTACCCGATCTCATTGGCCCTGAACAATCAGGCTTTGTCAAGGGCCGTCTCTCATCTGACAATGCCCGTGTTTTTCTTAATATACTTAGCAAGGCTTCCTCTTTGTCACTTCCCTTCGCGGCTATTTCTTTAGACGCGGAGAAAGCCTTTGACAGGATTGGATGGGATTTTATGTTTCAGGCCTTGCGCTGGATCGGCTTTTCTTCCAAATTCATCTCTATTATTTCTTTACTCTATTCTAATCCCCAGGCTTCCATTTTTGTCAACGGGATGACCTCGGATTATTTCTCGTTACACAGGGGAGTGCGACAAGGCTGTCCTCTATCCCCCCTACTTTTTGTTTTAGCCTTGGAACCCTTTCTTACTAAAATTCGTCTAGACAACAGTATTTCTGGTTTTAAATTTGGTTCGCGTCAAGTTAAACTCTCGGTCTATGCTGATGATATTCTTTTTTACTGCTCTGATCCTGTTTCCTCTATTCCCTCTTTTCTCCAGCAGGTGTCTTCCTTCTCCGCGGTCTCTGGTTATCGCCTAAATGCTGATAAGTGCGAGATTCTACCTTTAATCCCTATTTGTCAAAAGCATCTTTTTTCCCAAACGAGTTTCTCCTGGCAACCATCTAGGATCAAATATCTGGGTGTTTGGTTCGCTCCTCTCTTGTCTGATACACTCAAATTTAATTTTGATTATGTCTTCAAGAAAATGGACACGGCTATTCAACGCTGGAACCCGCTCTTTCTGTCTTGGTGGGGTCGGCTCAATTCTATAAAAATGATGTTATCCCCTCTTCTTCTTTATACCATTTCCATGCTGCCAGTACACATTCCAGTTTCCTTTTTTAAACGGATTGATTCCTTGTTGCTGAAATTCTTATGGAATGGCAAGCGGTCTCGGATAGCTTTGGCTTCATTGCGCAAGGATAAGGCTCAGTCTGGTGTGCGCTTTCCGAATTTCAGAGAATATCATCGAGCTTTCTCTTTGAAACAATCGACCCGTTGGTTCTCTTCTGATCTTCCGCACTATCCGCCCGTCTGGTTAAGTATGGAGTCTTCCTTTCTATCCCCCTTTACCTTTCGCGAGTTTTTATCCTTCACGTCTTCTTTAGTTCGCTTTCGTACGCCTGTTATTTCTCATTGCCGCACTCTCCTTCTCCCTTACATAATATCATCTTATCCCTCCCTCCTTTCCATTCACGATCAACCGATATGGCACAACTCTCTTTTCAAAATTCGTAATCGCACCATCTTTTGGAAGACATGGCATTCTCGAGGATTGTGTTGGATCTCTCAATTAATTTCCCAAGATACCCCTCTCTCATTCCAGGAACTTCAATCCTCTTTCTCACTGCCCTCTTCTGCTCGTTCGCAATACAATGCCCTTCTCCCAGTCCTGATCTTATATCTTCGCTCTTTGGCGCCATCTACTGATATTCCTTTGGACCGCAAAGCTACTTCTTTATTATTGGAGACGTCTCCCTCAGCCTCTGCTATTTATAACTCTTTCCGGTACTCCACTGACAGACTAAAATCTAAAATCGAGAATGCATGGGAATTGGATCTTTCTCAGGGTTGGCCAATACCTTTTTGGGACAAAATATGGGCTAAGCTTCATAAAGCCTCTAGAGCTGCTAATACTACCCAAACCTTATATTTCATTTATAACAGAACTTTATGTACTCCACAAGCTTTATCCCGTTTTTCACCTGACACATCCCCTATTTGTTGGTCCTGTTCCTGTCCCGTCGCAGATCTCAAACACATGTTGTTTGAATGCCCTCCTATCTCCAAGTTCTGGCACCTAGTATGGACGCAAATACAAAAGATATTTCAACTTCAAATTCCCTTTTCCCCTTCACAAGTTTTTCTAGGTTCCCTATCACCGTCACTCCCACAATCTCCTTCCCATTATCTACTACTTGACCTTCTAGTTGCTGTGGCTTTCCATACCATTACTTCTAATTGGAAACAGGCTGCAAATGTCTCCTACCAATCTTGGTGGAATGCAGTTTGCTTCCATCATCGCCTAGATACTAATTACGTATCTCCCATTTCCCTGGCAATTAAACGCGACCTGATTTGGCTTCCTTTGGTATCCTATCTCTCCTCCTTTGCTCCGGTGCACGCCTCTCCAGATCCTAACACAGTTGAGGTGCGTAAGCCACCATGATTTTCTTCTTTCTTTAATGCCTTTTTTGTTATGATATCACGTTCTACTATACTATATGGTATTTTTCATTCCTATACGTAGGCTCTGTTCATGTAAGCTTCATGCTTGTTATAATTGCTTTTAATGAGAGTTTCTATTGAATTGCTTATTTTTTGTATATGTTTATCATGATGATTATACCCCGTTCCCCTCCCTTCTCCTTCCCTTCTTTATTTCTTCAATAAACTCAAACTTAAAAAAAAAAAAAAAAAAAAAAAGAAAGATGAAGGTGCCTTCCCCGAAACAAATGGCAGCTGACAGATTTTTTTAATGGGGATATGGGCAAGAAGGAACCTCCGAAAATGACGTGATCTAAATCTCGGAACCAGGGCTGCCCACCCTCCTCCTTTAACACTGGACAGATGAATTGTGTGGCTCTTCTGATGCCTTTCTCCACTTTCTATTCAAAGTTTGCTGTTTTTTTCCCTTTACTTTTCATGTTTTGAATGGTGTTACACTTTCTACCTCTTTACAATCAAGTGGCAAATGCTGTCATGGAACCTCCCAATCCGGCTTCAGAAAAAAAACTCCCTCCTCGCCGCAACAGACGACATCTGTACCTTACTGGACAAAGGAGAAACAGCAGCCCTCATCCTGCTCGACCTCTCAGCGGTGTACGACACAGTCTCTGACCGCACCCCAATGCGCAGGCTCCATGACGCAGGGATCCAAGACAAGGCCCTTGACTGGATCCACTCCTTTCTCTCCGGCAGAACGCAAATGGTCAGACTCCCCCCTTTCCTCTCGGACCCTACACCTACCACCTGCGGAGTCCCCCTGGGGTCCTCCCTCAGCCCTACGCTCGTCAACGTCTACATGGCTCCGCTCACCCCAATCGTCAGAACCTACGGACTCAACATTGTGTCATATGCAGACGACACCCAACTCATCCTCTCCCTATCCAACGAACCCAACACCGCCAGACACATCTTTCGAGAAGACATGGAAGCCGTCGCCAAATGGATGAAAAACAGCTGCCTACAACTAAACACCAACAAAACGGAAGTACTCATCATGGGCCCAAACCCAGAAGCCTGGAACGACACCTGATGGCCCCCCGCGCCATCGGAAGCCCGCCCAGCCCCACGGACCAGGCACGCAACCTGAGAATCATTCTGGACTCAGAGCTCAAAATGGACCGCCAGATGAACTCCGTATCATCCTCCTGCTTCCACACCCTCCGCCTCCTACGCAAGACCTTCAAATGGATCCCCCTTGAACACAGAAAGACCGTCACTCACGCCCTGGTCACCAGCAGGCCCGACTACGGCAATGCACTCCATGCCGGAATAAACAAAAACCCAACCCATAAGCTACATAACATCCAAAACGCTGCGGCAAGACTGGTCCTCAACCTGCCAAGACACTGCCACATCTCCCAACACCTGCGCACACTTCACTGGCTCCCCATCAAAACTATAGTCACCTTCAAGATGCTAACCCATGCTCACAAGGCCCTCCACGACACCGGACCAACATACCTGAATACCTGACTCAAATTCCACGCACCCCAAAGGACCCTACGATCAGCCCAGCTCTCCGACACAGTGGTCCCCCGCACCAGAAAGACCAGATCTGGAGGCCGCTCCTTCTCCTTCTGCGCGGCCAGAGCCTGGAACGACCTTCCGCTCCACATCAGACAGATAACATCATTCCCCATCTTCGCAAGAAACCTCAAAACTTGGCTCTTCGACAGACTCCCTCCTTGATGGACTGGAACCTGGGAACCCCCCCCACACCGTCCAGCACCTTGAGACCCTTACGGGTGAGTAGTCGTGCTTAACAAACACCTGATTTGATTTGATTTGAAGCATCTGGAGAGGGAAGGCCCATACAGATATATTATAAACAGCTTTGGACTGTACCATTTCCTACTGAAAGGCAATGTTTCTCTCCATGTGTTCCCATACCTGGTGTGTCACGCAGTTTGGTGCTTACTTCTCCTCCATGTTAAAGAACAGTAGATGTCTCAGCAACCAGGCTAATGTGCTGCATAGCGAAATACATATAAGGTCCGAAAGGCGAGACCAATTACATTGCAAATGCTTCTTTGGTCTGGCTCCCAAATTATCTCGGCCTATATATGAATAGGTATCCCCAATAATTTTCGGTTGCTAATGCTCATGGTCTACTACCGCAATGTGCATGAGGCGCATCGCCAGTGCTGCTGCTTCCCCTTCAATATTACTTAATATGATTGACTATACTGTAGGAAAATTGCCACTTAATTTCATACCCAAATCCAGGGTAATCAAGGCTGTCCCATATTTGTTTTGAATCTGTTTTAGCACTTCAGTCAAAACAGCAGGTGGTGGTGTACCATGATTTACGGTATACATTGCAGCAAAGACTGTACACTGAGTAGCACAGTTGACATTTGGGGGAACCACCCAAGTGGCAAGCACATAGTGAGAATTCTATATTTATCCTGAGGTCCCGTATGGGGACACACTAATTAAAACTGATGTGTTTTTTGGGCAATCCAGAACGGGAATTCTTCCTGTCTGGTGGGAATCTTGTCGATAATAACATTGATAGTTACAGGACTAACGACAGGCACAGCTGTGGCCTGAAAGCTTGATCAGCCCTCTGTGGGGCAGTCATTATTGTGCGCATAAAAAACTGTGTTAAACTTCTGTGTAGCATAATAAGACCAGTAAAGAAAGTGTATAGTTCACCCACATTAAGCAGTGCTAAATTGGAATATGGTGTGTAGGTTGCTAGGATGGGCCATATAGCCCCATCATTGCTGAGGGGACCCAACCTAATGTTGCATGATTGATGTAGCAGGGCACATTAGAACCAATTTGCTGGAAAAGTGACACATGAGTAAAATACTTCAGGTCTATAAGCTTTCTGAGCATCAACTATGAAAGCAACATCTCCTCCACCATGTTGTAGCCCATGTAATGTTATAACAGCAGTTCTGCATTTAGCTGGAAGATTAATTACATTCGCCATTGTAGTGAATTGAATTCAGAGAGGGAATAACGATAGAGGGGTATCCTTTTCAAAGTTCAAGCTTGAACAACCTGCAGACAAAAATAGGTGCTCCCTATAATGCTGAGGAGGATTTGTCCCTAACATCACTGACATCTCCATTTAAATGTGAATAGGGTAAGTTGGGCTCACATAAGAATTGCTCAGGAGATCTGTTAAATAAGTACCTTACCTAAGAACGTTTGTGGTGCCATGTTATATGGTTCCCACTACAAAAGGTGGAACTGTGTATTAGGATGACAGAACTTTAGAATGCAGCGACTGAGTACATGTACACCACCAGAGAATGTTGGCCCAATTCCCAGCTAGCTCACAGTGTCTCACCCGAACCTCTAACCTTCTTGGGAGGGCAGGTGATTTTGGCAACCTCAAACATGACACTCTGATCTCCAAGGGAATTGTGGAAACAGATCTTAACCCCTTTGTTGTTTACATACACATGATAATGGTAAACAGAAGAAAGATACAAATAAAGTTTTCAATGCATTTTTATTGAAATATTGTAATCTTGTATAGAAAGAATGAGCTGCAATTTTTAGGAAGAGAAAACAAAGCAACGCAACCAGCATTATAAACATGGTGAAAAAAATAAACAGCCCAACCATAGCAGTCTGATTTCTCTATATATTTCCATCTATCACTACCCCTACTCGAGAGCATACTGGGTGCACCCTCTGTCCTTCCTCTTAGGTTAGCGTGAGCCCACATACCCGAATAACTGGACTAGGGAATTGGCCTGAAGTGGAATTGGCAATCTCTTTTTGCTGGATGGAGGATCAGCATCGACAAAGCTGCATGTCAAACACAGCATTCATTCCAAGACCAGAGAGATCCTCTCTGACCTCTAAAGGCCAGTATGTCAATTATTGAATAAATGCCACTTTGTTAAGGGTACAGCTCTGTTGCAATGATGTGCCTAGATGTTAGAAGCTGTCTCCGAACAGGCAATGCAAGCACTAGGCTATCTTGTTCTGTGTTGCTAGCCTTGAACAGAGTGTATATATTATGTCGAAGGAAAGGCTTTCTAAAAACAAGAAGCATGTACAGTGTCGTATAATAATAATATTGTGCAAGCATAAACTTATAAAATAACATTTGCTAAAAATGTCAGCCTAAAACATATAAAATGTAAGACTAAAATCAAGAAGCAAAGTGGGCCCAAGAAGGCCTCTCAACATTTGTTCTCTTTGGAAGGTAAATAAGTATCCCAACAAATGTATGTAAGCATGCACGACTTCATGAATGTTATGTGTTTTTAAATATCACTTCACTTATTGTGAATCACTATTAGATTCTGAAACAATATTTTTGAAATGTGGTTCTGGTCCTGACGAAGGCCTATTGACACATTGAGGCTAATTCTTCATCCATAACATGAATACCAAGGATGCTAGTGTTGTAGATAACTCAAAGCATTGACTTCGGTGTAGGCTAGTACCATTGCTTTTAACCTTATCGTGGTAACCCACAATAAAACAAGCCATGCAAGTTATACCCTAGGAAATTTTAAAATAGCCTAATCCCTACAGTATGTAGGAGCTCCCTGAAACGTGGTTGAGCCGACTCAGATGTACCACCACTCTGAGTGAGGGTCACAATGATGAACCATGCGACTAACAAATAAGGGGTGAAGGACCCTTTACAATTCAAAAATGGTTCTTCCTTCTTCGAGCTGGGTTTTTTAATAGGATGAGATAATTTCTTGACATTTCTAAAAAACAAGGGGATCACTTCTCCATTACATTGCAGGGGGCTGCTCCCGCTAAAAAAATAAATCCTTTATTTCTGGTGATGTGGTATTGTTCCCTTTCTATTGATGCCTCTCCCTCAGAGATTGGTGTAGTCTGCTTTCAATTTGTTTGCTGTGACATCTGTGTGCTGTGGGTGCTGTTTGTCAAAGCAAACAAGAAATTAAGATACAAGTGATACACAGGAAGTACTTCCCTTGCGTCCTTACTTTCTTTCTTCAAAAGAAAATGCGTTTGGTGCTTGCACCAGAAGCACTTACTAGTTTAATTCCTTGGACGAGCTGTTTCAACATTCAAAATGCGGAGGTAATGCAGTGGAGGTCAATGCGTCAATCACAACTTAAGAGCAGTTAAAAAGAGCTCGGAGAGGTAATGAAGAAGGTCTTCTGTCAGGGTCTTATAATATTTTAATATGTCCTAGGTCTATGCTGCCTTTTTAATAAGCACATCCTCACCCTGACCTTTAGAAGGGAGGGGGGAGACCTGTCAAGAAACATTGTAAATCATACAAATTGCTGCTTAAAATTCCTCAAACATTGTGAGCACTAACTATAGTGCTGGACCTGTGAGCATATCTGTGGCACGCTTGCCATTGCAACAAGGGCCATAGACTGCTATCTACCTGTTGCAGGAGTAATCAAACAAGGAATTTGATCAGAAAGATCCCAAAGATGGCTGACAGAAGGATGCCCGGCTGAAGGCGCATGCTGCTGTCTGTGCAGGCCACATCAGTGGTTACGGTTGTCCCTTGAAATGATCCTGAGTTGCTTCCCATATCACAGAAACTTGGAGTCGCACAGCCACGTACAGCAACATTGCTGGTCTGAGAGCCTGCGGAGAGAGAAAATAGAAGGAGATGTTAGAAATTGGGTCTCTAGTTGGAAGAGGTATGCACCCTGTCCACATAGGGACCACCACTCTAGTCGGGGTAAGTCAGATGCATACCTTAATTTAACCTGTGCGCACCCTCTTAAGTTAAGCTTGGTACAGAGCATTCAAGCTTAACTTAAGAGGCAATGTGTAAAGTATTTGTGCACATATTTATTATAATAATGCAATGAAAACACAACAAAAAGACTCTGCACCAGTTTAGAGGAATAGAGACGATGTATCTGATTAAAACAAGATCAAAACAAAAAAATCCAGTCAGTAGAAGCTGAGATATGAAGTTTTAAAGATTAAATTCAAAAACAGTGATTAGGAGTCAGTAGTGCTAAAAGGTTACTTGAGGTGGTGAGGTACAGGTGCAAATCCAAAGTTCAGGTCAACAGCAATGGAGGGCAGGTAGGCTACAGGACCCAGACTGGTCCCACTGAAGAAATACCTTGGATCGAGCAAGTGTTGACATCGGGAACTGCACATTGAGGATCCTGCATCATCGTCGAGCTCTGTTAAACTGCAGGTGCTGCGTCAAACACTAACATATGGTAGAATCCAGCAGCACCAGGAGAGATGGAGAAGTCTTGTGTGCCTCAGAGAATTCAGAAAACAGGAGGAAAGTCAGCAAGTCCTTGGAGAACCTGAGTGCAGGGATGTAGAGAGCAGGTGCAGTCCTTCTCACTCCCAGGCAAGAAGCAGCAGGCAGCAGGCCAACACAGCAAAGCCAGTTAGCAAAGCATCATTCCCTCCTGTAGCACAGCAATCAGCAGTCAGCAGGCCAATGCATCAATGCAGCTAGCAAAGTGGCAGTCGCTCCTACAGCACAGCAGCTCTTCTTCCTGGCAGAATGTCCTAGGTTCCAGTAGAGTTCTCATTTGGTGGTATCAACGGTCCAGTACCTATATCCAAATGTGCCTTTGAAGTGGGGGAGATATTAAAGAGGCATTTGAAGATCACAAGATCCCTGTCTTTCCTACCATGGCTCCAGACTCACTACTGGGGGTATGCAGCTCTTTATTTGGGGACAGGCACAGCGCTATTCAGGTGCGTGGCACCCCTTTTCCCTTTGTGTGACTTTCTAGAGGGAATGCACAATGCCCAGCTGTCACTCAACTCAGGCGTGTATTCGGAGACAGGCCGAGTCACTGAAGGGTTCAAATAAGACAATGCCAACTTTCTAAAAGTCACCACAAAAGGGGTTAGGCCCAAAGGACAGGGGCCAGGTAGGGCCGTAATAACTATCAAATGCAAGAAAGGGACCTGACTCTTCACGGCTTATGCTCTTACTTTAGAGTAACAATCAAGCAATTGCATTTTCTGTTTGAATGTTTGTTTGTTTTTTTAACCATTCCTTTTTAAATTATTTTCATATATTTTAAGGGGATTTCAAATGCATCAAAAAGGAAACACCAATTTTCAAATCACATCAACAGATAATATATTTAAACAATTCACGAAAGACATTCATAGGCAAACAATGAAATGCAACATCCTTATGTGCAATAATTCAAAAAGCACCATTTTATATACACCAAATCAATTAACAAAAAAGGCAAATCTTGTAACTATTTAATGTTTCACACCAAAGAAATGCCTAACGCGGGGAACAAATATATATGTGCAAGCTGGGGATAATTTTTCAGTCCATTTCTCTCAAACAATGACATTTAATAATTCACAGTCCCGTCCAGTGTCCATCTTGAACGTGCCTCGCGCCTTTTGCCGACAGCGCTCTAGTCGCTGCACGCCCCATCAGCCAAACACTACTTAACGGGCTTTGCTGGGGCGAGCAGCGCTTTGGTAAAGGCTCAGTTTTTTGCTCTGTTCTACTAGGAAATCCTCTTAAAATTGAATTTGTGGGGTGTACTGATGGGGTATGATTTTTATGTGTAATATTTAAGCTGCTATGCTTTTAATTTAACTGGAGTGTGTTATACTCCTGATTCTTCCGCATTTTTTCACTCCTGAGGCTTGGCCCGTCCAGTGTCCATCTCGAATGTGCCTCGCGCCTTTTACAGACAGCGCTCTAGTCACTGCACACTGCATGCCCTATCAGCCAAACACTATTTAATGGACTTTCCTCGGACGCGAAGCGGACACGCACAGCTGGCGCGCCTAAGGCAAGCCCGTCTGCTCCCGTCCGCGCCAAGTCAGCGCCCAGGGCCAGAAATGCTGTCCGGGAGGGGCTTGCAAGCAGTAAGAAAATCTATTTAAACAGTGAGTTCCTTATAAATTGTAGACCTCCGCCTTGCCCCTCACATGGCAGCTACTCTCCGCTTTCAAATGTGACTTTTGTCTGTCCAGATTGCGGGTTTAGGCCTACATGTGAGCCTGTTTTGAGCACCACAACAAAAAAATCATCCAGGCCACCGCCTATCAAAGCTGCCTTGATTAATGCTAGATCACTAAGGTAGCATTATGTGGACATTTTTGATCTGGTTTCTGACCACTCATTGGACTTTCTTTTTATCACTGAAACTTGGTTGGATGTCTCATCCAACCCCATTGTTACGCTGGCTACAAATTACATCGGGCTGATCGCCCAGTAGGCAAGGGTGGTGGCCTCGCTATTATGTACAGAGCTAATTGGGCTCTTCATAGCGAAACTTCAAGCTTCTGGGGTGAGTGTGAAGCTTTGGATTTTAGCGTGAAGCTTTCAGCCCACTTCACATTGGGTGGGTCTCTTATTTACCGTCCCCCAGGTACGCCAAATGTTTTTCTTAAATCATGTGGAGACGCTATGGCCGAACGAGCACTGCATTTTTCACATTATTTGATTCTTGGGGATGTCAATCTTCATTTGGATCATCAGGAGGCGTGTGAGTCATCTGCTTTCCTCGAATCACTACAATCGGTCCAACTAAGCCAATGGGTCACGTATCCGACTCATCAAGGGGGTCATACACTTGACCCCATTTGCTAAAATTTTGCGATTCAAGTTAATAAACCTTTGCCCGTCTCCTGGACAGACCATTTCCCGATCTTTTTCTCCTGGGAAACCCTGCGGCCAGTTCAGTCGGCTGGCTGTCATCGCTCACCGGTTTACAGCAAAATTGACCCTCACCAGTTTATCAGCTCCTTGGCTGCCTCCAGGCCTCCCCACCAAGATAGCCTGGAGGGGTATGTTAATGGGTTTAAATCTTGGATCTTGGACTCAGTGTCTGCTCTTGCCGCTCCCTGTCGACCTAAGTTGGCAAGAGACTCGCCCTCCAAACCATGGTTCTTCCATGAGTTGAAAGCCCTTAAACACGAATGCAAGGTTTTGGAGAGGGCATGGCACTCCAGTGGCTATGGTTCCACGCCCAAACTTGCACTTAGGGCCAAACAAAAAAGCTATTACACCGCTGTTGTAGCTGCCAAAAGCCTCTACCATGCCTCACGCATTGCCCTGGCTAATAATAATTCGAAAGAAATCTTTGCCATTGTTCAAAATTTCATGCCCCCTAGCGCATTGGTGCAAGCGATGCCAGTATCAGACTCCTGGTGCAACACTCTTTCTAAGTTCTTTGTGGAGAAAATATGTAGTATCCAAGCTACTTTTTCTACCCCTGTGGGAGGGTTTACAGCTTCCTTGTCCGTCCATTTGACGGCTGGCACGTCCAATATGCTGTCAACTTTCACTCCTGTAGATCTATCTGATACGCTAAAAATTCTTAAAGCTTTGAAGTCTGGCTCTCCTAATGACCCTTGTGCCACCAGACTCCTGGCCGCTGCTGCTGACATTATTAATCCTGAAGTCAACCAAATCATCAACATGTCCCTTCGAGAGGCCACGGTTCCAACTTCTTGGAAGCAGGCACTGATTCTCCCTCTTCTTAAAAAGCCGTCTCTCGATTCGTCTATACCCGGGAACTACAGGCCAATCTCACTCCTGCCAAGTTTAGCTAAGGTTTGCGAGAAAGTAGTCACTAATCAGCTTACTAACTTTGTTGAGGCATTCGGCCTGCTGCATCCGGCTCAATCTGGCTTCCGGGCGGCCTACAGTACAGAATCAGCTCTGGTAGAGGTGGCAGAGGCAATTCGAGAGTGTTTGGATGCCGGCGAGAGGGCAGCTTTGGTTATGCTAGACCTCTCGGCGGCATTCGACACAGTGCCTCATTCCCTGCTCCTTAACCGCCTCTCGGAAATAGGCATCGCTGGTTCTATCTGGGGCTGGATTAGGTCCTTTCTCGAAGCACGAATGCAGCAGGTTTGGCTTCCTCCGTGTGCCTCTGAGCCTCAGCAGATGGCTACTGGTGTTCCGCAGGGGTCATCCCTTAGTCCCCTCTTATTTAACATCTATGTTACACCGCTGGTTTTTCTAGCGGAATCATTTGGGTCTAAGGTGATGGCCTATGCTGACGACACCCAGCTCTTGTTTTCTTGAGGAAGAGACGATGAATCTGTCCAGTCTGCGCAACACTGTTTAGCCTCCGTTTTCCACTGGCTGGCCTAGGCTCAGCTGAAGTGCAACAAAGGAAAATCAGAGGTTCTCTTGTATGGGACCTTTCCAGTTGATTTCAGAGCGAAGCTGTGGCCTCCTGGCTTCCCCCTGCCTAGCGCAGGGAATAATACTGCTAAAAATCTAGGGATTTGGTTTTCGGAGAACCTGAATTTCTCCACACAAAGTTAAGAAGCTCATTGGGACGTGTTTTGGCACCTTGAAAGCACTGAGAAAGTTTCTCCCCTTTCTTCCAGGACCTGCTAAAGAAACAGTGGTCCGTGCTTTAATTTTATCTCACCTAGATTACGCCAATGCCCTTTATGTGGGCATTCCTGGTTACCTCTTAAGAAAATTGCAGGATGTGCAAAACTCTGCAGCCGGACTCCTGCTAGGCTTGTCCAATAGGTGCAGTGTGCGTGTTCATTTGCGCTCTCTGCACTGGCTCCCTGTTGAGGCTCGTATTCAATTCAAAATGCTCTTCATTGCCCACAGTGCCCTCTATGGCAGAGGCCCCAGCTATCTTCAGGAGAGATTTGTCTTTTACACTCCAGTGATACAGTTGCGCTCCTCTTCTCAACTTCTGCTGCAGAACCCCAGATTCAATTGTCAAAGGCTGAGCGGATGTTCACTTGTCAGGAAAGCTATCTTGGCCTGGAATGCTTTGCCCTTGGCTCTGTGGAGCATTCAGGATCATGTTATCTTTAAGAAAAAGCTTAAAGCTTTCCTCTTTTAGTTGTCCCTCTGGTACCCTCTGCCTTTACCTCTACACGCGCCGGGACACTCTGCCGAGTAGCTGAGCGTGATATAAGTTTCTTTAACATAACATAACAGTTCCTCCGTGCTTAAAGATGCCAACGTGTTTCGAGGCCCAGGCATGGGGTACTGGGACTCTCATCAGGGCTTCATCTTAATTGGTGTCAAGGTGTTCTGATGGTATATTTAGTTGTAACCATCAGTCAGTGTTCTCAAATTAATTGTGAGACAGATTCCAACCACAGTTTTAGTAATAGCTCAATGCCGGCAGACTGCTCAGACTGAAAGCGAGGGCCACACTTACTTTCTGTAGCTCATGTCAGTTTCACTGCTCTTCCGATCAGCGAGTGTAAATAGTGACTAACAGAGGGCATTTCAAGTTATAACTGTATCGCGTGTGCTCATGCGCAAGTATTCATGGGGATTGTAGTGCAAAACTTGCATCCAATCACAATGCAGTTCAGAACAACTTCTGACAGCCAAAAAGGGGCATTCTGGAATATGTAGTTGTTAATACTTATTAGGCTTTAGTGAGTTCTGTCATACCATTATGACCTGTGACTTTGCAATTGTATTTCAATATAAGATGAGTTTCTTTCTGTAATAGGGCTGCATCAATGTCCATTAGACGTTTAGTTGTATCTAGGGCAGACAGCACTGTCCACTTGAAGTCCCTTTCACTATGGGATGTTTCAATAAATTTCTCAACCATAGGTTTTTTATTCTTGAACAATGTTGCGTGATGCGTTGATTGATCTGTTGGTTTGTCTTGCCTATATAAAGTTTGGAACATGGGCAAAGCGCAGCATAAACAACATTTTTAGTTTTACAATTAGTGAACTCTGAATGTCCCCATTTGATTTGCATTGTGTATACATTCGGATCCTTCAAATGTAGAATCGCAAGCAGAGCAGTTTCCACATTTATGATGGCCCTCCGCCGGTTTAACTTGCCACTGGGTTCGTAAACTGCTTTTTTTTCATGCAGGAAAAATGTCTGCCCGAACTATTTGCTGGCCAATACTCAGATTTTTCTTCATGGCAAACAATGGTTTCTGGAATGGGCGGTCCAAATTTTCTAACAGATGCCAATTCTTTAGAACAATTTGCCTGAATTTATTGGTGTCTGGCCCAAATATTGTAACGCAGACCAATCTGCCCAAAGGTGATTTTACTTTCTTTTGCAAGAGTTCCTCGAGGGGCGTGTACCAAGCTCTTTCTATTGTATGTTTCAGCATTTTCTTGGGATATCCCCTCACAATCATTTGTTCGAGGAATATGGCTGCATGCTGTTCATAATCTGTTTTTCTGGAGCAATGTCTTCATATCCGTAACAGATGACCATATGGAAGATTTTCTTTCAGACTCCTGGGAGGAGCACTTTTGTGATGTAAGATGGTATTCTTGTCAGTCGTCTTGCGGTGCAGTGAAGTTGTCAACCTTTTATCATATGGGGAAACCTCCACATCAAGGAACGTCAAGCTGGTGTTACTCATGTTCAGACTGAATTTTATATCCTCGTGGCGCGTGTTCAGCCAACTGTAGAAGATTTCCAATTTCTCTTTTGTACCCCGACAAAGGCACCAAATGTCGTCGATATATCGCAGCCACTGCAAATATTTTTCTTTGAACAGATTGTTCTTAAAAATGAATCTTTCTTCATACTTCGCCATATAGAGGACCGCCATTTCTGGAGCAAAGGGACAACCCATGGCAGTCCTTTTGACCTGGATGTAGAACAAGTCTTCAAACTTGAAGTAGTTTCTCTTCAGCGGCACCTCGGCTAGTTGTAAAATGAATGTCGTCGACACCCTATGTGGACATGGTCTATCTTCCAGATAGCATTCAATCACTTGTAACGCTTCATCCTGCGGTATCTGTGTATATAGGGAAGTTACATCAAAAGAAACCATCCATTGTGTTCGGTCGTCAAACTCTAGGCCTTCCACTTTGGTGATGAAATCGGTGGTATCTCTCAAGTATTATGGCACATCTTTCAAGAACGGCTTCAAGAAAAAATTGACCTATTTTGAAATTGGCTCCAGCAGGGAATCACTGCCCGAGACTATTGGTCTCCCTGGAGGGGCATTTGCCTCTTATGAATTTTTGGTAAAAAATAAATTACCAGAATCCTTGGGAATTTTTGGGAAAGATAATCAAACTCTTTTGGGCCCAAGAATCCTCC